>NW_022631014.1:12669418-14134637 GCF_010015895.1 Lontra canadensis | reverse complement strand
TATCAGTCTCGCTCCTTTAATCACGGACCCATTATTGGGGCATAACAATAGTAATAAATATAGTCCCATAGTAATAAAGTCCCAAAGTGAAAAAAGGTCACAACGTAAAAATATAGTCCCATAGTAATAAAGGTCCCAAAGTGAAAAAAGGTCACAATGTAAAAATACACTTGCCTGTATGCCAAGAGATAAAAATGGCAGCCAAGTCCCCAGCATGTGGTTCACAGCTCATCGTAACTCACGGTTTTAGGTGAGGGGTGTGGAGACTCTAGTTTGTTCAGGATAATCCTAGTTTATGCCCCAGACCAGCTGGCTAGTGGTGTCCCCCTAGCTCTTAAGTGTCATAAGAGGTTCTAATTTTCCCATTTGTGTTTTCCAATATTTCTAAATTCTAATGAACAGAATATGTTTCCTTAATTATGATTTGTAAATGTGCAACACACACACTGATGCTGTTGAGACTGGAACATAATTTACAACAGATTAGTGCTCCTGACCTCCCCCCTGCCCCTAGGTTCTAAAATCAATGGAGGGAGAGTCTTCCCGTCAGTAGGATCTTAGAACCAAGACAATACAACATATAAATTCAGAAATGGGAAAACACAGAAAATCTATTAAATGCTGTTTGTTGTTGTTTTTTAAGATTATAAGACCTAGAAAACTGGATAAAATCAGCTGGGTAAGACCCCTCTGTGTAGCCACGGTCTTACTGGTAGAAGGGGCTAGCGTTTCTCAGAGGTTCCCTGATGAGATGATTAACAAAATAAAAGACTGTGACTGCCAAAGAATCTTCTCCAGGACCGGAAGGGGGCAGGGGCAGGGCTTACTGCCCTTGCTGGGACCTGAGGGGGGTGCGGGTTTACTATTTCCATGAATGGCTAATTTCATTAGGCACGGGGGTAAATTCTATTATTACCCCCCATTCCACAGATGAGGAAACTGAGGCCTGGAAGAGGCATCTGCCCCAGGTCGTAGAGCTGTATGCACAGAGATGGGATTCAGGTTTTCCATTTCGTTCCAGAATGTGCTTCTTAATCACAGTATCATTGCTTCCTGCCTCTTTTATGTTTTTCCCAAGCTGTGAGACTGAGCAGATGAATGCATCAGCAAAGCCCTGATTTGTAAAGCTTTCCCAAGGGCTCGGTGGTCTGGGGTGGGGATGCGGAACGGTGCAGTGGGGAGGACTGGCAAGGAAGGCTTAGCCCAGCTCTCTGCAGCCTCCGCCTCAGTAACGAGGTGTAAACAGAGCACCCACCACTCTATGCACAGTCACTGACTGTGTCTCCCCAAATGGCCACAGCAGCATTTGCAGTCCCAAAGACTCTTCTAGAACCTTGCTGTGCCTCACCAAGAAGCAGAATCTATTTCCCCTCCGTCAACCTCAGCAGCCTTGCTGGCCACCTCAAATATGGTGTTAAACAGATCTCAGTACTGACTTCCTTCTGCCCTCTGTCTTAAGATGCTCACCCCTGGAACCCTGCTACCATGTTACACGGAGGCTCAGACTCTTGGAGAGGCCACGCATGGCTGTATCCGGCCCACAGCCCCAGCTAAGGGCCCCGTCGCCAGCCAGCACCAGCTGTGACATGTGAGAGAGTGAGACAGCAGCCCATCCCAGCCCCAGCTTTCAAGTCTTCCCAGCCCACGCCCTGGCATTATGGAGCAAAGTCAAGGCCTCTTCACTGGGCCCTGCCCCAATTCCTGCCCCCACAGAATTCCAGAGAAGAAGTGGCTATCTTACACCACCGAGTTCTGGGGTAACTTCATACGCCACAGGGCAGCTGGACCGCGGACGAAAACAGAAGAGGCCCCCGCTTGGTCTGTTTTGAAAGTTGTATATGAATTGTTCTGGGTTTCGGGTTCTGATTCTTTGCACAAGGAAGTGGAGCTCCATCCAGAAGGCAGCGGTGGGCCCAGATGGGAGACAGCCAACATCTGTGACCCGCACCTGGGACTCCGGCTTCAGAACGTCCCCTCAGACGTTCTCAGGCCAGGCTCAGCTGGAAGGCAGCTGTCACCCCTGAGTCTCACCTTGAAGTACTGTGTAATGAATCTGCCATGGGGGGATGATGCGAGAACGGCTCCATGGAGCCCACCCCCGCCCCGTGTCACTGAGTCCATGTTCATCCTCAGTCATCTGCAGACAAGAGGCTCTGCCCGAGCTAACACTGCTGCCTCTTGAGGCCCCGGCTTGCTTGAGGTAAATGAAACATGCCAGTGACACTCAGAGGCAACTCTGGAGAGCTCTTGGTCTAGGCCACCCTGTCGCCCAGAACCCACGAGGGAGGAGGAGGAGGACAAAGAGGGGAGCAGCTCGGCTGGTAGGGGTCATCTACGTGTGCTTCCGGGCACGACTTCATTTGGCTACAAGGCCAACCACCAACTGCATCTACAAGGCCAACCACCAACTGCATCTACGGGCACTCTGCGTGCTGCTGCCCACGTGGGATTTGGGTTCAATGAGTTCATTTGGGCTAACGTGGGTTCTGTGGCCATGCTATCTTCCCATCCCCCACTTTGGAAAAAAGATTTTATTTCTTTATTTGAGAGAGAGTGAATGAGCAGGGGGAGGAGCAGAGGGAGAGGGAGAAGCAGGGTCCCCACTGAGCAGGGAGCCCGAAAATGTGGGGCTCGGTCCCAAGACCCTGAGTTCCTGACCTGAGCTGATGGCGGATACTTAACTGACTGAGCCACCCAGGTGGCCCCCCCATCCCTTTTCTTTACTCAAGCTACTGGCCTGAGGGGCCTAAAGGATGGGAGACATGGGGACAGTGCTAAGCCACTCCAGTGGCCCCAGTGGAAGCCAGCCCACATCAGATGACAGAAGCTAACCCCCAGCTGTGGAAGCAAGCCTCGTTCACAAAGAGCAGAGCCAATCCCAGCTGACCTCAGTCATGTGAGCAATAAACACCTGTTGTTATATGCCACCAACGGGTTATGACTATTTGTCAGACAGCAAAAGCTAATTCACACATCTGATTTCAAAACAGCCCTGGTCTCCCAGTCAGGCAACCCTGGTTTTGTTTTTGTTTTTGTTTTTTTAATTTATTTATTTGACAGAGATCACAAGTAGGCAGAAAGGCAGGCAGAGTGAGAGGGGGGGAAGCAGGCTCCCCGCCGGGCAGGGAGCCCGATGCGGGGCTTGATCCCAGGATGCCGGGACCATGACCTGAGCCGAAGGCAGAGGCTTTAACCCACTGAGCCACCCAGGTGCCCCAACCCTGGTTTTTTAAATGGAAAGAAGAGGGGCACCTGGGTGGCTCAGTTGGTTGAGTGTCTGACTCTTGATCTCAGCTCAGGTTATAATCTTGGGGTCGCAGAATCAAGCACTGCATTGGGTTCCATGCTCACCAGGGAGTCCGCTTGGGTTTCTCTCCCTCTCTCTTTCTGTTCCCCCCTCCCTGCTTGTGCTTGCGTGCTCTCTCTCTCTCAAATAAATAAATCAATCTTTAAAAATAAAATAAAAGGGAAAGAATAAAGCTATTAATTCAGTGATTATTTAGGAAGGACCAACCACGCTGTCAGCCCAGTGCTCAACACAAGGGATACAAGGCTACGCTGGTTTCCCCTTTTGCCCAAGACGATCCTAAGGAAACCATGATGCAGGGAATGAGTTACACGGCCCATACTTTGGCAGGTGTCCTGGGGAAGTAAATATTTGGAGAAGCTGTGGGGCCAGTCCCAGCAGGAGGCCTGGCATCCAGCCCTGGGCCTAATGCCAGAAGTGAGTGGCTGTTGGATCTGAGAATGTGGGCGTGGGAGTCCTTGATTAAAAACCCAGGCAGTGTCATGCCAAAAAAGTGCCAGCCTGGGGAAGAAGAAATTAGTCTGGGATAAAAAACGACAAGGCAAGTACGCAAGAACCATTAAGGGATTGTAAGCATGTGTCACTGATGGAAAACCACAGTTAAGGCTGTCTGATCATCAGAAGGGACCAGTGAGGAGAAGGGAGTCCTGCGTGTTGGCCAAAGGCTGGTGCTCAATCTGTAAGTACAGCCAAGTGGGAGCACTAAAGCATGGCCGGCAACCTCTAGAGGTCCAATAGTCACTCAGCAAAAACAATTATTAGTGGGCCAGTCAACCATTCTGGGACTCAGTTTCCTCATCTTTAAAAGGCGGATAATTGGAGCGCCTGGGTGGCTCAGTGGGTTAAAGCTTCTGCCTTCGGCTCAGGTCATGGTCTCAGGGTCCTGGGATCGAGCCCCGCATCAGGCTCTCTCTTTCCTCTCTCTCTCTGCCTGCCTCTCTGCCCGCTTGTGCTCTCTGTCAAATAAATATATAAAATCTTTAAAAGGGGGATAATAAAACCTTCCACACAGAGTAGATGGGAGGATTAAATGAGCCGATTTGGGCAAAATATTGAGAACAGCCTAGAACATCTCTAGTAAACATTCAACAAAGAATAGGTATTAGAATTCTTTTCAGGGGTTTGTTGGGAAGAGTCAATGGGATGTTTGAGGAAGCTCTTAGCACAGTGTAGCTCTTACACATGATTCTCCAAAAGGGTGAGATGTTCAGACCCAGACACAACCACCTTAAAAGAAAATGGGATAAATGCCGTCCAAGACGTGCTGTTTGTGAGGAAGGGTCTGGAAAAAGGAGAAGGTCAGGCACGTCCTCTGTGAGAGGCAGACGTGGCCCTTATAAGGACTCTGCAGGAGGTAGGATTTGAACATACAGTGAAGGAAACATGGGGACTCCCAGCAGAGGAAACAAGACAAAGGGAAGCCCAGGGATGCAAAGGCACAGGGCATATTTGGGACTAGGTGAGTTGTCCATTTGGGGCAAACCCCACACACGTGTAAAGGGGCATGATAGGAACGAAGCTGGCAGGGAGGAGTGGGCACCAGATGCCAGGCTCAGAAAGTAGACACTGTTGATGGGCAATGGTGAGCCAGTGAAGGTTACTGAGCAGAGAAGAGCCACAGGCAAAACTGTATCTCTGGACACCTAATCCAGTAAGTGGACTAGAGAAGGGAGAGAAGAGACTCAGGTCAGTTTATACGGCTGTGTTAGTTCCCGCAAGACAATGAGGACTGAGAGCACCAGCCAGAGGGGATGGGTGGGGGAGAAGGCGGCCCGCAAGGACCCAGACTGCATGACACCTACCCTCCAACTACCTGGTCCATGCAGCTGGTGAGTTCCAACAGGAAACTCCCTTTGCTAGCTTGGTAGGGAGGTAGCTGCCTCAGATTCCTCTGAGTCCTGACAAAATGTTCAAAAGGAGCTGGCAAAAAAAAAAAAAAAAGCTGGCAATTCCATCTGTCCAAACACTTTCACACACGAGCCACAGATTAAAGAAAAATCTGCCAGGCCTCACCCATTCTGCAGGCCATTAGCTGTCCCCCCACTACCCCCGCTCTCTGACCCCGTTCTGGAGAGCAGCCCCCCAGAGAGGACCTCTTCTGCCTGCTCTCTGGCTGCCTATGCTTCTAGAGAGCACAAAGGCTGCCCATGGGGAACCACCTCCTTCCAACAGGCCAGAAGAGGGACACCTTGCCCTTTCCGCCTCCCTCCTGCAGCTATGCTGTCCCCAGATCAAAGGCATGACTACTGTGACCTGCATCCCCAGGCTCAGCGAAGTCATTTCAGAAGGCAGGTGTCAAGCACGCCCTTCTCCGATGTCAGCCTTCTCCTCTGCTCTCTCACTTCTCTCGCATCTGCATGCCAAGGGAAAACAAAGACCTGCCTTCAGAAAGTTCTCCACTCGCTTGGCCTTCACTTATTAAAAATAACCTAGGAAGGCTGGCACCCAGCCACTCCCTGCATTTCCCCTTACCGGACTGCAGAGTCACTGAGAGTCCTCTCCCACCAACACAAAAGCCGCCTGGTGACAAGACAAAGAGGGCCTTTCAGTCCCCAGGAAGCAGCCCAGCTTCTGCCCTGGTGCGGATGCCTTTGAAGGAAGCAGAGGGTGTGGCCTAAACAAAGCCCCACCCCTGTGCACCTGCCGAGGGGGAAGGGCCGGCTGGGATAAATCCAACGCAGACACACAGCCTTCCAAGGGCAGTCACCGCAGCAGGCACTTAGCTCCTCGGTAAGGGGAGGCCCCCTCAGCTTGAATCCGGCTACCAGGCTCGAATGCTTCTTCCTAAATCCTGTTTCTGAACTGGGTCCACAATCTCATGTTTTGTTTTTTGTTTTAACATGTGGGCAGAAGTGAGAAACAGGTAAAGCCGAAAACAAAAGCTGAGGAAAGAGAGACAAGGATTCTGAGTAACCCACATCAGACTATTAGTACGTGAATGTCTCGAAGAGACAGACTGGAAGTGGGCTGAATCATTCGTCAGCTTACGGATAAACTCTTTCTAGGCTATCAGAATCCCTCAACAAAATATTAGCCTTTCAAATCCAACAATGTATAAAAAATATAAATATATAAAGTTGAGTCACAACAAGTGACTCAACTTCATTTCAGAAAGGCTTGGCAGGTTCAACATTTGAAAATCAATGTATATATATCATATTACCAGACCAAAGATGGAAAACCAAACATGCATATCAATTAATGCCAAAAAAGTACATGACAAAATTCAATACCCATTCATGATAAAAAAAAAAAAAACTCCAGCAAATGAGGATAGCAGGGAGGTCCCCTGATCCAATAAAGGGCACGTTTGCAAAAATCTACAGCTAACATCTGATTTAGTGGTGAGAGGCTGCCCTCTTTCCCCCTGATAGGAAACAAGGAAAGGCTGTCATCTCTCACCACTCCTATTCTGCATACTTCTGGAAGCTGCACTAAGCCAAGAAAAAGAAATGAATGACATATAGATTGAAAAGGAAGAAGTAAAGCTTCTTTATTTGTAAACAATACAATTGCCTATGTAGAAAATCTCAAAGAATCTCCATAAAAAGATCCAAGAACTGGGGTGCCTGGGTGGCTCAGTGGGTTAAAGTTTCTGCCTTCTGCTCAGGTCATGATCCCAGGGTCCTGGGATCGAGCCCCGCATCGGGCTCTCTGCTCGGCAAGGAGCTTGCTTCCTCCTCTCTCTCTCTCTCTGCCTGCCTCTCTGTCTACTTGTGATCTCTGTATGTTAAATAAATAAATAAAATCTTAAAAAAAAAAAAAAAAAAAAGATCCAAGAACTAATACATGAGCTTAGCGATGTCATTCACAGGTTGCAAGGTCAACATGTTTGCCTACATTAGCAATGAACAACTAAAACTGAATATTAGAAATGCATAGGACTATTTATGGGAACACCAAAAAAAGAAAAGTATTTATTAGTATTTTTAGTATAAAAAGTATTTATTAGGTATAAATCTAACTTTAGAGACTGCTCAAACTACAATAATGCTAAAAGAAATCAGAGAAGACCTAATAAGTGGAGAGGCAAAACCTGTTTATGGATTGGGAGATGCAACACTGCTAACATGCCAATTCTCCCCAGATTGATATACGGATTCAACAAAATCCCAACCAAACCCCAGCAGGCTTTACGGGTACATGTTGACGAGCTGATTCTAAAATTTACATGGAAAGGCAAAGGGGTTACAATGTGGGGAGAGGGACTGACTACAAAGGGACAGCACAAAGGCATTTTGGAGGGTGATGGGGCTGTCCTCTATCACTCTGTGGTAACAGAGACATGACTCTACGCATTTGTTGAAAGACAAAACTCTTCTAAAAGTTCTGATATGAATTGTGGTGATGGCAGCACAGATTCTATGAATATACTAAAAACCACTGAGTTGAACACCTTAAATGGTATGGTATGTAAATTATATCTCAACAGAGCTGTTACCAAACTCCACCCACCCCCGCCCCGCCACCGCAAAAAAAAAATAAATAAAAGTCTGCCGGGAGATGGTGCAATGATGCTGCCAAACCCCAGAGTGGGAGGTCTGGGGACAAGAAAAAATTTAGTGCCCCCAGCCCTCACTACACTTTGTAAAGCTTTACTGTGCCATTTCCACAGACCCTCCACCTTTTTTTTTTTCTTCAAAACTCTGACCTTTTCTCTGCCCTGGAATTTTATTGATCACGACAGAAAAACCTTCCAGAAACTCCCCTGCTATGGAAATGGCAGAGCCCCCAACACTCACAGCTCACCCACGCCAGGGTCCAGGTGTTCTTGAACGTACCCAATGACTCTCACTCTGATCCAGCACGCACGTCCATACACCTAACACTGAGAACAACGGGGAATCTTGAACATTTGCCTCCTACTGCTCAGGAGAAAAATTTGAGACCAAGAAAAGCGACATGACTGACTTGGGAGTTACCCAGCTGACAGGTGGCAGACACAAAAGCGAAGCCTATGTTCTTTCTTCATCGTCTCGATACCTCTCTGTTGGGTCAAGAATAGAGCCTGGCACATAGGACACGTTCAACACCAGAACACCAAGGGCAGAATAAAAGTTCCACGTACCCCGAACGAGGGAGAGTGAGTTCTCTCCGCATTCCGACACTGACCTAGGCCAATCTAACTTTTCCATCAAAAGGACCAGCACGGAACCCAAGAAATAAGAAGGGGACACGCAAAGGGGAAAAGAGGATGAAGACCTTGTAGGAAACAGGACTGTTATCAATATGAAGAACAGACGCCATTGATTCCTGGAGAAAGGGGTAAAGTTCTCACCAGGCACTGAGAGGAGGTAATAGAATAATTAACATTTCCTCAGAGCTCAAATGCTTCATACAGGATCTAGACAGTAGCCTAGGGACCAGGTGATATCATCATCCCCATCTCACAGATGAAGAAACTGAGGCACAAAGAGATTTAGGTGACTAAACCAGACTCTCACTCCAGCAGTGGGGATTTCACTAGCTATGTGACCCGGGAAAGCTATATGACCTGCCAGAGTCTCAGCTTTCCCATCTGGAATGTGGGGATGACAAACAGTACCCCATTTAGAGGTTAGCTGATCCGAGGTAATACTGGAAAAGCACTGAGCACAGCACCAGGCACAAATTACATGCTCTACATGTATTATGTGCAAAATAAAAGCCTCACTGGGTCCACGCAACATTCTAGTATGGTGAACAAGCTGCAGGCCGTGTATCATAACATTCTTGGGTTATCACCGCTTCTTCCTTCACTGAATCTTCTCGGAAAGTCTCTTTCGGTGTGTGAATGAGAAGCTACAAAAACCACCACTTCATCAGCTTCCCTTTTCCCCCCAGCGGGGAGGGGGCTCTTCCTGAAATGCTTGGCCTTTATTTTTCTTCAACTTTCTGCTTGGCCCCAAGGAACAGAGATGGATATTGACTTAAAGTGGACATCTGTTCAGGGTACCTGGGTGGCTCAGTGGGTTAAGGCCTCGGCCTTCAGCTCAGGTCGTGATCCCAGGGTCCTGGGATCGAGCCCCGCATCAGGCTCTCTGCTCGGCAGGGAGCCTGCTTCCCTTCCTCTCTCTCTGCCTGCCTCTCTGCCTACTTATGATTGCTGTCTGTCAAATAAATAAAAAGGGGAGCCTGGGTGGCTCAGTGGGTTAAAGCCTCTGCCTTCGGCTCGGGTCGTGATCCCAGGGTCCTGGAATCGAGCCCCACATCGGGTTCTCTGCTTGGCAGGGAGCCTGCTTCCTCCTCTCTCTCTGCCTGCCTCTCTGCCTACTTGTGATCTCTGTCTGTCAAATAAATAAATAAAATCTTAAATAAATAAATAAAATCTTTTAAAAAAATAAAAATAAAAATAAAAAATTAAAATTAAAATCTTTAAAAAAAAGTGGACATCTGTTCAGGGGCAGACGGTCTGTGTGATTTGAATATTTATTATCTCAGTAATTTGTACTTTACTTCTTCTTAAAGGAAGAAGGTGACAGAAGGGGACTTGGTAAGAAATGTCAAAGAGGAAGGGAAGAGCAGGGATTTGCACCAAGTAGGAACTATGAACACAGTGCTAAAGTATCATTACGAAGAACAACAAACACGTACAAACTTTCAAAGTCCGTGCAAAGTTAAGAATAAAAATTTAATCTGAAAAGCTTAGGTTGGTCATTAGGACTGAGAGGGTGGAGAGAGTTTCCTGGAAACAGACTCTGGAACAGGTCTCCTGCCCCAATTGGCAATTGTGGGGCAGATACCGACTGAGAAAAGAAGCAAATAAGTAATTATGTATTACAGAATCCCATGCTATGACTTCTAATATGTGTGTATATATACGTAAAATCAAAAAGCAAGGTGAAAAATATCAAAAAGCAACAAACAAACAACTGGTTTGTTGAAATCAAGTTCCAAATAAAAACTTTATAGTTTTTGCCCACCTTATAATGAAGGGCTCAGGCTGACAACACACAGGCCACTGATCCATCTTAAGATCACGAAAATAGAGATAAAGAGAGATCATGTATTGCCTGATGGAAATACACATCAGCACCCATGATGTGGTCTTGCGACAAATCTGAGTCTGATGAACTGCCAATTTCCAGGAAACACGGAGGACTGTAGAACTTCTTAATGACACCATAAGGATGCACTCAGACACATCTACTCAGTGGGAATGAACCACAGGAATGAATGAGTAGGTGTGTTCAAGAAATAAATTAATAAGGAAAAAGAAGGAGGGAAAGAATGCACAGATTAAAAGAAACTTGAGAGGGAGCCTGGGTGGCTCAGTCAGTTAAGTGTCTCTTGATTTGGGCTCAGGACTTGAGATCAAGTCCCATGTTGGGCTACATGCTGGGCGTGGGGCCTGCTTAGGATTCTCTCTCTCCCTCCGCCCCACCCCCACTCCTGCACGTGCTCTCTGTCTCTCAAAAATTTTTAATTTAAAAGTGAGTACATAAAAGATGGGGCACCAGGGTGGCTCAGTGTGTTAAAGCCTCTGCCTTCGGCTCAGGTCATGATCTCAGGGTCATGGGATCGAGCCCCGCGTCGGGCTCTCTGCTCCATGGGGAGCCTGCTTCCTCCTCTCTCTCTCTCTGCCTGCCTCTCTGCCTACTGGTGATCTCTGCCTGTCAAATAAATAAATAAAATCTTTTTAAAAATAAATAAATAAATAAAAATTAAAATGAGTACATAAAAGAAACTTGAGAAACATATAAATGAAACACGATAAGTGGTTTTTGTTTGGATCTTCATTTCAACAAACCATTTGTTTAAACACACAATTGAAGAATGCTGAATAGACTGGATATTTGATGATGTTAAAGAATTATAGTTAGTTTTTTAAGCTGTAACAATAGTAATCTAATGTAAGTGTTTGTTACTAAAAAAGAATGCATACTGAAATATGGCGTCTAGGACTTACTCCAAAATAATCTGTGGGGTAGATCAGAGACAGAGATGAAACAAGGTTGGCAATGTATTGGTAATTGTTCTAGCCAGGTGATGGGTTGGAGTGGGGTCATTGTAATATTCTTAGCAGGCTTATGCTGAAAATTTCCCATAATAAAAACTTTAAAAAGCAAGATACCAACAATGTGTATAAGTGAACTATACCCAATTTATCCTTTTACACTTTGTGAATTCTTTGTTGAGAGAGCATGGGAGTGGGGAATGGTGGGGTTGATGGGAGGGGGGGAGAGAGAGAGAGAGAGAGAGAATCACAAGCAGACTCCTCACCCAGCACAGAGACGGATGCAGGGCTGGATCTCATGACCCTAGGACCAAGACCTGATCCAAAGTCAAGAATTGAACTCTGTGAATATATATAATTATACATAATACACATTATGTATTGAGTATATATTATATATCATATGTATATTATATATTTTTAAAATGATTTAAAATGTAAAAAAAATAGCAACTGTAGCAGAGATGGCTAAGTGATACCAAAATTTGTACTCCCCCTTCCAAAGTACAGAGCTGTAGGTAAGGAGTGGTGCCTAGCCAGGGAACAAGAGGAAGGGTTATTGTGTGAAAGCACTGGAATTGAGGGTCTATTTGTTATAGAAGCTAGTGTTACACTATTACAGCAAAGAACTCGAAGAAATACTGGGAATGAAAAGAAGCTTATAATGAAGGTATAAATTAGCAAATTCTGAATACAAACAAAATTGACCAAAGTTGTTTTAATAATACCTTCTAATTATTAGAATTTATAATGGTCAATAAACTGGCTCATTCATTTGTTTCCATGACATTTCACTATCTATATGGGATCATATACATGCTGTAAATTAGAAATCACTTTGAAATAAACAAAATAACATACATATCCTCTGAGCAAAAAATCCTCTCTCTTGGAATTTATCTTAAGAAAGTGAATGCTAACCAGAAGAAAGCTCTAGTATTGTACAACAACAGAGGTTGACAATTTCTTTGTTTTTTAGCGACAAGTAGGGAAGGGAAAAGGGAGAAAGAGAGAATCTTAAGCAGATTCCAGGCTTAACATGGAGCCTGTCGCAGGGCTCCATCTCACGATCCTGAGATCAGGACTTGAGTTGAAATCAAGAGTTGGATGCTCAACAGACTGAGCCACCCAGGCACCCCCACAGGTTGACAGATTTTTCTTTTAAAGGACCAGTAAGTCAATATTTTAGGCTTTCAAGGCCATACAATCTCTGTCATAAGTACTCAGCTCTGCCACTACAGCCCAAAAGCAGCCGTATGCAATACACATAAGTGAATGAGTTTGGCTGTGTTCCAATAAAACTTTACTTACAAAAACAGGGGGCAGGCTGGATTTGGATGCAGGGGGCTGTAGTTTGCCAACCTCGGCAAATGTTCAATGTAATATCATTTATAGTAGCTAAATGCTCAAAAACAACCCACATGTTCAAAAGTGAATGGTTAAGTAAATTAAAGAATATCCATTTCAATGACTGTACATATTATGCACAATTACAAAGACTTTATAGCAACAGACATGTTAGTAAATAAGGAATTTTGTAATTAAAAAAAAAAGAGGAAGCAGAATCCATGATTATAATCAGTAGGATTACAGCTCCACAAACTTCATGTACACACTCAGACAAGGACCAAAATAGATCTGTGGAATCTGTGGAATGGTGAGGCCATGGGTGAATTTTGTTTTTAATTTCTGTGGCTAGCAGCAATTCCATATTCTACCACGACCGAAAAGCCCATTTTGTGAACTGACCAAGAAGCTTTCAAGCCCTCTACCTTCCTTCCCAATGCTGGGCCTTTGCAAAGGCTGTTCCCTCCTCCCAGACACTCCCGCCTTCTCCTCTCGCCTTGCCCCTTCCCATACTCAGGGGAGGTTCCTTCCCTAGAAAAGTCTGACTTATGGACTAGGGAGGACCCCTGTTACCTGTGCTCACAGCGGCCCCTACTTCCTCCTTCGTGACACTCACCACCCTGACACTAACCACACTTGACTCATCCAGAGATGCTCCACCTTGCTCATTTTTACTTCCCTGGAGTCAGGGCTGTAACTTACAAATGCCGTCAGCCAACCAGACAGTCGTTGTGGAGTAGTTATCTTTCCCTGCCCTGTGCCATATGCCGGCATCAAAACTTCAGAAGGGTGTCAGCAGCATGGAAGAACATTCCAGAGACAGGAGTGGTGCAAACCTTAAAGCGCTAAGAACCAACGGTTTGTGGGGCTGAGGCGGAGGGATGGGGAATCAGATGTGTTCGGTATCACTGCCAGAGCGGAAGTCAAAGACAGCCTGTGAGTCCACCACCAACGGCTTTCAGTTCTTTTATGAACTCTTCTAAGGAATGCTCCACTGCTCTCACTCTTGATGGCACAAAGGACAACAGGGTGTGTAAAAATACTTAAAAAAAAAAAAAAAAAGGAATTTAGAAGAGGAGGGCTCTGACGGTAAAAAAGGTTGTAGGAATATCTTAAGCAATTTTTTTTCCTTCATCAGTTTTTCTTTTTATGTATTCCTAAGAGTATATAGAATTCCGATTTAATTAAGTCTAAAAGAACTCTTTGAGGGGTGCCTTTTGGTTCAGTTAGTGAAGTGTCCAACTCCTGATTTCAGCTCACATCATGATCTCAGGGTCCTGAGATCAAGCACCCTGCCCCCCATCACACTCCACACTGGGCATGGAGCCTACTTAAGATTTTCCGTCTTCTTCTCCTTCTGCCCCTCCTCTCCCCTCTCCTCCCCTCCCCCTCTCTTCCCTCAAATAAATAAATAAATAAATACATACATACATAATAAAAGTAAGAGAACTCTTCCAATGAGCATAAAATAAAAATTCCAATAAGAGAAATGTCATCGAATTACCATTTTCTTTTTTTCTTAGCCGTGCCTCAGAGGTAATAAAACCTGACACCTGTTCAGGGTCTGGATTTTGTGCCCACAGGGGAGACATGGACCTGCCCTGTTCATCACTGGAGCCTCAGAACAGGCATATATGATGAAGTGCCAGGAAATAGCGCCCTGCCAGCCAAAGGGCCACGACTAGGACCCCACCACAGAGTTAGCACCTGAGCCAGAAATAGAAATCCAAAAGTGAGTTCGCCACATCTGGCACTGGATTTGTTTAGCCTTTAATCCAATTCTGTAATGCCACTATTCAGCGTCTGCCAGCATCGTGTTAAATTCGGAATCCTGTCCTGACAGCTTGACACACTGACAGACACTTCCCTCATCCCTAGGCTTGTTTCTGTTTGCTCTGGCACAGCAACCCGCTGTTTTCACAGTGTGAGTCAGTGGAAACCTGTCAAATCAACTAAATAGGAAAGAGAGGTGCTCTCACACCAGCAGCCAGGGCAGTGAATGTCACTTTACCAGAAACTCCAGGCCGGGCATCCTAGTCTCTCCCTACTGGGGTCTCACCTGCATATTCCTCATCCTCTCCTCCCTCCGCAGGGAGACCCCCCCACCAACATCCTGGCCTGAAGTTAGTGCTGTGGGCACGCGGTACTTCCAGGCCTGGCACAGGGGCCCTTCCCATAGCGGGGCCCACCCCCAGCCCCTCACAGGCATCTCCCCACATGGCATTACCACACCTTCTGAGGAAGATCCAGATCTCAAGCATTTCATGTGGGCTGACTTTTTTGAAAGGAGGGGTATTACCAGGGGCTTTGGCAAGAAAATATACTTTCACTCATTAAAAACAAAACTAAACTGGGCACCTGGGTGGCTCAGTCGGTCAGGCATCTGCCTTCACTCGGGTCCTGAGATCGAGCCCCACGTCAGGCTCCCTGCTCAGTGGAGAGTCTGCTCTCTCCCTCTCCCCCTGCTCTTGCCCTCTCTCACTATCTCTCTCTCTCTCAAATAAATAAATAAAATCTTAAAGAAAAAAAAAAAAGAACTGCTGTGAAGGAATCAAGACTGGGCAAAATGACAAGGTGGTGGGGTTAGGGCAGTGTTAGGGGGACGACTTCAGAGGAGGGCAATGGAGAAGGCCTCTCAGGGGCAGGACAGGGAGTGGTCTAGCGGGAAAGCAGGCCGTCTCTACCCTTAGATTGGTTTCTGTTTCCTGATCTGTAAAATATTAGAAATAGGGCCTTGGAGCCTTCACGTATAGCTGACAGAAAAGGAAAGAGTAGAAAATCCTGCCCCTTAAAAGCCTCCAGCAGGAAGCGACAAATACCTCTTCTACTTGGATTCCACTGGTGAGAACTAGAGGCAGAGCCACGCGGACACAGCCGGCAGGAAATATCTGCCTATACATCTGTCCATCAGGAACCAACCCACACCGCAAAAGAGGGAGCGTGAGCTTGGGGTGAAAAGCTAAGTATCTGTCACCGCACTGAACCCTGTACCACAGTAACTGACTGCACAATTACGGTGAATTCCGATGCTTGCAATGAAATATGAAAAACAGTAGTACCTAAATGATAGGGGAAGGTCGGGAAGATTAAGTGAGGTCATTCCTGTCAAGTTCATAGAACAGGAAATAGTAGGTGACGAGCCCTCAGGAAAATTTAGCCATTGTCCCAAGGATGTCACATGTGAGCTAAGTCTTTCTTTTTTGTCTTTTTGTCATCGTTGTTTTTTTGACTAGGACAGGCAGTTAAGTTCCACATAAACAATTAACTTTGGAGAGGAAGTTTACAAAAGGGTCTCCTAAGCATAAAAATTGAGATAAGGCGTATGTCAGGATCCAAATGTGTTTTCTTCCCCTTCTTCTTCCTTTGCATCAACTGTGGCTATAAAACACTGCCCTCCAAACCAACTTTAATGTCCAGTGATGGGGGGGCTCTGTCCTGGATTCTTTGGAAATGTCAAGGTCATGAAAAACAAAAAGGACTCGTCCGGCTTGAAGGAGATTAAGGACACAGGACAACTGAATATAACTCATGATCCAGGATGGGATCCTAGAGGAGAAAAAGGACATCAGTGGGTCAACTGGCGAAATCTGAATAAGGCTGGTGGGAGAGATAATAGGGCTGGTGTCAGTAATATCCTGATTTAGGAAATGCACACTGGAGTATTCTTGGACAAAAGAACATGACGTCTGCGGCTTACTCTCAACTGATTCAAGGAAAAAATAATATATATGTATATATATGCAAAATGATTATTAGACAAGTGTGTTAAAAGGTTAACAGTTGAGAATCTGCGGGGGAGGATATATGGAGAATTCTTTGTACTGTTCTTGCAAAGTTTCTGTAAATCTGGAATTATTTATAAATTAAAAGTATAAACGTATTTATAATTAGAGACTTAAGTCACAGGGCACATCTCCAAATATATTTTTTTAATTTTTATATATTTTTAAAATTTTTATTTTATTTGAGAGAATGAGAGAGGGAACACAAGCAGGAGGAGCAAAAGAGGCAGAGGGAGAAGTCGGTTCCCCACGGAGCAGGGAGCCCAATGTGGGACTCCATCCAGGACCCGGGAATCATGACCTGAGCTGAAGGCAGATGCTTAACCAACTGAGCCCCTACAAACATTTTTTAAAAATTGCAACTATTTCACAAGCAGGGCTAACTCGATCACCTTAAGACATATTTTGGGGGTACCTGGGTGGCTCAGTCATTAGGCATCTGCCTTTGGCTCAGAGCATGGTCCCAGGGTCCTGGATCGAGTCCCACATCGGGCTCGGCAGGAGGCCTGCCTCTCCCTCTCCCACTCCCCCTGCTTGTGTTCCCTCTCTTACAGTCTCTCTCTGTGAAATAAATAAAATCTTAAAAAAAAAAAAGACAACGACATATTTTGGGGCTGCAATATCTTATCTTTAAAAGTTCTATAGAATGCTATAAAATTTACTTGGCAATCTAATGGTTTGGGGGAATTGGGGACATTTCATTCGATGCCCGAAGAAAGCCAGAAGCAGTTCTTTGGAATGTACTTTTCATCTTTTGTCTCTACTCTGCATCTGAGAATGACTCTCCGATGCTCTCTTCATGTTTGCTCTATCTTTATGGTCCTGCTTTTCTCAGCAGAAATTCAAGGACTGCTTCTCTTTTTGAATAAGCTATTAAGGAAAAAGCTGTACTAAAATAAAGAAGATTGAGATGTAATTGCCATCCAGAGTGTCAGGGGATGGCCATCTCTTCTCTGAAACACTGTTCCTAGAAGCAAGCAATGCCTCTACACGGAGAAAATAGTAAAAGTCTACAGTCTATGCTGCTAAGGATTTTTAGAATTTAACCACAGTGGAAAGTCTTGAACTGGCTGTACTAGTTTCCTGTGGTTGCTGTAAAAAATTACTATCAACTTGGTGGCTTAGAATAACAGAAATTTATTCTTTCACAAGTCTGTAAATCAGACCCAGAAATCAGTATCATCCGGCTTAAACCAAGGTGGCGACAGGACCTAGTTCTCTCTGGGGACTCTAGGGAGAATCCATTCATTGCTTCTTCCAGCCTCCGGTGGCTGCCTTGGTGTCCTTGGGCTCATGGCCACATCACTGCAATCTCTGCCACATCTTCATGTCACTGTTGGAGAAGGTCATCAAACCGATGTGACCACCAGTTGACCTGTAAGCTGGACCTGGGCACTCAGAGGTCCTTGCCCCTTCCCTGTCCTTGGAATGTGGGTTCCACTGACCCTTCCCGCTCCTAGAGGCTGCTCCAAGGACACAGCCTTGAGACAGTGAGGCAATGTTGAGAACATCTGGACCATATATGTGACTGAACCCAGTTAAGGCCTTGATGTAAACTTTTAAGGTTTGTTGGGCAGGTGCAGAACTGACTCATCTTGCTGCTGACCAAGAAAAGCCTCTTATCTAAGTTCCCTTTGTTTATTAAATGAGCCTCCTTCCTCAGCTCCGCCTCCCCTCCCAGTATGGAGGCTGGTTTCCTATTATTACACCTGGGGAAGGTAGGAGAGGGTTTCAAAGCCAACAGTCCCCATCCCCTTCTCCTTTGTGTGTCTCTTCTAAAAACACTTGTCATTGGACTTAGGGACCTCACAGGTAATTCGGATAAATCATTTCAAGACCCTGAACTTCATTACATCTGAAAATACCCTTGTTCCAAATAAGGTCACGTTCACAGGTTCCAAGGGTAAGGACGCAGACCTGTATTTTGGGGGCCGTCTTTCAACCCACTAAACTGGAAAGTAATTTTTCATCCCTAAATCACAGCAAGCAACTGTATGTTGAAGTAGCAATCACATCTCTAAATGTGGGACAGATGTCACCACAAATTGTGAGAGTAGGTCAGCAAGGAGACCCCGTTAGATCCAGGGGAATGCACGTTATGCGGCAGAGATTTTTTTCCTCTGACTTAAGCGGCGGTCAATAAACAGGATGTACTGCTCAGTAACGGTAATATTTAAGGAACCCTCGTAAAACCAGGTCACATCAATACGAAGGTTAGTGGGGCCTCTTTTACCTTTTCCACGTGAAACTCACAACAGTATGTCAAAGAGGCCCCAGCTCTGAAATCAAATTGCTTTTCTCCAGGAAAAATTCCTGTGGTTCTGTTCTTAAGTTTTTCCAAGGAGTTAAAACAGATATAATCAAGTTATCTATAGTATGACGGCAGTGACATTGCTTATCATTCCCTTCTAAAAGGTTACATAAATACTTCTGCTCCCTATTGAGTTTATTTTTCATCCAGTACACGTTGATTTGTTTTCCTCTCCTCTTGTTTCAAATAGGAAATGACAAAAAATAAGAGGACTATTTAAGTGGACCTCAAAAAGTAATGTCAGAAGTCTGGAAGGCTGAGCAGCCTGGCACTGCAGATCCAGAAGGGGCCTGGGGCAAAAATACTGATAAGCCAGTTTTGCGGGTGGAAGCAGTCTGCAGTCAGCTGGCCCCAGACTGCATCAGCTCAGAGCCTCAGCAGAGATCAGAATGACGGGAATCAGAATGAGGGGAAGCAACTCCAATGGCTCGGTTTAACCAGGTCGGTGCACCAATGCCCAGGCACTGCAGGGGGCGCTGCTGCTAACCCCGCCCACGTGCACTAATGATTCCCCCTTAAAAAGCTGCAGCGGTCTGGCTCGGAGGTTCCTGGGAGTTTATCTACTCCCCACCACCCCAGGTCCGCAGTCAATAAAGGGTACAAAAGCCCAGCTCCCCAGCCTCAAAACAGGACAATCTCTAGAGTGTACTCACTTTCCAGAGATCCCTGAAACATCAGGCTGATGCTTAGACTTATAAAACCCATCTTTGGCTCCTTCTCCTGCCCCTGCCTGCCTCCCTCACTCAGAACCGACCAAATGCACAAGAACATCTCTAGCTCTACTCTACCGGAGCGGACTTCAACACTCCCTGTGATGAATGTTGGGAAATTCTAAGAAAAATGCTGGTCACACAATTTTCTTGTTCCCTAAACTTTCCCAGTTCTTAATATCTTAATGCTAAGTGGAACTCTGAACACCAAACACTAAGCAGTCTTGGATGTGGAAGACGCCTGACGGCCTGAAGGAGAAGATCACAAAGTAAGGTCTGTCACGCTCACTTTTGGAACAGATGAAAGATTTCCAAGAACGGGCCACATTTGGTCCAGGAATTCTATTTTAGGGCCTTCTCCTTCTGATATTCCCGTACATGTACCAAACTGTGTTACATACAAGGCTATCTGCCACAGCACTGCGCGAACAAAAGATTGGAAATAACCCAAGTGCTGTCAGTGGGGACTAATTCAATAAATGATGGTAAATCCATTCTCTGCAAGGCAATGCAGCTGTTACAGAGAATGAGAACTCTCTTTGAATGGACATGGAATTAGCTCTAAGATGGAAAGCTAAGTAACAAAAGTACACAACAGTGAGTTTAAGTATGCTCCCATGGGAGGTGAGAGAGGAGACACACATGCGTGCACAGACACACACACACAGACACAGAGAAGCACAAAATAATTCCTGAAGGATATACATGAAACTGGTATCACTGGTGGCCTCCAGGGAGGGAAAGTGGAAACTGGAGTTTTTATACTTTTAAAATCTTGATCTTGTTATCTGTTTTTTTTAAGACTGATGTACTTATTTAAGAGAGAGAGAAAGAGAGTGAGTTGGTGAGGCGAGGGACAGAGGCAGAGAGAATCTCAAGCAGACTCCCAGCTGAGTGTGCAGCTTGATGCAGGGCTCAGTCCCATGACCCTGAGATCATGACCTGAGCCAAGATCATGAGTAGGACGCCTAACCCACTGAGCCACCTGGGTGCCCTGATCATGTTATCTGTTTTTAAAAAGTAAACATAATCTGAACAATTACACAGTCATAACTTCTGTTTGGATCAGGACTTTTATTTTTTAGAATGGCTCTGGAAGGGACCATGGAAGAATAGAGGACTGCTGGGAGAGGGAGGCAGTTTTAACAAGCCTAAAGGCTGCAGAGAAGGCCCCCTCCCCCCGCATGTTTCCTCATCTGTAAAATGGGAATACGGACACCTCCTAGAAATACTGTAACGACAAGTGAGTTCTTGCAGATCAAGCAGGCAGCACCATGCCCACAGCAAGGGCTCAACAGATCCACTGCCCAGGAATTCAGTGATGTATGATCATAGCTCATATAAAAATAATATGGTCTTTACTGTTATAAGGATGGCACTGCTGTTGCCCCATCATCCCTGACAAGGAGCAGACACAGGAGAGGCTTCTGTGGGTGCAGGAGTTATCTACGGCTGTGTACCAAATAACCACAAACTAAGTAGCTTAGAACATTTATTTATCCTGTCACCACTTCCACTGGCCAGGAGCTCCATCCAGGTTGAAGTCTTCTGCTCTAGGTCTCACAAGGCTGCAGCAAGATATTGGCCAGCCTGGGGCTTTATCTGAGGCTTGGGGCCCTCTCCCAAGGTCACGTGGTTGATGGCTGATTTTAGTTCCTTGAGCTGTAGGACTTGGTCTGTTTTTCTGGCCATCAGCTGAGGGCTGCTCTCTGCTTCTAGACACAACTCATGGATGCTTGCCACATGGGCCTCTGCCTGGCCCCTTGCCCCACTCCCAAAGCAGATGACTTCTCAGGGCCAGCAGGAGAACCTCCCTCTTGGGAAGGACCCAGTACCTTCTTCTTTTTTTTTTTAAGGTTTTATTTATTTATTTGACAGAGAGACAGAGATCACAAGTAGGCAGAGAGGCAGGCAGAGAGAGGAAGGGAAGCAGCTCCCTGCTGAGCAGAGAGCCCGATGTGGGGCTTGATCCCAGGACCCTGGGATCATCACCTGAGCTGAAGGCAGAGGCTTAACCCACTGAGCCACCCAGGCACCACTTCTTCTTTTTTTCTTAAGATTTTTGCTTACTTATTTGAGATAGAGAGAAAGCAGGAGCAGGGGGTGGGGGTGGTGGGCAGGGCAGAGGGAGAGGGAGAAGCAGGCTCTCAGTTGAACAGAAAGCCTGGTGTGGACTCAATCCCAGGACCCTAGGATCATAACCTAAGCTGAAGGCAGACGCTTAACTGACTGAGCCACGCAGGTGCAACCCCTCTACCAGTACCTCTTTTAAGGACTTCCACATGAGTAAATCAGGCTCCCTTGGAGACGATCTCCTTTTGATTAACTCAGAATCAACAGATCTGGGACCTTAACTGCATCGGCAACATCCATTCACCTTGGCATATGACATGACATAGCCACAGGAATGGCATCCCGTCAGCTCTGCTGTATTCTGTCAGCTGGAGGCAAGTCCCAGGGCCACCCCCACACTCAAGAGGATGGATTACACAGGGTTGTGACTCACTGGGGGTCACCCTAGGGTGCATCTGCCACCCTGGACTCGACTGGGAGCCTGCTCACCCTACCTGAGTGGACGGCATACCACAGTGGCAAAAGACTAGGCCTTGCCCACACCTGGCTTCAAATGCTGGCTCCAGAATTAAATGAATATTTCAACCTTGGGCAAGTTACAATACCTCTCAGCCTCTATTCAACCAAAATAAGGGGAAGATAAATAATCTAGGGTCGCTGAAAGGGTGAAACCAAGGGAAACTGCATGGGAAATTGCCTGACACAGTACAGCAAATACACAAACCTTAGTTCCCCTCTCTGGTCCCAACCCTTCCGGGAGGCACTTGTGACTTACCAACAAGGATACTAGTGATGGTTTCCTCTCAAGCCTTCCAGCAGCCCTATGCGTGACATGTAAATATGCTTTCTGAAATACTATACACATACTGTTCAATACCCCAGTGAGGGGTTTTCCCTACTCTGGCTGATTTCATCTCTGGCAAAGGGTGAAATTGCCACTGGCACCTGCTGTCGAGTCTCATAGCCCCTCCCTTCAGATCTGCCGCAGCCTATCCACCCACACGGAGCTGACGGGATCAGTTAGGATACAACCAAACAATGGCCTCATATTCACGTATCCCATCATTTTCAAATAAGGCTTAATGACACGGGAAAATACTCATAGGGTATTGGCAATGAGAATGAAATGACCCCAAACTGTTCTTTCATGAGCTCAAGATCTGACGCAAGCTGGCTGGTTCAAAACCCAGCCTCATTCTTTACAGCTGTGACTTCGGGCAAGTTACCAAACCTCCCTGCCTGTTTCCTCATCTATAAAATGCAGGTAACGACAGAACTGACTTATCATGGGGATTGAATGAGGTAACACGTGTAGAACACCTGGCCCAAGGGGAACTCAGTGAGTGATCAACTCTATGATTATTATTGAAGTATCACTTTTATCACTTGAGAGGAAAAGTTCGAAAAAGACTTCTTCACAAACAATCACTAGCACTGTGGCCAACATCTAAGGGGAATAAAGAAAACCTAGGAAACAAAGTGAGTAAAACCATGCTGCGGTCACAGGATAGTTAGTAATTCTCGATGCTTTCCAGAAGGTTCCAATTTACTCTGTACCTGGAAGATGTAATTCATTTCTCCTTTATTTCCTCCTTCCCATCCCCTTCTTAAGGAACTGTATTTTCTCCATCTTTAAAACTCAGGATGATACCCTTCCCATCTTTCACAGCAATCCTTTCTGTGGGGAATACATGGAAAGTGCTTTACAGACAATTTCTCCTTCTCTGTCAACCCACCTATCCTTTCACCTATCGGAAGTAAGGAAAAAAAAAAAAAAGTATGGCTGCCCTGGGGAAAGGAAGGGCCATGTTCCAATCAGATCAGCGCTGATTAAAACACAAACCAGGTGAACTTCTTTTTCTGTAGGAGGCTGAGCAGCTTCTAGGTTCTGATAGTGATTTCTGCCTCAGAGCTGGGATAGGGTGGGGAGAGAATCCCTCCCATTCTCCTTTCCTTCCGAAAAGCCCCTGGGGCTGCCCAGCCACCAGCAGCCAGCAGCAGCCAGCCAGTAGCCGGCTCTGCGCCAGGATGTTGCCAGGATGCCAGGAGTTGCTAAGGCCCCGGTGAGGAATGCCGGAGAGTGAGCAGCAGTCGAGGGATCGGCAGAGCCAAACTGGTGACAAAGGCAGCAAGCATGTGGCAGGCGGCGGGTCAGAGGGAGGCTTCCATGGGCAGCACGCTTGGGCCAGCATGGGAGGGCAGAAGGCAGGGGGAGGAAACAGATGGAGGTCCAGTGGCGCTGAGCAGGAAGCCCTGGGAGCACGGTGGGAGGGCGAGGACCTGGGAGGAAGGGAGCAGAGAGGAGCCCTTCCCTGACCCCGAAATTGGAGGACACATACTGACCCCCACAGGGAGTACCCGAGTGAGGCCCAGGATTGCCCTGGAGGGTCTTTAATACCCACGGTAATGCCTAAACACCCGTGGGACTCCCTTTTGCCTCATGCGGGACCACACACGCACCCACTTGTGCTCCTCCAGCCCCTGTAGCCCAGGGGACCCTCCATCTGGTGTTTTCTTCTCCTCCGGCCACTGGTTTCCAATCTGGGGGCAGGTAAAGGTTTTTGGGGTGCCCTGGAGGGGAATTCTTGCCAGTAGTGCAGAAACGCACATGCTTTGCAGCCTGAATAAATAAGCTGTGGTACTATCACTCTTCAAATTTATGCAGATGCTGTTGTCTTTACTCAGATTCAAGTGCATTGAAGAGCACTACAGAATCTTCTAGCCCATCAATGGCATTGTTCCTTTCCCAAACCATCAGACACCAAAAACACTATTACAACTTCAAATACTATTACCATCACCTCTGGCTCCTTGAAATTTCTGGATGATAAAGGGACACCCATTAATTTCTAGATATTAAAACATTTACATCACTGTTTAATGTCACCAGGCTCCGAAGGGCACAAAACACTTCATCTCTATCTCTGTGAAAGGTCACTGCCATTTATCCTGAGGAAGGATTTAGGGATGTGTATACCAGGACTTCTCTACAAGAAGTTCACCGCGGCTTTGTTTGTATATGAATAGAACTGGAAGCTTTCTGAGCTACAACAAGGGGGAGGGGGCCATGGTACAGCCATGACTGGCTACAGTGATGCTGTTAAAAACCAAATGGCAGACAAACATTAAGTGACACAAGAAAACATCTATCGCATATTAAGCCAAAAAAAAAAAAAAGGCATTTTACAAAATGGATATACGTCATTCTAATTTTCTATATAAAACAAAACAGGGGCCCCTGGGTGGCTCAGTCGGTTAAGTGTCTGCCTTCGGCTCAGGTCATGATCCCAGGGTTCTGGAATCAAGCCACACATGGGGCTCCCTGCTTCTCCCTCTCCCCCATGTTTGTGCTCTCTCTCTGTCAAATAAGCAAGATCTTAAAAAAAAAAAGAAAGAAACTACCTCAAATTATAGATGTCTACTATGAAATGGTATAAGATTTTACTTTAAAGACTAATCTTAGGGGTGCCTGGGTGGCTCAGTGGGCTGATGCCTCTGCCTTCGGCTCAGGTCATGATCCCGGGGTCCTGGGATTGAGCCCCGCATTGGGCTCTCTGCTCAGCGGGGAGCCTGCTTCCCCCTCTCTCTCTGCCTGCCTCTCTGCCTACTTGTGATCTCTGTCTGTTAAATAAATAAATAAAATCTTAAAAAAAAAAAAGACTAATCTTGGAAAATAGTCTGCTTTTTTTGTGTGTTTCCCCAAGTTTCTTTCTTTCTTTCTTTTTTTTTTTTTGTAAGATTTTATTTATTTGACAGAGAGAGAGCGAGAGAGGAAACACAAGCAGGGGGAGTGGAAGAGAGAGAAACAGGCCTCCCACTGAACAGGGAGCCCAATGGGTGGCTCGATCCCAGAACCTTGGGACCATGACCTGAGCCGAAGGCAGACACTTAACGACTGAGCCACCCAGGTGCCCCATGTTTCCCCAAATTTCTACAAAGAACAAGCATTACTTCTGTCATTGGGAATAAAGCTCCTAACTTGTTATGTTTTATTATTTTTATTTGTTTGGCTATTGATGGAAAATTGTTCTTGGATCAGGACTGGGCCGCAAGTAAAAGAATCTTGGCAGTGAGGTTCTTCGCTGCCTTTAACCCCTTTAACCCTCTGCCTTCCAGGAAATAGGACAGGGGTGTGCAGACTGCATTTGGGAACCCAGCTGGTGCTGCCCTGCTACAGAGACATAAAGCAGAACAAAGAGGGGTGGACCATTCTGGGTTATGCTGGGTCATTCTCCATGCATAAGTCCATTCCCAGCTACACCAGAGGCTGGGCTCCCCCACAGTCCAATTCTGTTTGGGAAATGGGCTGTGAATTTTCAGAGTGAAGCTCATAATCGCCCTGGCCTGCTGGAGGGTATTTAGAATGCTCTCTTGTGCCAGAAAACTGAGTGTACCCTCCCCTGACTCACAACCCCACTCAGCTTCCACCCAGCCTGCGTAGGCTCCTTTAAGCTTCTTCCAGATAAAACATCTCTTTAGGATACTAAATATTGGCAATGCTCTCATTATTATCCTAAAATTAATAAAATGTATATATATAATATGATCCTAAACCATTCCACAACCAAAAGTTTCCATAAAGTTCCAAAATAAACTCTAGGGGGCGGTACAGCCCTGGTTTGAAAACCACCACTTGGGTGGATGGTGACAGGATGCTTCCCGGGTATTCTTAGATGAAGGACCATACCCTCGAGGTGATCTTGCAGGCCCCAAGGGTCTGGCCCTTGCATTTTTCTCCAGTCTCACCCAAACCACTTCCACCTCTGTCCCCTCCCCTCCAACCACAGCAATACTCCTTCTTCCAGACTTGCAGAGTCACTGTCTGTGTTTCTCCTTCTTCAGGAAATGCTGTTCCCTCATTCTTCTAATATAATATCCCTTCTTTAGAAAAGCCCTTCCTCACCACCCAGACAGGTCAGACTCTCCATTTAATTCTCTATGACACTTAATACCTCTTTTTCCGAGCTCCTGTCCCAGTTTACAGTTACAGATCTATAATCATTTTATTAATGTTTATCTCCCCTATTTGACTGATCTGCCTAAACTCATCTTTTCAGCGTGTTCTAGCATACAACAGGTGCTCAAATATTTGCTGAGTAAATAAATGAAACTTCTGGAGGACATATAAGTTTCCATCTTTGCTGCTTGTGAAACCACACTCTGATTTTTCTTTCATATGGTTCTGCAAATGTCATAGCCTCTGTTTCTCTGCACACACAGAAAGGGTCTGTCTTCCACGTGCCTCACATGAGAACACAGCAGGTACCCAGGAAATGAGATGATGCCTCCTTCTAGATGTCAGGACTGCCCAAGTACTTCCTCCTGCCTGCTGTATTCTCTTCCCCTCCAACACCCCCAAACCATCCCTCATCTCCAACTTAAACATACTGAATAAAGACATTCCAGAGGTAAGGGTGCACTCCCAACCTCACCACAACCTGTACTCAGCTCTCAAGTTTCAACTCAGATGTGACCTTCTTGAAGGTTTCAAGCCTCTCTCCTTCCTTCCCTAGTGCAGGCAACCAGACTCTTTTTTTAACCTCACCACCAGTCAATTTTGGGACTCGTCTGTCTTCTCGGTGAAACCACAGACTTCCTGAGGGTAAGGGCTTTGTCACAGCCCCCTGCTCCCGCAGAAATGAAGATGAACATGGCACTCATAAGTGTCTGCTGAACAACTGCACCGATGAGGAATGCTGGCGAGGTCACACACAGGGCCATCTGGACCCCTCAGGACCTCAGGACACCCCCCTCGGGCTCAGATTCTGTGAGGTCTGCAGGGGACATTCCTCTGTCTAGTAGTGGATGGGGAGGATGGCCGGGGAGTTTCCTGTGTTGCGGCGCTCCCACTCCCATCACGCAGAGTTCCCCCTCTGAACTCTTCCCTAGATTTCCTTTTAGCAGCTTTACGGAGATACAATTCACACATTTAAAGTGTACAAACCAATGGTTTTTAGTATATTCACAGGGTTGTGCAACCATCACCAAAATCCATTTTAAAATATTTTCCTCATTCGAAAAGAAACCACCTCCCTCTTAGCAGCCACTCCCCATTGCTCCCAAACTCCTCAGCCCTGAGCAACCACTACCCGACTTTCTGTCTCTAGAAATTTACCTGTTCTGGACATCCCATATTAATTAGTGGAATCATAGAATATGTAGTCTTTTGGGGTGCCTGGGTGGCTCTGTTGGTTTAGGCGTCTGCCTTCCGCTCAGGTTAGGATTAGGGTTAGCCAAAGGCAGACGCCTAACCGACTGAGCGACCCAGGCATGCCTCCCTAGTGCCTTACAAAGAACAATGATAGGGTTCAAAAAACAGAGCTATTATCAACAACAAAGAAACCCGCTCCTTTAGGGTCACCAAGTGTGACAGTCTCTTGGCTAAAGAGGGAGACCCAAGAAACTAAACTACTGAAGCCACAAGATTATAAAGATTCATTAAAGTGACAAGTACTAACATTCACTAAGAAACTCACTTTCTTTCCGTTATCTCTCCTCATTTTCTGGTACTGGTGGACCCAGGAGAGATGCAAAGCAAAGAAAGGAAGTTGTTCTCAAAGGGAACAGCCTTTTCAATGATTTCTTAAGGTAATATACTGACAGGTCTGCTGATTAGACCAGGAGGAAAACACTTGATGGGAAGTCTAGGACATTCAGGTCAGCCTTTTCAGGATGCAAATGAGATGTCAGTGGTCTAAATCAGAGACCCATGGATAGAGTGCCCACTGGTGGCACCATTTTAGCTGCATCTGCCCTTCCCCAATGTGGTTCACTCCTGGCTATGCACATGTTTCTGGCAAAAAGATGAAAGAATATCAAATGTCCATGCAGGCCCCAAGAGAAGAGGAAGAGGAGGAGAATGGGAAGAGTTAGACAAGAGGCCCAGTAGACAACTCTGAAGAGTCTCTCTCTGTGACCACCCTGCAAGGACAAGTTCACTTCCAAGGGGTCAGCTCAAACCAGTCTGCAATCACAGGGGCCTCCTCAGGGAAGGAAGAAGGCATTAGAATCCTGTGAAGACGGTTTTAAGGGGTACAATGGAGAAGCTGTTCTCTAGGTCTTTTTTCCCTTCTATGGAACAACAGGCCCTGTGACTGTCACCTGCAACCCAGCATAAGGGGCACAGGCAAAGAGGATAGTTGAGGAACTTTCAATAAAATGGAGCTTTCTCTTTTCCACAAACCTTACCCACCAAACTCATGGACCAATATGGAGCCTTCTTAAACCCATGACCTTTGTCCATGAAACTCATGGACCAGAAGAAGTGGTCCTTCTGGTACTAATTTTCCACAGAACTCATTATTTGATTCATGACATGTCTTCCAGTCTCCATCAGGGTCTGTCTCATTCCCGCTCACCTTTTAAGGATGAAGAGGTAGGCTGGTCCCCTCTATTTGGCTGATCAGCAGTCTTAATGTGAGTCCAAAAATGCCCGGCTCAAAACCAACACTCCTCAGCACAATGTGTTGTTGTTCATAGCTAACACTTCCTAATTTTTGGTCCATCTAGACACCCTTCTTAGAGAAAAGAGAACTCGGCACCCCTCCCTTCAGATGTGGCCTGAGCAGGAAATGAGAGCCCCCTTTACACACACCAGAACAAAGTGCGGTGGATTCACAGGCAAGCTCTCACAGTGTCCAGCATCCTGGGACTGGCCCGCTGTAGGAAACACCGGCTTCTGGCTGCGTAACCTTGTCCCTATGTCCACCTTCTTTTCTCCATATGCCTCTTCAAAGCTACCACTTCCCCCGCCACTATTCTTGCTGCAAACATTACAATGAGTGGACTCACCAAGAGCCCAACCTAGTTTCACAATACACATCAGACGAATGGGAAAGTTGTTTAAGATGAAAATGTGTTTAAAGAAGAAAAAAAATGGGGAAAAAGAAGAGTGGGGAACAAGAGAACAGGCCAGATGACATCAGCCTTGGTGGAGGCCACCACCTGCACTGCGCTCCTCCTACTCAGGGCTCAGACCTGCAGCCTGCCAGGCTTCATAGGTTACTGCCCATTCGGGTGACTCTGGCTCTCCCAAATGAGGACTCCCCAGCACTGCCCATCCGCAGTTTTGCTAAATTACCCACAGTCAACCATAAAGCAGAAGCAGATGACCCTCTGCTCTGCTGATTCGTCAGAAGATCAATAGCAGCCTAATGCTTTATCTCATCCGTCAGGCATTTTTTCATCTCACATCAGCACAAGAAGAGTGAGTTCGTACAAAAAGGCATTTTGAGAGTGAGAGACCACATTTACAAACTTTTTATTCCAGCATATAGTTATAATTGTTCTATTTTATTATTAGTCATTGTTAATCTCCTATTATGCCTAACTGATAAATTAAACTTTATCATAAGTATGTATATACAGGAAAAAACAGTAAATACAGGGTTGGATACTCCCTACAGTTAGCAGGGGGACTAGTGCACAGGCTCCTCAAAACGGAGCTTCCCCATCGATCCTCCGCCTTCCAGCGGCCCCCTAAGACCCAGACCCTCCCTTGAACTTGAGAGGTCGGGGGGTTCTAGGACGGCTGTCTCCGAGGATCCCCATTCCGTTTCCCCACCAGGGAACTGAGAACTTCGGACTTCCTCTCCTCTGCGAAACTGCGCCCAGAGCAGGGCAACCCTGCTCTCTTCGGTTGGGAGGAAAGAGGAGGCCTCGAGGGGGAGAAGGACGGGTTTCGCCGCCTCAGCGCCCCGCCTGGCGACTCTAACACCCCCGGCTCGGGTTCGAAGCGGCGCGGCCCAGAGAAGAGGAAGGAAGAGGAAAAGCAACTTTTGCCTGCGCTTTCTGTCGGAAAGCGGGCCGGGCCCGCAGAGGGCTGGCTGGAAAAAAGCCTGGGGCCCTGTAGACCTGCGTCTGCGGGAGCGAGGGCGGCGTCGCGGCTGAGTTCCAGGGCCGGGGCAGCGCACCCAACTTTCCGAAGGAAGCCCTCCCCGAACTTGACTGTGGCGGCGCCGTGCCCCGCCCCGCCAGCCGCGCGATGCTCCGGCGGGCTCCGCCCGGCTCCAGCCGCCCCGCGCGCCACCGCCCTGCTCCCCTTCCTGCCCCGCCTCTCCGCGAGACCCCGGCCCCGCGCCCCGGCCTCTCTTACCATCTGCGCCACCTTCAGCAGGGCCGAGTACGTGCGGGGGTAGACGGGGTCCAGCAGCCCCTCCGAGGGCCTCGCGCTCAGCTGTCCCGCGCCTGCCCCCGGGCCGCCGCCGCTGCTGCACGTGGTGCGGACGAGCCCGGCTCCGTGCGACATCGCGCGGCCCCTGCCCTCCGGCCCGCCGCCTCCCGGGCCACCGCCGACCGGCCAGATAAGCGGGGCGGGGCGGGCCGGGGCGGGGCGGGCTGGGGGCGGGGCCGGGGCGGAGCGGGCCCGGGCGTGCGGTCGCGGGGCGCCGGTGGGGGCGGGGCGCACGCGTCCGGGACCCGCGCGGGAGACCGCGGTCCGCCTGAGCGGGACACAATCGGACAGGGGGTGGGCCGGCGCTTTCCCGGGAGAGCGCGGCCTCCGTGCCGTCGCGGAGGCGCGGAAGCTAGCCTGGAGGGAGCGGGCAGGGCCCGGCCGCAGCTGGGTCTGGGCCTCCGGGGGTTTGTGTGGGCGTGGCTGCGGACTTGTTGAAGAGGCCTTGACTCAAGTGTAACTTACACCCACTGGAAGTGCGCAAACCCTCCGGGTTCAGCTCCATTACTTTCCCTTTACATGCACACCTGTGTAACCATCACCAGATCAATAGAACGTGCCAATACCCCCCAAAGATCCCTTGTGCTTCTTCCCAATCTCCCTTCCCTCATGGCACCCCTGGCCCCCAAGCCTGAGGCAACCACACTATTCTGCTTTCTGTCATTATAGATTTGTTTTGCCTGTTTCTGGACTTGCTATACTTGGAATAGTACCGAGTAGTCTCATTTGTGTCTGGCTGCTTTAACTCAACACTGCATTTGAGATCTTCCTGTTGTACCTAATAAAGCTGTGGTGAACATTCTGGAAAGTTTTGTTCGTTTTGGTGGAGGTAAGCTCTCATTTCTCTGAGGTAAATACCTGTGAGCGGACTTACTGGGTCACAAGGTGAGCCTACGTTTACTTTCATTAGAAGCTGTGAAACAGGGGCGCCTGGGTGGCTCAGTGGGTTAAAGCTTCTGCCTTCAGCTCAGGTCATGATCTCAGGGTCCTGGGATCTAGGCCCACAAAAGGCTCTCTGCTCAGCAGCGAGCCTCTGCCTGCCTCTCTCTGCCTACTTGTGGTCTCTGTCAAATAAATAAATAAAATTTAAAGAAAAAAGAAGAAGATGCTGTGAAGCATACTGGGTTGTTTCCCTTCTGGGTTATTATTTTTAAGATTTTATTTATTTATTTGAGAGAGCTAGAACAGGGGGAGGAACAGGGAGAGGGACAAGCAGACTCCACACTGAGTGTAGAGCCCGACACAAGGCTCTCCATCTCAGGACTCTGAGATCATGAACTGAGCCCCTCTGGGTTATTTTCTGAATGAAGACAGGCCCAACGGGGGCTACCACCGGCAGATATGTTATCAGTGTTCCCTTTGAGCAGAGTGTTCCTTGTGGCCAAACTTCTAACTTCATTTGTAAATCACCAAAAAAATCTGCCTCTCAGAAATTACAGGATGCCCGTGCTGTCCAATTAGAAGACTGCCATCAGGGGCACTTTGGTGGCTCAGTGGGTTAAGCCTCTGCCTTTGGCTCAGGTCATGATCTCAGGGTCCTGGGATGGAGCCGTGCACTGGGCTCTCTGCTCTCTACTCAGCGGGGAGCCTGCTTCCCCCTCTCTCTCTGCCTACTTGTGATCTCTGTCGAATAAATAAATAAAATCTTAAAAAAAAAAAGAAACTTGAGCAAGGTGCTTGGCCAATGTGCCAGCCTGGTGTGCAAGAAAAGACTCCATAGATCGGACCTGCTACCACGAATATGGAGATTTCTACGCTGGTGTGATGCCTCTTGGTGGGAAGGGCTGTCCCTTGGAGGAGCAAGGGCTTAGGCAGAGGACTCCCTAACCCCACTTAAAGATTTCACACTCTGGGAGAAAGCCAAACAGACGCACGATCTCCAAGGAGCTGGTGAGAATTCAAGAATTCCCAAGTTCTTCTCTGTTCACCTGCCCCGAGGGAGTGTAGGTTCCAAGGCTTCAATTATTGTGTCACTGTCTGACAACAGCTCATTTACACCAATGTAATTATGATGACCTCTCTGGTCAGATATACTGAAAGAACATAATAAAATGAGAGCTGACTCTGTATCAGTCACAGTGCTTTTGGTTGCAAGTGGCAGAAACCAAACTCAGGCAAAAAGAATTAATTGGCTTGTGTAAGTGCGGTATGCAGACATGAGACCTAGTTCAGGCACAGGCAGAACCAGGACTTCAAATCAGGTATGCTCAGGACTTCTGTTCTTATGGTTCTGGAGGCAGGAAGTCTAAGGTCGAGGGGCCATCAGAGCTGATTTCCGGCGAGGCCTCTCTTCCTGGATCATAGACACTAACCCCTCTCACTGGGTCCTCACATGTCCTTACCCCTCTGTGCATAGGGACTGGGGGTGAGAGACAAAGAGTTGGGTTGGGGGGAGGTCTGGGGTATCTACCTCTTCTTATAAGGACACCAATCCTTTGGGATTAGGGCCCCACCCTTGTGATCTCATTTAACCTCAACTATCTCTCATAAGGCCCCATCTCCAAATACAGTCACATCAAGGGCTAGGATTTCAACATATGAATTTGGGGGAGTGGCATAATTCAACCTATAGCAGGCTCTCTGATTGGTCCAAATATAGGTCATGGTTCTCTTAAATATAATGATTTTAAATATAATGATTATTATATCCAGGGGGTAGATACGTTCATTGGACAGGGCAATTTCTACCTACCCAAGGAGCTGCATGTGGGTGGTTCTCTAGGACCACAGGAACTGAGTGGGGGAGGGGAGGGGGGGTTCCCAAGAGGAAAATCAGGGTGCAGGTCCCACAAAGGGGAATGAATATTAGGCAGTGTTATACACTGAAGGCAGCCCCCACAAATTCATACACTGAAGTGCTAACCTCCAGTGTTTTGGTATTTGGAGATGGGGCCTTAGAGATGTAATTAGGGTTGGATGAGGTCATAAGGGGATTAGTACACATGGCGTTAGTGACCTTATTAGAGACACCAGAGAGTTCTTTCCCTCCCTCTCTGCCATGGGAAAACACAGCAAGAAGGCTGCTATCTGCAAGCTAGGAAAAGAGCTCTCAACAGAAACAGAATTGGCTAACACCTTTACTATGGACTTCCCAGCCTCCAAGACTGTGAGAACAATCAGTGTATGTCGTTTAAGGCCCCCAGTCTATGGTATCTCGTTAGGGCAGCCCAACCTGAGACAGGAAGGCAAAAACATCCATGTCCATGACACTCTTCTAATACCTGCCCTTTTTAAAAAAATATATAATATTTTATTTATTTATTTGACAGAGATCACAAGTAGGCAGAGAGGCAAAGGGAGAGGGGGAAGCAGGCTCCCCGCGGAGCAGAGAGCCCGATGTGGGGCTCAATCCCAGGACCCTGGGATCATGACCTGAGCCGAAGGCAGAGGCTTTAACCCACTGAGCCACCCAGGTGCCCCTAATACCTGCCTTTTAAGTCCTTTTTGAGTTGAAGTTTTAAAAGTTTCTTAGGCTCTGAGACCCAACTGGACTTTCAGACCCTTCTGAGGAACATCAGACGTCCCTAACCTCTTGGCAACATCCAGTTGGACCAGGATGGCCCATGAGCCAGGAGCAGCCTGTTATGGGGTCGGCCAGCAGCATTTGGAGGGGCCTGACATGAGAGTTTTGCCCAACAGAAGCACATCAGAGCCTCTGTGTTGAGAGTCTGACCTGGAGGCACTGGGAGGGATTAATAGTTGGCAAGGAGAGGCAGCAGAAGTCACAGGACCACAAGAGAGAAGGCAGAAGTTGTGAGGCTGAGGGCCATGGGAGGGACGAAGGAGGGTTCAGTGGAACAGAGTGGCTGAAACCCAGCAGATGGAGAGCAGTGTATGCCCATTATTGTGGGCCAATAAGAAACCTGGTCCTTGGCTCTGGGTGGGATCTCAGAACTTTTGTTCCTGCTACCTGGCTGTGTGGCTGAGGGGCAGGACTTGGGAACCAAAGCTCCTGAGTTTGGCTCCCGGTTCCATCCCTTGTAGATATGTGTCCTTGGGCAAGTTACCCAACCTCTCTGAGCTTCCATTTCCTCATCTGTAAAGAGGAACAACAGCAGAACTGACCCCCAGGGCAACTGTGAGACATGAATGGGATAATATAGATGGATAGCGCCTCCAATAGTGTTTGGCTCATAGTAATAAACGTTACTTTTTTTTTTTTTAAGTTATTATTCCAGGAGTGCTTGGGTGGCTCTATCGGTTAAGTGTCTGACTCTTGGTTTGGGCTCAGGTCGTGATCTCATGGGTCATGGGGAGGAGCCCGTCAAGCTCTGAACTCAGCAGTCTGCGTGAAGAGTCTCTCTCTCCCCCTCTACTCCCATTCACACACACATGCACACACATGCTCTCTAGAATAAATAAATAAATCTCTCTTTTTTTAAGTTATTATTTCAAGGGGTGCCTGGCTGGCTCAGTTGGTAGAGCATGCAACTTTTGATCTCCAGGCTGTGAGTTTGAGCCCCATGTTGGGTATAGAGATTACTTAAAAGCAAAAGAAAAAAGAAAGATAAAGAAAATTCCCCATCCAGAAGGTTGCACTGGAGAGGCCCACCAAACATTCAAAAGTAATTATTCCTTATGCCCTTATGTATTTAAACAAGAAGACGCCACCACCTGGAGGCTGAGGGACCCCCAGCAGGTTGCTGTTTCCATTAACCATAAGCATCAGAGATGATTTCTAAGGGTGAAATAAAAGACTTCTTGGATCTCTAATAAGATGTCAGACAATCTGGGGCGCCTGGGTGGCTCAGTGGGTTAAGCCGCTGCCTTCGGCTCAGGTCATGATCTCAGAGTCCTGGGATCGAGCCCCGCATCGGGCTCTCTGCTCAGCAGGGAGCCTGCTTCCTCTTCTCTCTCTGCCTGCCTCTCTGCCTGCTTGTGATCTCTCTCTGTCAAATAAATAAATAAAATCTTTAAAAAAAAAAAGATGTCAGACAATCTGAGTAACTGAGAGTTTCTGGGGGAAAATTTCACTGGGACAGGGTGGAGGGGGAGAAAGAGGATTTACTTAGTTATTTGTGACTCATGTGTCATGACCCTTCCACATGCCAGGCAGAACAATTCATAGAAGAGGAACTCCCTTACCCAGGGAGTTTGTAGCCAGTAACAGTATGGGGCAATGGAGTCAGGTAACAGAGGGAGATGTGATTGTCAACTCAGGGAAGGCTTCCTGGAGGAGGGGCCATCTTAACCGAACACGAAAGGATAATGAGCCATTAACCAGCCATTGGTAGCTGGAGAAGAGAGTTCAGATAAATACTCAGAGGCATGATGTATCAGAGGACATGAAGTTTATTGAGGCTTGAGCACGGGGGTCCAAAGGAGGGGAAGCCCCATCATGTTAGATGAGGCTGAAGAGGTGGCGAGACAACATGGCAAAGACAGGCAGGTCCCCTCCTGTGTGTGCACCCAGTCCTGCACCTACATTGCAAATGTCTTTGTGCACCACACTTCAGGCTTAGCTCTCTTCCCAGACTGGAAGAGCCTAGTGGGAAGAAATTACTTGTGGAAACTCCGCAGTCAAGGTCATGCTGCCTTGGGTTTGAATCCTAACTCTGCCACCTACCAGTCTGTGAATTTGGGAAGTTTCTGAGGCCCCCTGGGACACTGTTTCCCTATCTGTAAAATGAGGATGAAAACTTGGACCTATGCTTCCTAATCCAGTTATCATCTGCAGCATAGCAAACCACCCAAAAGGTTAGGGACTTACAGGGGTGCCTGGGTGGCTCAGTGGGTTAAAGCCTCTGCCTTCGGCTCAGGTCATGATCCCAGCATCCTGGGATGGAGCCCCGTATCGGGCTCTCTGCTCAGTTGGGAGCCTGCTTCCTCCTCTCTCTCTGCCCGCCTCTCTGCCTACTTGTGATATCTGTCAAATAAATAAATAAAATCTTAAAAAAAAAAAAAAAAGGTTAAGGACTTACAAATGTTCCTTACTATCTCATATGGTTCTCCTGATTTGACCTGGCTCAGCCGTGCCATTCTCCCTTGGAGTCTCATGCAGTGGGAATCAGATGGGTCAGGGCTTGAGTCATGTGAAGGCTCAATTGTGCTGGATGTTCTAGAAGTTTCTCTCCCATGTCTGACAGTTGATGCTGGCTGTGGACAGGGAGCTCAGCTACGGCTGTCACATGGAGTGCCTGCATGTAGCCTCTCCACGTGGCTTGGGCTTCTCAGATCATGACAGCGGGGTTCTGAGAGGGAGCACTGCAGCGAACATTCCAGGAGGCAGGGCAAGGACGATGCCAGCCCCATTAAAGGTTACGCCTGGGACTGGCACATAATGGATTCCTCCATATTCTACTGGTTAATGAGTTCACAGGACCTGTCCAGATTCTAGAAGGTTGTAAAATAATCTCCACCATTTGATTAGGAAGTTGTATGGTGACATTGCCAAGCCATCTCTTGAAAATACACGCTGCCATGCCTTCCATGAAGATTCGATAAATTAAAGCACAGAAAACTCTCGGCACTATGCCGAGCACATAGCAAGTCCTCTGAAGTACGCAGGCTCTTCTTGGCCTTTATCCTGACACCCTCAGCACTAATCACAATGCCCGGCACAAAATAGTGCATCTTTATTACTTTTCTATTTGATACTAGACAAACTATTTACCACTTATTTATGTTTAATTGCTAGGCAGCCCAAGAACGATTGTGATTCTCATTAAATGGGTCAGATCAATTTCACAGTTGTATTCAAGCAAAATCAAGTCTGAACACGCATTTTCCGTCTGCATTCTTCGTTGTGCATACAGAATCATCCTCTACTTGGCAATGGGGAAAAAGTGAGAGAAACTATGTCTAGAGAGTCAAGAAAAGAGCAGCACGGAAAGAGCGTTGGACTCAGAGGTAGCTGTCCTTGGTGTTCAGGCGCCTTGGAACCTCTCTGGGCATGAATCTCCGTATCGGCAAAGTGGAGGGCAACGCAGCTTTCCTCCCAAGGCTGCTGTGAGGCTACACTAAATGAGATTATGCTTGTTTGGACATTTGGTACAGGTTAGTGGAATGTGAAACAGGCTGGGATGAAAGCTGGTTGGGGCTGGCAGGTTAGGGCACTGGCAAACAGGTGCAAACAGTATTGTAAGCCAGGACCTAGCAAAATACAACAAAACAAAACAAAAGCAAAAACCCAAACACCCCCCCCCCCAAAAAATCCACAAAAAACAAAAAACAAAAACCTCAGGGCTGCCTTTGGTTCATCCTTGCCCACTTGGCTTATAACCCTCATCCGGTTTATGTGCCTTGTCCCATGTCCTACAGAAAACCAAGAGAGGTCAGTGCATAACTGAGGGACAAGAACGACTGCCAGCGCTTGCTGGCCCAGCTGTTTGTCCTCCGTTCCAGCCTGCATTTGAGAATTTGGCCTGAAACTGCACAGGTGGCTCCTCATTCTCTCCCCCTCCTGCCCAGTGTGTTTCTAGAAAAGCCACCATGTGGTGGGTTGTCATTGAGCAGACTGATAGCCACTGATGTTTGTCTACTCCAATATGATTGGCGAGGTGAGATTTGCTGTCGGCCAGTGCGCACACGGTGACGTTTCACGCATCAGGCAGTGAAGCCCGGTCTGGGAGAGTTTTCTCTCATTTTGTTGATTTCCTATGTGCTTGCCATGCCTCCTTCGTGCGGCTGTAACTTACAGACGAGCAGGTTCCCCATGCTTTGTGGCTGTGCATTTTAGGAGTGGTAGGGCAGAGGGAGGACACCTTATTTCCTTATGTAGTGGAGGGTCTGCACGAAGCTCCTGGTTTTGTTTGCTTGACCTCTGGAGTAAGGGCATGGGAGTCTGGCTGCTGGTCTGCCCAGAGGTTAGGTTGTCTGAAGGTCAGCGTTTCTCTTTGTTAAGGGCATGGGTACCGCCTGTCTTTGGTAATAAAGTAACATACAAATACAAGGAATAGTTTGCTTTTCATGCTAATGTTTTCTACCAGAATCACTATTCCTTCTATGAAGTTATCAGGTGGAGGGGGGCGGGAGAAGAGGTGGGGGCAGGAGAGGGAAGAGGCTTTTTCCTACTTTCTCCATGGAATCTTTCATACATGAGAGAAATGGTGGCCAAAGAGGATTCTGCTTCCCTTCAAATGGAGACGGACGATGGGTATAGTCCTCTGAATGGTTTTCAATTGCTCTGGGGTCCATGGGTCTACCTTCATAACCGGGAGGTAAAGATGTTAATTCTCCCACTAATCATGAGGGTCCTGGTTTTTCCAACCCCCTTGAAACCGCTGCCTGCTGTCTTTGACTGAAAAATATTTGCTATTTCCTGATTATGAATGTATTTCCTGCTCCTTATAGAAAATTCGGAGAGATTCAAAACAACGAAGAAAATAAAAATCACCCCATGATCCCACCACTCTTTATAATTTGGTTTGCTCTGCCTTTTGTCAACTCCAAGTGATACTATCGATGTGCTCTAATAAAAATTCCTGTTTTCAGTCGCAGCATTGATCTGTGTGTTCATAAAGGACTTATTTTTCTCCATTCTGTAATTTTAGAAAGACAGCCCTTTAACAACTGATCTTCAATTTAATAACCAGTTTAGCAAGCGCAGTTCAGCACAGCTTGTGAAGGGTGTTAAAAATACAAAGTTAAATCATTAATGATGGCGCTAATCAATTCTGATTTGGAATAAATTTGGGAGGGAGTGGGTTGTAGTGCATTCATTTCTAAAGGCTCATTCAATGGACTTATTTATTTAACCATTCTTCTGTTAGGGTTTTAGGCTAATGCCTTTTTAATTTTTGTTTTTATTTTAAGACAACTCTATGCCACATGCAGAGCTCAAACTCACGACCCTGCAAACAAGAGTTGCACGCTCTACCAACTGAGCCAGTCAGGCACCCCTGTAGTGGTTTTTTTTTTTTTTTTCCCTGCCATACACCAGGCCAGGATTAACATCTTTGTGCATGAACCTCAGGCTCTTAAGAGAAGCATACCCAAATCCACGGGAGAGAGTATTTTTAAAGCTCTACATATATATTGCCAAAGAGATTTCTGGAAATGTTGTACCACCTTATTCCCCCACCCTGTGCAGTTTCCACCTTCTTCTTTTCCTCCCACTACTGATTTTTTCAGGTGGCTGGGCTGGGGGAGCTGCAGACTGGGGTAAGAAGGCCTGCAAGATGTCAGCCCTGGCTCTTCCAATTACTCGCGGTGTAACCTAGGACAAACCGCGGATACCTAATGAAGTCTCAACTGTCCTTATCAGATATGCGGCTGTGGACACCTGCTTTCTCTAAGACACAGATGTTCTGAGGACAACCGACACCTGTATGAAAGCAACTCATCAAGTATAAAATTGTAAGCTGACTCATATGAAATTTCTGTAGGTCAAAGAGTCTAATTTGGCAAGTTCATGAGTTCAACCTAAGGCTGTATCATTAAGTGGTTGGAGATTATTCGGTAATTAGTCATTTATGCCTTCCAGAAACCAATCAGCTAGTTGTGTGTTTTCCCAGGTACCTTGCCCTAACCTAACCAGCCAGTGGCTCTCCTGACTAAGTGCTTTCTGACATTACTTTTCAGGCACCATGAGTGGAGCCACAGACTCAGCTCTCTTCCCCTGCAGGGAGGTCCTTGGCAGCCCACTCAATGCTGGGCCCCCTGCATGCGCAGAGCACTCACTTAGCCAGCCTCTCCCCTCTCCTGCCCCCACCTCTTCTCCTGCACCATCCCTTGCCCCCGATAACTTCATAGAAAGAATGCTGATTCTGGTAGAAAACATTAGCATGAAAAGCAAATTATTCCTTATATTTGTAAGTTACTTTATTACCAAAGACAGGTGGTACCCATCCACTTAACACTGACAGCCCCGGCTTCACAGCCACGCTCAGCCTCTTTGTCTTCTAACCTGTGGATCCTTCGAGGTCTTCTGGGACTCTGCAGTCATGTCCCAGCATCTTCACTGTGGCCGGCATTTACTGAACACATACTATGGTCCACGTACCATGCTGAGCTCCAGAGGGTAGACGGAGATGAAAATGCACTACCTTGCCCATGCAACACATCGCTGACCAGATGGGAGAAAGGGATAAACCATTCAACAGTATGGCAGAGGAGAACAGGGGCCTCAGGACATTTCAAAATGCCCCCTAGTATTTTTCTTTTAAAATTAACTTTACCTTTTTAAAAATAAATATAATGATAATATATAATGTCAATACAAATAATGAGAGAGAGAGACAGAGAGAAAGAGAGCACAAGCAGGGGGAGTGGAAGAGGGAGAAGCAGACTTCCCATTGAGCAGGAAGCCCAACACAGGGCTCTATCCCAGGACCCTGGGATCATGACCTGAGCCAAAGGCAGATGCTTAACCAACTGAGCCACCCAGGCTCCCACTAACCCTTACTCTTACTGGGTTAGTTTCTTTGGCACTAAGGGCCAACTTACTTCCAGAGAAGGAAGCCATCTCTTGATGGCTAATTAGATGACTAATTGTCTTTGAGATGCAACAAAGGAGAGTTTTCATTATAAGTTAAAATGATAGGTCATACTGTTCATGTTTCCTTCATAGGCAGTCTTAATATTGCAATGACCAAAGTCAGGTCATGAAAACTCTTTTGAGTGTCCATTCCCCTGCTGTTTCTCTTCCTAGGATCTTTCCATGTTATCACCATCCTTAAACAACAGCTTTGGAAAGGCCTACGTCAGTCTCTCAAGCAGACTCTCAATTCTCCCTTTCTCTCCCCCCTACCCTTTTGATCATGACCTCAGCCGAAACCAATAGTCAGATGCTTAACTCACTGTGTCACCCAAGGAGCTCCCTTTTCCTACCTTTCTACTGCTAAATAGTACTGGAACTAACATTGACCTACACCATCATTACTGTCATCTCCTTAGAGCCTGTGGCAACTACTGGAAAGTACATCAGAACCAAGGCGTTACACATTTGCTTGAAAGCCATATGCCAGGATGTCCTGTGCATTGGTTAGGGTGCCTGCTGTTGGAAGTAACAAGAATTAGTTTAAGCAAAGTGAGTATAACTGCTCATGTCATTGCAAAGCCCAGAGTGTGACAGCATGGATTCAGTGGCTCAATGATGTAACCAAGAAGTTTCTTTCCATCCCATTGCCCTTCCTTCCAGTCCCCTTCATCCTATGACTGGCTCCCCCTTGTGGTCACAAAATATTTACCAACAATTTCCCCACCTACTCATCTTTGGCCACCTTCCTCAGTTTCTGAAGTCATCACCTCCAGGTTGCCAAGCATTTTCCCTCAAGCCGGGTCCTCTTCTGTATAGCAAACACCTAAGTTCACCTACCCTCTAACTTGTAAGCAGATTTATTCTAATCTTGCCCATTACTCTCAGTCAGCCACATGGGGACAGTCCTCCTACCTTCCTTCACAGGAACCCACAGTTGGCAGCACACTGCCAGAAATTCCACGTAAGGCCAAGTGAGCAAATGCTTCTTAGGTTGTAGTCCTACAGAGTATGTGCCTGCTCACATGTCCCAGCTTTATACATCTGAATTTTTTTTTCTGGGAAAAATCCATCTTTACAATTAAAATGATAATTGTCTAGGGGATAGAAATACAGACTTTAAATTGATTTTCTACCCAGGGCTGTATCTTCTGTTAGTATTTTTGAGTGTCTGTGCTCTATGCAGAGATCACTTTATGCATTTAAACGCTTTTGCGTACTGATAGCTTGAAGGGATTTTTCTGTGAAAGCAGCAACTTTCAAATGTACAAAAATAATTGATATTGAACAGTCTTGTCTCTAGGTTTTCTTATAGTTTTCAAATATTGGCTAAATATTTATCTTTTGAGGGCTATGAGTTGGACCTTGCAATGGAGAGAGATTAATTGCCCAAAGTGTGTCATTGATTGGCCATAAGTGAGTAAATACATCAAACTCAAAACCCAGCCAACTCCACCAAAGAGAACATGATGGTTTGGGGAGGGCAGCTGGTGAGCATGGATGACCGAGAACAGTTTGAGCACATTTTATACTGTGCCTGTACTAATACTTTTCAAACTCCAGAAACCAAATCTTTTTGTTATGTTGGCTGTATTGCATGTGGCTGTTTTTCTTTCTTAGGAGAAAAACCGAAGCAGTTCAAAACTTATAGCTTTATCTGAACAACAGAGAATAATTTTGTTGTCTAAAAACCCACACTTAAAAATTCAAGAACAAAGCCAGTATTCAAAAGAGGAAATAAGAATTTCCTTTCAGTTAAAAAATCGTGTATTTCTGGGTTTTGTTCTGTTTTTATAGCAAACGTTCAGGACTACACAAATGGTCAAACTCCTGAAAAACCACGAATACAAACACCAAACGCCTCCACATGGACACAAACAAGTACTGTTCTCTTGAAATCGATCTCCTTGGTGCTACTGGTTCAAGAAAGACCTATAGCTGTGGTGTCTTTGGAGAACATTTCAAAGCAGTTTATGGAACTTTTCACTGCAGAAGGTACTGCCTATCAATGGGGCCATGATTATAGAAATCACACACACACACACCCCACAGGGGGTGGGGAGGACATAACACAGGCTTCTTTCTTGATGGCTGTTTCCAGAAGTTTCCAGAAACAGACACATCTGGAGGTTACAGTTTGTCTGCCTTGTGTGGAGCTTTGGTTGCAATGCAACATACTTAAAAACACCCAAAGTATATGGAAGACGGATATGCCTTTGTGAGTGAGAGAGAGAGAGAGAGAGAGATGAACAGAGAGGCAAAGCACACCAATACTGGCTAATGATTTCAGCTTTTCTTGCAAAATCAGGCAAGTTGAGAGGGTGTCCTGGTGATGGCTGGGGATGCAGCTTCCTTTGGACTGCAGCCCAGGTCACCCGCACGTTGGACTCAGAGTGGCCCCCTGTATCCCCCCAACACCCACCCACTCCCACCCATCAGGACCCCATACTCACCTTATGCCGGGTGCCCCCCCTCCCCACTAGGTATTTGGGTCCAGAACTGTGGGTGGGTCTGTGGTAGGTGTTAGTCACTGAAGCAATCTCAACTCTCCTATATAGAGGTAAACAGAACTGGGAGAAGAACTTACAGTTAAACAGGAAGACCAACCTAACAACTGACAGGGGAGAGAAACGGCGCTGGAAGAGTAGAGGCCATGGGAGTTATGCCCACAGAGTGTGAGCAACTAAGACTTTTCACTGTCGTCAACTATACTAATGTTTCTGTGGTTTTTTGTTTTTCAACAGAAGCCCACATTGAAAAAATCACCCAAGATATACTGCCGTGCCAGCAAGAAACACCCTGCCTCAACACACACCTGCCTAGCTGCCTGGGGTTCTTCCCACCATCTGACAGTCTCTAACAGCGGGGCCACAAAATATAAGTTCTGGAGACTGGAGATGTCTTGGTTGGGTATTTTCCACAAAGTACGGTACACGTGTCACTGTGGGGTCAGCAGGTATCTTAAGGTACCTGCAAGTATTTATCGGTTTAATGGTTATACACTTATTTTAATATATATTAGGAGACAATAACCACACAGCCCATCAGTCTGGGCACTCAGCACCATCATTTCTATGGAAGCACATAGAAAAAAGACAGAAGCCCCTCAGGGCGAGCTTGTTACCGAGCTCCAAGGCCATGTCTCATTAGATGCCTTCTGGGCCAGCTGGTTGGCATGTGGGAATCGTGGCCGCTGATGACCCCCCCAAGCCTCGGGGAGACGGGTCTCTCCTACTATCCCGGCCTGGTGGCTGTGGACAAGGGTGTCTGGACAATACTACCACTGGGCAGCCTTGTGAGGATAAAGATTTACCCACAGCCCCCAACCCTGGGCTTTGGCAGTAGGTCTCCTTTCTCAAATCAGACACCTTACCCCAGATTTTGAAACATTTAATTCAGAAAAGAATCTGGCATTTTAAAAGTTAAGTTTACAAACTTGACACAGTCTTAACATCAGCAATTTACCTATTTATACATTGTCTAAGAAAATAAGGTCCATGAAGACATCAACAAGATATTTAAGAGTTCATTATAAGCTACAACAATTTGCAAATAAGTAACCAGTTTAATTGTTACAAACCACTGTGAGCAAATTTAACTAAGTATATAAAAACATTAGTTAAATACAATTCTCTGGAAATATACATTATACCTACAGTTTGTTGTTGTTGTTGTTTTTTACAGTGAGATTCTTCTTGTTTTCTCCTTTCTTTAAAAATTCTCAAAATGGCAAATCACTGTATGGTCCTGGATCTCCAAGCTATAAAACTGAAATATGTGTTTCCAGCATAGCAGATGGTGACCAAAAAGGCGAAGAACTGGAGAAAACAGAGCATAACAGAAAGAGGGCTTAGGGCACATTCTAATTAGCAGAAGTTATCATTTCACCTCCATTGAATCAGGCACTTATAACATCCCTTGACTCCAGGCTTTCTCATCTAAAATTGCTTTATTGGTTCAATTACCTTCCTTCTGAAATGATCCCTGGCTATGTTGGTTGTTTCAGGGTTTTTCTGTTTTGGGGCTTTTCTTTCTTTCTTTCTTTTTTTTGGGAAAGCTTTTAGTTTTGCTCAAGTAACCACAGGGTGTTCACTTCGGGGTAAACATGGTGGTTGTGTATCTGAGAAGAACACATGTATTCCTAATTTAGTACAGACAGTTTTAGACCAGGGCTTAACCTCAGATTGCTATAGGGTCAGTTAAATAAAGGAGTCGAGTGTGTGGGAGGAAGCGATGAATCCACAGGGTATGAATGGTGAGCAGGGAAAATGCAGGCCCTTTGGAAGGGGCAGCCATCGGGCAGTTCTGGCTGGTTCCTGCTGCATGATAGCTGGAGCCCAGTGCTGTTAAAGCTTGTGATTTAATTTTTTTTTTTTTTTTTTTAAGTAGGCTCCATTCCCAGCATGGAGCTCAATGCAGGACTGAACTCACCAGACCCTGAGGTCAACACCTGAGCTGAGATCAAGAGTCAGACACTTAACTGACTGAACCATGTACACCATGCTCTCTACCTTTAAATAGAGATTTTCAAATATAAATGTAAGAATATAAGAAACAGGGGAGGCGGTTGCCTGGGTGGCTCAGTCGACTGATCTAGCGTCCAGCTCTTGATCTCAGCTCGGGACCATGAGTTCAAGACCCATGTTGGGCTCCACAATGGGCATGGAGCCCACTTAAAAAAGAAAAGAAGAAGAATATAATGAACAGCTGTATATCCTCGATCAGTTTTGTTTTTTTTAAGATTTTATTTATTTATTTGACACAGAGCGAGAGATCACAAGTAGGCAGAGAGGCAGGCAGAGAGAGGGTGCAGGAAGCATACTCCCAGCTAAGCAGACAGCCCGACGTGGGGCTCGATCCCAGGACCCTGAGACCATGACCCGAGCTGAAGGCAGAGGCTCAACCCCCTGAGCCACCCAGGCGCCCCTATCCTCGATCAGTTTTAACATGATCATTTTGGTATTCCTGTCTAACCTCCATCCCCCCCAACCCCATCCCACCAATTACTTCTTTTGGGAATGGAATATTTTAAGGTCAATCTTAGAGAAACTTCTAAAACTCATTTTTAAAATCGAACTACAATATACATTTATGGTGTAAATATGCAAAGAGTATGGAAGTACATAGAAAAAAGGCAGAAGCCCCTCAGGCCGCTCCCCCCACCACCCACCCAACCGTCTCTGGAAGGAACCTCTGCTGGTGTGTGCTTTCCTAAGCATTCTCATTGCATAAACAAACATCTCCACTTCTTAAGTAAAAATAAAATCATAGTGTGCTTTTTTTTTTTTTTTTTTTTTTTTTGCAATTGTCTTCCCACTTGAACTGTAGTCAGTAGAATTATTCTCAGACTGTCTCAAATATTTTTTCTTCCTCAAACACTTATCTTGTTCTGGCTATTTGATTTTCACTCAAGCTGGGTCATTTAGCCCCTGCTCACTTCAGGCCATCAGGAGGCCCCAGTCATTTTTGCAGCTTTCCAACCAACAAGCTAATTGCCAGAGTGTTAGGAGCGCAGGTGAGGCTTTCCTGCCCCCACAGATGGCTTGGTCCTCCTCCTGGATCCCCAGCCCCTCTGGGAGGAGGAGACTGTGACCCTGACCACATGGGGAGGGGGTGCAGGGCAGGTGAAAGGGCTTGGTCACTCACCGATGAGGCTGCCCAGCTGTTGAAATTGTGGCTGTCCCTCTCGGGGGAGACAGAAGATGCGTCCACCACAGCTGCTGAGAGGTATAAGACGAAGGCACTGCCGTTAAAGCACAGACCCTGGGGGAGACAGGGAGGTGGCGAGGTCAGGGAGCGTGGAAGGTCTGGCACCTCTGGATTGCTCAAGAACTGCACACCAGGTGTGGTAAGAGGTGTATCTGGACACTTGGAGGGGGCAGGGATGAGGAATCTGAGAAGCAGCTTATCTGTGCCTCCGGGCGGAGGGGGCTTCCCACCAGCTTATACACGGCACACCCAGATACCCCTCACCTGCCCCCAAGACCCCCAGGCTGCTTTGCTTGTCCCTTCGGCCACCTCTCTCTCTTTTAATTTGCTCTCGGTCCTTGCTTCATCCAGATTTCAGCCTCGGCAACCTACTGGCTGAGGAAGGCTGGCAGCTGGGGGCCCCCCCATGAGGATGGTGGCCCCAGCTGCCATGGCACTTCAGCACCTGTCCCGGACCCAGAGCTGGGAGACAGCTCTTCCCAAAGCAGCCCCAGCCTATCTTCTATTCCCCTCAGGCTAAGCAGCAATCCTAGCAGCAACTTCTTAAAAATGAAGAGAACATTATACATATTAATAGAGCCCTCTGGGAACTAATCTCACCCCTGGCTTCATCTAATTTTTTCCTATTCTTAGAGAAGAGAGAGATGTAAATCCAAGTAGATATTTGGTTTTCGGTTATAGTTAAACTTCAGGAAATCACACTGTGAAATGTGCAAAACTTGATCCTGTCTGTAGAACAAGGGGGAGAAGTGGGGATGGGATGGGGCAAAACCGAGGCAGAAAACCAATGCTTTTTACAGGTAGGAAGAGGATGGCTCTCAGAGGTAGGCCACCAAGGGTCTAACAGCTCTCCCTCAGTAATTCAGAGAGACAGGAATGGGTAGGGGTGAGGGGGAAACAGTATCTTTTTCTTCTAAAAGAAAGAAAGGCACATAGAATTTTCAAGAGGCAGGTCCTCACATTCTGAGGTGGGCTGTGTATCCCTCCGACCACCTCCACACTTTACTGACATTGTTCTGGGTTAAGGAGATTAACCTTTATGATAAAGTTCAGTCCCAGGATTCAGGCTGCCCATGAAGCTTGCCTGCCATGAGAGACGTGCCCCCTGGGGTGCCTGGGTGGCTCAGCTGGTTAAGGGTGAGACTCTTTGATTTCCACTCAGGTCATGATCTTAGGTATCTGGGATCAAGCCCTGCACTGGGCTCCCCACTAAGCAGGGAGTCTGCTTGAGATTCTCTCTGTCTCCTCTCCCTCAGTCCCTCCCCATCACTCTCTCTCCCTAATAAAGAAGTCTTTAAAAAAAAAAAAAAAAAAAGGTCCCCAGGAAGCCCTGGTTTCCCTGGATGATTCATTATGTTTGCTGAGGGGGTATAGCTCAGGGGTAGAGCATTTGACTGCATTATGTTTGCTGGTTGTGGGTTTTTCTTGGTCCCCTGAATATTTATATTTATATATTTTTTATATTTATATACTTTTTAAACTAGTGGTTTTTTTTTCTTTTTTAAATTGCACATTACCTCTGGAGTTTTGCACATTTATTATTTGCCAAGTAAAGGACTTTCTTTTTTTTTTTTTTCCTTAAATGCTGAAACAGTTCGATGTTGTTACCTCTGAGGGGTGTGAGACTTCAGTTTCCGTTTTGCAGCCTTTTATGGGTAGCGGTTAAGCTTACTCATTTAATAAATTAGCCATGTAGTACATTTGAAACATTAAAATGCATAAGAAAAAAAAATTAAAAAGTAATGCACGTTCATGGTAACCAAACAAAATCCCGTCTGGACAGAATAATCTGGAGTAGAAAGTCAGTCTACTCCTTTCACCTCAACCCTTTCCTCTGAGGTCTGCACAAACACGGACTTACACAAACAGAGCCATAGAGTCAGGAAATTCAGTGGGGTTTCTCTGTTTCGTTGGGATTTTTTTTTCTTCATTGAGAAAGACACCAGGGACAATTTCACACGTCAGTACAAACACAGGGACCTCAATTCTTGTCATGACATGAACACCTCAGAACTGAACTTTTCACCTGTTGATGGGCATTTGATGTTCCTAGTTTTCCCAGGATTATGTAAAACACTGCTGTGAGGAATGTCTTTAAACATGGATTTGGGGGCACTCCTGCATGTCCAGTCCCCATACAAGGGGAGACATGAGTGAGAGAACTCCTGAGAGGCCAGCCTGGCCAGGACCGCCCTGACACAGGCTCAGGCCCTTGTCCCCACTGCTGCTGGGCTGCACAGGGAGTGGGAACACGACTCTGTACTAAGTGCAGCCCAATCGATTTTCGCAAGGGAACAAGAAATTCTATTTCCCTTGGAGAGAAGTGGGGAAGAGTTTCCTTCCCCCACACACCACCCCAAAGGGTCCCAACGGGTTCTCACAGCCTCTGTTCGGCTACCTCAGAGCCAAACCTAATGGCTCCCCCCATCTTTCTAGGACTCCCAAAGTAAGTATGTCTGGGGGAATACCAGGTGTGGGAAACTAGTGAAAATAGGTGGAGAGAGGAAAGAAAAAAGAAGGGCAAAGAACCTGGATCTGAGATTGTTATAGAGGTTGGAAAAAGAGGTCTGTGGGACTACAGAAGGGAAGGAGGGCAAGGCGAAGCTTCAGCGGGTTCCGGAACAGCCCAGAGTGTTTCGGAAACATGAGGGTGTGCTGCTCCAGAGCAACAGGACCCGCGTTGGAGACTGTTCCAGCTGAACGACCATTGAGCTCCTCCAACTCAAATGCCAGTTCTCGCATCCCGGGGCCCCAGGGGTCATTGAACAAATACAGCGCCTCTCAAAAGGTTTCCAACTGACAGATGCTGGCGAGGATGCGGAGAAAGGGGAACCCTCCTACACTGTTGGTGGGAATGTAAGCTGGTGCAGCCACTCTGGGAAACAGCATGGAGGTTCCTCAAAAAGTTGAAAACAGAGCTACTCTACAACCCAGCAATCGCACGACTGGGTATTTACCCTAAAGATACAAATGTAGTGATCTGAAGGGGCATGTGCCCCTCAATATTTATAGCAGCAATGTCCACAATAGCCAAACTATGGAAAGAACCTAGATGTCCATCAACAGATGAATGGATGAAGAAGATGTGGTATATATACACAATGGAATACTATGCAGCCATCAAAAGAAATGAAATCTTGCCATTTGCAAAGACGTGGATGGAACTAGAGGGTATTACGCTGAGCAAAATAAGTCAATCAGAGAAAGACAATTATCATATGATCTACCTGATATGAGGAATTTAAGAGGCAATGTGGGGGATTTGGGGGGGAGGGAAGGAAAAAATGAAACAAGATGGGATCTGAAGGGATACAAACCATAAGAGACTCTTAATCTCACAAAACAAACTGAGGGTTGCTGGGGTGGGGGGGGAGGGAGAGGGTGGTTGGTTATGAACACTGGCGAGGGTATGTGCGATGGTGAGTGCTGTGAAGTGTGTAAGCCTGACGGTTCACAGACCTTACCCCGGGGCTAATAATTATATATGAATAAAAAATTAAAAAAAAAAAGGTTTCCAACTATTCCCTTTTGGGAGAAGGTGGAGGGAGGCTATTCTTTTCTGAAATTTGATCCCTCTTTGGTATAAAATGTGCCCCCCCATAAAGGCACCCATAGATAAAAACCCTCAAACAGACAACCCCCTTGTTGACCCTCCACACTGTGTTATTGGGATCTGCCACTGACCAAACCTAACTGCCAAGAATGCTTCATCCCTTCCCAGTAGAGGGGAGGCAGGTTCTTCCAGCGAATTCCTGAAAACTAGAACCAGGGCACTTGTGTCCCCTGGGAGCCAAGCAGACTCCAGGGCTGACAACTGTGGTTGGCCTCCCGGGACCTGCATCCCATTCCTACAAAAATCCTCTAGTGTCTCAGTTTCTTTACCTGCCAAACAGAAATAATCCATTCCCTCTTTGCAGTTACCGGGAGGTGAAACACTTTAAGATATGAAGGACCCAGCATGACCTCTGGCACTCAGCAGGGATTTCCCAATGGTGGCTGCTGTTGCCCACAGCAGGAGGCCACGCACACCACCCTCTGCCCTGTGACCGCCACCACTCAGAGTGCTTGCAGTGAAGCCAACAGGGGTGAGGTGCAGAGGACGAATCCTCAGAAAAAGCTTTAGTGGAGGTCCTGGTGCTCAGTGCTCTGAGGACAAACTGTTTTGTTCTGCCTTGAAGCTTGAGCTCAGACCAGATTTGTCAGAAAGCACATCACAGCCTCTCCGGGTAGATGATACTGCCCAGGAGCTCAGAGGTGCTCTTGGGAACCCGCTGTGGTTCCCGCTCCATGTAAAGGAAGGAGACAGTAAATGTGCACCTGTATTCTCTTCGGATGTGTTAAGGAAAATGCCTATTGTCAAGCCAAGTCCAGGGCAAAGCTCATGCCTTGTCAAGCAAAGAGATACATGGCGAAACTACCAGACTCTGTTTTTTGTAGTGTCCGTTGCGGGGGGGATCTCCCAGTCAAGCTTCCAGGGGACTAAAACCTGGTCTACTGATCCCTTCTCTGAAATCTTAGATATTCCCCAAATGCTCCGAAAAGCCAAAAGTAAATCCCAAAGTCATCTGACAGCGAAAACTGTCTAGCATGGACATGGGAGCAATGCAGTCTTTATCATTCCTTTTAGCGGGAAAATGCATGTATTTTGCAGAAACATTAACATGTCTGATTACAGTGCTGCCCCAGACTCAGGGGGAGGGGTCAACTTATGTAATAAATGCACCAGATTACGCCTTCCTAAAATTTGAAAAAGAAAAACCGTGATTGCAAACATATCTGGCCTAAAGGTTCCAGGGAAGGGGTGTGGACCCATATTATCTGTAAACCTGTGTTTTCTACACATTAGGTGCCTAAGAATTATCTGGAAAGCTTATAATAGAGATTGCCAGACCCTCCATAGAGCTTCTGATCCAGTCAGTCTGGGGCAGGGCCAAACATTTCCAATAAGCTCCCATGTGATGCTACTGGTCCAGAGGCTGCACTCTGAGCAGCGAGATTCTAGAAGGCTCAGTCTGGCACCAGAAGCATATTGGATGTCTCTGCAGAGTCCTGGTCCGCCTGACCCCTGTCATGCCTCAGTTAGTGTGGGACATACAGTGGAGGCTAGCGAGCGTCCAAACCAGTCTGTTTCTACATGAGCCCCTGCTGGGCGCAGGTAATAAAAGACCCGAGACCTCCCTTGTTATACGTGAAAACTTTCCGCAGACCCCACTCAGGATGTCCAGTCAACACTCCTCAACCCACTCGCGAATGCTCAGAGAGGTCGCAAAGGGGCTTCTCAGAGCAGGAAATAGAACCCACCCCCCAAGCCGAAGTCAGACATGTTTGACCTGTAGCATCTGCCAGCAACAAAAGAAGTTTTTACAATTTGGCTATAAATATTTTAAAAGTGAAAGAGTTCACACAAAAGCCCAGATTTCTGGATTGCCTTAGGGAGGGAAATAAACAACAGATCTAACAATTCTGAGAGCCCGGTTGCAATTTATTTCTTTGGGAAGCGAAGAATATTCCCCAGTTGGTTAAGATGCCCCCAAATTGTTTCTGGGTGGTGAGAATTCAGCACTCACTGAATTTACACTCACTTGCATGACCTGTCTGGTCTTTGCACACATGTGAGTGTGCAACCTGTAGGTGGAGGCTGACGGGCTTGCTTGATGAGATGAAGGATTCAACAACTCTAACGGGTCTGCAAGTCCTGGTCTCCTGACTGCTGGTTGGGTTCTTATACATTACTCAGGCAAAGGCATGCCTGGAATGGAACAAGATCAGAAAAAAATACTGGACGGAAATCGAGAGGGATGGACCCCAGCTGTGTATGCATGTGGGAGAAGCCATGAGGCTCTAAATCTCAATTTTCTTATTTATAAAAGGAGGACACACTTCATGATGATGAATTCTGATCAAGCAAATCAAAGCATTCTAAAACTAGGAAGTGCCAGAAGGGAGCATTGTTAATTAAAAAAAAAACAAGCAATATTTCAGGGTGCCTGGGTGGCTCAGCTGGTTGAGCAACTGCCTTCAGCTCTGGTCATGATCTTGGAGTCCCGGGATTAAGTCTCAAATCAGGCTCCCTGCTCAGTGGTGGGGTGGAGAGGTGGGGGGGTGTCTGCTTCTCCCTCTGACCTGCCACCTCTCATGCTCACTCTCTCTCATTCTCGCTCTCAAATATATAAATAAAATCTTAAAAAAAAAATAAAAGCAATACTTCAATTTTTTTTTTTTAATTTTAAATAATCTCTTCACCTAACATGGGGCTCAAACTTACAGATCCAAGATTAAGAGCCTCATGCTCCACTTGATGGAATAAGCACTGGGTGTTAGAGGCAAATGATGAATCACTAAATTCTCTCCCTGAAACTAATAATACAGTACATGTTAACTAATCTGAATGTAAATAAAGAATTAAAAACTTTAAAAATTATATATTTATATAATTAAAAATATATAATTTATATAATTTATAGTTAAATATAATTTATATAAATTATAGATTTATAACATATAAGTATGTAATTATATAATTATATATATATATACACATATATATGTATGTGTGTGTATATATATACATATATATATATGTATATATATATGCCAAGCCACTGGTCTGTGGACCATCCAAGCAGGCTCACAGAGAGGCCACGTGTAGGTACTCTGGCCCTGGCCAGAGCAGTATCAGCTGCTAGACATGTGATGACTCCAGCCTCCAGCCACCTTCAAGCCATCCCAGCTGAAGAGAGAAGCAGAGCTAGACTGTCCTATTGAGCTCCTCCCAAATCACAAATTTATGAGCAAATCCAATCTTGTTACTGCTTAGGGGGAAAAAAAAATGTCTCATGCTCTACCGACTGAGCTAGAGCATTCTTCTAATTTTTAAATATTTTTAGTATTAAAATTCTAATTTTTTCAATTTTTATTTTAAATTTAATTAAAATTTGAATTTTTATTTAAAACTTTATTTTTAAATTTCAAAATTTTATTTGAATTTAAAATTTACATTTTAGATTTTAAGCCACTGGGTAGCTCAGACGGTTAAGCAGCTGACTCTTGGTTTCGGCTCAGGTCATGATCTCAAGGTCTTGGGATGAAGCCCCATGTAGGGCTCCATTCTTAGTGGGGAATCTGATGGGGATTTTCTCTCTCTCTCCCTCTGCCTCTGCCCCTTCCCCTGTTCTCTCTCTCTCTAAAATAAGTAAATAAATATTTAGTTTTTAAAAATTTTAATGTATTAAAAACATTTTAAATATCTTAAAAATATAAAATAAGTTAATGAAAAATAAATTAAGACAAAATAAACTGTTTTAAAATATTTTGAAATTTAAAATTTTTAATGTAAAAGTCAGTGGAAGTACTTTTGGCTTAGAAAAGAGAGAGACCAGAGATGATATGGAGCAGAAGTCAGCAAACTATGGGCATAGGCCATATCTGGCCCACAGCCAGTTTGTGGGAATAAAGTTTTACTGGAAAGACCATCACTAGCCATCAGGGAGATTCAAATTAAAACCACATTGAGATACCACCTTACACCAGTTAGAATGGCCAAAATTAGCAAGACAGGAAACAATATGTGTTGGAAGAGGATGTGGAGAAAGGGGAACCCTCTTACACTGTTGGTGGGAATGCAAGTTGGTGCAGCCTCTTTGGAGAATAGTGTGGAGATTCCTCAAGAAATTAAAAATAGAACTTCCCTATGACCCAGCAATTGCACTACTGGGTATTTACCCTGAAGATACAGATGTAGTGAAAAGAAGGGCCATCTGTACCCCAATGTTTATAGCAGCAATGGCCACGGTCGCCAAACTGTGGAAAGAACCAAGATGCCCTTCAACGGACGAATGGATAAGGAAGATGTGGTCCGTATACACTATGGAGTATTATGCCTCCATCAGAAAGGATGAATACCCAACTTTTGTAGCAACATGGACGGAACTGGAAGAGATTATGCGGAGTGAAATAAGTCAAGCAGAGAGAGTCAATTATCATATGGTTTCACTTATTTGTGGAGTATAACAAATAGCATGGAGGACAAGGGGAGATGGAGAGGAGAAGGGAGTTGAGGGAAATTGGAAGGGGAGGCGAACCATGAGAGACTATGGACTCTGAAAAACAATCTGAGGGTTTTGAAGGGGCGGGGGGTGGGAGGTTGGGGGAACAAGGTGGTGGGTATTAGGGAGGGCACGTATTGCATGGAGCACTGGGTGTGGTGCAAAAATAATGAATACTGTTACACTGAAAAAATAAAAAATTTAAAAAAAAAAAGACTATCATGTTCATTCATTTGCAAATTGTCTACAGCTGATCTCATGGTGCAAGCAGAGCTGAGTAGTCATGACAGATTGTATAGCCCCCCCAAGAGAAAATACTTATTGTCTGGTCCTGTATAGCGGAAGTTTGCCAAGCCCTGATCCAGATAACATCCCTAGGAATTGAGACTCAGCAGGAGTGGAATGAAAGGTACCGCTCATTCCCACATTTACCCACTTCCTCTCCTGTGAGTCTCCAAGTTCTCTTCTTCCAAGTTCACAAGCACTTTGCTCAAGACACCCTTTTAAGACCCCTCTTTCTCCATGACAGCAATCCTTACATTCCCTCACCCCCCTGGGCTGTATGCTCTCACCTGTGACTGTTACTTCGAGGGGCTCCCCTTTTTTGATTCCCCACCTCCAAATGAGTCTTTCCTCCCAGTGTCCACCCAGGGAGGCAGGACCCCAAATCCAGTAAGGCTGTGTGCGCTGCCCCAGGTGGCTCCGGGCACATCGACTGGTTTTACTTTCAGAACCATGTTCCTGAGAATCGTAGTGGAGAATCCTCCCTTTTGTATTTGGGAAAAACGTCAAGAGGCAGTCACTGTGTTTTGTGAAATCGAATGAGACCTGCTTTCTTGTGGGTTAACTTAGCTCTGAAGGCAGCTCCCAGGAAGAACAAAGCCAGGCACATTTTGAGCAGTGATGGCGCCGTGGGAAAGGCCTGCCAAGTTCATTTCTGTCTACAACCCACAAATACGCTATGCTTCAAATCTGGTTTATCAACCAGTTATTGGGAACTGGATATTTTTCTGATATACTGGTTGAAAACAAACAAAAAGAGATTATCACTCTAGAGGTCTGTTTCATACAGACACGTGTGGCACTAAATGCGGTTCTTTTGTTTCTTAAATCATGCAGCTACTTCAAATTCCCCAACAAGATTGCAAATACTCCAAGGCAAGGGAGACCTCACCTTTTAGCTCTGTGAGTTCCCCTCAGGATGTGCATGGTCAGTCTTCAAGATGACACTAAATGCCGGCTCCTCCTGGAAGAGTTCCCAGCTGTTCCAGCTAAGATGGTAACTTCTATCACACTTTCTACAGGGTACCATGATGGGTTGATTTCGTATGTTAACCTGACTGGGCCACAGGTACACAGATATTTGGTCAAACCTTATTCTGGGTCTATCTGTGAGGGTTTCTGGATGAGACTAACATATGAATCTACAGAGTGAGTAAAGCAGACTGCCCTCTCTAATGTGGGTGGGCCTCATCAAATCAGTTGAAGAACTGAACAGAGCAAGAAGGCTGAGTAGGAGGGAAGTGCTCCTGCCAGACTGCCTTGAGCTGGGACATCAGTCTTTTTTCCTGCCTTTGGGCTTGATTTGAAACATCAGGTCTTCTTCAGTCTCAAGCCTGGTGGCTTTCGGACTAGAACTTAGAGCATCAGTTTCCCTAGTTCTCAGGCCTTTGGACTCAGCCGGGAACTACACCATCAGCGTTCCTGGGTCTCTGGCTTGTGGACAGCAGATCTTGGGACTTCTCAGTTTCCACAATCATGTAAACCAACTCCTTCTAATAAATCTCTTTATACACACACACAACCTAAAGCCCGTGCTTCTCTAGAGAACTCTGACTAATACAGAATTTATATTGAGAGTGGGGTAGAGAGATTTTGGAACCAGGAGTGGGGTGTTGCTGTAACAAATATCTAAAAATATAAAATTGGCTTTGGAACTGGATAATGAGTAAAGGCTGCAGAATTTTGAAGAACATACTAGAACTATGGATGTTGAAGCTGATTAAGACTTTATCTATTTGTCAAAGAGAGAGAGAGCACAAGAAGGGGAAGCAGCAGACAGAGGGAGAAGCAGGCTCCCTGCTGAGCAAGGAGTGGAAGCAGGACTCGATCCCAGGACCCTGGGATCACGACCAGAGCTGAAGGCAGACGCTTAAATGATTGAGCCACCGAGGAGTCCCAAAAACTGGAAATTTAAATGAGGAGATTTTTTTAAGCAAAGTGTTCCTCCTGTTTATAGTAAAATGCACAAGGAGAGAGATGAGTTAAAGAAGAAACTGTTAAGCAAAAAGAAGTAGAACTTGAAGGTTTGGAAAGTTCTCAGCCTATCCATATTGCAAAAAAAATAAGAAAGCTTGGGGTGCTGGGTGGCACAATTGGTTGAGCATCCAACTCTTGGTTTCAGCTCAGGTTGTGATCTCGGGGTCTTGGGATCGAGCCCCGTGTTGGGCTGTGCACACTCAGCATGGAGTCTGCTTAGGTCTCTCTCTCCTCCTCTCCCTCCATTCTTCCCCCCAACTCTCTCTCTCTCTCAAATAAATTTTTAAAAACCTACTAAAAGAAAGAAAGAGCTTGCTCCAAAGAGAACAGTACAGATGTGGCCAAACAACCATTTGATAAAGAGATCATGGATGCAAACCACAGATCTAATCATGTGTCAGCAGAAGCCAGGAAACGGGTAAGGGATTTTACTTGTGAAACACTGCCATCTGAATGAAAAGGGTGGAGATGGGACAAAATAAAGGAGTGCTGCCGACTTCTTGAGATCTAAACGATAGAACCATAGAGCCATTTGGCTGTGAATATGTGCCAGTCTTCCAGAATAAAGAATGAATCACCTAAAGGCTGATGCAGAAATGATCAGGCCCCAGGGGAAAGTTGGTTACTCCTCAGTTTCAAAGGGTTGGCCTGCCTCTCAGGGTTCTGTGTCTCAGGGGCAGGGTCACCCAGCAGATGCACAGGGGTGACAATGCCACCCCAGGAGGCCTGACGGCAGAGCACTAAACCAAAGAGGCTTATTCTGGAGACTTAAGATCCAATAGAATTTGTCTTGTAAGTTCCGGGCTTGCCTGGGACTCGCCTCCCCTTCCTTCTTCTCTGTTTCTCCTTTTGGAATGGGAACATCTATCCTATGCCTGTCCCACCACTGTATCCTGGAAGTACATAATTTGTCTGGTTTCACAGGCTCACGGCTGGAGAGGAATTCTGCCTGAGGATGAACTGTACCTCCAATCTCATCATACTTGATCTAGATGACATTTAGGTGAAACTCTGGATCTTAGACTTCAGTCGATGCTGGAACGAGTTAAGACTTTTGGGGAGGTTGAGATGGAATGAATGTATTTTGCACATTCGAAGGGCATGATTTTGGGGAGGCAGGGGCAGAATATTATGGACTGAATGTCTGTGTCCCCCCAGGTGCATAGAAGCTCTAATTGACAACATGGTGCTATTTGGAGATGCTGCATCTGAGAGGTAATTCGGGTTCGATGAGATCTGGAGGGTGGGAAGAGATGAAGGAGAGCTCACACTCTCTTTCTCTTCCATGTGAGGCCCCGGCAAGATAGCAGACACCTGCAACTCAGGAAGGGAGCTCTCACCAGAGACCAGCTCTACTGACACCTGATTCCATCCTCTAGAAGAGTGAGAAATCAGTTTGTCACTTAAGCTACCCAGTCTAGTGCTTTGTTATGGTGCTGGAGCCAACTAAGACAGGTGCATTTTCTTATCTATTTCATCCCACACCATGTGTTCCTCTTAGTTTATCCCACACCCAGTACAGTGTCTGAAGCAAACACAAGCATCCAATCACCCTTGACTGCACTTGCTTCCAAATATGAAGACACCTATTTATTTGAACAGCAGTTTCATTTTTCGTTCTAATTCTGCACACACTGCGCTTCCCAGCATCAAAGAGCTCTGTGTGCAAAAGGCTAAGGTCATGGCCCCAGGAGGGGTTTGAAGGAAGTGAGGTCTGCTGAGGCTGATGCCCTGACATGCCTGTTTCTAGGTGATGGTGTTTATGGGGAATGAATGAAGAAGTGAACTTCTCTTCATTCAGTCTTCTGAGAACCGGCTTGTTATTTTGACTGAAAGAAATTCCTGGATGTTCCAGCATGGCCAGTTTCATACCCAGGTATAAAACACCTGCTGCACTGGGTTCTCCCTGGCTTTGTCCCCTGCTTTGCTGGCCGAGCAACAACCCTGAATTCCAACACTAAGGACTAGGAAGGACTAAGTTCCACTCTACCTATCGGGCAGTGGACAAGACAACGACCCCTGGCTTCCTTACCACCGTTGTCCAGGGCACCTGGGGAATCCTGGTGTAGGTCATTGTAATGTAGATGATGAGGAAGAAGACGGTGAGGACCCAGTAAAATACAGCTACGAACATGACCCAGCCAAACGCAGGGACCCGGAAGTACTCGGTTCCAGCAATCAGCGTCCACACCAGCAGTCCCAGAACCTATAAAATGGCAGAGGCAGTTCGAAAGAAAAGGAAGACACAAGAGGAAGGTAAAGAAGGAAGCAGGGAGAGAGAAAAAAAAATGTTAGGGTGCCATTTACAGCTTTTGTTCATATTCACACACACACACATGACTTACGAATACAAAACAGGGTTGCAGACTCACGTGCCCACAAATGCCAGGGAGGTACAAAAGATGAACGTGGTTGGCTGAACAGAGACCAGAAAATAAGAAAAACTGTGTCTGTTGTAAGGGGTGGTCTCTACTCAGCTCCAGCCAACTGTGCTGGGCCAATCTTTTATTAAGTAAACTCTAGTCCCCAAGGTGGGGCTCGAATTCATGACCCCAAGATCAAGAGTTACATTTTCCACTGACTGGACCAGGCAGGCTCCCCTGTTGTGGGTCAGTTTTGCTAGATCATCATCTTTATTTCCCCTCAAGAAAACACAGAGTCAAGTCTGTACAGAATCATCTTGATTTTTAAAGGTTGGCACTAATAAGGAGTTCTGAAGCGCTAGGAGGGGAGAAGATACACACACCTGCTCACAGGCTGATGCTTGTCAAGGAACAAGACTGCAGGTCCACTTGAGGTGGTCCACGGAACTGATCTTCTCTCAAGGGACGAACTTCTGAGGATTCCCCACCTGTCACCACTGCCCCCTCTGCCCTGTCCCCCGGCAGATGGCAAATAATGTGTGACCTGAGAGAATTTTCAGAAAGGAGAACACCCGAGGGCCCAGTGCAGATGCTGGCATTGAGCATTTTAACATAAGCTGTGCATTTATTCCAGGAAGAGCCATCCAAATCTTCATGGCCGATGAGTAAGATCAAGCCCAAAGCGAAATCAATCTCCAATTGACTAAAGGAAGATTTCATCAAGGGAAAGGAAACCGATCTGAACTGTGGGCATCTTTAGTTCTGAACAAAGGAGGGCCAGCACAAAGGATGCATCTCACATTCCAGCACCTTCCAGGGACCAGGACTTTATTCCTAGGTCATGAAAAAGTTAGTATCCCAACCATATCCCCAGGAGTCCAGGGCTGGCTCTAGCTGTTAAGGCTCAGGACAAATTATTTCATTTCTCTTTTAGCTTTCTTTGTGGCATACGGAACAAAATACTACAGGAATTTTAATCACAAATCTAGGAAGATTGTTTTCACTTATTTAACCTTTGAGAGCACTAAACTCTGCCAAAGCTTCCTGCTGTCAGGCCCCAAGGATGGGTGGGACACACACTGAACCAACCCTGTGGTTCTTAACTTAAAGTCTAGTGGGGAGAAATATTTGAATAATTGTAATTGTGAAAAATGCTATGAAGGAACATGAAGGGTTTGGTATGGGTGTATAATAGAGAGATACGCCCTTGTTGCAGGCATGGGGAGTGTCAGGGAAGGCCATACTGCAGAATATCCTGAAGACCCAGGAAACGCTAGCGAGACGGACAAGCAAGAAGACAGTAAGGGCAAAGGTCTGGGGGAAAGGGCTTTGCTGTCTTCTAGAACCTATAAGAAAGTATACTAAGTTAGGACACTGGTGCAAAATGTTTGAGAGGTCAGAGAGGGTGAGATTATATGGGCCCAGGTGGCCTAGGGATTTTGTACCTTCTCCTAAGGGTGGTGACAGGTTGGAACAAGACAGTGATAGGACTAGGGTAAAGTTTTAATACTGTCACCAGCTAGACCCCAACACCTGACCTTTACTGCTCACCTGCTTGTAGCCACTGACCTCTGTCCCACATTTTTCCTTCAGCTCTGCTTTCTAGCTTATCTCTTAACTGAGGAAAAAGACCGAACCGGTACAACATCCTGTGATGAAAACTGAGACTACCCCTCAAGCAACAGCGAATGCTTGGACCCAGAGTTCTGGTGGCCCAGAAACCCCAGATCAGTTTGAACTTAAACCCCACTCATGCCTCTGCAGAGAGCCCACGGAGTGATCCAGGGAATGACTGACAGATACCTTTATCTCATAATAATATTAAATCTCCAGGCACCTGGGTGGCTGAGTCAGTTAAGCGTCTGCCTTTGGCTCAGGTTGTGATCTCAGGGTCCTGGGATCGAGCCCCGCATTGGGCTCTGTGCTCAGTGGGGAGTCTGCTTCTCCCTCTGCCCCTCTCCCCTGCTCATGCTCACTCGTGTGCTCTCTCTCACAAGAATTAAAAAATCTTTTTTTTTTTTTTTTAAAGATTTTATTTATTTATTTGTCAGAGACAGAGAGTGAGCACAGGCAGACAGAGAGGCAGGCAGAGGCAGAGGGAGAAGCAGGCTCCCTGCTGAGCAAGGAGCCCGATGTGGGACTCGATCCCAGGACGCCGGGATCATGACCTGAGCCGAAGGCAGCCGCTTAACCAACTGAGCCACCCAGGCGTCCCAGAATTAAAAAATCTTAAAAAAAAAAAAATCTCCCCACAAGCTCCACAGAGGAGCCCCAGCCTCATTTACATAACACACAATGTATGTACAGGCAGGTTTCCTTAGGGCACACAGGCAGCCTTACGCTCCCCTCTACATGCAGTGACAAATCTAAATATTCATCCTCACCCTAAATAAAAGGAACCCCTTCACCCTTGCCTGGGGAGTCATGGCGTTGGAAGTGATTCCCCGTGATCTCCTTATTTGCTGCACGAGACCTCCGCCTGGTGGGGTTTCCATCCATGTCTCACCAGGGAGCGAACGCACATTAGTTGGCTACAGTACTACTCTGGCTGCTTGGGGAGAATAGGCACGTGGAAGGGAAGGGGGTATGTGTGAGGAGACAAGCTCACAGACTGTCACAATAGTCCCAATGGGAGAAGATGATGTATTCAAGACCAAGATGGTGGCAGCGACTATTGGGAAGTGAGGGAATTCCAGACACACTTCCGAAGTGGCCAGGGCAGGACCTGAACAAATTTAGTAGATTAGGACAGAGTGGAAAGATATGCAGAGTCTCTGGCAAGATGTACGGTGTGTAAGAGGGCCGTCACTTCCTCACCTGAACAATGAAACAAGAACTGTGAAGGGGCTGATCTACACCACAGCTCCAGAGCTCCATTTGCAACCGACCCAGCCTGAGGTGGGCAGGACTTCCAGATAAGGATGACAAGTGGACACTGCAGGGGCAAGAGTGCAGGCCCCTCTTTTCAGAAGGAAGCTTACTGTGAGGTCATGAAGCCCACAGACAGGTTTCCGAGGGACACTGCCCACTGCTCACCGCGAGGAGACCACCTTTCTGCTACAGTTTGGATGCGGTGCTGGGGAGTTCAAGACAGACTCTCAGTGTTGCTGCTTTCCCTTTAGAGGTGAAAGCTGCTGTTCCTTTTATCCATTTGATACTGTATATGATTCCAAAGCAATGCTTAATGGAGACGTGTTTTTACACTTCCATTCGTGGCAGCAGAATTGATCAAAAGTGAATATGTGCAAAATGAGATAGAATTCCAGAAAGTGCTAAGCCTCACAATGATGGGGTTTTGGGCCTGAATTCATCATAACTGACAGGTAATCTACACACAGAGATGTGATCCTCATCGGATCAGTGAGACTGGTAATAGATGTAATCCAGCACGATGGGGTCTGAAATAACATCACGGGATTCCTGATTCAAACTTCCAGTGCCTGGAAGCTTCATTCTCATTTTTAGTTACTCCTGCCCTCCTCTAACAAAAGAGCAGCCTTTTGTTGATGATGCACAGAAGAAACATCACTGTGTGAAGAAACACAGCAAACAGGGTCAGGTTGTCCCCCCAGGGGAGTGCAAGGCTTTAAAAGTCTCCAGCATGAGCCTGTGTCCAGGTCGACCGGCTCCGCTAACAGCTCTTGGCTCTGAATGCAACGACGTTTTTCATTATTAAAGCAAGCAGGCCCACTGTCCAGAGATGCTTTGTTTAACGGGCAAGCAGTGCTCATCTTTTACACACGGGGACAATATTGTTAACTGAGTCATCTCTCTAAGAGCATGACTGACCCATGACCTCACCCACAAACACAGTTAAAAGAATGCCCCCGTCAAGAAAAGAATTCTACCCAAGTGAATTTCCTAGGTAACAGAAACAAGAAGCAAGCCTTTAGTCTACCACTATAACCAATACTGATGAAAATCACTCTACAAAAATGTTAGTCATCTCCTGCTGGCTGTGCATGTGTGTGTTTAAGACAAACTCTAGATCTCTAGATCTTTATTTGCTTAAGACAAACGCTAAATCTTTATTTGCTTAGACTACAAAAATACTGTTTGTTTTTTTCACTGATGAGTATTTCTTTTTAGGCTAAGACTTTTTTGAATGGTAAGCTAGGACTTAAAAAAAAAAAAGAATTTCCAAAGTGATCAATGCAGGTAAAAATAAAAAAAAAAATAGAAAGTATATAAAAAAATACAAACAAGCAACGACCCCCCCAACCACTTACAAATTCTCAAGAGAAACCAATACAAAAAATTTAAATCTACCTTTCTTAGCTTCTTTTCCTTGCATCTGTAACTACCACCTGAACATCCTTTTCTTTCTCTCTTGAAAATATGGATCAGGCTGTACATGGGGCTTGTGACTGGCTTCTCTCCGTGAATAATATCATGGGGGACCTCCTTTCACGCTACTACATACCGATCTACACCAATTTTGACAGTTGCCCAGTTTTCTATAATTCATGTAACCAGTTCCCGATTGAGAGAAATTGAAGTTGTCTCCTTTACGCTTGTATAAAAATGCCCAGGGAACATTCTTATAATATATTACCTGAATTCCAGGAAGGATTCCGAGAGGCAGAATTTCTATGCTATTTTAAGTATTAGAGATACTGCCAAATTACTCATCAAAGCCTTGTGTTAACTATACTTATACTAAAGCATGCTTTTCCCTTCAACCCCGGGTTTCCATGTTTTAAATAATTTAAAGCCCAAATAAAAAAAAAAAAAAGAGATCATTGAGGCTTCTGGCTGGCTCAGTTGGTACAGCATGCGACTCTTGATCTCGGGGTCATGAGTTCAAGCCCCGCATGAGGCATAGAGAGGACTTAAAAATAAAATCTTGAAAATAAAAAGAGAAAGATCTCATGTTTAACCTTGCCCTGCTTCACTGAATTGCAGCATAGAGAAAAATGTACAAATCCACAATGAACAACTCAACGAATTTTCACAAACTGCACAAACCTGTAGAACCAGCATCCACCCCAAGAAACGGAACGTGACCAGTGCCTGGAAGCTTCATTCTCATTTCTAGTTACTCCTGCCCTCCTCTAAGGGTAACAATCATCCTGATTCCTAACACTTGAGTGGTTCATGTTTTTGAATTTCCTATACATGGAATCCTACAGTAGGCATTCTTGTGGTTTGGTTTCTTTCACTGAGCATGGTGCGATTCAAGCATGACACTGAATGTCACTGGTTCATTCTCCTGGTTACGTGGAATCACTGGCCCGGCTTGTGAAACCACAGAGGGCTGGGTCCCAGTCTCTGAGTTTTTTCAGTAGGTCAGCAAGTCCCAGGTGGTGCCAATGCTGCTGGTCCAGAGTCCACACATTAAGAATTGCTGGTGTATGGGGCACCTGGGTGGCTCAGTGGGTTAAGCCTCTGCCTTTGGCTCGGGTCGTGGTCCCAGGGTCTTGGGATCGAGCCCCTCATTGGGCTCTCTGCTCAGCAGGGAGCCTGCTTCCCTTCCCCTCTCTCTCTGCCTGCCTCTCTGCCTACTTGTGATCTCTGTCTACCAAATAAATAAATAAAATCTTTAATAAAAAAAAAGAATTGCTGGTGTACAGGGTTGCTGGGGGTGGGGGTTAGGAAGAGGGTGGTGGGGTTACAGACATTGGGGAGGGCATGTGCTATGGTGAGTGCTGTGAAGTGTGTAAACCTGGTGATTCACAGACCTGTACCCCTGGGGCTAATAATATATGTTAATAAAAATTAAAAAAAAAATCGCTGGTGTACAGCACTCTTTTTGTTTTAGCTTACGTTTTCCTGATTAGTGGTGAGATGTGATAGCACTTTTTCAAATGCTTATTAGCCATCTCGAGTTCCTTATTTATTGATATGTTTTTAAAAAATCACTTTCTTCCTGATTTGTAAAGGTCTTTAGAGAAAAGGCATGGTAACGCCACATGTGGCAATATTTTCCCTACCCAAGTTTGTTTTTTAACGGTTTTGTAACAGTCTTTTGTCTTACGGAAGTGTTAACATTTTACGTAGTTAATGGGTCCCCCTTTAAGCCTTCTTCTATTTCCACCTTAGGAAGGTCTTCCTCAACCCAGGATTATGCAAATATTCTCCTATATTTTCTTATAGCTAGTATACAGGTTTAGGTATTTAATCCAACTAGAATTGTGTTCTCTATATGGGGCAAGGAAAGGCCAATTTTATTTTTTCTAGCAGCTAGTCGACTGATCTGTTACCACGTATTGGTGACTCTTCATATATTGGGTTAGTTTCTGGAATCTTTATTCTCTTCCACCCATCTGTGAGACGGCGGTACCAGTGCCAGCCACGGTAGCTTCAGCATGTATTTTAGGCTTCTGGATAAAGATGTCAAATTGAACACACGAGTCTAATTTTGCTCCTTCCCCAAACCCTTCTAAAATTATCACGAGAATGGGATGATTAGGAAAGGAGACAAAAGCGACACAGTTTTAGCAGCTTGGAACACATGGATGAGGGATAACGGACTTGGCCACTGTGAGAAAGCTGGGGTCTAACTAAGCTGGTTGATGGGGAAAGGCAAGAACCAAACCATGGTCGCTGCAAGGTCTGAAAAGAATCAGGCACCTCTGGGACTGGAACAGGGACTGAGAGAGAAGGGGGGATGGCTAAAGTCAAAAGGATTTGCAGAAAGCTGTTTGAAAGTAGCTGTGTCCTAGATCGCTTTAAGGGGGGGGCACCTGGGTGGGTAAGTGGGTTAAATCTCTGCCTCCAGCTCAGGTCATGATCTCAGGGTCCTGGGATCGAGCCCTGCATAGGGTTCTCTGCTCAGAGGGGACCCTGCTCCCCCCCCCCGCCCCACCTGCCTCTTGCCTACTTGTGATCTCTCTGTCTCTCTGTGTTAAATAAATAAATATTTTTAAAAGGTGGGGGGGGCACCTGGCTGGCTTGGTCAGTGGAGTGTGTGACTCTTGATCTTGGGGTCATGAGGTCAAGACCAAAATTGGGCAGAGATAAGAAGGGGAGGGGAAGGAAGAACTGAAATGACTCTTCAGTGTGAAGACTTCCCCATCCTTCCAATCCCTAACATTTCCCCTCCATTGGGTTCTTAGGGCATTGGCAGTGAAGCCTTCACTCACACAAGAGAAAAGACCTTGGGGATTCACCAACACACAGCTTGGCCCGGCCAGTCCACAATGGAGTTCAAAGTTGATAAGCCCCATCTATGTGCTTAGAGCATCCGAACAGCTTTGCATTTTCAAAACGCAGGCAGACAACCAAGGTTACCAGATCTATGATGACAAAAAAGCCGTATAATGGGGCAGAGAGCTGAGACCAAAACACAAACTGCAAGAAAGTAACTTAGAAGAGGGAGAGAAAAAAAAAATCGGTATCTTCAGGGAGAAAAGATATTACAGTAGTGAACCAGAAACAGGTTAGAGGAAGGACACAAACATTCCTGCGGGAAGAAAATTCACTTTTGAAATTACAAATAGGCTAGCAGAAATTAAAAACGCCATGGAAGTGTGACATAAAATTGAGAAAATCTTCTAGAAAAGATGGCAAAAAAGACAAAAAGATGAAGAAAAACAAACAAACAAACAGGAAAAGAGGACAATTAGAGGACAGGTTCAGGAGGTCAAGTATCCGAATGATACATTCCAGAAATAGAGACTGGAGAAAAAGGAGGGAAAGAAGTCAACCACAAGATAACTCAAGAAACCTCAAAATTTAAGGACATGAATTTCTACATAAAAGAGCTCCCCTGAGAAGCCAGCACAAAGGATGAAAATAGACACAAATGGAAAAGGTACATCATGAAATTTCAGGATATCAGGTACAAAGAAAGGATTTTTTAAACGACCAAAGAACAAACAGGTCACCTATAGACCTGAATAGCGTCAGAAAAAAGAACAGTTTTTTGTTTTTTTTAAGAATAGCTTTTGAACTTTACTAAAAGCAATAGGATATTAGGGTATTAGAAGACACAGGCAAATGCTTTCAAATCGGAAAATGACTCCTAACCCAGAAACTACCCAGAAAAATTATCAATGAAGAACAAGAGGAGAATACATTTTTTCTCCCCAGACATGCAGTGTTGGCTATGACTCACCAAAACGAGGGCACAAACTCTAAAAAAGGAAACATGTGTAGACCGACCTGTAGACTTACAGTTAACACAGGAGTGAGGTAAGGGCAATCCCCGAGAGAAGAGCGGAAATCAAGCAGGACAGGTGCCCCGGGCCAAGCTGGGACAGTGACTCAGAAGACAGGCATTACAGATGTGATGACCTCCTGCTTTATATCGCTTTACTTTCTTTTTAACCTGGCAAGGCAGCTAGGAAACCAGCTCCCTGAAAATGAGGGAGGAAAATAAGAAACAGGAAGTGAAGTGATGCCAAGAAACAGGAAGTGAAGTGATGCCAGGAAACAAAAAATTCAGCCCAACCCAAAGGCAGAAGGAATTCCAAAGTGAAGGAAGGTCCCCAGGAGAAATTCATCCAGGATAAAAATTAAATTGTGATGATCTGATGTGACTGCCCTTGGGGGAAACCTTCCTGAGAGGCTATTATAGGAAAAATTTGGGCAAATTAGCTACCAAAAAACCCCCTAAGCAAATAGAAACAGCAATAGAGACAACAGTACTACTATTAACTTCGGTAAAGAACAAAAGAAACTACAAAAGTTGTTTGTAGTTAGATGTTCACTACAATACTCCATCCTAAATAATATTTGCATAGAAATAATAGTAAACACTAAACGTTGACTTAAATGAATTATAATATGGAGAAGGGAAACAATGGGGGTGGTGCACTGGACTGACTTGTGTCCCCCTGCCAAAATTCCTATGTTGAAGCCCTGACCCCCAATGTGATGGTATTTGGAGATGGGGGCCATTAAGAGGTACTTAGGTCTAGCTGAGGTCATGAGGGCAGGGTCCTCATGATGGGATCAGTGCTTATAAGAAAAGGTACCAGAAAGCACCCCCAACCCCACCTGCCCCTGCTATGCACTGAAGAAAAGTCATGTAAGGATTCAGGACGAAGGCAGCTGTCTTGCAACCTAAGGAGAAAGGTCTCACCAGACACCAACTCCACCAGCACCTTGATCATGGAATTCTGGATACTGGAAGCTACCCAGTCCATGGTCTATTGTTATGGTGGCCCAAGCTAAGGCAGATGGTAACAGATAGTTACCAGTTAACACGTAACATTGAGTCAGAAGATGGCACTGCCCACATTATTTGCAGCTATGGATATGAGTAAAGGCAGAGGTGTCCTAAGTGGCAGTCTCTGGGAAGGGAGACCCTGAAGTAAGGAGGTATGAGGGTGGGAACGTTTGTTATAAGCCCTTCTGATCTCAATTGATTCCCTAGAATTTTCTGGCTAAGCCATCTACAATAACCAGTTTTGATGTTCTCCAATATTTCCATTACTTGTTTTTCTTGTGTTGCATTAACTGGAATCTCCAGAGCCATCTTCTACCACATGATAGTGACCATCCTTTTTATTCTACTTTATTGTTCATTTGATGTTTACATTTGTACGAGGTCTGTTTTTGACAGTGGATGTATATACCCTTGGTCAAGCTGAAGAGTTTAATTTTTTTAGCAAACTAAGGTTTCTTCTCCAACCTCCCCCATGAACAAGAGGACAATGCACTCAGTTGAATGGATTTTTTGTATCTCCCTTTTACAATTAAGTGTAGTATTCCTAACACAGCTAAACCTTTTAATGACCCAGGTCGTTAAGAGCACTATTTCGATTACTGCCTTGTGCTTTGGCACGAGCTTACCCATCTCAACTCTAAATGGTACCAGACACCTGTGATTTATTTTCATTGAAATCATCAATGATCACCTCTTGAGGCTCTCAGTGAGCTGATTCCAACAGCCCCTCCCCTGCCCTTCGTTTGTACATGCCCACATGTTATCTTTATTGGAATATCCTATGAACCCAAGAAAACAGATGCCTTAGACTTTAAAAAATCACACTGAGGGGCGCCTGGGTGGCTCAGTGGGTTAAGCCTCTGCCTTCGGCTCAGGTCATGATCTCAGGGTCCTGGGATCGAGTCCCACATCGGGCTCTCTGCTTGACAGGGAGCCTGCTTCCTCCCCTCTCTCTCTGCCTGCCTCTCTACCTACTTGTGATCTTTGTCAAATAAATAAACAAAATCTTTTTAAAAATCACACCGAAAGGCAAAATAAAGTTTGTGAGGCTTCTCCTGTGAAGTCAAGTCTACGAAGCCTGTGAACTTTGGGACAGCCATTCTGCCGCTCAGAGGAATTACCGGATGGTGACACTAAAGGCTTCCATTTATTCAAATGTCCACCGAGCATCTATGATGAGCTGGGTTTCTCTAGCACCTCTAGTAGGGTAGGACTACATAGGGCACAGGTGGCGGGATTTATTTCTGCATTCAGTCTTGACTGGTACAAGCACCATCACTGCATCTGTATTCAGCCTTGAAGGCAGATAGGTGACTTCTGATGATTAACGAAGGTACCCTAGGAGCAAGGTACTGGTTGTTCCGGGCAGGCTCTGCCCCAGGGGGGCTTCCTTGCTCCAGGCGTGAGCCTAGCACACCTGTGCTACACCTTGCTGCGCTTTCAATCATTTACCATTTTAATTCCTTGCAATGGAGTGGCACTGGAAATCTGCTATTGTCCATCCACTCGCTGCCCCCAGAGTAGGCGCCTCAGTGAGTATTTAACTACAAACTGTGTGAGTCCTATATAACGCAGGGGGCTGATACGGCAATGTCAAAGCCTAAGGACCCAGCCAAGCCTGCATGGTCAGAGGAGATCTGACACTGATCAGTGAATGGGAGTTAGCCAGGCAAAATGTGTGGGGTAGAGGGCATGTGAACACAGAGACAGCTACCCCAGCTGGCCTGGCTCTGTGAGTCTCCCAGAGCGTCTGTCCAAACGCAAGAATATCAGCGGGAGGTCCAGCTCCAGAGCCGGCTGACCCGGGGCCCAGCACTTGGATAGCCGTCTCCTCCAGACAGCAACCTTTCTCAAAGTCAAGGCTCATTCTCAGTCTGAGGGCCAAAGAACGCTTGCCCTGGAAGAGAAGCGTAGGACATGCTCAGAAGCAACGAGCTTGTGATCACAGAGCTAGGCAGCAGTCAAAGCAGAACCAGCATTCAGTTGGGACTTCCAGTCCAGTGATGCTTTAAATTAATTGTACTGTAAGGTCTTGATTTCTTTATTCTCCCACTTCTTCCTTCTCCTTCCCCATTGTTGGAGTGACGCTACCACTAGTGGTAATTCAGACTGAGAGGCAGAGTACCTCAGTAAGGGAATCATGGGCTCTGGAGTCAGCCTGCCTGACTTCCACACCCTGCCCTTGGGCAGGTTACCAACTGACATGGGGAACCAAGGCCAAAGAAAGAAAATTAAATCTCCTTACACTTTACAATCCGTTGACAAGTCCTGTGACAGGCGTAGTGACCTTCCTTTAGGAGCTCAACTGCCTCGATGTTGATCTTTGCTAAGGGCAAAAGGCAATCTTAGCTTAACAACAGCCTGACTTCCGGGATCCTCTAAGTCTTCTTTAACATATAAAAATTCCTTTGGGAAACTTCATCTCCGCCTCCCCCTCCAAGATACCTGTTGGCAATCACGCCCCAAGCATGTGACCCACTGATACACATCTGAAAGGTCTCATAACTCAGGTTTTACTAGGCAGTAGTAAATGACCTTTTCCTAACAACAGCGAGGTCCTGGTCCTAGAAATCTTGCTTCCAAATTCCTTAGAGACTTACGCACTCCAGGACCCCCTCCCAACTTGAAAGTATATATAATCAGTCACTCCTCACAACCCCAGTGCAGCTCTTTCTACCCATGGGTCCTACCCTCGTGCTTTAATAAAACCACCCTTTTTGCACTGAAGACTCCTCAAGAATTCCCTCTTGACCATATGCTCCAAACCCCAACATTTTCACATTACTAACCAGAGCTTCAGTTTTCTAATCTACAAAATGGGGATACAGAAACATGCCTCACAGAGTATGGAAAGACAAAAGATTTAAGTAATACCCACACAACAGTGCTTGGTACAAGCTAGATGTTGTATCTGTTAAAGCTATTATGCTAGTATTATTAGGAGGTTTACAAAGACTCAGGAGTGCCACCTCTCTTCCTTTCTTAGGTAAAAAGCAGCTTTTTCTCTGTAGTTCAGGATCTTTACACTTGGATGGAGCCAAGGAACTCTATCTTCCAGCTCCCTGGATGTACGGCTTGAACTTGAGCGCTCTCCCATAAGCACAAATACCAACAAGATGGCAGGCTAAGTGGACTCTAGTTCTGTCCTCCCTGTCCAGTGTGGACACCTTCACTGTCACCATTACCGTGTCCTGTGTAGTTGACTAGTATGATGCCATGGCCGTCTGGCCTGGTAGAAAGATTCAGGCTTTGAATTCTTACCAGCTGTGTGACTGTGCAAATTAATTAATTTACCCAGTATGTACAGAGCAGTTACTCTATGCCCGTCCCCGTCCCCCCCGGGAGTGCCATCTTGAGGCTGGCACGGAGCTGATCATGATCAGGCCTTTTTATCTACTTAGTCTCACATGTGACACCTTGGCTCATCTTAAAGAAGGAAAAGTAGAAAGAAAATAGGGATGGCAGCAAATCCTATTTGCTCTGATGGTTTAAACCCCCAATTCAAAGAGTATGCTTTTAACTCAATGAATTCCAAGAAATCCTAGAAGAAAGTTGCTACACAACAGAGGTCGACAGAAGAGCCAGCTTGGGTCAGCAAATGTGCTCTGAGCCCCTGTTACGTGCCAGACCCAGCACTGGGTGGAGGGTCCAAAGGTGGGCAAGGCGTGCAATCACTGCCCCTGAGCAATGTACCATCTAGAGTGAGACAAACACAGCTCAGTACACTCTTCTTCACCAGGGCATTGAGAACTATGGCCTGTGGCCTCATGCCCCTGACCCCGGTGTGTGCAGGCCTTCAACACAGCCATGCTCTTTAACCTACATGTTACCTATGGCTGTTTTCGTGCTATGATGGCAGAGTACCACATGTGGCCCTTGGCTGCAAAGCCTAAAGTATTCACCATCCGGCCTTTTATAGGAAAAAAACAAAAAACAAAAAAAACCTAGACGCTCCTGTTGACCAGCACCCACACCACCCTCTGCCCAGGAAAGACACATGCACTTAACAGTTTTGGTTCCTGCACGGTTTCAAATAAACAAGATTATTACTATGTTGAGCCAGAAGAGACGACAGGATAAAAGCCTGTACCCTTTCCTGCACCATCAAAGAATGACATTACCCTCAAGCTGACTGCTGCCTACACCTGCTCAGTATTTTCTTTAAGGAGTCAAAGGGATCTTTAACCCAGGCATTTCCATGCCCCTTCCAGATTATAATCTGCCTCTGAAAAGCAAGCCATTCTGTTCAGCAAGCATGTGATCTTCTCCATTTATCCACTAGAGGGTGGCCAGACACTGCTTATGAAAGATGAAGGCGCTATGCTGCCTGTTCATGGAAAGCCATCAGTCTGCATGAGTTCCTACACCGACAGCACATTCCACAGAGGTGGCAGGACGTGGAAGAATAAATGTGGTCTGGTACTCACCCATTAGAACCAGACGTTGCCTGGAAACAGATTTGACAAGAAATGTAGCCACCCAAATGAGATACAGATTAATAAGTCAAAGACTCGGAAGGACAAATCCACCAGCTCACGGCCTTCTTCGTGTCCCCCGGGAGATTCTATACGCAGTGTGTTTATTATTCTCCAGGAGGGACAGTGGGAAAGTACCCGCCAGTGCCGCCAACGGGGCTTGAACTCTGCCGCTTTCTCCAGGAAGAAACTTGGCCTCTCTGGGCTGCTTCTTTCCAACTGGGGAAATGGGAAGAATGGGATAAGAAAAACAGCTTTTCCATGGCAGTGGGGAGGCCGGCACGGAAGAGGAGCATATTTGAATCACGTGGGGGACTTCACAGCACGTGGTCTCCTTCATACTTTCACACACACCATCGGAGTGTCTCCCTCTGGCCCTCCTTGACCCTTCCTCAAGTAGCATAGTAGGAAATCCCTGGGTGCTCCAGAGCAAATCAAAGCTTGAGACCTAGGTGTGGCTAAGATTTGGTGACTTGACCTTGCTCTTACTTAGAACTCCATTCTATGATCAACTAGACCTGCCTAGAGATAAGACCTCAGGACCCCAGTATTCCCAGCAGGCAACGGAATGGAAATCTGTAAACTGGGCTTTCAAATACACCCAATTCTTTGACACACCCCTAGAGTGTAGGCTCCTCTTGAACATAGTGACTTGCTTCTGATTAACAAAGCATGGTAGACATGATGCTAGGTGACTTGGGGGTGCTAAGTCATCAGCTCTCCCCCTGCAGTCTCAGTCTCAGAGAGTGTGCTCTACAGAAGCTAGAGGTCACGCCAGGAGGACACTCAGGCAGCCTTGTGGGCATGGAGAGGAACTGAGGCCTTGCACCAACAGCCAGCACCTACCTGCCCGCCAGGTGAGTGAGTCGCCTTGGAAGGCGATCCTCCAGCCCCGTCAAGCCTTCAAAGACTTCTGCCCTAGATGACATCCGACTGAGCCTCAGGAGAATACCTGAGCCCGAATGGCCCAGCCACACTGATCTCGAATTCCTGACCCATGATAAAAGGTGAGCCGTAATAAATGTCTACTGCTCTTTAAAGCTAAATTTGGGGGTAACTGTTATATGTATTAGATGACTAATACCCCAAGTTAAGTGTAGTTTGGGATCATACACAAGAGGCAGTGCGGTAGGCAGAAAGGACAGAAGACTTAAGTTTGTCACTAACTTGCTGTGCGAACACAGGTAAGCCATTTCTCCTCTGGGCCTCAGTGTGCCCCCTCCAGAGGATGGGTACAGCACCAGCTAGGTTGCTGCAGGGTCTCAAGGTGTTTTGTGACATGCAAAGATCTAGGTGAACAGCAATGACTACTAGTCTCATGGTTTTTCTTCCAGAAACCATGACTTCATGGTCAGGATCCCTGGCAACCTGACAGTGAGGGACCTAGAGCACTAAACCAGTGAAGGGGGATGGGGAGGCCCAGGCCTGTAACCAGAACGAGGGTACTCAGGGTACTGAGGGGACTGCTAGTGCAGGAGTTGGCAGACTTTTTCTGTAAAGGACCAAATAAATATTTTTGGCTTTGTAGGCCATATGGTCTCTGTCCCCACCACTCACCACCACCACTGTAGCCGGAAAGCCACCATAGACAACATGCAAATGGATGGGAGTAACTGTATCACTAAACTGTATTTACGAAAACAGAGGACGGGCTGGATTTGGCAGGCAGGCTATCATTTGCCAACCTCTGCCCTTGAGCCTTTGCCTCACGAAGTGTGTGGTCCCTGAAGCAGCAGGATCAGCATCGCCAGGACCTTGCCAGAAATGCCGACACTTGGGCCCACCCAGCTCTGCCGAATCAGCCTTTGTGGGGAGGGGGCCACCCAATGAGTTTTCCCAAGCACCCCCCGCAGGTCAAGTTTGAGAAGCCCCAGCTCCCATCCCTGCTTTCTGCCTGGAGCTCCAGGCACTAGGGACTTCAGAGGACTCTCGGATGGCAGTGACCTGACCAAAGATCTCTTTCAGTCTCACGAAGAACACAAAATATCTCAATATTCTCCACGAATCACTGAAAAACATTCATGGTCCCGGGGCCACCAAAGCAAGGCAGAAGCCAATCCTAGCCGAACAGCTTAGAGTCTTCAAGGAGCCAGAACAAGCTGTGGGGTGGAGACACTCTGGGGGCCAGGGGATGGGAAGTGGTGATGGGTCAAGGTCACTTCTGACCCCATGACCTGGAGGCAGCCCTTTGTGGTCAGGTGTCAACCTGGCTCCCCACCCGACTCGCTTCTTTAGGCAAATTTAGGGGAAGGTTGGTTTCCTTCTGTTTCAGTGAAGTGTGGGGATATTAAAGGCAAAGAGGGAAAGGACAAAGGATGTCTTTTAAGGAACAGGAGATGAAAGGTTGATAGGAAAGAAGCAACAGGAAGGGGGATGAACGAGAAACCAGTGCAAGTAGAGCCATTGTAAAATCACATCTTTCATTCTCACGTGGAAGATGCTGGATCCCAGGACTCTCACCGTCTTGCCTCCGAGCACTGCATCTACCTAAAGTATCACATCACATGCTCTCATTCCATTTAGACACACAGCCGTCCCGTGATGTATACAGTCACCGTCTCCATTCGGGCTCTGGGGCTCGGCAGTGATGGGCCACGTCCAACGCCATACTCCACACAGCGGGTGGTGCCCTGGGTCAAAGCCAGGTCCAAGGACTCCTTTCTGAGACAGAACCTCCCGGCACTGCCCACAGGCCCACAGCTCCCTCGGAGGTCAAGGAGAACGTTTACAGGCACAAGCCTTGATCTGTGCCGCATGCACTCCATCACAGGTGCCCTGCAGGGACGGCTGGCAGGGTGAGCCTGCTTCCACCGGGGACAGCTCCACCCCTGGCCTTACCTTTAGGCACCAGGGAAGGAGGAGATCAGACCGAAAGTTTCAGAGGCAGAGGTAAACAGTATGATATCAGAAGTCACACAACACAGCCACACTTTCAAGTTGATCTCAAAAGGACTGAAATAAAAATCAAACAGGGAGGACTAGAATATGCTTCCCTGCACCAAAGATGCTGGGTGTGAAGGGCCAAGCCCTCATTTGGAGAACTACCGTACCCCAGGCAGGAGGCTCTCTGGCCCTCTCTGTCTGGGCTGCTGTTGTCTGGGCTCCGCTCACCCCCTAGCCCTTTAACTGTCTCTGAGTGTGGAATAGAAGACGCTTCTTCTTCGAGTGAGAGTTCTGGTTGCCTGTCTTGCAAGCCTCCTTGCCTCCATGGAGCTGAAAGGGCCCCAGCCAACACGCTTGCCTCTCAGGAGTCTACACTCCTTTGTTGTGTCCGTTCTTCTTAATTCTGTGCTTCCTGGATTAGCAGGCCTTTCTGTTTAAAACAGCAGGAAATGTAGGCAGCCCTAAACCATATGGTCTGCCCAGGAAACACCTGGAAACAGGCAATCTTCAACACATCTGTGCCATCCAGCTAGCCTCTGCCCCAATGGCAGTAGGGGCAGCAAGCTCAGTGGGGCCAAGGGCATGTGCAGTTAAGTCACAGCAGATATGGAGAAAGGTAACCATCTGGCCCTCCAAAACAGGTTTAGAAATGTCAAGGTGCGGATTAAGGTGAGTCTGACCTCCATATTTTTATACAGCTGGTTTGCTTCTGATGGGAGGGCCCTACTCCTTGCCAGCTTATGCTCCTGACCCCAAAGTAACAGAACAGTCCTCCCTTGTCTACACCTGTCAGGAGGCAGGCACAAAACACATAGGCGGGGAGAATGGCATCTACAGGAAAGTATCACGTCGCCCCAGCTCTCCCAGAAAAGGCATGGTGCAGAGGGCACAGCGCAGTCAGACAGACCCGTGGGTGGCTCTGGAGACCAAGGCAGGCCCTTCCCTTCCATCACAGACAGAGAAGCCCTGGAAAGATGGAGGTCATGCCCCCTGGCTAGGCCTCCACCCTCCTGACGAGCATGGAGTGTGGCGGGGGTGAGCTCTTGCCTGGGAATCATGTAGGCACTTAAGGAAAGACGAGCCCCCAAATGGGGCACTCAAGGAGAGATGTAGCCCCCAAATGGGCCAGCAGCCTTTCCCTATCCTCCCCTCACTCCCCAGATAACCTAGGGGCTACCAGGGGATCGGGGCGATTCTTCTTGGAATGTTTGGTAGAATTCTCCAGTGAAGCCATTTGGCCTTAGACTTCATCTTTGTTGGGAGGTTTTTGATTATAGACTTAATCTCCTCACTAGTCACAGGTCTGTTCAGATTTTTAATTTTTTCATGATCCAGTCTTGGAAGGCTCTGTGTTCCTAGAAACATATCCATTTCTAGGTTATCCTAAATGTGTTGACATACCATGGTCCTAGTAGTCTCCTGTCATCCTTTTCATTTCTGTGGCTTCAGTTTTCATGTCTCCTCTTTCATTTCTGATGGTTTTATTCGAGTCTTTCCTCTTTTTTCTTAAGTCTAGCTAAGGGTTTGTCACTTTTGTTGAACTTTTCAAAACACTAATTAGGTGCTGCTTTCTTGATGGCAAAGATCACATGCCTTTATAACACAGTTATCTGTATATACCCACAGGGTCTAATGTTCGGGGAGGAGAGAATTACCACGAGAGATAAGAATCTGTGTGGAGAAGGTGGCCAATTTGCCATATTACTGAAGACCGCCCAGGTAGCTTCCCATAGTCATACATTCCACGCTTCAGTCTTTTTGACCTGCCGTAAAAAAATGCGATTTCTACCTACATTAAGGGCTAGTAGAGGCTTTGGTATGGTTTACACCATTTTGTAGTTCAGAATGAAACCCCCCAGTTGCCCTTCAAAAACACCTCATGTGCCAAATCTTCTACTTTGCAACTAAGAAAAACTCAGTTGGGGGCTCCTGGGTGGCTCAGTGGGTTAAAGCCTCTGCCTTCAGCTCAGGTCATGATCTCAGGGTCCTGGGATCGACCCCCCACATCAGGTTCTCTGCTCAGCAGGGAGCCTGCTTCCTCCTCTCTCTCTGCCTGCCTCTCTGCCTACTTGTAATCTGTCAAATAAATGAATAAAATCTTAAAACAAAAACAAAAACTAATCTTCCATAAACTTTTTTTGAGTTGGAGAACACTCTGGTAAAGGCGCTTCAAATGCTTGAGAATGTTTCCAATAGAGAACATTAGGAGCACAATACTTCGCCACTCTGAGAGTTAAGGGCTGGCATTTGTAAGGCTCTTGGGAACCACGCCTGGTATGGCCACTTGCTGGGAGATAATGGGGGCATTATTAGAAATACAGATGTCTGAGTACACCCCAGACCACCAAAGCAGCATTTCTGAAGGCCTGGCCATCTGTATCTTGAGATGTTTCTTCCCTTTATCATCCTAACAATCAGTTGAGTTGAAGCGTTCAGCATTCAGGCTGCTACTGGAAGCTACTGTTGGCAGCTTCCTAACGAAGTCCTTTATCTAAAAATGCCTATTTTGCCTTTATACTTCAGTTACAATCTGGCTGGGTAGAGAATATATTTTCCCCCCAATAGCAGCTTTAAGCTACAATTCACATAACACAGCACACAACTAAAAGGAGCCTACAACCCAATGCAGTTTCGTATATTCACAGAGCTGTGTCAGTAGCACCACAACTGATTTTAGATCGTTTTCGTCATGCCAAAAAGAAATCCTGTGGCCACTAGCAGTCCCTCTCCGTGTCCCCTCAACCACACTCCATCCCAGCCCCAGTCAACTTTCAATCTACTATCTCCACCCATTGGCCTGTTCTGAACTCCTCCACACGGTAGCATGTAGCATTACTTTCCTCCTTTTTATTCATGAATATTCCCCCCCACCCCCATGGACATGCCACATCCATTTATCAGACAGCTGATGGACACTTGGGTGGTTTCCTCATTTTGGCTATTAGGCGTAATGCTGCTATGAATATTTGTGTGTACATGTTTCAATGTGGACAAATGTTTTCAATTCCCTTGAGCATGTGCCCAGGAATGGAATTGTTGGGTCATTAGTAACTTTATATTTAACCTTTAGTGGTAACGAAAGTCTGTTTCCCAAAGTGCCCGCAGTGTTCTACATTCCTACCCCCAGTCAGCGGAGGGCTCTCATTTCTCTCCATCCTTGCCAACACCTGTTGTCTTTTTGATTCTGGCCATCGTAGTGGGTGTGAGTGCGATCTCACCATGGCTTTGATCTGCTGTTCTCTGATGGCTAAAGATGCGAACACCCATCCTTTCATGTGCTTACTGGCCATTTATTTCTCTTTGGAGAAAGGACTCGGGTCCTCTTCCCATCTTGTAGTTGGATTGTCTTTTTATTATTGAGTTGTAAGAGTTTATTTTTAAATCGAACAGTCATTAACATTTTCCTCCTAATACCTTTTAAAGATGCGCCAACAACTAGGTTTTAAATATAGGGGAGCCCCAACCTTTTAAGAGCTTTTTTCCTCGAAGATGTTTACAGGTTGCTGTAAATCAAAATTTATTTTTAAAAGCCTCAGCGAAGCGTTATTCACAAGAGGTTGCATAAAATCCTGTTTGGGAGAATAATTGCCTTTCTAATTTAGCTTCTGTGTAAATTCAAATTTTCCTGGATGGCATCTATTTATAGCACATCTGCATAAAACTCTATTTTTCATTCTCCCAGCAGCTGAATGGAGGTCACAAATGTTACCGGACACCGGGAGAGCCAAAGAGACAGGCCTTGCACGTGGGCTGGGCACTTGAGAAAGAGGACATGGTTCTTTCCCTTGAAGAATGCTCGGTGTGGTCAGGGAGATAAACAGAAAACATACCTCACCTGTGGCACAGCCAATGGTAAGGATCAAAGAAGTACAATCATGTCATGAAATGCGGGATGATTCCTTCAAGGGGAGCAAAAGAGCAATAAATAATTCTGGGTGCTCCAAGGGGACTAAGGGCATCAAAGAGGACAGACCTCACAGGAGTAGCTGCTCTCTAGGCAGGGGTGAAGCTGGGAGGTACATACCTGCTTTAAAGATATGAGGAAAAGGCCAGAGAGTTGGCAACACTTGGGAGGGCAATAGGAGTTGTAGGCGGAGAGGGTGGTGGGGGTCACCCTATGGAGAGCTTCGAACGGCAGCTTAAGGAGTTCAGAATTCATTCACCAGAAAGGCATGATGGACCAGAGGCAATTTTTGAAATGGGTATTTTTGGCATCAGCTTTTCAGAATTAGCACATCTTTAAAGGTTTTATTTATTTGAGAGGCAAAGAGAGAACCATGAGCACCTGGGGAGGGGCAGAGGGAGAAGCAGACTCCCCACTGAGCAGGGAACCCAGCATGGGGCTCCATCCCAGGACTCTGGGATCACAATCTGAGGCAAAGGCAGATGCCTAACCGATCGAGCCACCCAGTCACCCTGGCATGTCTTTAAAATCTTCTTTGGCAATGGAAGAACCAGTCATGTGACTGAGGGTGGGCTAGTCCTCAGGAGGCTTTGTTTTCATGCCATGTTGCCTAGAGGGCCAATGGATGGGCAGAGTGTGGAGGGGGAGCTCTGCCAGGCTGGCCTCTAGACTTCTGGCTGCCTCTGCAGACATGAATTCCTGAGAGAAGGTTCTAAGCCAGATGTCCCAGGCTGGCTCATTTCACGGGTCCCAGTAAGGGTCTCCACCCTAGTCGAGGTCACACTCCTGGGGAAGTAACACTCCTCTGTCTGGTGGGTTCAGATGCTCAATCTAGCATTTTATCATGAGCTCCCGGTCTCTAGGGACTTCCCCTGAGACTGGGTGATGAGAAGGAAGAGCATACAGCACACAGCTAACCTTTGGGAAGGACCTGACAATTTGCTGGAAGTATGGGAAGCCACATCAGCGACAGTTTAATCCAAAGATCTGGGGGTGTGATGGGGAAGAAGTACCATCTCAGATAAATCCCTCCACAGCATCTCCTCAGATGGGATCTCTGTGCTCCTCTAATGTCCCAAGTGGAAGCCTAATCCCCAGCAGGACGGTGTTTGGAGCTGGGGCCTTCGGAAGGTGATTAGGCTCCACCCTCGAGAATGGGATTAGCGTCCTTGTAAAAGAGGCCCTAGGAAGCTCGAGACTCTCCCCTTCTGCCCACAAGGACACAGTGAGAAGATGGCAAACATGAACCAGGAAGTAGGCCCTCTTTAGACACCGAATCTGCCTTCCTATTGGACTTTCCAGGCTCCAGAACTGGGAGAGGGACATTTCTGTTGCTGGGCGCCTGGCTGGCTGGGTGGGTAGAGCATGCTACTCTTGATCTCAGTGTTGTGAATTCGAGCCCCATGTTGGGTGCAGAAATTACTTAAAAAAAAAAAAAAAAAAATTCTGTGGTTTATAAGCAACCCAGTCCATGGAATTCTGTTACAGCAGCCCAGACTAAGGGCCTCTTCATTGAAAATCAAAACCAGAAATATTGCTGAGGCAAAGACAGCTCACAGGAATTTAAAAATAAAATACCAACTCCCTCCCCCCCGATTTTACCTGGGCAGCTTCGGGCCTCATCGTCAGATCCCTGAGAGAATGAGTTCACTCTCAGAGGTTTGGGATATTTTGGTTGAAAACCGTGATTAAACCCAGGCTTACAGAAACAAGACTCGTTAATTTAGACACCTGCTGTGACATTTTTCTCCCACTGAATGTGGAGAGAAGACAAGCCCCTTCTCCGACTGTAGGAGCAAGCTTATTATTCGTGGCTCAGCACAGACTTTTCTCAGAAGAACAGGCGATCGTGGGGGCTTTTTCAAGCTCGCCAATGACAATGCATCTCTATTATTGGAACTTCTTTCTCCTCCTGTGACTGAGTTACACCTCAACACCCCTGGCTCTGCTTCACAATTTAAAAAGGCATGTAATGACCCACTGGGGATGATCATAAATCAGTGCTTCCATTAAAGCTGGGACAAGATGCTGCTGCCAGCTGGGCTGAGATTTTAAACGGTTTGCTAAACTCCTTCCTGGGCAACACGGTGTGGGAGACGCCAGTCTTAGATGAGTTTAACAGTAAGAATTCCCTAAAGGAGGGAATAAGTCCCGAAATGAGACTGCTATCTTCTTCCTCCGACTCTGAGAAGCGTGGGGCACAGCTCCGTGTCAGAGAAGGGCCACCCCACAACGAACCACCGGACTACATTAAACGGTGGCTTGCCCACTGGAGGCAGAGGATTCTAACACATACATAAAACAAATACATTTAATGCTGCTCTATTTCAGAACACACGAGGTACAGGTACAGCTCCCAGACTGGAAACAATGGTTTTATGTTATAAGCAAACAGCTTTACAACCTGACTCCGGACACCATGCTTTATTGTTTTTAATGGTGCAATGCGCCATGTTAAAAACCACGAGTGAAATTAGAAGTCTTGGTAATTGTAAACAATATAGACATGAAGGGAAGCAACAAGGGGCTGGCATATCCAAAGTTTGCCAGAAATCCTCAAAATCCACTTCCCGGGTTTCAAAGTCATTCATGGCTGCATCCACCTAAATTTTTGCAACTAGCAAAACTGGTCAGCCTTGGCCTTGGCCTGCCTCATTCTACAGAGGAGGAAAAAAGAAACAGTTAGCTATTCTCTGAGTCCATATCACAAACTGAGGCATTCCCAAGTATCACCACCACTTACTGCAAGAGCTTGACAATGTGGGCAATTTTGTCCACATTTTAAAAACGGAGACGCAGAGGCAAAATTGGCAATCTGCCCAAAGCCAGCAACAGGTGGAGGATCTGCACCTGGTTTTTCTGACCTCTCAAGGCCCTACTCACGTAGAAGATCTTTGGCCACCTCTTCTGAGTTATGCTCAAAAGCCAGAAAGGGCTATAGTGGTGTAGACTTCTTGCGACACAGACACCATCCAGGGCAAACTCAAGCAGAAAGGGGGCTCTTGCCACAAAGCTCTCAGAGTCTCTGGGTTATACAGCAAAGCTTGGGATAACTTGGTCTCTGGTTCAGGAACAACAGGGAACTACTTACATGCAAGCACGATTAGGAATAAAAGCCATAGGGGGCACCTGGGTGGCTCAGTTGGTTGAACGTTTGCCTTTGGCTCAGGTCATGATCCCAGGGTCCTGGGACTGAGCCCTACATTGGGCTCCTTGCTCAGCAGGGAGCCCGCTTCTCCCTCTCCCTCTGTCTGCTGCTTCTCCTGCTTGTGTTCTGTCAGATAAATAGATACAATCTTAAAAAAAAGGAATAAAAGCCACAGGCCTACATTACAGACAAAAGCTACCAAGTTTGAGAGTCAAAGTCTGGCTATGCTGACATTAACTCAAAAATTCATTTTATACACATAAACATAAACAAGCTTGTTTTTATGAATTACCTAAGATAGAGATGGAGAATCAGGGGTACATGGGGAAATGGTTGTTTCATCACTGCTGTTTACTCCTGGAAATCCACGACTGCATCTCCAGGAAGCAAATGGGCCAGGAGGCCTGACTGACAAGTGGCCGGTGGAAAGCTCTCAGGGCCGGCCCACAACAGCCACCCAGCCGTCCCTATCACTCCTGCTCACACATGCTGGCTTCAGGAGCTCAGAAGCTGCCAGACATGCAGACAGAAGGACTCCCCTCTCGGTCTTCCGACCAGACCATCTGAACACCCTCTGTCTTGGCTTGAGCATCTCCGTGCCACTTGACAACCACTTCGCTGGACCTCACTGACTCCCTACTTGTAGGAAAGCTCAGGGCTGGCACCTGGACCAACATCTTTGGTGAGAGCACATGAAGTTCTCCACAAGGTCTAACCCCACCCAGCACCCAGAATGTCTAGTTTGGAGAAGCAGGAACCAAGATCTACCAAGATGCTGTGGGGAACACAAGATGCTCCCTCTACTGTCTCTGTCTTAGGATTTCTCTGTACCCCAGTCACATGGAAGAAAAAGGCCACCCAACTTGTCAAGGTCAGGCCTCTAGCCACTTAGGGAGAAACTACAGCAACTCAGTCTCAAGTTCAAATTCCTGGGGAACACTGTGATTGGCCCAGCCTGGGTCAGGGGTCTGCTCCTCCACCATAAAACTGTAGCCTGGGCTGGGGCAGGGTCTGTGGGAGGAATATCACAGTAAGTGAATGTGGCTATTCCTGCTACCACCCTGTGAAAAGAGAAGGACTGACAATTCCTAGAGACTCTATGAGCAAAGAACTCAACAGGTTTCTATGACCAGGACAGCATCAAAAGTGGCCCAGACAAGAAGCTACTTACCTACCTATGAGAAGGTTAAAATCCTTATGGGAAAAATAGTAAACTTGGGTCATACAAAATTTAAATTATTCTCATGCCAGCCAGCACGGACTCCAAATGCTCCCAGTAAATGATGAGCACACTACTAAAGAATCTTTGGATGATGACCAAATACTTGCCTTGCAGACAACTCCATGAAGGGAACCCTAAGAAACCTTCTGATTAATATAGAGCTAGTATGCCATGCTGGACTAAGACTGGATTGCAGGCTGACTTGGGTTCTTGAACCCCTGGCTGTAGAGCTCTGAGACTTGTGGGTTTGTTTTTTTTTTTTTTTCTCTCAAACACATATTAGGCTCACGTTCCAAGTACCATGAATAAAGGCCTGTTCCCCAGGAGAAGGGAATTCCCGCTTTTAGTACTGAGGTCAGCAAACTTATTCTGTAAGGGGCTGGATAGTAAATATTTTAGGCTTTGCAAGACAGACAGTTGCAATAACTCATCTCCATGGTGTAGGCCTGAAAGCAGCCAATGTGTAAACAAATGGGCATGGCTGGGTTTGAACAAGAACTTCTGAAAACAGGCAGGGGGCCAGACTTGGCCCCCAGGCTGTAGTTTGCCGACTCCTGATCTAGCAGATTCGTCTCCCTTCATATCCCACGAGAAGTTGGGGATAATGCAGTGGGGCTCCCTCCCCAGGAAGGCACATTCCTCCTCACAGCAGCATTTCAGGGAAGAAGTCAGGACTTGCCTCTCTTTCTTCCTCCCAAGGCTCTGGAGAGAGGCCTGTCCCCATATTCTGTCCACACTCACACACACTCATGTGGTACACGCACACTTTTGCCAGCTCTCTGTTTGTCCCTCTCTTCCTACACTGGTCTTCTGTTTTTGGCCAATTTTCCAGTGGGCATGCTGCTGTATGACCCGAGCCTCACGTGGGTCCCCAATGTTTAAACAGTGCCGCCGCATTTTCCTGGGAAACCAGGCTGGTGTGGCTCTTTCACCAGCAGGAAACTACCCCTCTGACTTGAACGTTGCTTTTACACCCTACCATCTGGTTGGGCCCTATAAATAAAAGGGCCCGTCCTTAGCAGATACCAGTACTGGTTTTTGAAGACCAAAGTAATTTCCAATGCAGGAAAACTCCAGAAAAGGACAGTCATTGGCTGTCGCCCAAAGGAGGATAATGATGCTTTAAAATAAGTTTGGCAGGGGCAGGGGTGGGTAGAGAAGGAAGGAAGCTATTATCTGCTAAAGGAACTCTCATAACCCCAGATGAAGGACTGGAAGTAAAATAAGATGCTGAGGTCAAATAAAGTTGCTACTGTTTTCCAGGTGATCTTTCTGGGAGAGAAACTAAGTTTACATGGAGTTTCAAAGGTGAAAGGAAACCACACCTCCTCCCTCACCCCGGGAATGCACCACACCCCAACTCCAGGAAAAGACAAAGACAAATGCCAAGGAGCAGATCCAGGTACATCCTGAGGCATGGCGGCATGTTAGTCAGAGCCTACTTTTATAACAGCTTTACTGAGATACGACTGACACCTCATAAAAGTCACCCATGTAAAGGCTACAACTGAACGGATTTTAGTGTCTCCTCAGAACTGTACCATCATCACCACAGCTGTGGAACATTTTTATCACCTGTAGAAAGCCCTGACCCGTCAGCAGCCACTCTACATTACCCTGCCCTACCCCGCCGCCCCCTCTGCCACCACCCTTGGCCCTAAGCAACCAATCATGTGTCTCTGTGGATTTTCCTATTCTGGGCACTCCATCTTAGTGGCATCACATGACACACAACCCTTTGTGTCGGGTCCCCTTCATGTAGCATAATACCGCCAAGGTTCGTCTGCATTGTGGCAGGTGTCAGTGGTATGGATTCTTTGATGGCTGAGTGACAGTCCATTGTAGGATGTACCGCATTGTGTTTGTCTTCTCTTCAGCTGACGGACATCTGGGTTGTTTCCCTGTTTTGGCTTTTGTGAATAATGCTGCTCTGAACCTTCACGTTCACGTTTTTGCGGGAGCGTACACGTTCATTTCTCTTAAATCCAATTGTATTTCAGATCTATGAGGGAAGCTTGCTGAGGATCCGAGGGAGTGGCCCTGCTGGAGTCAGTTTAGATTTTTAGGTAACAGGCTTGCTGGACCTCTAGTCAGAAGGAGCAGAAGTTTTTCGGGGCACCCCCTCTCCCACACAGCTGCTCGGAGTAGAGCAGAACTATAGGAGGAAATACACAGGGGCCTCAACTTTCAAGTTCAATTTTTGCACGTTACTGATTGCAACCCTCAAACGCTTTCAAGGGTAAGCATCCTGACATCAGCTGACAAACCAATATTTCCACTGAGGGTTGTTTTTTCAAGGGTGGTTTGACAGCTCTGTCATGCCTACTTTCACAGCAGAACCAGTCTGCACCGATATCTGAACATTTCGTAGTCTTTTACCCTTACCAGATTTTTTTAAGCAGATGGGAAGTGGAAAATCGGAATTGCTGGTGCTAGTGATAGTATTGTTAACTACTCGCTCATAGGATGAAAGCTACCAGACGGGTCAGCTGAGAAGGACAAGCTTAACATGTAGGAGATGTGAAAAGTCACTCTCTGAAGAGCGTTTGAAATGCAAAGCAGAGTAATGGATAAAGTGGTGAAAGCTCTAAAAGTCCAGGTTGAGGAGTCATATTTCAAAAAATAATCCGGCATGGTCCATTTTCAGGTGTGACAGTAGAATGATTTTATGCACGATGAGGGGGAGGGGACAGAAATCTAATTTTAAAAATTCACAGCATTTAAAATAGAACATTTACAAAATATTAAATGAAAATTCCTGTCTTTTAGAACAACATACTAAAATATTTACAGATGAAATGACATGTCATCTAGGATTTCCTGCAAAATCCCCATGGAGGAAGAATGGGTAGAATATAGATCAAACAATATTGACCATAAATTGGTAATTACTGAAACTGGGCAGTGGCAGATGGGAGTTTATTATGTGCAGTTTGAAATTTCCCATAAATAAGAAAAATAGAACCACATATTCCTGAGACCTAAATGCAGAGAGAAACTCCCAGAGTCTTGGCACCGCCAACAGGGAGACAGTTCACTGCAGACACCCTGTTATCAAAGGAGGAAGACTGGGGTTTGAAATCTTCATGATTATTCAAATTCTTCCAATAGGTAATATACTGGTATGGCTCAGAAATTAAAAAGTTGAAGAACTTAGACCGTGAGAAGTCTATCACCAATCTCCTTCTTCGTCTCTCTCTTGCCACGGCTTTCCATCCTTAACCCATTGAGGCAAACCCTGTTACTAGTTTCCAGTGAATCTTTCCAAAATTATACTTAACTCCTTCCCCCTTGCTATCCCAGCTTAATGCATTTTGGAGACCTGTTGTAAGAACCTAGAAAGCATCCTTATTTCTCATTCAACTGCTACATAGTATTCCTGATAATATACAGCATCTCTGCTAGTTCCCTGCTGGTCTACACTTTGGTTGCTTCCAGTCTCATGCTATTGCAAACAGTGCTGCAAAGATCACCTTGTACAAATACCATTTTCTATGCGTTCAGGTTTGCTGTAGGCAAGTTTATACTGAAGTGGAACTGCATTTTCCTTGTGATAGCTATTGTTACAATGGCCCTTCATAGTAGTTAGACTCTCATTTACTTCTGTGTACTTTGCCACCAACAATACGTAAGTTTAAAAATAAAACGTGCACAGAGTTATGACCATCTCCTGTCTCCTCTTCTTCAGCAGCAAATCTTTCTTCCAAAATGAACATTTACTTTCCTAATGTCATTTCAAGTAAGATGGACCAAGTTAGACATGAAGAATGCACTTCAGAAAAGTAATTCCAACTGACCATACAGTTTAATCTGTTTTAAGTACTTACATAAAAAATAAATTAACATTTACTGAGCAGCCCCTAAGGGCCAGGCAGTGCTCTGAGCTGAATCCTTACATGGTCTTGAGGTCAATTCTATTGCCAACCTCAATTCACATGAGGAAAGAAGCCCAGGCGTGAGCGACAAGCTGATGTCAGGGGCACCGCTCACTCTCCCTCCATTGCCTGTCTGTGCACAACCCCCTAGAGACTCAGAAAACTTCCAAATTTAGATCCCAAGCGACTTCCCAATAGTTAGGTCTCTTACAGTAATATGGAAGTCTGGTGTGTTCAATCTTCAAACACTGGTTTGTCCTACATTTTTAGGAATAAATTAAACACAAAAGCATTTTCTTATCGTAGAAAATATCTACCATATTGGCAAACGGACCTTCAAATCTGGGCTTGCAGTCAGTCAGGGATTTGATCCCAGCGTTAAGCCCTGAAATATTTATAAATGGAAAATGTTTCACATAAAAAAAAAAAATCACAACAAAAAATCCGTATATTCTATGACTTGGAAAAAGAAAAAAGTTAGCCCTGAGGAGTTCTCTTGCCATATAACCAACAGGTTTCTAAACACTATGGAAAAATTCAGCTTTCAACTCAAATCATTCAACTTGTCTTCCCACCTCAACCCCAAACATTATTCCCTTTGAATACATTTTGAGTCTCAATATGCTGCTTGTCTTGGAAAAAAGAACCCCAGAATTAGCAAGCAGGCACTCCTCTATTCAGCTTTCATTTCGTATTCAGATAGCGTAGCTTTCGACAAATGATTCAGCGTCTCCATAAGGCCTTACACATTTAGCCGCAAACCTTCTAACAATAAAGGTCACATTCTTGTCATGCCTTCTGTTACCCGTCTTCTAGGTTGCGCTGAAGAAGGTGCCCATCTGTCAAGTCTTGAGACCCAACATGTAAACACTGGGCATCTGGAAAAGTCTGAGTTAACCTCAGACGAATCCTCTTTTCAAGGACAATGGCCAAAACTTTATCAAATCTGCTTTACCAGCCGATGGACCTCAGCAAGTAAAGAGGCAGAATCACAGAAGTTTTAGATTTCAGCGATTTCCTTTTGTAACATCCCAGAGGATGCCTAGTTATTTCAAGGAATGTCAACAGATTCTCAAAATAGAGTTAATTCATTTTTTAAAAAAGAGAGAGACCGAGAAGCATTTGGCTTTCTTCAAAGGAATGAAGCACAGGTTGTCAATTCCAGATAACTTAGGAATTAGTACCTAATGCCAAAAGCCACCAAAAAATATGACACTTGCTCCATAAGTCACATGTTTCAAAGTATGTTCTCAAAGGTCCTCCAGGAAAAGAGGTATATAGTTAGATCCATTTGGGAAAAGAAGACTCCAGCCGTCTCTTGGAAATGTAGTATATTAAAGGGTCTGAAGGAACTCACAGTAATGAAATTAACTTTGTCTAACCTGGCCTCTTCCTTACTTATGTGGTCACGGGACCCCTTTCACTTGAAACTCAACACTCTAAGAATTCTCAGTGTGGGGAGTCCTCTTAGAGCATCCGGCCAGTCGCACCTCTGTTCTACCACTTTCTTCACCCTGCCTGTCCATCATGGTCACTGTCCACATCTCTTTCCCCTTGAAAACTGTAATTTTGAAAGTAGGACTATGGTTGAGCCACACGTGTTTTTCCCACAGCACTCTGTTTACCACTGAATGACCCCAGAGGTTCACTGCAGCACTCAAAAGTCAGGAAGCATGAACAGAGAATCCAGAGAGCTGGGATGGGATTTCTAGCACTTACTAAAGTGTTAAGCTATGCTCACTAGAACACACAATTCAAGATCTCTGTAAAAGGCTGTCAATATCCCTATCGGCAATGCCTCAAACAGATCCACAGAGCCCACCCCAGACCATTCTCCCTCCTTACCCATAATGAAAAGGAAGAAAATGGACATATTAAGAAAAAAAGCTCCCATCTGACTCTTCTTACCCACGCTCCCCCCGAGCCAGACCTGCCCTCACTCTGCCAGGCCCTGAAGACTCATTCTGACTGTCCCTCAACTTTGAACAGAGTGACTATGGGTCAGGTGCCCCCCAAAAAGCACCCCGCTCATCCCCTTCCTCCCTAGGCATCCCAAATACAGTGTTTCCTCTCACCCCCTGCACAACCATAGAATAACAAAGCTGCCACTTTCTTCACTTGAATCCACTGCTCTCCCTTCTCCAGAGGGGCTACTAGCTGACGCAGAACAAAGCATTAAGGCTCTGCTTCCGCGGGGCTGGCTGCTCCTGCAGCTGTACCAGGCTCCAAGATGAGAAACAAATCCTGTAGAACCTTCTGCAGGAACTAGCCTCGGGAGCACCTCTGAGACTGAACTGCCCTCCTTTTAAAAGGTGATGCTTAAAAAGGAAAAAAAAAAGAAGAAGAAGAAGAAAAAAGGCGATGCTTACGCTACCAGCACCCAAATGTCTTGGTGCGTTTGTTAAAAATGCGGGTGCCTGGGCTCCATCCCAGAACTCCTGTGTCAGAATCTCTGGGTGGGTTGTTGGGGCCGGGGTGGGGGCGGTGCGCAGAGTGCTCAACAATCTACATTTGACAACTTACGTGTGAGTGATCGACGCATGGGACTTTGAACACTGCTGCTTTGAAAGACTAAGTGAAGAGGGAAAAGTGGGAGAAGGGATGATTTTGTGGTTAGAAGAGTAATGGCCTCCAAGAGGCATCCACGTCCTAGTCCCCACTACCTGGGGCTGTTCGCTTACAGGGCAGGTGTGATTAAGTTAAGGGTCCTGAGACAGGGAGGTTATCCTGGATTATAGGATGGGCCCAAGGGTCCACAAGGGCCCTAAAGGTGAAAAACAGAGGCAGGGGAGTCAGAGAGAAAGATCTGGAGATAGCTCTAAAGATGGAGGATGGAACCATGAGCCAAGGACTCAGATTGACCCTCCGAGCAACCAGAAGGAACCAGCCCCGCCAGCCCCTTAACGTTAGCCCAGTGAGACTGATTTTGGACTTCTGACCTCCAGAACTGTAAGAGAATAAATCTGTGTTGCTCTAAGCCACTAAGTCCATCAGAGTTTGTTATAGAATCGACAGGAAACTAACACACACACACACACACACACACACACACACACAAATGAGAAACCAAAAAAAAAACTCAGCACTGCGCTAAGCCTGTAGCCCAGACATCAAATATATCTCCTTCCTAAGAGGCAGATATTTTAAGTGAAAAATGCCAGCTGGCAAATGCATCCAAGTTCTTCTGCCCCAAAAGCGGAGGAGGAAGACTGAGGCAGGAACAGCTTATGGAGTGTGGCAGGGGCACACTGATAGCAGTAAGCACCCGTGGGTTCTTGCTCCATGCCAGGAGCTGTCCTCAGCTCTCACATCTGTGACATTCCTTCTTCCCCATTCCCTCAGGCAGTTACCGCTGGGCAGGGCAGTAGACCACCTCACTAAGAGGAAAAGGGAGGTGTGATGGATGGAGGCAGTGACAGGGACCTCAGAGTCCCAAGGGGTGGGCAGAGCTAGCAAAGGGAGGAGGGCCGGCAGGGACCCAGGGAGGGGAGGGAGTTGCTGGGATGGAGGTGCCAGTGGGGAGCGAGGAGGTCAGAGGTCTAGGTCAGGGAAGCTGCAGACAGCAGGGGCTGGAGTTCAACCTAGCTGCCTAGAGAGTGGAGGGGACAGTCAGGCCAGACATGGAAGCCAGAGGTAGGAAGCGGGCAGGGCCACCTTGACTGGCCACCAAGCGGAAAATTCTAGGATGGCTCTGAGGACCTAAGGGCCACATGCCCAGACTCAGCCAGACTCCTCTTCAGCTGGAAAGCAAAGCTGCGGTGTGGGGCCCGAGTGCCTTGGGGGACAATCATGGATTTGGATTCAGGAAAGCACCTTTTGAAAGCATCATCCTAAATTAGGAGACAAACTTCCTTCCTCCAGCACTGACCCAAGAATGGGCGCAAAAGAATGAATATATTACAAATACCTTCAAAAATGATGTGCTTTATCATCCCAACTGCAGAACATGTTTATACATCTGTATAAAGAGGAAGGAACTCAAAATTTAGAGTAACTGAATTACCATGGGGGTGGGGAGATTTGGAGTCAATGTTTTTTTTTTTCACAACTTCGCTGAAGTACAATTTACATACAATAAATGACACCCACTTAAAGTACACAGCTTTATAAGTTTTGCCAGATATATACATCACCACGAGCCACCACCACACTCAGAACTCACATTTCTGCTGCCCCCCCAAAGTTCCCTTGGGCTCACTTCCAGTCCCACCCTCCAGCAGCCTACTGGTCTGTTTTCCACCCTATTGATTAGTCTGTATTTGAATTTCATATGGGTAGAATCATACAGCACAGGGGACAGAACAGCTTTTTCTGTAAAGGGCCAGACAGTAACTATTTTAGGCTCTGTGGCCCGTACAGTCTGTCACAACCAGCCAAGTCTGTCTGAAGAGCACAAAAGCAGCCGTAGACAGTACAAAAATGACGCGTGGCTGTGTTCCAATAAAGCTCGATTTGTGGACACAAATTTGAATTTCATGTCACTTTTACATTTCACAAGATAGCATTCTTATCTTAAATTTTTCCCCCAACCACTTAAAAAAAAAAAAAGGAAACGTCACTCTCGGTGTTTTTGTAAAGACAAGCAGTGGGCCCAATTTGGCCTCTAGACAGGGGTCTGCTAACCCCTAGTACAGTGTAGACTCTATTGCGTCTGGATTCTCTTATTCAGTGTAATGTCTGAAATTCATTTGTATTGTTGTATAGATCACTAATGCAGATTACTACGCAGTATCCCAGTGTATAGTTACGCCACGGTGGTTTATTCATTTACCAGTGGATAAAGAGGCCTGACTATTTACATTTTGTTTAACATAATTTCTATTCATTGTTAAACCATTAAGAATATACCCTACAAAATGTTCAGGATGAAAAGCGTACAAGCATAGGTATTTCCATTTTTTTTTTTCCGATTTCTAAATTTCTCTAACTTTTTTCCAAATTTCTAACTTGTATAACATAAGAATGCAAATCAGGGGCTGGGTCAGTTGGTAGCTGGCATGACTCTTGATCTCAGGGTCGTGAGTTCAAGACCCACATTGGGTATAGAGCCTACTTAACTAAAGTAAAATAAAAATAAGATCAAATAAAAAAATTAGGAAGAATGCAAACCAATCTTATAAATTGAGTCAGAGTATTTCTTAAATAGTTTGCAGGCTCAGAGGCACACCTGGTACCTGGAGTTGCTTGAGGCCTGTGCCCAGAGCCGATGATAAAGGATTACCAACACATAATCCTAGGCAGCGAAATTCTCAGGCTCACAACGGCAGTGTTGCCCCAGCCCTATGATTTCTTCCTCTAGTTGCAGGAAAATAACCCTAGAAGAAATAACCCCAGAAGAAAGTGGTAAAGGGCTACCTTCAGCTTCGACCTATTTTCGTTAAACTCATTTCTTCCTTTGGCACCCTTCACAGGCAAGGACAAAGCCTCCTAGTAAGAGGTGACTTATTAGGGGCTCCTGCCTGGCTCAGTTGGTGAAGTGTGTGACTCTTCATCTGGGGTTGTGAGTTCGAGCCCCATGTGGGGTGTAAAGATAACTTAAAAATAAAATCTTGGGAAAAAAAAAAAAAAGATGTTATTTATTGGATGAGAGATCTCTAAAGAGCCTCCAGACAGCGTATCTGCAGCTCAGGTGTAATTTTCCTTAGAACAGAAACACAGCTGGGCTATAAATTCAAGCTGCAGCCTAACAGTGCTAGCAGAATTCCTCTGCTCCACAGCTGCTATGAGAGCTTTCTGATGGGCCCTTCCTTGCAAAGAGACCATCTCCAGAGCCTCCCCCCCACAGATGAGTGCGGATGTGACTTCTTCAAAGCTACCCATCTACTTAACATGCTTGAGTTATTCAGGGGGAAAAAAAACCCACAAAATTTACAAAACCATGCATAACTCCCCCACTCTTTTCCACATGTGTAACTTACATGGTAAACATCAGGGGGGATGAGTTTCCTGCTCTGTCTTGGCATAGTCCTGTTTTGAATGTCATTTGCTTGCTTCCTCTTTTCCCTTCTGAACACTGGGCTAGGAATCAAAAGACCGGCTCTGAGAATCTCAGATAATCCTGCAGAAAGCAGAGCCAACCAAGCACAGTCCCGGGTGACCAAAGGCCATCATGGGATGCCCAGGGAAGCGAACACATTCTTCTGTCATGGACACCAAGAGACTACGGTGGGTATGGGGTCACCTGCAAAGCTCCCGTGCCCTGTTGCCCGAGCTGGGAACTCACAGAGCCCAGAGCACACAGACAAGGCTAGCATGGGATCTGAACATCCATTCTGCACTTCCTAATGGACCAACGGTTCAGTTCAAAGAGCTGAATGACTCAAAAACTCTCACGGGGCTGGCCTTTAAAGGAAAATGAGATACCGGATGCCCTAAGTTTGGGACATTTTGTGGGCACATGAGTCCCCATGAGGGCAAAAGAAGAAACTTGTCTTCAGCTTAGGCACGCATGAGCCTTTCCAAGTTTGAACTCAAATTAGCTGGTCTTGCTGCTGTACCAGGAGAAGATAAGACAGGCCCAGGTAATGCTTTGCAACCACTCAACATTTCAGTGGATCAGCAGAGGGTTAAAGATGTTTATCTAGAAATAAGCAACTCAGTACATATGACCAAGACACAGGTACTCCCCAGCACACACAGCTGTCCTGTCTATGAAATATTCAAACGTCCTAAATCCTCCCACCCTCCTAATGCCATCACCCGGAAGGCTTTGGCTATCCCTGGGTGGGGGTCACTCATCTCTAGTCATTGTTGGTTAAAGAGCTATCAGGACAACTTCTCAGCGGACAGCATGTGGACAAAAGAGCATCTCTAATTGACGGGGCTGCTGGGATCCCAAACTGTGAAAGTTCTGAACCCTAGATTCCTAAAGTTGCTACCACCTTATTTCCCTAACAGTTTACACCATGCGATCTAACATATAACAACTATAATTCACTAAGACACACTGTCTATCAACCCACGTTAAAATAGAATCGAGGATCATGTTGATTTTAAGCACTTACTATGTGCCTAGCAGTGTTCTAAGGACTGTATACATATTCTCATCTGATTGTCACCAGCACTGTCAGGTAGTTACCATGATCAGCCTCACTGTACAGATGAGGAAACCGAGGCACACAGATTAATACCAAGGTCATGCACAAAGAGTCTAGCTCTTCCTGCATCCTTTCCACTGTTCCACCCAGTGCTCTCCGGCTCCACTCTGGGGAAGAAGCTGTGGGGTGGAAATGCCCACCGGGTATGCTAAAGAGCTCTCCTGCAAATTCCTCTGTTTTCCATTAAGCAAATACACACATAGATGGGATGGGGAGTTAATATCTTTATTTTCCCTTATATCGAAAACTCAATGTACTACCCTACAACTTGATTTTTTTTCTTTACAATCTATCTCTAATGGCCCTGGCGATCTATAGTCACCAAGCTGCTTCTGTGTCTTCTGATGCTGCAGGGGGAAGAGTCATTTAACACGAAGTTCCCCTCGCGCCCATGCCCAGGTGGAGACAGCAGTCGGGTAGTGTCTGAGGCAGGAGTGACTCTTCACCTGGTTCTTAATTTTTCTTAAAAAGATGCTTAGGTGTCTTCCATCCTAAAATAATGTTACTACGAATAAAAATTTAAAGGCAAGGAAAATATGCTTACCTTCCCTTTTCCTATGCCCCTGTCTTTTCCTTTTGAATTGAGCTTCTAAAATGAACGGCCTTAAGGTGCAGCTCAGTTCCTTATTAAAACACTATTCTCTGGTCTTCTAAGGGCTCACACTGTCTCAGGTTCCTTTGAGGGCTTTATGGGGTTTTTGTGGGGGGTTTTTTGCCCCTTCTTTGACCATGAGCCTCCATGGCCTTTCTCCATCCGTGCTCTTGCTCTGCACTGTCCTCAGACTGTGGTCCCCAGACCAGCAGCAGCAGCATCACTTGGAAGCATGTCTCCCCACCCACTGAATTAAAAATCTCTGGGGGTGGGATCCAGTGGTGTGTGATTTAGCCATCTTCTAGGTGATTCTGATGCATGCAAAAGGTTGAGAATCACTGCCTCTGACGAACCCATGCCTGGCAGGCACCTGACCCCACTGTCTGGTGATTCCCAGTTCCTCACCCTGAACCCCAGCTTCTTCTCCAGCTGCACATCCACCCATGTGCACACGCTCTCCAGACATCCCGGCCTTGCCACTCCGTAGGCTTTTAAACTTAATGCTGTCCCAAAAGGACTTCTCTTCTCCCCTAGAGTCTGTGCATTCTCCCATGTTCCCCAACAACCCATGCCAACACCGCATCCCCTCCCATCCAAGACAGATTCCACCAAGACATTGTAGACACCTGCTTTCCCCTCACCTCCCCACTCTGACCAGCTACCAGGTCAGGTGGATGCACCTGCCCTCTTCCTTTCTGTGGCCTCCCCTTGGGACCATATCGTTTCTCAGCTGAACTAAACCAGCTTCCAATGAGACATCCTGTGCCTACTAGTGCAGTATCTGTCCCTTTGGATCCCTTCATACTGTTGTCAAGAGAACCCCTCTAGAACAAGAGCCTAAAGGCAAAGGCCTCACCTCCAACCTCGGGCTGTCCGCTGCCCTCAGCACTGAGTCTCCACCTGTCAACAAGGGAGTCTTATTTCAGTCCCTAGCCTTGCTTTCTGCTGGTCCTGCAGCCATACCAAACAAATGTCACCATGTCACCACCGGCCCCACGTGGCTTCTCTCCTCCGTGTCTCTGCCCAGGAAGTCAGCGGGCTAACAGGCATGGGAAGAGATGTCCCTACTCAGTAATCAGGGCAATGCACAACAGATCACAGCAACCAGATACCACTTTACGCATATTAAGCCAGCCAACATCTCAGAGTTGGGCAGTGTTAAGAGTCGGCTGCGGTGTGGAAGTAGAGCAGCCCTGAGCAGTACTGGTGGCAGGGAGGACCACAGCAGGTGTCTGGGAGGAAGTCTGTGTAAAGTAAGGATAGCCATGGACAATGCCTTAGCAGTCCTATTCTTGGAAATAAATCCCCACAGTTTTTACTTAGGTCCATAAGGTCCATCCTTGACACATACAAGGATGTTTGTCACAGAATCCAGCAACTGGAAGCAATATGGACAGGTGTCATTGGGAGGCTGGAGAGGTGAAAGGCAGCAGATGCAAGCTTTGGGTGACTGCTTGTATCAATGGCCCCAGTGAACTTCCCCATAACCACGCCCTTTGCAATGTGACATTTCAGTCTATACCATCAAGAGGTAGAATCTTTCCCCCAACACTGCAAATCTGGGTCAGACCTGTGACTTGTTTCGGCCAATAGAGTACGAGAGAAATGACTGTGTGTAGGTTCCAAGTCCCGACTCGTGCATTTTCCCTCTCTTGGACTCTTGCTTTGCCACTGTGTGACCAATTTTGGGCTGGCCTGATGCATGACATCAATGTGCCAAAGCCCTCTTCAATTATCCCGCCCCTAGCAGATAAATAAGCGACACCAGCTGAAATGAGCAGAACCAGACACGGATCAGCCAAACCACTTCACCAATGACAAAGACACATGAAAAATGAATGACTGTTATTTTAAGCCACTACATTTGGGGTGGTTTATTGTGAAGCATAACTAATGGATACGCACCCCAAGGAGTACTATGCAGCAATTAGACGTAACAGAATAGATGGGTCCATGGCAACACGAATTGGTTTTTCACAGCATAGAGCTAACTGGAAAAGAAACGGAATGAGATAATTTATACAAATGTAACTGTGTTAAGGTAGCCACACAAACCAGTAATGCCTATTTTATTTTTAAAAAACCATGCAAGGGGCGCCTGGGTGGCTCAGTGGATTAAAGCCACTGCCTTGGGCTTGGGTCATGATCCCAGGGTCCTAGGATCGAGCCCCGCATCAGGCTCTCTGCTCAGCAAGGAGATTGCTTCCTCCTCTCTCTCTCTGCCTACCTCTCTGCCTACTTGTGATCTCTGTCAAATAAATAAATAAAATCTAAAAAAAAAAAAAAAGAAAGAAAGAAACCATGCAAAATTAAAGATTCACGTTTAACCCATAAACATGGTTGCCAATGGTTTGGTGGGACAGGAGGGGTAGGTTGGGAAACAACACAAGGCACATGATCGTGGTGTGAACTGAGGAATTCAACTTCTCCACCGTCCACAGCTAGTAACGCTCGCTCCTCTGGTAAGCTCCAGCCCAGGTGAGGCTTCTTCTCTTTGGGGCCGGCTGCATCGTTGTCTCTCAAACATTGAAGAAAGCTTGTAGAAGAATGAGAAAGTGCATTTACCAGTCTTGTGATTGTCTACAGGTCTGTTTTCCTAACGAGATGGGCACTTTGAGTGTAGAGCCCTAGTTTTCCTGGAATACCCAGTGCCCACACAGCAAGACACTGTACACGCTGGTGAACGAAAGAACTTTAACATTCTGTAAATGAGAGTCTTCAGCCTCGGAACAACTGACATTTTGGACTTGGCATTTCTGTCACAGACAGTGGTGTGCGTGTGGAGGGGGCACCGTTCTGTGTCCTGCAGGCTGTGAAGCCTCCCTGTCTCCACTCACTAGATGCCACTAGTGCCCTCCCACGTTGTGACCATCAAAAATGTCTCCCAACATTGCCCTCTGTTCCCTGATGGCCAAAATCACTCCCTGATTGGGGAGCACTGACTTAAAGGATTGGGCTGCACACGGCTGCAATTCTGAGATGGCACTTGAGAAACACTGAACAAGTTTGACAGACACTGTTAGAGTTTATAATTCTAATTACATCATTCTGCATATAGCAGCTTCCAGGGAGGACTGGGATGACCAGCGCGGTTCCTTCTTCCACAGTTCTCACCCACCAGCCCAAAGCGGTTTTAGCTCACTACCCTACGGGGAAAGACCAAATACAGAATTCACGTGAGTTTTCCCATCCACACAGAAATGTTTCTCCTCAGGAGTTTTAGTCAAACCCTTGTTCTGACAAGTTTAAATCTGTGTCTTTAAGTCCACGAGTGACGCTGCTAAGTTTTCTCTGTGACACTGCACAGGCTGTTCACCGGCTGAGGCCGCTGAAGAGACCTTCCTGCTCCGTGTTATTAACGAAAACCTGAAAACCAACGTGTAACCAAGCTAAAAGAATTCTGGCTTATTGGTCTTGTGTGTGTCACCAGGGCAAACATTAGGCATTTTAATAAGTTCATTCAGACCATCGGTAATCACTGTAGGCTACTGACTCCAGACAAGTATTTGCCTTGGAGGCCTCTCCATGGACAGACGGAGCTGAACTACGCTTCTTTTGTTCATGTAGATGGAGGGTAACAATGGAAAATACAGAGCACTCCCCTCATTCACTCCTTGCAATGCTACAAGTCAGGATGGTTCCACAAAGATCTGAGTGGGTCCTCTTCCTTTATATTTTCACATTCCTCCTCTGCCACCTCCAACTTTAAATTACAATGATGCTAAGATCATCAGTGGATGCCTAAATCAGTGGGTAAAATGGTGTTGGCAAAAAGTACACTTACATGGTCTCAAAACCGGTCCCCACTGACTTATTATAAGTGAAAGGGTCCCTTTTACAAAATCCGGCCCATATCACTGTGACCAAGTGACCAAATGGTGACGCCAATATGGAAGCAACCTGCTAACATCTGCCTCCTGGTGTAATAGGATCAGAAACGTCCAGCACTGCCTAGGTTGTTTGTTGTCCGAACTGTCTAATGTGAACCTCATCTTAAGGAAAGAGACAAACCAGGCTGTGGAACATTCTAGAAGAAACTGGCCTGGACTCTTCTAAGATGTCAATGTCATAAGGCAAGAAAAAGCTGGGGACTTTCCCAGATTAAAAGTGACTAAAAAGACATGGTGACTAAATGGAATTTCTAGATCCTGACTGGATCCTTGAACAAAAAGCGGGGGCAAAGGACATTTTGGGAAATCTGAATAGGGGCTGTACTACGCACCATTAAATCAATGATAAATTCCTTCAGTGTGATGAAAGTACCGTGATTACATAAGAGAACATCTTTGTTCTCGGGAGATATAAACTGAAGTATTTAGGGAGTAAATGTCATGTCTGCAATTTACCTCACAGTGATGTAGCAACAACAAAAATAAATGAATACACACATACACACAGGGAAATAGAGCAAATGTGGCAAAACATTAGCTGGCAAAGGCAAACAAAGGAGTCTACAGAATTTAAGTGAGGGAGAATTAATTGTTCTTTCAGTTTTCCCACAGATTCGAAATTTTTCAAAATTAAAGCTGGTTGGGCAGAGAACGCTAGGTACAGATCTATTGCTATGATATATAATCAAGCCAGAATGTTTCAGAGATGCACTGCCCATGGGAAAAGGTATCAAAAACCAATTATTAGGGGTGTCTGGGTGGCTCAGTTGGTTAAGCATCTGCCTTTGGCTCAGGTTATGATCCCAGAGTCCTGGGATGGAGTCCGCACCAGGCTCCCTGCTCAGTGGGGAGTCTGCTTCTCCCTCTCCCTTGCTCACATTCTCTCTCTCATTCACTCTCTCTCTCTCAAATAAATACAATCTTTAAAAAAATTAAAAATAAAATTATTTCAAAAAGAATCACACATTATATTCTGCCTCAAATCTGAAGTAACCTGAGTTAATTTGTTTGGAAGCATAAGGTTAAAAAAAAAATCTCTGAATCCAACCCAACATGTTTTGACTCTTGTTGTCACATTAACAGTGAGGGGAAATCAGAAGTTTTGATGAGTCAGAGCTCTTAAAAACCCTAGAAATTTCTCATCGATATGATAATGGGCTTGAAGATTTATGCACACACCAAATGAATCCCAGGCAAAGATTAAAGTAATCTTTGTAATTTGTTAACGCAAATGCTCTCAAGAGAATATAGAGAAATCTTGCCAGGAAAGGCCTGCGCTTCCAGCAAACAGTAATAATCAGCAACTTAGAATAAAATGACAAAGATTTTCGTTAGTACACCTTACTTCTTCATGACCCAAATGCATTTATTTTTGGATTTTGGACTTGTGCAATTTGGGCATTCAGTTTAGAGTTCACGTAATAGTCAACAAGAACAGTTTGCTGCAAAAAGGAGAAAGCTGCACAATCAAGCACGTGCTTGTTTGCAAGGGGGTTAGAGAGAAAAAATTAGCTTAATATTTTAATAGGGCCACTTGGGTGTTAAAACTTTGAGACCAGGTCCTTCCTCAAAGACAAGTTTCTACACCAAATGCTCTGGTCCCTTTGTTCAAATTTAGCGAGCCATCTCTTTGCGTCTGGGAGCTCAAAAGAAGATCCTGAAGTTAAGAGAAAACTTGGTGGGGATGTGTGGGGTGGGACTAGGGGGTGGAGAGAGTGGGGAGACACATGCATATGAGCACATGTTTATGAGAAAGGGGACTTTTGCTTTCCGCAGTTCTCAACAGATCCCTGACCTCCCAAAAAGGTGAGGGGTCAATGCCTTTTGAGATATGCAATAATCTCTTCCCAGGGCTTGGAACATCAGGGAATTTCAAGCACCTGCAAGTGTACTTTTACATTCAAAGGGGCCTCTGATCCCTTATCTTCTATTTCCATCTCTTTCACCAACGTGCTGGCTTGTCAGGATGCCAACCTGCTATTTTGGAGCTCTGTTTCGTTGTTTCCACCCTTGGCCAAGGAAATCTTTGCTCTCAGACATAAAACCAACTTTGCACAGGGAAGTGACCCTAAAGTCTAAGTAACAGAAGGGTCCTGTTGGAGGCACTTGGCATCATAAACTGAATAGCAAACAAAGGCAGGCGATTCACTCTGTACTTTTCTACCACAATTTGTTCCAAGGAGAGAATTAACTTGAAAGTGGTTATCTTTCATATACCATTTTACTATATATGATTATTTTATTTTTTATGAGAAGTCTTTTATAGGTTTTATAAAAAAAAAAAGTCAAATCTGGAAATCTAGATTCTGAACATAGACTATTCTTATTTAGGAAAAAAAAAAAAATAGGAATCAGTGACCACTCAATTCCACCAAATGGAATTTGAATCTACTTTTGGTTGTGAAATTTCAGCACCAGAAAAAATGTCAGTGACTAGAGAGTGCAAGCTGTTCATTTTACATATGCAAAAATAAAAGTCCTATGATACCCAATGTGACACAGTTAGTTGGTCACAGACTCCAAACTCCAAACCTCTTAACACCTAGTCCAATGTTCTTGGGGACCTCACCTGGCTTCTTCACATTAATGCATTCTGCAAGAAAAAATTCCCTTTCTTCTTCTTTCTAAAAATGTATCAGTAGATAAGAACCTCTCACTGGAAACCAAAATTGTTCCAGAAAATTGTATGAGATGTCAAGCGTCCACAGTGCATTGCCCCCACTCTGCCTGGAGTAGCAATGCTAAGACTCCACCAAGTCCAAGTGGGCACAAGAGGGGATCCCACCTTCCATCTCTGCTCCCCTTCAGCCACCTTCACCCTCCCTCGATGACTTCCTGCATTTAATTGACAGGAGGGAAGATGAGGTGTAAACCTTCTACCCTTATACTGAATGATTCATTGAATTGCCCTGTTCTTAATTCTAAATATCAATGAACTGAAATCTGTATGTTTTTCAAAACGTTCCACACGTTCCACAAGTTTTTGTATATGTGGCTGTCTAACTCTCATATTTAAAAAGTTAAACATTTTTCTCTCATATAAATATACAGAGGCACACGACAGATTTATTTAACTTACTAGTGACGGCATCAACAGGATGTCAAAACTGGCTCAAAGGGGGTTACAAAGACCTATGTGAAGGAAAGAACCTGTGGAAAAATAAATGCTTGAGAAGACTGGAAACTGAGTCACAAAATTAATGCAGGGCATAAAGTAATACCCGTCGTGGTCCTTTTCTACCTAGAAGAAATCAACTGTATCTCAACGGGAAAAAAATCATTTGCAACTTATTAATATCAGCCATCTGTTTTCATGGCCCCTGTGAGTGAAGACTGATTTTTGTATTTTTAAATGGCTGAAATTTTTTAAAAGATATTTCACGATGCATGAAAATCATATTAGATCCCAACGTCAATGCCCATGAATAAAGTTCATGTCACATGCATTTGCTGATGCTTTACCTAGGGCTGCTTTCACAATACAATGGAGGAGTTGAGTAGTTACCACAGAGACCTACAAAGCCTAAAGTATTTACTATCTGGCACTCTACAGAAAAAAAATTTCTGACTTCTGCCCTAGAATATCAGGTGATCTTTGGTGCACTTGTTAAAGAATGTTCTAGTAGAATACTAAAAGGGCACTCAGAATCTTTTCTTGCCTTATTTCCAACACTGACATATTAAAAAAGTAAATAAATAAAAAGCCTCTCTACCAATTTACGTGTGCTTTTCCCCTTGAGTCATTGACTCCTATGGAAGGGAAACTCATCTGCAGAGTAGGGAGAGCAGAGGAGACAGAAGTCTGGCATTCCAACATGTTTACAAAATACAGGGTAACCTAAGCCAGTATTTTCACCGATTCAAATCAATATTCTCTTTTGAATTCTTCTCCAAAAAGGAGGGGTAGAGAGAAAAACATTTACATTTAGAAATGGTGCCTTGACATTTCTCTCCCTTCATATGGTATGTCCAGGTCCACAGAATGTTCCGCACAGGAGCAGTACTCTCTGAGATGCTGAACCTCATCTGATGAGGGGCTGGATGGTAGGAGAGCAAATAAAATACGCAATCAGGGTTGTTTTAATTTAAGAAGCGGAAGCTGAATATAAGGAAAATTCCTAGCTAGGGTCTCCCTGGAAACACACCAAGAGTTCTTATTCTGAAAAAATTTTTTTAAGAGAATGAAAGATTTCAAAAAGCAAAAAGTCACGTGTCTATAGCTTTCTCCTACTTTAGATATTCTAATATCCACAGAAAGCTTGTAGTCAGTTAGGAGATTATAAAGATTTTTGTTAGAATTCTATGAGCAATGAACACCGCTAATGACCATGAACCCTGCTGGAGAACACAAACCAGACTTCTTTGCCCTTGAGTTTCTCACCATCTTGACTTTTAAAATGTTATTCTTATCCAGAGCTCCTTCATAAACAAACACTTCAAGTCCTTAAATTAGTACCCGAACGATTTCCCCAAATCCTTCCCACATACAGATCTTATTTTCCTACACACAGGCCTTTATTTTCAACTGCCAAATCCCCCCCCACCACAAGTTTAAGAATTTTATTTTTCCTTAACTCCCACAGCTGGTAATTAAATGTTCCTCCAGATAAGGCTGGTGAACAATAGAAGAAATTGTTATCTTTCACCGTTTTGCACAAGATGCTGTGATGATACTGGTGGGCTTAAGACAGAGCAGCCTCCAGTGTCTGTCCTAGCAGCAGACTGGGCTGACACAGACTGGGGGCATTCTCTGTGTGAGGCCACCATTTACTCTACAAGGGGAGGTTTGGTCACAGATGCTGGCTCACAGAAGAGAATGGCTTAGTTCAAATTTAGGTAGACTGCATCCACTCAAGGGGAGGAAATGATGTGATCCCTCTTCAGAAGCAGAGAGCGATTGTCCTAAAATCCTCTTCTTACATTAACACATAAGAGGATTTATTCTCTCTGTTCGGTGGCTAGACCACAGATCTTCCAGGAAAACAACCATGTTTTGGAAGCAAACTAACACAGAGGGTGAGTTGAAAAGATAACCTCATGATAGCTTATCAAAATAATTAAAATGTAAGGGGCAACTTGGGCAGCTCAGTCAGTTAAGTGTCTGACTCATGATCTGAGTTCAGGTCTTGATCGCAGGGTCATGAGTTTGAGCCCCACCTTGGGCTCCACGCTGTGTATGGAGCCTACTTAGAAAAAAAAAGGATCATCCTTATAAAGAAAACAATTACCTGAGCACCTGGGTGGCCCAGTCAGTTAAGCATCTGCCTTTGGCTCAGGTCACGATCCCAGAATCCCAGGATCAAGACCCACATCGGGCTCCCTGCTCAGCAGAGAGCCTGCTTCTCCCCCTGCCCCTCACCCTACTCGTGCTCTCACTCTCAAATAAATAAAATCTTAAAAAATTTTAAAAAAGAAAAGAAAAGAAAAAGTTAAAATGTGGACATTATGGTGGGCTGCTCTGCTGCCCTCTACTGGCTAGGTTCAGGATCAACAGTCGCACAAAGGCCCACCCAGGGGTGCACACACACATCCCTCCTGTCACCCTGTGTTTGAATTAGGCACTGGTCTTCCTGAAAAAGAAATTAAAAACAAAAAACAAAAAACAAACAAACAAAAACCTAGGTGGGAAAGGCAGAGGCCTGACCTATGGAACCTCAAATCCGGCAGGAACGTGTGAAGCAACACAGCAAATTATGCAACACTAAGGACACCATTCCCTTGGAACATAACGTCAACAGAGCTCTCAGAGTTAAGCAACACTACAGCCCCAGCAGGTCATTTAATAAAGACTCCAGAAGAATAAGTGATCTCTCAAGGGTCATCAGACCAGTAATAGGGCCAGAAGCAGAACATGTTGCCTATCTCAAGGGAGTGGCAAAGAAAAACCAGCTTCCCACAAAGGAAAACAGGTTCCAACTGGGCTGACTTGAATAAAAACAAGTTAGAACATGTACCCATGGCCCATTCTAGACTTCAACTATCCATCCGTCCATCCAACTCATCATCAGGCACTCACTGTGGACATACTAAGAGATGAGAGATGAACTTGTCCCTACTCCCGGGGGCGCTTCACAATTAGAGGGACTGAGACAAGGAAACAGGCAATTTCAAAAATAAGGCTGTGGAAGTCTGCAGAGAAGGAAATCCTGGTTATTACTAAAACAAGAGCCTGGCATGTGACCCAGACTGGGGGGTCGGGAGATGAAGAATGGCTTCCCGAAGGAAGTGACATCTAACGGAGACCCAGGACAACACTGGCCAGGGGCAGCAGGCAAGGAAACTACTCCAGGCAAATGGAATGGCACACACAAAGCGGCAGATGTGAGACCCCATGGGGCATTCTAGAACATAGAGGTCCAGTGGAGCTGAAGCCTGTACAGGGCTCAGGCACCGGCAAACTGGCAGGTAATAGACAAGGCTGAAAAGCAGGCAGGCCCCAGAAGGAGGCTGGATGGCATTGCTTTGGAGGGGTTCAAGCAGAGGACAAAATGAATAGATATGGGTTTGGGTTTCTTCCATCAGACCAGGCCCCAAGGAGGTTCTGCAAAAAGCAGTCATCATTCCTGCCCCCAAGCACCTTACCATGCAATGAAGAAGAAATGAGTAATTCTCGACGCAGTTAACACAAAGACGGTGCTACAGGATTTCAGAAATGGTATCAAGTAGGTGTATCTGTATTTACTATGTACCATTCACTTCTGTTAATTGTTTGTCACCACAACTGAATGTAAGCCACACAGGAAGGGATCTTGTCTCTTTTCACTGCTCAATCCTCAGTTCTGGGATCAATGCCTGGAACACAGTAGGAGTACATGGAAGACACCATAGAAAAGAAATGGATGGATCTGCTCTCTGGGTGGGTCGGTGGGCTGGGGAGGGGAGGGGGGACAGTGCTGGCATTTATTAAATGTCTGTGTGCTGCTGCATACTTCATGTGGGTTCTCTGGTTACTCTTTCCCATAGTTTTAGAAGGAAGCATGGTTCCCATTTTACAGACCTGGAAAGGGAGGTTCAGGATTTTTTTTTTTTTTTAAGATTATTTTATTTATTTGACAGAGAGAGAGAGAGAGAGCACAGCAGGGGGAGCTGCAGAGGGAGAGGGAGAAGCTGACTTCCTGCTGAGCTGGGAGTCCACTGTGGGACTCGATCCCAGAGCCCTGGGATCATGAGCTGAGCCGAAGGCAGATGTTTAACCATTGAGCCACCCAGGTGCCCCAAGTGAGGCCCAGCGTTAAGAACTGTGAACAAAGACATATAGATGGTAAGTGGCAAAGCTGGAATTCAAAACCAGACCTGTCTGATGTTGGACTCCCCCCAGACTCTGAGCAACATGACAGCCTTGTGGTGGGCAAGCACAAGGCAACTGTGGGAAGCCAAAGGGGAAACGGAGGAGGGGGGGGGGAGGAGGAAAAGGAGGAGGAGGAGGAGGAGGAAGAAATGACTGCAAAGTGGGGTAGGGAGCAGAATCAGGAAGTTTCTCAGGGGAGACAGCACTTGGAAGCCTCAAAGAACAGTGAAAAATTGGAAAGTAAAGAGGAAGAGCATTCCTAGTGGAGGGCATGGCAAGGGCAGAGGCCCTAACACAGACCAGTCTAGGGCACTTGCCACTCAGGGGAAAGCAGAGAAGGCTGAGTTTCACTGAGCTCCTGCTTAGAATGAATAAGACTATCAAATTAAATGTGCTGGTCTATTAGGAAACAACGAGGTATATCTCACCTACAGAACTGGCGAGAATACAAAGGCCTCATAACGTGTCTGGTGAGGCCCTGGGGACGTAGGCCTCTCCATCATTGCTGATGGGAGTATCAAAGGTCATACATGGCCCTTGGGAAGGGGAAATCCGCCAACAGTGCATTTACCCTTGATCCAGAATCTCTGCCTCGGGGAGTCTATCCCACAGATGCCCCTGCGCAAGCCGAGCACAGCTGAATGACAGCATACTGGACGGAAGTGCCCAACAACAGGGCACTGGCTGAATCAATGGCATCTCCGCAACAGGAAATGTCATGAAGCTGCCAAAGCGAGGACAGCCTCCGTGGACTGACCGGGGAGCCCTAGGACATCTGTACATGTAAAAGGAAAGAATACAGGTCGGCATTTCAGGAAGAAGAGCTGTGTACAGCTGACCCCTGAACAATGCGGGGTTCAGGACCCCGACCGCTGACACAGTCAAAAATCTGTCTGGAACTTGTGACCCCCTAAAACTTAACTACTAATAGCCTACTGTTGACCAGAAGCCTTACTGATAACATAAACAGCCTGTTAACATATATTTTCTATGTTCTACGGATTCTATACTCTATTCTCACGTTAAAGGTAGAAAAAAATGTTATTGAGAAAATCATAAGAAAAATACATTCACCGTACTGTACTGTATTTATCGAAAGGAGTCTAAGTGGACCCACATCAAACCCGTGTTGTTCAAGGGCGAACTGCACAGACTGCCACCTTTAAGTGAAAAAGGGGTGGGAAATAAATAAATAAATAAATAAATAAATAAATAAATAAAATTTTTTTTCCCACATTTGCTTCTATTTGCCTAAAGCAGTGGTTCTCAACCAAGGACAGGTTTGCTCTCCAAGGAGCATCTGGCAGTGTCTGGAGACATTTGTGACTGTTACTGCTGGGGGAAGGACGGTGGCAAGGAGCCTACTAATATTTGGTGTGTAGAGGCCAAGGACGGTAAGCTCCCCACAGTGCCCAGGATAGCCGCCCACAACAAGGAGTTACCCATCCCCGAATGTCAGGAGTACTCAGACAGAGAAACCCTGGCCTACAGAAACAACAGAAGGATAAACAAGAAACTCAAAGTTGACCTGTGTAAGGGGGGAGGTTAATGGGGCAAGGAGGGGAGGAACAATAAGATATCTGTGTCGCTTTTCCAAATCTCACCTTTTGAACCATGTAGACATAGTACCTAGTATATACCTATTTGGAAATTAAGTTGAAGAGAGAAGAACCCCAAAGCGGTGATCTATGAGCATCAGGAGAGCTCCGGGACTGGGAGTCAGGAGCCTGGGCTGGGGATCCAACTCTCAGAAAAGGGAGTGTGCTCACCTCCAGACCCCAGCCTCCTCAACTGTGAAGTGCAGCATCTTTATACAAGGAGCTGACAGTCTCCTCAAAACCCGCTCCGATTTCAGGCTGCCCCGCACACACGGGAAGGGGCGGGGGTCACAATGCAAGGTGATGTGGGTTGAAGGAGGGAGGCAGGCATTTCTGCCACACACAACCTCAAGCACAGGAATGTTTTCTGAATATTTCCCCCAATAATCGCCTTGAAAGACACGGAACATTCTCTGTTTCCAGACGAGATTGCTAAAAATCAACCACAAGATCAATTTGGGTATAACAGAGCGCTGGAGAGGCTGGAGAACACATAGTGTCACCCGATTTATTCTTCCAACATCCAAGAAACAGTTTATATCCTGTGTTCAATCACCAAGTATGGGCTCGGAATCTCATCTCCTACTGGCCGTTCTGGTAGCAGAGGCAGCCTCTGCTCCTCTAGAAAGTAAATGCAGAGGAGAGGAATGTGGGCTAAGGAGATGAGTTTGAGGAGCACGCCTCACAGAGCCGAGGTCACTGGCTGGACACATCCTACACCAGGCAGGTGCTGGGTACCTCAGATCTTTACGTGGGGAAAGGAAAATTTAAGATAGAACGTTTTCCAGATTCATTCCTTTCTCTGGATCCAGCTGTGACCGTCCCCATGAGGTCACTATTCATCCCTGTATGGTCATTTAGTAGAAAAAGGATATAGTCTGAACTGACATCCTACTTGCTTCACTTCTAGCTCTGTAGCTCTGGTCACTTAATTTTTCTGAGTCTTCGTTTCCCCATTTGTAATTTTTGCCAAAAAAAAAAAAAAAAAAGAGGAAATTAAGTCACAGGATTGTTTCAAGGGGATTAAATGAAATGCCTCAACCTGTCAATAGTTGACCTTGAGCGAATATTCTTCTCTACCCAAACTTTCTTTGCCTCTCACCTCCCATCTACCCTGCAAAATGCCAGCAGAGTAACACAAATAAAATCTATATCCTACCCCAGCCCTGCTCAGCCTATTCCAGTATTTTTCAAACTTGAATAGTGTATGGGCCTCTTTAAAGTGAAAATAATTTTTTTTTAAAGATTTTATTTATTTGACAGAGAGAGAAATCACAAGTAAGCAGAGAGGTGGGGGGGGCAGGAGGGGAGGGGGGAGCAGGCTCCCTGCTGAGCAGAAAGCCTGATGTAGGGCTTGATCCCAGGACCCTGAGATCATGACCTGAGCCAAAGGCAGACGCTTAATTCACTGAGCCACCCAGGCGCCCCTAAAGTGGAAATAATTCTTGAAACAACCTTCAGTCATGGCCAAATCATGGAGGGTCAGCAGGAACAAGACCTAAATGTACATATTTTACTTACCGTTCACAATGATAAAACCAAATCAAATCTGCAGATTAAATAGAACAAAACCATAAATCTGATGAAATTCAAATCAACATTAGGGATTATTAGGTTGTAAGGCTTTTATGAAACTGGACCACTATTTGCAACTCAAATATGGTACAAACAGCAGTCATCTTAGTTCCTTTGTGTTTACTATGCCAGTATCATCTAACATATCCTATGTGATATGAATTCTTCAATCGGGGCACCTGGGTGGCTCAGTCAGTTAAGTGTCTGCCTTCAGTTCATACTGCGATCCCAGGGTCTGGGATTGAGCCCCATGTTGGGCTCCCTGCTCAGCAGGGAGTCTGCTTCTCCCTCTCCCGCCCCCCTGCTTGTGCTTTCTCTGCCAAATAAATAAATAAAATCTTAAAAAAAAAAAAAAAAAGGATTATTCAATCACTTTTTTCTAGTGGCTGCAAGCCCCTTACTGGACGGTCACCCTATAAGGCCTACACTTGGTCTAACCAGACACTTCCATAATCAGTCCATTTGTTCTTTTCTCCTTAGCCTAGGACATATTCCTATAACAGCACCAAGCTAGGTATAAACATAAGTGTCTGCCCTGAAGTCACCTGGAGGCCCTTGGGAAAATTCGAAATGTCCAGAATTTGCTTATCATGTTAAAATAACACAATTTTTTAAATCCCTGAAAATACAGTGACCCCAGCCTAAGAAACACTGACATTTAACATTCAGACCAGACCTAAATTCCATCTTCTGGCAACAAAGTCCTTTAAATTTGGCTTCAGACTGCTTCACATACAACACATTTTAGAAACAGCTTACATTACAAACCCTTATAATTACCCACAGAAAATCTTTGTGACTTGAGTTATAATTACTTTGAATGTATTTATTTGGGGAAGAATTGGCATCTTTATAATATTTATGGTTCTCATTCATAAACATGGTATAGCCTTCCATTTATTTAGATCTTTAGCTTTCATAGTTTTGCTCCATAAAGACCATATCTGTTTTAAAAATCATATATGCAAACCATTTGCTGCTTGTATTCAGAAATGCAATTGACTTTTGTATTATGTTCTCCTATCAAGCAACCTTGCTGAACACTGTAATTCCAATCACTTGTACATTTTCTTTGTAGACAATTAATGACTACGAATAATGGCAGCTTGATTTCTTTCTTTTTGATCCTTACATTTGCTATTTCTTTTTCTTGTTCTACCACACTGGTTAAGGCTTTGAATATATGGTTATGATATATATGGGGCTATGAATATACTGGTTAGGGCTATGAATACAAATGTGATAATGAACACACTTATGTTCCTGATTTCAGATTACAATGTTTTTAAAGTTTCATCATTGACTATGCAGTTTGCTCAAGGTTTTTGGTTGTGGGCCCCACATTCTCCATGCACCCATTTCAATCAGAGTAGCTTTCCTGCTACTATGCCATTAAGAGCATACTGGCACCACTGTTGGTATTATTCCTCTGGCTAATATTTTGGGTGTCATGGTGCTCAGCACTTACTGTACAAACTCTCTCCTTTTGTAGTACCCCTCCTAACCTGGAAAGACCTTTCCCTCTTTCTTACTATCCATCCTTAAAGCCCTCTTTCAGATTCCACCTCTTTGAGGAAGGCTTCCCTAATGCCATGGCTGTCTGAAGCTTCCTGACTTCCTAGTTATTTGGGGTAATAAAATCAGAATTTATCTTAGAGGCCACAGAGTGTACAGCAGACTTCATTCTCAAACTTGAAGACCAATGGCCAAATCTGTTTAGCACACATAATGTTTTTCCAGAGTGTTGTTTTTTTTACCCCCATTAAAAAAAATTGTGGTAAAACACACACCATTTGAAATTTACCATCTTAAGCATTAAGTGCACAGCTCAGTATTGAATACATTCACATTGTTGTGAATCCATCACCACCATCCATCTCCAGAACTCTCCTCATTGTGTGAAACTAAACTCCATACCCATTAAATACTAACTAATCCCCATTCCCCCTTCCCACAGTTCCTGGCAACCACCATCCTAACTTTCTGTCTGTATTATTTTAACTATTCTAACTACTTCATCTAAATGGAATCATACAGTACTTGTCTTTTTGTAAGTGGCTTACTTCACTCAGCATGAGGTCCTCAAGGTTCATCCACGTTGTATGCAGCACATCAGAATTTCTTTCCTTTTTAAAGCTACATGATATTTCACTGTATGCACATACCACATTTTGCTTATCCATTCACCCATCAATGGACACATGGGTTGCTTCCATGTTTTAGCTACTGTGACTAATGTTGCTATCCAAGTATCTCCTTGAGACCCTGCTTTCAATTCTTTCAGGATTAAACCCAGAAGTGAAATTGCAGGATCATATGGTAGTTCTTTTTTTAATTTTTTAAAAAAGATCTTATTTATTTATTTATTTGAGAGAGAGGCAGAAAGACCACAAACTGGAGGGGGGAGAGCCTCTGGCAGAGGGAGAGAGAAAAGCAGACTCCCCACTGAGCACAGAGCCTAATGCAGGGCTTGATCTCACAACCCTGAGATCATGACCTAAGCCAAAATCAAGAGGTAGACGCTTACCCAACTGAGCCACCCAGGTGCCCCTATTTTTAATTTTTTGAGGAACTGCCCGCCATACTGTTTTTCGCAGTGGCTATACCGTTTTACATTCTCACCAACAAATACAGTGGTTTGATAATTTTTTAAAAGAAGGTTCATAAGAAATTTTATATGAAAATTCAGAGTACGGCTTCTCTGGAAAATCAGCAGGTCGGCTACTGTTAAGCCTTTCCTTTCTCTGCAGCAACAATCAGCTACAGCCCAGAGGCAGTGCCCACAGATGCAAGGTGCGATTCCCCAAGCTCACCACAAACCCACCGCTCCGTGCTGCCTGAGGACCAGCCTGCTTTGTTCGTTAATGCTGTCTGTCTGGCTCCCATTTGCAGCCGCTTTTGAGACTGCTAGTAGGAAGGCAACTGTGAGAGACAGAGGATCAGGACTCCAGCTGTCACTTGCTGGTATGACCTTAGGTCAATCACTAATTCTTTGAGTTTTGGTCTCCACACCAGGAAAAAATGAGCTAAGGGCACAGGTCTCAGTTAATTTGTAACTGCAGGAAATTCAAATGCGATAGCCTGTTTGAAAAAATTAAAAAGGGGAGGGGCTTTAGAAATTATAGTCAAATTGTCATCTTGTTACCATCATGCAGCAAAGTCAGTTCCTCAGCTAAATTCTTAGCCCCTTGAGGGCAGGGATTCTGTTATCTATCGTCTTGTGGTCACAGACTCCTGGACACAGAGATGTTGCAAAAAGATCACGAGTTGTTCAGTCTGGCTGTGTGGCTAGCTATTATCTGGAAAGTGACTTCATCTTTTGGAACCTCAGTTTTATCATCCACAATAAAATGTGTCATGTCAAGTGAATAGTATAGATCATGTGAGTTAAGATTTCATAAATATTTTTTTTAAAAGGCCCTGGACAGACTGTCTCTTTCATTGCCAAACCTCAAGCCCAGAACACTGTTGCTTTGTGAACATCAGCTGGCACATAAGTATATTTCCAGCTTCTCTCATGGTTTTCTCTATAATCCTATCCACAGCCTCCAGGTGATTTTCACATCTCTTTCACTCATAACCAAAGTCTGAGTCAACAGACTTCTGCCATCCTTTTTGATTTGGCTGTCTCTGTAAGGTTGAGGGAACATGTGACATAATGTAGATTTTTATTTAACCAATAATTTTCAAAAATATTTGTTCTATCAATCTAATCAGCCTTTAAAAGCCTTCCAAGAGACATTTATATATTCCACTAAACTATTATTTCCCTAATGTTCTGATTTAACTTTATTCTGAATTGGCAAAAAAAACCCTATAATTCCTAACATACACAAAAACAAAATAATACCTTTACTAGTGGAAATAATTCAGCTAGGGGTGAATAATACCTCTACTAGTGAAAATAATTCAGCTAGGGGTGCCTGGGTGGCTCAGTCAGTTAGGCATTTGACCCCTGATTTCTGCTCAGGTCATGATCTCAGTGTTGGGAGACTGAACTCCTCATTGGGCTTGATACTGGGAATGGGGCCTGCCTGGGATTCTCCCTCTCCTTCTGCCCCTCCCCCAGTCTCTCCCATTCTCTCTCTCTCTCAAAAAAAAAAAAAAAGATAAAATAATTCAGCCAGTAATAATAGTATTAACAGCTAAAGTGTTTCATGATTTTTTAAAAAAGATCTTATTTATGTGAGAGCGAGAGAGACAGAGACAGAAAGTATAAGCAGGGGGAGGGGCAGAAAGACAGGGAGATAGATGCAGGCTCCCCACAGAGCAGGGAGCCTGATGTGGGGCTTGATCCCAGGACCCTGAGATCATGATCAGAGCCAAGGCAGATGCTTAACTGACTGAGCCACCCAGGCACTCCAGTGTTTCATGATTTTAAGAGTAAAAGCAATATCACGTTGGTATTCAGGAACAAAATATCTGAGAGGTTTAAGTAAAACTTTGAAAAAAAAATTATGACTACCTGTCAAGCTAATTCTGATAAAGACTAAATACTGAAGAAACACTTCAAACTGAGAGACCTGAGTAGCTCTGTGTGGGAGTGTCTAAAGAATGGAGACAATCTTACCTTATTCCATCCTAGGTAGGCAGTACCTTACCTTATCTGGGTTTAAATATTACAGAAGGTGCCCAGTGAACACGGTGGGTTAAGTGTTCGGTACCTTAGTATATTGTTTTGTGCCAGATCTCAAACAACCTTATAATGTGCTGGGTGAACAGAACTACTTTAGGCAGAAAAGGAATTCAAGGGATATGACCCAGCCCAAAATATAAGATGGGAAGCGGCCACAAAGAGGACACGACTATACATCGGCATTCTGATATTTAACTAGAGACTGATGAGTTTCAGAGTGATCTTCCCAAGCTCATGGAGCTGAAGAGGCTGTTCCAGCAGGGTCTGACCCCAAATCTTTTCGACCTTTCCACTAGACAAGGTCACGTGGAGAATACTCTAGCATGCCCAGAGCAAGAGGGTTTTTAAGAATCCACGTGGGAAATGGAGCTTCCGGAGTACAATGCAGGCTGCGTTGATTCAGGCCACAGAAGCAGCCCAGAGATGACCCAGGACACAGACCCCCGTTTGGGAGGGGACACTAACTTTGCCACCACAGTGTCTGGTTTCCCCAGCATGTGCGTGCCTGTGGCCAGCAATACAGGGAACGGACTTGCCCAAAAGCATGGTGTCTGTCCTACTGAGTGAGCTGGGGCCCATAGGCCCGATGAAGCCCACAGCCTAGTTCTGTGTGGCCCTTGAGCAAAGGGTGGTTTTTATATTTTTTAAATGGCTGGCGGGGGCGGGGGGGGGGGGGGGGATACCTCGTGATGTGAAAACTATATGAAATTCAAAACTCAGTGTTCACAAGTAATATTTCATTGGGCCACAGGCACATTCACTATTCACATACTGTTTATGATTGCTTTCATGCTGCAGGGGCGAGGAGAGTAGGGACAGCAGTGATGAGGTTGTGTTGCCTGCAAAACTCAGCAGGCGGCCTGTCTGGTCCTCTACAGAAAGTCTGATGACCCCTGGAGTTGAGCATCTGCCCTCCAGCGGGCCCTGAGCTTTACCAGTGTTACATACACGTAACTCATACATGTAATTCTCCCGAGATCCTGAGGAAGTGGCATTGTTCTCACTGTAACAAGGACAGAACAGTCTCACAGAGTTTACATCAGCAGTGCTAACTTCACTCAGAAACATCTGAATACCAAAAAATGAGCGCCAGTCCCCATGGTAGGTACTGGAGAATTCAGCAGTGAACAAAACAGACCCACTTCTCCTTTCCAGGAGTTTATATTCCAAGGGAAGAAGGGCAAAGAACAAATATGCAGTTTCCAGACGTGGGAAGTGCTAAGACAAGAGTCTCCACTCAGCATGGGGTAGTATGGGACTGAATCCAGCTCTGTTGCCAGTGACCGGGAGCCCAACAGGGGGCCTGATCCCAGGACCCTGAGATCACGACCTGAGCCGAAATCAAGAGTCATTTACCTAACCGACTGAGCTACCCAGGAGCCCCCGTGACCCCACTTTTTAAAAAATGTTTCAATTTGAATTGATCATAAACACACAAGAAGGTATAAAAAATAGGACAGAAGTCTTCTGTACCCATGGCCAGGCTTTTCCCAACAGGGGCGTCTTATATAACAACAGCACTTTGCCAAAACCCAGACACGGATAACTGCACAGTGTACTTAACTAGTCTGTGCAGTTCACGGATCTCACCCACTTTTGCATATAGTCTTTTTTGGGAGGATGGGGGTGTAGATCTGTCTAAGTCTGTGCAAGGTGCCTGCTCTTCACTGCTATGTTGCATAACCTCAAAGAGAACCACCTCCGGTGTGTACACCACCGTGCTGGAAGCCGCATATTTAAGGACGGCTCTCCACCCCCCCCCCATGGGTTCTAAGCTTCATTCCTGGATCAGGGCAGAATGACCAGAAGATACACGCCAACCCAGACTGCCTTAGCTGGGGCCTCTGAGACTCTCCTCCATTAAATCCATTAAACTTCCCTTCTATGAGTCAAGGCCACACGAATTCTGAGAAGCTTCTCCCAAGTTTTCTTGAGAACAAGACTCAGGACACCCTTTAATGTTCTTGATATAACTGCTCACACGAGGGGCGCCCGGCTGAGGCAGTCAGTGGAGCGTGTGACTCTTGATCTCGGGGTTATGAGTTCAAGTCCCCTGCTGGGTGTAGAGATTACTTAAAAAATAGAGTCTTCAAAAAAAAAAAAAAGGAGTAACTGCCCACATGGAAAACTCTCAGAATAGACCTAGGGGTGGGGGGAGGGTGGGGAACAACTCTCCCTCAAACACTTGACTGGTTTCTTCTTTTCCAGTAAGGAGAACTGTAACACCATTCATTTATTTAATAAAATATTTATTGAGTTCCTCCTGTCTTCCAGGTACTGGAGTACAAAGAGGAAGAGACACAGTTCGTGGCCTCCGTGAGCAGTGATCACTGGCCGGTGTTGAAGACAGACACAAATTGTCTAGAACGTCTACTTAAATGCCTAGATCCACTTTTAAAATAAGGTTATAGGTTCAGTTACTTAGATTTTTCAATTAAAAAATACAATGGGCGGGGGAGGGGCACCTGGCCGGCTCAGTGGGTGGAGCATGCAACTTTTGATCTCAGGGTCATGAGTTCAAGTCCTACATTGGGGTGTAGAGCTTACTTAATTTTAAAAAAAATACAATGTGATAAATAAAATAATTACAGGCATCATGAGGAAAGGGATAGTGGCCACAGAAGGGTTGGACCCCCCAGCTCGTGTCCCTGGGCACGTGTGGTAGGCAGAATGTGGTCCTCCCCCAGAGGCCCTGTCCCAGCCTGAGGGCTCACTTTCCTGCTTCCTCCTGTTCGCTCAGATTCTTTTTTCCACTTCTGTTTTGTTAACTCTCAGTGTCTATGCGTATGGGGGTTTATATGTACGCATAAACACTTTCAACCCTTTTTAGAAAGAAGTGGGCTGCACTGACAAATTATTACGAATGGTTTCAGAGAAGATACCAGAGGCACCTCAACATAGCCAGAGCATCGTTTTCTGGCCACAAACTCATAGTGCATTTGAGTCTCCAAACGGATTGCCTTCATTTCTTCTTTATTCCTCCTTTGCTACCTCAGCTCCCAAAGTTGGGGGGATGTGTGCCCATGTGTGACACACTGAAGATGTTTTTGGTGTCAAGATAAATCCTGGGAGCCCAGAGATGCTAAAAATCCCACCCTGGAGGAGACAGTCCCATATGACAGCCAACTGCTCAGCCTAAAATGCCAAGTGCCCCATGGATTTTGGAACCTCAGTAAACTCCCCCAGTTACTGCTCCACAGGCTCTAGTTCACATATGGGAAAGAAAGCAAATGGCCCTACTGTGCACTGCCTGTCTCGCATATACCTACTATGGGTGGGAGCCTTGTCTCTGCAAATCTTGAGACTTCTCCAGAGGGCAAGGCATGCCAATGTCTCCTGCAGTTCCCCATGGCGACTAGTAGAATATTAGCCATCCCAGAAGAGCTCAAGGGGTTGTGGTTCTGTCCAAAAAGAAGAAATTCAAATGGCCTTTCCCCAGTGAGAGGCACTTAGCAAAACTTTGCTGTCTGACAATTAGACATCATAGATAAAACAACACAGATTGTCCCAATGATGGGAGAAGAGGAAAGAAAGATTCAGTAACAAGAGCAGGCCTTGGATAATCATGTCCTTCCTCGTGGCTTGGGCTAAGGCCTTGATTTTCAACCTTTTTTTCCTTATTTCCCCTCACATCCAAGGAACCTTTGTAAAACCATTTTTTTCCTAATGCCCGGCACTCCTCTTCCCATGAAAATGTTTTTCCTTAAACAAACATTTACTTAGTGCCTATTATGTGCAATGAACTATTTTGAGCCCTGGAGATACAGTAATGAACAATAGTCTATTCTCACATAGCTCACGTTCTAGGGGAAGTAGCAGAACCAAAACTGGGGGGGATTGTCAGATGGTGATAAATGGTATGGAGAAAAGTAAAGCGGACTGGAGGAGGCCAGAGTGGCTGGAGGGGCTGACCCAGGAGGGGCGTGGGACATGGGGTCTTGCAGATTGAATAGAGTTGGGGTCTGACTCCAAATGAGCAGAAAGTGGCATAATATGACATACCTTAGAGAACAGACTGGGGGGCCGGAGATGGGGGCACAAGCGAGGAGGTCAGTTAAGAGGGCACAGTTGATTAAGCATCTCTTTTTCCTTTTTTTTTAATTTAAAAATCTATTAATTAACATAGAAACATCTGACTCTTGATTTCAGTTCTGGTCATGGTCTCAGGGTCCCGGGATCCAGAGATCCAGTACTACCCCCCACAGGCTCTGCTCGGTGGGAGTCTGCTTGTCTCCTTCTCCCTCTGCCCCTCCTGCTGCTTGCTCACTCTGTCTCTCAAATAAATAAATCTTTAAAAAAAAAAAAAAAAGAGGCAATTGCCAAAATAAAACAAGAGAGGATGTTAGTTTGGCTGAGGGTGGAAATACTGGAGGTGGTGAGTACTGATAACATTCTGGGTACATTTTTTTGGAACATTTTTTCTCACATAACCAAATCACTGTCACAGCAAGGAAAAAAAAAACAACAATATTTAACTTCAATACATATCAATATTCAAATATCCCTGTCTCATAATTTCTTTACCATTTGTTTGTTTTAATCAACATCCAAATGAGGGCTATATATTGTATATTGCAACTGACTGACATTTATCTCTTAAGTCTCCCTCATCAGTAGGTTTCTCCGCCATTACACCTTTCTGGTTTTTAGTTTAACATTGGGTTTTTTGTGTTTTTTGTTGTTGTTGTTGTTGTTGTTGTTGTTGTTTTTAGGGAAATTGTCCTAGTGACACAGTTTGGATTTTGCTGATTGCATTCTCATGGGTCCTTCCCCATGTTTCTCTGTCCTCTAAATTTCCTCAAAATTGGTACTTACAGTTGAGCTGCCTGTGAGACACCCAAAGAGACACGGTGTGCGGACAATTACAAATCTGGGATTCAGGGGAGAGGTCCAGGCTGGAGGTAGGAACTAGGAGTCCTGGACAGAGAGTGTGTAAAGTCATGATTCTGGGGAGCACTGGGGGAATGAGGCTGGACAGAGAACCGAAAGGCCAGAAGGCCTGAGCCCTGGCACTCCCAGGCTTATAGCTAGGGAGATGAGCGCATCCAGTCAGATAAGAGAAAAGAAGTTTAAGCCAGTGACCCTAATGTCAAGAAAAGAAGGTACTTGAGGAGAGAGTGGTTAACTGTATCAGTGTAGTCCACAGGTTAAGTGAGATGAGGATGGAAAGTTTACCATTGGTTTTGGCAAAGTGGACACCACTGCTGGTCTTGGCAGAGCCGGCTGGATCGATCACTGACAGACTGATTGGGGAGGGTTCAAGAGCAAATGGCTGAAGAGAAAGAGTCAGGAAATAATGACAAGTGTGTCAAGAAAATTTGCCTCAAAGGCGAGCAGAGAAAAGAGGGGACCAAACATGACATAGCCTCCTCATGAAAGTTTAACACTACAAACCACACGTTTATATACTATACATATATATGTACTTTATACACAAAAAGGATAAGAATTTTCTTGTCCTCTCCCCAAGAATCAGTTTTGCTTCCTTGAGGGCAGTATCCCATGTGCTAAAGGAACCAAAATGCTCGAAGGAAAGAGAAGAATCCAGCTACCTAACTCTCCCACTCTCGTCAACGTGAACGGAGTTCTGCTGGCTAATGAAATGTTTTCAGGCACAGCCACTGCAGGTGTTCTGGGGAAAACAGAGCTCACAGCTACATCTATATTTCTACATAAAACCCTGCCCTGGTGGGGCTACGAGATCTTTCCATATTTTGACTGCTACACATAGGAGCATCAAACCTCAGAGTTTTCCCCACACAGAGACAGGAGTTCCAGCATCATTCATTCCAGAAAAGGCTGAGGGCGGTGAATGAAGAGCCTAGTACCACCTGGTGTCAGAAAGACCTGGTTTGATTCCTACCTCTGCTACTTCCTGGTCTGACTTTAGGTCATCACCCTTCTTTTAGCCTCAGGCACCACATCTTTAAATGGGATAGTGACAGTTCCAAGTGTAGCAGGCTCCTGTTTCTGTAATGTAATTTGAGCAGGGCTGACTCCACACCCTGGTACCAGAAGCAGACAGATGATCCAAGTATGACTAGTGTCCTCTATCTCCCTGGCCCTGCCAAATGGACTAGGAATGGCCATGGGACCCGAGCCAGGTCAATGAGGAGCTTCCTCCAGCACTTGGCCACCACAACGACGGAATGGATTCATGTTCTTTTTTTTTTTTCCAGAATCAGTAAACTAGAAGGATAATACAGAATTATGAGTGGCATCTTTCTATCATGCAGAAAAAGTTTTCCTGAGGACAAATTCTATAAAGAAGAAAGCATGACCAGGAGATGGAAAGAGATCTAGTGCTATAATTGGCACTCCTGGTCCCAGCCGTACCTAAAGCTAGACCCACATCTCCAGTTGTCAGAGACATGAACTAACAAGGGCCCCTCCTTTCTGGCTGCTGCTCAAACCGTCTGGGCCACATTTTCATCCTCTACAACTGCAAAAGCCACAATTAACACATAATTTCACTGTAGGGTATGAAAAATAATGTTTATAAAGGTTTGAGAAAGGGTCTTTCTCTGGTCAGTAAATGGTACTGATCATTAGTCTGTTATGTGCCAGGTGCTTTGCCAGGCTCTTGGTATACTGAATATATAAAGGTAAAGAAACTAAAAGGTATTGTATAAAAACGAGCATTTGTGTATTAGGATCAGACAACAGAGAGAGAAGTCATTTTGGGAAGGGAAAGAAGGGGCCAAGTTATCCTGAGGAAGAGTTTGCCTGAAAGGGAGGGAAGGAAATTCTAAGCAGAAGCAGCAGAAAGTAAAGAGGAACACACACACACACACACACACACACACACACACACACCCAGGAATATTACTCAGTCATCAAAAAGAATGAAATCTTGCCATGCTTAATGACTTGGCTGGAAATAGAGGAAATTATGCTAAGTGAAATAAGTCAGTCAGAGAAAGACAAATACCACATGATCTCACTCATATGTGCAATTTAAGAAACAAAACAGATGAACATAGGAGAATGGAAGGAAAAATAAAATAAGGTTAAAACAGAGAGGGAGGCAAACCACTGAGACTCTTAACTCTAGGAAACAAAATGAGTGTTGCTAGAAGGGATCAGGTAAGTGGGTGATGGGCATTAAGGAGGGCATGTAATGTAATGAGCACTAGGGTGTTATATGCAATTGAGAAATCACTAAATTCTACCCCAGAAACTAATAATACAGTATATGTTAATTAAATTGAATTTTTTAAAAAGATTTTATTTATTTATTTGACAGAGAGATTGAGAACACAAGTAGGCAGAATGGCAAGCAGAAGCAGGCTCCCCACTGAGCAGGGAGCCCAACCCAGGGCTTGATCCCAGGACCCTGGGATCACGACCTGAGCCAAAGGCAGACATTCAACCAACTGAGCCACCCAGGTGCCCCTAAACTGAATTTAAGTAATTTTTTTTTAAAGCAAGGAAGTGTGCTGCCTGAGATTATCAGGGCAGAGCTGAGAATGGAACCTCGACTAACTACAGGGACCAAACAGGTAACATCAATGAATGAAACACATCAGGTATAAAGCAATGAATGGCCATAACTTTTGGCCTGTGGTAGCACAGAACACTAGCAATCCATGACACCGGCTCTCACCCTCTCTCTTTAGTGAGAACTGGATTTTAGCTATGCACATGGTCATAGACATGGAGACCATGCTTCCCCAGCCTTATCTGCCACTGGATGTGGTCACACCAGGACATTCTGCCCAAGAGGTGGGAGAAGTGATCTGTGCAACATCCAGGCTAGGGCTTGAAGGAAGGCACCCTCCACTTCCCCCTTCCTACTATTCCGAATGGAGCGGACGTGATGGTGGGAAAAAAAGCACAGGGGCCACAAAATGGAACCCAGTGTGCATGAAACAGAGAAAACAAGACAGAAGCAGCTGGAAATCCGGCACCACGGAGTCATCCTCTCTGCCCTGGACAACTGTCGCTTTAACTGTCAAATGAGAGAAAAACAAGTTCCTATCTCGTTTAAGCCACTTATTTCGGTCTTGGTCACAATAATCAAACACACATCTTGACCAACACTTTTCTTTTTTTTTTTTTTTTTAAGATTTTATTTATTTATTTGACAGACAGATGACAAGTAGGCAGAGAGGTGGACAGACAGAGAGGGGGAAGCAGGCTCCCTGCTGAGCAGAGACCCCCCCCCCCATGTGGGGCCTAATCCCATGACCCTGGGATCATGACCTGAGCCAAAGGCAGAGGCTTTAACCCATGAGCCACCCAGGAGTCCCTTGACCAACACTTATATGCAGACGGCAGCCACTGCTTGGTTCCAAAGGATTATCGCCGTGAGGGATTATGGGTCCAATGCTGTACATTTGTCCAATTTTCCAAGAGAATAGGAAATGTAGATTTCCTTAAGATATCTGACTTTTGGGGTGCCTGGGTGGCTCAGTGGGTTAAAGCCTCTGCCTTCGGCTCGGGTCATGATCCCAGGATGCTGGGATGGAGCCCCGCATCAGGCTCTCTGCTCAGCAGGGAGCCTACTTCCTCCTCTCTCTCTGCCTGCTTCTCTGCCTACTTGTGATCTCTGTCAAATAAATAAATAAATAATCTTAAAAAAAAAAAAGATATCTGACTTTTACATACTGGCAAGTAACTCTGATTTCCAACACTATACAAGCCAAAAAAAAACCAGTCTGGGGGGCCATCGTCATTTCTGTTCCGCAGGCTTTTCTGAAACGAAGACTTTTTATGGGAACGAACAACATAATTTAGGGTGATAATAGCGACAGGATATTCAAGAGTCCTGAAAGCTTGGGCAAAACAAGAGTGTTCCCACAAACACTCACCACCTTCAAATATGGTCTCTTTGGTGGCTCCATTCTCTGGAGAACTGACTGTCCAGGCCTGTAAGGCAGCAGCAGCAACAGCCATCAGGTCTTACCTGCCCACAGCCCACTGCACAGCCTCCCTGAGACCAGTGCCCTTTATCAGGCTGAACACGGTCCCCTCCCCCTCCTTTTCAAGATTAAGGAATTTCTCACGAGATGGGGATAGACAACAGTACCAGGCAAGTATCACCCATCCGTGCAAAAAAAATCGAAGGTGAGAAAGGCATCCCTCTGTTTCATATGGAAGGTCTGGCAGCCTCACCAAACAAGTTCACCCAGACAAACCACTCCCTGGAGAAGGAGTGGGCAGTGGCAGAAGACAAAGAGGATGCGACATCCAATGCTCATTTGGGGGGGAACCTGTCGACGAGACAGGTAACAAGAAAATACCCTAGGTGGCCTCATCACTCTGCAGGGTCCCAGCTTAAACTCGCTTCTAAAAAGTAAGATCCCGTGTGAGGCAACTTCAGCTGAGCCCATCTTTCCCCTGGAATTCTGGTTTAAATGTCTATGCAAACGTCCATGGCTAGCCACAGGCGACTGATCGCCCCAACTGCCAGCAGGGCAGTGGCTCCATCAAGATTCTCCCCATACAGGTCAAACCACCCACTGTCCTCGCAAGCCGATTGAAAGATAAGAGAAATACTGTGGTGTCACTGTTGCACAAGCAGCACAATGAACAGATGCCAAAGATCGTGTTCCAGGAAAAGAGGTGCCTTCTCATCACACCACCTGCCTTCTAGGGAGCTGGGGTCTAGGTGGGTGCCGAGCCTTTGTGGTGCTCGTGCCGGGTAAGAGACACAAATTTGGAGGTAGGAGCTGGAGAGTTTCCCCAAATGGAGGGAGAAGGATTTGGATTTGGAGGTGAGGAGGATGAGTAATCTGGGAGGGAAGGTGACAAAATGAGAGCAGGAGGAGAATGGAGTGGGAGGTCTGTGTGCATGTGCCAAGAACCTCTTGCCCATCATCGGTCAATGCCTAAAACTAACCCAAAAGTCAGGCAAGTGGGCTTCTTAGGGGCACTGGAGATGTGTCATAGCAAGGGGGTGAGGAGGTGGGTGAGAAAGCAGAGAAGACCAAGAGAACACAATTCTCTTCTTTAAGAGAATTAAAAAAGAGTGTAGGAGGCTTGTGAGCTCCTTTACTGAGGTTCTGAGTAATTTCACCAATACCCTCGAGGGCCAGGGAGGCTCCTAAGACACTGAGGTAACATCACCTCTCCCAAAACAAGAGTTAGGAGTTCCTCCTGTGCCAGTCACCGTGCTCAACAACTTAAAACGAATTTGCACTGGATTTTCCAATAGTCTCAAGAAGTAGGTGTTACAGGACTTGTTTTACAGGTGGCTTTAAAATGTTATATATTTTGCTTATGATCGGACAGCTAACAGCTGCTTGGTCAAGACTGAAAGCTGGATCTGTTTGATTCCAAATTCTGCCATTTCTGCTCTGAAATATGCCATGTTTAGCGTTCGGAAAAGGACTCAGGTTAAATTCACTCATCACTAGATGCAGTGCAATCCTGTGCCTCCCGCTACGCTGCACCCAGGACACACATCACATTGGTGGTATTTCTGACAACGTAACTGGAATCTATGGAGGGATCCCCAGACAAGCCCAATTAGAGAAGCATTCCACAAAGCAACTCCCTTGATTCTTCATAATTGCCGAAGTCGTGAAAGGTAGAAAGACTGAGCAACTCTTCTAGGTTAAAAGACACTAAAGAGACAGGACAGCTAATGTAACACATGATCCTGGAGTACAACCTGATAGGGAAAAAAGTGAGTAAATATAAAGGGCATTATTGGGACAAATGGTAAAATTTAAACATGAACTGTCGCGGCGCCTGGGTGGCTCAGTGGGTTAAAGCTCTGCCTTTGGCTCAGGTCATGATCCCAGGGTCCTGGGACCGAGTCCCACATCGGAGTCCCACATCACATCGGGCTCTCTGCTCAGCAGGGAGCCTGCTTCCCCCTCTCTCTCTGCCTGCCTCTCTGCCTACTTGTGATCTTTGTCTGTCAAATAAATAAATAAAATCTTTCAAATAAATAAATAAATATGAACTGTCATTGTATCAATGGTACATTTGTTGAACTTGACAGTTATACGGTGGTTCCACAGGAGAATATTCTTGTCCTTGGGAGACACATCCAAAATACCTGGGGTATCTGGGGTTGTGAATTTTGTAACCCAGTCTAAAACAGTTCCACAAAAAATATTAAGTAGACAGACAGGGAGGAAGGATGAAGTAGGATATTTACATTTGAGAAATCACACTGAATGGAGGAGGAAATTCATTATATTGTTCTTAATAATTTTCCTCAGCAACTTGAACTTTTTTAAAATTAAAAAATTAAAAAGATTCTGCCTTCGCTTTCTAGTGGTACGACAGATTTCCCAAATGAGACAAATACAGATAAAACATTCTAAACCATGTTGCTGAGCTGGCATGAAAACAAAGAACCCTAAGAGGCCAAAATGTAAATAAAACAGGAATCCTGGGGAATCATCGAATGCCAAAGCCAGTTTTCATGCTGACAGTTTGTTGAAACTCGTGGGGACCTTGAGCTTCCTTTTTTTTTTTTTTGAACAGTTTTTTTGAGATCCAATTTGTACACCATAAAATTTAGCTTTTCAAATGTAGGAGTCAGTATTGTTTTTTGGGTTTTGTTTTGTTTTTTTAAGTATATTCACAAAGCTGTGCAACCATCACCAGTATCTAATGTCAAACATTTTATCATCCCCAGAAGAAACCCCATACCCACTAGCAGTCACTCCCTTCTCATTCCCCCACTGCCCCTCCAGGGCCAGGCCCCGACTGAGTTCATCTGCTTTCTGTTCTATGGAGTCACCCATTCTGGATACTTCATATAAACGGAATTCTACAATATGGCACGTTCTGTGTCTGGCTTTTGTCATTGAGCATAATGGTTTCAGTGGTCATCCATGCTGTAGTCTGGATGTAGTGCTTCATTCCTTTTTATTGCTAAATTAATAATCCATTCTATGGAGCCAACTGGGTGGCTTAGTCAGTTAAGCATCTGACTCTTGGTTTCGGCTCAGGTCACTGCTCTAGATTCTCTCCCTCTCCTTCCCCGTCTGCACCTCCCCACATTGTGCCCTTTCTTGCTTGCTTTCTTGCTCTCTTGCCCTCTCACTCTTTCTCTTTCTTTCCTTTCCCAGAGAGAGACTGAGAGAGCATAAGCAGGGGGAACAGCAGGCAGAGGGAGAAGCAGGCCCCCGCTAGGCAAGAACCCCAATGCAGGACTTGATCCCAGGACCCTGGGCTCATAACCTGAGCTGAAGGCAAACACTTAACCTAATGAGCCACCCAGGGGCCCATGTTCAAATTTTCTTTAACAGAAGCTTGTTTTATTAAATTATTTTGACCATATGCCTAGAAATGGAATTGCTGGATGATATGACTCTGTTTTTCCTTTTGAAGAATTGCCAAATTGTTTTCCAAAGTAGCTGCACCATTTCACAATCCTAACAGCAGCACATAGGCGTTCCAATTTCTCCACATCCTCACCAAGCCTTGTTATTGCCTGTCCTTTTAGTTATAGCCATCTTACTGGCTGTGCACAGGTATCTCACTGTGCTTTTGATTTGCATTTCCCAAAAGACCAAGGAGAAAGAGTATCTTTTCATGTGCTTATTGGCCTTTTGTATACTTTCTTTGAGAAACTGCTATTCAGATCCTTTGCCAAGCTTCCATCTTGGTGTTAGATGGCAGAAGATAATTAAAGCCAAGGGGCCACCCAAGGTGTAAAGTCTAAAGGGAAACAACCTCCCATCCCCACTCCATGTAGAGCTGGAATCTTAGAGGACCATCCCTTCAATGTCAAGGTAGATAAGAATTAACTCACTGCCCAAAGGGACCAGCAAGATAACAGCTATCTCAGTCTTGGCAATGGGTAGAGAGCAAAAAATACCCCCTTTCAATTCAGAGCCACACTCCGTCTCTCATTTGGGTTGGGTCTGAGTCTATGCAGGCACTAAAGAACACAGGCGATCTGAAAAAGTTAAGGAATTTCTAGAAATGTAAAGAATTAAATTTAAAAGTTGAATGTATGGATTAAACAGCTAAAAAAGAATTATTAAAATAGAAGATATAATACATACATACATACAGGCCAGGAACACAGAGTCGGAAATTATCAATTTTAAAAACAGAAGACAGAGCCTGGGGATCTAGTACATATTTAATTAGAGTTTCAGAAGGAGATGAAATAAAATAAGACAAATATTTCCAACATTTCAAGAGATAAAGGCTGAGAATTTTCCAATATTGTTGAAAGATGGAAAATTGGATCCAAGAATCCTGTTAAACCCAAGGATAAATAAAAAGAAATTCTCAGACATACAATGAGATTGCTGCATATAAAGACAAAGACAATTTTAAAAGAAAAAGAAGCCAAATTAAAAAGGAGGCAAATTGCAATTTGACTGCCAACTTCAACAGCAGCCATGGAAACCAGTAAGACAAAAGAATGACACCTCTAATGAATGGAGACAAAAAGGACTGACAGCTTAGAATTCTATAATCTGTGCAATTATCTTTCAAGAATGAGGAGGAGAAAGATTTTTGTAAAAACAAAAGCAGATGGTGGGCCTGAGTTATAAAAAAAACAATGAGCAAAGAAATTGGGCAACCATGTGGGTTGTGGGTAAAACAAAACTGTTGACTGTATACAATAATTATAATGCCTAACATGTAGGTGGAAAAGAGTACAATATTATAAATTGTGAGGGATGTCATCTGCATTAGAGTTCTGAGGTTTGTTTTTTTTTTTCCTGCTTAGAAGCAGGTTAAAAATACACATTAATTTCAACCCGTATACCAGACTAAGTATGAATGTTAAGATAGCTAAGGAATCCACAAAGGATAGTTAGAGCAGAACTTCCAAACAAATAGAAGAAAGTGAATAAGAAATACAAAATGGAACACCGAATCATTCCAAAACATGGCAATCCAGGTGGTCATCAACATAGAAGGGGCCAATGGGGAATACATGTTTCTCTAACAGAAGCAGCAAGTAACAGAAGGTAGCACCTGATTCTATATTCAGTAAAGTTCAAAATGAGTCAAGGCTAAACAATGGCTAGAACACTTTGAACTTTATAAAATAACAAAGCCAGGACAGCATTACCTCTGGGAAGTAGACAGGGCACACAAGGGGCCTCTAAGATACAGTAGAGTTCTAATTCTTAAGCTGAGTGATTGGCATATACTTTTTTTCCCACTAAAAAATACTTTATTATTATTATTATTTAATTTTTTAAATCATTCTTTACTTTTAAATTTTTTCTTTAAATCATATATAAGTTTAATACCATATGATATTTCACATATAAAAATGTTTTAAGGAATCTTAGTTCTGGGGGCATAACAAGTCTGCAGAAGACACTACTCCCCAGCTAATGCAAGTAAGCCACTGAACTACTGTGGCCCAACCTTTTCAAGTCCCCCAAGGAACAGGAAACACAAATGCCACCTCCCATCTGAGCTCCCTTTCCACAGGCTAGCAGCTAAGCCAGCCTGGTATTAACCAGTGACCTGGTTCACTGAGCTTTGGTTTTCCACCTTTCACTAAATGAACCTAGCCACATAGAGGGAAGTTAAAAAAAAAAAAAAAAAAATCCAACATTAGCATCCCAGGGCAGCAACAACATAAGCTCGTGATCCGAAATGTGAATTAAAAGGAAAACAACTCAAGATTCATGTCACAGTTAAAGGAACCTGAGACATGATTTCCAAAGTATAAGCTAGTAGAATATTAAATACAGCGACTACATAGGTCTCCTCTAATGTCTCCATCTCTAAGGAAATTGCTGGGTTCATGAAACCAGAAGGAGGCCAGAGACTCAAAGCACACAGATCTTTTTTCCCCCTAAAGTAAACCTAGAGTTGAAGGCAGATGAGCTGACAAATCCTGGATATCTTCTCCTCTTGACCGCCACACAGAGTAGTGTCAGGAAACACAACTGTTTTCTGTCTCTAAAGAATCTATTCAAGAATGCCCCTTCAGGGGCACCTGAGTGGCTCAGTGGGTCAAAGCCTCTGCCTTTGGCTCAGGTCATGATCCCAGGACCCTGGGAGACCCGCATCGGACTCTCTGCTCAGTGGGGAGCCTACTTCCTCCTCTCTCTCTTCTTGCCTCTCTGCCTACTTGTGATCTCTGTCTGTCAAATAAATAAATAAAAATTAAAAAAAAAAAAAAGAATGCCCCTTCAAGTCTGCTCACGGTTTAGTGATTATGATAAAGTTCTTCTCTTTCTGAAGTGATCTTTGAAGCCTGCCAATCCTTGTTGATAAAGATTGTATAGATTCTTTTTTTTAAAGGTTTTATTTATTTATTTGATAGAGAACACGAGTAGGGGCACAGGCAGAGGAAAAAGCAGGCTCCCCACCTAGCAGGGAGCCCAATGCTAGGCTCGATCCCAGGACCCTGAGATCATGACCTGAGCTGAACACAGATGCTCAACCAACTGAGCCACCCAGGCTCCCCTAAAACCACAATTTAAAGACGTCTGTCCCACTACCAGTCCTCTCTGGAAACAAGGCAGGTTACAAATCAACAATAAAGATGTCTTTCTCCTCTGAATTATTTTCCCCCCAGAAAGTGGCAATAATAATAATCAACAATAAAGATGTCTTTCTCCTCTGAATTATTTCCCCCCCAGAAAGTGGTTTATAAATAGGTTTTAGATAGAAGAAGGAAAGAAATGAAAGGCAAGATAAGAAGGTTGGAACTTTGCCTGTTTTTCCAAAACAGGCCATTAAACTCAGGCCTCCGGAAAACTGACCTACCCTATAACTTCTTAGACCTTTATTGAATAGAGTTTACACAGGAACATAAATGGATGAAATGTTTCCACTGCACCAACAAAGCTGGCATCATTCATAATTGTAGCTAGGTCATTCTTCTACTCATAGTCTAAGTGAACTGATCATGTTAAAAGGTAAAATACATGGGTCTTTGTAGTTCTCACTGTAGCCTTTAAGTTTTCTTTAGTCAGAAGTATCATCATAGTCCTAACCTCAGTACACCACAGAAGCTCAATTCTATGTTCATGCTCATTGCTGGGTACATAAAAACTCACCAGAAGCTAAGATAGGACCATCCATTCTCAATGCAGCCCTGTCCAACTGGGATTAATCTATATAGTCTGGATCTACTGAGGGAAGAAGGACAGAAAGAAATCTATATTTAGCCAGGAAATAAACCAATGTTTACTTCTGGGACAGGGCTTACATGTAGCTCATTTTGCTCTCTCTCTGCTAAGTCATCATCACCCTTCTCATTATTATGGATGGAAGTTCAGGAAACATTAGGTCAGTCATACAAGGACATAGAGCTAGAAATTGAATGCATGTCTGAACTGAAAAAGGGCAAGTCCTTTGAATGTCCCAGAAGTGTGACAAGTCACAGGTCTTTCACTTCCAACACAATGAGCCTTATAGAATCCAATGAAAGTGGCTGTGGTAAGTACAGCACATAGACCCACTCAACTCCACTCAGTTCCCCTTGCAGTATGCCTTACTGCTCACCAGAGGCTGGAAACCAGATTATAGTCCAGGTTCCACGCATGATGTAGCTTGGGCAGAAACACTCATATGAGCAAGGCTTGGAAAGCAAAAGACAACATCATGGGGCTAGAAGATACGCTTTCCCTGCTTCTGTGCTCCCACTGCAAACCAAGGAGTGATTTCCTTGTGGCCACTATACTAAAATCCCAGTGTCCTGTCCCTTGCTTTATAGTGTTGAGAGACAAGTCAGGGGGAAGCCTTTTGAGGCCGTCTGTCACAATGGAGCCCCAGGATCCAGCAGTTGTGAGAGTAAATCCTACTTCTTTATGTTTTTACCCATGACAGTGGAGTTCTGAGGGTGATTCTGAAAGGTTTTGCCAGAAGCTTCGCTTAAAGCCTGCTCTTCCAGCCCTACAAACAATTTTGGAAGCCATCTAATGACGCATAATAAATCTCTTGCTGCTTCAGTCGGCTAGAATGGATATTGTCATCTGCGACTGAACCATGACCAAGACAAATGGATATCCTGCTTTCCCACTGAAAGGAGATTTTACTGGACAGGCTAGCATGAACTAATGGGTGGGTATGGAAGAGGGAGAAGCAATCAGGTGAGATTTGTTTCACCTGTCTCTCCACAAGTATGGCTGACTCATTCGTGTATTATTTAGGAACTGTTTCCTCAAATCAATGCTCAACTAGAAAGTAAAGTTAAGATGGGATTCCCCAAAACTTGGGCTGGCTTAATATCAATTAAGATAATAAGAGTGAAGATTCATTTTATTTTATTTTTTTTAAAGATTTTATTTATTTGACAGAGATCACAAGTAGGGAGAGAGGCAGGCAGAGAGGGAGAGGGGGAAGCAGGCTCCCTGCTGAGCAGAGAGCCAGATGGATGCGGGGCTCAATCCCAGGACCCTGGGATCATGACCTGAGCTGAACGCAGAGGCTTGACCCACTGAGTCCCCCAGGCGCCCCCATCACCAGGCCTTCTAAGAAATAGAAAAAAGCAAGGAATACCTAGAAGGCTTGTTCGTATCAACCAGCTAAGCTTTTAATAATTCAGATGGAAATGAGCACATTTAAATGTCACCGCCGACAGCCTATAGGTTTTTCTGGTTTTGTTTTTAAGATTTTATTTATTTATTTATTTGACAGACAGAGATCTCAAGTAGGCAGAGAGGCAGGAAGAGGGAGAGGAGGAAGCAGGCTCCCTGCTGATCAGAGAACCCGATCCATGCGGGGCTCGATTCCAGGACCCTGAGATCATGACCTGAGTTCAAGGCAGACACTTAACTGACTGAGTTACCAGACGCCCCATCAGCCCTCATTGGGATCTCTGCTCAGCACAGAATCTGCCTCTCCCACTCCCTCTGCCCCTCCACTTCGTTCATGCTCTCTCACTCTCTTTCTCTCTCTCAAATGAATAAAATCTTTAAAAAAAAATCATTTTAAATGAAAATTAATGGTGGGGTGCTTGGATGGCTCAGTTGGTTAAGTATCTGACTCTTGACTTCAGCTCAGGTTGTGATCTCATGGTCATGAGACTAAGCCCCATGGTTGGTTCTGTGCTCAGTCGGGAGTCTGCTTGAGATTCTCTCTCCCCTCCCCCTGCCTCTCTCCCCACAAACAAGTAAATAAATCTAAAAGAAAGTAAGAGAGAGAGAAAGGAATTAATAGTAAAATACTCATCTAAGGAAAAGTACTGCTACCTTCCTGGGAATAGTTCTAGTCAAAAATCTTAGCAAAAAAAAACCCTAAAATTTGTATCTTTTATATTTTAGATTTTGAGATGAATAATGGACCAAAGCCCTACAAGGAATAAATGCCTTTTGAATTTCAGCTCAAACTTGAAAATCTGAAGCTTTAAACTATCCTTCAGTACCTCCCTAAGCGTATTTTCTTTTTATGTCTTACATCCTATTACTGATCATTTGTTATAATAAAAATAGAAAGGTGCTATTTACCACCACATTCTAAATGCCAGATACAGATTCTGGCACACAATAAATATTCACATACCTGATGATTGAATACATAAGAAATGCATTTTTAACTTACACTGGAAAATACCTTGAAGAGCGTGAGAATCAATCCTAACACAGCACTGAAGACAAGGGAACAGTTGAGAAGTCGTCTTTGTAGGAACTAATGTAAATCTTTGTCCCACAATTAATCCATGCATTATATAAAAATTTAATCAAAGCCCAATACAGTTTGACAAGAGAGGGGGGAACAGCAGTGCAGGGCTTAAAAAAAAATTCTGAAAGTTATATCTGAGGTGGTTTACCTAGCAGATGTTAAAATGTTATCCTAGAACTACAGATGGTAAAAAATGGGAACAGAGACTGGAATAGAGTGGAAAGTACAGAGTTGAAGGTAAGAAGATACAAGAATTAAGTAAATGAAACAAGCAACCCAGATTAGTGAAGGAAAAATAGAGTTGTCAATAGATCATGCTGGGACAACTGAACAGACATTTGGAAATGAAGTTAGAGCTCAAATTTATACCTTCTGCTACAGTAAATTTCAATATGAAGATTAAACATTAAAAAAATCTTAAAAGAAAAAAGTTAAATACAAAATATTTGGGTTGTGTTAGTGAGGTACAAACTTCTAAGCATGATGGCAAATGTGCGGGCAAAATGAGATGAATCAAAGATAAACTTTGGATTTTGTAAATAAAATCATCATAAATAAAATTATGGTGTCATAGGGCAGAAAAAAAAACAGAAAGAAGGTCAATATTCCTTCTGTACATCAAAAATACCTTTAAGGAACAAAACAGCTGAACTTCTCTTTCAAAGTAGCTGACCAGACCTGTATGCTTACCTCTTCATCCTCCCTATATCCCATTGAAATAACTGAAAAACAAACAAACAAACAAAACCCCCAAGTAATTTCAAAATACGGAGTAGCGCAGGGGCACCTGGGTGGCTCAGCCAGCCACCTGGTGGCTAAGCGTCTGCCTTCAGCTCAGGTCACAATCCCAGCGTCCCAGCATCGAGCCCCACATGGGGGCTCCCTGCTCAGTGAGGACCCTGGTTTTTCCCTCTACCTCTGCCTGCTGCTTCCCTTGCTTGTGCATGCGCTCTATCTCTTTCTGTCAAATAAATAAATAAAATCTGAAAAAAAAAGTACAGGGTAGTGCTGAAAAGCTGAATAGAGCAGCAGCGGTGACTGGAGTAGTGAGGGATCCCTGGGAGGGACGTGGGAACAAACTAATGACAAACACACAGTTTCTAACCTATAGCTCTAGAAAGGAAAATTGAGGACCTATCAAAAAAAGGTGAGGTTCCAAACAGACCCTCGGAAAAATCCAGACTAGAGTTAACAACAGAAGTGGGAGAAGGAATAAGCCAAGAGTAATCTGCTAAGTATGAATTTGAAGGCTTAGAAGCTGCCAAGTTAATCATGATCTCCCCGATTCCCTCCAGCAGTTACTTCTGGAAATAGCCCCCAAGACAAAGCTTCAAGACAGCCAGATCCTTCAGCAAGCTATGTGCACACCTCATAGAAAAGTAGTCCACGCAGGTACACTCTTCCTTAATGTCCCCCCTTCGCCGGATTAATATCTCTCTTCCTCTGGAAACAAAACAAAACAAAACCCACTAGGTCTAGGTCATGTGATGAAAATCCGCGTTCACTGCCAGAGGCACAGGATTCTCACTCACATTAAGCAAACACTCTCCAGCCATCTCATCTACAATTACAAACCGACAAATATGAATCACCAAATGATTGAGGAAATCAGCAGGAGAAAGCGCCAACAGATTCAACAAGCAGACAAGGTCTCTCTGCAAACAAAGTGAAAATATACCAAAGGGTCCTAAAATGATTCAATTAAAAATAATAATAATAATCGGGCTACAAATGAGAAAGAATGATAAACTGTTGTGAATTAAAAATATCAAAGCCCAAAAAACCATACTCCACAGAAAATCTGAATTGGGGCTGGAACTGTTATTTCCCTAAAACTCTGCAAAAGAACAATGAGAAGGAAAGTTTGGGTGGGGCGGGGAGGGGGGTGAAGCAAGGAGATACTGAAGACAGTTTAATCTCTCCCGGAACTTCTGGATTGAATAAAGAGTTTTTGGAAGGAGGAAATGGAACAGATGTAGGAAGTAGAAAAAAGTTCTCTGTGCTGAAGAGAGATTTGGTTATTATTTATACAGGGTCCCATGAAGGCTGATAAATAAGGAATGCTTTTCTAGACACACAGTGGTAAAGTAACTGGTCTCTACAGATTTCTAAACATGGGGAGAAAATTCCAAAAGCTTCTAAGGAGATTTTAAAAAAACACCATTTGATTGTTTAAAAGGAAATACGAACATTATTCCCACGGAGAAGTGGGTTTATAACCTAGGACAAACAAGCTCTCTGACTTAAATATTACAAAGGTTATATTCTGCAAGAGATGCAAAGGACATAGTCTCAGCAGGGATCACCAGGGGCCATCAGTCTAGAACCGCCCTGAGAGAGGGCCTTCAAGTCCTCTCCATCCCATCCCAGGTTGGGGCAACAGCATTCTGTCCGCCCAGGGAGAGAAGCCATCAGGACTCAGGAAACTCCAAGTGAGGGTTTAACAATCTTCTTTAATTCCCAACCATAACAACCTGAAGGTCTACTATAATTACCAGATATGGCCGCAAAATGACCTTTCACAAACTTATTTCACCCCAATGAAACATTCCACCCACAAGTTCTTGCTATACCACCAATGCCATCTTTCTACATTCTCCTGCAACATCCAAGTCACTTCATGCAAGGCTGTGCTGCAATGAAGTCTGTGGGAATGCACAATCATGAATGGACAAGGCCTGGAAGGGACTAAACTTCATGGCCTGTCTAGGGTCTACGAGACCACCAGGTCTCTTATTAACAGTACTAGATGCTTGAAGACAATGAAAGGTCTTCAAAGAATTAACGAAAAGAAGTGTTAAGACCTATAATTTTATACCGAATTATTATTCAAGTATGAAGATAAAAGAAAAATGTTTTTAGATGTGCAATAATTTAAAACGTTTACCATCTTCCCACTTACTAAAACAATTACTCAAGGAGTTATCTGGAAATTGAAAAATAAGAAAGTAAATGACATAAAAAATTGACGAAAGAGTGTGAGAAAAATCTAAACTTGTTAAGTCTAAATAGTTGTTCAGAGATATGGGCGGGAAGCTTCAGACAACCAGCAAGAAACAATTCCTAAGGGGCATCTGGGTAGCTCAGTGGGTTAAAGCCTCTGCCTTCAGCTCAGGTCATGATCCCAGCGTCCTGGGATTGAGCCCTGCATTGGGCTCTCTGCTCAGCGGGGAGCCTGCTTCCCTCTCTCTCTCTGCCTGCCTCTCTGCCTGCCTCTCTGCCTACTTGTGATCTCTGTCAAATAAATAAATAAAATCTTAAAAAAAAAAAAAGAATAAATAAGGAGGACAGTATTGTTTTTTGAATGGTTTTGAAGTTAAACATCTTAATTTTCTGGGTGGTTAGAAAGATATGTTTAGGTACTTTGAGGAAAACTTAAAAACTAAACTCTAAACAAAATAGAATCTATAATTTCATTCATTAGAGGAAAAAATAAGGAAAACTAAAAATACTAAGTAAGTTATCACAATAAATGTAAATGTGATAACATTTCCATGTGGAAAACAAGTTCTCAGACTGGGTATATAAATAAAATTTAGCTATACGATGGGTATAGAAGATGTACTTATAATAAGAAGAAAAAAGTGAAAAAAAAAAGGGAGGATTTCCTTTTGGGAAGATTAAATATTTTGGAACTACACAGAAGTGGTGATTGTACAACACTGTGAATGTGCTAAATGCCATTCAATTGTTCACTTTAAAATACTCAATTTTATTTCAGCCATATGTGGAATTTGATAAATAAAACAAACAAGCAAAGTGGGGGGAGAATGAGACAAAATAAGAAAAAAACTCTTAACTAGAGATAACAAATTCATGGTTACCAGAAGGGAAGGGGGTGACAGGATGGGTGAAGTGGATGATGGGGCTTGGGGCAGGCACTTACTCTGATGAGTACTAGGCAATATGTGAAATTGCTGAATCACTATACTGTACACCTGAAACTAATATAACACTGTATGTTAACTGGAATTAAAATAAAAACTTAAATAGTTAATTTTATCTTTTGTGACTCTCACTTCAATTCAAAATAAAGGGACAAGAATATAACAGATAAATGTTAGCCAGAAAGCTTGTATGGCAATATTAAAATCAAACAAAATGGGTCACAGCAAATGCATCAAAAAGGCTGGTCTTACATGAGTGTAGAAACAATCAGATAGAATATTAACAAATTAAATTCAAGAGTAAAAAAAGTTTTAAAATAAAATAGAATATATTATAACAAAGTAGAGATTTATTCCAAGGTCACTAGAATGATTCAATGTTGGATTTCCTAATATAACTCATTCCATTAGCAAATTAAGGGAAATAAAATCCTGGTGATCACACTGACAAACACTCCTCTCCCCAAATCCTATCTTCTAAATTCAACAATAGTTTTTGATTAGAAGTACAAGTTAAACTTCCCTTCTTTAACTCAACAAAGAATATCTACCAGAACCTATCGTTAAACCTGTACTGTCATTGATACATTGGAAAGAGCCCAACTAAAGTTACGAGCCAGCCAAGGACACTCATACCATCCCAATCATTCAACATTATACTGGTAGTCCCAACATATGCAATAATGAAAAAAAAAAAAAAGTATAAATATAAAGAGGAAAAGAAAAGAATCCAAGGTGCCTGGATGGCTCAGTTGGTTAAGCATCTGCCTTTGGCTCAGGTCATGATCCTGGGGTCCTGGGATTGAGCCTCACATTGGGCTCCTCACTCAGCAGGGATTCTGCTTCTCCCTTTTCCCCCTCCCCTTCTTGTGCTCTCTCATGTTCTCTATCTAATAAGTAAATAAACTCTTTAAAAAGCAAAAATAGAAAACAATCCTCATTCACAGATAGTACTATAATTTACTTATAAAAGAAATAAAACTGTTAAAACTAGTAATGCAAATATGATAGCCAAACACAAGATTGAAATAAGAAAAATAATAGCTTCCTTATAAACCACAAATAATAGAAATTGATAAATCCTATTAATTTTTACAAATATCCCTTATCAAAATTGAGAATTCCTAATTCTAGTAAGAAATACATAAAGGGTGCCTGGGCCGCTCAGTTGATTAGGCGTCTGCCTTCCACTCAGGTCACGATCCCAGGGTCCTGGGGTTGAGCCCTGAGTGTTGGTCTCCCTGCTCAGTGGGGAATCTGCTTGTCCCTCTCCTTCTGCCCCTCCCCCAACTCATGTTTTCCTTTGATCACTCTATCTCTTGAATAAATAAATAAAATCTTAAAAAAATATATTAGATTCATCTGGAAAAAAATTTAGGACTTCAAGAGCATAAACTGACCTAAATAAATAGAGAGGTACAATATCCCTAGATTATAAGATTCAATATATTAATTTATAATATTAATTTTATTAATTTATACATTACTGAATTATCAAGTTAATTTATAAATTTAATATAACTCAATCAAAGTTGTAAGGGGGTTTAAGGAACACTGATTCTGAAAATCACTTAGTGTAAATATACAAGAACAGCAAAGAAATACAAAAGTCTGTAAGACTTACTCTACTGGATATTATAATTCACGATGAATCTACAGTAATTAAAAGATTATAGAGTTAACTCAGGAATAGAACAGATTAGGGTCAAGAAATAGTTACACATGTATGGGAATATGATATGATTAATGGTGAGACAACTACATATCCATTTGAGGAAAAAAGTGAAATCACATTCTTATCTTATACCTACAAAAGGAACTTAGGGCTTAAGACAGTAAATACTTGTAACACTAAAAAAAATTATCCTATATTTCCTTCAAATATCTGCATAATCCTGGGGGTAGGGAAACCATGTTTAAGCAAAGCAAACCCTAGAAGGCTAAATAAAGATAACAGGCTTAAAGATTCTATTTATTTATTTATTTAGAGAGCATGCAAGCAGAGGGAGGGGCTGAGAGCGAGGGAGAGAATCTCAAGCAGACTCCACCCTGAGCAATGAGCCCAATGCGGGGCGTGCTCTCACGACCCTGAGATTCTGACCTGAGCAGAAATCAAGAGTCCAACACTTAACCAACTGAGCCAGCCAGGTGCTTCAAAGATAACAGTTTAGACTGTGCAAGTTAGAAAATTATTTTAGTGAAAATGGCATGATTGATGCTATTAACAAGTGACAGAGGAAAATTAATAACCCTTAGTATATAGGAAACTTATAAACCAACCAAGAAGAACATAGAAAAATATTAAGATATTATTAAATGATGAAACAGTTGCAGAATATATGTAATATACTCATTCATGTATGTGCAGCATACTGTATGTTCACATGTATACAGAAAAAGGTCTGGGAGAAACGTGAATGGTAAGTACATCAAGGCAGATGGGTAGATGAGGGATGGAATGAAGGACGTATGTTAGCAGAGACTTTCAGTTTTCATTCTCTATATAAATGATATGAAATTTATCTTTACAATGAGCACTTATTACTTTGCTGTAGGCTTCTTTAATTCCATTAACTCATTAATATACCCTTGTTATTAAAAAAAGTAAACCTATAAAAAGATAAGCAGCTACAAAGCAAACAACCCATTCAAACACATTCCCCATACCAACCTTATTTCTCTCCTGGGAGGTAATTTTCATTTAAGCTTTCTCTCTCTCTTTTATATCTTTAAAACATTTTCTTAAAGAAAGAAAGAGCCCATGTTTTAAATGAAGAGGAAAAAATTAGCAGTTATCAAGAGAAGAAATAAATGGCTAATGAGCCTATTTAAAATATTCAACTTTAATAATCAGAGAATGCAAATAAAAACAATTTGTTCTTTTTCACATGTCCAGGGTTCCCCTAAATATTAGCTGATATTCTTTCTGACTGGTGTCGTCTATGCCAAACTAGTTTTTTTTTTTATTTTTAGTATCTCCCACTCTAACAGAACTGGCAAATATGAAAACAAAGTTTGAGTATTTGCAGAAACAAACCCTGTTACACACTGAAATACCACTAGAGGAAATGTAAGTTGGTATAAACTCTGTACAACCTGGCAGCAGAATCAAACGTATTAAAAACACATATGCCAAACGACAAAAAAAAAAAACTATTAGAACCAATAAATGAGGTCATCAAAATTGTAGGATACAAGATCAAAGATAGAAAACTCAATTGGATTTCCATGATCTAACAATGAAGAGTATGAAAATGAAATTAAGAAAATAATTCCATTTGCGAGAGCATCAGATAGAGTAAAATACTTAGGAATAAATTTAACAAAAGAAAAACAAGACCTGTGTACTGAAAACTATAAAACATGTTGAAAGAAATTAGAGGAAACCTAATTAAATGGAAAGCCATCCCATGTTCACAAACTGGAAAATTTAATTTTGTTAAAGATGGCAATATTCCCCAAATTGATCTACAGATTCAACATAATCCATATTGAAATTTCAGCTGCCCCTTTTTACAAAAACTGACAAACTGATACTAAAAATCTATATGGAAATGCAAGGGACCCAGGATAGCCAAAAAACAATTTTGAAAAAAGAAAAACAAATTTGGCACACTCACAACTTCAGATTTCAAAACTTTCTACAAAGCTACAATAATCAGTACAGTGTGGTACTGGCATTAAGAACACAGAGATCAATGGACTAGAACTGAGAATCCAGAAATAGGCCCTTATAATACTACATCTGATTTTTGAAAAGGGTGTCAAGACAATTCAATGGGAGAAAAAGTCTTCAACAAATGGTGCTGGGACAATTAGATATCCATATGGAAAAGAATCAACTTAGACCCCTATTTCATACTGTATAAAAGTAACTCAAAATGCATCACAGACTCAAAGATAAGACAAAACTATACAACTTTTAGGAGAATACATAAAAGTAAATCTTCATGACTTCGGATTAAGAAAGTCTTCTCATATATGATATCAAAAGCATATGCCACGAAAGAAAATATATACATAAATTGCATTTTACTGAATTAAGAATCTTTGCACTTCAAAGGACGCCATCGCATAAAGTGAAAAGACAACTCACCGAATGGAAGAGAAATATTTGCAAGTCATATATCTGATAAAAGACTTGTATCCAGAATATGTAAAGAGATCTTCCAACTCAACAATAATTTTTTAAACGACAAGGGATTTGAACACACATTTCCCCAAAGAAGATATGCAAATGACCAATAAATACATGAAGAGCTGTTCAACATCACTAGTTGTTAGAGAAACACAAACCCAAACCACAATGAGATACCACTGCACACCCTGTAGGACACCCGCAATCAAAAAGAGAGAAAATAAACAATCTTAGTGAAAATGCAGAGAAATTAGAACTCGGATTGCTGGCTGGATTGCAGGGCAGTGCAGCCACTTTGAAAAGTCTAGCAGTACTTCAAACTATTAAACAAAGAGTTACCCTGTGACTCAGCCATTCCATTCCTATGTAACTGCCCAAGTGAAAACATATGTCCACAAAAATACTTTGTTCATGAAGGTTCATAGCAGCATTATTCATAATAGCCAAAATGTGGAAACAACCCAAATGTCCATCAATTGATGAATACACAAAATGAAATATATAATGGAATATTATTTGGCAAAAAAGGAATTAAGTACTGATGTGTACTACAGCATGGATGACCACTGAAAGCATTAGGCTAAGTAAAAGAAACAAGACAGAAAGGACCACATATTATAGGGACATTTTTTGAGATGTCCGGAATAGACAAATTAGAGACAGAAAGTAGACTAACTATTAAAAGGTATGGGGTTTCTTTCTGAGGTGACAAATATGTTCTAAAATAGTGGTACAACTCTGTGAGCATCCTAAAAACCTCAAATTGTACATGTTAAAAAGGTCAATTTTATGATCTGAGTATCTCCATATAGCTGCTTTTTAAGAATGCACATGCTAAAACTCACAGAACTCTACACTAAAAAGGGTGAATTTTACTGGATACCTCAAAATTGACTTCAAAGAAAATTCAATGACCTTTTATTCACTTCTAAGTGCTCACTCTTAGTAAACATTAAAGAGCCACCAGAAAGAATCAGCATAAAGGAAGCTTGTTACATTTTTAAAGGAAAGAAACATAACCTGAAGAGTAGGAGCCTGGATATTTATGGAATACTATGTGGCCATTAAGAATGTCATAAGAAATTAATTATTAATGAGGAAAGGTAATTTATCAGGACTCAGCAGGACACCCAGCACTTTCAGATTGGGTAATCCCAGATGAGTTTAATAAAGGTGTTATTTATAAAGCAGGGGGCAGGGAAACCACAGTCATAGTGCAGGGCCTGGCAGTGGAGAGCAGCTGGGAGGGAACGGCTGGCTCTGAGAGCCAGGGAAAACAGCTGGGTGCAGAGCGGTGCCAGACAGCCCGCCTTCCACCGAGGGACAGTGTCAACCTGCTCAGAGTCAGCAGGGAGGAATCCCAGGGACTGAAAACCCAAAACCTGCTCTCCTCTCACCGCCAGCCTCCTGCGGTTACCACTTCTGGATGAAACATCAGAGGGGAGCTCCTTGAGACAGTCCAAGCAAGTCAGCCTTCAGGGTGGAGGACAGAGTGGGGAAGGGTGTGGAGTGGATCTGGGGGACAAACGGGAGATATCCAGCGCAGATGGCCATAGCAGTAAACGAAAGAATAGTTTGTAAGTGACTGCATCCAAAAAAAAAAAAAATTACAGATAAATGATACATAACCACTTGAACAATCCTGGAGTGGTTTATTCCAAGTGCTAAATAGTGATTCACTCAGCGTTCTTTAACAGTGGTGCTGTTGGCAATTGGTAAAGCAATTCATTGTTGGGGACTGTCTCATGCACTTCAGGACATTTAGTGACCCTGACCCCCAGGGCATAAAACACCAGTAGATGCTTCAATATTACAATAACCAATTTTTTTTTTTCAATTTTAAATCCTATCCCCTCCTAGTACCATGCCCATTAGGAACCACCATGGGAGCTAGAATTACATCTTAACTGCATTTTTCTATATTTTTCTACAAAGACTAGGTATTGTTTTGTGAAATGGAAACTATGTTCACTGAGTTTTTCTTTTTTAAAGAATTCAACAGGATAATATGATTTAGATTCCAGCTCTCGGTAAATTCTACTCATCCCTCCCCACCTAAGTCTGCTCATGACAGTAAGCACACGAAAGGTGACCTGACATTATTACCCGGATGCTGTAATTCATTTTTAAGTCACCAATAACAGGAAGGGTGCAATTAACTCAGCTTCTGACAAACCACTTTAATTCTTCAAGTACTCGTAATTATTATAAGATCACAGCATCCTACAAGTCACGGGTCAGGTACTGGATTGCTTCTAGCTTGTTATAAAACTTTAAACGGAAGGAAATGACTACAATTTGGTTTCAACACAATGTTACATTGGCATAGCCCAAAGTGTTTGAGTAGGTTAGCTACAACCACTTGCTCCTGTGGGAAAGCCAGGGCTAGTGAATTTGACAACAGATTTGGGGGAACATTGTGTTTTGTTCTCTACTACTTCATTTCTCCCACATTCAAGCAGGAAGTCGGAGTCTTAGCAATTCTTTGTCCCGGTATTTGGTGTTTATTTTTCGAGGCAGAAAATAACATCCTTCTCGGGACAGGTCTATCTGAATGCCAGGGTGGGGACAGCAATAGTTGGAAACCTGCTCCCCCGTCACCACCCCCCAATAAAGACTCAGTGGTACCATATTGCTTTACCGCTAAGAAACCATCTACAATAAGCCACATCCTGATTTAGACATTAAAACATGAACCAGAAATATTTTAGATCAATAAAGCATTTATCATTTAAGATGATTTTTCAGATTTTTATTTTAGAAATTCTCCTAACTTAAAAAAAGTATTTTTAGTTTGATAGGTTCACATTACTGATAATAATTTAAGCCAGCAGAATTTTGTGGAAAGATAATTTCAGAATATGTAACAAACCTTTAATTTTGTGCACTCTTTGACACACAACTGTACTTTAAAGAACTTTCCCTTGAGAAAATCACTGCATAAATGTGGAAAGAGGGACAAAGAAGGAAAATTGCTATAACACTGGCTATACTAGTAAAACCTAGAAACATGTTAGTTTTTTTTTTTTAACTTTTATTTCTTTTTCTTTTGAGAGAGAGGGAGCACGTGGGCGTGTGAAGCAGGTGGGGAGTAGGGCAGTGAGGGAGAGAGAAAGAATCCCAAGCTGGCTCCACACCCAGCACAGAGCCCAGTGCAGGCTTGATCCCACAACCCTGAGATCATGACCAGAGCCAAAATCAAGGGGCAGACACCCAACCAAATGAGCCACTCAGTCACCCCGAAACATGAAAACAGAGGAAATCAAATACGGTACTTCCTTACAACAGAAAACTGTAATAATTGAGAGATCCGAGATCCTGAGAAATGCTTACAGCATGGTAAGTGAACACAGCAAGTCACAAACCCATGAGTAAAATTCTAAGAAAATACATGAATAGAAAAAAATAAGAAGTAAATGGAGTTTTAGAAGAAAAAAAAAAACAGAAAACAGAAAGGTAACAATCAATTTTTAAAAATCTCCTTACATATACAGGAGCTTTCCTGACAGGGAAAACATGAGGTCCCCTGTATAATGGAAGAAAAATGGACTCAGAAGAAGGCACATTAGGGTGAACTGAAAGATCTCTTAGGGAAAAGATCCAGAAGGTAAAGAAAAAAAAGGATGAAGAATTGAAATTTATGATAACAAAAAACAGAACAGCTCAAAGAGAGTGGAGGACTACTTTCAAAATGCTGAAGGAAAACAATTTCCAATCTAATATTGTTTACCTAGACAAACTATTAATTATGTGTAAGAGTTAAATCAAGATATTTTGAAAGATGTAAATGTCAATTCACACATATATCCCTTCTCAGGAAACGACTAAAGTCTGTCCGGTTCCCCCACAGAAAACTACAATAGTAATAATAAAAAGTTTTTTGTAAGGCAAAACAGAGAGGAATACTGGTCAGGAGAAGCCGGAGACCCAACCCAGAAGAGAAGGGGAGAGAAAGAATCTCCAGAGTCCTGCTGTAGGAGATCCCATGCTGTCACCTGTGCCAAGGTGAGAGGCCTGGTGGGAGCAGGGCGGAGGCTCCCAGAAAGGGTAGGTCGTGAGATGACTTTGACAGACTCCCAGATGTCTCTCACTTGCCTGATAAGGAGATTTTGACAATTAAGGTAAAATTAGTGACTAAAGAGCTAAAGAATGAAGAAATGGAAAAAGAAAATTATTAATTCCAGGGAAATAAATTGGGCTGGAAAGGAAAAGTCCTCACAGACCCCTCTGGCTCAACTGTGAACAGCGTTTATGGTGTAAGGTCAATTCTGGTCCTTAGTCTAACCTAAAATACTATGGGAGACAGAAGGGATATATGTATAACACGGGGTGGGGTGTGATGGGTAAAAGGTGGTCTGAGAGGGCTAAAACCTCATCTCTCAGAGGGGGAAGCCGGCGGATAACACCTACAACTGGAAAAAAACAAAAAATCAAGGAACTGATTATAAACATTAATGGCTCTAAGAGATTTGAAAGTGAGGAGACTGGTGAAAACTTAAAACTCTGCCTGTAAGACTGATTCTTTAAAACGTGTGTATATAGTCAAAAATAAAAACTGTGGGCGCCTGAGTCACTCAGTCATGAGGCGTCTGCCTTCCGCTCAGGTCATGATCCCACGGTCCTGGGATGGGGCCACACATCGGGTTCCTTGCTCCACAGGAAGCCTGCTTCCCCCTCTTTTACTCCCTCTGCTTGTGTTCCCTCTCTCGCTGTGTCTCTGTCAAACAAATTTTTTAAATCTTTTTAAAAAATAAATAAATAAAAATTAAAAAATAAAAACTGAACTATTATAGAGGTATGGGTAATTTTTCTCACCTGTTTTCCACCTTAAAACAATTACTGAAATCTAAAAAGATAATATGCCAAAATATCAACGACTCATGGTTATTTCTAGGGATGGGATTGTGGGCCATTTACATTTTGTCTTTCACTTTTCTATTTTCTGAAAAAGCATGGAACAGGAGAAGAAGCCCCCATCTCTGACTTCAGCTTTGTTTGTTCTGCTGGAGCAGGGGAGCCTGCCAACTACTTCGTTCACACAGCAAATATTTGTTGAATTCCTATAAGCCAGGCCCTGCAAGGGGAGTCCAATACCGTAATCTTTGTTATTGGGTCTCCTGAAGTTCTCTCAGTACCAGCTGCGGGGGGGGGGGGGGGATGCATGAATGACTGAGCTGAGCCAACCTTTCTCAAACTTTAGGTGCTAGGGAATCCATTCCCTAGATCTGGAGTGGGGTCTGAGACTTCCCAGGAGCAGGGAAGCTACTTGATGTACACAGGTTTTGTTGGAGACTTCTCAGAGAAAGCATCTGCATCTTCTGCCATGTCTATACCACCACAGCCCACATTCTCTCACCCCATAAAAGCCAGATTTCAACTCCACCAATGTGTAAATGAATGTGTGTGACATATGATGGAGAGGGGACTGGTTAGACAGCTGGGAAAGAGGGACAAAGAGGCCCTCTTAGCAGGGCCCTGGAGTCAGCTGACCCACTACACCCAGGTGGGACTGACTTCCCCTCTCTACACCTCCCTTTCTTCCCATGAAAAGTGGAATTAATTGAAGACACCTTCACAGGGTAGGGCTGTTCTGTGGGTTACATGAGGGCACAAAGGCATCTAAAGGTCTTGAGGGAACCCCAGCCCCAGGCCACGGACCCTCATGGAACCCTCATGCTCCATGTGGTAAACAGTACCCACCACTAGCCCTGTGAACAGGGCTCCAGACAAGAAGGACTGGCTGGGACTTCAGAAGAAATCGCTTGATCTCTCAGCCTCCATGTGCTGTGAAGAGGAGAAGGCACAAGCCAGGCCTCCTGTCCAGGAATGTTCTGAGCCTCAACCAGGATGTGCACTGCACCAGGCAGGAAGCCTTCCAGTCCTCAACGTGGCTGAGCTCCTCAGATTTTACTCCGTAAAAGTTTCTTCATTCACCTCAATTTTACTACCACGGAGATCAATCAGCAAAGAAAAAAGTCCCCTCCGCTCCCCCGAGTTTTAGATAGCTTTGCTTTTAGGGAGGAGGCCATCCACGTGGAGGTCAGGCAAGGGAGGCATCAGGTGTCCGTGACACTCATTAACACAAACTCAACGCCCCCCAAGCATCCCGCTCCCAAGGGACGCCAGGACCACCGAGAGGGCCCAACGAGTCGGATCTCTGCCCGAGGAGACATCCTGAGTGAGGGTCACGACCCTCTTGCCGAAGAGAGCACCAGGTGATCGGACCTCGCTCGGAGAGGCGGTCTCTGAGTTTTGCACTCTGGGAAGGAGGCGAGACGGAGCCAAAAGGGTTCCCTGGAAGCGGATCTGCGGAGGCACGACGCCCGGGTCCACCAGCGCCTCCCCGCCCCCCCGCGCGCCCGGCACTCACGATCTCTGCCACGATGAGGAGCCCGGGCAGGGTGCGGAGGAACTCCCGGTCGTAGGCGAAGCTGCTGCTGCTGGTGGAGAAGTTCTCGGCGAAGGAGCTGGCAGTGGTGGTGACGGTATGCGAGCGGGCGCGCTGCGGCTCCTCCATCGCCGCGCCGCGGCCGGGCTGGCCTCTCCTCGGGGACCCCCCGCGCGTCTGGGGCTGGACGCGCGGCCCGGAGCCCTGGGGACACCGGCGGGGGGGAGGGGAGCGCGGCGGGCTCGGGGAGGGAGGCGCGCCGGGGGCGCCCCCCGGGGCCGGTCCCGCCGCGGCGCGTGTCGTATGAGTGCGCGGCGCCCCCCGCTCCTCCGCGCGGGGCTCTCGGCTGCGCTGGGGCCCAGGAGGAGGAGGAGACCGCGTGAGGGGAGACCGCCGGGCGGCCGAGCTAGGCGGCTGAGGCCGGGAGGAGGGGAGGGGGCGTGGAGAGGGCGGGCGCGAGGCGGGCGGGAGAAGGACCGCCCCGGGGAGGCGCCGCGGGCCGGCGGCCTCTTCACCTGTTGCCGAGGGACGGGCGGCAGAGAGGGCGCTGGTTGGCGGCGGGGGTCGCGGGGCTGGAGGCCCGGCGGGCGGCGCGGAGGAGGGGGCGCGAGGGTCCCGGGCGCCTGCCGCAGCCCGTCCGCGCAGCCTCCGCCAGGCCCCGCCTTCTCGCGCGGGCGGCTCCGCTGACCTGTCTCCTTCCACCTGGCGGCTGGGCCAGGGCTGCGGGGCCCCCGGGAAAGCGCGGACTCTGGGGGCTCCGCGGCCCCGGGAGTCAGCCCGCTCCGCGATAACAGAGTCCAGGGTCCCGGGGGTCCCGGGGTCGGGGGTGGGGGTGTGACTCGAATGGAGAAAGAACGGCCGGAACTCTGACCCGGCCGGACCTTAGACCGGAGATCGATGGGAGGCAGCCAGGACTGCCCGGGAGCCGGCCAGAGCTTCTCCCCCTCCCTCTGCGGCCGCCACCGAGGGCGGGCGTTGTTTCCTGCCCCTCCGGTTGGGAACAATTTGAGGAACCGGCTTAATCGCTGGGCTTCGAGGGCGAGACTCTTACAGGCGCTCGCAGTGGCTCTGTCTGGGATTCGTGGAGTCTGAGTGACGGCGCCTGGCCGGGAGACGGGACGGGGGAGTGATTCGGCGTCACTGGTCAAGATGAATCAGTGCGACCATCCCGTGGTACTCGGAAGGAAAGCTTGAAAGGTGTGGATTATGCAAAGCGAAGTTTATGACCAACGGGCTATGCTTTCCTGGGACGGGGGAGGGGATGAGGGTGCCGGTGAGTGAGACAGCTTGTTACAGGGTCAAGTTAGACCTGAGCTCCAACAGGGCACTTCCATTTTTCTCCTGTGTGACCACGAGCCAATGGCTCCACCCCTTTCGGCCTCAGTGGGGCCACCTGTAAAATGCAGGCTCTGAGAGACTGGTCCTCTTGCCAGAAAGGGGATCTTCTGGGTGTTCCCTTCCTCTCTTTTGTAAAAAAAAAAAAAAAAAAAAAAGGCTGGCAAGAAACGAGTTTTATTGGGAAACCACCAAAAGGAAAGGAATAGTAGTTTAGTCACAAAGGGCTGCTTCCAGGTCACTGTAAAGGCCTTCCCTCTGATCTGCTGCAAGACAGATCAAAAAAGAGGTCAGAAGGGACCTTTTATTCACCATGTCCTGTCAGTTGAGAAGAAAGCAAAAACTGTATCTAATAAAACAAGGAATTCGATTCTTTGTAAGTCTAGGGTCTAGTCAGGATCACCTCAGGGAGTAAAAGTTAAGGCTTCAACAGCATTATAAAGATGAGGATTTGGAGAAATTCCATCCAAGAGCATTTACTAAGCCCCTTGTGCTGGTGGGTAAATACAACAAAAATTGAAATAATGGCAGTCTTCCCTAGAGCAATGGTTCTCTCACCCTAGGAATCTGTCAGAAATACAAGTTCTCAAGCCCCATCCTAGATCCATTGAGTCAGAAACTCTTGAGGACAGCCCAAGAAGCTGTGTGTGAACAGGACCTCCAAGGGGCTCCATACACACTTTGGTTTGAGAACTTCTGCTTTAGAGAACCTGGCTGTGCAGCTGGGGAGATCAGGGGTGCACTTACAAAGTGGCTGGGAAAAAGACTATGGCATCATGCATGACATTTAGGGAATGCAGGAAGACAGGAAGGAAGTCTAGACAACTCTATTTCTGTAATACAAAAGACAATTCTTCTCAAAAAACAAAAACAAAACCCTTGGGCCCAGGTGGATTTCAAAATTCAGATTTTTTTTTTTAATTTAAAAAGGTAAAATATACACAGACCATATATACTACGTAACATCCTCAGTGAGGTCTAGAGTGGCACTTTTGTCAAACGCAGTCATGTTCTGCAATAAAATATATATGTATATATGACATAAGTGTGTGTTTGGGTTATCTATGGCAATGTAATAAACACTCCCCAAACATGAGTGGTGTAAAATAACAACCATCTTATTTGCTCCTGAATCTGTGGGTCAGGAATTTGGGCAGGGTTCAGCTGACAGTTTCTTCTGCTCCATGTGATGTTGCTTGGAGTCATTCATGCAGCAGCTTTCAGCTGGTGGCTTGACAGGCCTGAGAGTCCGAAGAGGCTTCACTGACATTCTGTTGGCTTCCATTATGGCACTTCAGTGCTCCTCTGTGTAGTCTTTCTCTTCATGAAACCTGGCTGTCCTCACAGTATGGTGGGCTTAGAGTAGCTGGACTTCTACATGACGACTGTCTTCCAGAACATTCTAAGAGGGGCAAAAGCTGAAGTTGTTGATGTCTTTTTTTTTTTTAAGATTTTATTGATTTATTTGACAGAGAAAGATCACAAGTAGGCAGAGAGGCAGAGAGAGAGAGGAGGAAGCAGGCACCCAACCAAGCAGAGAACCCGATGCAGGACTTGATCCCAGGACCCCAGGATCATGACCTGAGCTGAAGGCAGAGGCTTAACCCACTGAGCCACCCAGGCACCCCTGAAGTTGTTGATGTCTTAAGGCTCAGCCTTGAGAGCTATACAGAATCATTTCCAGTAAATTCTACGAGTTAAGGCCAATGACAAGAGCAGGCTGGATCTGCACGGGGCGGGGTCGGGGGGTATATAGATACCACCTCTGGCTGGGAGAAGCAGAAAAGAATGTTGGCCATCTTTTAATCCATGAAGTAAGATAAATGAAAACCATAAATAGCATCATATCAGTTTGGGTCAGCTTTTCCATAAAATAAATTTTCTGCAAACTTGAGAAGAAACTATTAGTTTTTAGCCTTTTAGTTTCCAGATTTGCAAAGAACCAATTGTACACCAGATGCTGACAAAATGGCTGCCCCTTTCCAACTGCTGCGTAAGGTGCTCCTCTTAGGTTCAAGTGCTCCTCTTCTGCCTGGAACTGTCCTGATCGGTATTCCTTCCTCAAGTAATACCATTATCCAAACTCACCTCCTTCTTCCTGCCTGAAATCCCAGGCTCAAAACTGGGCTCACATCCCACTGTGCACATTGTAGGGCCTCTGTAGGGTGCCTCAACCTGTCTCTTCCCAACCAGTCTAGAATGCTTTCCTTTCCAGCCCCAGATATATTTTCTTAGTCTCTGTAGGTGAGACCACTTTATAACCAGCTTGACTCTCAGCCTAGAAAGCTTCCGACCTTTACCCACAGCTCAAATCTGCATCCTTCAAAATCCAGTTCAAATGCCTCCTTTTCTGTGATTTCCTCTGGAGACCCATAATGCTGCTTTTCTTCTTTGCCACAGAATTCATTAATTGTGTACATTTCTCTTTTCCACTTCTTGAGGGTCTATGAATGAACCTTTATTTTGGCTCCCTCCTGCCATAGGAGGTACTGAAGGAATATTGAAACCCAACTTTATTCATTAAGTGCAGAAAAATAACAAGGAAAGAAAAGATAAGCCCTACCCTCCCATAAAAGACTTCATGCAGAGCAAAGCTTTGAGTGGGGACTTGTGGGAAGCATAGAACTGATAAAAATGGAGGAGAAGGAGCCTGCAGGAACAGCCCAAGTGACAGCACAGTGCCAGGATGAGCCAGCATTTGCACGTAGACACAGAAGAATCTAAGGGGATCTCTTCGCGTGGAATGAGGGAGATGTGTGAAGTGTAACACGGTAGAGGGCTTATACAGAGTCTGAGATACAGTTTCCACAGGACTCTATCACCCAACAAGTGTGTTTTCAGACCTAGCACTTCCAAGGGTCTGTGGAGCCCAGGCCATTCCGTGAGGACCCAAGGCTCATCAATGATTTAATGAAATAAGTGGATACCTTGTGATTTTTACCTGCTGTCTCAGAGAGGAGCAAGGGGCCTTCTCATTTATAAAGTCATTTACTATTGAAGTACAGCTTATATACCATTTTATATTAGTTTCAAATATACCATATAGTGATTTGACACTTCTATCCATTACTGCGTGCTCACCATGATAAGTGTAGTCACCATCTGTCATCGCACAACATTCTCACAGTATTATTAACTATGTTCCCTACGCTGTACTTTTCATTTCGTGACCTCTTTATAACTAGAGGTCTGTGCCTCTTAATCCCCTTTACCCATTTTGCCCATCATCCCACCCATCTCCCCTCTGGTAACCACCAGGGTGTTCTCTGTATTTAAGAGTCTGTTTCTTTTTGTTTGTTCTTTTGTTTTTTAGAGTCCCCATATAAGTGAAATCATATGGTACGTGTCTTTCTCTGTCTGACTTTTACTTGGCATAATTCCTTCTAGGTTCATCATGTGGCAAATAGCAAACTTTTGTTCTTTTTTATGGCTAAGTAATATTCTGTCCATATCTATTCATCTATCTATGGACATTCGGCCTGCTTCCATGTCTTGGCTATCGTAAATAATGCTGCAATAAATACTATATCTTCAATTAGTGTTTTTGTTTTCTTTGTATAAATACCCAGTAGTGGAATTACTGGATCATATGATAACTCTATTTTTAATTTTTTGAGGAACCTCCATACTGTTTCCACAGCAGCTGCACCAATTTACATTTCCACCAACAGTGTGTGAGGGTTCTCCACATCCTCATCAACACTAGTTGTTTCTTGTCTTTTTTTTTTTAAGATTTTAAAAAATTTTATTTTAGAGAGAGTACATAGTGGGGCAGGGGGAGGCGGAGGGGAAAAGAATCTCAAGCAGACTCTATGCCCAGTGCAGAGTCTGACAAGGGGCCTGACACATGGCCCAAGATCATGACCTGAGCTAAAACCAAGGATCAGATGCTTAACCAACTAAGCCACCCAGATGCCCCTTTATTGTCTTTTTGATCATAGCCACTCTGACTCATGTGAAATAATATTTCTTTGCGGTCTTTATTTGCATTTCCCTGATGATTTAGTGATACTGAATATCTTATCGTGTGTCTGTTTGCCATCTCTATGTCTTCTTTGGAAAAATGTCTGTTCAGATTTTCTGTCCATTTTTGAACCAAATTATTTAGGGTGTATGTGTGTTGTAGAAGTTTTTTTAAATATATATTTTGGATATTAATCCCTTATCAGATATATTATTTGCAAATATCTTTTTGCATTCAGTAAATTGCCCTTCTGTTTTGTTGACGGTTTCCTTCACTGTGCAGAAGCCTTTATTTTGTTGTAATCTCAATAGTTTACTTTTGCTTTTGTTTCCCTTGTCTGAGGACACATATCTATAACTATGTTGCTAAGGCTGATGCCCAGGAGATTACTGTCTATGTTTTCTTTTTTTTTTTTTTTTAAAGATTTTATTTATTTATTTGACAGAGAGAGATCACAAGTAGACGGAGAGGCAGGCAGAGAGAGAGAGAGAGAGGGAAGCAGGCTCCCTGCTGAGCAGAGAGCCCGATGCGGGACTCGATCCCAGGAACCTGAGATCATGACCTGAGCCGAAGGCAGCGGCTTAACCCACTGAGCCACCCAGGCACCCCTGTCTATGTTTTCTTTCAGGAGTTTATGGTTTCAGGTCTCACATTTAGAACTTTATTCCATTTGACTTTATTTTTGTGGATGGTTTTAGAAAGTGGTCCAGCTTCATTCTTTTGCAAGTAGCTGTCCAGTTTAACCAATACCATTTATTAGAAAAATCTGTCTTTTCCCCAGAGTATACTCTTGTCTCCCTTTGTTGTAGATTAATTGACCATATAAGTGTGAGTTAATTTCTGGGGTCTTCATTCTGTTTTTTTGATCTATGTGTCTGTTTTTGTGCCAGGACCATACTGTTCTGATGACTACAGTTTATGTGGTATGTCTTGACATCCAGGATTATGATAACCTCAGCTTTGTTCTTCTTTCTCAAGATTGCTTTGGGGACGCCTGGGTGGCTCAGTTGGTTGGACGACTGCCTTCGGCTCAGGTCATGACCCCGGAGTCCCGGGATCGAGTCCCGCATCGGGCTCCCAGCTCCACGGGGAGTCTGCTTCTCTCTCTGACCTTCTCCTCGCTCATGCTCTCTCTCACTGTGTCTCTCTCAAATAAATAAATAAAATATTTTAAAAAAGATTGCTTTGGCTCTTTGGGGTCTTTTGTGATTCCCTGCATATTTTAAGATTGTTTGTTCTAGTTCTGTGAAAAGTGTCTTATGTATTTGATAAGGATTGCATTGAATCTAGGTTGCTTTGGGTATACGCTATGTTTTCATAAGTTCTCCAAAAGATACTATTTTCCCATTGTAATTCATAAGTAACCATGCAGTGGAGAAACCCGTGGGATACCACCAGACATCAAAGGTACCCCAGACAGCATGAACGTCCTGATACAATGCATTGAGAAGGATGCATCAGTTTTGTGATACTCTTACCAAAATGAATAACCCAAATTTAATCATGAGGAAAGAACAGACAGAAGAAAATTGAGGGACATTTTAAAATTAAATGTCAAAAAAATGTTTAATTAAATTAAATTAAATGTCAAGGTCATAAAAGACAAAGGAACACAAAGGAACTGTTCCACATTGCTAGAAACTAAGGAGACCTGACAGTTAAATGCAATGGGAAATCCTAGACTGGATCCTGGGTCAGAAAAAGGATATTAGCGGGACTTTTGGTAAAATCTGAATAAACTTTGTATATTATATAACATCTTTGTACTGATGTTAATTCTATGGTTATAATCCTGGTACTCTTGTTGTGTAAAATGTTAACATTTGAGGACTCTGGGTGAAAGTGTACAGCAAATCTTTATTCATTCATTTATTCATTTATTTATTTTGTAATTTTTTTTGTTAGTCTGAAATAATTTCAAAGGAAAAGTTAAGTTAAAAATAATTTTAATTTATGGTTAATTAAGAATAGAAGTTTTTTTCTAAAGATTTTATTTATTTATTTGACAGATAGAGATCACAAGTAGGCAGAGAGGCAGGCAGAGAGAGGAGGAAGCAGGCTCCCCGCTGAGCAGAGAGCCCAATGCGGGCTCGGTCCCAGGACCCTGAGATCATGACCTGAGCCGAAGGCAGAGGCTTAACCCAGTGAGCCACCCAGGCGCCCCAAGAACAGAGTTTTCTAATTCCAATTGTAGTTCGCATTTTCCAAACACGTTTGATTTTGTGGTTTATCCACCCTACAATTTCCTGCCTCCGCTCCTCTTATGAGCACATCCTGTAGGGAAACCAGGAGCTTGGCTGAGAAGTAAGAATGTACTTTCCACTCCAGTCCAGAAGCTACCAAGCAGTCTGGTCTTCAGACTTCAGTTTGAAAACCCGTGGAAGTAGGGCCCAAATCCGTTTGCCAATCAATCTCTGGGTCTGAGGTTTGTTTGGGTTCCAAAAGGCTCTATCAGTATGGGCAGAGATTTTAAATCCCCTGGGGCTAGGAGATAAGGTAAGATAAGTGAATCTGGCTAGATTTGTTTCAAAATGGCTTCTTGAATTGTATTCTTCTGAACCAGACACTGTTGAGCTTAAATATTAACTTTGTAGAGAGTTCTTCAGTCTTACAAAGGAGCATATTCACTCCCATGTTTTTTGAAATACATGAACTCCTGGGTTGTACTTTCATTTTTCTGCTTTGGTGCAGAAAACACACAGGAACCAGAAAGATTTCATTTTCCTCTCACCATAAAGCAACATTTGGGAATCTGGGAATGCATTAAAATCAGCACCCAACTTTCATACTCAGTTGTGGAGGATACAATAATGAGTAGTGGGGGTCTGTGATGGAAAAGACTTCTAATGTTCTGAAGGGGCCAGCTGGGTTTCTGCTCCATCTGATTGTTACCATGTCAGAATTTGGGCCCTAGTATAATTAGAAATCCTGATTTTTAAATATGGGCAGGTAATGTACATTATTTTAAAACTGTATATGCCAACCTTTGTGGGCTAAACAGACATATCTGAGAACAATCCGCTGGTCCCATCTGATTCAGGCAATGAGAGAAGGGCCCCTTCTCCCTCTCCTGCCCTTCAGACTCCCAGCTTCCTCTGGGAGTCCCTATAGAGGCCTGGGGCATTCAGAGTTTAAGTAGAGAGGGTGACTCTAAGAACAGAGTCGCTAGAGGGAACTCCAAGGAGAATGGTGAGTGAAATGTGAAATAAATGGAATGGTGCTCAGGGCAGAAGAGGGTATTCTGAAGCCAAAGAAGGTTAAGATTGGGAGAAGGTAAAAGGATGCTAAGACTCAGCTTATTTAGAAGTAGGGGTTCCTGGAAGATAAGAGTAATAACTAAATAGTCACTAACTTATTATTGGCCTATTTTGTGTCCTTCACTGACTCAGCTCCTTAAATAATTCTGTGAAGTCATTGATTAAAAAAAAAACAAAAAACACTTAGGGGTTTTGATCTCAATGAGAAAGATGGGCTCCCCCAAAGATTCTGGCTGTGTTTTGGGCTCAAGAAATATTCATCCACTGTCTATGAGTCGCCATGTACTAGTGCATTACACAGTTCAGTAAGACACTGTCCCTTCCCTTAGTGACTATGTCATCAGGAGCCGGGGAGTAAGCAGGGTGGGATCCCCATCAGGCCAGGGATAGGCCCGGGGGGGCAACCAGCACAGGAGGAGGACAGCAAAGTCAGACTGGGGCCCAGAGACATTTTCCTCAAAGAGCACACATTTTAGCTATTTGTTAGGACCCTTGAAATTTAGCTAAGCAAAGAATAAGGGGATACAGAAGGAAATTCCAGAAGCAGAGATGCAACTCCCCCCACCCCCCATCAGGAAGCACTGGACCTGTGTGTTTGCTGAGAGAGGTGGCTAGAGGTAGTTGGGAGTCCTCCAGGCCTTCCAGGATAGAGAACAATGGGTTCTTCCTGCTCCTTCTCTATTTGGTCAAAAAGCATCTATCAAACTGCATGTGGCAAAGGGGAAGCTATGGAGAAATGCCCTCAATGAGCATTTATGCATCTGGAGGTCAGACTATACCCACTCCTGTGTGAGACACGGAGAGGTGCAGGGCTGTGTGCGTGTGTGTGCGTGCGCGTGTGTGCGTGCGTGTGTATATATAATCTTCTTAGGGGGCGAATAAAGTCAAGATCAGATACTTGAAGCTCCTTTGGTCTGCAGATTCTTTACTTTTTTAGCAATTTCTTTTATTACCCAGTAGAAAATTAAATCGATGATACATACACTATATTCGCAAAACCAAAACTCAGTAAGGGGGGGGTGGAGGGGTGGGTATCCATTAAGTCCTCCCTGAAGGCAGCCTGGCTGACCCCCATGCCAGACTGCAGAGTGGAAAATAACAGGTTTTTTGGAGGAAGGGCCAGCTTTCCTGCAACGCATCGCGCGGGAGCCTGTTTATCACATTCAAACAAGGAAACAGACAGCATGGATCACGAGCAGACGGAAACCCACCAGTGAACTGTGCCTGAGGATGAGGCCCAGGAGACATGGACGTTGGTTTCAGAGAGAAGATCCGCCGAGTTCGGAGAAGCTGCCTCAGAAGTTCCAGAGAATGGTGGGAAATGGGAAGACAGCAGCTGCTACAAGTATCTTGTGCTTGTTAATAACACCTTGTCAGGATTACAAGGGCCAGGGGGAGCAGGGTGGCTCGGTGGGTTAAGGCCTCTGCCTTTGGCTCAGGTCATGATCCCAGGGTCCTGGGGTCGAGCCCTGCATGGGGCTCTTTGCTCGGCGGGGAGCCTGCTTCCCTTCCTCTCTCTCTGCCTGATTGTGATCTCTGTCGGTCAAATAAATAAAATCTTAAAAAAAAAAAAAGATTCCACAGGCCAAAACCTACAGGCTTGATTTGTAGGACTGAAAAAATTCTAAGCGATTGTAACAATTTGAAACAGAGGTGAATTTAAAGGTCCTAATGCCCTTTATACATTAGCATTAATTAGGCACCCATGTGCAAATTCTTCTGCCCAAGATATTGGATGAGCAAAGACCTGCCCTTTCAAAGTCGACTACACCCAAAGAAGTGCCAGGAATCTTCCAAAGTGAAGGCAGAATTGCACTGAAAAAATTAGACAGCAGAGATGAAAAGCAGAGCAATTATACCCATAATGTGTCTCACCAGAAGATTATGAGAGGAACACATTAAGCAAGGAATTTAGGTTGGGACGCCTGGGTGGCTCAGTCATTTGAGCATTCAACTCTTGATTTCAGCTCAAGTCACGATCTCGGGGTCATGAGATGGAGCCCCGCATGGGGCTCTGTGAAAGGTGGGGAGTTGGCTTGAGATTCTCTCCCTCTCCCTCTGCCCCTCATCCTGCTCCAGCACAGGCATGCTCTCTCAAATAAATACATGTTTTTAAAAAGCACAGAATTTAGAGAGTAGATATTTGCTTACTAAGTGGTTCTGCTTTAGAAAGAATTAATTGGAGAGTTTGCTTATTGATGATTAACTATTTGAGGAGAGATGATGGAGCGGAGAAATGTAAAGGTAGACAAACCCTAGCTACCTAGAGTCCAAGAAGCACCAAAAAACACCAGGTTTGTACAAAGAGATACATTCTTGAAGACTCACGGGCCAATAAAATGTAAACTGTATGGTAGGTTTGCTCTAGAAATTCTATCACTTCTACAATGCCAAATATCACCTTGTTGGGTTTTTAATGCCTGTGGTCGGATCTGCTTTGCTCAAAAGTTAGTAACTGTCCCTTTGGCCCAGGCATGTGCTTGCTTTGGGGGATGAGAGAGGGGCTCTGAGCCTGGATAGCTCTGCCTCCTTCATACAAGCTAAAGTCCTAGTAGCATCAAATGTATTGCTGGATGACAAACTGCACTCTGGCTCCTCCCCTCCCTTGGCCTGGTGAATGTGTGACCAAGCCACTTCTGGCATGCTCAGAGGTGGGGGCTGCTGGAGAAGGAGCAGTGCATCTGTGCTCTTCGGAGTGGGGGATTCTGGTGCCTTGCCTGCAGAATCCTCAAAACATATCATAAACGTGAGAGAATGATGGCAGTGCCGCGAAGATGGAGTCCACCATGGACACCTAGCCTGAAGCCCTCCACAAAATCTGAGGAGAGAATGGAGTAAAAAGGAGTGGTACTTTTCATAAAACCAGAGTAATATGGGACCTGTCAACAGGCCACCATGGATGACAGAGACGCAGCATGGCACAGAGCCTCACGCGTTGTTATGTTTAATATTGTTTCCATCTCTGTAATGGATCATAGCCATTCCATTGCACGAGGAGTTTACATAGCTGTTTTTAGATCCACATTAGAAATCTCAGTTACTTTTCACCTGTAGTCCTTTTTGTTATTTTGGCAACTCTTACATAATAGAGACTCAAGTTGTCTCCAAATGTCCCCTCTCCCCTCTTTCCTCTACTAACAGAGCTTCAGAGTGTTAGCTGGGTGCACAGCCACCTGCTAAAGGACATTTCCCAGCCTCCCTCACAGTTAGATATAGCCAAGTGGCTAAACAATAAAAATAATAGCTTACCCTCTTATATGTGACAGGGCACTCACAATCACAGGTAGTGTTAGGAAACAGAGGTTCAAAGACTATGTGACTGAACAAGACCACAGGGAAAGCAAGTGCTAGAGCTGGGACTGCAGCCCCAAAAGTGGAGCTCCTGAGTTTGCATTCCACCCCACATTCAGCCCAGTGAAATGGGAGTGAAAATTGCAGGTCATGGCCTCAAAGGAAAAAGGCTTGCTCCTATTGCCCCCTCTCTCCTTGCTGCTAGCTGGAAATCAGCATCTTAAACTACAGGATGGAAGTCGCATGTTGAGGATGTCAGGACAAGATAGAAGGAGACTGTGTGCCCACTATCATATCAGCCTGGATTGCCCATGCTCAGGTTGTTACAGGAGAAAGACTTTATCTGATTTTAACCACAGTTACTTGGGGAAGGATGGGTAGTTAATATATCCTAATAAACCAAAGGTCTACTCTTGGTAAAGAGTGAGGTCATGGAGGGAAGGAAACAGGTCTCTAAGCTTCTACTATATATCCAGTCTTCACACACTATCTCATACATTCCCCACAAGGTTCTGCAAATAGGTGTTATGAGCCAGTATCTGCAATGAGCAAGCTGAGGCTCAGAGTGGTTAAGTAGTTTGCCCAAGATCACAGAGGCTGGGATTTCAACAAACCTTCTCCAAAGGTCTCTTTCATTCTTCTACAGCAATGCTCTGGGGAAAGGTGACTCATTCATAAGAGGCATTTCTACAACATCTATATCATGATTCATAACCCTTCTAATAGTTACTTCTCAAAGCAATCTGATCAGATCAGTACTCTTAGTTCCATTTTGTAGATGAGAAAACAGAGAAGATAAACATTTATACCACCAAAGTCAATAGAAGGTGTAGAGTTAGTCAACACAGCTGCAGAAATTCAGGGCTGATGACTCCTCTCCAAATACAACCAATGTGAGAACCCAGAGTCCTTATTCATCAAACTTACAGAGTGTCTTCTCATTTTCATGAATCTTAACAATGGAAGGAAGAAAGCCGATTGCTGACAGCACAAATATACTCTGTTTAATCTGAGTTTTAAAAGGTTTTCCTGAAAGGTTGACTATGTTCCAGGTTTGTTGGTCACATTAGACCTTCCAGGTTGCAGGGGATGGTTGCATAAATTCCCCTAACCTGGAAACTGGTCCTCTTCTAGAGACAAAGGCAGTGGTCACTGGGGTCCTCATCTGCTCTCTTCATGTGTAGCCTCAAGATGGAAGACCTGGAACCCCCAAGTCCAAAGCACTGTTGAACTCTTTCTTTTCCTGCAGGAGACCAACTTTCTTGGTTCCTGGTCTACTGGGGAGAAAATGTTCAAACTTCCCACCTCATATCTCCTGGGTTAACACAGGCAGCCAGACAAAGCTGGAATCTGCATTGCCTCCCCCCAAATTCCCAGGGAAGGGAATTAATAAGAGTTTAAGCCCCTTGCCTATCCCCTCATCCAATCAACAATGATAGGTGTCCTGCAACCATGTGGGTTTGGGGAGAAAACCATTCCCATAGAAGCAGTAGGCCAGATGACTTAGGACGGTGGTCCTCAACTCTAGCTACACATGAGTCACCTGGGGAAACTTAAATCACCAAAGTCCAAGCCCTGCCCCTAGCGACTATGATTTAATTGGTCTAGATGGGATGAAACCCCGGCCTTGATGACTCAGGAGGTTCCCCAGATGATTCTTTGTAGGCCATGCTAAGTTGTTTGCAATGCGTTTAACAGCAAAGAAGAACTTTTTCAGAAGGATTTTAAGCACAAAGTCGTGTGTTCTGAAAGGCTGTCCCATTTGCTCTATGGCTTGTCACTTCTTGCATTAAAGAAACATCTGACAATCTCGCTGCTTGAAGAGTTGTTCCCATACTGGCACCATTAGCATCACTTGGGAACTTCCTAGAACCGCACAATCTCAGCCCCGCCTCCCACTCACATCTGGGAAACTAGAATCTGCATTTTAAGGAGATCAAAGGGTGCCCTGTGTACACATTGGAATTTGAGAAGCACTGCCCAAAGACCCTGGTTTTCAAACATAGTTGCACATTGGAGTTATCTGGGGAACTTTTAAAACTACTGAGGCTAGGTCCCACTCACAGGGGATCTGATTTAATTGGTGTAGAGTCTGGATGTTGGGGTTTTTAAGAGCTCCCCAGATGACCGTTGTAGGCAGCAAAATTTCAGAACCGTGGCCATAATAGTCTTTCCTTCCCATACACCCCTCTCCTCAACCAAAAAATAAATAAATAATTTAGAGAAGCCAACGTTGCAAATCTCACCTCCGTCAGGCTGGTGAATCAATTACAAGAAAGTAGTTATTCCTATTTGCGATGTTTGACTTAGATTTAAGGATGGTAAATAACTCCAGGCAAAATATAGCCCCAAAGATTCAACTTAAATCTTTATGAGTATTGATTTGGAAAGCGTATGCCTAATCCGCTAGCCCTTTCCTCCCTAGAGCTGCACCCCTAGGAGTCAGCCTGGGACTCTCTCCAAGCGACTTTCTGAAGGCAGGGAAAAGGGAAGACATTTTGAAGCTCACTTCCCTGTCCACAGCCCCAAATGCCTTTTTTTCTTGTTTTGACGTCTCAGCGCGAGAGTTTTCATTTTATCTAGAGCTTGGCCTTCTGGGCTGCTCAATTTATGCTTTGCCCCTGGTCTGGGCTGCTAAGCTGAAAAGCACTCCAGAGCCCATCATGCAGACTCATGTTTTTGTTTTTTGTTTTTTGTTTTTTTCTCTTCGGCCAGATAGCATCAGAGGGAAATAATTGAAAACTGCAGTGGAACAACTGTCCTTTTATACAAGGTGACTTTTACTGGGAGAGGGTACCCCTTTGCTTTGTTTTCCTCAAAAGTAGCCTCACAGGATAGGGTCTGTGCTCTCCCCTGAATGGCCATCATCATCCAATCCTGGGCTTTTCATTGTCACCTTTCAGCCTTCTCAACTCCCTTTTTCCACCCTGAGAAAGAATCATGTTTCCTAAAATGGGTTGAGGCAGATACTGAAACTCAAAACCAGAGAACTTAAATCTGTGGGAGGTAGGCAGCAATCAGTGACTCCAGCCATCACTGGCTAATGAAGTATGGTGCAGCCAGAGATAGAAGACTGAATGAACCAGGAGCTTGGTCATCTCCCCAAATCTGGTTCAAATGAGCAGGCATCTGGAACTATGAAAATATGCCACGGTTCCTTAGATCTTCTTGAACCAGCTCTTGAATTTGAAGGATAAGTACGTGTATAACAGGATGGGTTGGGTGGACATTGAGGTTACAGCTCCAACATTTATCATATCCTCCATCATTATGGATGGCCATAGTGGGAGAAAGAGTTTGACTCTGCTCATAGCCCATTGGCTGGACCCTGATTGTTTCAAGACAATTGGGAGAATCCTACCTCCCTTGGCGTCCCAATTGATTTGAAGGGAAGTTGGACTGTGGGAGGAAGACTGAGCTGAAAGTTGGACTGTGGGAGGAAGACTGAGCTAAAAAACAGAGAAGCAGCCCTCAGGGATGGCTCTCAGGAATCAGAGTATACATACCTCAGCTCCTGTGCCCCAGGGATGGGAGAATTCTGAGTAATATGTTGCATACCATTTCTTGGAGCTTCCTTGAGGTACTAAGCTTCAGATGTTCAGAGTCTATAACTAATTTAATAATGCCCTCTTTATTGGCTGCCATCCCTTCCCCTTATCACTTCCCAATTCTCTTCTCATGTTCCATTCAGATGCCAAAGTAGACTACTCATGCTCAATTTCTTCTCTCAGGTCTGCTTCTGGGGGAGATCTAAACTAAGATAGTTGTGCTCAAGTTGAATTTTTAGGCCAAATGCATGGTTTTCTCTTTGTGGGTACTGTGATACTTGTTGACCCTCTAACTGGATGCCTTTGCTTCCTAGTCTCTGCCAGGCAGCTCCTATTCAGGCTTCAAGACCCTGCCCCAGGGTCTGCCCCACTTGAGAGTTAGTCATGGCCTCCCTTATGCCATCATTAGACCGTGTACAATACTCTATTGTTGGAATGACCTTGTCAGAATTAGGTGTTCACCTGGCGGTCTTTCTTCTGTACTGAGTGCCTTGAGGACAGGTATCTCTGTTCCCCTAGGGGTTAACACAGACCTTGGTATAGTTGGCACTCAGTAAATATTGGTTGAATCAATATATGAATAATCTAACTAGTGACTCATGTCTAACTAGCATCTAACTAGAGATAGGCATTCAGCTCTCTAGAAGTTAGAGGTTAGATTTCCTGGTTATTTAAACTGTCATTCTATTTATTTAAAAGTTTTAAAATTTATTTATTTGACAGAGAGAGACACAGCGAGAGAGGGAACACAAGTATGGGGAGTAGGAGAGGGGGAAGCAGGCTTCCCACAGAGCAGAGAGCCCGATGTGGGGCTTGATCCCAGGATCCCAGGATCATGACCTGAGCCAAAGGCAGATGCTTAATGACTGAGCCACCCAGGTGCCCTAAACCGTCAATCTAAACAGAAGTTCTTAACCTACACAGATTCTAGGGACCTGGAGCCCCCCAGAAATTGTCTGCAGAATTATGCATGTCTCAGCATTAACCTGCAGAGATCTTTGCTGTCATCAAATTTTTCAAGAGAGTTTTTGGCTCCATTCATTCAACAACATTGGTAATAATCGTGTGCAAATTACACACCAAGAACTGTGCCAGATGCTGTGGGTAAAACAGTGAACAAAACAGACAAAATCGGGGCACCTGGGTGGCTCAGTGGGTTAAGCCTCTGCCTTCAGCTTAGGTCATGATCTCAGGGTCCTGGAATCGAGTCCCACATCAGGCTCTCTGCTCGGCAGGGAGCCTGCTTCCTCCTCTCTCTCTCTCTCTCTCTCTCTCTCTGCTTGCCTCTCTGCCTACTTGTGATCAAATAAATAAAATCTTAAAAAAAAAAAAAAACAGACAAAATCTCTACCCCCATAGAACTTACATACCAGAGAGGGAGACAGAAAATAAATTATGACTGGGGATCAGTGAGGTGTAGAAAAATAATGGAGGAAAGAGGAAAAGAAGTGCATGCTGTTCAGCTAAGGTGGCCAGAGAGGGCCTCTTGGGAATGGCAGCACCTACCTCAAAGATCTGAGATCAAAGATCATGGGACTTGTGACCACAGGAGGGTGTGGGAGAGGGAGCCCCATAGGCAGAGAGGACAGCAAGAGCAAAGGCCCCAAGGAGAAGCTTCCCAGGGCAGAAAGGATGCTGATGAGGCTGAAAAAGGGAAACAGAAGGAATGAGGTCCAAGTGGTGCTGGGGACAAATCCCAGTCTTCTAGATCATAGTGAGGACCTTGGAATTTGTTCTGAGTGAGATGAAGAAGCCACTGCAGGGTTTCAAGCAGAGGAGAAGCACATTCAGATGTGGATTGTACAAGGGCCACTCATGTCAATTGACTATAGGGGGCAGAAAGCAAGGAGACCAGTGAGGAGGTGACCCTCGTAACCCAGCAGAGCGATAATGGGGGCTTTGATGCTGGTGGTTGCAGAGGAGGAGGTGGGAGGTGGTTCGATTCTGGATGTACTTTCAAAATAGAGCCAACAGGGTTTGCCGTCGGTTGGCTGGGGTGTGAAAAAAGAAGGATTTATGATGACTCCAAGATTTCAGTCTGAGCATCAGGAAGGATGGAATTGCCATCAACGGAGTGGGCAGTCTGTGGGAGGGAAATGAAGGAGAGTCCCACCCCTGCCCCCATCTGGTGGCAATAAACCTGTTGCTCTGTTCAGCTGCTTTCTGTTCTTCATGAAACCCAGGGAAGTATAAAGAACAAACTCTTCTCTAAGACCTTTCCGAGGCTGAAGCCAGAGAAGCGAGTACTGGAGTCTAGCCCTAGAACCATGGGGAAGAAGTATTTGTTTTTGTAACTAATAATCTTTGAACAAGCCTGGTCCAGACCAAAGCATGAGGGTGGCATCCCACAGCACCTTTAGCATTCTGCAGTTTTTTTAATCCAAATTTGTTCTCACCCTCTAGAGGCAGTGTGTGACAGTAAAGGAACAGGGATTGCTTGCTAAGAAAGATCTGGGTTATAGCCCCAGTTATTAGCTGGGCAGTGCCAGCTGAGTTATTTAATGTTTCCTCCCCTGGTTTCCTAATCTGGAAGCAGTAGTGGTTGCCATATGGATTTACGTGAAATAAAGGCATGTGTTCCCGTGACTATTGCTATGTAACAAAGTACCCCAACACTAAGCGACTGAAAGCAACCACTATTTTTTTTTTTTTTAACCCCAGATTCTGTGGACCATGAGGAAGACTTGGCTGGGTGATTTCTTTGATCTTTGTTGTGTCAGTTGAGTTCGCTCCGCTGATAGATGGACTGGTCTGGAGCATCCAAGATGGCATCCCTCACATCTGATGTCTTGGCTACGGTTGAATTTGGGTTCCACTATGGTGATGGTTTAAACACAGCTCCAAATTTATTGATACTCCTATCAAGAAGAGTTTACGTCCCCTCATGTATGTCCTACCTTTGAATGTTCATGGAAGTGATAATATGTGACTTGGACAGTCAGGTCAAGAAAGGTTACATAGTTTCTACCTTTTTCCTGAGAATACTCACTTTTGAAGCTCGGAGCTACCATGTAAGAATTTTGACTATCTTGAGACCTCCAGGTGTGAGGAAGCCTAAGCCCCACGAAGAGGCCATGTTTAGACACTCTGGACTACCGTTCTAGGTGAGCCCAACCTTGAAGATACCTCAGCCCAGATGCCAGACACGCGTGAGAACTCTCAGATTATTCTAGCTCCAACTGCCAAGTCTTCCCAGACATTATAGAGCAAAAACAATTCAGCTTTGTACTGTCCTGTCTGAATTTCTGATCCTTGGAATCCCGGATATGATAAAATGGTGATTATTTTCCACCACTGGCTGTTGGGATAGTTCGCTACATGGCAATAGAGAACCAGAACAGCCACTATTAACTTTTTTACCTTGTGCATGCTGCTTAAACTTTCAGGGCCTCATCTGAAAAATGGGAATAATAACGGTACTTCCTTTCTAATTGTTTTTTGGTGAGTATAGGTAAGAGACTTGCATCTGGCATGTAGCAAATACCCAAAAATGTTTTCACTATAGCTCTTCTGGGCATGGTCAAGCATTCAGGGCTGTGACCTTGCAAGTTTTGTTTTGTTTTGTTTGTTTGTTTGTTTGTTTGTTTGTTTGGAGGAATCTCCATACTGTTTTTCATAATGGCTGTACCAATGTTTATATTCTCACCAACAGTATATAAAGGTTTCCTTTCTCTACATCTTTGCCAATACTTACCGTTTCCTGTCTTTTTTGAGAAAAGCCATCCTAACAGGTGTGAGGTTTTGGTGGTGCCTTGCCCTGAGGGTGAACAATCTTGAGCACCTTTCCATGTACCTGTTGGCCATCTGCATGTCTTCTTTGGAAAAATGTCTGTTCAGGCCCATTTTTTAACTGGAGTATTATTTTTTTTGATCTTGAGCTGTATGAGTTCTTTATATATTTTAAATATTAACCCCTTACCAGATAGATGGTTTGCAAATATTTATGGATGGGCTTTTTGTGAGGGGTCAGTCAGGGAAGGGTCTACAAAGCTCCTTTCTAAAAACTGACTTGTTACTAACTTCTATTTCAAAACGTGAACATTTTTTATCTTAATGATGCTAACTTAATAAAGCAGATAGGTTATTCCATTAATCATGAACTTATGTATGTGGTGTTACTTGCAGAATTATCTAATAACCAATAGTGTTGTCTTTCAGCTGAGGTTCTAAGACTAATCCTTCTCCCAAAGACCCAGTGCCTCATCTGCCTCAGGTGGTAGGAATTTAGGCTGTAGGAGGCAGGAGGTTGTGGCCGCTATGCACCCACTCCCTCCCTCTCTCCTCCCCACCCAGGGCCAAGCTGGCTCATTTCAGCTGCCAGCAGGAGGAACAATCTTCCAAATTCCCTTTCTCCCCACTGCAGGGACCCTGCTGAAAACTGATGGCACACTCAGATTGGGTACTTTGGGAAGAGTTAGGCAAAGGAACTATTTATGAAGTTGTGACGAGAATGGGAAACCGCATGGGAGGGTGCAGTTCCCAGGGTGAGGACCAGGTGGTGCTGTGACTGCTCCCGGGCCTGGGGGAGGGAGGCCAGGAGAGACTGAGTAATGGGGGTGGGGGTTTTCTGTCCTAGCAAGCTGAGGCAGCCAGCCTCTGCCACCGTCAGGGCAGGGAAGACGCTGGAAGAATAACACCCTGACCTCGTCTCCATCACCCCCGCTTCCGTCCTCCAGCCACCTGTGGAGGCTCCCTATTGCCTGTGCAAGGCAGCCTGGTGCCAGAGCAGGATGGGAAAGGGTCCGGGGAGATCCAGAGGGCAACCAACGAGAATCATCCCCCCCAGTGGTATTGTCCCGACTGACTTTTTCAGTGGGAAACCAATAAAGGCTCACGAAAGATTAAATAACTTCCCCAAAATGCAAGGAAATGGGTAACTCCTGGAGTGATGGCCCAGGCATTCTTCTTTATAAATACGTCTTGAATCCAAGTTCCTTGATATTATCAGAGCCAGGTTTTTCTTTGGTGGTGGTGGTGGTGGAGGGAGTGGGACATAACCTAAATATATTACAATCTGATTTTAAAATCTATTTATGTCAAGTAACGTCACTGGGAAAGTGTTCCTCTCACCAGGCTCGGCCCTGGCGGACTAAAAGTAGGAGGGTGGGGGGAGGTGGTGACAGAACCCTGGAAGGCACCATCCTGGGAATGGGAGGACACCCCACATTTCCCCCCACACCCCTTTTCTAAGGAGGTTTACAGTGTGACTTCCACTTAGTTCTCACTTTTCTCTCATGTTTCAGCTGCGACTGAAAGGGCTGAGCTGAGACACATTTGTCTTCTATGCTGGGAGTAGTCAATATTTGTGGTATCCAAGGTGTGTGTACCATCGGCAAATGCAAGAGGCTTGGACTGAATTGAGACATGAACAAAAGCTGGCCTATTTTCAATACCGCTGGTCTCTGGAGCTCTCTGGGCCTCATCTGGGAGAAGCATAGATTCTGAAGCCAGAATCCGTGGCTTTGAATCTCAGCTCTGCCATTTCTAACCATGTGACCATTGGCAATTGATTTTACTGCTCTGGTGCCTTGCATTCCTCATTGGGAAACCAAGGATCTTAATAAAAGCATTTGCCTTGGGGTGCCCTGGGTGGCTCAGTGGGTTAAGTCTTGGCCTTCGGCTCAGGTCATGATCCCAGGGTTCTGGGATTGAGCCCTGCATTGGGATCCCTGCTCAGCAGGGAGCCTGCTTCCCCCCGCACACCCGCCACCTGCCTCTCTGCCTACTTGTGATGTCTCTCTGTCAAATACATAAATAAAATCTTTAAAAATAATAATAATGCTTTTTTTTTAAAAGCACTTACCTTTTAGGGCTCATGTCAGAATTCTATTAATACCGTCAAGCACGGAGAAGAGCCACCTGGCGCCAACTAACAATGACTGTGGGCCATTATGATCTCGTGGCGTCATGGCAAGGATCCAATAAGCTCATACATGTAAAATACTCAGGCTTTTTCCTGGACATAGGCTGTTAGATAGCACATTCTCCCTTGGCTCATTTGTGCAACAAGTACTTGGCAACCACTGTGTGCGAGCCCTGGTCTGGGCGTGGCGGGGGGAGCACAGGAGAGCAGAGGGGAAGACTAATATCCCTACCCTTCTGGAGCTTACGTTCTAAGGTTATTCACAGCGCCCAGCAGAGGTAGACTCGCCATAAAGATGCTTACGCTCTAAGCTCCTGAGCTGCACAGATCCTTCCGAAAGCTCTATGAGGGCCCCTGCCAATGCCTTTACATTTCTTGCCGAATTTTATATTTATCAGTGTGTATGATCATTCTTCAAGATGGCCCGCCAGATTGCAAAAGCTGGGGCACCTGGGTGGCTCAGTTGGTTAAGCAACTACCTTTGGCTCAGGTCGTGATCCTGGAGTCCTGGGATCAAGTCCCGCTTTGGGCTCCCCACTAAGCGGGGAGTCTGCTTCTCCCTCTGACCCTCTCCCCTCTCATGCTTTCTCTCACTCTTTTCAAATAAATAAATAAAATCTTTAAAAAAAAAAAAAGGATTGCAAAAGCTTCTGACCCCATAAGACCTGAGTTTGCCTTCTTAAAATTTATTATCAGTGAGAATAATTACTATTATTTGGGTGATAATAATCATGATTATTTGTTGGGAAATGAGGCAATGCTGTAGGTGACTTTGGAGGTTTTATATTATTACCCTGAATCTCTGTGCTATAAGTATCCCACACTCACAGGGAGGAGGCAGAGCTTTGTGTGTCCAGATAGGGATAATGGCGTCTCCTCTTTCATCCCATCCGCTGTCCTCTTTTTCCAATGTCCACATTGCGCCTTCTAGTTAAGCCCGAGAGCCCTCCTGAAAAGAAAATGGCTCCCATCAGCTGCTCCCAGGGACATGTTTTCTCAAGACTATGGACAGGCCTAGGAAGGTGGGAGGGAAGCTTAGCACCCATGGAGCCCCAAACCTTCACGTCACAGCTGCAAGAGCAGCCCAGTGGGTGAGTGCTCAGAGCTAGGACAGGAACTCAGCACTTTTCCCTCCAGCAGCCTGGGTCCCGCCTCTAGGTCAGGAACAACTCACCTTTGTCCAAATATCAGGTAATGTGTATCGGGGTGTTTTTCCACAATGGACCTACTGCTCGGGTATCTACAACACACATGCAAATGTCACTTCCAGGCCCCCTGCTGGATGGCAAACTAGACTTTGCTCCCTCTGAATGCCTCTGTATACAGAGTATCAGCAGCCACCTTTCCCCATGGAGCTGATTTGGGGAAACAAACGTATCTATTGATAGGCACAGCCATTAAAGACCAACGCAAAAAGGTTACTTTACAGGGTTCTGGCTAAGTCCCTCTGGAAAACCTTTTGCTTTTTGGACTGGAAATATCCCAGTACGTAAGCTTTACAGGGTTTGATATAATAACCATAGCAAGATGTGGTTTCGTATCCGTGTCTTGTACTATTTATTGCCATTCTGGAAAAATAAAATAGAATTGCCTCTCATATCGATCTTTGGGGGGAATTACGTGCAAAATTAATTTACTCCTTAAACCAGAGAAGCATAGATAATTGTCTGCTGTGGTTGGGGTTGCGGTTTTTAAAGAATGCTGGGAATAGTGATAGGTGAAAAAGGGATCTGGATGGGAGCTTTCAAATAATTACTCCATTAGAGTTGGTTTATTAACTTTTGGTATGAAATGAATAGATCCATGGCATACTTGTTCCAAGGAACAAATTATCTTTAACCTTCTCGATATATCCAAAGGCCCACACAACTTTCAAGAATGATGCTGGGCAGCCTTGCTTTTAAAAATGCCTTTCAGGGATGCCTGGGTGGCTCAGTTGGTTAAGCAGCTGCCTTCAGCTCAGGTCATGATCCCAGCGTCCTGGGATCGAGTCCCACATTGGACTCCCTGCTTGGCAGGGAGCCTGCTTCTCCTTCTGCCTCTGCCTGCCACTCTGTCTGCCTGTGCTCGCTCTCGCTCCTTTCTCTCTGACAAATAAATAAATAAAATCTTTAAAAAAAAATGCCTTTCATACAACAGTCATTTGAATGAAGTCTTTACAAGTTAAATAACTTAGCTGATGTGATTGTTCAGAGCACTGCTTTAAAGTACTGGGGGATCCGACATAGGTGGTGATTTTTATTCCAGTCTGATTTTTCAGCTGGTTCCTTCCTTTTCATATTTTTCTAACATGTTGTACAAACTTCCATTAGAACCAGGGACAGTCTGAATCTACGTGTCTTGCCTAGATGCCATATTATTTGTGTCCCCTCTGACTCTCAACGCTGTCTTGGAGGATATATTCCCTAGTCTCCCCAATTACTGTGCAGGCCACACTGGGTTCTAGTGTCTCCCTGTGGAGATCCCCATCCTTTTATTTCCATCCTTGTGTCCTCAATGCCTACAAGGGGCTCTGACACGTGGTAGGTACTCAGGAAATGTTTACTGAAGTATAGAGAACCCGTCACTAAAGGATCACTATTTCTTATCAAGATACATTGATTAAGCCCAGTCTTAGCGATTTCATTCTATTTACTGAATTATGCTTGAGACTATCAGCTAATCAGCAACTGGCCATTATTATGGTGGGGAAAGAAAAAGTGAATGAAAAAAAAAAAAGAAAAAGTGAATGATAGAGTTACAATAACTTACTAGGCAGAAGGAAACGAAGAATGATCAAAAGCCAGGGAGTGTTCCAAATACAGCAGTGATTCCAGAATCTTTTTGTTTAACAAGATCAGCCACTGGGGTGCCTGTGGCTCAGTGGGTTAAAGCCTCTGCCTTTGGCTCAGGTCTTGATCCCAGGGTCCTAGGATCGAGACCCGCATTAGGCTCTCTGCTCGGCGGGGAACCTGCTTCCTCCTCTCTCTCTGCCTGCCTCTCTACTTGTGATCTCTGTCTGTCAAATAAATAAATAAATAAATCTTAAAAAACAAGCAAACAAACAACAAAAAAAAAACAAGATCAGCCACTCTTGGACCAGTTTGGGAAAATGCAATATTCCATGCAGTCAAAATTATTAAGATCTTTCAATATTTACTGTGCTATCATATGCTGGAAAGATAAAATTATTTATGGTGTATGGCTTCCTGTGGCTGTATTTGATATATTTTGATATTTAAAATATAAAAATGTTACTTTATGAAATTATAATGACTGTCTAATCCTTCATGAAGAGGGATCTAGAATACTTAGGGAAATGCATGCTAAGATTCAGTTTTAATTTAGTAGTTTACTTTTACTTAGCAGTGGCAGAAGTAGTACTTTAGATGTTTAAAATCTATTCCCTTGCTGAAATTATTGCCAAAACATAACTCTCAAAAGCACTGAAAATGGAGTAAGATTTCCTTCTGATAATGAAGAATATTCAGGAACATTTTCATTGGGTTATTTGAAACTTGTTGCTATTTAAGGAAATGTCTACTGTAAGCACTCCATGCCCCCAAATTATAGAAGCAATAAAACTTTATGTATAACATTCCATCAGTAAAGAAGTACAAAAAATGAAAATTATTTCTTTCCCAGGTCACCCCCCAGAAGTAACCATCACTTTCATTTTCAGTGTAAGCAGGACTTTTTTTTTTAGAAGATTGGTAAATTTTTTTTTTTAAAGATTTTATTTATTTATTTGACAGATAGAGATCACAAGTAGGCAGAGAGGCAGGCAGAAAGAGAGAGGAGGAAGCAGGCTCCCTGCTGAGCAGAGAGCCCGATGTGGGGCTCGATCCCAGGACCCTGGGACCATGATCTGAGCCGAAGGCAGAGGCTTTAACCTACTGAGCCACCCAGGCGCCCCAAGCAGGATTTTTAAAAAGAGATCTTTGATGGGCACCTGGGTGGCTCAGTCGGTCAAGCCTCTGTCTCTTGATTTCAGCTCATGTCATGATCTTAGGGCTTTGGGATTGAGATCAGCACTGGGCTCTGTGCTGAGCATGGAGCCTGCTTAAGATTCTCTCCCTCTCCCCTCTCCCTTTTTCCTTCCCCATTTGCACCTGTGTTCTCTCTGAAAAAAAAAAGAAAGAAAAAGAAAGAAAGAAAGAAAGAAAGAAAGAAAGAAAGAAAGAAAGAAAGAAAGAAAGAAAAAGAAGTCTTCACAATTATAAATAGATATGCTAACATCAATGCAGGGGTACTTTTATCCAGAGGGTAATATCTCTTTACTTTTTAAATGGTGTATAAATCACTTTCCAGTCATAAAATCTACTGATCCAAAAGATCATTTATTTGTTTTTTTTAAAGTTTTATTTTGAGATGCTGATAGTCTTGTTATGGACTGAATATTTGTGCTCCTCCCCCAAAATTCATAAGTTGCAGCCCAAATCCCCAAGGTAATGGTATCTGGAGACAATCAAGGTCATAAGAATAGAACCCGCATGACCAGGATTAGTGCCCTTATGAGAAGAGGTCAGCAAGCCAGCTTGCTCTCTTTCCAGCATGTAAGGTTACAGCCTGGAGGAGGGCTCTTACCAGACCTGACCATACCAGCACTCTGATCTCGGACTTCCAGCCTCCAGAACTGTGAGAAATCATTTCTCTTGTTTATGAGCCACCTAGTCTATGGTACTTTGTTATAGCAGCCCACACTGACTAAGAAAAGTTTCAGAAGTTGTAAAATCAGTAGAGAGGTCCCAGGTGCCCTTCACCCAGCTTCCCCTAATGGGTACATCTGATAACTATAGTATACTAGCTAAGCCAGGAAACTAACTGACAAGAACATTTCTTTTTGAAACATCCAAGTATTTTGAGAAAGTTCTGCTGTTTATATGACAAGAGGCCCCTAGGATTCTTTATGCCCCAATAAAATTATTCTACAAAGTATCTATATCGTGGAAGGACCTATTAACACATTTTATCATTATGTGTAGTCTGATGTCAAGTCACAGACCGGACAGATGTCAATACAGAATAGGTAATGGGCTTTGGTGGACTTTGTGTTGGTTTAAATTCTGTGCCATCCTAGTTTCAAGAACCTGAGTTGAAAGTCATAAATGACATTAGTGGGTCAAACACGTGTATACCTAGCTGTAATTTTGGAAGTAAGTTTTTCTTCACAGTACACCAGTGTCTGAGCTGTAACATAAAACCTTGTCTCTAAGGCTGCACTGAACATTAGTTTCTCAAAAGCTCTGGGTTTTTAATTTATTTGAGAAACACCTACACTGAATGCCTCATTTCCTTCACTCTTTTTTTTTTAATTTAATTTTATTTATTTATTTGTCAGAGAGAGAGAGAGGGAGAACACAAGCAGGCAGAACAGCAGGCAGAAGCAGAGAGAGAAGCAGGCTCCCGGCTGAACAAGGAAGCCGACTCGGGACTTGATCCCAGGATCCCGGGATCATGACCTGAGCCAAAGGCAGTGGCTTAACCAACTGAGCTACCCAGGTGTCCCTCCTTCACTCTTGAGATTGCATTTAGCAAAGTCCAATGAAACGGATGATAGGGTTATGTGGGTATCACCACAATGCACTTTTGTAGTTGTGAAGCAGGTGGTTTGAGGCTTGGAAAACATGAGAGTGTATTTTTATAGGCCAGAACTACCGAACAGAGGAAAATAGTGGGTCAAAGGAATCTTTAAAATTAAAAAATATATATATATATTTATTCAAGAAATACTAAAGATCACCTGGTAGGCAGGTACAGGCCCGAGCACTGGGTACATAATGCTGCATTAGACTTGTTTTTCTTCACATTTTGACATCTCAGATATAGAAAGGTAACTAACGGCTAATTGTGCCTAATGGATGAGACTTTTTTTTTTCACATTTGACGTCTCAGAAATAGACGGCTTAAAAATCACTGTTGGCCATATGACAGTTGTGATGAACTTGTCACTGCCTACACGTTTGTGAATTTAGCTATAATTCCTGGGTGTAAAACTGGTTAATGGCCACCCTTCAGTGGCTCAGTCAAAAACTCATTTAGGAGGCATTTGAAGAAGGACTATGAGTCCTAGCCGTTGTCTGAAAATCTTCCATTGACCCTTCTAGTAAGATTTATTAGAAAGCACCAACATCAAAGCTTGCAAAATGGGGTCAGGGCATTGAAAAAAGTCCTGGAGACAGTAGAGGAATACTCTCTTAAGAGAGCCTGAATATACACTTGATCTCTTAGAGGACAGTATCAGATATAAATATCATTTACATGACGACTCTAGGTTGAAAACTGATTCAGAAGAATAAGGCTATATGTGAATTTATCACAATTATGTTAGTATGCACACATTATACATGTGTGTACTATGTATGATATAACACATTGTATATAAAAAATGTATATGTATGAACAGATATGTTTTCCTCCTGCCTGTATGTAAGAGAGATAAATTATAAAAATCTGTGTATCTATAAGTTTATAAAAAGCCAAAGCAATCCAACAGGGAAAGAAATTTTTTCAACAAATGGTGCTGGGATAATGGATGTCTGTAAAAAAAGAAGAAAAAAATCCCAGCCCCTACTTCACACCATGTATAAAAATTAATTTGGAACCTTAAGATGTAGATATATGGGTATAAAATTGTTTCACTTTTATAATTGAAAAGTTTCAAAATAAAATGATGAAAAAATAAAAATTAAGTAAATTTAAGAGTCTACTAATAAATATAAAATAAAAATTCCAAACGATGAGTCATTATCTCCTAGTTTAGCTGACAGAGTTGTTTTCTTTCTTTCTTTCTTTCTTTCTTTCTTTCTTTCTTTCTTTCTTTCTTTCTTTCTTTCTTCTCCTTCCTTCCTTCCTTCCTTCCTTCCTTCCTTTTTAAAGATTTTTTTTTTTAAGTGCTTTCTACACCCAACACAGGGCTAAACTCACAACCCCAAGACCAAGAGTCCCATGCAAAATTTTTTATAAAAGTGGAACCATTTGTTCTAATGAATTAATGAATGAATGAATGAGTCCGTAAAGAAACTGGGGCCCAAAAAGATTAATTGTCCAGGATTAGCCAGCTAGTAAGGGCGCAGTCTAAGACTTGGGTCTTCCGACGACGCTTCTTTCTAAACCGTTTATCTTTGGTTGGGATCCCCAGAAGCAGAGCGTGAGCCAAGGATTCTCACTGTGCAAGTGATTTTTTGTCCATAATCACTGTGCAAGTGATTTTTTGTCCATAATCACTGTGCAAGTGATTTTTTTTAGGTGGTTATCTCAGAAAAATCCTGTAAGGATGAAGGGAAGCAGGATAGAGCCAGGGATTAAAGCAATGGGAAGACGTGAGTTCAGCCAGAGTCCAGACTCAACCTTGATCTCAAAGAAACCCTGCAGAGGGAGTTCTCCACCCTAGGCTAAGAGGACTGGGCTTACTACTCCTACATCAGTCTGCCAATGGCTTTATGTACCCCCACCTTCTCCTTCAGGGGGTAGGCATCTCTGAGCAAAGTGGCTCTGAGGTCAGTCCTCTGGGGAAGGAGAGCTGGGACCTATTAGCCATCAACACTCAACAGTGGCTTAGGGCATGGGTGCCCTAGCCAGGTAAAGGGTGGGGCAGTATTGGCCTGCACTACACCATCGCTGTTCTCAATATTATCAGCATCATGGCCTAATACAGTTTGTCAGGTGCGGCCCATTGAGATACTGAGTTCCCTGGCTAATGAGTTTCCTGTGAGATATTGCAAGCCAGTAGCATTTAGCTACGAGGATTGTTCCCGTGTTAGACAAGGTTTACTGTAAAATACAGTTAAAGAGATATTCCAAGGACTGCTTTATCCACATACTACAGAGTTCATGAACCAGTAATCAATGGGTGCCTCCCTTTTTTCATGAGTGAGAAAGGTTATAATATTGTATCTCATAGGTAGGAGAGTGATCATATTATAACTGGTGTTATACTAGTACCCTCCTCATGGGGCTGTTAGGATAATGAAGTGAAATCAAGTAGATAAAGAGCTTGTCACAGTGCCGAGAATATAATCATAGCTCAGTAAATGTCACCACTATGATTATTAGAAAGGAATGCGAGGCATGAGAGGGGAACTGACGAGGGTCCCTAACCCAGGACGGATGCAGAAGGGGTTGGGGGAGACGGATAATCCAGGAAGCTTCACTGTAGGCGATCCTCCTGCTCAGCTTTGCAGATGTCCTTCGAGTTAACCAGACGTTACCCAGCTCAACCGAGGGGGAGAAGGACTGGAATGGGGTGGAGAGTGGAAGGGTGTTTAGGAAGAAGGAATAGCCTGTGCAAAGGATGAAGGGCATGAGTCAGCATGACATGTTCTGGGGCACTGTGCTCCAGCTCGTTTGTCTGGAGAATCTCAGAAGTGGCAGGAAATGAGCCTGGCAAAGTACATGAGGGTCATATTTATGCAGAATGTTAGGGAAAAATATAGAAAACCTATAAATCAGGCCAAGTAGATTACTGCACATGCTTTCAATGTCCTACTGAAGCCACAAGAAAGAGGTCCACCCAAAGATCACGCAGTTATCCAGGCAACTGTAATGTTGTGTGATCTGGCTACGTACTATTATTAACTATTAATTAAGGACTCAGACTTCAGGAAGTGCCATGAAAATTAGTAGATTTGTGTCTAGCAGAGATGCAAATAAATTCTGTCTGGTAGAAAAGATCATCTCAAAGGTTGCATTTTATTGCCTTGTAGGACCCTGGGATCATGACTTGAGCCAAAGGCAGGTACTTAACCTACTGAGCCACCCAGGCGCCCCTCCTCAGATGTTTCTTAAACCAGATTTATTTTCTTACTGGTTTCCTCACTAATGAAGTCAACAAATTGTAGCATTTTTCTGTATTTTTAAGTTTTAAAAATTATGCTGAGAGTCACTGATTTTAACCTGAAACAAGTAGGAAAAAATTAAAGGATTTTATGCAGGAGAATGATGTATTTATAGCAGTGCCGTGGAAAAGTTTGTTATTACAGCAGTGTGGCAAGGAACAAGTCACTTATGTGAAATTTAAGTTTGGAAGCCAGTGGACATTTGGTGAAAGTAATGTCAAGAATTTCCAGATATCCTGGAGGCAGGTAGTAAAGTCTGGATGGAAATCTTATCGTGTATAGAACCAAAGAGGAATGATATTCACATTGCAGTTTAGAAGGATGTCCTGTGGGGCGCCTGGGTGGCTCAGTGGGTTGAGGCCTCTGCCTTTGGCTCAGGTCGTGATCCCAGGGTCCTGGGATTGAGCCCTGCATCCGGGAGCCTGTTTCCCTTCCTCTCTCTCTGCCTGCCTCTCTGCCTACCTGTGATCTCTGTCTGTCAAATAAATAAATAAAATCTTAAAAAAAAAAAAGAAGGATGTCCTGTATATTAATATGTGTTAACAACACTACGGTAATGATATTTCAAATAGATAAAAGAAGTTGTGCCTTGGGTTTCCTGCTGGAAGCACATTAGCCACGTTCCCTTGGACATGCAGGGAGAAGAACAAGTTGTAGCTTGCCTGCAACTGGAAGGAAAGCCAGCTTATCTGATCTGAAGCTGTCTCTGACACTTCTTTCCTCTCCCCATATTCTCCAAACACAAGAGGTGAAGTGATAACCAGAAAACATGTTGGGAAGCACACATTCTCTGAGAACACTGCCCCTAGTGGGAGCTATTAGGGCTGGAAGAAGATATATTATTCCTGCCCTTGGAATTTTGAACCATTGGGATGTATAGGTTACTGTGCGTACTGCTGTACCAGTTGTGCACTGCACAAAGGAATCCTTATCTGGAGAGGCACCATTTACATGGTAGATATTTTAGATCTGGATAAATTTCCTGCTGGTTGGCATTCAAGTGCCTTGGATCAGGAGTGCCTTTATTTATTTATGTATTTATTTATTTATTTGACAGAGAGAGAGATCACAAGTAGGCAGAGCAGCAGGCAGAGAGAGAGGGAAGCAGACTCCCCGCCTAGCAGAGGGCCCGATGTGGGGCTTGATCCCAGGACCCTGAAATCATGACCTGAGCCAAAGGCAGAGGCTTAAGCCACTGAGCCACCCAGGAGTGCCCTTTTTGTATAGAAGCACCAAATTAACTGGGGTGACCTTGTGAATGACTTTTTTTTTCACAGTGTATATAAAACATGTTGATATATTAGATTCCTAGGATTTTTAGGGCTGGCATTCTGAAGTGTTTTTCTCATATTGTACATTACTATTCTAGTTTTTCTTCCCTAAGATATATCCGTTTTTTTCAAAGTTCTGGAAGTTGAGCTGAAGCCACAGATTCTTTGCTTTACTGTTTTATTTTCACCATGTGTCTATAGATGACACTTGCCATCTTTAAAAACTGCTCAGCATAAGGGATGTAGAGCAATGCTTGATGTTGGGTTTGTGAATTTAAGGCCCCCATTGGGTTTACAGATTACTTTTTTAAAAAATCTTAAATATTAATTAATTACTTAATTAAAAAATGCTCAGCATCTATTTCCCCTTTAAAACATTATCCTGGATTTCCCATAGGAAACCGTTTCTTTTTTTTTTTTTTTTTTTTTAAGATTTTATTTATTTATGAGAGAGAGAGCGCGAGAGCAAGCACAGGCAGAGGCAGAGGGAGAAGCAGGCTCCCTGCAGAGCAAGGAGCCCGATGTGGGACTCGATCCCAGGACGCTGGGATCATGACCTGAGCCGAAGGCAGCTGCTTAACCAACTGAGCCACCCAGGCGTCCCGGAAACTGTTTCTTTTTCTCAGCTACAAGATTTAGATGGGATTGATCCTACCCTCAGTTCTAGGGCTGGGCCCTGATTGGCTTAAATCACTATGTTGACTGGCTTAGGAAAAAGAATATAACCTGATCAGAACTAGTGAGAGAAGAAATGGGGCCATTTTGCTGCCATAGAGAGGAGGGCCTAAAGCTGATGGAGGAAGGGCAATTGGTATGAGAATAAATCTAAAAACATAGAAGGAAAGAATTTTCCATGGTGACATCATTCGGGCCCTGAATCACACTGCTCCTGAAGCCAGCTTTTCCTTTGGGTATTTTGGTTATATGAGCCAACACAATCCATTTACTGTTAAGGCAATTTGAGGTTTGGGAGGTTTTGAGGGGGAGGTTGGTTTTGTTTTGTTTTGATTTTTGTCATATGAAACACACAGATCCTTACCTGATATAATCTATTTCTAATGTGATTTAGATTTATCCGTTTTCAAACCAATGGTTGAAAGGATGAATCTGGGCTCCAATAAATCATTTTTTAAAAAAACTGTTTGCTCCTAAAAGCAATTAACACAAACTGCTGGCAAGAGCTTCATATTATTTGAAATTTGAAGTTACACTTTTTTTGACCCTTAATCAGAACTGAGTACCCTGACGGCTCTTTCTTGGTATTTTCCTTTTGTAAAAATGAACTTCATTTCATGCGTATAGCCGTATGGGTCCAACCAGGAGAGAGAAAAATACAGTAGATTGACTAGAGGAAGTTCTACATAAAGGAGTATTTCACTAAGATAAAAGAGTAACTGTAAGATAAAAGGAAATTATATGGTATCCTAATGCCGAGGGAGCATACCCAAGGAAGACCAAACTTGGAAGATGTTTAGATCTTGTTGGGGAAGGTATGGTTCAACCCACTGGACAGCAGAGAATTTCTGGTTCTGCCAGGCCAAAGTTGGTCTGCAGCTACTGGGAAGCTATAAGCCACCTTCTGGAATGCAGCCCAGTGAGAGGTGGGGATGGGCAGGCAGTGGGAGTCTGCCCAGGGGCAGGAGCCTTTTGGGATATGCCAGCTACAGGGCAGTTTTGGTTTCCATGTCAAGTGGGCCATGGAAAGGTTATTGCCAGGCCACAGCTACAATGTCACAGAGGGACTGTTTTCCAGACCCATGGCTGGGGCAGGCTCCATCAGACGTCCTCAAGCCCATACAACCAACCAGGTTGACTCCAGAATAGGCAGCCAGAGTCTCTTCCTCCTGCAGCATTCTGGAAGGATGAAGGCTTGATTATTACTGTGCCCAGCTGACAGGAAAGATGCTTCAAAGAATTCTGAATTGATAACCAACACTGTGTCTTTCAAAGAACACGGCTCTATCCAAGTATCAGGCACTATGGTGTGGGGGAGGGAGGTGCGTGGAGAAGTGGGTGGATGTCACTCACCCCAACTCTGTGATGGATTAAGGGTTTTCTGGAAGCTTTGAACTCAGCAGAGGGAGGTCCCTACAAGAGTGTTCTGTGAACGAGTATGAATCAGAAAAAAAACGTGGAATGTGCCTTGCTAAGCAAAGGTACACAATTTATTTGCCATCAGGCACCTTCAGTGTGCTCACATATAATGAATTTCCCCCAAATTACTGGAATTTTTATCCTTTCCCCTTCAGGGCTGACTACCTAGGAGGACACCTGTAGCAGATCAATTTTTCTCAAAATGCCCATAAGAATCTTCTTTTCTTTTTCTCCTTTTCTTCTTCTTCCTCTTCTCTTTCACCTCTTCCTTGTGAACTAGTAGGGACCCAGAGCTAGGCACAACCATGGAATGAGGTCGTCAGTATGCCAAGACCCCCTAGTTGAAACAGTGTTGCATGTCATCCTGGGTTTCTCCATCACTCTGAGCACACAAGCCCCCCAGCCAGCACCCGGTGTCTTTGCCCTAGAGTGGCCCTCAGGCTGCAGGAAGCCTTGTTGCAAATACCTGGCGGTTTCCAAGCACCCTTCCGCTAACAAGTCCTTAACTCCCTTGGAAGTGAGCCAGAATGAGCCCCAGTAGGATGTGACCTGCTTTGCACTTTGGCTTGGCCCTGTCCCCCTGCCTGTCCCACCGTCCCCTCCTCCGGATCTATCCTGGGAATCCTTCCTGCTATGTCACTTTCTTTTTTTTTTTTTTTTTTTGTCCCCAGTAAATCAATATCAGTTCATTTATTTTCCTAAGTTAAATGTTGTTAGTTAACATACAGTGCAATATTGGTTTCTGGCACAGAATTCAGTGATTCATCACTTGCATACAACACTCAGTGCACATCACAAGTGCCCTCCTTAAGGCCCATCCCCCCATCTAGCCCATCCCCCACCTAGCCCATCCCTCACCCTCCTCCCTCAATCAATCCTCAGTTTGTTCCCCGTCCTAAAGAGTCACTTATGGCTTGTTTGCCTCTTTCCTTTTTTTCTTTACCCCTCCCCATATGTTGATCTCTTTTCTTTCTTAAATACCAGGTATGTCACTTTCAGGAGAATCCTAGTCTCGGGTTCTGTTTCTGGGAAATTCAAACTAAGACATTCCTATCTAGCAGTCAGGGGAAATTGAGGCGTAAATTACCTAAGCTCTAAATAAATAAGTAAATAGATGATGGATAGATAGATAGATAGAAAGAAAATAGATAAAATATAAATAAAGTGGTTGACACTTTAAACCTGGCTTCCTTCTGATTCTCCGGTCTGCATACCTGGCCATAATATTCAATACTGCTTCATGAAACAAGGTCATCTATTAACATGTAAGTCTGTCTGGAGAAGGACCACTCTGGAAACACCACGGCCAGGCAGGGACAGCCATACCAAGCCAGTCCCCTCTAGATCCCCAATGCTGGGGTTCTTTCAAGTGAGTTTTCTGAGGGCAGACTGTGCTATATGGAGTTTTGCTTCCCCTTCCTGGGGGTACCTAGCAAACTCTCCAGTCTCCAAGCATCGGGGACTGATAACCGGCTATGATAAACTTTGCACTATGCCATAGTGAATGAGAAGGGGGGAAAAAACGTCAGTATGGTAAATTTTGCATGACACCAAATGTATTCAATTTAAAGGACTCTTCTTTATTCTGAGATTCTGTCCTTTCTACGTTTTTAAATATTCTTTTTTATATAAGATAATAATAGTAAAAGTAGATAGTAGTTGACTTTTTAAAATAATGGTCCGATAGGACAAAATGAAAGTTGGCAAACCCGACATTACAGATTTTTTTGAAGGCAGGGCTGGGGGTTGTGGGGCAATTTTGTTCATCTTAGAATTCAGTAGTCTAGAATTGAGTGTCCTAGGAGAAACAGAACCTGTGGTGTCAGACAACCCTCTTATCTGAGCAGAACCTATCCTTAATCATGACCACCATATTAATCAGGATTGTTCTGACAGCAAGGGACAGAAACCCAATGATTTTAGACAAAGGTGATTTTGCAAGGTTCTCATTATATCGAGAAGGTGCTGGTAGGCCTCACAGATGATGTGAGTGCTCGAAGTCACCACTGTCACTCTCCATCTTCCCTAGTGTACCAGTTATGTATTGCTACATAACAAACCGCTCCAAACCTTAGGAGTTAAAACAATGACAGTCATTTATTATGATCATGAATCTGAGATTTGGACAAGTATTGACTTGGAAGGGAAGGCTCATCTCTGCTTCCTGTGGTATCAACTGATGGCCTCAACTAAGGGCTAGGAGATCTGCTTCTAAGAGTTCAATCAGGCTAGCAAGTCAGTGCTGTCACCTGGGAGGTCACCTGGGGCTAGGGCTCCAGATGTCTTTCTCTGTGGGTCTATCCATGTGGATACTTACAGTGCAGGAGCTAGATGTCAAGGACAGGCCTCTGAGAGAGAGCCAGGAGGAAGCCGTGTTACCTCTGTGAGCTGTCCCCAGAGTCAGACAGTATCGCTCTGCCTTCGTCTAGCAGTGGTGACAGTCACAGAGGCCCACTCGTCTCATAGACTGGGGACAGTCATAAACTCCACATCTTGATAGGGAGTAGCCAGATTCTAGAAAAGCATGTGGGCTGAGAAATAGTTCTGTGGCCATTTTTTGTAAATTGTAAATTTACATTGTAAAAACTTTTTTTTTTTTTTTTTTGCACAATTTACAAAAACAACTGTAGAAACAATCTGCCCTATTGTCTTTATTCCCTTTGGTGGGTTTCTGCCAGCTCTGGACAACATGGCCATTGATGATTTTCAGGCTCCAATCTTTAGCCCCTCTTGCCTTTGGCCCAGTTTGAGCTGGATCTTTGTGGCAGTTATGGTGGTAAGAGATAGAATAATGTGGTTTGGCTTATTTTGAATCAGGGGCCTACCACTCCACCCATCACTGTGGCCCAAGGGAGGACGGGATTAGGGATAAGATAGGGACAAGGCACAGAGCCAGAAGAGCGAAGGAGCCCTATCATGAGCTGACAGAGCAATAGCTGAGCACCACAGGCAAGAAGTCCTGACCTTAAGGTTTGCTCTCTTGGAGGACTTGCTGTAAAGGCTGCCCTTCCCGTGCTCCACTGAGTGACAAAGGCTTGCAGCCAGGGGCCTAATAAATGGGCTCCTAGTTACAGCCCTAGGAGAAGACTTGTCAGACTTTATAGACCCAATTCTGAGACTAAAACTACAGCTTTGGGTGGAAGTTGTAGAGATTTATGTTTAAAGAAACAAACCCAGCCAGCTTAGCGATAAATAGGATTCATTTCTTTCTGGAAGTTTCCACCCTGAGAAGGGATGGAGTTTCAAGCTATATAATCCTTGATGACTGCAAGAAACCCACATATGTTTCTCAAAACAACTTCTTTGGTTCAACACTTCAGCTTTTGAATGCCAGCGTTGGCCCTAAAAAAAAAAGAAGCCACTGGAGACTGTCTAAATAGAATCTAGCTATTTGAGGGCTGGATATTCAAGGCCTTCCACAACCTGGCTCCAGTTAAACAACTACCACCGTTTCCACTACCAGTTTAAACTGGAACAAGTAGAATTTAAAACAGCATTTTAAATGCCTTTCCATCATTTTCCTTTTCACCTTTGGTAGTTTCCAAAGGAGGTGACTTATGGGCCATTTTTGTGTGCTTCTTCATGTTTTCGTGTATTTCAGGGAACCTAATAAGCACTATTTGGGGGGAAATAAAATTCTTCCCTCAACAGAGGGATCCTCTCCAACCTGTCAAGGGAGGTTGGAACTCTCCAATGGGAAAGAACTTACTGCCAGGTAAGGCTGTTCATCTTCTGTCTCCAGACGGTTATCACCCTGAGAAGGTTATTACATTAAACCTGAACCTGCCTCTGTCTTACCCAGGAGTGCACTTCTGGGCTCTGGACCAAGGCACACAATTCTGCTGTTTCCCCTGACTGCCCTCTGGATATTCTAAGATCCCCATCAAATCATCCCACACAATCTGTCCTGCCTCTTTGTCACCAGTTAATCCTACCCAGGATTCACCATCTTGGTTTTCCTCAAGCTGGACCTTAATTTTCAGTGTTCCCCCTGACAGTGGAGTGCCTGTGTTCAGTTCAGTATGTCTTCATTCCTTCACCAAGTGTGCACTGGGCACCAACTGCCGGCCAGGCTCCGGGATCCAATTAAGGGCAGGGAGGACCGGATCCCTACCTCACCCTCACGGGGACTGTGAGAGTACCAGGGGCTGCTATTTATCAGGATGGTGACTCCTTTTTCTCATAAAACTTTTCTGCTAAAACTGTGTCATCTCATTTGGTTTCTGCCACAACCTTTTTTCACATGGATGGGGACAATGCGAGGCGCCTGGTGTCCCGTACCTGTGTGGGCTTCTTCATTCTATACTTAAATACAGTGGCAGTTTCCATTTTATCTTGCAGGTTTCAGCTCAGCCTTCTGATATGTTGAAATCATTTAAATATGCATCATGCAATTTTTTATTTTGCCCATTCTCCCAGTTTGGGGTCATCGGCTAAGCTGATAAGTGTGACTTTTAAGATTCATGTTTTTAAATCAATAGTTCATTTTACAAAATGTGGACAAAGCAATAAACAGTACCCCACGAAATACCACATCAATTCAAAGACCCTCATATATTTGAATGAATATTTATGTACTTTTCTCTGACATTTGATAAAACTTCCTTTTCTAAAGTCTCTTTACTTGCTATTTTCCAAATCAATGGACTATTTTTTCCAGAGAGTCCGAGCAGTTCAGTGTAGCTAGACTGGTCGTGGCATCTCAAACATAATTCAGGACAGAGCTGAATTATAAAGAACCATAATAACCGTACATCAACACAAATATCTGTTGTCTGGAGGATTGCCCAAATTATCACACCTCCACTAACCCTCCCTACCCGCCCCCTTACTCCTTTAGAAAAGAAGATTGTGTCATTTGAATATCATGCCAAGTTTAACTTCATTTGTAAGTATCAAAAAGGGATATGCTTTAAAAGGATAGCTAAGGTCCACAAAGGCATCTGCTAAAGAATTTTGTGGGTAATTTTAAAGGCACAGACTACTCTGAAGGTTCTATTTTTATGGTTGTTGTTGAGAACATCAGGTATCAACAGGAAAGCAAATCCTGCTGAGTGAGATCAGATAATCAAGAGAATGGGTTGTCTCAAGCTTCTGCCTGAGCTTTTGAGAGAGTTCCGGGTCTCCCCCCAACCCTGGAGCAACTTCTGGTCCCATGGGCTTCACAGAACAGTGATCAGAGGCAGATCCTGAATCATTCCCTGGTCTGTGTGGGGAGCTCACATTCAGGGAAGACAAGGACATCAAAATGGTTTCTGCTTGCCCTGGTGCAGTTCCATGCCTCAGGGCTGGGGGCAGGCGGGTGGGTGTGTGCGTGGGTGTGCATTCCTGCGTGTGGACTCCTTGCCAGCCTAGACCTATCTCTGTCCAGTGCTTTTGGAGTATGCAGTGTCCGTCAGGTAAAATTCCGAAACCAGGTGTTGTTTCTCATCTTGCTGTTTACAGGGACTGACAGATTTCTTTGATTATCTATTTATTTGACAGACAGAGATAACAAGTAGGCAGAGAGGCAGGCAGAGAGAGGGGGAAGCAGACTCCCTGCCAAGCAGAGAGCCCGATGTGGGGCTCAATCCTAGGACCCCGAGATCATGACCTGAGCGAAGGCAGAGCTTTCAACCCACTGAGCCACCCAGGCGCCCTCAATTATCGAAATTAAAAATGCTTCATATACAAATGTAGTGATCCGAAGGGGCACGTGCACCCAAATGTTTATAACAGCAATGTCCACAATAGCCAAACTATGGAAAGAACCTAGTGTCCATCAACAGATGAATGGATAAAGAAGATGTGGTATATATATATATATATATATATATATATATATATATATATATATAATGGAATACTATGCAGCCATCAAAAAATGAAATCTTGCCATTTGCGACGATGTGGATGGAACTAGAGGGTATTATGCTTAGTGAAATAAATCAATCAGAGAAAGACAACTATCATATGATCTCCCTGATATGAGGAAGTGGAGATGCAATGTGGGGGGTTTGGGGGGTAGGAAAAGAATAAATGAAACAAGATGGGATCGGGAGAGAGACAAACAATAAGAGACTCTTAATGTCACAAAACAAACTGAGGGTGGCCAGGGGGAGGGGGGTAGGGAGAGGGTGGTGGTGTTATGGACATTGGGGAGGGTATGTGCTATGGTGAGTGCTGTGAAGTGTGTAAACCTGGCGATTCACAGACCTCTAGCCCTGGGGCTAATAATACATTATATGTTTATTAAAAATAAAAAAAAAATTTTAAATGCTTTATGCCTTCCAAGAAGTTTATGGACTCTTCACCTATGGGAGTGAGCCTGGTTTGATCATCTTGGAAAGCAACAGTCTGGAAGTACTTAGAAAAATTATGTATACTGCTAGTCCTGCGTTCCCCACCCCTGGAAAGCAGCCTCAGAGAAACTCATTCCTACATCCACAAGGACACGGGGGAACATTCATTGCAGCATCCTACGTGTGAAAGAGGGTGATGGTGTCAATTGCTAGGAGAGTGGAAGAGTAAGCTGTTGAAGAGAGGCAGACCATGGAGTTCTCGGATCAGTCAGAATGAATGAACTGAAGGCACATACAATAATACAGACAGATCTTGAGAATAAAAGGTTGAATGATTAAATTTTAAAAACAGAGGGAGATCTAAACTAGTGCTATTCAAAGTATGGCCCACTGCCCTGCAGCCTCAGCATCCCGCTGTTATGAATGTAGGCTCTCCAGCCCCACACAGATCTGCAGAATCCGTGTCTGGGGTGGCGTCCAGGAATCTGGGTCTTTCTCCGGGTAATTCTGATGCGGCTAAAGTCGGGTTACCATTTACGTGCATTTCAAATGCATACACACATTGCACAAGTTTCTGGACTTTTCTAAGGTAAGGTCATGTCCAAGGAAATACTACACATTGCAGTGTGTGCTTGTGGGGAGAATCCAATGAAATGAATACAAGAGGGAGACGTGGCTCAGAGAGATGATAGTAAGTGATAAGCTGACGAATACAAGTAACATAATTTTGTAATTGAGGCTAAAAATATTCATCTGGTTCAGAAAACCCCAACAGACAACTGGAGAAAGAAGGAGGTCATCAGACAAAGGGAATCTCTTTTGCCCCAAGTTTTGAGCCTACTGACTTCCGTGACCAGCAGAGGGAGATGCAGTGAGTTGAGCTGTTTGGGCCTGTATATGGATAGAAAATCAGTTCTTTCCACTCCTGCTAAGCAAATATTTAAAGAGCGTCACTTTGAGGGAATGCCAAATCACGAGCGTACCCAAAATGTCCACATATTTTATTCTGGCCCTGGGCGGGTTATCTTGTTCTAAGACACCTGTAAAGCAGGTGAGAGACCCATGCATGTTCTCCAGGAGACATTTAGCTGGTAGATCACATAGAACCTGACCAGAAAACTGGGTCTCAGGAACCCTTGGCCCAACAAGAGAAGCTAAAATGATCACAGAATGGCCAGTCTCTCCTGTTTTGTTTTGTTTTATTTGAGAATCTTACTTATGACTGCTGGGGAAAGCAGAGTGGCAGTTTCCTTGGCTGAGTCCTCAAGCATTAGCTAAGGAAGGTGCCAGAGGATCAGAGGTACCTCCGAAGTATGGATGTGAACAGGCTGGCACTACCCCAATGAAGGGCCCTGGGAATTGATGGCAGAAGGTCTGCAGGCTGCCAGTGGACATGGCTGAATTTCCACAGGATTCTGAGAGTGAGAATCACGTACGGATATTCAAGGGCCCTGGAATAGCCAAAACAATAAAAAAGAAAGAACCGTGCTAGAGGACTTACAGTTCTCTGTTTCTAAAGTTACTCTAAAGCTAAAGACAGTGTTGGTATGGGCGTAAGGATAGACATGGGTCAATGACATAGAACTGAGAGTCTAGAGGGTGCCTAGCTGGCTCAGTGGATAGAGCATGCGACTCTTGACCACAGGGTCATAAGTTGAAGCCCCGTGGGTATGGAGCCTACTTTAAAAAAATGTTTTTAATTAAAAAAAGAAGGAAGGAAAGAGGGAAAGTAAGAATTGAGAGTCTAGAAAGAAACCCATTTATCTGTGGTCAGTTTGTTTTTGACAAAGGTGCTAACCTAATCAATGGGGCAAGAAGTCTTTTTATTTTATTTTTTTTTATTTTTTTTTTAATATTTTATTTATTTATTTGACAGAGATTACAAGTAGGCACAGAGGCAGGCAGAGAGAGAGAGGAGGAAGCAGGCTCCCTGCTAAGCAGAGAGCCCGATGTGGGGCTCGATCCCAGGACCCTGAGATCATGACTTGAGCTGAAGGCAGAGGCTTAAACCACTGAGCCACCCAGGTGCCCCAAGAAGTCTTTTTAATTAATCGTGCTAATACAACTGGATAGCCACATGCAAAAGAATGAAGTAAGTCCTTACTTCATGCCATATACAAAAGTGAGCTCAAAGGGAATTAAAGACCTAAATGCAAAAGCTAAAACTACAAAACTCTTGGAAGAACACACAGGCTTAAATCTTCCCAGCTCTGGAGAGGCAATGGTTTATTAGGTATGACACTGAAAGCACAAGCAAGAAGAGAAAAAGTAGGTAAATAGGGCTTAGTAAAAATATGAAATATTTCATGCTGCAAGGATGCAATCAAGAAAATGAAAAGGGGATGCCTGGGTGGCTCAGTTAAGTGTCTGCCTTTGACTCAGGTCATGATCCTGGGGTCCTGGGATGGAGTCCCACATTGGGCTCCCTGCTCACTAGGGAGCCTACTTCTCCCTCTGCCCCTCCCCCCTACTCATGGTGCCTCACTCTCTCTCAAAAATAAAATAAATAAAATCTCTAAAAAAAAGAAAATCCACTGGACAGCAGGAAATATTTGCAAATCATGTGTTTGACAAGTGACTTGTAACTAGAATATGTAAGGAATTCTTAAACTCAGTTTTAATAACACAACTTAAAAATGAGTGAACTGGGGCAGGGGGGCTGGGTGGCTAGGCATCTGACTCTTGATTTCAGCTCAGGTCATGATCTTGGGATCAGGGGATCAAGCCCTGTATTGGGCTCCATGCCCAGCATGGAGCCTGCTTAAGATTCTCTCTCTCTCTCTCTAGCCCCCATCTCTCCAAAAAATTAAAAAACAAAGGCTCTGAATACACGTATCCCTAAGACGATATACAAATGGCCAATAAGTCCATGAAAAGATGTTTAGCATCATTAGTCATCAGGAAAATGCAAATCAAAACCTTAATGAGATACCACTCATATCCACCAGGATGGCTATAATTAAAAAGACAGATAATCACAGGTGTTGGTAAGTATGTGGGAAACTTGGCACAACTGTGCACTGTTGGTGGGATTGCAAAATAGCATAGCCGCTGTGGAAAACAATATGGCTGTTCCTCAAAATGTTAAATGTAAAGTTACCTTATGACCCAGCAATTCCAGTCCTCGGAGAATACCCAAGAGAGTTAAAAACACACATCCACACAAAAAACCTTTCCATGTATGATCGTAGCAGCATTTTTCATAATAGCTAATCGTGGAAATGACCCACATGTCCGTGAACTGATGAATATGCCATTCCATGTCATGAAATATTCAGTCATAGAAAGAAATGAGGTACTGATCCGAGCTACGTGAATGATCCTTAAACACGTTATCCTGAGTGAAATAAGCCAGACACAACAGACCACACATTGTAGGCTGCCATGTATATGAGATGTCTAAACAGGCATTTCCATACTCACAGAAAGTAACTATTAAGTGGCCGCCGGCAGCTGAGGGCAGGGGACAATGGGCAGTGACTGCCAACGGGGATAGAGTTTCCATATAGGGTGACCAACCTTCTCAGTTTGCCCGGAACTGGAAGATTTCCCAGGGGACGCAGTAGGACTTTCTGTATTAAAGATGGGAGAGTCCCAGGCCGACCACGGTGAACTGATCACTCAATTCCATATCTAAATGAATGTGTCATATTTGGTTGTCTCTGGGTTGTTTCTAGGTCACAAATTTGTTGAGATTTTATTTGTGAAAAACAAAGAAACACACAGGTACTCAAAGACGAAAAACAAGAAAAGTCTGTTTTTCTTTCCCTGTGTGGTAGAGGATACCCCCTGGGCAAGCTGGGGTCACACCTTAGTCATTCCCAGAGTATCACAGCCAGGTTGCGGGAGAAGCATGGGTTCCATGTATCTAAAAATACCTGTGGTCAGTCTCTGACCCCAAACTAATTAAATCAGAACATCTCTGGATGGGACCCAAGTCAAGAGTGTGTGTGTGTGTATATATATATATATATATATTTTTTTTAAAGATTTTATTTATTTATTTGACAGAGAGAGATCATAAGTAGACAGAGAGGCAGGCAGAGAGAGAGAGGGAAGCAGGCTCCCTGCTGAGCAGAGAGCCCAATGCGGGACTCGATTCCAGGACCCTGAGATCATGACCTGAGCCGAAGGCAGCGGCTTAACCCAGAGCCACCCAGGCGCCCTATATATATATATATTTTTTTTTTTTTAAGATTTTATTTATTTATTTGAGAGAAAGTGAAAGTGAGAGATCACAGAGGGAGAGGAAGAAGGAGAAGCAGACTTCCTGCTGAGCAGGGAGCCTGATGTGGGGCTCTATCCTAGGACCTCAAGATCATGACCTGAGTTGAAAGCAGATGTTTAACTGACTGAGCCACCCAGGCACCCCCATGAGTTTTTGTTGTTGTTGTTGTTGCTGTTGTTGTTTGAAAGTTGCCCAGGTGATTCAAGTGTACAGCCTGGTGTTCGACCAATGGCATTGTGATCTGACAGCTGCCTGGCCCCCTTTCCCTTTACTTCCAACTGGCCCCAGCCTCTCCATGATTGGATCACAGTTTGCTGAGGAATAGAGCTGAGCCAATCACAGTCGCCCTCAGGAATATGAATGAAGACATTTGGAGGAAAGCTTCAGAAAGGCTGGAGAGGCCATGGTAGGTCACAGGGGGAGAATTGGGGAGGGTTGAGGGAAGAGCAGGGGCCAAAGGAAATTGAGGAAGACCAAGGAAAAGACAGGGAGCCAGACAGGGACCTAAGCAGATATGTAAGAGGTCGCAGACCGGCTGTGTTTGTCCTGCCCTTCTTCCATTCCAGGGTTTTCCTAATTCTAGTCCACTGTGTTTCTCTAGCAGTAGGGTATACTGTGTTGTCTGTAGACAGCTACAACAATATCTCCATCCCACATTCTCTCATCGGTGTGACCTAGCCACTCCCCCATTGGGAGATGGTTTGTAATCCCTCTCTCCTTGACCTTATACTGGAGCTGATAGAATGCAGTGTGGGATGCCTGAGTGGCTCAGTCGGTTAAGCACTGACTCTTAATTTCGACTCAGGTCATGGTCTCAGGGTCCTGGGAGGGAGCCCCGCAACGGGTTCTGGGCTAAGTGAGGAGTCTGCCTGAGGATTCTCTCTTGCCCTCTCCCTCTGCCCCTCCCCACTCTTTCAAATAAATAAATAAATCTTTAAAAAAATAAAAGAATTCAGTGTAAGTAACACTGTGTGACTTTCAGGGCTAGGTCAGAAAAGGCATACAGCTTCTAACGTGTTCTCTTGGGACCTTCACTCAAGGGGGTCTGAGGCACCATGGAAGAAATCTGACAACCCCGAGACTGCAAGGTGAGTAAGGCACATGTGGGCTGTCCAGTTCACAGGCCCAGCTGAAACCAGCCACCCAGCTATCCCTCACCAAGGCACCATATTGGACCCAGACCAACCTATCCCCTAGCTGAGTACCACTGAGTGATCTCAGTCAACACCATGAGAACCGCTTAGCCTGAGCCCTGCCCACATTGCCAACTCACAGAATCCATGAGAGAATAAAATGGCTGTTGCTTAATCAACAAAGTTTGGTGAAAATTGTCACACAGCAACAGTACTTGGAACAGGTACCCTAAGAAAATCTGTATTCCTTGTCCTCAAAAGAGCATAACAAACCCACCAAACTCTCTCTCTCTCTCTCAGGGTCTGTCCCTATTCCTAACTCACCTTAATTTAGTTTTCACCAGGCCTTCAGCCCCCAGCCACCAACCTCCCACTACCAACAGGTGAACCTGAGTTGTGGATAGGAACTGTTGATGATTTTCAGTCACAATCATTCCTAAAAACCCATGGCACAATTAAAAACCCACAAAGTAATTTGAGAAAATATAAGCAATGTGATTTTTTTTTTAAGAGGGAGAAAGCACACGCAAGTCGGGGTGGGGTGCAGAGGGAGAGGGAGAGAGAGAATCTCAGGCAGGCTCCACACCCAGTGTGGAGCCAGACACAGGGCTCGATCTCATAATCCTGACATCCTGACCTGAGCTGAAACCAAGAATCGGACACTTCTCCAACTGAGTCACCCAAGCGCCCTGCAATGTATTTTTCAAATTGGGGTAAAATATACATAACATGAAACTTACCACTTTCACTATTTTTATGTGTACATTTCAGTGCTATTATGTGTGTTCATGTTGCTGTACAACCACCACCATCATCCGTTTCCAGAACTTTTTCATCCTGTAACCCTGAAACCCTATATCCATTAAACAACTCTCCATTTTCCCCCCCTCGACCCCTGGCAACCACCGTTCTCCTCTTCATCTCTAACTTTGACTCCCGTGACTCCCGTGACTCCCATACCTCACGTGAAAACAGATGGCATTTGCCCTTTTAGGTGAGGCTTATTTCACACAGCATAACGTCTTCAAGGTTCATCTTTTGGATGTTGTAAATAATGCCACTATGAACATGGGTGTGCAAATATGTTTGAGTTCCTGCTTTCAATTTGTTTATCTGAGAGAGGGAGAGGAGGGGCAAAGGGAGAAGGAAAGAGAGAATCCCAAGCAGACTCCGCACCGAGGGCAGAGTTCTCCATGAGGCTTGATCTCACAACCCTGAGATCATGGCCTGAACCGAAACCAAGAATCTGACACTTATCCGACGGAGCCACCCAAGCTCCCCCTGTTTTCAACTTTTGAGGAAGTGGAATTATTAGATCCTGTGGTAATTGTATTTTCTTTTTTTTTTTTTACCAAGGTATCACTGTCTTGTTTTCAAAAGCAGTTGCATCATCTTACATTCTCAGTAGCCATGCACAAACCCTCCAATTTGTGCACATCATTACGAACACGTGTTGTCGCTTGCTTTCTTTTTTTCTTTTCTTTTCTCTTTCTTTCTTTCTCTCCTTTCTTTCTCCCTCCCTCCTTTCTTTCCTTCCTTCATTTTCTCTTTCTTCAATAAATTGGGCAAAAGACAGAAATATGCAGTTACAAAAGAAGACACGATCTTTTCTGCACATCCTTTATACACATATTGTCTCCAATAAGTCCCATGGTTAAGGGACAATAAATACTTTTGACCCTAATTTCAACCCCCCCATAAACATGAACAGGCCCGAGCATTTCCTGTAAGTTGCTGACTGCTTAATGCAAACAACTTTATCCCTGACTTTTGCAATGCTGCAGTCTGAAGACTGGCCATAATTTTTGCAGAAATGATAGCCCTGTAAGAAAATTGCTGGTTTTTGGTCATGAACATGCCAACTGTAAATTCAGCCCCATTGCTAATTTTGTGGTATTTGGCTTTAATGACCTGTTGTGTTTTTTATTTGATGAGCAGGTCCTTCAGAGTGTCTCGTATTTTTTGCAAGTAAATGTCCTTCCTTTTCTAAATGCTGTTATCTCTGAGTCTTCACTGGTAATCCATGAAATGCAAATTAAAATACCAAGATACTGTTTTCACTTATTAGATGGACAAAGTTGTCTTCTTCCAAGATATTGCTCAGTGCCAGCTAGACGGGACCACCTGTAGGACCGCATGGCAGATGTTTTGCTGAGAGCTTTAAAAATATGCCCTTGAAACTCTATAATTCTAGCACTGGCAATTCAACCAATGGATATAATTAAGTTGTATATCCTAAAATTAAAAAAAACAAACGCTAAAATGCCATCAGCTTACAAATAGTCAAATACATTTTCTAAGAATGCTTAATGGCATTGGGAAACGCTCTAGATTTAATGTAGAATGAGAGAGGTGGGATCCTATAGGGCGACTGAAATTTTGACAATAAAACCTATATATGGCATTAAAATTTTTGAGGAAAAAAGAAAGCATTTTAGTTACCACTCCTTCCCCCTCTTCAATGGAAAAGAAGAAATTATCCTATTTTGCTGCCATTTAATAAGAGAATACTAAAGCGTATAAAGTTCAATTAATTTGGAATTATATGTAATGTTCTGTATTAAGGTCAGTTAAGGTGGGTGGGACTGGATGTGGTAGTTAGAAATGAAGAAGTGAAGCAGGAAGGAGAAGGAGAGAGAGTATCCTGTAGGGGAGGCAGCAGGAGAGACAGAAAGACCTTGACGTTTAGGGAGAATGAACAAGTGAAATCATGGGACAATGTTTTGTATTTTCTCTATATCTCCGTCTCTCTCACACACACACATTGTTCAGGTTGTTGTTTGAGAAGGTTCTAGAATAGAAACTACCAAAGAAGTCAGCCCTCTGAACTGACAAGAACACCGACTCTTCTGTAGATACAAGCACCAAAGTGAAAAAAAAAATGGTGTTCACATAAAATCCTTGTCAGCAGAGCACACGCGGCTGGAGTGTGCAAAGAGACTTCTCAGAAGTTGTGGTACGTTGTTCTGAAGGGAAGACAAATCGTGCTGCAAATTGCTCAACACCTTTCAGTGGAAATCACTGGCAAATACCATGCATGAGCTCCTACCTCCAGGGAGCAGGAACGTGAGGCTTACATTACTGAGTTATTTACTGGCGTTCTAATTAAAAGAATGAATTAAAAAAAAATGAGAAGGGCAGGATAGGGGAGTAGGTAGGGAGTGGCAGAAAGAAAAGCACAGGCTGCCGTTTATAAAGGACACACACACACACACACACACACACACACACGGGTGCAGACCTGTAATGTAATCAGAGAGGCAGTGTACCAGCAAATGAAGTAGAAGTCTTTGGCAAGGATCAAAACACGAGTAATTGCCATCGTCAGGCCCCAGGTCCCACACCACTGGGCAGGGGTTGCTGGCTCCTGTGGAAACAGAAAGCTGGCCCCGTGGAAGGAGCTTTGAAACGCTGGGTCAGACAAGCTCTGTCCTCTCAGAGACAGAGACTCATGCCTTGAATGGCCCCAGTTCGAGAACTCTCCAGGGGATTAAAAACCTCCAAGGAGTCTGCTGCAAGGAATAGGGCAACATCCTGGAGCTGGAATTGGGAAAAGTATCACAAACAAGGGAGGTGTAACACTTGGTGTGTGGAAAATAAAGCAGGGTTCCTTGGGCCGGTATGTGAGAATGGATGAAATGAACAGTTTGGCAGTAGAGAACCCGAGAAGCTATGCGACACCTGTAAGCGTCCAGTGTGGTATGGATTTCAGGAACCTCAGGGCCTCTGATTCGTGCAGTCACTCTTTTCAGTAAGTTCAGGTGGCGTAGCGCTGAGGCGGCTGAAACGGGTGTAGATGGAAAATTCAGAGGACCTTTCATGTGTGTCTGGGACTCGGCTAATGGCAGGATGTACTGGACAAACATACCCTCCTTCCTCTCCCTCCTGTTTCCTTCAGCTGGGAAAAGTGGCCTCGGCCAAGGGGCTGGGGCATTGCGGGGACGTTCGGTGACACAGAGGTAGGACAGGATTATAAATGGCCAGGAAGCGTAGACAAACCCCCAGCGATGTGGTGAAACCTTTTTATGGAAATGCAAGGTGAAGACTGTCCTGCCCGCTCTGGCCAGTGAGGGGGTATCATCCCTATCCCCATGAGATCCCCGTGACGCGACAGGGACAGAGACACACATTAGGAAGCCAGTGCGCGGAAGCAAATCTCCGGGGAGAGGAACTGGGTGGGGGGAGGGAGACTCGGTCTGCTTGTTGCTTGTAGCTGCCACAGCTTCCTTAGCGAAGATAAAATCAGGACTGGGTTTATTTAAAAAGAGATAAATCCGGGTGTCTACCCAAGATGTTTGTTCTTCCTGTATTTAATCTGTTGGCAGGAGCAAGGGAGACGCCATTTTTGGGTAAACACCGCTTAAAGGAGTAGCCGTTCCTTGCAGAGCAAGTTTGTAAACTGGATACTGAAAATGAACCAAGAACAAGTGCGTCCTTGGCAGCGTGCCCTTCTCAGGGGCTTCAGCTGTGTTTGCTTCGAAACACAGACCATCTTTGTCAGCAGAGCTCTGAACACCCACTCAGAGAGGGAGGTCAGAGGGCAGAAGCCGGACTGGCCATCACACCCCAATTCCTTAGAAAAGGGACATGGGGACCCTTTCCAGAGAGCCATCAGGTCAGTTTTGCTAAACAGAATTGCCCGGGTGCCTGGGTGGCTCAGTCGGTTAAGAGTCTGCCTTCGGTTCAGGTCATGATCTCAGGGTCCCGGGATCGAGTCCCTCAAGCTTCCTGCTCACTGGGGTGTCTGCTTCTCCCTCTCCCTCTGTCCCTCCCCACCGTTCATCCTCTCTGTCAAGTAAATAAAATCTTTTTAAAAAATAGGCACAATTGCCATCTTGATGGCTTAAAGCAGGTAGAATAAATATTCCTAAATTCAAGTGATCTACAGAAAAAAGTTGGGATTGCTCCTAAAAGGTATGTGTAGTCAGAGCTTCGCAGGCCTGGCTGCTCAGTGGAATCAGCCCAGGGTTCAGGACCCACTCTACACCAGTGAAATCTGAACCTCTGAAAAGTGGGCAGGTCACTGGCACTGATCTAGAAGCCTCCCAGGTGGTTTCAACATGGAAGACACAGTGGTATAGAGCAGCCCTTCTCAAACTTGAATGGGCAAATGAGTCACCTGGGGGTCTCCTTGAACTTCAGAGTTTCATTCAGGCAGGTCTGAAAAGGGCCTGATTCCTACTAAGCTTCAGGGGATACAATGCTGTCATCCATGGGCCACACTTCGGATAACTAGGGTTTCTAGAACTTCTCTCTATGGGGATCAGACCAAGGATTCTCACCAGTAAAGCACAATTCCAAGTCAGTGATAAACCTTTTCATCATCTTGGTCAAAAGAACTTTTCCTTTAAGGAGGGCACGTGATGTGATGAGCACTGGGTTATACGCAAATAATGAATCACTGAACATCATATCAAAAACGAATGATGCACTGTATGTTGGCTAACTGAATTTAAATAAAAAAACACTTTTCTTGTCATGTGTGGAAGGAGGACGGGAGGGTAAAAATCAGATCAGATATGCAGAAATCAACAATTTTCGTATTCAGTAACGGTTTTCAGTAGACATTACTTCAACTGTTGAATCAGTAAACAAAAGTGTTTTGGAATATTATTTGGCCATAAAAGGAATGAAGTTCTGACCTACATGGATCTTAAAAATAGGCTAACTGAATGAAGTCAGTTATAAAAGGCCACATGTTATACATATGCTATTTCCAGGAAATGTCCAAAATTGGCATTTTTACAGAGACAAAAAGTAGATTAGTGGTGGCTTAGGGCTGGAGAGTTGGGGAAATAAGGGCACAGGGTTCTTTCTGAGGTCACAAAAATGTTCCCAAACTGACTACTGAAAAAAACATTGAATTACACAGTGTAGATGTGTGAATTGTATGATATGTGACCTATACGTCAATCAAGTTGTTAAGTAATTACTGAGGTAAGATCTTTGCAGTTCATATAAGCAATGAAACATATAAAGAATATGCAATATTATTTATATATTATATACACCATATATTATATTCTTTATATCTTTATGTTATATAGGTATATGTTATGTATAGAATATATAACATATAAAAATTATATAAAAACTCACAGGAGCAAGTCTATTTAAAAAGGAAAAAAAAAAAAAGGCAAACAACCCAACAGGAAAATAGAGGATATGTACAGATGATTCAAAAAATAGGAAACCAGGAGGGCCAATATACACACGGAAAAGAGGCTCCTCTTTGGAAATCAGGGAAACAAACATTTAAATATTAACCAGATACCATTTCAGACCCATCAGATTGGCAAAGAAACTACAAACATTAGGATGACAACGCTGATGCTAAATGGGGAGCTATGGGCATTCTCATGGATTGCTGGCGGGAGAATAGATAGGTTCAAAATATTTGGTAAAAATTCAAATATTTGTTAAATATTTGCAATATTTAACAATATTTCAGCAAATTTGAAGTGTGTATACCGCCTGACTTACTAGTATATACACTTGAGAAAGTCTTACCGATGTATACAGGAGACATGCATAGGAACATTTTCTTATGACTTCCTGTATTAGTAAAAAAACTCCAAATGACCCACATGCCATTGGAAAAGGATAACTCTATTGGGGTTTATTCATATAACAGAAAATTAGACTGCAGTTAAAATAAATGAATTTGAGCTATTTTGTGTAATAAAAATATTTAAAATATGATTCATATTACCTCCCAGAAATGAGACTAAAGAGAGCCAAGGCTCGGGAGAAAGTCAATTTTACAAGTAAGTATATTGCTTGGCCCTGGCACACTGCTTTGCCACGTGGCACTGGTAAACAAGTCACAAGGCCAAGCGCTGATTCAAGCAAAGGGGAAATAGACACCATCTGTAAAACCTCGTGGCTAAGGGCATTTAGGGGGGGCGTGCAGAACTGGGGCCATGATGGCAATCTATACATTACTGTGACCTTGTGCCATGCTGTCAACATTATCGTCAGAAACCAAGGGGAACAGCGTGCCCCCTAGACATCAGCTCTGGGCTAGATACCAGACACACTTGAGGTAACCGCAGAACCTTCTGGCTCAGGGACATACTGTCTAATCAGGAAGACAGAAAACATACACAAAAAGATCAGTAACATTCAACCTAAGAAAATTGACCTATGCACTGAGGGAAAAGCAGGACTCGGGGGCCAGTGGAGTAGGGGGTGTACTGGGAAGGAGAGGAGGCTGGAGTAAAGGTGGGTGGTAGCCATGTCTCTTGCCTTTGTAAAGGAGATTTCATGCCACGTGCCCTGAGATGAAGTTAAGTTATGGGAAAGTGCCTGGCACATAGTAGATTCTGAATAAATGTTGACAGACTCTAGAAATTTAGCTCTAGCCCTGATCTCCCTCCACATCGTACTCACTCTCTTAGCTCCTACCTTACTCTCTGTTTGTCCCTCACTCACTCGGTTCTCTGCCATCACAGGGTCTTAGCATCTGCTGTTCCCTTTACTAAGAACACCTCTCCCTCCCCTCTTCAATTCTACTGCATCCTGACATGTGGTTTAAGTGTCACCTCCTCAGGAAAGCCTTCCCTGACCTCCCAGGGTTAGGAATGCCCTACCGACAAGCTCCCTTAGCACATTACGTGCCCTCAGTAAATGTGTGTTGATTCAGGGATTTGGGCTGAAGAACCCTTGTGCGGTACTGCCCTCAAGTGATTCCTCTGGGCATTCGCAACAATTCATTTTAAATAGACTCCCAACAGCTTTCTTACTTTGACTTCGGAATCAAATGGGAAACAGGACCCAAGGCATGCACGAATAGGGGCTCAATGTGCCTAATTATCAGGGGAATGCAAATCGAAACCATAATGAGATAGCACCTCTCACGTACTAGTGGGGCTATCTGTTATGAAAGAGTAAAGAAGTGTTGGCAAGGTTGTGAAGGAAAGGGAACCCTTGTGCCCTATTGCTGGGAAGGTACAGCTGCTATGGAAAACAGCATGGGGATCCTCAAAAAATTAAAAATAGAACTGCCATAGGATCCAGCAATCCCACTTCTTGGTATATACCTGAAGGAAATGTAATCCGTATCCTAAAGAGACACCTGTCCCCCCATGTTCACTGCAGCGTTATCCACAATAGCAAAGATAAGGAAACAAACTAAGGGTCTGTTAGTAGATGAATGGATAAGAGGATGTGGTACACACACACACATGCCTGGATATTATTCGTCCACAAAAAGAAGGAAATCTTGCCATTTGCAACAGCATGGATAAACCTGGAGGGCGTTATGCCAAGGGAAATCAGCCAAATAGAAAGGCGATTACTGTATGATCTCACTTATACATGGAATCTGAGAAACTTGAATTCATAGAAGCCGACAGTAGCGTGGTGGTTATCAGGGACTGGGGGGAGGGGGAAATGGGGATATGTTGGTTAAAGGGTACAAACTTTCGGTAATAAGACGATTAAGTTCTGGGGACTGTGGATAATAATAATGTATTGTATAGCTGAAATTTCCTAAGATAGTAGATCTTACGTTTTTTCCTCACCACTACTTTAGTAAAAAGGTAACTATATGAAGTAATGAATATGCTAACTAGCTTGACTGTGGTAATTATTTCACAATGTATATGTTAACAGAATCATCACGTTTGTACCCTAAATATGTACAATCATTGTTTGTCAGTTACACTACAATAAAGCTAAAAAAGAAAATGAGAATGAGGCTCTGAATGAGTAAATCCTGAAGAACAGGGTGCAAGATTTATAAATTCCCAGAAGAAATGAAATGTGAACTTCTGTCCAGGTCTTCCACTGGACACTTCAGATTTATCTTATTTTTTTAAATTTTTTTTTAAGATTTTATTTATTTATTTGACAGACACCACAAGTAGGCAGGGAGGCAGACAGAGAGAGAGAGGAGGAAGCAGGCTCCCCGCTGAGCAGAGAGCCCCATGCGGGGCTCGATCCCAGGACTCTGGGATCATGACCCGAGCCGAAGGCAGAGGCTTTAACCCACTGAATGACCCAGGCGCCCCCAGTTTTATCTTATTTAAAATAGCTGCTGGGGTGCCTGGGTGGCTCAGTCGGTTAGGTTAAGTGCCTGCCTTTGGCTGGGGACATGATCCCAAGGTCCTGGGATTGAGCCCCATGTCAGGCTCCCTGCTCAGTGGGGAGACTGCTTCTCCCTTTCCTGCTCCTCCTGCTTGTGCTCATTCTTTCTGTCAAATAAATAAATAAAGTATTTTTAAAAAAATTAAAACAAATAAAATAGCTGCCTCTGGGTGCTGGATTTCCCCTTCCCTCCATACCTCACAGATACCTCCTTCATTCTACTCTGACGTTGTAAGTGCCTCAGCCAGACAACACTTTGGCTACTCATGCCCTTTTGATCTGTAGTCTAGAATGTTCTCTCGCCCCCAGACATCTCCCTCCAGAAGGCCCTAAGCGATTCAAACAAAATATGGATTTGTCTTTTCTCCCCACATTCTTTTCCTCTTGAAGTTCCTTAATGTGTTCAGGGAACAATGAAAAGCAAAGTATATATTTTCTGACTTCTCAAAAAACCCAACACTATTTAGAGATAAGAAAATCGAAGGCCAGGGAGGTGAAGTAACTTGCCCAAAGTCACACAGATCCAGAAATTGAATCCCCACCTGACTCCAAAGTCTCAAAACTTGACATGGACTCATTTTACGGGGCCTGCAGCTCTCACAACTTGGGGGCAGGTGGCAATCTCTCTTTAAGAAAAGAACACAAATTTAAGAAAACAAAAGTACAGGGCCATAGAAGGGACTCGCACAAAGAAGGGGCTTGAAGCTTAAATTTCATTAGTTTCCTAAAGAAATGGTCTCTAAATGAAAATTATACCATCAAAGGCAAACGAGAGGGAAACTCAGGAGGCAAAGAGGTTTATTCTTTCATTACCTACCTCCCTCCTTGCTGAAACTTCTTTAAAGCATGGAAGAGCCGTTCTCCAGAAGTGTTTCCCCCAGTATGTTGCTGGGGTCTTTGCTGAAAAGAAAAAGCAAATTTTGCAAAGGAATTTTGCAAAGACAGACATAAGTGGGTGTCCAACATTGTGGAAGGAAAAGAGATCCAGAAGCTTAAAAAAAAAAAAAAAAAATCCCATCAAACAGACGTTAAGTGGATACAAGCCAGGGTATAAGTAAAACAACCGTGCACCAAAATATGTGGTCGGTGTTGAGTTAAAAAGTCAAAACAAAGATAATGGACAAATGCCTAGCACAGACTCAGCTGTCACATTCATAAGAAATGTATGACCTTCTAAACACTTGACCAAAAATCCCAGGAACTAGGAGCGATGCCATTTTTTGCAGGCGGCCAACAGCCTGGGGAAAAGTCCTTCCCAAAGAGTGACCTCTAGTGGAAAGGAGTGTCATAGCTCACTGGAACCCAGAATTTTCTCATGGGCGCATCTTCTAACTACCCTTTCAGCTTTTTCGTTTGTTTTTGTTTTTTGTGTGTTTTTTTTTTTTTAATAAGAACCTTCTGGGGTTTGGCTTGAACAGTGAATGTGTGGTGTTTATTAATGTTTCTTCTCTCAACATCCCTTGTAAGTGGCTAACTTATTGACCCATTCTGTGCCTATATAAACCTTTGGAACCACAACTATTACAACTATTAGTTAAGCTGGCTACTTGAACACAATTGTTGTTTTGAACAACAAAATTTTACGTTTTCCTGTGAAACAAGAGACTTCTAAGTTCTTGCTGAACGCAGAATTGCAGTTTTTGGATTTATTGGTTCACTTCAGGTCTCTATTATAAAGGAATCCCTGATGGAGGTTATGGTAGTAATTAGGAAAGAAAGTGAGGTCAGAGGAATGAACTGAAGCCATCCTTTTGAAGGTTAATTTGGCAGTGCCTGTTAAAATATCAAACACACATACCTGTGAGCCAGCAGTCCCACTTCTAGGGCTTTATCTGGTTGATTTCCTCATGTAAATGAGCAGAGAGCCACGTGCAAGGGTATTTACTGCAGCAATTATTGTAATAAGAGAAATGGAGAAAACAATTTAAATATTCATCTGTCATAAATTATGGAATAGTCATAAATAAAATATGATGCAGATATTTAAAGGATATGGGAGATTCATATTCTTCAATATTAAGACTATCAAAGAAAGCTGTAGCGGGGGCCTGGCTGGCTCGGTGTCTCCTGATCTCAGGGTTGCAAGTTTGAGACTCACATTAAGAGAGTATTTAAAAATAAAGTCTTTTGGGGAGCCAGGGTGGCTCAGTGGGTTAAGGCCTCTGCCTTCGGCTAAGGTCATGGTCCCAGGGTCCTGGAATGAGCCCTGCATCGGGCTCTCTGCTCAGCGGGGAACCTGCTTCCTCATCTCTCTCTGCCTACTTGTGGTCTCTGTCAAATAAATAAATAAAGTCTTAAAAAAAAATGAAAAAGGAACATTTTAAAAAGTCTTTTTAAAAAATGAAAGTTTTAGAACAGTATTTTAAAATCTTACACGTGAATGAACATAGGACATGTGGGCAAACTGGCAGAAAGAGTTGTTTGGTTTTGCTAAACTGTGAACAGCCATTCCTCCGAGGAGCTAGTGTAGCCTGTAAGCTAGGAATGCAAACTCTCAAGCCGAACTGCTTGAGTTTGAGTCCTGCCTTTATCGATGATGATCTCTGATTTTTGTCAAGTTCCTTGGCTTTTGTATCTCAGTTTCCTCCTCTGTATCGGGGGATGGTACATTTTGAGGATTAAATAAATTCATATATATAAAGCACTAGAAAAGTGCTAAAGGTGCTTTACTACTATTTTTTTTATCTTATGCTTTCCAAAACTAAGTGCTGATATCTGCAGGAAAGTTAGGTGAAGGGGACATGAAATCTCTCTGTACTACCCTTGCAGCTCCTGTGAGCCTGTAATTATTTCAAAATAGAAAGTTTTTAAAATGCAGTTTAAAACAAGCCACTGAGATAGACTGTCAAGGGACGCCTGGATGACTCAGTAGGTTAAGCTTCTGCCTTCAGCTCATATCATGATCCCGGGGTCCTGAGATTGAGACGCCCCCTGCCCCTGCCTTCCCCTTTTCCCACTGCCTGCCCCACCCCCACCGCCCCTATGTAGGGCTCTAGGCTCCGCGTGCTGTCTGCGTCTCCCTCTCCCTCTGCCCCTCCCCCATTCCTGCTCTCTCCCGCTCTCTCTCTCAAATAAATATGTAAAATCTTAAGAAAAAAGACAGTCAAGGGGTGCCTGCGCGGCTCAGTCCTTAAAGCATCTGCCTTCAGCTCAGGTCATGATCCCTGTGTCCTAGGACCAAGCCCCATATCCGGCTCCCTGCTCCAGCGGGAAGCCTGCTTCTTCCTCTCCCACTCCCCCTGCTTGTGTTTCAGCTCTCTGTGTCTCTCTGTGTCAAATAAAACAAACAAACAAACAAACAAACAAACAAACAAACAAAAAAACCGTCGAGACAGAATATTATGTGAAAAAAGCAAGGTCCAGAACAATGTCTCTAGTAAGCTCTATTCTGTGTAGAAAAATGGGAAAGGGAGTAAGAATATAGATTTGCTTATATAAAATGAAATTGGAAGGGCACCTGGCTGGCTCCCTCAGGAGAGAGTGCAACTCTTGATCTCCACGCTGTGGGTTCAAGACCCACACTGGGTGTAGATATTACTTAAAAATACAGTCTTCTAAAAATCAACAAATAAATAAAATGAAATTCTAGCAGGGCACAATAGAAACTAGTAACAGTGGCTAGCTGGGAAACGGACCATAGACTTTATTTTTGTACGAGTGACTGTGATAGCCACTCAAAAATATTTAAAAATAAGTAAGCAGGAGTATAAATCCTGGACCTTCCTGGCATTAATTCTGGATAAAGAGGGACAATTATGTACACAAAGTCTGGACTTCATTAGTTAGTTCTGTGGAGGAGAGGAACAAACATAGCCACAGGCTTACCCACCCACATTCCACAGCCTCTTGGTCCAAACCAAAGATGCCCAAGAGGGCATCTGACCATGATGCTGTAATGACAGGTGGCTATTCTCCCACATCTCTTGGTACTTCTGCAAGCCCCAGCCCTTAACTACTAACATCTTTTTTAAGCATCTTCGGTTAAGTTTTGCTAGTGCTGTTAACAATAGCTCCCAACTCTTGGGGGTGTAGTATGACAGTTGAGTTTTATTTTTGTACCTATTACAGTACAATGTGGACCGAGGTGTGTGTGTGGTGGGGGGTAGGGATATTCTCTACACAGTCCTGTAGGAATCCAGGCTGAAAGAGGATCCACTATCTTCAATAGATAGCTTCCAAGTCATTCTGGAAATTGATAATCCAATCAGCACACCCAAGAGCAAAGATTCTAACAAGTGCCATTTCTTTCTTGCCTGTGCCATCTGCCAGAACGCACTCACCTAACTGCTGGGTTGTGGAGAAATACAATTTAACTGCGTATCTCACAAAAAAAATTAATTTGATTAACATGCAGAATGGCATCTGTCACAAGCAGCTATTAATAGGATCATGTGGGTTTTCTCCTTGAATGTTAATAAGATTTCCTGCTTTTCACTGACCTTTACAAGTAATCCTGTGAGCTAGACTGCGTACCATTCCTACTTGCCCCATTACTAACCTCCCCTCCAAACCACAGGTAACATGGCTTGCTTCAGTAACTCGAGTCACTTTTTTTTTAAAAAGATTTCTTTATTTGAGGGGCACCTGGGTGGCTCTGTGGGTTTAGTCTCTGCCTTTGGCTCAGGGATCAAGCCCCACATGGGCTCTCTGCTCAGCGGGGAGCCTGCTTCCCCCTCTCTCTCCACCTGCTGCTCTACTTGTGATCTCTGTTTAAAAAAAAAAAAGATTTGAGAGAGAGAGAACATGAGTGGGGGTAGGGGTAGAGAGAGGGAGACAGACTCCCCAGGATCCCAAGATCATGACCTGAGCCAAAATCGAGGTAGCCACTCAACTGACTGAGCCCCCCAGGCACCCCAAGGGTGCATTTATCTTTTCAAATTAGTGTTTTCATTTTGGGGGGTAAATACCCAGTAAGGAAATTACTGGGACATATGGGAACTCTAATTTTAGTGTTTTGAGGAAACTCTGTATTCCTCAAAAGCCATTCACAGTGACTGTACCAACTTACATTCCCACCAACACTGCAGGGACCCTGGCCAGCCCTTGTTTGTATTTTCTGAACTTTGAAGGGCATGTACAGTGGGACCTTATTCATGGGAGGCCTGTGCCGCGTGGATCCAGAGTGCGTCTGTGCATCGGTTTTGTGTTTGCTTCTGCCAGTTCTTTACTGGCATTACCAAGCCATCGTCTTTTTCTTTCTTTGCTTTTTGCTTGTGATCTCCTGGATATCAAAATTCAAACCCAAAACCTGTTTGTGGTGTTGGACTCAAAATTTCAAGTTTTTAGCAGAGACCTTTTTCTCCACCTGGAACCCCTTCCTTGGTTGTGCCTTTTCATGGGTTTTCTTGGCCCATTTCTTCCCCTGCAGGTTCTAGTTCTAGCATTAACCTTTACAGCCCAAACCCTCAGACAATTGAGAGTACTGCCACTCCCTCTTGGAAGCCAGAGAGCCACCCCGTGGCTTTACAGATCTGGTTGTCAGTCCCTAATTATTTCAGCCTCCAGGGGATTTCCTTCACATTCTTGTGAGATCAGCCCTGCATATAAAAGGGATGCTGGTTGTATCTTCCTAGCTTTTCTGGGTATTTGAGGTGGTGGTGGTGTGGATTTCAAACTTACTACTCTAGGGATGCCTGGGTGACTCAGTGGGTTAGACCTCTGCCTTCGGCTCAGGTCATGATCCCAGGGTCCTGGGATCCAGTACTGAGCAGGGATCCTTGCTCATCAGGTAGTCTGCTGCTCCCCCTGCTTGTGTTCTCCCTCAGTCTCTCTCTGGGAAAGGAAAGAGAAAAAGGAAGAAGGGAGGAAGAAAGGAAGGAAGGAAGGACGGATGGAGGAAGGAGGGAAGGAAGGAAAAAAAGAGAAAAGAAGAAAAGGAAAGGAAGGGAAGGAAGGAAGGGAGAGAGGGAGGAAGAAGGAAGGAAGGAAGGAAAGATAAAAATAAACAAAAGATAAAGATAAAATTCCTCCACTGTGTGGCTGGAACTGGAAGGCCACCATCCTACGATTATGATTATATAAAAATACCACCAAGCCATGGGAAGGAATGCAGACAAATGGAAATAGATGTGCTTGAGGAGTGGGATTAGAGAGGAAACCTTCTTTTAAAAATTACTTTTCCATTACTGTTAATGCAACACAATTCAGGCAAAAAAGAGCTGACCTAGATAAATAAAGCTCTTAACTAAGCCAGAAAAAAGGAGCCAGCAGCACAGGTTTGGGGCATTAGATGTTTATTGAATCAAGATTTTAAATTATATCCACCTACAGTCTGTAAACAGATACAGTACACATGTGAGTAAAAGGCTCTTAGATTGGAAGTCGTGGAAAAACCAAAGATCCCTTCGTACACGGGCACCTCATCACTCTGTGGGCCAATGCCATGGGGCCAGGTTTTAAGAGTTAAATGAAAAACGAGCGGAGTTTAGCTCAACTCCACCTGCTAGGATGGATTTCAGGACAGATACTCGTTCCACATTATAGTAGGCTGGAATATAGCAAGGCAACAGTGAGGTTTTTACATTCACAGATTGGCTGAACTAGTACAAATTAAGCTTTTCCTCTAGATGTCTCCCTCCCTTTTACCATAATTAGTAAGAAATAAGAATTAAAATCAAACGATGGACCACAGGTGGTTACAAAAATAGATAACTCAGTAATAAATATCTACAGTCAGCAGAGCAAACTCGTAAAATTTGCCTTTTTCCATTAATGTGCAGAATATCAAAAGTCACGTTCAAGAGGTACAGTCGGCAGGCTTCAGATCGGCAGGAGAACACTCATAAAGAAAAAACAAGTAGGAAACCTAGAGCAGGAAGCTGAATGCAGATAAGAACATAATGTAAAACAAAATCCTAATTCCTCACATCTAGTTACCCTACTTAATAGACACAATTAGCTTACAGCCCTTTAAGTATCTTAAAAAGTAACACTTTATTATCTATGTACAAATTTTTAAGAAGATTAATCATGAGACAAGCAAAAATTGATTAACTTAACAGTGGCACGGAAGATTAGTGAAACTTGTAGATTTTGTGTGCTTTCATAGACTTCAGTGTATGAGGATTTAAAATACCCTCGAATGTTCTGGACTGAGTTTTTAAAATTTCCACAAAAATCTATTCTATAATCATTTCAGGTATAGAAGGAAAAAAAAAAGTCCCAAACTGGAAAACTTAAAAAAAAAAAAAAAAAAAAAAAGTCAAAATCTCACAAAGTGACTGAAAATCCATCAATATGTAAGTGACATTCATACGTTCCCTTAACACTTTCCAAGTGCTATGTAAGATAACTATAATGCTATCCTGAAATCAATCTCATTTAAGAAGATACAGTAATTCCCATTCTAACTGTAGAATTAAAAGCACTTATTCGACATAATGTGCGTTTCAGCGAGGCTGACCTCCACTTGGTTGTACTTGACCTTGTCACCTTAAAGCTTCATCAAAGATTCATTGCAGGCCTGAACTGTGAAAGTTCAGAGCTAACAATGCCACAGGTGGGTAAGTCATTCATCCTCACTTCTGCAGGGAGTGAAGGGTATACCTCGGCTGTCCTCAGGTCACAGCAGCCTAGATCAGTGTTCCCTTAAAGACTTGGCAAGATTCTCAAAGATACCTTGGTAGTCTAAGGTGTTTGGAACTTGCCGGATAGTTCCACTGACAAACTAACACACATTCTAAGACTTCAAGAGGGGTGTGCAGAGGCATCTTTTTCCAAATGCACTTGATCTTGCCGGAGAACACCCCAAACCACCATGGGATCCCAGGACACTCATGTCCTATGGGACATGGTTTGAGAAATGCCAATCTGAGCAGACTTTCTGAAGTAGTGGTTCTCAAGTTGTAGTGAGCATCAGAAACACGTGGAAGGCATATTAAAGTATAGACAGATACCTCACTCCCGTTGAGAAGCCTGGGGTGGGACCTGGGAACCTGCATTTCTGAGACTCTAAGGGAAGCTGATGGAGTGAGGACCACATTGAGCGGCAGCCGTCTAGACAATGGCCCACGCCAATCTCAGTGGCACAAAGTCCTGTTCGAGTCTCAGGAAAGGCTGCACATGCCATCTCCCACGACCCATCAGCTGGAGGTCGGATCGGCTTGGTGATACCTGAGGTCTAGGCACCATGGTGGGTGGGGTGGAGGAACACTGGACTTGACTCTCAGCTCTCCCCCTACTTGCCAGGTGACCAGGTACCACGACTGCAACTCAAAAGAGGAATAACGGGAGTCCCATCTCAGTGGATCTGTGAGGCTCAGAGGAAATGTTTGCACAAAAGGACTACCCAATAAAAAGCATCATACAAGGGTCATTAATCAGTAGAATGTGTCAGTCACAGCAGGGAAAGCCTAGATGCATTTTCTGCCTTCTGTTACTGCTGAGCCTCTATACGAAAGCACATTCTGGCAGCGAATGATGAGAAAAGAGGCTAAAAATGCAGGAAACTGCGAAGAGGAAGATACATAAGTGGATCACCCAATTAAAAATCTCTAATTGTTAAAAAAAAGATCAACCCACAATCAAAGTAGTTAATTATGCTGGCTTTGAGATAGATTTTTAAGTTACAGTATGTTGATCTTTGAACACACTCACTCCTCCGTTCTACCATGGAAATGCTGGTTCAGTTTTAACTTCAAGAGAATGAGAAAAAAATAAAATCCCTTCACTCAAATGCATATGGATTAGACGTAAAAAATTTAGCTGAGCTCATTCCCATCTTCTAAGCTACCATGGTGGGAAAATTCAAAAAGTAATTTTTTAAAAAGGACCTTTAATTTTGGTTCATAGAAATATCCACAGCATGAGAAATGAACATAGACTCACACATTCATACATGTGTCTATTTGTTGCCTACCACATCTCAGCCAGTGAACTGCGTCTTGCAATTCAAAAATGAACTGGTAAAAATTCATCCTCACCCACGGGATTATGGTCAAGCAAACATCGTGTTGCCCGGTCTCAGTTTCCATCTGAACAAAAAAGACTGATCAGAAAGGCAACACGTTCCCCACGACGCTGCACCATCCACTTTAGACGTGCTCTGGGTGGCTCTGGAGACAGGACAACATCTCTTGAACGGGTTTGCCTTCATAGCAGATCTGATACACTGCCGTAAACAACGGGAACCTGGTTGGGAGGAAATGTGAACAAAGGCAAGTTGAGCCATCTGGTTTACCTCACAGAACAAATGAGCCTTCCTCTCCTCCCTAACAGATTACAGATGCGTGTGCTACTTTAGACAACAAAGTGAACGCCGTCTATTATATTCCTCTATCATTTGGTGGGCAGAGAGCCTCTGCACGGTGGTTGTAAGATGTTGCTATGACCTAGACCATGCTCCGTCTACTTGTTTGGTGTAGATAGTCTCCAAACAAGTCCCACGGTAATCCTTGCAGGGCCATCTGCGGCCATTCACACCAAGAGCTGTAGCTTGGGCTCTTGGGCAAGTCTGGAGTGAGTCCAAGCTTCTGTCAATAACTTAAAAGACTGGAGAATAAATTTCAAATTGCAAGGAGGTATCGTTCTCCCTCCTCCAAAAGGGATCATCCAAGGATAAAGAATGAGGCGGCCCACGTTTCACCATAAATAGCTCCAGTCTGGAACGTTCCTGCAAGAATCAACATGGGCACCCACAATTAGCAAAGCACTGATCTCAAGCTGGAAGCTGGGTTTATTTTGCCTTTTCTTCCAGGCTGCGAACACGGACATAAATGAAAAATTTGAAATGGCTGAGGGTACAAAGGTGTGGGCCAATAATCCACCGTGAGAAAGGACAGCATTATCCCAGGGTCCAGCTGGCGCAGCAAGTATTTTGAACAGCAGGTATCATTAAGGAAATAACAAAGTTAATTTCAATCAGGCTTCTAGACACACACACACACACACACACACAGAGCCCAAAGTAAGCTTGACAAGATCAACAGAGTCTTAAAGGCCATTCTGAAAATTATCTAGCTGGAATCCTATAATGACAACTTAACTTACGAATGGCAAATAGCCCTGATAGGTCATATGTCTATCACTGTGGGTTTTTTAAGGTACAGAATGTTTTGTTTTGTTTTTGTTTTTGTTTTTGAGTCAGGCAGGCAGTCAAATCCAGTCTGTCTGCTCTGGGCAATTTTCACAACCGCTCTGTAAAATGGGGCATGACATGTTGTGTTAAGGCCTACTGTATGAAGTGACTTACACATAACCTGCAGAGTAGAACACTTGTCATGTGGCAAGTGTGCAGTTAAGTGACAGTTTATACACGCAGCCACAAGACAGCCCCTACGTCCTAGCAAGCTCTTGGAGGACAGGGCTCCAAGTGTTTTATTCACTTCTGCATCCTTGGGACCTGGCACAGTGTGCACAGATTGAGAGCAGGTGCTCAGCGAATACTGCTGAATGAACACTGGGAATGGGAGTTAGAGCCCACAGATTTTAGCCCCTTCATCTTTCCATGGCTTAGTTTTCCTGATCCCATTATTAGAACAATTTGTGTCTCCCCAGAGCAGGGTAGCAGGTGATGAATGGCCACCCGAAGCCATTCCCAAATCCCTTCACTCTTTACCAACACTGCAAATAGCCTAACGCTCCATTTCCCAGCCTTACTTTCTCCTAGAATTAGCCAAGGAAGCAAATTCTAGAGAGTAAGACCCAACACCTCTGCTGAGGAAAATACTCTTCTCCTTGAGAGGCACTGGAGGAAAATTCTGCTTCCCCAGACTGCACCTGCTCCATGTCACTGAGCGCAGCTGTGTATGTGATGCACGGAGCTGCTGCAGCCATCTTGAGGTTTTGAGGGAAGACTGACAGGATTACTGAGATTCTAAGCTAGAGGCACTGCATCAACACCAATAATGTCCACCTCCAGAATCCTCGTTCCATGAACAAAATAATCCTATTGTTTGAGGCTTTTTAAACTGGGCATTGCGCTTGCAGCCAGAAATGCTCCCGACTTTCAAATTGTATAGATGGGATGCTAACAAGAGATTTGGAGTACATGTGTGGGGGGCGGGGTGGGGATTTTTATGGACAAGTTACTTGTTTATTTTTTCACAACCACCCTATGAGATGGATAATATCCCCATTTCATAGATGAGGACGGAGGCACAGTTTCTAACTCTGGAGCCAAGATTCAACCACTAGGCTATACTGCCCATCTAAATGTTATTTTATAGAACATAAAATGCCGTAAGGCCAGTTAGATCAGTTTGGGGAACTCTCTAAATGAGGTTAGAGGTGAAAGGAGGGCGAAAGACATTATTTCATTGAAAAATAATGGCATGAAGCCAGTCAATTAGCCATCCCACTAATGGATACTGAGGACTTCAGATGTGTCAGTCTTCAACCAGGTGTAGGATGTGGAGTATTATCAGTAAGGTCCCAGCCCTCAGGAAGGTTACAACACGGTTCTGGGCTGAGTGGTGCCCCCAAATCCCAAATCATCCAATGAAGTCCTAACCCCCAGGACTTGTATTTGGACCTAGGGCCTTTAAAAAGGTAATTACATTAAAAGGGGTTCATAAAGTGTGGGCCCAAACCAATATGGCTGGCGTCCTTATGAGGCAAGGAGATTAGGACTCACACGGGACAGAGGGAAGACCACACGAAGACCCAGGGGAAAGATGGCCATTAACAAGCCAAGAAGAGAGCCTCATGAGAAGGCACGTGCTGACCCCTTGATCTTAGCCTCCCAGATTCTAGAACCGTGAGAAGGAAATTTCTGCCGTGTAAGCCTCTTGGTCTGTGGTATTTTGTTGTGGCCGCCCCGGCAAACGAATGCAAACACCTGATACTCACACATGCCCCTAAAGACGCATGCACAAGGAAATGTAATAAAGCAAATTTTCGAACAGCAGAGAAACCCAGACGACGTGCCTATCAGGAGGAGACTGTTTAAATAAACTGTGGTTCTCCCACACTGTGGAATGCTCTGCAGCCATTACGTGAGAGATCTGCTGGTGCTGATGTGGCACATTCTTCAAACCCTATCCTCCAACAAAGGAAAGCAGAGCAGAACGTGGGGCACAGCACCCATCCCCTAAATGGAAGGATATGCTAAAAACTCAGAAAGCTGCCTGCACTGAAGGTAGGGCTCCAGAGTTAACTTTTCACTAGGTGCCTTTTACTAAGATTCGAATTTCTTTTTTTTCAACCAGGAGCATGTGCCCTTCTCCCCCCCCACGCCTGCTCAAATCTAGCAGACTGAAAGTAAAATTGCACATTTACGTAAGAAGCCCACAGCCGCTGAGCAGCAGGATGGCCTATACCTGGGGTTAGCAAGCCACAGCTTGAGAAGCCGACCTGGCCTGTGGCCTGTTCTGCGCTGCCTGCGAGCTAAGGACAATTCTTGTATGTTTCAAGAGCCATATAAGGGAGGAAAAAAAAAAGAATATACACCAGAGAGCTGTATGTGGGCTGCAAAGACTAAATGTTTATTATGCAGTTCTTTACAGAAGTTTGCCGACCACTCCTGTAAACAGGATGTTCAAAGCTGGGAGAGTTATCTGCGTCTGGAGGAGGTGGATGAAGGCAGGTCTGAGGACAGACCTGGGTCACCTCAAGGGTGGTCAGGGCTGACACGCCTATCAAGTGGGGCCATCTAGGCAGGCCAAACAGCAGGAGGGCAGACATGCACAGAAGCCTCTGAGAAGAGGGTATTGGGGCAAAGGGAGGTCTGCTTCAGCTGAAGGAGGGGTTGTAGGGCGTCCCAGGACAGTGTCAGAAAGTTCCAGGGGCACAGAACTTAGAGGCACTATCCCACATGCCAACCTAAGGACCCATTCCGGATGAGCAGGAGTGAATCAAAAGAGTCGAGGTAGAAGGCAATCATCAGGTGTGCTGGTTTGATTTGGTGGGTAAAGAAAAAACTAGGGCACAGATAAAAATATGACCTGCCCCAGACCACATGGCTAGGAAGCCCCCAGGTGCCTGGAAACATTGCCCTCCGGTTCACTGCGCTTTCCGTGGCCATGGGGGCAGAGTGGGAAGAGAGGAGATCGGAGTATTGGGGTGAGAAAAGAGAAAAGGGAAAAAGGGAAAGGGAAAATGAGCAAGGGAGAATGGCAGAACTTGGGCTCTGCCTCAGCAGCTCTAGGAGGTGCGTGCAGGGGAAGGGAGAGCCCCCCAGAACTCTGCACCCCAGCCTGTGGGAAGCGAGGTGTTCCCTCCAACCCGGCAGTGACCTCATTAAGCACAGGCACAGCCTGTTCCATTTCTAATCAGCAGAAAGAAAATGGGACGTGACGGAGGAGGGGCATCTGCTCAGAGCCAAGGTTCACCTGCTTGATTACACCTGCTTTTCTAAAACAGGCACAGGTACTGATTCCAGAACACCAATTCCAATGCATAGCCTCCCCAAGTTCCACGATGGAGACAGACTCGTCCATTCATAGAATCCTATCAAATACGCCCCACAGTAGCAGACAGATGGCACTTGAAAACCGTGATTCGGACATCAGCAGTATCCACAAACACCCAAATGTTTTCTTAAGACTTTAGAAAACTGATAAATATTTAACATTCAGTAAAGTGGCCCCACCACAGACAAGCACTCCGCTGTTTGCCCTTAAGTATGGAAGGAACACCAGGCCCATCAGAGAGGTTTTCCTTTTAGCCAGGATTTACAGGTAATTCTCCTCCTCTGGAGGCCTGTTTATGCCTTCCATCTCTGCCTGGCTGGCTTTGAAAGCCATTTCAGAAAAATAAAGTGCAAATTAAAGAAGGAAGACGAATGTCCTGTCCTCCCTCCTTTTCAACTTTCTACAGGGAACTCTACAGCTCACCAGTGTGTACTGGTGCAGAAGAGGAGGACAGCTGGGTGTAGGGGAGGTAAAGGTGGGTGGTCGGGACCAGCAGACATCTGGACTGAGCCGAAGAGGAGGAAGGAGACACACCAGAGAACCAGCAACCACGTCTCTAACCATCACTGGCTCAGGGGCAAATGCGTGTTCTGGACTGGCCACACCTGGCAGCGTCTGCGCAGCTGCCCAGCCCCCTCCTCTCCCAGGCAAGCAAACCTCTCCCTCCCTCCTGAGAAGAGGAGGATGTGCAGAATATGCTGCATAGGCAGTTACTAGATGGTGTCGCCGGCCTCGTGGTTATGGAAGAAGGCTCAGCAGAAGTAAGCAAGATAAAGGGCCACAGGGCAGCTGCAGAGAGGCTGGGGGCTTGGCGGGGCGACAGGGTTTACTCCCTCAGTCAGGCAGCTGATCAGGCTGTCCCAGGCCCACCTTTAGCAAATGACCATCCCGGAAGGGCAGTGGAGGCTAGAGGCACCTGTTCATCCACGGGACACAGACACTGCCAAGTTCCTGGGCAAACCTGAATGCAGGTCACTTCTAGTGGGAGCATTCTGGGCTACCTTGTACGTTTCTTCTTTTCTGAACTGTCTGACCTTTTATTAACAAGACTGTATCTTTTCATAACAAACAACAAGGTGATCTTCTGTTCCGAGTTCAAGACTTAGGACATGCAGTTCTTACCGAACAGCCTTGCAGGATAAACCAGAACCTCAACCTTCGTGTTTTGTAACCTGCTTTACAAGACTAAGTTCTTCTTGGGGAACCTGGGTGGCTCGGTCAGTTGAGTGTCCAACTCTTGGTTTCAGCTCAGGTGCTGATCTCAGGGTGGTGGGATTGAGCCGGGTGTCAGGCTCTGCACTGGGCGTGGAGCCCGCTTAAGATTCTCTCTCTCCCCCTTCCCTGCCCCGCCCCCCCAACCATCCCCCTACCCCCTGCGTGCTCTCATAAGTGCGTGTGCTTTCTCTCTCTCAAAAAAAAGGGGAATTGAGTTCCTCTCGCCGAAGCTGAGGCTGGTTCTGTGTCAACACTCATTTTCAGGGCAGGAAGATGTTTCCTGCCACAGATGTTCACATCACACGAAGGCGGAACTATCTGAGCGGAGTTCTGCGCACAGCTGTGCCCACGTGCACTGACTGGGACGGCGGTCATGAGGGAAGCGGGGGTGGCCGCCCTCTGGTCGCAGGGACAGAGGGGGCGGGGCGGCGGGGGGACTTACTTGTCGACCAGCCCCTTCTGTTTCAGGATCCGGTATACTTCAGCTGACGTCTGCGGTCCTTGGAGCTTCTGTCCGTTCAGCATCTCCTTCTCCAATTCTTCGATGGTCTTAAAATCAAGCAGAAAATGCTACTGTAAAGACTAGAGAGTCAGGTGCCTGGGTGGTGCAGTCACTTCTGTGTCTGGCTCTTGGTTCCGGCTCAGGTCACGAGACGGAGCCCCCATGTTGGGCTCCGTGCCAAGGGCAGAGTGTGCTTGCCATCCCCCCCCCCCAACCCCACCACGCACACATGTGCATGTGCTCTGTCTCAAAAATGAAGAAGTCTTCAGGAAAAAAAAGACCAGAGAATCACTTATTTCAAGAGGAGCGCTGCGGAGGGGAGCTGGCATCCCCCCTCTGCACAAGCCATGGAGAGACATGCAAGCTGAAGGACTCAGGCAAAGGTACTTTAAAGCAAAAGCAGACAAGTGGCAGTGGGATACGCCCAGCCAATGACAAACGCCTGCCTCCGCCTCCAGGTGACCGCGGCTCACCCCAGCCCAGAGGTCTCAGGGAGGACGCACGCGCCCAGGGGAGGACAGGCCAGGGGCTACCTTCCCGGTTTTGGCAAACGCCTCAGCCACCCTGCGGTTCCGGCCTCCGTAGCAGGTGGTGATGAGGTCAGCCACGCCACAGCTCTCGAGGAAGGTGGCCGTGGACACCTGGCCCTTGCAGAAGATCCTGGCGAAGGCGATCATTTCCATGAGCCCCAGGCGGATGACGGCAGCTTTGGTGTTGTCCCCGCTGTGGAGGCCGTCACAGAACCCGGCTCCCACCGCTACAATATTCTGTGAAGGAGACAAGGAAGCCCCAGGACACCTGTCACATGCCTGCCACAGACCTAGGCTGCCAGAAGGTGGGGGGAGAGCAGGGGACACACAGGGCCGCCTGGCCCACCCTCAGAACGCTCCACCGGTTCCCTCGCAGCCCCAGCTCCTACCCTTGCACCCTGATGGCCAGAGGCTCAAGAAGGCACCAGGCTTCAACGCTCCTGTTTATACGACCAAGGGCCCAGGTCTGGGGTTAGCAGGAAGCAGGAGCTGGGGAGCATCAGCCAGAGGATTAGAATGGCTGGCTGAAGGCTCTGCTTAGAGACTGTTTGGACAAACTGCCCTTCCCCCCCCCCCCCCTTAAACCGAATGCCTGATTGAATTATAGCATTCACATGGAAAGGTATGCAGGTCCCAAGTGTACGGCTTGGTGATCGTCTCACAGCGGAACACACCCTTGGAACCAGCACCCTGACTGAGAAACCGAACGTAACCAGTGCCCCAGAAGCCGCCTCTCACCCCTCCCAGTCCCCACCCTCACCAAGGTAACCACAACCCGGATTTGCTTCACCTGTCTTTCCAGTCTGTATGAACAGGCTGGTATGCAATCCTATGTCCATCTTTTTCTCAATTCAACATCGTGTTTGTGAGGCTGAGCTGTATTTCTACCTAGAGCACCTTTATTTTCATTGCTGCATTCGTTTTTAAGTTTTATTTTACTGAAACAATTAATCAACATACAGCGCAGTATTGGTTTCAGAGGTAGAGTTCAGGGACCCATGAGTTGCGAAGCGCACCCAGCGCTCAGGGCATCTGCTGTGTGAATACAGCACCATTTTTTCCAGTTGTTCTCCTGCTGATTGGCAAGGGGATAGTTCCTAGTCTGAGGCTACCGCAAATGCTGCTGCTGGGGCCAGGCCGGTGCGTGGCTCTGCGTGGCCACACGCAGTCATTTCTGTTGGGCGTGTGCCTGGGAGTGGAGCTGCTGGGTCAGTCGTCTGCAAATGTGCTGCTCAAGCTTCAGCCTTTTGTTTCACTGATTATCCCTATATAAGCATTCCGGGTCCCTGAGCTCTCACTCTCACGTGGCCCTCTGCCACGCACAAGGCAGATAAGACCAAGACCTGCCTCTTCAGAAGCTGACAATCTGGTTTGGGGATCAGCACATTAAGGGTGAACTGCCTGTTTCTGTGAATGTCCTAGAGGCCAGGCCCCACCCTGCTTGTTTGCACACCATCTGTGGCTGCCTGGGTGCTTTTTTTTTTTTTTTTTTTAAAGATATTTATTTATTTGACAGAGAGCGAGAGAGATCACAAGTATGCAGAGAGGCAGGCGGCGGGGTTTGGGGGGGCAGGCTCCCCACTGAGCAGAGAGCCCGATGTGGGGCTTGATCCCAAGACCCTGGGATCATGACCTGAGGCAAAGGCAGAGGCTTTAACCCACTGAGCCACCCAGGCGACCCTGCCTGGGTGCTCCTAACAGCAGATTTCAGTACTTGCTACAGACACAGACCGTATGGGCCACAGAACCCACAGCGTTTCCTACGCAGCCCTTGCAGAGAAAGTTGGCCAACCTCTGGCCTAACAGGAAAATAAAATGGATGCACATACCTCTAACCCGGGCGGAAAGTGGTAACCCGCAAGAGGCGCTAAAAATCTGATTGTCATTTCAACCTATGTGTACCAAGCATGCCCTGTGGGCTGTGGGAAGCTCTACGCAGGGCCCAGAGAGCAGTGCTGGGGGACGTGGGGGCTCAGGGTGCCCCCAGGGAGGAGCTGCCAAGACAGAATGGGACACAGAGCTTGTCCCTGATGAGCTGATGAAGATAGCTGGCATATAATGAACAACGAAGTGCACCCAGAACGTGAGAGTATGGAGTGGTAGGAAGAGTCACAAGCTTCATTTCAAAGCAGGGAAGGCTGCACCGAGGTGGGAGCCTCTCAACTGGGCCTCACAGCCTGGGTAAAACCAAACAACCATATATGACAAGTCCTATCTGCATGTGCCCACTCAGTAAGGACTTCGGTCAAGTCCCCCGGTTCCTAGCCCTGTCCACGTTACTAGCCTCTGCACTGAGCACACACACTCGATGTCAGGGAAAATACAAGTATTTTCCCTTGTCTAACCACACTAGCATTTTTCCATACTATCTGATGACTACTTAGGAATTTGTGCCTGGAGGGATCTTAAAATATGAAGCTAACTGGTAATGAACAGGAAATGAAATAAGCACATCTTTTCCTAACCCCTCCTCCGCCAAAAGTGTTTTTTTTATTAATGAAAGAGTATCTTTCAAAACATCAGGCCTATAAAATTTGAGGGAGGAGGTTAAAAGCAGAACAGACCGGGGAGGAAAAATGTCTTCTCTGGTTGATATGCCATTTCTAATAAAATACATCAAACCCAGTACTGATGTGGCCAGGCTCACCCTGAGAAACAGAGCAGCCATCTGAGCACAGCTATCGCTCACCAGGAGACCAAAGACACAAAGCCACTGCAGATGAAAAAGGAAAAAAAAAACAACAACCCCAAACCACTGAGCCCTGCTGAAGCTTTTGTCTACTTCCAATGTACCAATAAAACAGCACCCTTTCTTCCAAGTTTCGAGGGCAGAATGAAGAGGGCTAGAACAGGGGAGAGGGGTGGAGGGGCCCACAATCTATCTTGTTCTCTTCCTCGGGAATAATCCCAGGGCTTACTCTGGATGCTGGCTAGTCTTCTAGTGGCTACTGACATAGAAAGGGAAGAATAAAAAAAATTCTTTAAAAAATGATCAGAAAGCTGGCATGAGCACATGCAGATTTTAGATGAATTCCTTCTCCTTCTGTGCTCTAGAGGGTCTCCCAGTAAGGTTATGAGCTGTTCTAACAAACCAACAAAGCAGCTTTCAGTTGGATCACTCTTTCCCCCCTACAAAGGCTGGACTCCAGGGAGACTCCACTTCCCACAGCTGCGGGTAGAGCTGATGAGGAACTGGGTCTTTTGCATTCGAAACCCGAGATAGCTCATCTGGCCTATGTTTTCCTATGGTACTAACTTCTGTCTGTACCCGCAAAAGCCTCCCAACTCCTTCCTGCCCACATAAGCAATGGACACTGTGGGTTTCATCAGCCACCGACAGCATCCATCTTTCCCTCCCCAAGTACCTGCTGTGCGTGCTCAGTGACAGAGGAAGCAGGCAGCTCCCGGGTTGGCACACTCTTAGGCTCCGGCAGCCTCCCATGAAGAGAGGAAAGGGGAGAGGTGGCAGGAAAGGAGCCAGGATGTGGAGAGGTGAAACGACCCCCTAACCTTCCAGGCAGAGCACGATGCAAAGATGAGGGGAGATGGCAGGAACACCTAAGGGCTGGCTCCAAACAGATCCAGACACCCCTCCTGGCGGAAAAGCCAGACTAAGGAAACCAGGGGAGACACTAGAAGCACAAGCTCGGAAACCCAGATGGCCTCTGGCCTCTGGTTCTCACTTCACCTCACTGCTGTGTGACCTTGGGAGAATGACTCCACCTCTCTGAGCATTCTGTGCCTTGGGGATAAAATTCAGGGCTTGCACAGACTCTTTCAAGGCCCTTTAGGTGGTGACATTCCTCCAGGAAAGCTGTGCAGCTGTGGCCTGCTCACAGCTGGTAAGTAGGACGATCCCAAGGCAACAAAAAGATACCTGGGCACGGGGGTACTTTGCACAGAGGCCATGAGGCCAATTGTTGGATGAGCCTGCTGAATGGCTAAATTGAAGTTACCATGGCAACATGCCAAGGCCTAGGATCCAAAGGGTGAGACTGTTGAAATGGCTCTCTGCTGTCTCCTGGACTGTCCCATGCCCCCTTCACCACAACATAACCCATTCTGGAGGTTACTTGACCAACCAACTTCAGTGCATCTCTACGGACTTAAATGAGAGATAACGATGACTTCCTTCCAACAAGGGGCTCCTAGACACAGAGGAGGAGAGAGGGATTATTTACGAATGCCTATGGAGCACCCACCATGCACATGGTCTCCTCTAGGTTCTCCTGACAGTCCCTGGCTCAAGTGTCCCTTGCCTCCTGGCCCGCTCACAAAGGTTCCGTGGCTTACTGCGAACACGTCGCTGGTGAGTGACGCCATCCCAGGACCTGGCTCCCTGGGCCCACTCTGCTCCCCGGGCCTTGCCCCTTCCATGGTATGGCAACCTTGGCCCAGCCACTCCCACACCCCACAGGGTCGGAGACCTTCGTGAACCCTCTGCAATCAGATGTTAAAGGGGAGTGCTTCTCTGGCCTGCATGTGGGTTTGGGAGGTAAAAAGGGTAGGGTTAGGAGAAGAACCGATTGGGGGGGAGGGGGATAATAAAAATGACAGCTGACCTTCTTGAATTGCTCTAAGTGCTTCCGGTATTATTAACTGGTTTAATCTTCACAACATTCTGACAAGGCAGGCACAGTGATTCTGCTCAGGAAGAGGTGAGGAAACTCCCACACACAGGGTTATTAAGTAGAGGGGCCACCTCAGATTTGAGATAAGAACTTTCTAACAGGAAGAGCTGACCTCACCCAACCAAAAGGACTTGGAGGTGAAGGAGTGAGCTCTCAGTCACTGGAAGCATCCAAGCAGGAGCTGTGTGGACAAGCCCTGAGCTGCAGACCAATGGTTCTGACCTTTCATGTTACTGCTCTCAGAGCAAAGACAGATGAAGGTGCCCAAGGCGTGGGACCGCAGCAGCTCTCTTGGCCCTTCTGTGATCCCCTCACCGCAGGGCACACCGATGAGGACTACCTCAGTTTCTCCTAGATGGCTGACCTCCCCACGGTGGGGGCGGGGTGTTAGAGAGGAGCAGGAGGCCACTGCAGGGTAAATGCCTCCCTTCCAAGGGGACCCTGGGCACTGATCCAGTTTAATCGCCTTATTATGGATCTTGAAACCCTCTCTCTCTCCCTCTACCACTTAGCACTGTCAAAAGAAAAATAAACACACTGAGCCCGTCAGATCATGTTTGAATAGCATCGAGCAGATGTCCTCTGAGATCGCTCAGCTGTGAAAGTTATCATTATCCACTGTGCATTTAAATCTGCTTTAAACTATTCTGGAGCTAAAAATACCATGATTTTCAGAAGACAGACTTGCTTAAGCCCTTCCCCATTTCCTGGGTTATGGCAATACTCAGAGGCAATCATTCGCCCTCAAGTGCCGTCTTTGCAATTCTGAGCCGGGGTGGGTTGGGTGGGCGCCACTCCTTCCACTCCTAGCATCCCGTGGAAAGAACGCAGAAGTCGAGAAGCCTACCGGTGCAGGACTCAGGCTACCTGCGCGTTAGGCAAACACTCTCACCACGTGGGAGGCAGGGCTCCAGTGAAACCCAGGCAGTAATCACTACTGCCTATACCGGCAGCACACCATCTGATTCTACCCAAGGCCAGCTCCCAGGGCTGTGGGCCTAAGGGAGAATTCTGACTGCAGAGTGTAGGCTGACCCCGGGCCAGGCACTGTGTCAGAGCTTACAGGTCAGGCTGAGGTTCACGCCCACACTGAGCCCACCAGGCTGGGCGCCCTACAGTGATGTCCAGCAGAAGCTTCTGCAATGATGTAAATGTTTTCTGTCTGCTCATCCAACAGAGTCGGCAGCCACGGAGACTCCCTAAAGACTCATGTGGCGACCGAGTCTTTGAAATGGGGGGGGGGGGGGACAGTGGCTCCAAAACGGAACTCTTTATTTTTTTTTAAGTTTTAATTAATTTGGATGTAAATGCAATTGGCCACATATGGCTAGCGGGATCCAGCAGTGTGGCCCTGGCCAGACACTAGGCCTGAGGCTGTGCTTCACCGCGGGATTTCTCTCAGCCAAAGCACTGGGAGAAACTTAGATGCCCAGATATCAGGGGTGCTTAACCTCACTACTGAACATTCCTGCCAGGGAACGTCATGTGGCTGTAACACAGGTTATGGGGTTATCCCCGAATCTACTCTCCTCCTCCTGAGTCAGACAGTCCCTGACTTTCACGCAAGTGTATGGCTAACCAAGGGAGAAAAAAGAACAAAAAACAAAAAACCATTTCCCAACGTCTCTTGCAGCTAGGTACCTTTACAGGATTAAGTACTGCCCACTGAGATGAAGCCAAATCATTACATTGTGACTCCCTAGAACCTGCCTTAAAGGACAGCTATCACGTGCCCTTTTTATCCTTTCTTTTTTCCCACCCTACTGACTGGAAGGCAGACGTGATGACTACAACTCTCGTCGCCATTTTGGAACATGAGGACAAACACCTACCCTTGTGAGCAGGAAGGACTGGGTCCCTGAGATCCTGTGGAATGGAGCTATCACATGGATTCAGGACTTTTATGTAAGAAAGAAATTAAGTTCTACTGTGTTCAGCCACTATTATTTTGGGTCACTGTTAATGAAACCTAATCCCGATAAAGCATCTGTTAAAAATGGTAACACAAGTTGAGCTGTACAGTTATGATTTTTGTGCTTTGCTATAAGGACTGCCACTTAAGGTTTACATTAATACAAACAAAAATACACCCTCAGTGAAAGAAGCCACATGCAGAAAAGTAGATACTGGACAACTCCATTATGAAAGTTCTAGAAAATGCCAACTCCAGTGTACAAAGGCAGATCAGTAGCTGCCTGGCTGGGGTAGGAACTGAAAAGGGACATATGGAATCCCCTAAGGATGATGGAATTGTTCTGTATTATGGAGGTAATTTTCAGGGTATATGCACATAGCTGTTAAATCCCACTGTATTAGGGGGCACCTGGGTGGCTCAGTTGGCTGGGCATCTGCCTTCAGCTCAGGTCATGATCCCAGGGTCCTGGGATTAAGTCTAGCATCTGCCTCCTTGCTCAGTGGGGAGCCTGCTTCTCCCTCTGCCTGCCACTTCCCTGCTTGTATTCACTCTCTCTCTCTGACAAACAGATAAATGAAATTTTTGGAACAAAACAAAACAAGAAACCCCCCTCTATTAGGCACTTTAAATGGATGCAGTTTAATGTATGTGATTTAGGATTAAATAAAGTTGATATTTAAAAAAGGTATTCCCTTACTGGAGATTAACGCAGGTCAGAGATAAAGGAGATTCTGAAGACCATAAAATGCACTACTGCAAAATTATTTTGCATAAAGTTTTTACATTTTCTTTTTGGTTTTATCCTTGTAGTGAGCGGTTTGCTTTTTTTTTTTTTTGTAACTCAAATGCCCTCACGGTTTTGAGCACCAAAAGGAGAGTGTACATTTCTTTGATTCCTAGAATGATTACCAAAGACTGTTAATTTAATGCGAAAGAGTAAAATGTGTCAAACTATTTGAATAGTTAAGATCCAGTTTTTTGTTTTTAAAAGGGGCCGTATACATACCTATACTTGCTAAAAAGACTTGCAAGGGTATAGGGAAAAAAAAAACAACCAGTGGTGATCTTATGATGTAGGGAGTCTTGGTGACTTTCACTTTCTTTGCATCCTTCTGTTGTGTGAAACACAATGAATGTGCACTACTTTTATAATCAGAAAAAAACAACAAACTATTAGTTATGTAATAAAAGAGACGACGTCCCATTCGTCCTTGGTTGGCAGCCTCTGACAAGCGAGGACTTCATTTTATTCAACTGGACACAAACCGAAATAGTTGGGCTGTACACAGGAACCAAAGAACACCAAACTGAGATTCTTGGAACCCGCGTTCACACTCCAACTGTGCCAGTTATTCGCTACATTCGGTGATTTAATCTCTCTGGATCTCTGTCTCCCTATCTGTATGACGGAATGGTTAGACTCAGTTATTGCCAAAAATGCTTGTTTCTCAGTTTTCAAAAATCCCAGCTCTGATGCAAGCCGACAGGCATGATGGTAACTGATCCTGTTTCAAAGGATAGCCAGAGGAAGGATGATAAATGGTCCTCAACCCCCATCTGTCTCTGCACCCCCCACGCCCCACACAAACCAGGCTCTGCTCCGGTAGCAGGATCCACTTAAAGGTTTCCTGCCAACAAAAATGAAAAGCCAATCTACGTTCAGACACAAAACCAGCATGAGGTCCCATTAGCTGAAGCTTTTCCAGAACTCTCCATCTAGAATATCTCTTGTCCCCCAAGCCCCCTTTGTTCTGGGCAGGATCTCACAAGCTTCCCCATCCACCACCAGAAATATCCAGTCACTTAACCATTGTTTTGGACCAACACAGGCTGGTGCTGAGCAATTAGGCATTCATGATGCCCCTGCTGTCAGGTGGTTATTAGTTTAATGAAGGGCTATTAAAAACACATAAAAGTCTCAACCTAAAAAAAAAAGAAAGAAAGGAAAAACCACACAAAGCAGCCAAAGCCAGTGTCTTAACTGTGTATGCGGCCTGCCCAGAACGTGAAAAATGCCCCACACAAACTTTCAGAAACAGGGCCGTGTGCTGCCCCCAGGGAGCCTGAGCCTTTCACTGACTCTCCTTCATAAAATCCTCATTGTACAGGCACATGTGACCACACAAACATGAGACATGAATTCCACAAAGTGGTTTTAAACTCTGATGAGAAAAAAAGGACATATGTACAATCAAAAGAAAGAGCGGGAAGGCATTCGTTGGATTCTCGTCTTTTCAGCATACCTTCTATCTCTGCAATTTTTACCTGACAAAGCCTAAACCCAAGCCAGATTGCCTGACTTCCTGAGGTGCTCAAATTCCTGAAAAGCAGCTTTCCTACAAAAGAAAAGACTCAAAAGTGCCTCAAAGGGGGGTATTCATTCACACTGAGGCTTTTTTGGGGGGGGGGATAAGGTAGCTGATTCCACTGGAAGAAGGATCAGAAAGTGCAACCCAGCTCCCACTGGCTGTTTTCCAGCGTCAGGCCAGAGAGGGCCCCACCACCAAGACTTCCACAGGCCGACTGGAACAGGTCAGGAGCCCACGTGGAAACGCTTCCCTCTAACCTCCCAAGCCGCTGGCCTAAAGAAGCTGCTTCTTTCATTGGCCCATTTCCCTTTGCAGACAAAGATAAAACCATCCTTAGTGCAGCCTTTGTCAGCGGACTACTTTCCCTTAAAAAGAACCAATCAAGCCATCGAACTGAAGGAGTAGTGTAATTCAGAGAGAGGTAAGTCCCTTCCCCACTCAAGACAGTGTGTAAGAGAAATACAAGAATTCACAGGGGGAAAAAACACCCAACAATGCTTCGCTCCCCTGTAAAACTCTACAATCAAGGTACTCTCCATGCTTTTTAAGTATTAATTTTTAAATATTAATTTTCCAAAAGACAAAACACCACACTCCACACCACCCCCCACCCCCAATTTACAAATGAAAGCCAAGCGGAGTGGAAGAGGAAGTCCAACCACCCAGGACAGGCAGGGATAAAACAGGAACTGATAAACAAGGCTCTCAATTCACTATTCTTCCCTCAAGTAGGAGCACAGAACACAGAGCCCACTTTTCAGGATTAGATTTGATAATGCAGACAGCGGCCGATTAGCTTCTCTCCTTGAGCAGAAATAACAAGGCCGACTTTACCTTAAGAGCACCACAGAGTTCGACAGTGTCTGCGTCGTCTACCACAGTAATTCGAAAATTTGGAGTCTGCAGGAGTTCTTTGAAGAGAAGGCCATTCTCCATTATTTTGCTGCCTGTTGACAGGTTAGGAAATAAAGGAGTTAGTAAGAATGCCTACTCTTACAGTTTCGAGTGTTTTTCTTATTACCATAAGTAATGTATATTCATCACAGAAAATGCAGAAAATTCAGGAGTAGAAATAGAAAACAAAAATATTCCGTAATTCTACCACAGATGATCATTAGCAATTTGGCACGCATCTTTAACCTACTCAAATATGAATATACATAGTTCTTCTCAGAACTGGGAATTAACATTTCATAATCTGCTTTTCCCCATTTTGCGGCACAAGTAATTTTCAGTGACATATTTGCTACATCATTTTAAATATCTGCTTTGTGTTTCACTGTGTATGTGTGTTCTATTCTACCTATCTTTTCTATGTTTAATACCTAAAACTGTTGCAACTTTTGCTACCATTAACACTTACGAAGGCAACGTCCATGGTTTACATTTGTAATAGAGTCCCGTTCAAAACCACCCCTTGTCCTTTCCCCTGGGAAAGAGCGCATTCCCTTCCACTCATGTTAGGCTCGACCCCATGAAGTGCTTGGACTCAAAGCAAATGGGGCATATTTCCCTACCCCTTAACCTTGGACTCGGTCATGTGCTTTGGTCAACAGACAGGAGCAGACATCACGCAGGGGATTCTCCCAGCCCACTCATGCAGAAGTGGGGCTGTCGTCCTTCTACCTCTGCCTTCAATGTGACCTGAACATTGCCCAGCTCCCCCTTTGGGCCTGGCAGGAAGATGAGACACACATGGGCGGAGCCACCCAGCCCAGGAGCCCTGGCGGAGAGCATCCTGTCCCCAGGGGACCCACAGGTGTTAGCTGTGCTTACTTCGTGTGCCAATGCGCTTCTGTGATCCATACTTAGCATCACTATGGCAATAGAGAACGGATACAAACATCAACAGCTACGTTCACGGACCGAAGGGGGTAGAAGGAAGGAAATGCATTCAAAGAGTACTGGTTTCGGCTACTGCCACCTCCTGTCCCCTGGGACGGCACCTGGCATGGGATGGAGGCTCTGGAGTTTTTCCTTTGTCTCGTTTTGTTTTGTTTAGGGATTTGGGATTAAAACTAAAACAAACACAAATAAAACTTTACACATAAAGCCTGGTGTGAAACGCTCTAATCGGTGAGGGTGCAAGGGTGGGGCTCGGCTCTAGAAACCAGAGGATTAACTTTCCCAGCCACATCCAGGCCCCCAAGTCAAGTGGCCACACAGAGAGAGCAGAAGGTTCACTGAGGACTACGGTACTGGGGCTCTGCCTGCCTCCAGGTTCCCAAGGTTGTTCCCACACGTGTCTCTGCGCATTACAATCACCTGGGGATCTTTAACTACATCCCAGGCCGATTAAATCAGTCTCCTGTGGTGGAACCCGCATCAGTGGCTTTTCGAGCTCCCCAGCTGACTCCCAAGAACAAGTTTGCAAACTCTGATTTCACCTATTGCGGGTTCAGCTTCCTCAGGAGTGAAACACTATAGCACCCTCAGGACTGTTGTGGGGTTAAAGAAGCAGGTGTGCAAGAGCCTATTAGAGTGCATAGAGGTCCCACAGAATAACGATGGGGAGAGCTGACACCTGCTTATGACTGATGTTCACCATTTGCAGACCTAGGGGGCCCCAGAGAGGTTTATTGACGTGCCCAGGATCAACCTGCTCATAGGAGGCAGAGCCCAATTCTAACCCAGGTGCTTTGGCTCCAGGGCCCATGTTCTCTCTACGCTATGCTTCCTCCTGGGGGTGGGGCAGAGGGGGAGTGAGAGAAACCAGCAAAACCCAAGTAGACGTCACACAGCTGCATTCTTCCAGTGAAGAAGACAAAGATAATTGTCCACCACTACGATTCCATCCCTAAGTAATATAATGTGAAAATAATCCAGGGGAGAGCGGGAGATGGATGACGGATATCTGGGGCTCATGACACTGTTCCACCTCTCCTTTTGCTTTCTTTAAAGAAACTGTCCATAATAAAATGTTTCAAATCTCTACACCCAATCCTTAGAAACACATTTCCTATTCTACAAGTACTGCTTGTAGTAGTACTCCTATTCTATAAGCACTGCTTATTTAGTAGAGTTCTCCAAATATTAGAACTGTGTCCGTTTGAGCCAACTGTCCTCTTCCTTTTTCAAACAGTCCGCCAGACCATGTGGGTGACTCTGTGCAACCCTGTTTCGTCACCTGGGTTGGGTAAATCAACCCCCAGCCTCCACATCATGACATCATTACTGTCCTTCTCCTCCATCCCTCACCACGGGTCACTGCTCAGTGCCTCCAACACAAAGGACGAAACGGAGCTCCACAGACAAGCCCCTCGCTGAGGTCACTAATCCAGCTGTCTGCAGCTAGGCTTGAGCTGCTGCTGTGAGCGGACGGGACCGGCAACACAGGCAGGAAGAAGGGCACTCTCCATCTGCCACCGAGACAGGTAGGGTCGGTCTCCCAGGTCCTCTGCGGCTGCAAATTACAGTGTCCCTGACAGAGGTGGGCTTGATTGACTGCGATCTCACTTTTTCTCATTTGTACTTTAAAAAAATGATTATTTTAAGTCACAGGAAAGCACTCACTGTATTATTACTAATCCTAAGTAGTGAGGAGGGAAGCACGGACCCAGGCCATCTGGTCCAGAACGGGTAATGCCCAACAGCCACGGGGAAAGGCTGCCCCAAACCCAGTATGAACCAAACAGGGACTGTCCCGTCTGTTTCATGCCAAGTTTTAGAGATAATCAACCTATGTAATATGACACCTTCAAACCTTCCATTGTGTGTGTGATTCCATATTTGTGTATGTGCTCGGAAGCTCCACAGGGAGCTTATGTATCCTTGACACTTAGCAGATGCTGGATATGTAACAGGCTTTGAAAAGTATTTGTGAGGTGACAGTAAAAGTAGCCAGTTCTTGAAGTCAGTCCCAAGAATGAAGGGAACTCTCACCGCAAGGGGGCACCACAGTTCACCATTCCAGTTAGAATTTTTACAAGTGTCTGAAAAACAAGGCGGTTTTTTCTTCTTCCTCCACAAAAGACTCCAGTGGGCTGAAACTCCTGAACCTACCATAATTAAGAATGAGTTGGTTGCTAATGTCATCAAGAAAGGAGATCTGGATTAACCACAGCGCCATTATCGAATGCAGGAAATTTAATGTTGGTACAATTATCTAATATACAATTCACATTCTAATCTTTCCTATTAGTACAATGCTGTCTTTCATGGCAACCTTCCCTCCCCCACCCAGGATCCTACTGCATTTGGCAGGCACGTCTCTGGAGTCTTCTTTAATCTGGTACACTCCTTAACCTTTCACTGTCTTTCATGACATTGGCATTTTTTAAGAGTGCAAGCCAGTTGTTTTATAACATTATGTTATTTCCTCATGCTTATTTCCTCATGGTTAAGTTCAGGTTCTATAAAACAATTTAGAAACTATCACCTTTGGGTTTTAGTTTCAATATTTTACTTAATTTAATTCAGGTCACTGTTGCCAAGAGTGACCTGTTGCCAACAGACGTTGCCAATCTACAGAGAAGGCAGTGGACTCACTGGATAAACAGAAGCCAGAGGGAAAGAGAAATAATTTCTGATTGTCTTTACAAAACCAAAGAGCCTAATATGCCCCTACAGTGAACATGGCTTACAGGTACATAAAAATTCTAGCCAGAATCTATGGGTAGACACAGGTTTCAATCAAGGATTAGAGATGGGATCTCAGCCCTACAGAATGATTAGGGCAACCAGCCATTTCCAACCGACTGCCAAGACTGATTGCCAATTTATTACTGGCAAAATAGGACTGAGTTGGAACAACTAGTTAATTTTTTTAAATAAAAGTGATTATGTAATTTCACAGGCTACATTAGAATCACAGCTGGCTAAAAGAATTAACTGTGCAAGAATATAACCTATATATAGGCAGGTATACATACAACCCCCGCTCCGCTGCCCCCGGAAGAATACTTAGAAACTGCTAACAGGGATTCCCTTTGGGAAGAGAGAAGGAAATTACATTTTTTTTTTTTTTAAAGGATGCTATTCCAATTATGTAGGAACATTATGTTTTCAGTCTGGGGAATAGATGTGGAAATTTGATGTGTTTTCCTCTTTTTTATAGAACAATTCCTGTGACAAGAACAGATCACATTTTCCCTTACTTCTTACTGTTCAAAATGTTGGCACAGAAAGTTAGTTAAGAAATTTAATGCTTCTTTATGATAAGAGGGGCTGGCCATTTAATTGAGCCTTAAGGATTTTTTTTAAAGATTTTATTTATTTGACAGATCATAAGCAGGCAGAGCAGCAGGCAGAGAGGGGGGAAGCAGGCTCCCTGCTGAGCAGAGAGCCCGATGCTGCCGGACTCCATCCCAGGACCCTGAGATCATGACCTGAGCCGAAGAGGCTTAACCCACTGAACCACCCAGGTGCCCCAAGGCTGGAGGATGTTTACACAACAGACCTAATTCTTGGCTATTTTGTACTGTGTCAGACTATATCTGTTTCAAAGTGACTAATCTCATGATTTTATATACACAGCTCCAATCTGCTAAACAATTTGCTGAATAAATGAGATCAGCCAGCAAAGTTCACAATGTCTTCAGTAAGGCAGGGTTAGGTGGAGAGCAGACCCAAGACTATTCCCTTCTGCCTCTGTGATTTTTTTTTTTTTTTAAGATTTTGTTTATTTATCTGACAGAGAGAGATCACAAGTAGGCAGAGAGGGAAGAGAGAGAGGGGGAAGCAGGCTCCCCACTGAGCAGGGAGCCCGATGTGGGGCTCAATCCCAGGACCCTGAGATCATGACCTGAGCCAAAGGCAGAGGCTTAACCCTCTGAGCCACCCAGGCACCCCTGGCTGTGTGATCTTGTGAGGTAACTCATTCTTCATCTGTAAAGCAACAGATGGTCTGGGTGATACCAGAGGTTCCGGTTCCTTTCTGCTCTGCTGGTCTGTGATTTTCTGGAATCCCTATGATCTCTATGTGAACAAAATGAGCCCCCTTCCATGCTGAGGAGCTCCAGAGGTGGGACCTGAAATTGGATAAGCCCTTGTCCCTTCATCTTCACAGGAATGAACCCAAGTCAACATCGAGTTAGGAGCCAACTGAAAAGGACACTATTATATGGTACCTAGAGAGCAAGAGCTTTAAGTCAGTCCTGAATCCAAATCCTGGGTAAATCACTATTAACTCCCTGAATCTCGAGTTTCTTAATAGACACCTTAAGATTTGCTGTGGATTTTGTTTTTAACTTTTTAAGAAGTTTTAATTCCAGTTAACATGGTTTTATATTTAGTTTCATGTATACAATATAGTGATTCAACACTTCTACACATCACCCCGTGCTCATCACAACAAGTACTCTCCTTAATCTCTATCACCTATTTATCCATCCCCTCACCCCACACCTCTCCTTTGGAAACCGTCAGTTTGTCCTCTATAATTAAAGAGTCTGATTCTTGCCTTCTTATTTTTTTCCCTTTGCTTGTTTGTTTCTTAAATTCCAGATGAGTGAAATCATATGGTATTGTCCTCCTCTTATTTCATTTAGCATTATACTTTCTAGCTCCCTCCATCCATGTTGCTGCAAATGGCAAGAGTTTGTTCTTTTTTATGGCTGAGTAATATTCCACTATCCATATGCACCACATCTTTGTCCATTCATCAATCAATGGACACTTGGGTTGCTTCCCTAACTTGCCTATTATAAACAATGCTGCCATAAACATAGGGGTGCATGTATACCTTTGAATTAGTGTTCTTATATTTCGGGGGTAAATATCCAGGCGTGTGATTGCTGGACTGTAGGGTAGTTCTATTTTTAACTTCTTTTTTAAAATTTATTTATTTTAGAGAGGAGGGGGAGGAGTAGAGGGGGAGAGAATCTCAAGCAGATCCCACCAGCTCAGCATGGAGCCAAATGCGGGGCTCAATCTCACAACCCTGAAATTGTAACCTGAGCCAGAACCAAAAGCCAGGCGTTTGACCAAGCCACCCAGGCACCCTGTATTTTTAACTTTTTGAGGAACCTCCATACTCTTTTCCACAGTGGCTGAACTGGTTTTCATTCCCACCAACAATGCAAGACGTTTCCCCTTTCTCCACATCCTTGCCAACACCTGCTGTTTCTTGTGTTGTTGATTTTAGCCCTCCTAACAGGTGTGAGGTGGTATCTCATTGTAGTTTTGATTTGCATTTCCCTGATAAGTGATATTGGGCATCTTTTCATGGGTCTGTTGGCCATATGGATGTCTTCTTTGGAGAAGTGTCTGTTCAAGTCTGCTGCCAATTTTCTCACTGGATTATTTGGGTTTTGGATGTTGAGTTCCGTAAGATCTTTATGTATTTTGGACACTAACCCTTTTCGTGATATGTCATCTGCAAATATCTTCTCCCATTCTGTAGGTTGCCTTTTTATTTAGCTGACTATTCCCCTCGCTGTGCAGAAGGTTTTATTTTGATGTAGTCCCAATAGTTTATTTTTCCTTTTGTTTTCCCTACCTCAGGAGACATATCTAGAAAGAAGTTACTGTCTATGCTCTCTTAGATTTTTATGATTTTTATGGTTTCAGGTCTCACATTTAGGTCTTTAACTCATCTGAATTGATTTTTGTATATGGTGTAAGAAAGTGGTCCAGCTTCATTCTTTTGCAGGTTGCTCTCAAATTTTCCCAAAACTTTTTGCCAAAGAGACTTTCCCCCTGCTTTAAAGATTACTTGGCCATATAATGGTGGGCTTATTTTGGGATTTTCTATTCTATGGCATTGATCTATGTGTCTATTTTTTGCATTAATACCATACTGTTTTGATTATTACTGCTCTGTAATATAACCTGGAAGTCTGGAATTGTGATGCCTCCAGCTTTGCCTTTCTTTTTTAAGATTGTTTCAACTGTTAAGAATCTTCTGTGGTTCCGTACAAATTTTAGGATTGTTTATTCTAGTTCTGTGAAAAATGCTGTTGGTATTTTGATAGAGACCCCATTAAACATGTGAATTGCTTTAGGTAGTATAGACATTTTAACAGTTATTTGCTCATCTAATCTTTGAGCATAGAACGCTTTTCCATTTCTTTGTGTCATCTTCAATTTCTTTCACCAGTGTCATAATAGTTTTCAGAATATAGGTTTTTCACCTCTCTGGTTAGGTTTACTCCTAGGTATCTTATTTTTAGTGCAACTACAAACAGAATTGCTTTCTTCATTTCTCTACTATTTCATTATTCATGTATAGAAATGCAACAGATTTCTGTACACTGATACTGTATTCTCCAACTTTACTGAGTTTATTTACCAGTTCTAGCAGTTTTTTGGTGAAGTTTTTCAGTTTGTTTCTTTTAAGATTTTATCTATTTATTTGAGAGATTGACAGTGAGAGAGAGCATGGGGTGGGGGGAGGTCAGAGGGAGGAGACTCCCTGCAGAGCTGGGAGCCGGATGCAGGACTCGGGACTCGTTCCCAGGATTCTGGGACCATGACCTGAGCTGAAGGCAGCTGCCCAACTAACTGAGCCTTTTTCAGGTTTTCTATAGACAGTATCATGTCATCTGCAAATTGTCAAAGTTTTACTTCTTCTTTACCAATTTGGATTCCTTTTATTCTTTTTGTTGTCTGCTGTGGCTGGGGCTTCCAATACTATGTTGAACAACAGTGGTGAGAGTGGACACCCCTGTCTAGTCCCTGATCTTAGAGGAAAAGCTCTCAATTTTTCCCCATTGAGGATGATGTTAGCTGTGGGTTTTTAGTATATGGCCTTTATTATGTTGAGGCATACTCCCACTAAACCTACTTTGTGAGGGTTTTTATCATGAACAGATAGATGTTGTGCTTTGTTGAATGCTTTTTCTTTTTTTTTGCATCTACTGAAATGATAATATGGCTCTTATCATTTCTCTTATTGGTATGATCACATCGATTGATTTGCAAAAACTGAACCACCCTTGCAACCCAGGAATAAATCCCACCTGATCCAGATGAGTAATTTGTTTAATGTACTGTTGAATTTGGTTTGCTAGTACTTTGTTGGGAATTTTTGCTTCTGTGTTCATCAGGGATACTGGCCTATAGTTCTCTTCCTTAGTGGTATCTGTCTGGTTTTGCTATCAGGGTAGTACCAGCCTCATAGAATGAATCTGGAAATTTTCCTTCCTCTTCTATTTTTTTGGAATAGGTTGAGAAGACTCTGTATCAACTCATCTTTTTTTAAAAAATTAATTAATTAATTAATTAATTTGATAGAGAGCACAAGTAGGCAGAGAGCCAGGCAGAGAGAGAGGGGAAGCAGGCTCCCCACTGAGCAGACAGCCCGATGTGGGGCTCGATCCCAGGACCCTGGGATCATGACCCAAGCAGAGGCTTTAACCCACTGAGCCACCTAGGTGCCCCTGTATCAACTCGTCTTTAAATGAAGCCATCTCAGGGGTGCCTGGGTGGCTCAGGTGGTTAAGTGTCTGCCTTCGGCTCAGGTCATAACCCCAGGGTCCTGGGATCGAGTCCCATTATCAGGCTCCCTGCTGAGCAGGGAGTTTGCTTCTCTGTCTGCCTCTGATGATCCCCCTGCTTGTATGCTCCCTCTCAAAGAAATAAGTAAATTTTTTAAAATAAATTTTTTTAAAAAGTAATAATAATAATAAAAAATGAAGCCATCTTGTCCTGAACTTTTGGAGTTTGGAGTTTTTTGATTACCATTTCTTTCTTTGCTGGTTATGGGTCTGTTCACGTTTTCTCCTTATTCCTGTTTCAGTTTTGATATTTCATAGGTTTCCAGGAATTTATCCATTTCTTCCAGGTTGTTGGTCTATAGTTTTTTGTAATATTCTCTCCAAATTGTTTGCATTTCTGTGCTGTGGTTGTTATTTTTCCTCTCTCATTTAAAATTTTGTGTCCTTTCTTTTTTCTTGGTAAGTCTGGCCAGAGGTTTATCAATTTTATTTTTTTCCCCCTCAAAGAAATAGCTTCTGGTTTCATTGATCTGTTCTATCATTTTAGTTTCTATATCATTTATATCTGCTCTAATCTTTATTATTTCCTTTGTTCTGCTGTTTTTATGTTTTGTTGGTTTTTCTTTTTCTAGCTCCTTTAGGTGTAAGGTTAGGTTGTTTATTAGAGACTTTTCTTGCTTCATTGGGTAGGCCTGTGTTGCTATTTACCTCCCTCTTAGGACAGGACTCTCTGCTGCATCCCAAAGGTTTTAAACCTTTATGTTTTCATTTTCATTTGTTTCCATTTATCTTTTTATTTCTTATTTGATTTCCTGGTGGACCCATTCATTATTTAGTAGCATGTTATTTAACCTCTATGTATTTTTGGTCTTTCCATATTTTTTCTTGTGGTTGATTCCTAGTTTCATTAAGGTTGTGGTCAGAAAAGATACATGGTTATGACTTCAACCTTCTTCTCTTTGTTGAGGCCTGTTCTGTTGGCTAATATGTGATCTATTCTGGAGAATGTTCCATGTGTACTTGAAAAGAACGTGTATTTTGCTGTTTTAGGATGGAAATATTCTCAATATACCGGTTAAATCCATCTGTTCCAGTGTCATTCAAAGCCATTGTTTCCTTGTTGCTTTACTGTTTAGATGATCTGTCCACTGATGCAAGTGGGTGTGTTACAGTCCCCTACTATTACTGTATTATTACTAATTAGTTCCTTTGTGATTGTTATTAACGGTTTTATATATTTGGGTGCATAAGTAATTACAATTGTTATATCTTCTTGTCGGATCATCCCCTTTAAGATTATATAGTATCCTTCTTTGTCTCTTGTTACACTCTTTTGTTTTAAAGTCTACTTTGTCTGATATTAAGTACTGTTACTCTGGCTTTCTTTTGACAACTATCTGCAGGATACATGATTCTCCATCCCCTCACTTTCCATCTGCAGGTGTCTTTAAGTATAAAATGAGTCTTTTGGAGGCAGCATATAGATGGGTCTTTTTTTTTTAATCCATTCTGATACCCTGTGACTTTTGATTGGAGCATTTAGTCCATTTACATTTAAAGTAATTATAGTTATGTATTTATTACCATTTTATTACTTGTTTGTGGTTATATATGAAGATTTTCTCTGATTCTTTATTGTCTTTCTCTTTCATATTTTTGCTGATTTTCCTTAGTGATATATTTAGATTTCTCTTTATTTTTTGCATATTTATTAGTGGTTTTTGATATATGGTTATCATTAGGTTTGTATATAGCCTCTTCTGCATATAGCAGTCTATAGTCAGTTGATAGTTGTTTAAGTTTGAATATATTCTTTTCTCCTCTTCTCCCTGTTTTAGGAATATGCTATATCTTATATCATTTTTTTCTTGAGTTGCTTGACTAATTTTTTTTTACAGAAATACTCATTTTTTCCAGCATTTGTGTTTCCTACCTTTATACGGTCACCTTTGGTCTCTCTTTTCTACTCAAAGGGTCCCCTTTAAAAATTTCTTGCAGAGCTGGTTTAGTGATCATGAACTCCTTTAGTTTTAGTTTTGTCTGTCTGGGAAACTGTTTCTCTCTCCTTCTATTCTGAATGACAGCCTTGCTGGATAGAGTATTCTTGGCCTCAGATTTTTCCCATTCAGCACTTTGAATATATCATGCTACTCCCTTCTGGCTTGCCAAGTTTCTGTTGAAGAGTTTTCTGTTAGCCTTACAGGTTTTCCCTTTTAAGTGTCGTCTTTTCTTCTTCTTCTTTTTTTTTTTTTTTTTTTAACATTTTATTTATTTGAGATAGTGAGAGAGAACACGAGACAGGAGAAGATCAGAGGGAGAAGCAGACTCCCCACAGAGCTGGGAGCCTGATGCAGGATTCAATCCCAGGACTCTGGGATCATGACCTGAGCTGAAGGCAGTTGCTTAACCAACTGAGCCACCCAGCTGCCCAAGTTACTTCTTTTATCTTGCTGCTTTTAAGATTTTTTTACTACTTTATTTTGCAAATTTAATTGCAGTATGTTTTGGTGTGGGTCTGCTTTTGTTGATTTTTTAAAGTTTTGTTTGTTTTTTTTTTTTTTGACACAGAGCGAGATCGTAAGTAGGCAGAGAGGGAGGGGGAAGCAGGCTCCCAGCCAAGCAGAGAGCCCTATGTGGGGCTCGATCCCAGGACCCTAAGATCATCACCCGAGCCGAAGGCAGAGGCTTTAACCCACTGAGCCACCCAGGCGCCCCCTGCTTTTGTTGATTTTTTTAAAAAAGATTTATTTTAGAGAGAGAGGAGAGCAAGCAGGCAGGGGGAGGGGCACAGGGAAAAGGAGAGAATCTCAAGCAGATTGCACACAGAGTGCAGAGCCAGATGCAGGGCTTGATCTCATGACCCTGAGATCATAACCTGAGCCAAAACCAAGAGTCAGACACTTAACTGACTGCCACCCAGGGTCCCCTGCTTTTCTTAATTTTGATGGAATTCTCAGTGCCTCCTGGAGCCTGGAGCTGGGTATCTGTTTCCTTCCCCAGATTAAGGAAGTTTTTAGCTATTATTTCTTCAAATAAATTTTCTGTCCCCTTTTCTCTCTCTTCTTCTGAGACTCCTATAATACAAATGTTACTACATTTGATGGAGTCCCTGAATTCCCTCAGTCTATTCTCATTTTGCATAATTCTTTTCTCTCTCTTTTGTTCAGCTTGAACACTTTCCATTTCTCAGTATTCCAGGTCACTAATTCCTTCCTCTGTTTCTTCCATCACACTGCTCGTTCCATCAGGCATGTTTCTCATTTCATTTCTTGAGCCCTTCATCTCTGCTCCATTATTCCTTATCACTGCATTAAGCATCTCTCTCACATCTTCCACTCTTCTCAAGTCCAGTGAGTATCCTTATGATCACTGCTTTAAATTCTCTATCAGACAAGTTACTTGTACTATTTTGCTTAGATCTCTGGCTATGCCTTGTCCTGTTCTTTCATTTGGGATAAATTTCTGTCTCCTCATTTTGTCTGCCTCTGTGTCTGTCTCTGTGAGTGAAGAAAACTGCGTCTTCTCATTTAGTGATGTTATGCAGAGGAGGTCCTGGAGTCCCTGTTGTGCACGTCCCCTGTTCCCCAGAACCTGGCACTTCAAGAGAGCATCCTGTGTGTGTTGCTTAGGTCCTGCTATCATGTCTGAGTCACTTTTCCTTCCAGTGAGGACATTGGCACTGATTCTCTGCCTGCTGTGGGCTGTGCTCTCTGTGGTGTTCATGGGATGCAGGTAGATCTGCTCTGAGAGGATGTACCCACTGGGGAACTTGGGAGCGAAGTGGTGGTGTTAGAAAAATTTGTGTTGGGCCTCTAGTCCTATGCTGGATCTCTTGAAGTGCCACTGTGGCTGGAAAGCTGCGTGGCTGGGGTCATGAGGCTGGGCAAAATGTGCAATGCTGGCTGGGTGCTACGCAAGGAGACAGTTGTGCACCTGGTGACTGGGCAGGGCATGCAAACAGCTTTAATAAAATCTGCCCTGAACGCTGGGCGGAGGCTACAAAATATTTGTGTAGCCCTGCCTTCCGTAGGTGGCTCTGTATTTATGTTGGGGGATGGAGGTGGAAAATGGCGCCTGGCAGTTCCCTCATTTTCAGAGAAGTCCCCCAACATGCTCCAAAATCAGTATGAACAGATCTGTCTCCCATTGGTAACCAACATTGTATAAACTGCTATTTTTATGTTGCCTCTCTGCTCAGGCTGCTGTCTCTTTAAGGGCAGCAACCCAGTCATCACTTGCCCTCCAGGCTCGCCCAGTACTGAGTCAGCTGACCTCCAAAGCTCCAGGTTCCAATTCCCACTTATTTTACAGACTCATGGAATTCAGCCCCTCTCGTTCTTAAAGCCAAATGTTTGCGGATTAGTGTTCCCATGGGAGCTCCCCGGTAGAACAGCTCATTTCTCTGCCCTCTCCATGCACACAGCTCCCTCCCTCCTGTGGGCAGCCTCCCTCCACCTTTCTGACCTTCCTCACTTGTCAGATCAACTTCTTCTCTGTATTAGCCGTGAAGTTCATTCTGCCCACCTCTGGATCTCTCTCTGGTTTACGGACTTGGATGTGGATGATATCTGTTTGTACCTGTGAGACGGGCTGAGCTCACATTTCCTCCTGCTCTGCCATCTTCCCAAGCTCGAGAAATCACACTTAATTCTAATGACACGCTTTCTCATACTGTTTCAATTTTCTTACCTCTGTCTATATATGTCATTTTTATAAATATCCACCTGGGTTGACTAGAGTCCATTTTGTTTTCTTCATTGTATTATTAGCAATACCTCTATTCTCCATAGATAGCAGTTCTCAAAAAAAAAAAAAAGGAAGTTTTAAGTGCACAGATATATGGGATTACTGATGGAATATTATCCAACTGTGAAAATGTATGTAAATTGTCTGTTATATATTAAACGAATAAAGCAATTATAAAGTAGTACATAACTTAACTATAAACATAAATTAATAGTTTACAGACACAAGAACAATGGAAATTAAATGTAATAAATGGTTTTCTTTTAATCATACTTATTTTCCACATATCAATGCAATTAAAAGTAAAAGAGAAATAAGCAAGGGGCGCCTGGGTGGCTCAGTTGGTTAGGCCACTGCCTTCGGCTCAGATCATGATCCTGGAGTCCCAGGATCGAGTCCCACATCAGGCTCCTAGCTCTGTGGGGAGTCTACTTCTCCCTTGGACCTTCTCCCCTCTCATCTCTCTCTCTCTCAAATAAATAAATAAAATCTTAAAAAAAAAAAAAAAAAAGAGAGAAATAAGCAAAATAAGTAAAACCGTCCTAACTTGCAGGCATTTAGAAAAATCCAGAGCTACCGGGGCTCAGTCAGTTAAGCATCTATCTGCCTTTGGCTCAGGTCATGATCTCAGGATCCTGGGATCCAGCCCGGTGTTGGGCTGGATCCTGGGATCCAGCCCTGTGTTGGGCTCCCTGATCAGCAGGGAGTCTCCTTCTCCCTCTCATTCGCCCTCTGCACTCACTCACTCATTCTCTCTCAAATAAATAAATAAATAAAGTTAAAAAAAAAAAAAAAAAAAAAAGAATCAGGAGCTACTTTTTCCCATGCATTCTCTCAGGGCCTCCCTTTGCAAAGCTGCAGGGAGAAATCATTCACATTGCTGGTATGTTTGACAAAGGTGGAAGGAAGTTCTGGAGGGGTAAATAAACTCCAATCTTTCCAAGCATCTGCAAATATAGCAATATTACTTTCCTATCAGTCTTTTCTTTCTTTTTTAAGATTTTATTTATTTTTTTGACAGAGAGAGATCATAAGTAGGCAGAGAAGCTGGCAGAGAGAGGAGGAAGCAGGCTCCTCGCTGAGCAGAGAGCCCGATGTGGGGCTCGATCCCAGGACCCTGGGATCATGACCTGAGCCCAAGGCAGAGGCTTAACCCACTGAGCCACCCAGGCGTCCCTCTATCAGTCTTTTCATATGGTACATGGGCACACGAGAATTCCACAACCCTTTTTAAAAGAAGCAGAAATTTTCACAATACCAATGCTGTGTAAGAGTAGAAAGAGCTTTCTAATTTAGGAAACAAGATGGCCAAGTTCATGCCTGGGTTCTAAACTAGCTATGTGACCTTGGGGCAGGTAACTTGTTCACAGAGTTTTAGATAACTCACCTGAAACAGGTGATTTTTATCGTTCCAATGTTTAGTATATGTGCTGCCAAAGCTTTCAATGGCACTGGAATCCAATGGGGATCAGATACTGGCATTTGTGAGTTAAAAAAAAAAAAAAAAGTTCTGGGTTTTCTAAGGCCAGGGGAGCCCCTCCATGGATGTTATTACCCTCTTCTCAGTATAAGCAACCCTGCATTTTTTGTGTTTAACCTTGATAACTCACTATCTGATCAGGGAAAGTCCAAATGGCCTCCTGGCCTTTACTTCCGTTCTGGAGGCCGTTGAAGCACTTCAGTTCCACAGGAGGACCTCCTTTACATTAAATCCCCGTACCGCTGAATATCCACATGAGAAGAATCCAGTAAATACCAGAAATTGCAAATGTACATTTTAAAACACCGTATCCGGGCTCCCCAGGCCTTCCCACCCAGGCAACCTCACCGATGGTGGTCTCACAAAACTTCTCTGAAGCCACCTCACTGGCAATGTTGGCTCCCATGAGCACGCTGACATCAATGCCCATCTTCTCCCGGATGATGTCGGAAATGAGCTTCAGCCCCTCAGGACCCTCATCTATGCCCTGTAAGGATGTCAACAAGTTAGAGGAAAACAAACCAAATGAAAAAGGCATGACATGGTCGCTCTGTTACTAATGCAGATACAGGCACCCAGCGGGATACACAACTTGAAAAATAGCTCTTCCAAGGGTAACATACATACCGTGTCTGCGTAACAACAAAAGGGGGAAGAAAATGAACATGTGACCACCCAGAACACGGCCTGTACCACTGAAGTCCCGTGTGTTCCTCCCCTAGTCCATACTCCTTCTCACCACTGGTCCCCACCCCCACCAGGGTGAACCACTACCCAAGGCTGTACACATTGTTCCCTTCTCTTCTTGACCAAGTTTTGCCACATAAGGCTATATTCCTAATAATCTGTTACACCGTAATGCCTGCTTCTGAAAGTCTGTAAGTGCAACTGTACCATTCCCCCATGAGGTACCACTTGGTGCTCTACTATCATTTTGCAGACTCATCTATGTGGCTGCATGAACGTTCTGGTATGTTCCTATTTACCACCATGTAGTATTCCAAAATAAAAGTCCACTATTTATTTATCCATTGTATTTATAACTGGAGTGTGAGTTGTTCAAGTCTGCTTCCATAAATATTCATCTGTGAACCGCTTGAGAGAACAAAGTCTCTCCACGGGGTTCTTAACCTTTTTCATGATGTGGCCTTCACTTCTGGCAGTCTGGTGAAGTTTTATGGACTCACTCTCAGAATTTCATATGCATAAAGCAAAATGCATGAGATGACCCAGGAAACCAATTATACTGAAACACAGTTATCAAAATGTTTTTAAAAAAAGAAATCACACAGATCTATGACAAGTCATAAATGCGCTGTTTTATTAATGCAATTAGAAAAAGAGGATTTGGCAGGTTTACCAATGACCACAATTTCAAGGTCATGATCAGCGTAAATGCTACCTTGAGATACCTGGAGGCATTATAAAGTGGAAGGAACATGGGATTTCTGTCGACAACAGAGCCACAGGTCCTGCTAATGTTATAGTTACTGCAAGTCTGGCCTGTGGCTGGCATTTGAAAATGCTCATTTCAGTTAGAAGTTAAAATGAACAAAAATGTAATTTTTCTCCCCCACATTTAAGCCAGGAACTTCCTGAATTCTGTCTAGGGACGCATGGGGGTAGTCTATGAACTTCTGGTTAAAAACTCCCTTTCGGGGGCTCCTGGGTGGCTCGGTGGATTAAGCCACTGCCTTCGGCTCAGGTCATGATCTCAGGTTCCTGGGATGGAGCCCCGCATCTGCCTCAGCATCCCTGCTGAGCAGAGAGCCTGCTTCCCCCCTCTCTCTGCCTGACTCTCTGCCTACTTGTGATCTCTCTCTCTCTGTCAAATAAATAAATAAAATCTTAAAAAAAAAAACAAAACAAAACAAAAAAAAAAACACTCCCTTTCGAGCATGTACCCAGGAGTGGAAATGAACGAGGATGCATTTCCCGGCAACACAAACCACCGGTGATTCCCAGGATGCAGGCTGAGACCCGTGTCCTGGACAGGTTCTTTCTGACAGCAAGGTTCACCCAGAGAAGCCCATCCTCACATCACTGCCAAGGCTAAAACCCTCTGTGATAGAAAGCAGCCCTCGCCTGAAGCTGAGCTCAGGGAAGCTCCTGGGATGTGTCATCAATTACCTTCTAGGAATCTTTAAAAAAAAACAAACCCAGAAAACAAAAAAGTGCCATAGCCTCCCTTTCAGCTCCTACTTCCAACAAACAGGAGTGAGAGGAAATAAAATTTCCCTATAACTGAAGTCCAGCAATGCTTTTTCTGCCTGGGGTCAGGGGCCAGTTACCTTGATGAGGGTGATGCCCAGTGCTTCCTTGGGTACTCTCCCGGTGATCTCGTCACAGATTCTGTGAATGAACTGGTGGGGAATGACAAACACTAGCAGGTCTGCGTCCTGTACCGCCTCGCTGAGGTTTGGGACAGCGACCTGCATGACAAGGAAGAGGAAACGGTTACTCGTATGCCCAAATATGCTTCTCTGGATGATTTCAATCACTGACCATTTATAGATGCCTACTGTGTGCAGAGCACTGGGCAGTGGACAGGAAAGGCAAGTGTGCCGTGTGCTCGGCCTTACCCTTCAGGACACATGTGAAGTTAGAAGGTCCTGTCTATTGCTTCCCAGCTGGGCAAGTAACTTCGATTCTCCATGCCTCAGTTTCCCTACTAGGAAAAAGCAATCCTAATACTGTGGGAGTTGTTCTGTGCTGCTCTCCCAAACCCCCAATCCACTTTCTGCCCTTCTCTTCCCTGCTGTGTTCCCTGGGGAGCTGCTTTCCTGGACTGTTTTCCCTAGGGGCCTTGGCTCTCTAAAGCCAGTTGGACTCAGCCAAAGTGGGACACTGCTAGGAGATCCAGGGTGGGAGGGGAGACAGGTCAGGGTATTTCTCACCCTCCAGGGGTCATTCTGGCCCAGGCTCACGGGGGTGCTGGCTCGGCTTCATTCCACGGTTATAACCTCCTGACAGGCAGCCTTTCTTCTAGGTCTCTCAGCTCTGGTCAGGCTGCTTTGGTGACACAGGTCTGTCCCCTTGCCCCTTCGGGGAGGTTAAGATTTCCTGCTGTCGCTAAACTCTGGTTACTCCAGGAAGTCCTTCTGGCTCCCACCACTCTGCCCACACCTCTGTCAACAGCTGCATGCTAAACTCTGCTGGGTAACGCACTGGGAGAGCGCTCTCATGAGAGTAAGTGATACAGATCGTGTTTTGTACCTGGTATGCACTTAATACGTCGGCACTTATGGTGGTTTCTTTCCCTCAGATAAATATGAAAATGGGTTTTAGAATTTAGCATGGACAAAGAAATGCACACACATCTGCAGGCAGAGGTGGGGGGGCACGTGGTCTCTCACAGAGATTGTTTATTGTTGTCCAATGTCCGTTCTCCCCTTCCTCCTTAGCACAAAAAGCCTCAGTGTGGAGCTCATAAACTCCTAGAAGGAAGGCTAGTTCCTCAGCCCCCCTTGCAGCTAGGTGCCCCAAGTGATTAAGTTCTGACCAGCAGGGTGTCCACGGAAGTGCTGTGTGTGACTTCCAGGAAATGCCCTCTGAGGCCTTTCCTCTTCCTTTTGCCAGAGAAAACTGAAGAATGACTGGAGTTCAGACAGTCATCTTGGACTATGAGGAGGGAACCAAATGCCGAGATGACAGAACAGTAGGATAAAAAGAGTCCCTGGCACCATTAACACATCACTTATACCATAAACGTCTTTTACAGAAGAGAAGAAAAAGCAAACGTTTAGGTCACTGCTATGACAGATTTTCTGTCATGTATACCTGAACCCAACTCTAACTGAGCTCCTTTGAACGCCTTCCTGGTTCCCCAAATGAAGGGACTGGAGGAAGATTCTTTCCTGAGGAGGCGCTGCTATGTGCCACAGGAACATCATTCAGGATGGCTAAGCCTCCTAGGAAAGCTAGTTTGGGCATTTGATGGTGTTGGGTCCCCAGTGTTGGATCCCCCAATAACGGGTCCATGATTAAAGGAGCGAGACTGATACAAAGCAAAGGTCAAGCAAAGCTTTATTTCCCCGCCAAGCATCGAGAATCAAACCAACCGGTCGGCGCCACGCCTCTTCCAGAGAGCACGACCCCTCCCTGCCTCACAGACTAACTTTCACAGAGCAAAGGCCATGTGGTTGGGCCTGGCCACACACAGGTGGCCGATGAGATTGTAACACACAGAGAAAGCGGCACAGTCATGCTAGGTCACACTTAAGTGACCAATTGAATTACAATTTACCCTATAGTAGACATCTGAACTAGCCTATCACCTTGGTCAGAACTGGCACCCAAGGGGCACCCAAAGGGAGGGGCCCATACTCCTTGGTAGCTAGGGAGACAGTCTGCGACTTTACTGATTGGAAGTCTCCACCTGACCGACTCACCCCTGCATTCAGGCTGTGATCTCCACCTGACCTGACCCGCCCTTGTATTTGGGCTTTGTTACCGGGGACTGGTTTCCCGGACTTGCTTTTAAGTCAGTTCCCAGGAGGGGGGCAGTTTAACTGCATAAACAGCAAAATGACAGTCCAACCGGGTGGGGCCGCTCTGGCTGAATAGGCCCTTACAATGGAGACTGCCTGCTCCTCACCAAAATTCCTTCTCGCCTTCTTCTAGAATCACAGAGCGGAAGGCCAGTCACTGGTCACCGGCTAGGGACCGCATATCCTAGCAGCCCCTGCAGTGACACGGGCCATGGACCAAGTTCTCATCAACACAGCGTGAGGGGGAGGTGCAGAGCACTCACGGCACAGCACCCCTAAAACAGACAGCTGCTTCCTCTACACTTTCTCTCCCCACTTTGTTGTTGAAACCCGTGACAACCCAGACCCATGAGATGACACGGGACATGAGGAAGAAAGATGGGACCAAGAGTGAACAGTGTGAAGCAAAGCCCTAGACCACTATTATGTTAGAGGGAAGGAAATCCTTTTGTTCTTTAAGTCAAGCAATTATTATGTCTCTCCTTTTATCTTAAGTCTATTCTCTTAATACATGTGCTAATAAGCATTACTCCCTCCCTCAAAGAATCCCCCAGGGAAATCTATCTGGAATTATTTCATCCCCTTATCCCTTTGGTTGGTATGGAAGACTTCTATAATTTACCACCCAGCCTGGATTCTCCTTTCTGGCAAAAGCGCCCCGAAATTTCATTTCAGAAGTTACTGCTTCCCCATTTTAACCATGCAATGTGCGTGGAGTTGGGCCCTCCCCTACTCCAAGGATGGTCTTTCCATCCAAGCCTGTGGGCACATAAAACAACGAGAGCCAAGAAGATGTTTGCTTCCTTAACTTTTCTCCAGTAGCTACAAGGGTCTTTCCTTGAACAGGATGGGATGACACTGTGAGGTCTGGAACAGCTGCAACACTTTTACAAATGTGAGGGGGAGAACCTAGTCCGGTCAAGGGGCTCCCTGGTGAAATGAAGCCAACTTTGTGGAAGGCAGAGCAGAGAAACCGAGGAAAACACAGGGCCTCGTGAACCTCATTTAAGCCATTAGTCCAGGCTGTGCCTGAACCCAGCTCTACCTGGATTTTTAGTCCTATGAACCAAATCATCCCTTATCTTAGATCAAGTTGGTTTGAATGGCAGCCAGTCATCCCCCATACAGATCATAACCCAAAGTTTACTGGCACTTCTCTTAGTCACATTCCCCAGAGCAGGGGAGAAGCTGTCTTCCTCTTGAGAGGGGCTTCTCTGGATTAGTAATCTAGGCTGAGTCACCAAAAATCTATCTGCCTATTATTTCCCTCACATTTGGAGATTCTACATCCCCAGAAGAGCAATTTCTTATCCTATTCCATTAGCCTCCTGACTCCAATCCCCAGCTGCTTTGTCCTTTACTAGCAAAGCCCTCTATGCTCTGTATCTGCCTATGGTCCCATCCAATCCCCTCCCAGCCCCTGTAAAAACTGACCCTCACTCCACCATGGGCAACTAGCCCTACTTAGGTGGGGATCTCTGCTCTGTACACTGACACAGAGCCGGATGGCCTGAATTTTAGTTAAAATATTTTTTCTTCTCTAGACCCCTTGTTCCTTTTCCTCACCATCCATCCCCAACACACACGCACACATGCAGGCATCTCCCTTTTCACCCTTTCGGGACATTTCCCAAAATGGTGAAATAGGAAAGACACCAGAACTGAAGAGCAAATATAGAAAAGATGTATGTTTGAGTCCTGTATCTGCAAATGACCAGCTGTGTGACCTTGGACAAAAGACCTATCTTCACTGACCTCACTCACCCCATGTACAGAAGGGTATAAAAGTAATTTTCCTACCCAGCTACGTCACAGAGCACTTTCAGATTAAGCAATATGCATGAAAGTGCTTCAAAATGATACAAAACAAATGAAAGAGATCACACATCAGAAAAATCTACTTGCTTTCTATAAATTCTTACCATTGAAGGAATCTGCCCATCCCTATGTCCCATTTTTAAAAAAACACACAAGGAAGCTAGCTGCCCTCTGATCTCGATTTCCTCCTGTCCATTTCCTTCTTCAACAAATCAAAGAACCTGCCGCTGGTTGGGAACGTGATGGCTCTCCAGGATGGGATGAGCGGGGGCTCACGGTACACAGAGATGTCCTTCCGCTCTCCTTGGCGGAGTGCTGAGGGTTTAACCCACAGAACCAAGTGCGACACCAGCTACATTTCTATTGAGTGCATGGTCCATTCACAGAACACTTTTCCTCCCACACAGTAACAACCGAGCTCTCCACAGCTAAGCCAGTAACTGGATACCCTATTTCCGAATAGAACCTTTAGCTAAGTCTTTGCCTATCTTTTACTCTGAACAAAACCAAGACACTGTTTTACAAATGCTGACCTATTTCACACACTTCCTGTCAAAATCTTTCTGAGGGTGTCCACCATGAAAGAACCTGAAATCCGCTGGGAAAGACAACTGAGAACAAAAGGGCTTGCCTTTCATAGGCAAGGACGATGAATAATGGAGTCAGAACCAAGGCACCACGGTTGGTCCTCTTCATGTTCACACTTCCAGGACTCCAGGGCTCTTGGTCCACGTTTATACACACACACACACACACACACACACACACAGAAAATAATTTAAAACAGAGCTGGAAAATCTATGTGGAGAAGCCTAAAGGTTCTTTCCCATCCCCCCAGCTCAAGTTATCACTGGAGACTATCTGCACACCTTGACTTTGCTCTATCACCAGTTAGCTAACTGGACACCCACAGGCCACTTGCCTACATTCTCCAAGGAATTAGTATTTAGATGAAAGACAATGGCATGTGAGGAACACACACAGCAAAATAGAGGTTCCAAAAATACTATGGTGCCCTCCTGGTCTTCTGGTCTCAATATCGGCCAAGAGCATAGGTGAAATGTATATTCTTTGGCTCCATATTCAGAAAAATGATCCTCAAGCACAGACCATCTTATCTGATGAGTCTTCTGTAAACATGCCAGCAGTGAGGTTGCTGCGAAAGAAACACAGCTGTCCACCACCCGGAGCCCCCGAGGCTACACCAGTAATACAGACTGATGAGGTAGACCAGTGGGTCCAAAGTGTGGTTCCTGAACAACAGCATCACCATCACCTGGGGAACCTGTTAAAGATGCCCATGTATGGGCCTCATCTGAGACCCGGTGAGTGAAAAACCCTCGGGTGAACACAGCAATCCCTGTTAAGCTCTCCAAGCGATTCCGAGGAACATTTACATTGGAGAAGCAACGGTGACAAAGACTCCTCTAACAAAAACCAGAAAGCTATACGCAGGGAGGAAGGAGTTAACACTGAGGCTCCTACTGACCTGATATTCTCATTCTGAAAAAGGCTGCAGCCAAAATTAATGGTTGTTATCGCAACCCTATTACCCAAAAGTAAGGGGCCATTTTTTTTTTAATTGTCTCGGCCTAACCTTATATCGCATAGGATATCACTTAAAGCACAGAAACAAAACTCTTCACTCTGCTTTGTTCTTCCTCACCATGCCATTGTCCCTGGCACTCCCTCAGACCCCCCCAAAATCCAGTCACTATTCTAGGTGTGGAGGAAACATCAGCCAATGCAGACCTATGCAAGAAACCAAATCCAAAGAGTTAGTAAGAAAGGAAATATACAAATTCTATTTCAAACTTAGGAGCTTTCCTGCTTCAAAGGATTAACATTAAGAAAGCAAAAACTTGAAGCAGAAAACACTTCTGAATTCTTTATCTGGGAAAATGGACTTGTATCTAATATATATTGAGAATATTAAGATTTTTTTTTTTTTTAAAGATTCTTATTTATTTGACACACAGAGATCACAAGTCGGCAGAGAGGCAGGCAGGGTTGGGGGGGGCAGGCTCCCTGCTGAGCAGAGAGCCTGATACGGGGCTTGATCCCATGACCCTGGAATCATGACCTGAGCAGATGCTTTAGCCCACTGAGCCACCCAGGCGCCCCTATATTAAAAATTCTAGGGGCACCAGACTGGCTCAGTAGGAACAGTATATGACTCTTATCTCGGGGTCATGGGTTCAAGCCCTATGCGGAGCGTAGAGATTACTTAAAAATAAAATTTTTGAGAAAGAAAAAAAGAATTCTTACCACTCATTAATAAAAAGACAACCCAATTTTTTAAATGGACAAATACTGTGAATACACATTTCTCTGAGGAAGACATACAAAGGTCCAATGAACAGATGAAAAGATGCTCAACATGGTTAGCCATGAGGCACATGAAAACCAAAATCACAATCAAATACCACTTCCTCCCCACTAGGATGGGTAGGATCAAAAAGCTGGACAATGACAAAGGTATTCGTAAGGCTATGGAGCATGTTGGAACCCCCACACACTGCTGAAGCAGGCTGTACAATGGTGCAGTCATCTTGGAAAATAGCCTGGCAGTTCCTCGAAGAGATCTAACAGTTATCATATGATCCAGCAATTGGTACTCCTAGGTACCCGCTCAAAAGAACTGAAAACACGTTTGCACAGAACACTATACAAGTGTGCACAGCTGTATTAATCCCAAGAGCCGAAAAGCACAAACCACCCAGATGTCCATCAATGGACAAGTGGATAAAATACAGTGTGGTACATCCGTAAAACAGAATCTTACTCAGCCATGGAAGGGAATGCAGTACTGACACAGACTACACACGGATGGAACCTTGAAACACGATCTTAAATCAAAGAAGCCAGACACAGAAAACTATTAGATGGTGCGATTTTTATGAAATGTCCAGAGAGGCAAGTCTATTGAAACAGAAAGACCAGTGGTTACTTGGGACTGGGACAGGGGATAGGAGGAAATAGGAAGTGACACCTACATGGGGTAGGGTTTCTTTTTGGGCTGATGAAAATATTCTAAAATTGATGGTGGTAATGTCTGCACAACTCTGAATATACTCAAAACCACTGACCTGTACACTTAAATGGGCAAATTGTATGATCTGTGAATCATACCTCAGTGAAGTTGTTTTTAAAAAGGTACGGCTAAGGCTTAGAAAGCAAGATGAGAATCAATGACAACAGTACTTCACAGAAGATGCTGTCATCGTAAATCCTGGTGCCAGAGGGCAAAGGAGCGCCCTACCTGGATGAGACCAAGGACAGGATCCACAATTTTATATCCAACAGTGGCAAGAAACGGGAAGCGTTCTTTTCACTCAGTTTCAGATAAAAACTGCAAACCCAGACTGTCCCAGCTTCTAGTGAACAGGTGATGACATGGTGACAAGAGGTCACCTGTTACAAGAGGTTGGGGGTGAGAGTGGGGAGGGTCATGTGATGAGGATGGGCCTGAAGGCCAGTGGGAAACAGTGTGGGGACCCCCAAGCAAAAAAGATTCCCAGTCTCACGTCAGTGCGCTGATTGACAGACCTCACAATTAACCATCTTTCACGATGGTTATCTAACACTAGATAACACTAGATAACTAGTTTTCGTGAACCAAAAGGGTCTTATCTAACACTAGTTGATTTTTTTAAAGGATCAAATGAGATAGCTGAAAAACTGAAATAAACATATAAAACAAAACAAAAAAGGGGCGCCTGGGTGGCTCAGTGGGTTGAAGCCTCTGCCTTCGGCTCAGGTCATGATCCCAGGGTCTCTCTGCTCAGTGGGGAGCCTACTTCCTCCTCTCTTTCTCTCTGCTGCCTCTCTGCCTACTTGTGATCTCTGTCAAATAAATAAATAAATAAAATCTTAAAACAAAAACAAAACCCCAACTTAAAAAAAAATGCTTCAGAGCAAACTAACTATGTGGAACACCTCATTTAATCCCCACAAAATGCCTAAGGGTAATACAGCATGAGGAACAACCCGTCCGTCTGACCCAGGCACTGACTCCCAGGGCGTCCCCCACCACTACACTTCACCATCACTCCGCTTTATTATGTAAGTGCCATTAGAAACTATAAAAAATATAGAGGGAAAAAACCACCTGTGTACATTCCACCAGGCTTAAGAAATAGAACTTTCTAACACCCTGGGTGTCTCCAGCCAAGCACTGGCAAGCATGTGGAACAATGTGACCCCTCAGTCGAGCTGGGGGAACGGAGACTGGTAGGACCACTTTGGAATCCAGTGGTATGACGTAGTGACACTACAGCTGAGCGCTCCCGGTGACTCTGCAATTCCACCCCCTGGGAACATGGTCCACAATGGCAAACAGCTGGAAACTGAACAAATGTCCACTCCAGAGAATGGACACATTCACTTTCGTGAACCAAAAGGCTTCAGGCATCAACAGGGTCCCAGGAGTAGATGGTTCCTCCTTTTTCTCCTCCTTCTGTCCGCATCCGCAGGCAGGGGGCAGACTCAGTCACTGTGGGGACTGGGCTCTGCGTGGCAATGGCTGTTGGCTCCTCTAGGTCAGTTCTTTCCCTGACTCCTTCCGTCCTGGATTCCTTGCTCCTGGCACAAGCTTCGGCTTCACAGAACCACTTGGCAGGTTCCCCTCCCCCCCATTCGCCTTGAGCACTGCACCAGGAGCCATGGAAGAACCAAAAACCAGAAAGTCAGGTTCACACTGTCGGGGCAGGTGGGGCCAAACATCTAGGTACATAAGGGACTGGCACAAAGCAGAGTGGAAGGAACGTACTAACAAAGCATGTGGTTTATGGAAGGGAAGCAGCCGTCGATTCCAACAACAATGAGAAGTGAAAAGCAGGAATTTCCTACTCCAAGCATGGGTCAGAGATGACCCCAGAAGCCTCCCACTGCGGTGGGAACAGCCACTCCCTTTGTTCTTCCCCTCTGATATTTGGACAACTCACTTCTAAGCTCAGAACCATAGGGATCCTTTCTCTACCCACCAACAATGCCGAGAATGACTGTGCAGAAATGCTGCCTGACCCCTCAGTGTAGGGACACAGAGGAGAAAGTGATCATTGTCTAGAAGACAATGGATTCCATGGGATGAGTCTACCAGGAATCAAATTTAAAGCCCAGCCTCTAGCTATGTGGCCCTGCGCCAAGTCCATTAACTTCTCTTGAGCATCCTTCTCTACACATCCTTCCTAAGCATCCTTCCCTACAAAATCAAAACCACTCTCTTAACAGGAAAACCAGTAATATCAACCTAAGAGGGTTACTGAGAGCATTACCCGAGACATGGTATGCGAGCTACTTAGCACACTGCTTGATACTAATGAACACTATAACCAAAAACCAAAGAGCAACCTCCAGCAAGCAAGGTCTTTGCAAATCCGGACTTCCTGGCGTTTGTCAGTTTACAAATCCATCTCTCCTGCTGGCCTCCTTGAAGGAAGCGACGTCATCCTATTCCTCTTCTTGTTTCTAGCAACAATGTGCTTTGCATGCACTGTACATGCTCACGAAGGCCGATGAGTGAATATATGCAGAGATGACTACTTCATGAACAAAGAAGACAAGCTTGTCTGGTTAACCAGGGCAGCAGGCAGGGAATTAGACCACAATGGTCTGGTCTTCAGACTATTACAGAAAGCCAGCAAGGGGTGAAATCTGGCAATAGAAGTTCAAATTCCACTGAGACAAAAAGGCATGGTCACTCTTGTTCTTCTTGCCCATTTCTCCCCCCACCCACCTCCCGCAAGTCACCGGAAAGAGGCCAGGCAATTACCTGTACTTTTCCCTCTCAGACCTAATAGGCCTAAATTTTAAACTGTCAGTCTTCCGACCTTCTATTCTCTTCAATCTCCTTCTATAATTTAGGCCTTGACCCTGATTTTAAATCACAGACCAGTGCATTAGCTGTCCTCATGTGCAGACCAAAGTCCATGCACTTAGAAAGGGACTATTAGGACTGGGGGTCTCAAGCAGCTGAAGGCAAGGTTGTGAGTTCCAGCACCTTAAATGCCAAGAAAGCTGCATGCTGTGGGATGAATTGTGTGGCGCGCACCCCCCACTCCAAATTCATAAGCTGATTATCCTAACCCTAGTACCTTGGAATAAGACTATTATTTGGAGACAGGGTCTTTACAGAGGTAACTGCATTAAAATGAGGACATTAGGGTGGGCCCTAATTCAATAGGATTCCTGTCATGAGAGCAGACTGGGGCACCTGGGTGGCTCAGTCAGTTAAGTAAGCATCTGCCTTCAGCACAGGTCATTATTTCTGTGTAATGGGACCAAGCCCCGAGTCTGGCTCCCTGCTTATCGGGGAGTCTACTTCTCCCTCTACCCCTCCCCCAACTCCTACATGCACAGTCTCTCTCAAATGAGTAAATCTATATACATATATACATTTTTTAAAAAGGAAGAGTAGGGGCAGAAGACAAACACAGGAGCGTGAGGACACAGGAAGAAGACAGCCATCTACAAGAGAGAGCCTCAGAAGAAACCAAACCTGCTGACACCCTCACCTTGGAACTGAAGCTTCCAGAACTATGAGAAAACAAATCTCTGTTATTTAAGCCACCTATTCTATCATACTTTGTTATGGCAGCCCTAGCAAAATAATACAAAGCCCATTTTAAGAGTCAGGAAAACCAAAACCAACCAAGCAAACTAGCTGGTAGCAGACAGGGACAAAGGAAGAGGGAAGTAGCTTTCCCATTTCCCCAAGCCCCATGTGCTAACTCGGCCAAGCGTTAACTTTCAGAATTAACCAGAAGTACTTTCCATCCCAAAGTCTTACCACATTTTCTGGCAGCTTGTGTCCAGGGAGATATTTTACATTTTCATGGTCATTATTTATGATGTCTGTCAGTTTTCTCCCGTTAACTGTTTCTTCAAAGACCCACATCTTAACAGTGGAGGCAAACTTCTTAAGTTTCTTGACATTATTACCAATTATTTTTGCCACAGCTGAACCCCTACGAAAGAAACAACGGAAAAGAAGAAAAAAATTAAACTCACTTGGGCAGAAGAGAAAAGCATTTGACTCTAATACAGAAGAAACAAGTTCTGATTCTGATTCAAGCACTGGGCTTGTAATTCAGATGAGACGTCGTTATCAGCCACAGGCCATTTGAAAGCTTAGTTTTCACCTGGAAAGAACACACACACACACACCCCCGCCTTGCCCTGCCGAGATCAGGATTTTGGTACAAGGTCAAAACCACCACCTCTGGAAACTAGTAAACATCAACCTATCCTGGAAGAGAAGTACTCCAGGTAGAAAAGAAACCCACCTAAAAGATATAAAACATGAAAGTAATACTTGGCGGGTCCTCTTAAGCCTCCGAGGCAACCAGGCTATATTTCAAATCCATCACAGAGATTAAAATGTAGTTACCACAGGATAAACTGTGTTCCAGTGAACTGCAACAGAGCTGCATTCGTAATGGGAAGACAAGACTCCAAGTTCCAGAAAAGGAGCAGAGCGAGGGTGCCAGGGCTCAGCTGTCTGGGTATTTGGTATGACCCAGCTGGCCTCTAGCCTCCCACAGGCTCCGTTTCTCTTGCATCTCTGTTCACCAGACACATTCTGGTAACTAATCAGTGTCCCACAGGCTTTGCTACAGGGAAAGATCATGCACTCCAACTAGTTAACGCCAGTCCCCTGGACAAGGGCAGATGGGCTGGGGCTGGGGCCAGGGCCACCATAGTAGACACGTTCCTGGGCCATGGAATGCTAACTGGGCCCGGGGTGACTCTGAATGAAGAAATACTTTGTTTCTTATACAACTGGGAAGCAATTCCTCTTACCTCCTTCACCTCCCTGAGGGGTTAAGTAAGCTTTGGAGTGCAAAGAACGCACTGCCTTTGCTCTCCTGGCTCACCGGCACGGCATCTAGTCCAATGCATTGGGCCCAGTGGGTTCGTGGCAAGTATGTGATAATGGGAGATAAATGAGCAAATGGGTGATTGAGTGAAGTTCCTGGTGAAACCAGGGAAGAGGCAGAGCCAGACCCTGATGACCTGACATGTAATGTAATGGGAGTTCTCCCCCCTTATTTGGGTCATGTCATTTTCTGCACCAGTGAATCCCAAAGGATACACAGCATGGTCTGATGGGCTTAACGTTTAACAGTTCTAATATTCATTTGAATTTTCTGAACTAGCTCATTTCAACAGACGCTACAGGTTTGCCTTTGGTTGCAGATGCTTGGCTTCCCCCCCAAGAAGGCTTTGTAAACAGAGAAGCAAATATGTTCTGGTAAGATCACGGGGGAGGGATCTGGTGGTTCTGGCTTATTTTCCTGCTTGATTTACTAGATTTGGATTCCTAGTGCCTAGTGGCTTCCCCCTCGCCCCCCACTTTGCTCACCTCCCCAGAATCACACTTGCTCTCTGTGACCTTGTGAGTTGCGTAACTCAATGCCAAGAACACTGTGAGCCTGAGCTGTTACCTCCCTGGGAGTCTGTGAGCAGCTGTTTCCCAGATTACAATTAAGGTGATAGTGATCTTGGGAAGAACATTGGCCTCTCCTTTTTTTTTTTTTTTTCCTTAAAGATCTTCTGTATTTATTTGAGAGAGAGCACAAGCTAGGGGTGGGGAAGGGAGGAGCAGAAGAGAGAGCAGCAGACTCCTAGCCAAGCATGGAGCCCAATGTGGGGCTCGATCCCAGGACCCAGAGATCATGACCTGAGCCGAAGGCAGACACTTACCCCATTGAGCCACCCAGGCACCCCTCTTGGCCTTTTTTCTACAATTCTCAGGAGGAGAACGGGATGAATAATATGTATTTAGCTACAAACTGTCTTGCCGGCATAGAGTAAGAATTTCACAGGTAAAGCCACAGAGCTTTGATATGTGCAATAGCTTATGCTATTCTTTCTTGTGAGGGAGGAAGGCACCGGAAAGTTCTGGACGGCTGTACCGTTCTCAATGCTGTCGGTCCCTGTGGAGCTTTAGAAACTACCTACGCTGGATCCTACTCCAGGGACACAGATATCACTGGTCTGTGGGGTGGCCTTGGACTCAGGATTCTTAAATCTTCCAAGTAATCTAATTTATAGCCAAAGTTGAGATGCACTAGCTTAGTCTATCCATTCATAAGGTGATAAGGGAAGGTGATCAGGACAGAAGAAAGGAGGATGGAATTTAAGTTTTGTTTTTTTTTTTTTAAGATTTTATTTATTTGAGAGACAGAGTATGATGAGCAGGGGGAGAGGGAGAGACAGAGGGAGAAACAGACTCCCTGCTGAGCAGGGAGCCCAAGGGACCTGGGGCTTGATCCCAAGACCCCATGATCGTGACCTGAGCCAAAGGCAGATGCTTAACCAACTGAGCTGCCCAGGCACTCTGAGAAGCATGGAATTTAATTCAAGGACAAACCTAGCAAGGACAAAAACAAAAAGATTCTAGTGCCTTCGAGGCCTTGTCCTGTTCTTTCTAAATAATTTACATAGTAATCTGTTTTTGTTTTGGGGGATCAGAACTTAAAACACTATTTTTTTAATCTCTTTGACAATCTAGTAAAATCTTCATGCCCAACCAAGTATTTTATGCTGAACCAAACATTTTCCTTGCTGCCTTTTTTCCGAGGCTGTTTATAAAACCTCCAGAAGTATAATCCACATCAACATAACAAAGGCCACATAGGACAATCCCAGAGCTGATAGGACAGAGTGTTACTGCCACCAAAAATGGGTGGGGGGGGGGGCGCCAGGCAGAACTTTCTATTTAAGAAATAAATGTTTATTTTCTTGTTGTTTTTATTAACTTTCTTATTTTTTATTTTTGTTTTTAATCAAAGATTTTTTAAAAAGATTTTATTTATTTACTTGACAGAGATCACAAGTAGGCAGAGAGGCAGGCAGAGAGAGAGAGGAAACAGGCTCCCTGCTGAGCAGAGAGCCTGATGTGGGGCTCGAACCCAGGACCCTTAAACCACTAAGCCACCCAGGTGCCCCTTTATCAAAGATTTTTATCACCTTGAGTTGTAGTGGTTTCATGGGTATACTCTTATCTCCAAGCCCATCAAATTATATACATTAAGTAGGTCCAGTGGTTTTTGTATATTAATTATGTTTCAAAAAAAGCTGATCCCCCCACCCCCAAATAAGTATATAATCCACACCTAAATTCCTTTTTGGCTCTGAAATGGTACTAGCTGTGCTCATGACACATGTTACCACTTCTGACTGACATGAAGGAACAGAATCAGATAGAGCAAACCAAGTGTTCTGGAGGAACCGGAGTGTTTCTAAAGGGACTGGAGGCTATTGTTAAGTGACAAACCCTGTTCTTTTTTTTTTTTTTAAAGGGCCCTGCTGAGAGCCAGTCCAAAAACACTCACAGATATCAGACTGAGCTTAAAATAAAAGTACTGGCTACAGTCCACGCAGGCAGTTTTTACACTGGCTGGGGTTCCAGGCCCCACTGGTGGAGCCCTCCACATTTCAGGGGTTTTTCTGCCACTGCCCGAGCAGATCCTGGAATGGATCTTTCACTGTCAGGGTCAAGGGCATGGACAGCCATTTCCACACCTGTCCCAGCTCATTCATCTACTAAATGACAGGTGGGGCAATGCTCTCTAATGTCCATTTCAGGTCTAGGATCCAGGCCAGTGTTTTCTAAAGTGAGGAATGGGTGCCAGGGGTACACCCCCCCATGGCCAAGTGCCACCCCCAACACACAGCGCTAAAGGACACTGACTCACTTGTGCCCTTTTTTTAAGATTTTATTTATTTACTTGACAGATAGAGATCACAAGCAGGCAGAGAGGCAGGCAGAGAGAGAGCAGGGAAGCAGGCTCATTGCTGAGCAGAGAGCCCGATGCGGGGCTCGATCCCAGGACACTGGGATCATGACCTAAGCCAAAGGCAGAGGGTTAACCCACTGAGCCACCAAGCACCCCTGGCTTGTGCCCCTTCAACTCCATGGACTTCGAGAGAGCGCAGAATGTCTCATCTGAGTGCTACTATGTTGTTACCATCTCTCCAGCATGTGTTCATTTCCCTTCTTCCCGAAGCCTTTAAATGCTTCAGACACTGAGCCTGGGCAGGTAGCAGGATTTGGCAAGAATTCTATTAACACTGTTTTGTTTTCATTCTCCTGGTTGTTATTACCTCCAACATATGGTATTGACAGTAGTGACAGAAAGTTTTCTTTTAAAGTCAACTTTTACACAAAGGGTAATAAGCAAATAATAACGCAGTATGAAGGAGAGCCAAAAGCAGTTAAGGGCAGAGCCTGCAAAACAGAGGTTTTAACTGTGTCCAAACTTATGACCTTCCACATTAAGACATGGAGGATTGGCCTCACTCTGACCTTGTGTCACACAACCAGGTAGTGGCTGAACTGGGCAAGGGGCTCAGGGCTGCTCAGGACCAGTCCTGAGTCTTCACACAGGAGTATAAAATCTCACTTCCCATGAAATCATGTAGACTGATTTCCCAACTTCTACAAGCCATCCAAATGAAGTTCAGAAGTTCACACAGATAGGAAGTCCTGTTCCAGGGCCAGCTGTGTACCAGGACTGGATTGAAGATCTCCTTTCATCTTTACAGCGGCCCCGAGAGAGGTGCTCATTATCCCCTTTAACTTTACCGACAAAGAAGTTGAGGCCCAAAGAGTGTCACCCACAAGTCACGCTACCCACCTAGACACCAGCAGTTCTGACCCAGGTCTGTTTCCAAAGCCCACACTTTCTGCTCCTTTACATTTGCCCTGGTACAGAGTAGCATCATGTGTTGAAAATGCATGCGGAACACCTATCAGGTGTAAAGGCTGCTGGGAAGGGGGGTTCAGGGAGTAAGGCACACGAGTCCGCACCCTCATGGACCCTGGAGATGGGGAACTGGAGACAGAACAAAGCTGTCCCAGCAAGCTCACAAAGAAAGGTAACCACACCACGGTGACCAACGTGGCTAAGCAGAGGACACTAAGATCAGGGAGAGCTGGGAGCAAGTGCAGCTGGGCTGAACTCTGCAAGGGCTGAGAGGCCCTCACCTATGGGATGGACTGGGGAGCCTTCAAGGCCCTGGAGCAAAGGCGCAGAACAGGTGGGGCCAGGAGATTATCTTCTGCTCAAACTGGAGCAGACATTCTGGTGTTCTGGAGCCAACATTGCCACGGGGAGGAGGAGGAAGGGATCGGAGGCCGGGAGCAGAGAGGTCAAGGAAAAGGGAGTGACAGGGAAGAGAGGGAAGACGGAGGGAGGGAGCAGAGTAGAGGAAGGAAGAGAAAGGGATGGCAGGGTAGGGTGGGGAAAACAAAGAGAAGAGGGGAGGGCCATGCCTGAAAGGGGTAGGCCTGTTGGGCCCTTAGGCCCTGGTTTTTGTTGCTGTTTTTACCGAAATGTAATTGACATATAACATTGTGTAAGTTTTTAAGATGTACACCTTGTTGATTCGATACATTTACATGCCTCAGTATGATTACATCCACACACACTACTTTCAATATCTTACAGATGTTAATTAACAAGATGTTTCATGGCCCGCCAACCCTCTGAGGCAGGTTTTATTATTATCACTATCATTAATTATATATATTATATATATTAAGTATATTATAATATCCATTTATTACCCTCATTTTTTTAAGAGGGAGAGAAAGAAAAAGGAGGGGGCAAAGGGAGAGAGATAGAGAGAGAGAGTGAGTTTTTTTTTTTTTTTTTTTTTTTTAATGAGGGAGAGAAAGAGAGGAGGGGGGCAACAGGAGAGAAGGGGAGAGAGAGACAGAGACTCTTAAGCAGGCTCCAAGCCCAGCATGGAGCCTGATGGGAGGGAGGCTTGACTCACTACCTCGAGCTCATCACCTGAGCTGAAATCAAGAGTCAGATGTTTAATCAACTTACCAGGTGCCTCTCCATTTTTTACATGAAGAACCTGAAGCCCAGAGAGCACACAGGTGGTTGGTGGAAGACAGAGAGTCACACCCCAGCCTGTGTGTCTTCAACACTCTGCTCTCCCTTCCTGTGTCCCAGCTGGAGGGACACTCACCTGCTGGAGGTCCTAACCTCCAGCTTGACATACCTCCACACCCCAGCCCCCTTGGCATTCCAATCAAGCCAGCCACAAACCCAATGGAATTCTGGCGGTCCATGCTCCTCCTCCACAGAACGCAGAACCTTTCTGGGCCAGAAAGAACCCTACAGTACCTCCTTCTTTTTATGGAGTAGACGAAGAAGTCCCAGTGAGGAAAATTAGCAAGGGTTCAGCCAGATTTTCTACATTCCATGCCCCAGTCTCTTCCAGTGCTCATCCGACTATGGAACCAAGGGAAGAGGGTGGTCAATTCTGTTTTAAATAACATCTACTTTTTTACTCAAACAAGCAATACAAGAATGATGAAAAGACAATTACAAATAATCTCACCACCCAGGGAGAACCATTGTTAGCATTCTGTGTAATTCTTTGCGTTAAAGGGCTTTTAAAGTACAATCAAATGCCAAGTCTTAGATGCAAATGTGAAAAATGAAGTATTTTAAATACAGATTCCATTCGGTGAATGTTTTTTTGATCTCTAGATCAGGAAGCTTCCTCAGCTTAAAATCAAAGGAAGAAGCCACAAGGGGGGAAAGATCAATGTGTACAACTTCACAGAGAAAAGGATGGGGAGAAGTTGAAAAAAGCCTTTCCACCTATCAGAATTCAAAGGGCAGAAGACAAAGCTGGTGACAGAATGTTACATTTCACAAAAAACAGGATGCAAAATTGTACATGCCACATTAACATGCAATTAATAAAAGACATACCACCTCCCACCCCTTAGGATGGTAACTACAGGGAAAAAACAAAACAAAATGAAAAACCCAAACAAAACTGGAAAATAATGAGTGTCAGTGAGGCTGTGCAGAAATCGGACCCCTTGGGCACTGCTGGAGGGCACAGAACATGGTGCAGCTGTCATGGAAAGCAATACGGTGGCTGGCCAAAAAAACTAAAAATAGAATTACACTAGGATCTGACAATTCCACTTCAGGGTATGGACCCCCAAGAAGGGAAAGCAGGGACTCAGATCAGTCAGAGCAGCATTACAGAAGTCGCCCCTTGTCTTCCTTTTCCGGTCGCCATGTTTTCCCCTATCACTACCCCTCCCCCTCAAATGCCACGTCCCAACCCCTGTGCCAGTCACCTCACTTCACCTCATGATGTGGGCAGCCGATATCTCACATCATTACAAGAAAGGGGAGTATAGTACAATTAGGTATTTTGAGAGTGATGGAGCAGATTGCCGTAACTTTTAATATAGCATATTGTTATAACCGTTCTTAGTTATTATTCATCTCTTAGTGTGCTTAATCAAACTTTATCACATGTACGTATGTCTAGGAAAAAACACAGTATAAGGTTTCCCATACTATCCGCAACTGCAGGCATCCACTGGACGTTCTGGAACGTATCCCCAGTGGGCAAGGGGGACCACTGTATTCACAACAGACAAAAGGTGGAAGAAACCCAAGTGTCCACTGAAGGATGAATAAACAAAATGTACTATATAAACACTATGAAATATTATTCAGCCTTAAAAGGGAAGGACATTCTGACACAAGCTAGCTACACCGTGGATGAACCTTGAGGACATTATGCTAAGTCAAGTGAGCCAGCTACAAGACAAATACTGTGACTCTACTCATGGGAGGTACTTGTATGTGCTCTCTCTTGTTGTTATTGGAATCCAGCCACCAAATGGAGAAGTCCCAACTAGACTGCAGACGAATGAGACACACACACACAGTCCTCTCAGGTCACTCCTCTCAGCCTGGCTGAAGCCTGCCCACTGCCAAACACACAGAAGATGTCGTCTAGGACCAAGAGTCCAGCCAACCCATTACCGGACCTCAGCCTTATGAGTGAGCCCAGGCTAGACCAGCAGAAGACCCTTCCAGCTTAGTCCAGACTGCTGATCCCCAGAATCATGAACTAGTAAGTGACTACTGTTTAAGGCCATTAAGTTTTGGTATCACTAAGCATGGAGGTGAGGGATGAAGGAAAGAGAAGGGAGACCTGGCTGGTGTGGACTCCCAAAACAACTTTCCACCAGCAACCATTCAGAGACCTGGAGACACTACTTGGCTTGCCACAGAGAAGACGGAGCAGACATGAGACTTCTCTAGCCAATGGGGTGTCTTAGAAGAGAGTGGGCTCACCCAGGCAGCACAGAGATTAAGGGGTGAAAGTTGGACTGAGATTTTTCACTTAGATGTAAGGTTTTTCTAACAATTAATCTGCTAGATTAATTTTAGGAAGATCAGTTGCCTTAAAAATAGTAAACTATGATCATCTGCCATGTGTAGAGGAGGAGGGACGCCTGTTCCAGAGGGAAGTGACAATTTTCAAGACATTTCAATGTGATCTTTTTTCTTTTTCTCTCTCTTTTTAAAGTTTTTATGTAATTTCTACGCCCAATATAGGGCTTGAACTCACAACCCAAGATTAAGAGTCACATGTTCCACCAACTGAGCAAGCCAGGCATCCCTCAATCTGATTTTTCTTAAGGGAAATATTGTTGTACTAAACTTTTGTTGGGAGGGTAAGACATAAGATATTCAAATATTTCTGTGACGATAAGATTTGTCCGCAGGTCTAAGTATGCTTCTCAATGAAAATGACAAGAATTTATAGAAACAAGGCCCTTGGAGATAGAAGGATCTGGGCTTCCACTCCAAGGATTAACCACTGACCTTGAAATGGTTTCCCTCCATCTCCCTCTTGTCATGCAAATCAGGATGAACAATAGTACTGCCACAGGCATGTTAGGAGGCTTAAATGAAGTAATGCACATACCTGACACTCAAAAAAAAAAAAAAATGACCCCCTGGGGAAGGACAGGTTAGAGAATGATAATGATAGTGATGAAAGGCTCAAGGAGAACTGGGAGCTGCTGACTCAACCCCTACAAAAGCAGCCACGGTTTGTATACAGACCTTCCTCAGCTTATGATGGGGTTATGTCCCATATGACCCATCATTAAGTTTCAAATATCCTAAAATGCATTTAGTTCCCCTCACCTCCTGAACACTATAGCTTAGCCTAGCTTCACTGCAACTTGCCCAGAACATTTATATAAGCCTACAGTCACGCAAAATCATTGGACACAAATCCTATTTCACATCCAAGTGTTGATGAGCTCAGGTAATTGACCGAATATTGCACTGAAAGTGACCAGCACAATGGCTGTCCCTGTACCACCTGTTCACCCCCGTGATCGGTATCTGACCAGATGCTGCAGCCCCAGCCGGGCATCAGGACGGAGGATCCACTGCATAGCGTCCAGCCCAGAAGAAAAGCCTGATTCACAATTCAGATTATGGTTCACACTCTCACCATCATTTTCTGCACCATCATAAAGTCGAAAAGGTGTGTATCGAACCACTGTGCTGAACCGGGGGCAGAGGTGATGGAAAGAGGCAACAGTATCAGGGCTTCTTCTGGGTTTTAGTTGTACAAACTCTCACTCTGGTTCACAGGAGACTCTGGATCTTTTCCCAGTTCAGCACCCACCCATCCTATCATTCAATTCTCCCTCTGGCTCCCAAAGCAGAGGTACGTCAGTGGCACCTGCAGCCACAGAAGGGATTATTTCTGAATCCCTTCCTGACCCCAGAGGAACTCATTTACAGGGGCTCAGAATGCTTCTGAGCACTGCCTGTGGGTATGTAGCAAGCAGTACCATGGAAATTGAGGAGAACAAAAGGGTGACATAGCTGTCTAAGGGCCACAACGCTGCATTCAGAGCAAAAGAAGATGAGAGTCACCCACATCCAGCTCCGATCATCAGTGTCAAGTAGGCCACAGCTCTCCCTGCCCTTCCGTACAGCTGTGGGGTGATGGGGAAAACAAGGGCCAGAGAGAAACAACTCCCCCAACTCCTCCAGCTGCCTATCAGTTATACTCTTTCACCTCTCCCTCCTCTGCCTCTGCTTCTTGTTCAGACTCCAGCTGGATCCATTTGGTGAATTAATGACCGTGCTGGTCAAGGTTGATCAAATAAATACAATAGCAGTAGCTGGTATCTACTTAGTGCTGGTCACTCTGTACTCTCCCCAACACATGTCATTTCATCCTAACCAAAATCCTAGACAGCAGGTACCAATATCATAACCAATGATTCTTGAAGGAGCAGTTTGCTCAAGGACTTATGAAACAGAGGACCAGGACTGAAACCAAAGCAGTGGGAACCCCCAGCCCCTCCTGCACTACCCCGCCTCCAAACGCGTTCCAGGGCTTGGACATATGCTCCCTACCACAGGGGTTTGGTTGTAAACATAGCCCTGAGGCTTCAGTGCTAGAACTGGATCTTGCCCTGTGTCTGGGTCATTTTCCGAAAGTTTGGGTAACGAAACTTTGTTTCATATTTGGAGGAACTTCGGAAGATTTATGTTTGTTTTTTCTTGTTTTTCTGAGTTCCCAGGGCCATGAAAAGCCAGGCAGGCCAGGAAGCACCTCCCTGCACCCCAGGGGGCAGCATCATGGGACTCCGCAGGATGCATGAGGGCCCCCTCTGGCCTCTTCTGACTTGTCCATAGGAAAGGAAGTGCCAAAGGGCATGACAAGGGCAAGTTATACAACAACTTGACTTTAACCCCCGTGTCATTCCAGGCTGAAACTCCCGGCCAAGTCAGCTAGATTCATTATCTATACTGCAATTATTAAGCATTTACATGGGGGAGGGCACTCAAATGAGAGCACAGGGCCACCTTTTAGTTTTTGGTTTAGATGTGACAACACCTTTATTGACACAGCCACGCTCGGCTACTTCAAAGTCTCAAGATTAAACATTGCTTAAGCAACTTCACATTCTTGAATGAAGGACCAAATCTGGAAGGGCAGGTTCATCTCTAGATAGTATTTCAAAATTAGCAGAAGGCCAATGTCCTGTAAGGAAAAATCTGTCCCACCTTCAGGGAGTATGAATCAGCAAGTGTAGCCTCAGTGGTCACTCTGATGCAGGTGGTCTCTGGACCACATTTTAAGCAACACTAAAAGGTAACGTCTAACTAACCTTGTGACAGGTATTTCATTCCACTTTCCATTTCTTCTGAATTTATCTTCCATTTCATCTCAGCCCTGAAGGTAAATTCTTTATAGGCAGGGATTCTGTACCATTGTGCCTAGATTGGGAAAATGCCTGCTGACCAGAGCTGAACACCCCCCAAGCCCTAGGAAGCCTCTCCATGCTGTTTTCATTTCCCAAATTTCTGAAATCTCTCTGGGGAGGTCGTGATCCTCTCTCTAGGACTTGAGTGTGAGCAACAATGTTCCTGTCTGCTCCCATAATTAATGGAGCTGGGCAGGCAGCCCAACCATCAGGATGGCACATTTCTCTCAATTGCTGGGCTCTAAGGTCACTAGCCAAGCTCTACTCCATTTCCTTGGGCTGGAGTGGGCCAAGAAAACCCAGTCAAGTACATCAGAGTGAAGCCGTGGGAAGGCAGCCAAATCCCATGGGGGGGGGGGGGCAGGAGTTTACTTCACTACTCCTGCTCCTGGCCCAAATCCAGCATGGCAATGCCGTGCTCCTTCTGCACCTTGCAAATTAGGAAAAGGCTCTGTCATCTATGGGTCTGTGTCCTTTTACAGAAGAGAAAACTAATGTTAAAAGAACACGTGCTAAAGGAGTACTTTCCCGGTCCCATGGCCAACAGTAATCTCATTCAAGTGACCTTGGGATCAAAACTGGCAAAGCCAACCTGGAAGTCCACATGAAGCTTTGCAGCAGAGAGGTACCAAATTCACTCAATGTGCAGAATGTTCTGTGGCTGGCCAAGAAAAGAATTTACAGAAAAGTACATAATATTCTAGTATTTGCAGGGCAGAGAGGGAAAGCAATATATGTAAGCATTAGCTGGCATCTGATGGAATTCCTTCAGAAAGGCCAGAAGACACTGAGTAATTACTGGTTTTCCTCCAGGAGATATCCTGCGCAGCAAGCGTTGAGTGTCAGGTATTTCATTGCTTTATGGAGGGGCGGGGGGGGGGGGGAACCTTCTGGTTTTTTAATGTGATTACCTACTCGAATTACATTTTTTAAGATCAATTTTCAAACATTCATTTTAATTTTTATTTAGCAATATGCCAGGCCCTAGGGTAGTTGTTTTTTCTTAAGAACTGGATAGAGAGGAAGGAACAGATAATGAGGTAAATCATTACCTTGCCTGCTGGGGGTGGGGGTGTGGCACAGGGAGAGGCCAGTGGCCTTGCTGGGATGGAAAAGTGGAGAACCAGGTAAGATTTAACCAGATTAAGATTTCCTCCAGGAACTTTTTGGGCCATGTCTAAGAGTAAGACAAAGTAAGACAAGTCATTAGGCCCATTCCTAGTGGGGCAGCACTCCACGAAGCCTGAACTGTGATGAGTGTCCGGCCACAGAAAAACGCAAGCTAAAAGGACACAACTCTGAACTATTCTATACCAGTCCTTCGGATGTGCGAAAAAAGTGCGCAACAATGGGGAAATGACCGAAAATATCAGAGGCTATTATTATATTCCACTTCCTCCCACCCACCTGGCCCCACTTTCCTCTACACTCACCCAACACACCAGAGTAGCAAAGTTTGATAAAGGGCACTAAAAAGGCTGACATTTACAAAGTGCTCAGAAGAGCGCCGTCACAAAGCGCTTGTATAAATGTCAGAAGTCAAATAAAGCCCAGCGGAGACGGGAAGCCTCCCAACAGCCCTCCAGAGAATTCCCAACGCCCCTGGACTACTCCGTGAGTCGGGCCTGCTGGAACTTGAATTTTCTTATCTACATAATCTTTCTACGATACAGGACTCTCAGAGGTGGGGCGAAACCTGCACTTGGAAGGACAGCAACGGTCCCGTACACCACCTGGGTGGCAAGAGCCATTTAGCCCTTCTTTGATTCGGTTTCCTCAATACCGAAACGACGGCAAAAATGCTCGAGTCTCCACCGATTCCTCGACCCAGGCGATCCGCCCAGAACCGAGAACGCTCTTAGAATGGTGCGCAAAACACCCGGGCGTGGCGAGCAGGTGGCCTCCGTGCGCCCGCCGCGCGGTGAGAGCGCAGACAGGTGCCCGCGGACGCGCAGTACCCTCTCGCCTTGCTGCCCTCCGCGGGCACGCGGGCCCAGGGCCTCCCGGGCTAGTGTCTCGGCGCGGCCTCCCCGGGTGCGCGGTGCCCAGCCCAGCCGCGAGGCCACCCGCCCCGCCTCCCTGCGCGCGGTGCCCGGTGCCCACGCTGCGGAGGGGACGCGCGGCCCTAGCCCGCCCGGGAGAGGGCTTCCTGGAGGCGGAGCCCGCGCCGCCGGCCCGCCGCCGCTCACCAGTTCCCCGAGCCCACGATGCACACTTTCAGCGGCGCCGCTGCCATGGCCAGGATGGAACGCACCAGCCCGAGCCGTGCCTCCCCAGCCGGCAGCCTGCCTGCCTCCGCGCGCCTGGCTTTGCCCACAGCGGCTCGCGGGGGCCCCGCCCCTCCCGCCTCTCCGCCAATGGCCGCGACCACCGCCGCCCGGGCGCCCCGGGCCCCAGCTGACAGCCTCGGAGGACCCGCCCCGCCACTCCCGAGAACCACTGCGCACGCCTGAGCCTGGCTGGTCCCGGGGCCCGGCTCCTGCGCCGGCCCGCCCCTGTCTGAGGCATGCCGGGACTTGTAGTCCGCGCCCCCGCCGCCCCCGCCATCCCCGCCGCCGCGCGCCCCTGAATAGCTGCTGCTGCCGCGCCACGTGCACCCGCGGGTGGTTGCGCAGCTGCTCTCTCTTAGTGCCCGCCGCTGCACCGCTGTCCCCGCGGAACAGGCCTGCTCCGGCTCGTCGTGGTGCCCACTCCCACTCGCACCCTTCTCCCCACGCAGGAAGAGCTGCCACACTGCAGTCTGGAGCCGAGAGAGGGTCTCAGGTTGACTCTGGAGTCGACTCGACTTGGGCCGAAGCTCAAAGTACCCGCACCTGCCTCATTTGTGGAAACAGGAGACAGTCTGGCACCCCTTGAACCTCGTGGTGAATTTGTGTTTTCCGAGGCATTCTGGACGTAGCTGGACAGTACCTGAGCTTCGGGGTGGACACTTTCGAGTCAAGAGAGAGACCTGGACGCCGGCGGCATCGCACTATCTCCCCTCTCCGCCCCCCCTTGCCTCCTCGTTGTCTTTGTCCAGGGCGCCTGGAGAGTTTGTGGTGCGGACATTAGAGACTGTGCTTCTCCTTCCTGACAAATAGAACATTATTTATAAATTCTGAGCGTCACTTTCCACCAGGCACCGTACTAGACACCGTGGGAAGAGGACAAAATGGCTTAGGACTGTGGCTCACAAATTCTGCCGCATATGAGTCCCTGGAGTTTTTAAAAATCCCCAGGCCCCAGCACCACCCTGGATCATCAGAATCTCCTGGGGACACAAACATCAGAGTTTTTTTAAGTTCAGGAGGTGATTGCCAAAGGCAGTTAAAGATGAGCACCAAAAAGCTACAACAGCAGCGGTGACTGGCTGAAGATCCCTAGGAAAGTACCAGGCCTATTAGTCTGATGTTCAGAGGATTAACAATTAGTTTAGTTTTCATCTTTACATTGTAGGAAAGATGTATCCATAATACTTAAGCTAAATGCTTAAAGGGGTGAATGAGACAGATTTTCTCTATTCCTTCGCTGATGGTTTGCTCTCACTTCTTTGCACTAATGGGAAGACATCTAGGCAGGAAGATGATGCGAAAGATGGACTTTTCAAGCTTTATTAGTTTTTTCTTGCTAGGATTTTTTTTTTTAAGATTTTATTTATTTGAGAGAGAGAGAGTGAGAGAGCGTGAGAGTGAGGTGAGGGGCAGAGGGAGAAGCAGAGTCCCCACTGAGCAGGAAGCAGGATGTGGACTTGATCCTGGGATAATGATCTGAGCTTAAGGCAGAGGCTTAACGGAGTGAGCCAGCCAGATACCCAGAAAATTTTTTTCTTAGAAAATGAGGTTGTCAGGGGGCCCCTGGGTGGCTCAGTGGGTTAAGCCTCTGCCTTCGGCTGGGGTCGTGATCTTGGGGTCCTGGGATTGAGCCCCGCATTGGGCTCTCTGCTCGGCGGGAAGCCTACTTACCTCCCCTCTCTCTGCCTGCCTCTGCCTACTTATGATCTCTGTCTGTCAAATAAATAAATAAAATCTTTTTAAAAAATGACGTTGTCAGATTAAATAATGAATTTATGGACTTAGGGAGTATCTGAGTATTGCAAAGATTTATCCCAAGTGATACAGTTTTTGCCTTTGCCTGAAAGTTTTGTACCTCATCTGGAAACTCCTGATCTCCAGTGTGACAAAGACACCTGCATGGTAATGAGCTGTCGGCAATTCTGTGGACATACCCCACAAAGCATTATCACACAGTGTTTACTGATCACCCAATATGCACAACACGTTGTGCCAGAACATAATAAGTTATAATTCTTTTATAGATTGGTTACAAGGATTAAGACAAAAACAAAGTAGGTGAAACCCATGAACATAATGTTGAGAGAACAAAGCAAAGTGGAAGAGATGGCATGCAGTATAATTCCTCATCTGTTACTACAGAAACAAGCAAAATTAAATATATCAATAGGGATATACCCACGTGGAATAAAACTGTGAAGGAAAACAAGGGGAAGATAAACAAAAAGCAGGATTGTGTTTATGGTGGAGGGGAGGGTTGGTTATTCTTTATAACATTTGCCTGTGTTATAAACATGTTTTAATATATATGTAATGAAAATCATAGGAGCAAAGAGAAGGGACAGTACAGAAGACTGAGGAAAGCCAATTTTGAGGGAGCTGGTCTTCTGACCTGCTTCTGGTCATCTAAGATGGCAGTGCTGACATTGTTGGCCTTCTTTGTGTCACTTTCCCTAACAGGAGGGAGCAGCCTATAAGGCTGGAGTTAGCCTCTCATTGGGCCAGGGCCGACACTTCGAGGACCTGGAGAAGCTGTAGTTTGTATATGATTTTGTACAGGGACGCACGCAATGTGTCTGAGAACATGACTAGGGTATACAGGTATCATGGTAAAAACTGGCTGCACAGCTAGAAGAAGCCAGGCAGCCCTTTGCAAACAGCCCAGAAAAGTCCTTAGCTAGGTCACCGAGTTCGTGAAATACACTTTCTATTTTCTGCATTACAGGAGGCAATGGCAACAGTATTGCCAAACTTCTCTATGTAACTAGACTCTCCTTTAGCTCCAGGTAACATTTTCCCCAGCTCTGTTAAGCCCTCCCCACCAACATCCTACCCTCCCGCCGGCCTTTCTGACGTCCACCACCTGCCAGGTCCCACAGCCAAAGCCAATGCTGCTCGCTGTGTGGCAGCCGCCTCCCACTTGTGGGTAGCAAAATCTGCTCTGGTTATCACCTGTTGCATAACAAACCGCCCCCGAACTTAGATTTAAAACAACCATGTTCAATTATTTAGCCCCAGAATCAGCAGCTTAGGCCAGTCCCAGAGAGGAGGGGTCCCCCCAGCACGGGGAAGAACGTTCCACAGGGCTGGAGGATCCACTTCCAAGATGGCCCATTCATTGGGCTGGCTAGTTGGTGATGACTGCTGGCTGCGAGCCTCAGCTGTGGGCTGCAGTCTGGCAGGCCTGAGTCTTCTCTGTGAGGGCCTCCCCAGAAGCAGCTTCCCCATTGTCTGGTTCCACCAGCAAGCATCCTGAGAGAAACGAAATGGAAATCACTGGTTTCTTAAGATCTGAACCTCCCTAATTATCACAGCATCACTTCTGTCATGATCTTTTGGTCAAGACAACACAGGACCCAAATTCTAGGAGGAAGGGATACATAATGAATTTTTACCGTTAAGCCAGATTATAAAATGTTATTAAAATCACAAGAGAAAATACCATTTATGGTATTGTATGTATATTTATTGAAAAAAATCCATGTATCAGTGGACCTGTTCTGTTCCAACCCATGCATTTTTTCAATAAATACAGTACAGTACAAAAATGGATTTCCTCTTCCTTATGATTTTCTTAGTAACATTTTCCTTTACTTTGTTGTAAGAATGCAGCGTATAATACGTATTTAATACAAAATATGTTAATTGACTGTTTATGTGATCAGTAAGGCTTCTAGTCAACTAGGCTATTAGTAATTAAGTTTGGAGGGAGTCAGAAGTTATATAAGAATCTTCAATTATGGGGGGTGGTTAGTACCTGCAACACCTGCTTGTTCAAGGGCCAAGTGCATATATTCATATTACAAGTGAGGAAATTGAGGTGCAGACTCAAAAAGAAGGACTTTATAAATGTCCTATGGGGAGTCAGGGCCAGACTTTTTGGATTCCATACCTTATACTCACCCGATTATGCATTCATTCAACACATATTTACTGAGCACCTATTATGTGCCAGTCACTGTGCTGAATCCCAGGGATTAAATATTGGATAAGAAAGTCAATGTCCCTTTCCACTTTTCTTTAAATTTAAATTTTATTTTATTTATTATATTTTTTTAAATTTTATTCTTTAAAAAAGATTTTATTTATTTGAGAGAGGGACACAGAGTGAGCATGATCAGGGAGAAGGGGCAGAAGGAGAAGCAGACTCCCCATTGAGCAGGGAGCCTGGCACAGGACTCCATCCCAGGACCCTGGCATCATGACCTGAGCTGAAGGCAGACTCTTAACCAGCTGAGCCACCTAGGTGCCCTTGGGTCCTTTCCCTCTTAGATGCTTAAACTTAAAAGGAGGGGCACCTGGGTGGCTCAGTATTTAAGCATCTGCCTTCACCTCAGGTCATGATCCCAGTGTCCTGGGATCAAGCCCTGCTTGGCAGGAAGCTGCTTCTCCCTCTCCCACTCCCCCTGCTTGTGTTTCCTCTCTCACTGTGCCTCTCTCTGACAAAGAAATAAAATATTTTAAAAAATAATAAATTTAAAAGGAGATAGAGACCAATGGACAGATAATTACCCAATGGTGTGGTAAATGCTACTGGTTTACTCTGGCATCCCAGGAAAAAAAAAAAAAAACAAACCCTGTCCCAGATTATGAGTTTCTGGGAAGGCTTCCCAGATAAAGTAAGATCTCTATTAAAGCCTGAAGGAAAAGGTAATGTCAGCAAGGTGAGGAGACAGGAGTGCACAAGTGAGCTCTTTTAGGCAGAGGGAACAACCTAGGCAAAGACTCAGAGACCAAAGAGAGTAAAATGTGCAGAAACTAAAAGAAATTCAGTATGGTTGGGGGAGAGAATGAATCACCAGCCTGTGTCATAGGAAGAGTCCTCAGATGAATTCATTCACAGGAGGAGGGCCAGGAGGCAGAGGCCAGGGAAGAGCCTGCTGCGGTATTTATTCTATATGAGAAGTGGCTGTGGGTTAGACTAGGATGAAGACCAGTGTGGTGGTGATGGCAAAGGGAGAAGTGGGTCAAACTGAGACATACCTAGGAAAAAGAAAAATGAGACTTACTACTTTCTTGAAAGAGGTAGGCATCCAGGATGACTCTAGCTTTCAGGCTTGGGCAAATTAATGAATATAATTTGCTGAAACAAGGAGAGAGGACTAGATCTGGAGAGAAGGATGATGAGCTCTGAGCAAATTAAACTTAAGTAGGGGTGCCTGGCTGGTTCAGTCATTGCTGTGTGCAACTCTTCATCTCAGGGTTGTGAGTTCAAACCCCATGTTGGGTGTAGAGATTAGTTAAAAATAAAATCTTTTTTTTTTTTAAGTTAATAGTCGAGAGAAGGTCCAAAGAAGGGGAGCCAGGGAAGATAAGAAAAGAGCAGCAAGAAGGTAAAGTATGGTATTGCAGTTGCCAAAAGAAGATAGCATTTGAGAAGGAAGGATGTTCATGGGAGGGGTTGAGAGTGGTCAAGTAAGATAAAGCTGGAGAAAGGAGGCTCCTGGCAGAGCCCTTGAGTATGGTTGTGCAGGTAGTGCACTGCATGATGCCAGTGGGCACAAGGAACTGTGGACATTGAAGATGGGTATGCATAACATGACCATTTTCTGACAGATGAAACCAAGTGCCTTGAAGGAGGGCACCTTTTTCCAGGTCACACAAAGGTATTTTATGGTTTAACCACCACTGTCATTGTTGGTAACCCGTGTGAGAATAGTTTAACTTCAGTTTTTCCAAGTATAAACCCAGCTTGCAGTGGGTGGAAGTATAAATGGAAGGCAAAGAAGTGGAGCTTGAGAGTACGTAGACAATGTTTTTTTAAGAAGTTGGCTAATGACAAGATAAGGGATGGACATACAGGAAGAGAAAGCCAAAACTAAAGAGAAATGGGAAGAATTCCTAAGGTTTGGGGGTTCTGTTGTTGTTTTTGTTTTTATTTTGTTTTGTTTTATGAGTAAAGGTTAGAACAGTTTATGTGGAAGAGGCTAGAACATGTTGAATACTCCTCTGAAGGAGCCAGTGGAGAGGGAGAGCTTGAAAATAGAGGACAGAGAATGAGAGGGAGAGTAAGAAAGTGAAAAAGGAATTAGCCTTACATTAGATGAGACTCTCTGAGGAGGGGACCCTGAATGAATCAAAGGAGCCAGTCATGGGAAGATGGATAGAAAAGCATTGCAGAAAGAAGGAATAGCCAGTGTTAAGGCCCTGAGGCACTAAACAACCTGTGTTTTTGAGGAACAGAAAACTATATAATACAGTGAACAAATGTGAGATGAGAGAATTTCAGTCTTAAAATGCAATCAGGCCAGGTTAAATTGTCCATAGTTACAAGAAAAAAAGATTTTTTTTCCCCACTAACCAAATCTGGGTCAACACAAGCATCAAAATAAATAATAACACTGTATGGAACCAGAAAAGACCCTGAATAGCCAGAGGAATGTTGGAAAAGAAAAGAAAAGCTGGCGGCATCACAATTCTGGACTTCAAGCTCTATTACAAAGCCGTAATCATCAAGACAGTATGGTACTGGTCCAAAAAGGACACGTAGATCAATGGAACAGAATAGAGAGCCCAGAAATGGACCCTCAACTCTATGGTCAACTAATCAACGACAAAGCAGGAAAAAATGTCCAATGGAAAAAAGACAGTCTCTTCAATAAATGGTGTTGGGAAAATTGGACAGCCACATGCAGAAGAATGAAACTGGACCATTTCCTTACACCACACACAAAAATAGACTCAAAATGGATGAAAGACCTCAATGTGAAATAAGAAACCATCAAAATCCTTCAGGAGAACACAGGCAGCAACCTCTTAGACCTCAGCCACAGCAACTTCTTCCTAGACACATCACCAAAGGCAAGGGAAACAAGGTCAAAAACAAACTATTGAGACTTCATCAAGATAAAAAGTTTTGTACAGGAAAGGAGTTAACAGAACCAAAAAACAAGTGACAGAATAGGAGAAGATATTTGCAAAGGATATATCAGTTAAAGGGCTAGCACTCAAAATCTGTAAAGAACTTATCAAACTCAACACCCAAAGAACAAAAAATCCAGTCAAGAAATGGGCAGAGGACATGAACACACATTTCTGCAAAGAAGACATCCAAATGGCCAACAGACACATGAAAAAGTGTTCCATATCACTCAGCATCAGGGAAATACAAATCAAAACCACAGTGAGATACCACCTCACACCAGTCAGAATGGCTAAAATTAACAAGTTAGGAAACGACAGATGTTGGCGAGGATGTGGAGAAAGGGGAACCCTCCTACCCTGTTGGTGGGAATGCAAGCTGGTACAGCCATTCTGGAAAACAGCATGGAGGTTTCTCAAAAAGTTGAAAATAGAGCTACCCTACGACCTAGCAATTGCACTACTAGGTATTTACCCCAAAGACACAAACATAGTGATCCAAAGGGGCATGTGCACCTGAATATTTATAGCAGCAATGTCCACAACAGCCAAACCATGGAAAGAGCCCAGATGTCCATCGACAGATGAATGGATAAAGATGTGGTACACACACACACACACACACACACACACACACACACACACGACTATTATGCAGCCATCAGAAAATGAAATCTTGCCATTTGCAATGACATGGGTGGAACTAGAGGGTATTATGCTAAGCGTGATAACTCAACCAGAGAAAGATAATTATCATATGATCTCACTGATAAGTGGAATTTGAGAAACAAGGCAGAGGATCATAGGGGAAGAGAGGAAAAAAATGAAACAAGATGAAATCAGAGAGGGAGACAAATCATAAGAGACTCAATTTCAGGAAACAAACTAAGGGTTGCTGGAGTGGAGGGGAGTGGGAGAGATGGGGTGACTGGGTGATGGACACTGGGAAGGGTATGTGCCATGGTGAGCACTGTAAATTGTGTAAGACTGATGAAACACAGACCTGTATCACTGAAACAAATAATACATTGTTTTAATTTAATTTAATTTTAATTTTATAAAATTAAAAAATAAATAATAACAGTAATAGACTTAAACACTTTGAATAAAATAAAATAAAAATTCATGAGTCTAGGATAATTTAAAGAATAAGCAAACTAATAAGGCAGAAAGAAAAGCTCTTGCTTACAGTAGAATGCCAACTAATATATTTATAGAAGAAATGACAGTCCTACACAATCATCATTAAATGCTAAAAATAGGGGTAAACATTTGATGAGTGTAAGATATTAGTCTCAAAGTCTCCACAAAAATTATGTAGAAAGGATAATTATGTAGAAAGGATAATTGTAGTGGGGTGCTTGGGTGGCTCAGTCCATTAAGTGTCTGCCTTAGGTCCAGGTCATGATCCCAAGGGTCCCGGGATTGAGTCCTGCATCAAGCTCCTTGCTCATCGGGGAGCCTGCTTCTCCCTCTGCCTGCTGTTCCCCCTGCTCGTGTGTTCTCTCTTGCGCACTAACAAATAAATAAATAAAATCTTAAAAAAAAGAAGAAGAACTTTATGGTAGAGAAAACTAGCTGACGATACCTTAACCCAGTGACCAGAGTCAACGCCAACAGTGATGGGTCAAACTAGCACATATGTCTTCCTTAGCTAGAATGAAAAAGCATTCATTTAAGATTGGCTTATTGAAAAAATTATTTCGAAATAGTTCCCAGACTTTGGGATTTCATGGATTAAAAAATTTTTACTTGTTTTGAAGTCTGACAGAGAATTGCCAATTTTTAAATTTTTCCAAATAAGCACATAAACTATTGTCATGTACTGTTCCCACTACATTTCATCTTATTTAATTACATTATTCCTATTATTTTAACTTAATCAATATATATTTTTTGAAAAACTAATGAATTCACATGGTTCAAAATCTGGAAGGATTAGAGGAGGATGTAGTGAAATTCTCTCCCTGCCTTTTCCTGTGGCGCCCCAGCTCCTTCCCTTGAGAAAACCCTTGTAATCAGTGACTTGGGCATCCTTTCAAGAATCTTCTACAAATAGACAAGTGTGTTTTTCTTCCCCACCTTTTAATATCTTATATATTGTCCCATTACTTGTTTTTCTAGTTAACATTAATTCATATTAGAAACATCTGTCAGGGCGCCTGGGTGGCTCAGTGGATTAAGCCTCTGCCTTCAGCTCAAGTCATGATCCCAGGGTCCTGGGATTGAGTCCCACAACGGGCTCTCTGCTCAGCAGGGAGCCTGTTTCCCCCTCACTCTGCCTGCCTCTCTGCCTGCCTCTCTGCCTATTTGTGATCTCTCTGTCAAATAAATAAGTAAGATCTTAAAAATCTGTCAAATTTGAACAACTGAATGTATGTAATGAAAACTTCAAATGCAAAATGAAAGGAATAAATATAGCTTTTTAGAAAACTCTCTGAAGTCTCTATTTTTCTCATTACTTTGTGGCACTGAAAACTTTTTCACAAGTATTGGTTAAATTAATTCCTCCAACTCCAGGGCAGACTTTTGCTTGAGTTGCCCCGGAGAAGCATTTTATCTGCTCTGTCCTCCCAGTGCATGTGTCACCATTTTGCTTCCTAATTACACGATGTACAATCCCCAATGGTGACATTTGTTCTTGGTACAACTGGCTTCATATCAAATTGCCCATCTTCAATGTTGCTATTGAAAGTCTAATGAAAAATTACAGATTTTTGGCTGAAAGAAACAATGCCTCATTTTGTAAACTTATATGGCCTTTTATCTCAGTTACCTGGGGAATAGAGATGTAATAGATGAAAGGCAGATTTGACTGCTTGCAAGAGCCAAATAGAGCCCCAGACATGGAGCAGTAGCAGGTGTCAATTGTAATCTGTTCATATCAAGGTTTATTTAATTATCCGAGGGATCTGGGCACCAGGTTTTGTCCACCAACTGCATCTTTTCATGAGTCCCTTAGATTGGGAGGGTGTAAGGATCTGTTGCCTCTTTTAAAAATCACACTGCTCTAACCTACCTTTAGTTTAGGTGCCGGTTCTTCACCAAGCACTATTATTGTTGATTATATCTGGGGTACCAGCTAAGTTGGGTCACTCGGAGAGCTTGGGAGTTTTTAAAGATGAAATTACTAAGACTTAGTATTATACCTGACCAAAGAAAGGCAGAGGTATTTATTCCATTTCTACTTGATTGGAAATCAAATATCAACCTGCACTTGTTTCTGGATTTGAGTCTTGTTCATTTGCCTATTCAACAGGTATTTCCCGAACTCCTCCATGTGCCAGAGCTGGGGATACAATGTCAAATAAAAGAAACAAAGTTTACAGCCCAGAAGAGAGGTCAGATAAAGAAACAACTATCTTCTATGGAGTCCCTCCCGTTGGTCTGATAAGAGACAGGGAACTCTTGGAACACAGGGGAGCTACACCAACTTGAGCACAAGGATGCCAGGTAAGACTTTGTGGAAGAAAGAAGATTGAGTACCAATTAAATAGGGGGGTGTTTGAGGCAGAGAAAACAGCATACATGAAGACATAAAGGCAAAAGTAAAATAGCCATTGGTTCCTCTGAATATCTGAAAATTCAGTAAACAGAGGACAGACCAACAGGTAAAGACAGATGAGGTCAACAGGTGGACGGGGCCAGGTAACAGAGAGTTCTGTTATAGGGGTTTGGATTTATTTTTGGAGGCAATGGGAGAATATTGAAGTGTTAGGCCAAGTGATGTGGTTGTATTTGTCTTTTATTTATTTTATTTTATTTAAATATTTTATTTATTTATTTGACAGACAGAGATCACGAGCAGGCAGAGAGGCAGGCAGAGAGAGAGGAAGGGAAGCAGGCTCCCTGCTGAGCAGAGAGCCCAATGTGGGGCTTGATCCCAGGACCCTGGGATCATGACGTGAGCCGAAGGCAGAGGCTTTAACCCACTGAACCACCCAGGTACCCCTGCATTTGTCTTTTAAAAGCTCACTCTGGGGGCTTCTGGGTGGCTCAGTCAGTTAAGCATCCAGTTCTTGATTTTGGCTCAGGTCATGATCTTAGGGTCATGAGATAAAGACCCATGTCTGGCTCTGTGCTCAGTGGGGATCCTGCTTGAGATTCTTTCCCTCCCTCTGTCCCTCACCCCTCACCCCTGCTCTCTCTCTAAAAGAAATAAATAAATCTTTAAAATAAAATAAAAGATGACTCTGATTGAAGCAAAGAGAATGTCCTTGAAGGGGCAAAACTGGAAACAAGAACAGTGAGCCCACGAGCTGTTAGGTGCAGGCTGCAGAGATGGAGAAAAGTGGTCCAGATAAAGGTAGAATCTACAGACTTGGCATTTGAAGAAATGCAGGGTCAGGGAGAGGGAAGAGTTAAGACTTCCAGATTTCTGACATAGACAACTGGGTACTGTGGTGGTAGATGGGAAGTATTCAGAGGCAGAAGTTGCCTTTCGTGGCAAAAGCAAAAATAACCTCTGGCTTTTCTAGATGTCCTCTTTCCTAGGCTATGAAATCAGATACCAATCTTTGTGTTACATTTTATGCCAAATAGTATTTAAGATTGACATAAGTGACCTGCAAGTATAAAAGATGTGATTCAATTTGTAAAGATTGGCACTTTGGAACAGTTTTTAAATTTCCACTCAAATATCACTTCCCAATGCAAGACTTAGGTGCGTAAAGCTTAGCCCTCAAAATATCACTTTATAAGATGCTTAACATGGTCACTCTCCATGTTTTTTTCTCTTATTTTTAAAAAATCAATGTAATACATACTCATAATTTTAAAATGGTATGGTACTAAATGATGCCAAGTGGGAAGCAATCACCTTCCTCCCCAGCTTCCACTCCCTAGAAATAACCACTTTCAACTCTTTTGCTATTTCATCTGTTTACTTCCACATTTCTAAATAATGTACTTATGCTAGTACTTCTTGTTTAGTCAAAGTTTGAATAAGGGGCGCCTTGGTGGCTCCATCAGCTGACTCAAGTCATGACCCCAGGGTCCTGGGATGAGCCCTGCATCCGGCTCCCTGCTCAGTGGAGAGCCTGCTTCTCCCTCTCCCTCTGCTCCCCTGCTCCCGTGCTCACTCGCACTCTCTCTCTCCTCTTACTCTCTCTCTCTCTCAAATAAATAAATAAAATCTTTTAAAAAAAATAAAGTGTTTGAATAAGTAGTGCAGTCATATGGTTCGAGAACAAAACACCAAAGGATATACAGTAACGAGGACCTCTCCTACCCCTTTCTTCCATCCTTGTAGTCCTACCTAACTCCGCTTCTCCTCGGGTGACCACTGTCATTAGTTTTCTGTGCATGTCAATATATAAGAAAAGAACAAGATGTGTTTCAAGGTATATTTACTTTCTCTGCCTTTTTCTTTTTTCCATACAAAAAGTGGTGCAGAATCCTCTATCAGTCATGATAAAGCAGGACATGTTGCAGTAATAAATAATCCAGTCATCCAAGTGGCTTCTCTCTCATTCGCGTTCCATGGCCATCGTAGGTTATTTTACCTTGTCCTCACTCAGAACTGCAAACCAACAGAGCCCCTCCCATCTGGAGCACCACGCTTGCAAGGTCAAGGGCAGGAAGATGACAAATTGCTCACTGGCCCCAAAGCCTTCCTCCCAGAGGCGACACATATCATTTCTGCTCCCATTCATTGACCAAAGCATGTCGCGTGGACCTGGCAGTTTAAAGGGGGTAGGGGAAGTGCACACCTACCACCGCCCAGGAGTCAGAGCCAGACACGCTGCTGAAACAGCCCTGATGGTCCCCTCCTATATGTACTGTACTGCCTATTGCTTTTTTCGGCTAAGAAATATTTCATGAATCATGCCACTTGAGTAAACAGAGCATCTTTACTTTTTTTTTTTTTTTTTTAGGCAGATGGACATTTGCCTTATTTCCAATATTTCCTTTACCAAAAAATGCTACAGTGAATATTTAGATGTTATTTTGCGCATATGTAAGTGTATCTCTAGGATAAATTCCCATAGGTGGTACTGCTGGTTCAAAGAGTATACACCTTTGGGGGCGCCCGGTGGCTCAGTGGGTTAAGCGTCTGACTCTTGATTTCAGCTCAGGTCATGATCTCAGGGTTGTGGGATCGAGCCCCATGTTGAGCCCGGCTTTGGGCTCTTGCTCAGCAAAGAGTTTGCTCCAGATTCTCTCTCTCCCTCTCACTCCCCCATTTTGTGCTCATTCTCTTTCTCTCTCTCAAATAAAATCTTGATGAGTACATGCCTTTGTAATTTTGATAAGCATGGCCAAATTGTCATCCACAATGGTCTAACCAATGTACAGTCTTCCCAGCAATGTGTGCCAGCGCCTACCTCCCCAAAGCCTTGCCAAGTGTGGGTATTACCACACTTTGGGGATTTCACCAGTCTGATAGGTCAAAATGTCCTTATTTTATTTTTATATTGCATTTCTCCTTTTATGAATGAGGTTTTCTGCTACTTCTTGATTTTTATAATTCATCTATCTTATAATAACAAAGGAGGATTTACTTCATTAATACTATCCCCATACCCCCCAAACATGCATGGCTTCCTCCCCTACCTCCTCTCTGTTCCATAGTTACGTCATGGTTTGGGGTCCATTTGGTGATCAGTTTGCCTTATTATAATATGTAAACATAATAAGCTATTGCTTCATGTAAACATAATAAGCTATTATGTTAAGCTTCAAGAAGCTTATTATAATCAGATTTCCTCTCATGTACTCTCCCCACGCCCACCCCCCACTATACCTGGACTTAATAATTGCTTTGTTATTGTTGTTTTTTAACTCACATATTTTTTTCCCCTACTAATTCTTGAAGTGTTTCTCATTTGCTTCGTTGGAACAAGTATGTTCTTATCGTTAGTTTTTCCCAAGTATGAAACATAATAGATAATTTATTGACTCCATTTTTTTCCTGATGATTCCTTTCCCAAAGCCGTGTGTCTTTCACACCCTCCTGCTTGTTCTTGGATTCCATGTCCTCCTTTTTCTCAGATTGCTTCTTATTTAAGTAGAGCACATCTTTCAGTAACTCCCAGAAAGTTCTGTTTTTTCTCTTTAATACCTTTGTTCTAACCTCATCTTTGATATTTAGATTTAAAAAAAAAATTTTTAAGTAATCTCTACACCCAACATGGGGCTCAAACTCATATCCCTGAGATCAAGAGTAACACATTCCACTGACTGAGCCACCCAGGTGCCACTAGTGTGACTTTTTTTTTTTAAGGTTTTATTTATTTGACACAGAGATAAAGAGTACAAGTAGGCAGAGCAGCAGCCAGAGGGAGAGGGAGAAGCAGTCTCTCCGCTGAGCAGAGAGCACGATGTGGGGGCTCGACCCCAGGACCCTGGGATAATGACCTGAGCCGAAGGCAGATGATTAACCGACTGAGCCACCCAGGCACCCCACTAGTGTGACATTCTTGAGTAAAGATCATTTTCCTTTGAAATTATGGAAACGTTGCTCTGTAGGTTATTAGTATCTAGAGATGTAAAGAAATATGATTCAGTTCTTAATCTATTTGGTGAAGAGGCTTCTGTTAGTCCTCCAGCACCCGTTTGCCCCTTTTCCTTTGGTGAAATCATGTCTAACTTTCAGGCTGGTCATTACGCTTCCCAGACTTCCTTGTAGGGCTTTCTGGACAGGGGACCAGGTTCTGGCCAGTAGAGTGTGAGTTGAAACGGTTTTATATTTCAGGTTGTATCCTAGGAAGAATCATCCCACTTTCACTTTCCCCTCTTCCTCGTGGTGGGGTGTAGATGTACATGATGGAGGGAGGTAAACAAATCCGAACTTGAACTCAGAACTGGAAGCGGGATGTTGGAGATTCCTGAGCTGGCTGTCCAGCCCTCAACTCTCCCTCTGAGTGATGAGGGGAGTTAGCAATTTATTTCTACATGGAGTATGCCACTCCATTTGTTATCTCTCTGTGTTAAAATGCCTTAGAGTCTCCCCTGATACATTGTTCCTTTCTATATGACCTGTTTTTCTCCCTCCACCCTGAAAATTTTGGGATTCTCTTTTTATAACCAAGGTCCTGAAATTTCATGATTATAATCCTGCCATGGGCCTTTCTAAATTCACTGGTGCAGTTTCAATCAGCATTATTGTGTTTCTCAGTTCTATGAAATTTTTTGTCTCATTGCTTCAAGAAGTAGTTTTTTCACATCTTATCTGTAGTTTCTTTCTGAAACTTCTCTCACGTAGCATTTGTTATTCCTCATTTCTGTTTGCCTGCCCACGCCAACTCTCTGGATTTTATCTTTCAACTCCTCTTGGTGTTTTGTTTTGTTTCTGTGTTGTTTTCACCTTCTAAGAATTCTTTCTTGTTATTCTCTTTAACTCTTTGAAGGTATAAAGTACAGAGTGTTTTCCTTCAATTTGTTGTTGCTTTTACTTCATGTTCATTGTGTTGTCTCTCATGTTGGAGGCTTTTTCAGAAGTTTGTGGTGTGTTCATATCGAAGAGTGAGGCCGCTGTAGGTGAATTGGCAAGGCTCGACCACAGAGGGTGACTGGGAGGCAAACAGGTTTTTTTGGGGAGGCACTCCCAAATGTCAGTTTCCTGATAACTTTTCTCCAGAGCATATTAATTTCTCAAGAGGAAAGTTCTATAGTTTCCTGGTGGAGGCAGGGGGTGGGGCGGGAAACATATACCTCACCCTCAAAGTTGAGGGAAGGAGGGAAATCATGCCTACACTGCAAACTAGCTTTTATTTGTAAAGGTGTTATTCATCCACTTTAGTGAGTCAAGCATTATAGCATATGCATGTTCTAACAAATGTGTGTTTATTCATTTAACTAATATTTATGAAAAGTCCTCCACTGTGTGTGTGTGTGTCTGTGTGTGTGAGAGAGAGAAAAAGAGAAGGAGAGAGAGAGAGAGAGATTAGGGGAGAGAGAGAAAGAGATACTGGGAAGACAAAATTGAGAAAAACCACATTTCTGCTTTGGCTTGTACCAGATGTGATTGCAATGTCTGTCCGGGTAATGACTACTGTAATGAGGACAGCATAGAGGCACCAGGACAGCGCTAGGCAGGGAGTTCATTTTTATTTCATGGGGAAGGGGAAGGAGTCGGGTGGGGATGGACTCTATTCCTTTCTATTCACAGATACAGTTTCCTTTCCTGCTTGCCCCCATCCCCAAAACAGATCTACCGATGATATAGACTAATGTGCTTTGATAAAACCTTTGATGTGCCAATATCCTGAGAAATGGGAGACTGTTGGTCATTCATATCTTGGTATTAATTACTTTACCCAGGTAATCACTTACACTGAACTAAGCTATGGAATGTCAAAGGGTAAGAAATAAAGATCTCTAGATGCCAACCGAAGAGAAAGCTCAATGTATCCGCTTGCCCAGAAAGAATTATGTCACCTAGGTCTGAGTTCAGTGAGTCTCAGAGCATAAAGGGCTGGACCGAGGGGCCTCTGAGTGGCTCAGTCAGTTAAGCATCTGACTCTTGATTTTAGCCCAGGTCATGATCTCAGGGTCTTGAGTTCAAGTACCACTTTGGGGTCCACGCTGGGTGTGGAGCCTACTTAAAAAAGAAAGCCTCGGGGCACCTGGGTGGCTCAGTGGGTTAAGCCTTTGCCTTCGGCTCCGGTCATGATCCCAGGGTCCTGGGATCGAGCCCTGCATCGGACTCTGTTCTCTGCAGGGAGCCTGCTTCCCCCTCTTTCTCTGCCTGCCTCTCTGCCTACTTGTGATCTCTCCCTCTCTCAGTCAAATAAAAAAATAAATTCCTAAAAGAAAGATGAAAGAAAGAAAGAAAGCAAGCAAGCAAGCAAGCAAGCAAGCAAGCAGGCCTAGATATAGAGCAAAAAAGGAGCAACCAACAACCAAAACAGTCTTCTGAGCTCAAGTCTCTGGGTGGTGCACAAGGGGACTTGTAAAGGGTCACTTTCCTTCCAGGCACCGCATCACTGAGTCTGGGAAGCTTGGATTCAGATAGGTTCAGGAGGGCTTCTGTACAATCTTGGAGGGCCCAGAACAGGATTCCGCAGGCAGGATTGTTTGAAGATGACAGAACCTTAGCAGAGCTTTGTTGGTGTTTTTTTTTTTTGTTGTTGTTGTTGTTTTTAAACAGGCCCCAGGTGTTTACAGAAGTGTGCAGTGGGCAAAGTCATTTTGCAGGCAGGTGGAGGTTTTCCAGATGGGACATTCCTGAGTTAGGTAGAGCATTAAGGGGCTCTGGAATAAAGGAGGCGGCCTCTGACAGCACGAGAGGGATGTAGGAAAGGGAAGCATGTCTGTTTGGAAGAGGAACTTAATAAACCTTTGCTAACCTTATCTAGATTTTTAGGGTTTCCCCCTTCCCCACTTCTAAAAATCATCTTTGAGTAGTCTCGGCTCCCCTCCATGCAGTAAAGAGTAAGTTAAAAATTTGAGGGGCTCCTCGGTGGCTTAGTCGGTTAAGAGGGTCAGTGTCTGCCTTTGGCTCAGGTCAGGATCTCAGGGTCCTGGGACCCAGCCCCAGTTCAGTCTCCCTGCTCAGTGGGGAGTCTGCTTCCCCTCTCCCTCTCCTCCTCCCCTGCTCCTGCTTTCTCTCTCTCCAATAAATAAATAAAATCTTTTTAGAAAAGGTTGATTACCATTTAGATGTAGCAAAAGGAACTCACCAAGTCCTTTGGACAGGGTTATCCATTCAGACACTCTCTTTCTCTCTATATGGTCTCTTTGTGTTGCCTTTCTCCATCTTTCTTTTCCACATTCTCTCTCCTACTTATTATGAGGTTTTAATTCCCCTGTGCCCTCCCGCCCAGGACCCACTGTGGACATTTCCTGAGCTGTACTTTTCCTCTGTTACTATAGGACCGTGATCCTTCATCTCTCTCACTTTGAACTTCAGGGAATTGTATAAAATGTGGAATAGTGCAGTGATGAATCTTCCTATATAAAGATCTTCCTATATCTTCCTATATAAAGATCTCTGATAACTTAATAGAGAAAACTGAATATCCTAGCAAAAACAGGAGCACAGAGTATGAAAAGATAAATTTGTACACCCAGAAATACAAATGACCAATAAACATGAAGAAAGGTTTAGGATCAGAGGTAGTTCCAACACTGCGAAAGGTTTAGGATCAGAGGTAGTTCCAACACTGCAAAAGGTTTGGTTTCTTGTCTAGTAGTTGACATGATGTTAGATGTATACAGTAGGCTAATACCCAACATTCATGACGATCGGGGAAGGGGCCCCGTCATGCTCGACAGATAGGAATATAGGAGTGGCATAATTTCCCAAGACAATAAATTGGCTTTATTTCACTTCTATCGAAACATCTTAAAGGTAGGCAAAGAGAGGTAGTAGTATATTACACATATTTTTAATGATGTACATAAACAACAAATTAGTATCAGTATATAATGTTTAAACGTAACAGCCAAAGTGCCCAAAAATAGGTAAATTATGTAGTTGTATATTGTATAACCATTAAAATAATGTTATGGAAAATAATGATATGAAAATAGCCAAGATATATTAAATGAAAAGGTTTTTACAATTGTGTATATAACATAGGTCTGTATTGTTAATTGACAAAACTAAAACAATTTAGTGATGACTTTGATGTCCTTTATTCAGGGGAAAACAGTTCATGGGTTGGGGGAGCGCAGCATCTCACAAGCAGTGGGGCTCTGTCCCGAGGGATCTAAGCCAAGAGCCAGTTTCCTAGAACATTTGAAGAGGCAACATGGAAATAGGGCATGATGGGAGACTGAGGATTTCCTTGTAAGGCTAGTAGGTCCTGTTTACCAGGGGAAGGTAAGCTAGCTAGAGTTTAGTCAGAGGCTTGTGACTGGCATATGTTGGGTTTCTTTGACAGGTGTTTCTGTAAGTGCAGGCTGATTTGGGTTTACATTTGTGATGGGGGCTAGGCCACCATTTTGTGGGTCCCGATATGCAAATTGATTTTATCAGTATACACACATACACACATACCTGCATGTTAATGGAAAAACAACCAAAAGATTGAAAACAAAATTATATGAAATATTAACAGTAGGGGCGCCTAGGTGGCTCAGTGGGTTAAAACCTCTGCCTTCGGCTCGGGTCACGATCTCAGGGTCCTGGGATCGAGCCCCGCGTTGGGCTCTCTGTTCAGTGGGGAGCCTGCTTCTCCTCCCCACCCCCCCACCCGCCTGCCTCTCTGCCTACTGGTGATCTATCTCTGTCAGATAAATAAAATCTTAAAGAAAAAAAAAAGAAGAAATGATCTTTAAAAAAATATTAACTGTAACAATGTTTAGATGATAGAAGCTTTTAAAATTTAACAATCTCGGGCGCCTGGGTGGCTCAGTGGGTTAAGCCTCTGCCTTCGGCTCAGGTCATGATCTCAGGGTCCTGGGATCGAGCCCCGCATCGGGCTCTCTGCTCAGCAGGGAGCCTGCTTCCTCCTCTCTCTCTGCCTGCCTCTCTGCCTACTTGTGATCTCTGTCTATCAAATAAATAAATAAAATCTTTTAAAAAAAAATTTAACAATCTCTTTTAACTTTTCTATAATGAATATGCATTATGTCCATAGTAAATGAACAACAATAAAATATTTTCAAGCCGACTTAGAATTCAAATTTCCCAGTTCAGGGACGCCTGGGTGATTTGGTCAGTTAAGCGTCTGCTTTTGGCTCATGTCATGATCCTAGGGTCATGGGATGGAGTCCCTCATCTCCCTCTGCCTGTTGCTCCCTCTGCTTGTGCTCTCTCTCTCTGTCAAACACATAAATAAAAATCTTTAAAAAAAAACAAAACTTAAAAAAAATTTCCCTGAGTTCATCTTGGGTGAAGAGTGAGGCAATTATAAATGGAAGGAACTTTAAACGTTGCCCATTCAAAAATCATTTACAGTTGAAGAGAGGTCCCCAGACCTTAACACAAAGGAAGGAACAAATATATTATCTTTTTTCTGGTTTCGTAAGATACAGAATCGCTATTCCCCAAAGGCAGAAGATACAGAATCACTCTTCTTAGAAGATGGTTGAGAATTCCTGATCCTGATTGAAGGACATCAGGAGATTTCTGAGCCTTTGCCATTTTAGATCATACTGTATGGTTGGCTGCCTTCTCGTAGAGCCGGTAAGGATACGGGGCTGATGGTCATTTGATTTCTTGGAAGACAGTTTGGATGAATTTCCAGAGGCAGAACTATAATTTGCATGGAGAATTAACAAGGAGAGAGCTTGGCAGAGATGGAACAGGTCCCAGCAGAAGGGTAGAGGTAGGGGGTCTTAGCCCATGAGATCTCAGAGCAGAGCCTGAGTGACTGTTCAGGGCAACTGCATGAAGATTCTAGCCCTTGGTGGATCAAATGCCCTGAGGCTATTTTTGGTAATGTCTAGATTCTGTGTTTCTATTTGTCAGTGCCACCTCCTAAATAACACCAACACAACCAACTGAAAAGAGAACACTGAGGGACACTTGGCTGGCTCACTCCCAGGAGCATGTGACTGTTGATCTCAGGGTCGTGAGTTCAAGCTGCACCTTGGGTATAGAGATTACTTGATTAAACAAATAAATAACTAAATATACTTTAAAATATACAAGAAAAGAAAAGATAACACCGAATTTATTGCTGACCGTGGTTAAGGGAGAACAGCACAGACCTTTGGTAGTGGCTGGTAGGAGGAAGGCAAGGCCGAAATTGATTTAAGATTGGGAATTTGGCTTATGGTGGGTTCATTGTAGGAGCTGTGATTTGGATTGGGTAAAGATTAGGATACAGCCATCCAGAATTGGTGAGGATTTTGAGGTGAGGGATTCAAAGAATCTTAAGGTACAAAGTGTCCGTTGATGGTTTCCACTGACCAGTTGATGGGTCTCTTAGGAAGCTTCTGCCCTGGCTACAATTTAGCCATTTATCTGAGCAGAGTCTTCCGGATAATAGACATATAAAGATATGTAGACTATATAGGGAGCAGGCACTTTCAGCCCTCAGATCCCAAGTTTTGTGTGGGGAGACGATTTCCACTCTCACATTTAGTGTTGAGAATAAGAGAAAAGTGCTCATTTTTACATTTTCACTCACCTTGCTTTCCCAAGTTGGTTGCTTTACTGGAAAGAGTATACGTTGATGACAGTAAGTTTCCCTGCCGCTTAGATTTCTCATCTTAGGTGAGCTCTTCTTATACAAATCAGCCCTGTGTCATTTTTCATATTGACCACTTACTGGATGCTGTGTGATTGGCCAGTCCCAAGCGCTTTATGTAAACCATTCAATCAACAAATTAATTCCTTAAGTACATACCATGAGTCAGGCTCTGTGCTAAGCATTTTGCATTCACTCATTCAACAGCCTTTCAGTGAATACCTATTTGGTCAAGCAGAGTGCCGGGTGCCTAATAAGCCGTTGTGAACAGGAGACAGTTCCTGTTCTCAGGTAGTTTATGCACCATGGATCTAATCTGCAAAGAAATCCTAAGGGATATGTTGCACCAGCGTTCTTTATGGAGGTGGGGACAGGGATCCAGAGGGCTCAAGTGACTTGACCCCATCTTCCTGGTAGCAAGCGGTGAGTGTGCAAGTGTCCTGGCCAGTCTGACTCTGAAGATCCCGCCCTTAGCTTCTGGTGTTTGTCTCTTTGCCCTGGGCCTGGTCACTCTGTTGGGTTTGTGCTTAGGCTGCAGTCTCCTGAGCTGTGGAGCTGAGAGCCCGAACTTCCCCCACAGTGCCCTTCCTGGTCTTCTACACGTGACTCTGAAACCCGTGCTCCCTGGTCAGCCTCCTACCGACTTCGGGATTAAATGGGGCAGCTGGGCACTCTTGCCTGGGGCTGAAAGTAGTCAGCAGCGACCTTTTTCCTCAAGAAGTCGATCAGTTGTCTCTCCTCCCCTCCGCCAGGAGAATGCAGGGTCCTGCTCTTCTCCTCAGACGTGCCCAAGTTGATTCAGCAGCGGCGGAGAGACAGATTCGAAAGTAGAAATGATTCAGGGCCACAGTTCAGGTTTTATTACGTCCCACTGCAAGGTTTTGGAAAGGCTACCATTGTGCTCATCAAGACCAGGGAATATATAAATACTTCTAGGACCTAAACTGCTGTGAATTGGGGTTATCCAAGATACATGCCTGACATCCGGTTTGTGCTCTGGCAGTATATTCAAGTGAAAAATACTGGGAAAGGGAAGACTTTTCATTTGAAAGGATTGGCTATCTCTCACATTTCTGAAACAGCTTGTAGAAATATAATGGATGGACTTTATTTTGAAATTTCGAATATTTGCAAAACACATTGAGGGATAAAAACAGAGGATTAAGGATTTGAGAATTGACAAATGCTTCTGTCCTGTCCTGTCTGGAAGTCTAGAACACATCCCCACGTCTTTTGTGGAAGCATGGACGTGAGTGGTGACGCCGGCATTTTGGCCATATTAGCACTAAGTCCAGGACTGTGCAGGAAGCCCACACCCCAACCTTTGCTCTCCCCGTTTGAGCAATGTATCCTTGGGCAGCTTTCCAGATCTGCACTCAGAGCTTTTGTCTAGCCCAGCGTGAAAGAACTTTCAAAAGCCTAGACACTTTCTATTATACAAAGAGCAACCATCATGATTGAAAACATAACTGAAATCCCACAGGGAAATTAGTCCCAGATGAAAACATACCTGGGATTAGAGAGCCTTATAAGAGGGAAATTCTTTACCCAAGGTTAAGATTGTTAAATGCTTAGTAGAGATCATGACATGAAAGGGTTTAATTCTTCTGAGTGTTCTTTCATTTTGTCTTTGGAGAAAAGCGTTGTCACTGAGCAGTGGCATTCATGAAGGTTCTGAGCTATCAGTAAGCACAGTCTACATTAAACCCTTCAACCCACAAATGGGAAAACTGGCAGCCAGGGAGGCTTGGTGGTTCCAGTAATGCCACACCACAAATTCATGTCAGAGCAGAGTCCAGAATCCAGACCTTCCCATTAGGCAGGTGTTTTTACACGCAGCTTATTTGGTCTTTGTCTGCCTTGTGCCCCTCCATGTTGGTGATGTTGCGTGCCAGGAGCACCTTGGTTTCCTGCCCTGGATTCCCTTAGATTATACATTTCCTCCAGGGTCAGTCCTGCTCACTTCCTTTTTTCTTGTCCCAGCTGTCTTCCTGCTCTTCCCTCTGCCACTCCGAACTGGGGTCCAGCCAGGCACGTGTGAGGCACACAATTTTTTAAAAATATTTTTTATTTGTTTATTTTGAGAGTGAGAGAGAGCATGAGAGGGGAGGTCAGAGGAGAAGCAGACTCCCCATGGAGCTGGGAGCCCGATGTGGGACTCGATCCCAGGGCTCTGGGACCATGACCTGAGCCAAAGGCAGTTGCTTAACCAACTGAGCCACCCAGGCGCCCGAGGCACACAATTTTGATTCTCCTTTTCTTCTACTTTCTCTTCTCTCCGCCGACCGGAAACCATTCCTCTTTTTTCTCAACAAACGAAACAAAACAAAACTCCCTCCCTACCCTCTCTGTGAGTAGGCTCAGTAACTCTCTACGTTGCTAAATCTTCTTCTATGAGAACCTCACCCTCCTTTGGTGCAGAGGGCAAAGTTTGGCAACTGAAGGGAGAATGCAGTGAGAATGTATTCATTAAAAGGAGTGTAGGCTGTAAAGGACCTCAAGGTTTTCCCCAAAGACTTTGCCGTGAGCAATGCCCACTCAAGCACCCGTTTTATGATGAAGAAGTTAGTTTTACTGTGGATAATTTAAAAAATGTTTGTTCATCCTGTCATTCATTTCACTAATAAAACATATTCATTGTGCTCCTACTATGTGCAGGGCCTGCATGCTGGAAATACAGTGGCTCAAGGGCACACATCATCCTTGCACCCATAATCCTTATGGTTTACGTGGAAAACAGATACTAAATAAATTACAATAGGTGTGGTGAGTGACCCTTCTGCGAGGGGATGTGTGAGGGTTCAGGGGACAGAGCAGGAAGACCTAACTCAGTGTAAGCCTCCGCAAAGCCTTTCTAGAAGGAATGCTAGAAGGATGTGCGGAACCTGGTGAGATGGAAAGAGGAGGTGGTGGGTGAGGTCTTAGCAGGAGACTGAGTGAGGCTCATCTGAGGAACTGAGAAGGGTCTGTGAGTCTGAAGGACAGATTAGGAACGGGAGAATGCTCACTCCCAGGGGAAGGGAAGAGGTAAGCTCATTCCAACCAAGGACAGCCTTGTACTCCATGCCAAAAAGTTTGGGTTTCCTCCCAAGAGTAGGGGGAAACCACTGCAGTTTTTTTTTCAAAGATTTTTATTTATTTATTTGTCAGAGAGAGAGAGAGAGCACAAGCAGGCAGAGTGGCAGGCAGAGGCAGAGAGAGAGAGAGAGAAGCAGGCTCCCCGGTGAGCAGAGAGCCTGATGTGGGACTTGATCCCAGGATCCTGGGATCATGACCTGAGCTGAAGGCAGTGGCTTAACCGGCTAAGCCACCCAGGCATCCCCCACTACAGTTTTTTAAGCTGGGGAGAGACACCGTGAAATTTGTCTTTTTGACCAATAATTATGGTTGCAATTGGAGAGAAGGATGAGGGACAACTGGAGATAAGAAGTAGGGCTATCTATCATAACTCCAGAAAAATGATGCCCTTGTCTGGGGTAGAGGCAGAAAGCCCTGGGTAGATTTGAAATAGGTATAAATGGTAAACCCCACATGTTTTTGGAGTATGATGAGTGTGCATGTAGGTTAGGGAAGGGGGAGGGATTGAGAATGATGGTGTCTGGCTCAGGCATCTGCTGGGTTGTGAAAAAAAGACGGTGAGCTTGTTGGAATCACATTGGATTAGCCTATATCCATACAGGAAGGGGAACAGGGAGGAGCTAACCAGTGCAGAGAAGGTCAGATCTCGCCTGCATTTACTTATTTGTGGAATTTGGACAGCATTTACTTATATATTTAGTTTTTTAAAAATGTGATCATCAATGTTACATTTTATACATAATAATATCTAGTTGTCTTCTTAGTTCTTAAATTATTTCAGGACATACATATTTGGATATTATCCCCTAATTAGCACATACAAAGCTCTCATTCTTTTTTGTATTTTATTGTTATAGAAGGCACATATAGAAAAGTATGTATAATGAAAGTATATATACAGCTCGTTGACTTTGCACAAAGATAACTTTACATCTGTGTAACCACCACCCAGATCACAGAATGCTACCAGATCTCCCCAAAACTCCCTCATGCACCTTCTAGTCACTACCCACAGTCCTGGCTGACCCTAGATTAATTTGTCCTGTTTTAAAAATTTATATGCATGGAACCATACAGTATGTAATCTCTTGTGTTGACTCATCCTTTTAAATGACTATGTGTTACTCCAGTGTATGAATGTACCATAATTTATTTAACCAATCCCCTCCAGTTGGTATTTTGGTTGTATCCATCATTTGTTATCACAGACAATGCGGCAATAAAGTCTTCATAAATAACCTCAAAATGGTACCAGTATATCAGCGATGTTTTCTAGCTGCAAGTAACTTAAGTACCAACTAAAAGCTGCCTGAGCAGTAAGGACATTCATTATCTCACTTGGAAGTCTAGAAGCAAGCGGTTCCAGCCCTGATTAAGGTAATGGCCCAAAGCTCTTACCGAGGCTCTTCTTCCCTCCTTTCTCCTGGGCAGTCCACAGGGTGCTGTCTTTATCCTCTGGGCTGGCTCCCCTCATGGGCCCAAGGTCAGTGCCTTTTGTATTCCTCACCTTGTGAAATTTCTGTTCCTATATATTTTGCCCATTTTTCTATCAGGTGTTGGTTGTTTTCTTAAAATTTAATTCTTTAAACTGTTTCCTTTTTGACTTATTTATCTTTTCAGCATTCGTAGGCTCTCTCGTCATTCCCTTGTCATTTGGTCACATCTCTTACACTTTAAACTCACGCTCTGTTTTAATCAGATCAGTGCTCATTTTAACAGTTCCCATGCATTTTAATGTCTTTAATTTACTGGGACTCTTAGTTTCCCCTCACTGCAGAGATGTCTCTCTTTGCTGTTTTCCTTTAATGTCCTGAGTTCTGAGTTCTTGGCATTTTTTTTAAGGTGCCAAGCAAAGAGTATCTGCCTGGGCAGATATCATGCTACCCAAAGTGGAAATTGTATGTGTAGAGTATAATGTTATAACCAAATAGCCCAAAAAGTTTGTTTCATGCATGCTTACTACTTTGGAATCAGTTAAAATATATAGAAGTCATCAGGACACAAAAAATACATTTTCGTGTTTGGAAAATAGGACTTTTTCTATAGTCAAAACACTAAAAATGTTTTAGCTATCTACAATCATATTTATATGAAGATTTTTGTCTCAACGTTTTATTATGAAAATATTCAAACATTCAGAAAGGTTGAAAGAATTATACAAATACCTGGGGCACCTGGGTGGCTCCATGGGTTAAGCATCCAACTCTTATCTCAGCTCCAGTCTTGACCTCAGGGTCGTGAATTCGAACCTACTTAAAAAACAAAAGAAAACAAACAAACAAAAGCTCACAACGCCCATCTACCCACAGACTAGATGCTGTAGTTGATAGCATTTTGCTAAAGCTCCTTTATCACGTATCTATCCACTTAGCCTATTATCACTTTATCTTATTTTTTTAAAGGACTTTAAAGTTGCAGACCTCAGAGTATCTCATCCCTAAATACATCCACAGTTACATCACTAACTAGAATTCAAGGTTTGTTTATGGGTTTTTTGTTTTTTTTTTTTTAGGTAAAAATGCTATGCGGTGAAATGCACAGATCTTAAGAGTACTAGTAGATAAGTTTTGAATGTCAGTGTTTTCATTTCCTGATAACACCGTCAATTCTCAATGTTTTGAATTATTCCTACCGAGATACCCACATCAGTCCAAGCACTCAAAGATCAGTGTCACCCTTGCCAGTTTCTTTGCATAAGTTACCCTTCCTCAGGCACCAGAGCCAAGTAAGTGTGTCTCAGCTGATTCTCTCTCAGGCTTGGCCCTCTCCCTTTCCCAGGCTCTGTGTGTCCCTTTACCCCCACCCCAGGGGGGGTGGGGGAGGCTGGAAGGTCTGGTGTGGTACGCAGTGAAGAACAGATATTGCTAGTCCCAAGGGCATTGGGATGGTGTTTACGGGTGGAGAACAGAGCCAGCCTACAGTAATGGTGTCCAGGAGAGAAGGAGTGCATAAGTATGGGTTCTGGATCCTTGAAGCACTGGATATTTGGGGCAGAGAGATAGGAGGCAGAATTACCAGGACTAAGGAAAAGGAGAAGAAAAGGAAGGAAAATTGGTAGCAGCTCCCCTGTGCAATGGTTAGAGGAGCAGACACAGGCTCAGACCACTTATGTCCGTGTCCCTGTTCAGGCACTCATGAGCTATACATTTTTTTTTCACTGAATCTCTGTGCCTCAATTCCCTCATCTGTAAAATGGGGAGGATAATAGTATTTACTCCATTTTATTCTTGTGAGAAACATGAATTCATATAAATAAGAGTGAATCTCTTTTTTCCTGGTTGATGTGTGGCAAAGGTTTATAAAATGGATGGATGAGAGCTTGATTGGTTTAGCTTTGGGGCCAGTCTTAGACATTTACAGTTTATTTACAGGGAAGATCTCTTGCTTTTCTCTCTCAACCCCCCCCCACTTCTTCATGCCCCCCCCATCCTCCCCACTTTCTCATCTGCCTGCTGTGGCAGAAATATTATTTTAATATGAAATTGAATCACTTACTTTGCAAAAGAAGAGTGTTTAAATTGGAGATGCCTGGGAGAGTTACTGTATCAGAGTAAGAAGATCTCCTTTACAGTGCAGGTATGATCTCTGATCTTTTCTGTTTTGTATCAAAATAAAAGGAAGGATAGAGAAGACTGGAAACTAAAGGTGAGAGTATAAAGCCCCTAGGGGTAGGGGATACACAGAAGGAATAGATGAGTAAACCCAAAACAGATTTTGCTGAGTGTCAGCTTTTTAAAGCAAGCAGTATTTTTATATATGGAGCATCCTATTTTTGCAATACAAAAATATTCCATACAATAACTAAGAAATTTAAAAAACCAGGAAAGTGGGTTCAGAACAAACAGTAGACCTAAGAATCTGCTTTAAAACAAACAAACAAACAAACAAAAAAACGTGGAATAGGGGCGCCCAGGTGGTGCCATCAGTTAAGCATCCAAGACTTGGTTTCCACTCAGGTCCTGATCTCAAGGTCATGAGATGGAGCCCTGCATTGGACTCCGTGCTCAGTGCGGAGTCTGCTTGAGATTCTCTCTCTCCTTCTGCCTCTGTCCCTCCTGCTCATGCCCTCTCTTTCTGTCTCTAAAATAGATAGAAGCTTAGTTTCACATTGTTAGCCAGCCCTCACTTCTAGGAGATTTTTGTGGGAGATCTGTTTTCAAGTCCGGGATGAGGGGACAGTACTATCTTTGTGTTGGGTCCCTCAATAATGGGTCCATGGTCAAAGGAGTGAGACTGATACAAAGCGAAGGTCATGCACAGCTTTACTTCGTGCCAAGCATCAAGAATCAAACCCACTGCCAAACAGACCGGTGGGGCCCGCCCCTTACAGAGAGGGCGACCCCTCCCTGCCTCACAGACTAACTTTTATAGAGCAAAGGCCATGTGGTTGGCCACACAGGTGGCCGATGAGATTGTAACACACAGAGAAAGCGGCACAGTCATGCTAGGTCACACATAAGTGACCAATTGAATTACAATTTACCCTATAGTAGACATCTGAACTAGCCTATCACCTTGGTCAGAATGGGCGCCCAAAAGGCGGGGCCCACACGGCTTGGTAGCTAGGGAGACAGTATGTGCGCTCTACTGATTGGATGTCTCCACCTGACGCAACTCACCTGCGCACTCGGCTGTGATCTCCACCTGACCTGACCCACCCTTGTATTTGGGCTTTGTTACCTGGGACTGGTTTCCCGGACTTGCTTTTAAGTCAGTTCCCCTGGGGGGAGGGGGGCAGGGTCAATGTAAGTTTTGCTGCGTAAGCAACAAAATGGCTGTTCGACCGAGGGGGTCTGCTCTGGCTGAATAGGCCCTTACATTTGAAAATGCTGGTTGGAGCGCCGGGGTGGCTCAGTCGGTTAAGCATCTGCCCTCGGCTGGGGTGATGATCCCAGGGTCCTGGGATGGAGCCGGATGTTGGACTCCCTGCTCAGCAGGAAGCCTGCTTTCTCCCTCTCCCTCTGCCCCTTCCCCCTGGGCTCGTGTTCTTTCTCTCTCTCTCTCGTTCACGCTCTCTCAAATGAATAAATAAAATCTTAAAAAATTAAAAATAAAATAAATAAATAAAAGTGCTCATCAGTCTGGACTGTGGGCTCAATGCTGTCGGTTTGGAACGCCCTCGGGTGGAAAGTGAAGCTCAGAGTCATGCCATTATCGATCTTGCCTTTATTTCCTGACTATTGCTGTGTACACAGAGCTTCACCTTTTACACCCTCTTTCCCAACAGTCCTCGCAGTGTTTTTGCAGATTGATCTGTTAGCATAAACTCAATTATCAGTTTACTCTGATCACAATCACCGTAACAGCTGCTATAAAATTTACTTTTACAGTTGACATTAGTGTAATCTGGCTCGTCGTGGCTCACAAGTGCTTTCTTGCATCTGCGAGAAGCTCAGCGGAGGCAGCATTCACAGGGGGTCAGCATGTTCTCTGGCAGAATGCCAGCGCCATATGGGAACTATACTCTGAACTGCCTTTTAAAAAACCCACTCCGAGCTCCGTCCAGACCCCTTCCCATCCACACCAGCTCAGGGCCCCACCCACCATCTCATCCGAAAAGGCACAACCTCTAGGATTTTGGAGACTTGCAACAAACAAAATGCAGGCTCGGGGACATGAAATGCTGTAGGCTCTCTGCCCCTGCAACTTCATTTTAGGAGAAAGACGGAGCTCAGTTACTCTGGAGCCTTTCAAAGCCGGGGGATCATTTCAAGGTAGGCATGGTTTGTCCTTTAAACAGCTGTTCCCTTCCCTGCAAATTTCAAGCAGGGGATGCATTGAATTAGTATTTCACCTAAAGCTGAGGAATAAGATTCTTTGAGCAAATATCTTTTGAGTCCCTACGCTGGGCAGGCCTGCCTGCTAATGGCAGCTCACACTGTGTGTTGACCTTAGAGGCGGGAGAGGCAGAACAGTGTGGACCTGAATATTACAACAGTCTGACCAGTGTGTTGATTTTGACCCTGGAACTGAGCAGGGACTTCGGGGGCGGTGGTGGGGAGTGGGGGGACGCTTTTGCCGGGGCCATCAAGAATAAACAGGACTTTGGGGGCAACTGGGTGGCTAAGTCAGTGAAGTAAGTGTCCAGCTCTTGATTTCGGCTCAGGTCATGATCTCACGGTTTGTCAGCTCCCCCCGAGGCAGGGAGCCTGCTTAACATTCTCTCTATCCCCTTCCCCCTACCTTAAAAAAAAAAAAATAAAATAAATGGGACTTTGATCCCTCAGAATGGAGAAGACTACATTCCAGTTACTACTACTCTGTACTAAAACTTAAACTAAAACTGTCCTAAAACTTAACCGTTTCATGAAGCTCACAGATTCTGTGGGTCACGAATTTAGCCTGAGTAGAAGGGGGACAGTTTGTCTCTGCACCACACTATCTGGCTTCTCAACTAGGAAGACTTGGAGGGTGGGGGTGATCCCACAAGTGGGAGCTGGAATTATCTGGAAGCATCTCCCCTCACATGTCTGGCCATTGACACTGACTAGTGGATGTGACCTCCGCTGGGCCGTCAGCAGAAGTGCCTAATTGAGGCCTCTCCCTGTGGCCTGGTCTTCCGCACAGCATGGCAGCCTCAGGATGGTGGCGTTCCTAACTTGTCAGCTCAAGGATCCTAAATTGAGTGTTCCCGGACGATGAGGCAGGAGCTACAAGGTATTTTCTGACTAACTTCTTTGGGAGTCACATGGTATTGCTTCCACCAAATTCTATTGGGCTACAAAAGGGACCCTGGTGGGCCTTGCTCAGATTCTGCAAGAGGGGACATAGACTCTGACCTCTTATAGGAAGACAAATGGCCAGTGGGAAAAAAATGTCGCGGCTATGCCAAGAAAGCATGAGAGCACATAGGGTGTTTGCAGGGAGGGGGTGGTCTGGTGCTGCTGGAATATTGAGTGTGGGGTAGAAAGTGGCAGACAGCAGGCCCATAAATGTAGATTGGGGCCATCGTGTGAAAAATCTTCCCTGCCTTTGTGGCAGGCACCCTATCTTAAGCCATATGTCACGGAAGAAATAAAATTGTTTTTTTTACAAGTCAGTCCACTTTTTCTTTTGAGAAATTACATCGGGGTGTGAGAAAATCTGCGTCCGGGGTAAAATTCTGCCATTCTGCCTGGTCTGAGCTCAGTCCTCCTTCTTCCTTCCTTTGGGGCATTTGCAATGGGAGGGAGCTGGTTCTCTGCTCATTTCTGTCCAAGCTGGCGTCTGCCCAAATGTGCCTGCACCCATTTTTTGTCCTGAGTTGGTGATGCAGCAGGGTCCCACTGTGCTGTCCCTTACTGTAGGGCTCCTTGAGGTCCACTCTATTCCAGCTAAAACTGTGCCCTTCACTGGGACACAGGGAAAATGTGGCTGCTCTCCTGCCCTTTTCTGGGGCTGCAGGAATTCTGTGAGTTTGTCTGGCTTCTCTTCAGTCTACTTACTTTGTTTCATTCCTGAGCTGAAACATTTCTAAGACTGGAGACCTTGGGGACCTCCACTTGGGCTGTGACTATCAGACCCTTCCCCTCTAGAACCTCTTAATCTGGCAGCACCCCCTCGCTCTCTTTTGCTCTGAAAATTAGGTTCCCTTCCCTGCAGCGTAGAAGCTGCATTGAAGTACGCTTTTATTTTATTTTATTTTATATTTTGAAAAAAATTTATGTATTCATTTGAGAGAGAGGAGAGAGAGAGAAAGAGCATGAGTAGGGGAGAGGGGGCAGAGGGAAGGGGAGATGCAGGCTGCCCACTGAGCAGAAAGCTCTATGCTCAGTGCCCATTCCCAGGACTCCGGGATCATGACCTGAGCTGAAAGTGGACACTCAACTGACTGAGCCACCCAGGCACCCTGATCTTCTTATATATTGAAACAATTATCATCATAAACCCAAGGGCAGACACAGAGGTGCACTCAGATCCCCCTTCAAGGACGAGCCGGGTGCCCGGCTCTGAGAAGTATGGCTGGTTGTGGGACAGCTTCCTGCCTCTCTCCTTTTCCGAATCTGGCTCAGCTTTTTTTTTTTTTTTTTAAATACACATAACATAAAATTTTCCATCAGTGATAGAACACTTAGAACAGCCCTAGGGACACTCATGATATTATGCAAACCACCAACCCTACTTAGTTCCAGAACATTCTCTTTACTACAAAAGGAAACCCCTTATTCATTAAGCAGTTGATCCCTCTTGCCCCCTCACCCCAACCCCCAGCAAACTCCAAGCCCTGTGGATTTACCTAGTTTGGACATTTCATATAAAAGGAATACACGGCCTCTTGGATCTGGTTTCTTTTACTTAGCATGTTTTCAAAGCTCATTCATTGGCTATTGTGAATAGCCATGAACATCTGTGTACAAGGTTTCCTTTGAACACCTGTTTTCAATTCTTTGAGGGTATATTAATTTGGGAATAGAATCGCTGGGTCATAGAGTTATTTATGCTTAACATGTTGGGAAACCGCCAGACTGTTTTCTGCACTGGCTGTGTCATTCGACATTTCCACCAGCAGTGTATAAGGGTTCCAACATTTCCACGTCTTCACCAGCCCTTACTATCTAGTGTCTTGGCTATGGCCACCCTGTGGGTGTGGAATGGTATTTCGTTATGGTTTTGTATTGTTCTATTATTTTTTTTTAGAGATTTTTATTTATTTGTTTGAGGGAGAGTGAGAGAGATCATGAGCAGGGTGGAGAGGTAGAGGGAGAAGCAGACTCCCTGTTGAGCAAGGAGCCCTGTGTGGGAGTTAATCCCAGGACCCTGCGATCATGACTGGAGCCCAAGGCAGACATTTAACTGACTGAGCCACCCAGGTGCCCTCATTATGGTTTTGATGACAAACGATGAATCTGATGAATGATATTCACCATCTTTTCTTTGCACTGGCCATTTGCGTAGCTTTGGCTAAATGTCTATTCAGGTCCTTTGCCCGTTTTTAAAATTGGATTGTCTTTTTGTTATTGAGTTGTAGGAGTTCTTTATATAGTCAGGATACTTGCCTCAGCTTTTAAATTGAGATCCCTGCTGCTGGGGCATCCCCTTGACTAATGACTGGCTAGGACAGTGGTAGAAACTTTTGGCTGTTTCTGTCCTATGCAGGTCTGCTTTTAAGGCAATCTTTGCTCCAAAGATCCCTGTTGGACTGGTAGAAATTTGTCAGGTCTGCATCACAGTCACTGATGCCCAATCCTGCTCCCTCTCCTTTTATCTTTTGCCAGTGTTGCTCCTCAGGAAATCTTTTGAATACCTACCCATCTCAGCATCTGCCTTCCCTAAAACACAACCTGTGACAACTTGGCAGAAAAGTTGGCATTTATTTCGAAAGCAAAGTGCTGCTTAAAAGGGTTTGCAACATAGAATATGATGTGCTTTAAAAAAGGTTACTAACACCGTGTAGGCAAAAATGTAACAGAGAGCCTATTAGTCAGAGTATCAAAATTGGGGTAAGAGATGATGGTGAGGGACAACTAAATTAGGAGATGGAAAGTGGTGGGGATGGAGTCACTTGATCCTGGGCCCTTCAAACACACAGCTGGCCCATGTCCTTCCTGGGCTGAGATCCATTATTCTTTTACTATACTCTTGAATTTGATTCTGCTAGGGTTTTAGTTAGGATTTTCCCATTGATGACTGTAAGTGACACAACAGGTCTATGGTTCTTCTGTGTGCATTCTTTCCAGGCTTTTGTAAAAGGATTATGTCATCTTCATAAGTTGGTTAGTGTCCCATTTTCTTCTGTACTCTGCAGCATTATATGTTATGGGAATGACGTGTTTCTCCAAAATTAAAAAATACATAGTTACAGACATAAGAGCATTTTGAATTATAAACTTTATATATACATATATGTGTGTGTGTGTGTGTGTGTGTGTGTGTGGTTTCTTCTTAAAACACTGGCTGATTTTTGTTTTCTAGAAGATAATCCATTTCATTGAAATGTTCAAATTCATTACCTTTTAAATACATGCCCACAGATAATATTTTATGATCAAAATTGTGTTATTATAAGAACTTTGGAAAAGAGAGGAAATGAGAACCACTTATAATCAACTGAGAGAGAGAGAATTGGTGTTAACATTAAGGAGAGGGTGTTCCTTCTGTTTTCTTTTAAATTAAAAAAAAAAAATCCTGCATATAAAAAAAAAGCTAAGAGCCCGAATGCTTATGCTAAAAACAACTCCTGCCCCAAACCAAGAATTAATAACAGTTTCAGCTCTCCAGGAAAATGGAGTCTTAACCCAGTCAATCTGGAGTCACCTGATCAACACTAGTTCTATCATCTGCCTAATAGACCCCTGACCCCCACTAAAGGGAAGAGACCGTGCAATGGCAGACCCACTTTTTAGCCTAGCATATCTCCCTTCTGGTGTAGAAGTCTTTCATTTTGTACAGGTCTCCAGAGCTTCTTCCTGTCTGCTACATCAGATGTTGCCTGATTCAAATTGATTTTTGCTCAAACTCTTAAAGATGTTAATATGCTCCATTTATCTTTTAACATCTCCTTTAGAATTTCTGTTTGCTTGTCTTCCTTCTTAAAATTACATTTTTTAAAAAAATTACACTTTTTCATAGGTTTATCTCTTTATAATGTCTTCAATAGCTCCTAAAATTTTTATATTAACCTCACTGTTTTCCAGTTTGTCAATTGATAATTTTTTTATTCTGTCTTTGCAGTAGTCTTTTAGGCCATTTTGACTTCTAGATAAAGCATTCTGTCCATTTATTCTGTTTTTCTTGCCTAGGATTTGTTTTTGTTTTGTTTTGTTTGGACAGCTTTATTGAGTTATGATTTAGCTTACTGTAAAATTTATCCATGGTTAAACAGCCAATTCAGTGCTTTTCAGTAAATGTACTGAGTTGTGCACACATCACTACAATCCACACATTTCTATTATCTGAAAAGATCTCCCCATAGGGGCGCCTGGGTGGCTCAGTCGGTTAAAGCAGCACGGGACCCTTCCACTCACGACATGATCTCAGGATCCTGGAGTCCCGTGGTGGGCTCCCTCTCAGTGGGGATTCTGCTTCTCCCTCTGTCCTTCTTCCCCACCCCCTTTCTCTCTCTCTCAAACAAACAAATAAATAATCTAAAATAATAATAATAATAATGATGATCATATCTCCCCATAAATAAGGCAACTAAAAAGAAAGTGAATGAATGAATGGATGAATGAATGAATAGACCCCCTCCCCCCATGCCTGTTTATATTCAGTCCTCAGTCTCTGCTCCAGCCCCCGGCAACCACTGGTTTGCTTTCTTTGCCAATAGACTAGCTTTTTCTGGACATTTCATGTCACAGAATCATATAATATACGGTCCTTGGTGCCTGACTTCTTCCACAGAGCATCACGTTTTGGAGAGCCATCAACATGTCAGTACTTCTGATGCTTTATTATTTATTTTTTAAATTTTTTAGTGGGGAGAGGCAGAGGGAGAAAGAGTATCTTTTTTTTTTTTTTAAAGATTTTATTTATTTATTTGACAGAGATCACAAGTAGGCAGAGAGGCAGGCAGAGAGAGAGGAGGAAGCAGGCTCCCCGCTGAGCAGAGAGCCCGATGCGGGGCTCGATCCCAGGACCCTGGGATCATGACCTGAGCCGAAGGCAGAGGCTTTAACCCACTGAGCCACCCAGGTGCCCCGGGAGAAAGAGTATCTTAAGCAGGCTCCGAGCAGGGCTCCATCTCACAACCTTGAGATCATGACCTGAGCTGAAATCAAGACTCGGACAGTTAATCCCCTGAGCCACCCAGGCGCCCCCGGATGTTTTAGATATGTTCACCTACCCCTTCTGGTGGTATCTCTTAGATTTAGGTAGCTCCCTCTTAAGGCACACAGAAACCAGCACCTTTCCAGACTACTTGAGGACCTTTTGCAAATCTCTGGACCTCTCTCTCAGGACAACTCCCTTATCTCTGATATATCACTCCATACCTTTTAGATATTTTGTAGACAATTTTTTTGCTGTTTTATAAAAACATTGTCCCAGCAGTGTTTTTTCTCTGAGTCCTCCAGACAACATTTCCTTTCCCTTAAAAGCTACAGAATCTTTGCCTAGGATGTAAAAATCCTCTCCTCTGTGAATGAGGCAAGGTCTGTTAGAGGCTGGGGATGGTCCCTGGGCAGGGGACCTGCTGTTTGGACCCTCCTTCACCAAAGTGAAGCTTTCAGATTTCTCCTCTCAGGCTGACAGAATCAGTTTCTGGTGCCTATCAGGCTTTTTGTGACAGAAGCAGAACTTTTCCCTGGGCTCACATTCTAGGATTTTCCGAGTGCAGAACCAGTCCAAGAAGCTGTCTAGTGGAGTGAGAGCCTCCGCAGTGGGCAATGGAGCAATGGGCCATGACTCTATCCTGCTTGCTCCGCCCGGCTCTCCAAGGGAGCCTGAAGCTCCCGTTCTCTCAGCCAAATGGGGTACCCGGGAGACATTTGCTGTTCTGGGGGGGACTCCCCTCCCAAGATGCAGTGGTGTATCGAGCAATGGTGGTTGTTGTCATTGAATGGTTAGAGAAATGAAGCTGGCTCATGCGGGTGCGGAGTGGTGAGGCGCAACTTTGGTTCAGATCAGTTTCGATGAAGCTAACTTGCCCATATGAGCAGGACTTGGGTCTACTTGTCTGGTCAGGATGAGGACAGGTAGCCTTGTCTGCAGCTGTCCTTCATTCTGAGCCTGAGTGTGTATCATTAGGAACATGTTTCTATTAGTTGCAGTTAGTGTCCAAACACATGGCACATAGTGGGACTGTCTTTTGGACTTTGGTGGGTGGTCTTTGTCCGTCAGGGTGGCATCTTAGTGAGTTGGAAGGGCGATGGTAGCCTGGAGGCAGTCTAAGGACTCTGTATTTAGATCTATAGGAATTAGAAACCCTTTGCTGACTTCAGTGTGGAGAGGGGAGTTGAGTGGGCCATACGTCAGAGTTGGGACACAGGGACGGAGACCATTTAGGAGGCTGCCATCATCATCTGTGGAAAACAAAGTGGTGGCCTGGCCAGGGCAGTGCAGCTGGAATGGAAAAGAATGAATACTTTCTTATTTTTCCCCTAGGGGGAAAAAAGATTTGTGTGGTAAAATATAGATAACATAATGAGATACCTAGAGTAATCCAACTCCTAGAGACAGAAAGTAGAACAGTGGTTGCCGGGAACCAGGGGAAGGGGCTGGGGAGTTTGTATTTAATGGGCATAGTTTCAGTTTTGGAAAATGAAAAAAGTTCTGGAAGTGGATGGTGGTGATGATCACACAGCAACGAGGAAGTATCTCATGCCACAAGACTATGCACTTAAAAATGGTAAATTTTATAACATAAAATTTTAACCTCTATTCTAATTTCTGTTTCTGTTTAACCTCTATTCTAATTTCTGTTTACCTCTTATTCTTTGTTTTTTAAATCTGTGCTGATAGCTTAAGTTCCTTTCCTGCCAGAAGGCTGAGGGATAAAAAAGAATGGGTATTCTCTTAAGATTGCTTCCAAACATTGTTTTTCTCAATATTTTTATTTAAAAAGAACATCAGTATCTGATCCTACTTTACGGACGATAGTCTGGTTCCTTCAGAGTTGTGAGATTTTATTATAACATATTTTTTTCTAGAAAATGCCTTTACAGTATATCCCCACTTCCCTGTCTGCAAATGCTCTCTGGTGTGACTAGCTGTGCATCTGAGGAGATTGAATATAGACACCAGATACCTCAGCTTCCATAAAACAAGCTCAGTAGCAGTTACAAGAAAACCCAATGGTCAGCTACTAAAATTCTTTCCTGTTACCAGCATTATCATCCTGTGACTATACGAATATATATTCAGCATATATATATATATATATCTTTTCTTTTTCTTAGGCTCTGGAATAGCTGTGTAGCCTGTGTTTATTTTGATGTGTTTTATACATTTTTGTACCTCTAACCTGACTGACCATACACTGATGAAGGTTCATTCTCATAGCAACTAACTCTGGCACAGTGTAGATACAGTTGTAAGCTCAACAATACAGAACTCACACTGACAGGGTCTCTCTTGGCAAATACAGTATCTTGACCGAGGTTAACTGAATGACTAAGTGTGTTGGGTACTGCACTGGAGACAATAAGACTCTTTCACAGTGTGGATCCAGAACAGGAAAGTTTTTTGTTTCCTCAGAAAGTGCTATAATGATTGTTGTCCTCGACCACTTGTGAAATCTTGGTGTTGATTCTTCTTTAGGTCCAGAGCTTGTAATTGACTGGACTCTGTAATTATTGAATACTTTTCTTGGAGAACCTTAGAACTTTTGGAGTCGAAGACATTTATGTTTGATAGAAATGCTTAAGTTTCTTTTTTGCGGTACAGATGGAGTAAGAAAATCCAATAGTAACAAAGGTTCATTGCCCTATTGTCTTGAGGGCAGCTCATCTTCTCGCTCAGGGCTAAATGTCCCGTGAAACCGATCAGAAATGGTACAAAGAGGTTTTAATGGAATCTTTCTCTTTTTTACACCAGCTGTGGAAATTGATGTCATTTATAGCTGACAATGAAATGAGAATCTGAATATTCTTAGGTATTTTCTAACAGAGTGTTCATTGGCTGCAATTCAGAATGATATCACCCTTTTATTAGCCAGGAGGTACCCCTCCACTCCATTCTCTCCTCTGACAAGTATTCATTGAGTACTCTTTTAGGTGTCAGATACTTTATAATTAAATTCTTAACCTTAGGACTTGGTGTCGATGGTTTGCCAGACTTTAAATTCTACTGGATCATGTAGGTTCAAGTTAATTAATTCTAGGCACTAAAAAAATGAGACTTCCTGTTAAGATGAAAATTAATCTTACAAGATTAATACAGATATTTGAAAGCCTTCTTGGAATTGAAACAGCTTTTAAGATCTTCAAATTTTGACAGGTTGGGCCAGAATGACTCTACAAACAAACAAACAAAACATTGAGCTTTAATATACATTTCAAATTGTTTCAGGGTATTGGAAATAATAAAGGACATGTTCAGTAACACACAATGTGTTAATTCTAAGTAACTATTTTAGGAAACCCATAAATTGTGGTTTGATAATCCCCTAAACATGACTGCTGACCACAGACATTTATAATTCAGATGACTTTTTTTATGCTACTAGAAGTTACATGGGATATTCTTGAGTAAAGACATGAATTTTCTTTCACTGGACCTCCGACAACAACTAATCTTATCTTATAAAATTCTATGTTAATGGAGAGTCTATTTGGGAGTGTGCCAGATGCAATTTTTCCTATTGGTTTTCCTGTTCTGTTAATAAGAATCTGAAACATACATCTATTGAGTTGAAGGCTGACATGTAATTCTCTGCTTCAGAGACATTAAAGAAATGGGAATTATTAGTGTTAACTCAACTTGAGTCAGCTGTTCAATAGAATTAAATATTGGAGATATAGTAAACCTTGTGTTTTTGTTTCTTTTCATATTCACCAAAGAAACTGTCCTGATTAGATGACATTTCAATGTAAAGAAACTAAAATTTCATCATTCTCCTTTTCCTGCTTTTTTTTTTTGTGTGTATATGGGTGAAAAGGGAGGAATGTCATGCAAGAAGGAACTTATTTCACAAAACAAAATATATGGCTTGCCTTAAGATTTTAAAAGAGTAATTTTTTTTTTTTTTTTTTTTTTTTTTTTTAGATATATGTATTTGTTTTGGGGAGGAGAGAGAGCACAAGTGGGGGGATGGACAGAAGGAGAAGAAGAATCTCCAGCAGTCTTCCCACTGAGTGTGAGCCTGATGTGGGACTCTATCTCACGTACATGAGATCATGACCTGAGCCAAAACCAAAAGGCCAATACTTAATATGGTTCTCAATCCCAGGACCCCAAGATCATGACCAGAGCCAAAGGCAGACCCTAACCCGACTAAGCCACACATGTGCCCCTAACGGAATAATTCTTAAAATGATTTCTCTTGCCCTTATATCTGCAAGGAGTTCTGAAAAATTCTAAGATTTCAGACTCTTTTTTCTGTTGCATTTATATTTCATATTTCTCACTCTTTGCTCTTATTTATGGGAAAATGCAATTCCTATGCAGTTTCCATATTAAGAGAAATTGAGTCTGTCTCTCAATTTTCCTTTAAAAGTTGCTAACTTCAGGGGTGCCTGGTTGACTCAGTCGGAAGAGCATTCAAGTCTTGACTCTTGACCTTGGTGTTGTGAGTTCAAGCCCCATGTTTGGTGTGGAGCCTACTTAAAAAAAAGTAACATCAGCATTAGTATATTCAGAGCCTTTCAGATTAAATAATTGAAGACAACCCAAAATTTTTTAGATAGAATTAGGCTTCTGACCCAAATTACATCTTAAAAAATTATATCCAGTATATGACAATAAAAAAGTTCTAAATTACAGCAATCTTATTTTCATCTGTGAGCTGAAGATATATTCAGCTAGGACAAACCCATTTACTTTCCATTTATGAAACATTTTACTTCTTTTTACTGTACTTTTTTTTGTAGGCGAAGTTCACTTCAGTTCTCAATTATTTTCAATCTTTCTATTTCCCTGTTAAAATATTTCATATAATCTTATCACTCTCTGGAGATAAAGAATTGCTATTGGACAAAATGTGATTTCAACGTGAGAATATTTTATGTAACTTAAGGATGGTGCTTAGTAAAATTTTATCACTTGCTTTCTTAAGAAAATTTAGATACTATAAATTTAGCCTCTAACATTCTTTGACATAATACTTATTCTCATTTTATGACATAGTGTCTTCTCTTTCATTTAATGGTTTAATAGAGTCATATTTGAAACTGGCTGGAAAGCAATTTCAAGAAATGGTTTACAGGCTACTTTTAACGGGCTGTGTTGGAGTATTTCTTGCCCTCGGATATAACATTATTAGTATTATTAAAAATTATTTGTTGATTGCCAGTGGTTGTATTTGGAGCAATGTGAGACATAAAGACACCATAATCACTGCCCTTAGCTCTATATCTGGCAAATAAAAACGATACATCCCTATCTGGTTCCTCTGGCTCTACCTCCAGTATTTTCTCCTTTAGGGAATGGACACAGTTTAGATTGAGATGATTCATTTTCACGTTATTTTTATTGGCTCGCTTCCCACAAGTATCCTTAGCAGTTAAGTTGAACTTTCTAAGAGGAAACTACTCCCTGTGAGGAGTAAGGTACACGAATGACCTTTGCATAACATTGATTCATGATTCCAGGACCTGCATTACGTTGGCATTGCTCAAATTTGTAGGTGTTGGAAATAACCTTGGAGATTAGAGGCATTCAAAACTCACTGGAAGAGAAACTTCTCCACAGGAATGCAATAAAGGGATTTCTTTTGTAACATTGGCATGGACACTTGACAAACTCTGTTTGCACCCGAGCAAGTAAGCATGGCCTTTCTTCCGCTTGCTCACTCCCACTGTGCACTGCATTCTCTGCAGGCCAGTTGACCGGACCATTCAATGGCAGGTACCAAAGGTCTTGCCCCTTTTGTACCCAATTCCAGCTGAAAGCCGAGTTTCCAAAGCAGTTTTCCTGCTCACTAAGAAATAAAAGGAGGAAGAGTGGAGGAAAGGAAGGCAGGCAGGCAGGCAGGCAGACAAGGAAGGGAGAGAGGAAAGGAAGTTACAATTACGCAGTCCCTCCAAAGACTTTTTCTAAGGGACTGTGCTAGGTTTTTGGGGGATGGGATGGGTGGGGTGGAAACACAGAGGTAAAATATAGAAGGAACTCTCCCCAACCAGGGTACAGATAACTAGAAAGGTTAAAAGTTGTATTCCAGTAGCTGAAACACAAGGTCAAAATGGTACATGCCGTAGATGGAATGCTGTTGAAATCCAGAAGGGAGAATGGACTATCTACTAGGCCCTCACACCTATTGATAGGGAAATAACACAGTCAAAATACACTGTCTCTTCTGTGTTCTCTCTTTTCTCCTACTTTCCATCAATTATTTATCACAAGAGTAGATTCATAGCAGTAGAAAAGGAAAGACAACAGAACAAGGAGGATACCAAACAATTTTAAAAATACAAAAAAAGAGATTGAGAATCTATGAGCTCCAGATGTTTCCAAGCTCCTTAAAGAGGGTAAAGTATAAAAACCCTCTTTGTAACATTTTCCCCATTCAGGGAAAAGGAGATAAAAGCATATTGCAATTCAGTGTCCATATTACGTGTATGGGCATGTGTATATGTGTCCAAAACACAAGTTTCCCAACCAATACTTGCCATGCATGTATTATATATTATGTATTCTGTAACTGAGGGCTGGGATGTAGAGATGAGGGAAGATAGCCAAGATAACTTCTAGCCTTTGATTTAAGCAACTGGGTTGGTTGATGGTACCATTGATTGAGATGGAGAAAATGGAGGAGGAAAATCTTTAGAAGTTCAGAGTAAAGAAAGTCAATGAAATGAAGATTTCTAATTTGGCCATGTTGTGGTTAGATTGCTTAGGATAGTGACTCTCAGTAAAACTCTCTTTGATTATACCCACAGTTAGAAATACATTTGACATCGAGAAACCCCCCATTTACATATGTGTGTGTAAAAGAGAGTGTGTGTATGTCCTCCTCCTTGAGCACGAGCCACGTAAGGTCTGGGCTGAGAGATGGGTCAAAGACATCACCTACGGGGTGGACCCAAAGAAGTGGCAAACCCATCATGAAAAGGCTGAGCCCACTTCCAGGACCCAGTGGCTAGTTATTTCTGAAACCCCGAGATGGCTAATGGATTGGGAAAGCTATTCCATTCTCACCAAAGTTCTGTCAGAAAAAGCATAAGAAGGAGAAAGTTCAAGGTCTTGTGTTGCTGTGAGAAAAATCGAAATTATGACATCTGAAGGGCTATCTCCATTTCTTGCAGAGGTGTCTCTTACTTAAAATCTGAACATATTTGGGGCACATGGGTGCCTCATTTGGTTAAGGATCCAACTCTTGATTTTGGCTCAGGTCATGATCCCGGGATCCTGGGATCAAGCCTTGTGTTGGGCTCCCGCTCATCGTGGAGTGTGCTTGAAATAATCTCTCTCCCTCTGTCCCTCTCCCCATTCATGCTCTGTCTTTTGCTGTCTCTTTAAATAAATAAATAAATATTTAAATAAATAAATTGAATCTTTTAAAAAAGAAATCTGAACACATTCAACTTTTGATTATTTTCTCATTTTTTTGAGCTAACCACATTAAAAAAATATAGAAAAATTTAGCAAATACTCCATTTCCAACATCAAGAATTAATAGTAATAACTGTTAACATTTGTCTTATTTGCTTCCAGGGTTTTTTTGTGCTGTTCCTTTTTTTTTTTTTTTTTTTTTTTTTTGTAGTAGGCTAATGTTTATTTTTGCTTTGACTTTGATAAGTAAGTTCACCACGGAAAGACATAAACAAACAAGATAGAAAGAAAACATTTACTTCACTTATGCACAACCAACACCACTTGTTTTACAAGTGAAGAATAAACATACAATTCATCAATGACTCTAGTCGCTATGAAATCCAGGACCTCCACTTGATAATTATGTGAGCAATTAAAAAAAATAGAAAAATGGTTATGTACCTGTATTCAAGACTGCCATAACGAATGGCCACGAATTGGATGGCGTTTAACAACAGAAATGTATTCTGTCGCAGTCTTGGAGGCCAGAAGGCTGAGGTCTAGCTGGAGTCCAGCTGCACTCCCTCTAGAGGTTCCAGGGGAGAAACCCTCCTTGTCTCTTCCAGCTTCCCAGGCTCCAGTCTGCCCTGCACAGACTATTTCCCTCCTGGAACTCACTGCATCAGTCACATTCCAGTGATTTGTCTCAGGGCCTTTGTATTACTGTTCCCTAAGCCTGGGTCACGGCTTCATCTTTCCATTAACAAATATGAAACCTTACAGACGAAGCTCACGTTTCTTTAACCACCACCCAACCCCATCCTCTCCCTCTTTGTGTCCTCACTTCCATCCGTACTGCTTGATCTGTATCTTCCAATCCATACTCTACAGTTTTCAGACATCATTATTTCACATATCTTTTTATTCATAAATGACTCCTCCACTGGCTGTGGCTATCATCTACCAAGCAGGAGCCCTACTACTCCAAAGTTATGCTCTCTCAGAGTGTGACAACAGCCCTGCTGAGGCACTGATGGAAATCTGGGTGGATGCTTGTGCAGGCATGTCTGGCCCAGAACTGAAGGGTGTTGCTGAGGAAGTGGAGCGGGCTCTGGGGGGAATTTTGGTTCCTTGTCTGTTTTCCCAGCTTAGAGAGATCTCTCCTAAAAATAGTGGAAGCTCTTTACCATCTGCACAACACAGCTGTGGGCCCCCTATTCTGAAATGAAGGGAACATTAGTATGGCTGGTAGAAGGACTTTATGTGTCTTTCTCCCATGACCGGTGGTGCATTCAGTAAGAGGCACCTTGGTGTAGGGAATATGCACTTGGGGTCCTTTTAGAACCATATACAGTAGTTCCTTTGGCTGTTCCTTATGCTAGACATCCGTGAAATCACATCCATCTGGGTTCTAAGTTGAAATTAACAGACCCAAAGCTATATTAAGCAGGGAAGGAACTTCTTAAAGAATATTAAGGTTCTTGGGGTACCTGGGTGGCTCTGTTGGAAGGGCATGTGACTCTTGTTCTTGATGTCATTCATGAGTTCAAGCCCCATGTTGGGCATAAAGATTATTTAAATAATAAAACTTTAAAATAAGTTCTTAAAAATATTAAGGTTCGGGGTGCCTAGGTGTTAGGTCATGATCCCCGGGTCCTGGGATTGAGCCCTGCTCAGCGGGGAGTCTGCCTCTCCCTCTGCCCCTCCCCCCATTCATGTGCTCTCTCTCTCTCTCTCTCTCTCTGTTAAATAAGTAAATAAAGTCTTTAAAAAAAAAAAAAAGAATATTATGGTTCTTATGAAATCTCTGTGGGGCCCAGGGAGTTAGGCTAGTTGTCCAGGAAGCCATGAACAGTACCCAGAGGATGGTGAGAGCATAAGTTGGCACAACCAACTGGAAAATTGACTACCATAATCTCCTGCATCTGAAAATACACTCATGATATGATCCAGTAGTTTCACTCTTAAGGTGTATACATAACAGAAAGGCACACATTTGCTCATCACAACGTATGCTAGAACATTCATGGCAGCACTGTGTTCCCAAATTGGAAACCACTCAGGCGCATGGTACAATGGATATAATCAGTGTTGAGAATTCACATGGTAAAAACTATATAACCATCCAGGATGAACTACAACATGGAAAAGAATGGATGAATCTGAAAACAATGTGGAGTGAATGAAGCTTGGAAACAGTACATTCTGTACAATTACGTTTGTATAAAATTCAAAAACCAATGAAACTAATCTACGGTATTAGAAATAACAATAGCATTTACCCTTGGGGCAGTCATGGTTGAAGGGGCAAGAATGTGGCATCTGAAGTGTGGGTTGCATTCTGTTTCTTGATCTAGACATGGCTACTTGGGTGCGTTCAGTTTGCATGTTAGGTGCTGTTCTGTAGGTATATTATACTTTAAGTAAAAAGCAGTGCAATGTGATGCAACATAATATAATACAACACACGATATAATACAATACAGGTGCTTGGATAAAGCTATAAACAGGACAGATGTTACGAATGGCAAGTGCTTTGTTAGAAGGAAAGACTATGTAGCAAGTCAGATATAACTAGAGGTGGGGAGAAGCTGACCACATGGAAGGTCAAAGGGGACCGGATAACCTGGGTGAAGTCACCACGGCCTGGGCTCTGGTCCTCAGTCTTGAACACCTAGTTACTCAAGGTGTTGGCACTACCTCTCAGGAGCAGACTTTCATTAATGGAAATTTGCGGGGCTCCTGGGTGGCTGATCCCAGGGTCCTGGGATTGAGCCCCACATCAGGCTCCCTGCTCAGCAGGAAGTCAGCTTCTTCCTCTCCCTCTGCCTGCTGCTCCCACTGTTGTGCTCTCTCTCTCTCTCTGACAAATAAATAAATAAAACCTTTAAAAAACCCGATATTTATGTATTAAAAAAAAAGAAGAAAATCGCCATAATGTACAAAACCCTGGCCGTCCATTCATTCATTTAGAAGTAAACAATATATAACAAGGGGATCTGATAACACATTCTCTCTACAGACAGATCTCCAAGACAAATCAAATTGTAATCAGAAGGGTTTATCAAGCAAGAGTCAGAGGTGGTGCCCTAGGTTAGCTTCTTAGAGAAAGCTTGTTCTTTTGACTTTCATCTTGCTTTGGTGGCTATGCTTACTTATAATAGAAATATATTTTCTAATATAAAATAAAAGCATGGACATGGTGTGTGTGTGTGTGTGTGTGTGTAGGTAATACTTGTACATGGTGCAAAATTCAAAAGGTATGAAAGGTTAAACAAGAAAAAGCAGTCTTCTTCCCACTATCCCTGTGGCTCATGTCTCTTTGACAAAGGCAATCTTCTTTTCAATGCCTTTTGTGTTCTCCCAGAGAAATGCTATGCATATGCATATATGTTTTTTTTCTTTGTTCAAAGGATAACACAACATATACTAGATAGTCTATAACATGCTTTTAACACCTAACACTGTATCTTGGAGACTGTAAATGAAGAGCTGCATTATTCTGGGGTGACTGCGTGGCTCAGTCTGTTGAGTGTATGACTCTTTATTTCAGCTCAGGTCATGATCTCAGGGTCCTGGAATCAAACCCCGCATAGGGCTCCCCACTCAGCGAGGAGTTGGCTTGGGGATTCTCCCTCTCTTTCTCTATCTCTCTCTAATTCTCTCTATCCCTCTGCCCTTCCCCACACTTGTGTCTCTCTCAAATACATAAATAATTTTTCTTAAAAAATCCTTTAAAGCAGCACCTGGCTGGCTCACTTGGTTAAGCATCTGCCTTTGGCTCTGGTCATCTTGGGGTCCTGGGATCCAGCGCCACGTCAGGCTCCCTGCTTCTCCCTCTCCCTCTGCCTACTGCTCCCCCTGCTTGTGCTCTTTCTCTCTGTCAAATAAATAAAATCTTTTTTAAATTTAATTTAATTTTTTATTTTGTTATGTTAGTCACCATCCAGTACATTAGTTTTTGATGTAGTGAATAAATAAAATCTTTTAAAAATCCTTTAAAAACAAAAAGAGCTACATCATTCTTTTCTGCAACTATATCAGTCATGCTAGGGTAGATTAGGCTACAGTAATAAAGAGCCCTCACATTTGACAGCACCGTTATCCTGATACCAAAGCCAGGCAAAGATATGACAAGAAAATAAAATTATGCATCAATGTTTCTCCAGAGCACAGACACAAAAAGCTTTAACAAAACACTATCAAATCAAAGTCATCAACATAAAAAAAAAAAAAAACCCCTACATCCTAACCTAGTGTATTTCCAGTTTATCTTGTGTTCCAGGAATGAAAGCTTGAATTAATGCATCGATTAATTTAATGTACCATATAAATTAAGTCAAATTAAGTCAAATAAAGTAAAAAAAAAAAGATGATCTTCATAGAGGCAGAAAAAATCAGCACCAATACATGATAAAAAAAAAAAAAACAAAACCCTCAACAAACCAGATAGAAGGGCATTTCTTAAACTAGAAAAGGGCATCTGGGAACAATCTACAGTAACATCAGACCTAATGGTGGAGGACGAAATGCTTTCCTCCTAAAATACTATCTACTCTTTATCACTTCTATTCAGTACTGGGCTAGAGGTCCTTGCCAGTACAATAAGGAAAAAAAGAGAAGATGGGGCAGGGGAGAGGAAAAGAAAAAGAGAAAGAGAGTGAGAACTATTCCTATTGGAAAGGGAGAAGTAAACTTTTTATCTACAGATGACATAATCCTTTATGTAGAAAACCCCAAGTAACCCACCAAGAAAAGTCTAGAACTAATAAATTTGTTCAGTAATGTCACAGGACACAAGAGCAATATTATACAAAGTTAATTATATTTCCATATTCTGGCAACGAAGATGAAATTAAGGAAATAATTCAATTTATAAGATAATCAAAAAGAAAATGTTTAGAAATTTATTAAGCGGAGTGTCAGATAGATACACTGAAAATAACAGAATATTGCTGTAAGAAATTAAAGACAATATAAATAGATACTATACGCTCATGGATTGGGAGACTCAATATTGTTAAAATGCAATTTCCCCCAGATGGATTTAATTCAACACAATTTTTTCTTTTTTTTTTTTTTTTTAAGATTTTATTTATTTGTTTGACAGAGACAGAGAGAAATCACAAGGAGGCAGAAGCAGGCTCCCTGTGGAGCAGAGGGCTCCCTGCTGAGCAGAGAGCCAGTGCAGGGCTCCATCCAGGGACTCTGAGATTATGACCTGAGCTGAAGGCAGAGGCTTAACCCACTGAGCAACCCAGGCACCCTCAACACAATTTTTATCAAAATCCCAGCAAATGATTTTTTTGTAGAAATAGATGATCTGCTACAAAATTTATATCGAAGTGTAAATAACTTTTCAGAGCCAGCCAAAACAGTTTTGAAGAAAAATAACAAAGTTGGAGGACTTGTATTGCTCAATCTCAAAACTTACTATTAAGGCTATTTGTTGGGGTGTCTGGGTGGCTTGGTCAGGTAAAGTGTCTGCCTTTGGCTCAGGTCATGATCCCAGAGTCCTGCGTTCCACCCCTGCATTGGGTTCTCTGCTCAGCGGGGAGCCTACTTCTCATTCTCCCTCTGCCCCCCTCCATTCATGCTCTCTCCCTCTCAAATAAATAAATATAATCTGAAAAAAAAAAAAGCTACTTGTCATCAGGATGGTATGGCATAAGGAACTATGCCTGTTAGGGTACTGGCAAAGGATGGGCATATACAGGAATGATGTAGGATTGAGAGAACAGAAATAAACCCTTACATTTATGTTAAATTGATTTTAAATAAAGGTTCTAAGACAACTGAATGGGGAAAGGATAGTCTTCATAGAAAATTGTGTGGGGACGACTGGATATCGATATACAAAAATAAACAAACCAACAAACTTAACTCATACCGCACACAGAAATTAATTCAAAATTAGGCATAGACTTACATTTTAGAGCCAAAACTATAGAATTTCCTGAGGAAAATAGAAAATCTTTGTAACCTCGAGTTAGAGTTCTCAGGACATCATAAGCATAGGAATAAAAGAAAAAAATTGATAAACTGAACTTGATTAAAGAATTTTTGCCCTTCAATATATGCTATTAACAAAATTAAAAAGACAAGTTATACAGACTGAATGAAAATTTTTGCAAATCGTGTATCTGATAAAGGGCTTATATACAGAATATATTAAAAAAATTCCTACAACCTGGGGTGCCTGGATGGCTCAGTCAGGTAGGCGACTGGCTCTTGCTTTTAGTGAAGGTCATAGTCTCTGGGTATGGGGGTTGGGCCCCCAAGTTGGGCTCCACACTGAGTGGGGAATCTGCTTGTCCCTCCCCACTCTCTCTAGAATAAATGAATGAAATCTTTAAAAAATAAATAAATAATAAATAATAATAATAATAAATAAATACAAATAAAAACAAAATTTCCTTCAACTTAACAATTTAAAATTGGGCAATTTGGAGAGATTTGAAGGGACATTTCACCAATATGTACAAATGGCTAGTAAGTACCTGTAAAGGTGCTCGATACCATTAATCATTAGGGAAATACAAATTAAAACCACAGTGAGATACCGCTTCCCAACCACTAGCCATCATGGAAAAGAAAGTAATTACTGAGTACCGGCCAGGATGTGGAGAAACATTATTCTTGGGAATGTAAAATGGTGCAACTATTTTAGAAAGCAGTTGCTTAAACTGTTAAACATTGCTTAGCAATTCTTCTCCTAGGGACCTAACCCCCCCCCCCCCCCCCCCCAAAAAAACGAATACACAAGTCCTCACGGATCCTTTGAGCTTTTCTGTGAGAGCTATGCTCCTGGAAAGCAGCAGCATGGAGAAATCCCTCCACCATTTTGTATTCTGAGCAAGCTGATTGCCTTTGCATCCCATCCCCTTGCATAGTGCCTTCCATCCTTCCTTAAGATTCTAATGAGGTCCTGGTGAGACGCTACTAGAGGCGGTGTACGGGTTTGTTCTCTTGGAGGGACAGCAAGCTAAAAGGGTTAGCCATGGCGTCTCTGATAAGAAAGTTGATCAGCACTGCAAAAGCCCCAGGGGCCATTGGTCCCTACAGTCAAGCCATGTTAGTCGACAGGACCATTTACATTTCGGGACAGCTGGGCATGGACCCTGCAAGTGGACAGCTCGTGCCAGGATGGGTGGCAGAAGAAGCCAAACAAGCTCTTAAAAACATGGGCGAAATTCTGAAAGCTGCAGGCTGTGACTTCACTAACGTGATAAAAACAACTGTTTTGCTGGCTGACATGAATGACTTCAACACTGTCAATGAAGTCTACAAACAGTATTTCAAGGGTAGTTTTCCTGCAAGAGCTGCTTACCAGGTTGCTGCTTTGCCCAAAGGAGGCCGTGTGGAGATTGAGGCAGTGGCTGTCCAAGGACCTCTGACAACAGCATCGCTCGAAGTGGGTCCAGCGATATTTAGTCTGGAATTTTAACAATGTTTTCAGATTAACATCTTAATTTTTACAGTTGACGTTGGAAAGCGTATGATTGACTTAAAACATTTGAGGCCATTATGGAAATACCATATAATAAGGGGAATTAAGCCTGAACTGGGGATCAGATGACAACTCCAGTTACTGGTGTCATAAATCACACGCACACTCATGTTCCTGGATGTGGGGAAAGAGATGCTCATTACATCTTTACACAAATAAATGAAAGGAAAGGGAAATAAATCGTAGGAAAGAGGGGTTACTATTCTTGATAATTAAGAGCACACGCAATTCAGTTAAATCCTGTTAATTGAATGATGTGAAATACTTAGTTCTCACATGAGCTATATAATTCTGCTTTACTTGAGTAAAATTAAAGTACTAAAATTTGAATGGTAGAAGTGAAGGAGAAGAAAGTAGACCACAATTTTAACAGATAATATTTTTCTAATGGAAATAAAACAGACATGCAGATTTAAAAAAAAAAAAAAAGATTCTAATGAGACCCAGTGATGACTCCCTTGTTTATCTGCCTCTATAAAAATCCCAGACCCTCTTCCTTTTCTTGGAGATATTTCTCACTAATGAATGTTCTCCCGATGGCAATAGCCTGACTAAAATCATCTCCCTGAGAGTCCAGTGCATTCCATCTTTCACATAACAGAAACTTGTACACAATTACTTTTGGCTGCATTATTAAACAACTTTGGGGAACAATCCAAACGTCCATCAACTTAGTGAATCGGTAAACAAAATGTAGCCTACCCACACAATGAATTCTATTCAGCAGTAAAAAAGAATCGTACATGTACTATATGGTTGAATCTCAGAAACATTATGCTAAGTGGGAAAAAGCCAAATGCCAGAAAATACATATAATGTGATTCTATTTCTATAAAGTGTCCAGAAGAGACAAATTTAGAGAGACAGAAAAATAAATCAGTGGTTGCCTATGGCTGCGTGGGGAAGGGAGATTGTCTGCAAATGGATTCACGGGAACTAGGGAGAGGGGTGTTCTGAAATTGTAGTGTGGGCGCCTGGGTGGCTCAGTGGGTTAAGCATCTGTCCTCAGCTGATGTCATGATCCCAGAGTCTCTGGATCAAGTCCCTGCTCAGCGGGGAGTCTGCTTCTCCCTCTGCCTCTCACCCTACTTGTGTTCTCTCTTTCTCTCTCTCAAATAAATAAATAAAATCTTTAAAAATGAAAAAATTATTATGAAAATCTAGAATTAAACTCATGACTCTCTTAGATTCCTAGATCATCTTCTAGGACTTTCTCTAGGAAGTATACAATCGTTACAGAGTAAACGAGTGTTTTTTATTAGGCTTAGAATGGTCTTCGAAAGTTACTGATTAAATAATTAAAACTTAATAAAATGTTTGTAAAGTTAAAAAAATAAATTAATTAATTAAATTTGAGTGTGGTGATCTTATAATTTTATAAGTTCACTAAAAACCATGGAATGGTATACTTATGACGGGTGAATTTCATGGTATATAAATTATATCTCAGTAAAACTATAAATAATAAAAAGAACCTGAGATAAAATTCAAATGCTATGAAAACTATGAAAATTGACTATCAGAGCCAGCTGTATCCTAAAAGTGAAGTTGGCATCTAGATTTCTGGTGTGCTGTATGATAGTCTCATTAACCCTTCCACACAGCAGAGTGAGTAGAATTTGGAGAGAAATCCTTCCATAACTTTGGGGTCTATGTTTGATCCAGATATCTAGAACCAACTGTCAGAACCAGAGGCCCTTGCTACCATAGCCAAAGATCTGTAATTGTGATTTATATTTTCTAGTCAAACAGAAATTTTCATAGTTGCATTTAAAAAAGTCCTGTGGGCTCATGGGTGACTCAGTCAATTGAATGCCCGGCTCTTAATCTCAGCTCAGGTCTTAATCTCAGGGTCGTGAGATTGAGCCCTGCTTCAGGCTCCACATCAAGCCTACTTAAAAAAAAAAAAAAATAAATAAATTAAATAAATTCTTTTGGATTTTTTTTTTTTAGTAATTTACTTCTGTTCAGTTATTTACCTGTGGGAACAATCCCCATTAAGTTGTCTGTAGATGTTGAATGTATAAAAAAGAAAGTTAAGAAAATGTTTTCTGTTCCAACTATAATAGAAGTTTAGTTGACCTTTGTCACCAATCTTTCCTTCCAAATGTACTCCTTTCTTTAGAACCTTCCTCCTACCACACATCTCTGCTTGTTATGAATTCCCACCCAGTCTTGAAGTTTTAGCTGAAATGCAACTCCACAGGTCACTTCTTGAGTGGTAATTATTTGTGTAAGTATACTATCAAGTATGCTTGAGTATAAAGAATGGTGCCGTATTCCATGGGGTAGCCTCTAGGGCACTCTGCACTAGAAAACCTCTAAATGCTGGTTGAATTGGATGGAATGTACTACCCCCTAGTGGCAGAAGAGGAAAACAACTTTAAATTTTGCTAAAGGGTGTTTTCCTAGTTTCTCAAACCATGGTGGGTTTTGGAGGGCTCAGATTGCGGAATTCAGTTCAAGAGACTTTGGAGGGTGATGTTCTCAGATTGGAATGCGGTGATGTTGCACACTCCCAAAACCCAAGACTGGCTCAGGACTGTTCTTGGTGGAAATTACCCTTTCCCCTCATTTTTTCCATTTCTCTCCTACGCTTCATCTTCCTCCCACTTTCTCCTTTTTCTCCCTGTGGGCCTTTATTTATTTCCTCATATCCACCAATTTAATCCTTTTCTTTCTTCATCTTGTTCTCCACTTTTCACTACTCAGTTTTTTTGAAATTGTGGTTTCCTTTTGATTTTTGCTTTATATTCCACCATTTGCAATGTGATCATACAGAAAACATCATTTTTAAAATTCTCTTTTGTTCAGTGGACACAGTGGATCAGACAGCAAATTTAGCCACTCATGTCCAGTTCCAGGGATGAAAAAGACTTCTTCGAAGATAGTGCTTTGCTTTTTTGTTTGTTTGTTTTTAAGGTTTATTTACTTATAGAAAGAGAGAGAGAAAGAGAACACACACATGGGCTGGGGGGACAGAGGGAGAGAGAGAATCTCATGCAGACACCCTACCGAGCGTGAGTCTGTCATGAGGCTTGATCCCAAGACCCCGAGACCATGATGAGCTGAAATCAAGAGTCAGCTGCTCATCTGACTGAACGACCTGGGCACCTCAGTGTATTGCATTTTTATTAACTTTTCCCCTATGTTGTTTCCTGTCTATTCTCCCTCTTTTTCTTTTCTTTTTTTCTCAAAGATTTTATTTATTTGTCAGAGAGAGCGAGAGCGAGCGCACAAGTTGGGGGAGCGGCAGGCAGAGGGAGAAGCAGGCTCCCTGCTGAGCAAGGAGCCCTATGCCATGTGGGGACTCCATCCCAGGACTCCGGGATCATGACCTGAATCGAAGGCAGACGCTTAACTGACTCAGCCACCCAGGGGGTCCCAGTTCTCCCTCTTTTTCAAAGTTTTTATTTCTTTATCTTTTCAATAATCTCTACACCCAGCATGGGGCTCCGACTCATGACCCTGAGATCAAGAGTTGTACGCTCTTCTAACTGAGCCAACCAGGCACCCCTCTCTCTCCTTTTTTAATACTTGAAGGAGTGCTCCTAAGATGAACTTACATGTAGGTATTAGCATGGTTGTCACTCAACCGAAAAGTAAACCAAAGCAGAGTAAGAAGAATACTTGTCTGGAATCACAGATACTCAATTGAGTCTTTATTGCCATTGTCAGTTAACTGGTGCCCCAATCCATGTACAGAGCTGATTTCTGAAGTGTAGGGGTCGAACTTCTTTTCCATAATTGTTTAATCACTATAGCTTCCTTTCAGGAGTTTATAATCACGTTTTTCTCTAAGTTTAGTAACATAATAAATGGAATTGTTCAAAATTCACCTGCCATGATAGAATGTTAAAGCAAAGGGAATAACAGGTGGTCTAATTGAAGTTCTTTGTTTAACAGATGATAAATGGAGGCTCAGAAGCAAAATGACTTGATGTCACACAGCCAAGTTCAAAATCGAGCTCTCTTGAATTCCAGTTTCTTGTACTTTCCACTGCTTTGTACAGTCTGAGCACAGTGTGGAGGCAATAAAGTAGGGCAATAAGAGCCAGAAACTTGGACTTGAACAGACCAGGTTTGGGTCCCAGCTCTGGCAATCGCTAAATCACACTGGGTAAGTTATATAACCATCAGTTTCCTGATCTGTAAAACAGAGATAAAATCTTGTACCTACCTTATAGGGTTGGTAGATAAAACAGAGATAAAATCTTGTACCTACCTTATAGGGTTGGTAGGAACATTAAACACATAAAGTACTTAGCATTTGAAAAACGTGTAGTAATACAAATGGTAATTGTATATTTGAGACCAGTACAGCATCAGAGCTAAGAAAAGTGATCTTTGGAGTTGAATAGCTGATATTTGTAGTTGTAGGACCTTTGGAAAGTGATTTAACTGCTCTGAGTATTAGTTTTCTCATCTGTAAAGTGAGAATAATAACAATATTTCCCTGTTAGGATATCTAGAAGCTTGAATAAACAATGCATGAAAAATTCATATGTGCTGGGTGCACAAGTCAGAGCTCAATAAATAGATGCTATTATCACCATCCTCTCCAGCTTCCAGTGGAAGGTCAGACCCCTTCATGGGCAAAACACTGATCTAAACAATTTAGTCTAGGAAATATCTTATTAGAAAATATTATTTTCTGGGGTGCCTGGGTGGCTCAGTCCGTTAAGCGTTTGCCTTCAGCTCGGGTCATGATATCAGGGTCCTGGGATGGAGCCCCAGTTGGGCTCCCTGCTCTGGGCTCCCTCTCCCTTTGCTCCCCACCCCCCCGCTCTTGTCCACACTCTCTCCCGCTCTCAAATAGATAAATAATAAAATCTTTTTTTTTTCTAAAGAAAATATTTTCTTTCCAAAGTAATGAGGTGTTCAAGGAAAGTAACAGTAACGACCTATCATTGTCAAATAAGTGTAATAGCTACCAAGCAGGTGTGAGATTGCTATATCTCTACAGTCTGCCATTTTCTTTAAGTTTATTTATTTAAGCAATCTCTGCACCCGATGTCATGCTTGAACTCAAGACCCTGAGATCATGACCATGGTCTTTGAACTGAGCCAGCCAGGCACCTGCCACAGTCTGTCATTTAATTTCGTTCACTGCCTAATCCAGTGAGGTAGGATCAGAGTAGTTGGATGCAGACAGATTAAGTAACTGAGCAGGTGTCATCCTGCTGGTAAGCACCTTCATCCTGGTCCAGAGTGCTCCAGACCATACTATTTTACCGTGCTATCTTAATTCTGCTTCCCAAACGGAAATTCTCCAAATTGGGAGAACTAAAACCCAGATTTAGACAACCTATCCTAATTTCCAGAACCAATAAGAGATAACATCTATCGCTTTTATGATGCCAGGAGGAGTCTTTTTTAAAAAATTACTTATTTTTATTAATATATAATGTATTATTTGCCCCAGGGGTACAGGTCTGTGAATCGCAGGTTTACACACTTCACAGCACTCACCATAGCACATGCCTTCCCCAATATCCATAACCCCACCACCCTCTCCTTCCCCATCCCCCCAGCAACCCTCAGTTTGTTTTGTGAGATTAAGTGTCTCTTATGGTTTGTCTCCCTCCTGATCCCGCCTTGTTTCATTTTTTCCTTTCCTACCCCCCAAACCCCCCACCCTGCCTCTCAACTTCCTCATATCAGAGAGATCATATGACAATTATCTTTCTCTGATTGACTTATTTCAAGACGAGCCCTTTTAATGTTTAGCTAGTCCATGAAATCTCTTGAAGATTTTCAAATAAAGTTCCTATCATATTGGCTTTTAAATCCTGGATTAGTTTGTCTAGACTGCCATTAAAAAATACCATAGGATGGGTGGCTTAAATAACAGAAATTTATTTCCTGACGTTTTTGGAGGCTGGAAGTTCAAGATCAAGGTGCTGGCAGGTTTGGTTTCTCATGAGGCCTCTCTCTTTGGCTTGTAGACGGCCACCTTCTCCCTGTGTCTTCACGTGGCCTTTCCTCTGTGCTCATACGACCCTGGTAGCTCTACCTCTTTATGTTTTGTGGTAAGAACACTGTTTGCTTTTGTGGTAAAAACACTTAACATGAGATCTACTCTTTCAACAATGTGCAAAAGATCATTAACTGTAGGTACAATGTTGTACATAGCTTTCTAGAACGTACTCATCTTACCCATTGAACAATAACTCCCATTTCCTTCTTCCTGCACCCCCTGGAAACCATCATTCTCCTTTGTGCTTCTATGAAGCTGACTATGATGTACTTCATATGAGTGGAGTCATGCAATATTTGTTCTTTTGTGACTGGCTTATTTCACTTAACATGACTGGGTTTCTCCATATTGATATATTGGCAGGATTTCCTTATTTTTCAAAGCTGAATAACATTTCATTCTATGTATATACCACATTTTCTCTTTTTCCATTCATGTGTCAATAGACATTTAGGTTGTTTCCGTATCTCAGCTATTATGAATAATGATGTAATGAACAGGGAAGTGTGGCTATCTCTTTGAGATCCTGATTTCAATATTTTGGATATCTATCCAGAAATAGGATTCCTGGATCATATGGTAGTTCTGTTTTTAAGCTTTGTGAGAATTTCCAGGCTATTTTCCATAATAGCTCTGTGAATTTCCGTTCCCGCTAACAATGCACAAGGGTTCCCCTTTTCTCTACATCCTGGCCAACACTTGACCCCTTTTGCCTTTTTGATAATAGCTATTCTAACAGGTGTAAGATAATATCATTGTGGTTTTGATTTGCATTTCCCCAGGGCTTAGTCATACCGAGCACCTTTTCAAATACCTGCTGCCCATTTGCATGTATTCTTTGGAGCAATGACTCTTCAGATGCTTTGCCCATTTCATAATTGGGTTATTTGTGTTTTTGATACCGACTTTTAGGAGCTCCTTGTGTATTTTGTGTATTAACCTCATGTAGATATACGGTTTGCAAATACTGTCTAACATTCCATAGGTTGCCTTTTCGTTCTGTTGTATCCTTTGCCATACAGAAACTTTTTAGTTTGATGTGATGTAGCTCCACTTGCCTGTTTTTGCTCTTGCTGCCTGTGTTTGGTGTCATATCTAAAAAATCATTGCCAAGACCAACATCAAGAAGCTCTCCGCCTGTTTTCTTTGAGAAATTTTACAGTTTTTTTTTTTTTTTTAAGATTTTATTTATTTGACAGAGAGAGAGGGGGAGAGAGCATGAATGAAGGGAGGGACAGAGGGAGAGGGACAGATGGAAAGGGAGAGGAGATGCTCCACTGAGTGCAGAGTGCAGAGCCTGACATGGGGCTCGATCCCAGGACCCTTTGATCATGACCTGAGCCAAAGTAGGTGCTTAACTGACTGAGCCATCTAGGTGCCCCTAGAGTTTCAGGTCATATGTTTAAGTCTTTAATCCATTTTGAGTTGATTTTTGTGTATGGTGTAATATAAGGGTCCAATTTCATTCTTTGGCCTATGGATATCCAGTTTTCCCAAGACCATTTGTTGAAGAGGCTTCTTTCCCCATTATGTGTTTTTGGCGCTCTTGTTGAAGACCAGTTCACTGTATATGCATAGATTTATTTCTGGGCACTCTGTGTCTTTTTTTTTTTTTTTTAAAGATAAATATAACCTTAATCCCCTTTATTTATTTATCCCATCCCTGTTCTTGCCACCTTCACCTGGCAACCACCAGTTTGTTCTCTGTATTTAGAAATCTGTTTTTTATTTGTCTCCTTTTTAATTCGTTTTGTTTCTTGAATTCCACATATTCCACATATGAGTGAAATCATATGGTATTTGTCTTTCTTTGTCTTATTTCATTTCTGCTAGATCCATTCATGTTGCAAATGTCAAGATCTCATTCATTTTATGGCTGAGTAATATGCCATTGCATACATATATATATATATATATATCCCATACCTTCTTTATCCTTTCATCTATTAGAGACACTTGTTTCTATATCTTGGCTATTCTAAATGCTACAATAAACACAAGAGTGCATTATCTTTTCAAATAAGTATTTTTGCTTTCTTTGTGTTAAATACTCAGTAGTGGAATTACTGGATCATATGGTAATTCTATTTTAAATTTTTTGAGGGATTCCCACACTGGTTTTTCCATAGTGGCTGTACCAATTTGCCTTCCCACCAACAGTGCATGAGGATTCTTTTCTCTCCATATCCTTGCCAGAACTGGTTATTTCTTATGATTTTGATATTAGCAATTCTGACAGGTGTAAAGTGATATCTCATTGTGGTTTCAATTTGCATTTCGCTGATGATTAGTGATGCTGAGCATTTTTTCATGTGTCTGTTGGCCATCTGTACATCCTCTTTAGAAAAATGTTTATTCATATCCTTTGCCCATTTTTTAATCAAAATTTTTTGGAGGGGGTGTTGAGTTATATAAGTTCTTTATTATTTTGTATATTAACCCCTTATCAGATATGTCATTTGCAAATACCTTGTCCATTTAGTAGGTAGACTTTTTGTTTTGTTGACGGTTTCCTTTGCTGTGCAGAAGCTCTTACTTTGCTGTAGTCCCAATAGTCTAATTTTGCTTTTGTTTCCCTTGCCAGAGGAGACATATCTAGGAAAATATTTCTACGGCTGATGTCAAAGGAATTACTGCCTATGTTTTCTTCTAGGAATTTTATGGTTTCAGGTCTCACATTTAGGTCTTTAATCCATTTTCAGTTGACTTTTGTGTATGGTGTTAGAAAGTGGTCCAGTTTCATTCTTTTGTATGCAGCTGTCTAGTTTTCCCAGCAGTATCTGCTGAAGCAACTTTTTCCCTCTGTGGGTCATCTGTGTGTCTGTCTGTTTTTATGCCATTACCAAACTGTTTTAATTTCTATAGATCGTAAAATATTTTGAAATCAGAAAATGTGGGGTGGCTCAGTCAGTTAAGTGTCTGCCTTCAGCTCAGGTCATGACCCCAGGGTCCTGGGATCTAGTCCCACATCAGGGTCCCTGTTCAGTGGGCAGCCTGCTTCTCCCTCTATGCCTCCCCCCTGCTCAAGCACTCTCTCTTTCTCTCAAATAAACAAATAAATAAAATCTTAAAAAAAAAAATGAAATCAGAAAGTGTGATGCCTCCAGCATGTTCTTTGTCGTGATTGCTTTGGCTATTTGGGATCATTAATGGTTCCATATCAATTGTAGGATTATTTTTTTTCTATTTCTGTGAAAAATATCATTGGGATGTTTTTGCTCATAGCACTGAATTCTGTAGATCACTTTAGAAAGTATAAACTTTTTAAAAAAGGATTTATTTATTTATTTATTGGGGGGAGGGGCAAAGAGAGAGGGAGAGAAAGAATCTCAAGCAGATTCTGCTCTAAGCATGGAACCCAATGTGAGGCCCAATCCCAGGACCCCGAAATCATGACCTGAGCTGAAATCAAGAGTTGGATGCTTAATGAACCGAGCCACCTAGGTGCCCCTGGATAGTATAGACATTTTAATAATACTAAGTTTTCCAAGCCATGAACATAGGATATCTTTCCATTTATTTGTATCTTCTTTAATTTCTTTTATCAAGGTTTTAAAGTTTTTAGCATATCAGTTTTTCATGTCTTTGGTGAAGTTCATTTCCAAGTATTTTAAGTGAGATCATTTTCTTAACTTCTCTTTTGGATAGTTCTTTGTTAGTATGATAAAAATGCAAGTGATTTTTGTAGTTTGCTTTGCTATCCTGCCACTTTACTAAATTTATTAGCTCTAACAGTGTGTGTGTGTGAGATCTTTAGGGATTTCTTTTTTTTTTTTTTCTTTAAGATTTTATTTATTTATTTGACAGAGAGAGATCACAAATAGGCAGAGAGGCAGGCAGAGAGAGAGGAGGAAGCAGGCTCCCTGCTGAGCAGAGAGCTCAATGCAGGGCTTGATCCCAGGACGCTGGGATCATGACCTGAGCCGAAGGCAGAGGCTTCAACCCACTGAGCCACCCAGGCGCCCCTAGGGTTTTCTACATATAAAAAAAACTCTGTCATTAGTAAACAGAGATAATTTTCCTTCTGCCTTTCTGATTTGGTGATTTTATTTCTTTTTCTTGCCTAATAGCTCTAACTAGAACTTCCAGTACTACATCGGATAGAAGTGGTGAGAGTAGGCATGTTTGCCTTTCCTGATCTTAGAGAAACAGCTTTCATTTTCTCACGTTGAGTATGTTAGCTGTGTGCTTCTTTATCTATGTCCTTTATTATGTTGAGGTAGATTATTTCTATAACTAGTTTATTGGGAGTTTTTCTTCATGAAAGTTATTTTTGTGGGAAAATGGGGGCTGAGACTTCTTGTTCAACCCTTTTACTAATGTCACCTCTCTTCCTTCTCTTATAAGGACACCAATCCTGCCGGATTAGGCTGCCACCCTTATGGCCTTATTTAATTTTAATTACCTCTTTAAATGCCTTATCTCCAAATACAATCATAGAGAGGGCTAGGATTTTAACAGATGAATTTTGGGGAGATAGGCACAATTCAGTCTGTTAAAAAAATCCATTTAATTTTTTATCCTCCAAGTAATATAATAGATAAAGATGTCTGAGAAGTTATGTCACTTGCTTAAGTTTCTCCAGCCAGTAAGTGACATGGCCTGAAGAGGATGGGGATTTGAAGGTCGGGGTGCTAATTAACTAAACAGCTCGTGGATCTGCTCACTCTGAAAGCTGATTCGTCATCACTTTCTTTCTCCGTTCCCATCATGACTTGTCCCCGGAGGTTCAACAACAGGTGGCAAAAGAGGAAAACTATTGACCTTCAAAAGGCAGGGGAAGATGGTTGCTTTGCTCTGCTTCTCCTGTAAAACAGGATTGCTGGAAAAGCAGAGTCCTGCTTGGCAGGGCCAGGGCCCTGCAGGCATATGGGCTAGAGAATATTTTAGAATAATACACTTTACAGTGGTAAAGATTATAAAAATAACCTGTCCCTGATTTAAAAAAAAAAATGAATCTAGGGGCACCTGGCTGGCTCAGTAGGTTAAGTGTCTGAGTCCTAGTCTCAGCTCAGGTCTTGACCTCAAGGTCGTGAATTCAAACTCTGCATTGGGCTCCACACTAGGCATGGAGCCTCCCTAAAAAATCATAATCATGGGGCGCCTGGGTGGCTCAGTGGGTTAAAGCCTCTGCCTTCGGCTCAGGTCATGATCCCAGCGTCCTGGGATCAAACCCCGCATTGGGCTCTCTGCTCCGCGGGGAGCCTGCTTCCTCCTCTCTCTCTCTGCCTGCCTCTCTCTGCCTACTTGTGATTTCTGTCTGTCAAATGAATAAATAAAATCTTTAAAAAAAATCATAATCATAATCATAATAAAATAAAATCTAAGCAATATAGAAAAGTACAAAAGAAGAGTAAATGCTCTCATCTGGCTGACCCAACTGCATTCTTCAGATGCAATTATTGCTACTTTTGAGTATGCATTCAGAAATATATTTTAAGCCCATGTATAATATATGTAAATTATAGTGTAGGGTAATACTATACTTATTGTTCTGCAATGTATTTTTTAATTTCTTAGCAGCTTGTCGTTGATATGTTTTCATATTAATAAGCTCAGTTCCATCTCACTCTTCATAATGATGGCAAAATATTTCATTGTAGGGATAGGTATATCCTTGTGATTTATTTAACCATTCCTTTTTTTTAAAAATTATTTATTTATTTATTTGACAGAGAAAGAGATCACAAGTAGACATAGAGGCAGGCAGAGAGAGAGAGGGAAGCAGGCTCCCTGCTGAGCAGAGAGACCCATGCGGGGCTTGATCCCATGACCCTGGGATCATGACCTGAGCTGAAGGCAGAGGCTTTAACCTACTGAGCCATCCAGGCACCCCATATTTAACCATTCCTATAGTAGACTGAATCATGGTCGTCCCCCACCAAATGCCAATATCCTAATCCCTAGAACCTGAAAGTGTTACTTTATTTGGAAAAGAAGTCTTTGCTGATGTGATTGAGTTGAGATGGGGTATTACCCAGGATGATCTGGGTGGGTTCTAAATGAATCACAGGCATCCTCATAAGAGAAAGGCAGATGAAGATCTGACACCAGTGGGGTGGAGGTGATGTGTGGACAGAGGCAGAGATCGGAGTGTGGCAGCCACCAGCCAGCTAAGTCTAGCAGTCATTCAGGAGTTGCATGAGTTGAAGATGGAAGATGCAAGACCTGGGTTCTTTCCTGGAGCCTCCAGAGGTAGTGCAGCCCTGCCAACTCCTGATTTCAGACCACGGCTAGTGATTTCAGACTTCCGGCTTAGAGAACTGTGAAAGAAGAAACCTGTGTTCTTTTAAGCTACCGGGTCTGTGGTCATTTGTTACAGCAGCTTCAAGAAAAGAATACAGGTCTCTGATTGATGGACATTTGGGGTATTTCCACTATTATGAATACAAGTTATAATAAATAGCCTGTACTTATAGCTTTACCTGCTGTTCAATCATATTTGTAGGACAGATTCCAAGAAATAGGGTATCAGAGGCAGAGGATAACAGACATACAAAACACTTCATTGGGCTTAAGGAGAATATTTATGCTTTCCAAATGGATTCATGTACTACATAACAAAATGTGTGCCTTTGACTTTATAGCTTTAAAAATGTGTAGCAAAAACAATCAAGACTAAAACTAAATGTCCTACCCACTCAAGTCGAGAATCAACCTAGAGAACAAAACAAACATGAAAAAATGAAACAAAATGAAGTAATAAATAAAAAGGTAAAAATCAGTGAAATAGTGAATAATAGAAAAAAAAGAGTATTTTAACTTAGCCCGTGTTTCACCAATATAATTAATTAGGTAAACAAGCCTCTGGAAAGACTGAGCAAGGGAGAAACCCTGCAAATAAACAAATCCCAGAGTGAAAAGCAGGAAATCAGATATAAGAGATTTAAACACAATGAAAGAATATAAAAATACTTCATACATGAAAATATAAAGGGCAAAAAATTGACTTGAAAAGAAATAGGAACCTCGAACAGACTTATGAATCTCTTGAGAAAAAGTATCTCGAAGATCTCCTCCTATGCACATTAAAAATCACAGGCCCAGATGGTTTTATGAATGTATTCCTCCAATCTCTCCAGGAGTATATAATTCTCATTTTACACAAATTGTTCCGGAGACTGGAAAAATAAGAAAGCCTGTTTGACTCATCTTCTGAGCCTAGCATAAACTCAGTTCCAAATCTATATCAGGAGAGCAGAAGAGAAGACATTTCTAGGTGTGGGTAGATGGAATTGTGGTAATTACAATACTTTCAGGTCTTCCCCCAGTTTTCAGGTGTGTTAATAACCCGCGTGAGGTTTGGTGGGGCCTCTTAGATTCTGACCAATGCCTTATGAGCTCAAGTGGTGTGTTACTCCTAGGCCGGGGTGCTCAATGGCTGGTCTAAGACTCCCGGGTTCTCTCTGCCTTTGTGGCGGCAACCAGCAATGTGTGAGATGGCACTTGCCCCATCAGCCTGGGTCTCTCAATGGCAACGATGAGCAGAATCACATCCCTGCTGACTTGTGATAGCCAGGTGACATAGGTATTTTGCTATTTTAAGCCACTGTGATTTGGGGGATTGCTATTACGGTGTAATCTAGTGCACCCTGGCCAACACAATTGTCACTTAATGCTCACTGTCCCTTCCGATGGTCTTCCAGTGTGCCCACCCATACTGCAAAACCTGGACAACTAAATACAACCCCTTTCAGTCTCCTTTGCAGCTGGAGTTCTTGATGTGATTAAGTTCCCCCAATCAGATGCATTTGGATGAAATCTAGAAGTGCAGAGTGTGAGGCAGGCCATCTTCTTAATGCTCCTGCCGTTGCTTTGCTTAGTGTGATCGCGGGGACGTGACGGGTGCAACACGGAGGAGACTAGCCACTAGTCTAGCGTCCAGTCACTAACTTTGAGGATCACAGTGTCTGATGACCTCTGGCAGCCAGCTCTGCATCCTCCCCTCCCCATCTAAGGGAGTGGTAACAGCTCTCTGGTCTGTTCTGAGGGTCTCTTCTGAGACTCTGCCTAGAGCTAGCTTTTCCTTCCCTTTTAATAATTTTATGAGCACCCATTCCCTGTATTTACTTTTTTCATTCTTTCTTTCTTTTTTTTTTAAGTAGGCTCCATGCCCAAAGGTGGGGCTTGAACTCACAACCCTGAGATCAAAAGCAGGTTCTCTACCAACTGGGCCACCCAAGCATCACAGTGACAAGATCTAATTTACTGTTTTATTTATTTATCCAGTGCCTTAGATATAAGCCCTTTTGCTTTTATGATTTCTTACCTGCAATTAACCTGGACTAATTTAGGGCTTACCTCACTTTATAAATATAGATGCAAAAATTTTGAATTAAATATTGGTCAACCAAATCTAACAGTATGTATATGTATATGTGTGTATGTGCATATGTATATATAATGCAAGGATGCTTCAACATTAGAGAATCTCTATATGCAACTGACTCTATTAATGGACTAAAAAAGTCACAAAATACCATTAATACAAAAAAATTGATCTAATTAAGCAACTCTTATGACAAGAACTCCCAGAAAACTAGAATAGATGGTAATTTTTTTTTTTTTTAAATAAAAGCTATCATGTTAGTTAGGGTACAGTGAACTGCTATAAGAAAAAGTTCTAGAGGCACCTGGGTAGCTCAGTTGTTAAGTGTCTGCCTTCAGCTCAGGTCATAATCCCAGGGTCCTGGGATCGAGCCCCGCCATCAGGCTCCCTGCTCGGTGGGAAACTTGCTTCTCCCTCTCCCACTTTCCCTGCTTGTGTTCCCTTTCTCACATTCTCTCTCTCTGTCAAATAAATAAATAAAATATTTAAAAAATAAAAAAGAAAGAAAAAGTTCTAAAACAATGGCTTAAAAACCATTTCTTTCTTTCTCACGTACTCATCTCACTGTGAGTAGTCCAGACCAGGAGGATGGATGGCTCAGTTCCATGGCATCATTAGGGGTTCCAAGTTTCTTCCAAGTTATAGTTCTACCATCCCACAGAGATGTCATTGTCTTGGTGGAAGCTAGGTGGCTGCCATGAGCAGGTTCCTGCTGCTAGAAGGAAAGACATCATGAAGGAGGCACGCCCATTGTCTTAAGTACCAGACCCAGAGTGACTGATATTTCACATTCCAATGATGATAATGTAGACACATGGCCTCATCAAACTGTAAGCAAGTCTAGGAAATATGCCAAGCTCTAACTCAGTTTTCATGTGTACACAACCATTATGCACCATTCCAGAGTTGCTTGACTATGCCTACCTTCGTCCCTTGCAAGGGTACTCCCTGCTGACAGCTCACGTCATTGCTGGGGCCTTAGTGACCAAGAGGTAAAAAGAGGAGACCTGAGTGAGTCATGGTGAGTCCTGACCTGACACTTTTTTGAAAGCATGCTGAGCAGTGCTGCTTCCATGATCCGAGAAGTCCCCAAATGTCTCTTAGCTACATTGGCCAGTTTCCCAGAAGCCACCAAGGGGAATGAGTGATGAATCCAAACACGAAGCGGGTAAGGCCTCCCAGGCTGACCTCCACCCCGAGGAGATAGGACATGGCAGGATACCAGCGGAAACAGAGTTCCCTTCCCACCCTACCAGACTGTTCTGTGACTCGGTCATTTCATACAGCCTCTCTGGAAACGTCCTGAGGAATCTGAGCAGCTGTTCCGGGGAAGCTATGACAGCCTGAGAACACTTTCCTCCATTACTTTCCCCCTCCTGCCTCGCTTCCCTGACTTTTACCCCCCTGGGGTTGCTCATCTCCCCACTAGAGCGATAGCATGTAAGTGGTGTTGTTTTTCAGGAAAAATGTGCTGGGACACCACGGAAGAGGGGAAGGCTGGATTATGGTGAACAACTAGGAGTCTCTCTATCCAAGGCCCATGGAAAGCATCTTATTCAATGGAAGAACTTTGTTTTGTTTGTTTGTTTGTTTTTGTAGATTTTATTTATTTATTGAGAGAGAGAGAGAGCACAGGCAGGCAGAAGGGCAGAGAGAGAGAGAGAGAGGGAGAAGCAGATTCCCTGCCCAGCAGAGAGCCCCATGCAGGGCTCGATCCCAAGACCCCAAAACCATGACCAGAGCCAAAGGCTGATGCCCAACTGACTGCACCACCCAGACGCTGCTGTTTTTCTTCTTTAAAATTGAAGTATGGTTAACACACATGTTACATTAGTTTCAGGTTTAAAAACACAGTGATTCCATAGCTCTACATGTTATGCTGTGTTCACTGCAAATGCAGCTAGCATCTGTCACCACAAAGCACCATCACAGTACCATTGACTATATATTCCCTATGCTGTACCATTCACCCTCTTGACTTGCTCATTCCATAACTGGAAATCTGTACCTCCTACTGCCCTTCACTCATTTTGCCCATCTCTCCATCCCTCCCCGCTGGCAACCATCCATTTGTTCTCTGTAATTATGGGTCAATATCTTCTTTTTGTTTGTTTTGTTTTTTAGATTCCACATATAAATAAAATCATGTGGCACTTACCTTTCTCTATCTGACTTATCTCACTTAGCATAATACCCTCTAGGTGTATCCATGTTGTCGCAAATGGCAAGATTTCATTCTTTTTTATGGCTGAGGAATATTACATTATATATGTGTGTATACACATATCTATCATATATACATGTAATATCATATATGTGTCATATATACACATATCTATCATATACATATATGATATATATATATCACATCTTCTTTATCCATCCATCTATCAGTGGACACTTGGGTTACTTCCTTATCTTGGCTATTGTAAATAATGCAGCAGTAAATAAAGGGTTGTTTTATTTTTTTTTGAATCAGTGTTTTTGTTTTCTTTGGGTGAATACTTAGTAGTGAAATTACTGGATCACAGGGTAGTTCTATTTTTAACTTTTTGAGGAACCTCCATACTGTTTTCCATAGTAACGGCACCAATTTACATTCCCACCAACAGTGCACAAGGATTCCTCTTGCACCACATCCTTGACAACACTTGTTTCTGGTGTTTTTGATTCCAGCCATTCCAGCTGGCATGAGGGGTATCTCACTGTGGTTGTGATTTGCATGTCCCAGACAACGAGTGATGCTGAACATCTTTTCACATGCCTCTTGGTCATCTGGATGTTTTCCTTGGAGAAAAGACTCTACAGGTCCTTGTCCAATTTTTAATTGGATTATTTGGGTTTTTTGTTTTGAGTTGTACAAGTTCTTTATATATTTTGGACATTGAACCCTTATCAGATCTATCCTTTATAAATATCTTCTCCCATTCAGTAGGTTGCCCTTTTTATTTTGTTAATGGTTTCCTTCACTGTGCAAAAACTTCTTATTTTGATGAAGTCCCAATAGTTTATTTTTGCTCTTGTTTCCCTTGTGTCAGGAGACAGATCTAGAAAATTGTTGCTAATGGGATTTTGTTTTTTTAAAGGCCTATAAAAACATTATTGTCTTATTAGTGACTAAATGAAGAGAATTTTATAAGTGCAAAGTCTCCCTAGAAGAGGATGAGCAGAGGCGCCTGCGTGGCTCTATCAGTTGGGCGTCTGCCTTTGGCTCAGGTTGTGATCTGTTGTCCTGGGGTGGAGCCCCAGATAGGACTCCCTGTTTAGCAAGGAGTCCACTTCTCCCTCTGCCCCTCCCCAATTTATGCTCTTTATCTCAAATAAATAAATAAAATCTTAAAAAGAAGAAGAGGATTTGTAAAATACATGTTCCCAGGCTGATCTCTCAGCTTTCCCAAGACCAAATGGTCATGGCTCACAGTTCCAGAGTAGCCTGTATTTGGGGTGGGGGAGGACAGGATCTTTTTGGAAGTTCCCACCCACATAGATCTTAGTCTACAGAGGTGTGTTCAGAGCTGGATGGATCTGGCTAAGAGCTAGGCGTGGCAGGCAGCTGTCCCAATGTTCTTCAGTGCCCTGCTGTCCAGGGGCTGACTGACCCCCTTGGCTCATGAGCGATGGCTCCTAGGCAGAGAGGTCTAAGTCTGGTTCCAAAGTGTTCTGGGCTCTAGATGTCCAAGAGATTATTACCTGTTTTTTCTTCCAAGAGTTTTATGGTTTCAGGTCTCATGTTTAGGTCTTTAATCCATTTTGAGGGTTTTTTTGTGCCTGGAGTAAGTAAGTGGTCCAATTTTCTCAGCACCATTTATTTAAGATTTTTGTCTTCTCCCCTTAGTATGTTCTTGCTTCCTTTGTTGTAAATTAGTTGACCATGTAATTGTGAGTTTATTTCTGGGCTTTCTATTCTGTTCCATCGATCTGTGCGTCTATTTTTCATGCCTCTACCATACTGTTTTGATTATTATAGCTTTGTAGTGTATCTTTAAATATAGGATTGTGCTTTGTTCTTCTTTCTCAAGATCGTGTTGGCTATTTGAGGTCTTTTGTACTTCCATACAAATTTTAGGATTATTTGTTCTAGTTCTGTGAAAAGTGTCATTGGTATTTTGATAGGGATTGCATTGAATCTGTAGATTGCTTTAAGTAGTATAGATAATTTTAGAATATTAATTCTTTCAATTCAATTCAATTCATTATATTGAGCATGTATCTCTTTCCATTTGTTTGCACCATCTTCAATTTCTTTCATCAATATTTTATATTCCAAAGAAGAACATTAGATGTATTCCTTATTATAAAATCAGAAATAAGGAAAAGATGCCTGATAACACCACTACTGTTCAACACAACACTGATCGCTCTAGTCAATGCCAAGAGGCATTAAAAGGACCTTAAAAGGTAAAAGGGTAATAATAGAAGAAATAAAATTGTCAGTATTTGCAAATTATATGCTCAACCCTAACCCAACAAAATCAACAAATAAACTATTAAAATATATGAGTTTAACAAGGTCGCTAGAAAAAAATATCACCTTACAAGGTATAAGAGTACAAAAATTAGGAAGTATTGAGGAAGTAAAGTACCAAAGAGGCACTTAAAACCTCTTTGGAGAAAATTTGAAAACATTAAAAAAGGAAATAGAAAATAATCTGAATAAATGGAGAGACAGTGCACAGTACTGAACGGGATGATTTAATATTGTAATGATGCTAGTTTCCTTCCAATTAGTCTATGTATGCAATGCAATCCAAGAAATATTCCGGTTGGATTTTTGGGGGGATCTCTACCATCTTCCTGTAAAATGTCTAAGAAAGGACACATGTCCATAAATATCTAGATTCATGCTGAAATACGGAAGAACTACAAGGCAAGCTCACCTTCCCAGATATCAACACATATCATAGAGCCGCAATAACAAAAGAAGTATGGTAATTGTGGGTGAATAGACTAGCCCAATGGGACAGAACAGAGAACTCAGAAATATACCTTTGTACGTAGGAGAACTTGACAGATAATAAAGTTGGTACCACACTAACTATAAGGGACCTATATACATGGATCAATTTCCTATGGAAAGATAAAACCATCAAGTTAAGGGGTGCCTGGGTGGCTCAGTGGGTTAAGCCTCTGCCTTCGGCTCAGGTCATGATCTCAGGGTCCTGGGATCGAGCCCCACATCGGGCTCTCTGCTCAGCAGGGAGCCTGCTTCCCCCCCTCCTCTCTGCCTGCCTCTCTGCCTACTTGTGATCTCTGTCTGTCAAATAAAAAATTAAAATTAAAATTAAAACAAAAATTAAAATTTAAAAAACCCCATCAAGTTAAAAGAAGAAAATGTAGGAGAGTGTCTTTGTGATGAGGGTGGGGTTGAAAAATTTCTTAAGCAGGACCACACCAACCACAAGTTAAAATAGTTACTAGATTGTATTACATTTAGATTAAGAATTTATTTTAAATAGGTGATGGGGATTAAGGAGTGTACTTGTAAAGAGCACGGGGTGTTACTGGAAGTGTTGAATCAGTACATTGTACACCTGAAACTAATATAACACTGTATGCTAACTACTGGATTATTCTTTAAAAAAAGAATTTATTTTGAATAAACTACAATAGGCAAGTTGACAATTGGGGCACAGATAGGGAAGTTTTACATCATTAAAAAGTGACACAAATAAAATCTAGATTATAAAGTAAATCCAATAGAAAAATGCACAAAGGCTAACATTGCTCAACTTCATTAGGTAACCAAGAAACACAAAATAAAAATGAAACATTACTTTAGAGCCACAGGGCTGGCAAACATTAGGGTAGAGAGTGAGACAACCAAGTGTGGGTCTCTGGAGAGCAGTATACCAGTACTTAGGGACCTGGCATATATTCCACGACCCATCCAGCCTGCTCCTGGGCAAATAAATATGCCAGAGAAACTTGCTTCCAGCCCATGAATGGACAGATGTTCCCTTTGGCTTCTGTGTGGGAGTGGGGCTGTTGGAGGCAATCAAGCTTTCATTGGTGGAGGAATGGGGCACGTACTATGGAACACTTTTCAGTCATTAGGTGCTGTGAGCTAGATATGCACATGTATCATGGATGGAACTTACATCAGGGAGTTGACTGAAAGAAGCAGACGAAGATTGATGGCATAGTATGGCTTCTATATATTTTTACAAGTATGCCAGCAAGGTCAGGGAAGGAGGAGGTGCTCCTCCTTACTTATCATGTCCATTAAAGTGGGTGCCTACCCACTTTTTCAGGGAACTGAATGGGAGAAAAGGAAACAGAAGAACAGGGCGCCCGGGTGGCTCATTTGGTCGAGTGACTGACTCTTGATTTCAGCTCAGGTCAGGAGACTGAGTCCCGTGTCCACTGAGCATGAAGCCTGTTTAAGATTCTCTCTTCCTCTTTCCCTCTGCCCTGCCTCCCATTTGTACTCTTGCTCTCTCAAAATAAAAAATTAGATTAAATAAAAAACCAGGAGACTGATGATGGGAGATGCTGTAGATAGTATCGAGGAATGTAATGAACTCAACTTTCTGCACCTGCTTTCTAAAAACAAAATTTTAAAATTCTAGTTGTCTTGTGTGTGTGTGTGTGTCTACAGTATGTCCTACATTAGGGGCTCAACACGCACCTTAATTAATTTTTTATGTATCTATTGCTCTGCAAGTCTGTGAGGGTCTCAAGAGCAGTACCCATACTTCCTTCTTGTTCTCTTGGTACCTGGCCCAGAGCAGGGAATAAATCATTTTCTTGACTAAAACCTCAGAACATTCTTGAAACCAGCTTATACACTCCTCAAAAGCCTAGAAACGTAGAACCAAAGAATGTGATACCTAGAAACAAGATATTCTAACTCTACCGCATTATTTTCAAGGCTCAAGATTGAAAAGTAAATACTTGGGTTTATTTATTCATTTATTCGTGTGTGTATGTGAGAGAGAGCGAGAGAGAGACAGTATGGGGGGGAGGGGCAGAGGGAGAGAGAGAAGGAGAAGCAGACCCCTTTGAGCAGGGAACCGGACGTGGGGCTCGATCCCAGACCCTGAAATCATGACCTGAGCAGAAGGCAGTCGCTTAACTGACTGAGCCACCCAGGTGCTCCTGCTTGTTTTTGTCCTTATTTTCTATTTCCCCTCACTGGCTCCTTGCCTTCTCTTGGTTCCCAGGGTTCTTGGCTGTCCTCTCCCTCTGGGCGGGAAAGTCCATTGGCCATGGAATTAATGTGTAATCCTTCCTGGTTGGATAAATGAGAGGGCAGGAGCTTGCTATCACAGCAATAATCCAGCAACATCAGGCCCATTAAAAATGCCGCTCCGTGCTTCAGTCTCTCCTGAAGAGACTGTGGCTCAGGATAACGTCTCTACCTGCCGTTCAAGTCCTTCCAGATCTGCTCAGCTATCCAACCCCTTGCTCTTGGCACTTGAAGGAATAGGATCTTCTTTGATGAAGAGTACACCCACGGTCACTCCTTTCAGTTTCTAAATTTCAATAACAAATTATTTTAAACAAAAGAGTTAAAATGAAAACGAAGTAAGGAAGTCATTTGGAAGTGTTTTCTTGTGCCTGCCTGTCTCCTGCCGTGGCAGTCTGCAGCAGACACCAGGTCCAGTGTCCTTGGGTCTCCTCCTCCCTGCTCGGCTGTAACAACTCCTCTCCTTTCACTTTCCGGAACTGTTTGGCAGAGAAACAACCACACGCCAGTGTGAACAGGTCCGAAAGTGCTCTCAGCCCTAACCCCTGTGCTGAGAGTTTCAGCTCTGTCCCTCCAGAGGCACTGCTTTCCCATCTCCGCCCTGCTTCAGGCCCTGGCAGGCTGACCTCCTGGGAAAGCATCCCCAGGCATCCTCACCCTCGGCTTCTGATTGAGTTCGGCCAGAGAAGAGACAGCAGGAGGATTAGCCTGTTGCAATATGAGATCTGTTCTCTTTCAGGACCCGGAATGATACAACCCTTGGCTAACTCCAGTTCTCTCCTGGGAGGCCATCCCATTTCTTTGTGGCGATTTTCTCTCTCGAGTCTCATTGCCCTTTTCAGCAATGCAGGTTTGGTTAAAGGCCAGCCTGGCTCCCCTAAATGTTCTCAGGGAACAGGAGAGGAAAACTCCATGCCAAGTCTACAACATGGCCCTGTTTCCTCGGCTGGTATCAGATTTGCTAAATAAGCAGGGACCCTAGGAAATGGAATCCTCCCTTGGCACTCTCCCCTCACAGGGCTACTTGCCTTTCATTTGTATATACATAGGAAGACCACTCAAAGAACTGTTCCTTGAACAAAGAACACACACTCCAAGGTCACCGGTACTTTCTGTCTGGATGTAGGGGAGTCTGGGTATCAACTGCCATTCTCCCTAGCATTCCAGACATCCTGTTGATTGACTTTTACCAGTACCTGCCATTCCTCCAATTTGCCACCCTTTCCCTCATTCTCTTTGCTTATGTCCTTGCTGGGTTGTACCCTCTTCCCCACCCTGCTTTGGCCAACTTCTGCTTTACCCAGTGGAGAGGTCTGCCTCCTACAGGCAGTCTTCCTTAACCTAAATTAAGTCTAAGTTAAATCCCCTATTATAGCACCTTCTTGGGCTGTGTTGTAATGATCTCTTTGTGGCTTCCACTGAGATGTGAGGAAGTTAATATTAGCTTGGTTTTTCAAAGTCTGCCTGGCCGTTCATCAGACTGGAATAAAAGACATTGGAAAAATCAGTTCCAATGTTAATAGATATTTCTCTCAAGGACACTGTAGCTATAAAGTGCCTCAAAAAAAAAAAGAAAGAAAGAAAGAAAGAAAGAAATCCTGTCTTGGAGTGAGTACTGCTCCATTATTCCTGGGGAAACTTTTCTCTAAAATCACACACTACCAGAAACTTACAGGTTTGGAATTGTGTTAGTAAAAATGACACATACACTGCAAAAAGGAAACAAAAATTAAAATTAAGCAAAGCAAGAGAGGTGTTAGTTAAAGCTACAGTGGTATTCATATTGCAGTATATAAACATACAAATCAGCAAACACATTGTATACCTTAAAGTCACACAATGTTGTATGTCAATCATAATAAAAAATGTTAAAAAAGAAACATCCTCTTCTTGCCTGGAGGGGTCAAAGTCATTGACATAGAGAAACAGCCTCTTTTTACGACCCAGGTACCGAGTTTACAACCTAGGCGAGGAGCGTGGGATCAGGACACAACATTGCACAACCATTGTAAATTTATTGTTTCCAAGGAAAGGGGTCCCTTGGTCCATGTCACAGTCCAAGACTTATTATGATACCTTAATGCACAGCCTTGCTTTGCTCTGAGTTTGCAAAATCCCGTTTTGTTGACATCCTCCTAAACTCCTTCCTTCCTCCTAATTCTGTAATTCTCTCTTTTCCTTCACTTGGTGGGACACCCTATGTGTCCTCAATTGTGCACTTCCTACAGTATGTCAGTGAACCTGACTTCATCACACCGAGGTTTGTTCCTGGTGGTCTGGAGCTGATTAAGTTAAGAGAGCAAACAGTTCATCACAGCACCTAATAAAAGCAGTGTCTATGAGTGAAAGAGTGAGTGAGGGATGCATTCCCCTAGTGAGGCAGGAAATGTGCCTAAGGCCCTATCTACCTTGGACAGTTTTGGTGAAGACCCTGGAGTCAGAGCAGTGTCTGAATCCCAGCTTGCCATTTTACGAAAGCATGTGATCAAAATACATTTCTTCCTTCTATGACCTTCGGTTTCCTCCTCTCCAAAGTGGTGATGATGTTTTCTTGCGTATAATCACCTCTCTCTTACAAGGTTGTAATTGTCAAAAAAGATCGTCCAAGAATTGGAAATGGGCAAAAGAGATGACTGGGTGTCCGTTCAGGGCAATGCTGGCCATTGTGTGGGGGAGATTCTAAGATACCTGATTCCATTCGGTTGTGTATTTGACTTGCAGTTGCCGAGGCTTTTCTTTTTTTTCTCTTTTTTAATTTTTTATTTTTTCAGCATAACAGTATTCATTATTTTTGCACCACACCCAGTGCTCCATGAAATCCGTGCCCTCTCCAATACCCACCACCTGGATCCCCCAACCTCCCACCCACCCCGCCCCTTCAAAACCCTCAGACTGTTTTTCAGAGTCCAGAGTCTCTCATGGTTCACCTCCCCTTCCAATTTCCCTCAACTCCTTTCTCCTCTCCATCTCCCCTTGTCCTCCATGCTATTTGTTATGCTCCACAAATAAGTGAAACCATATGACAATTGACTTTCTCTGCTTGACTTATTTCACTCAGCATAATCTCTTCGAGGCTTTCCTTTTTTTTTTCCCCCCAAACAACTCTTTAAGGGTAGAAATTAAGTTGAGAAAACCAGTGGTAACATTTCCTGTTCATAGTAATACAAGTGATTCCTGTTCATAAAAATGCAAGTTAATTTTGCCTGGTGGAAAATATAAATTTATATAATTCCATTTCTTATTTGAACCAGTTTTAACATTTTACTGGATTCTGGGGTGCCTGGGTGGCTCAGTGGGTTAAACTTCTGCCTTCAGCTCAGGTCATGATCTCAGGGTCCTGGGATAGAGCCCCGCATGGGGCTCTCCGCTCAGCAGGGAGCCTGCCTCCCCTTCTCTCTCTGTCTGCCTCTCTGCCTACTTGTGATCTCACTCTCTGTGCCAAATAAGTAAATAAAATCTTTAAAAAAAATCATTTTACTGGATTCCTATTAATTAATGAGTTGAATAAAACTTTTGACATGTTTATTCCACATTTGTACCTGAGTCATGAATTTACCTAAAAATTACAATTTAGGGGGCACCTGGATGGCTCAATTGGTTAAGCTGGCCGCTCTTGATTTTGGCTCAGGTCTTGATCTCAGGGTCCTGGGATCTACCTAGCATACGGCTCCGCACTCAGCTGGGAACCTGCTTCAGGATTCTCACTCTGCCCCTCCCTCCATGTGTGTGCTCTCTCTCAAATAAATTCATAAATCTTAAAAAAAATGTATATGTATATATATATATATATATAGATAGATAGATAGTTTAGCATAATGAAGAGCAGCAATAGATTTAAAATGCTTACTCTGTTAGAGACCATTGAGAAATAGTTATGGTGATTACTTCCTTGGTAGATTGAGGTAGTAGACAGAACATGCTAGTAGATCAGCATAGACTAGACCTAGGAGTCAGTCCAAGCCAAGGCTTACAGGCGAGGCCATTGAGGACAGATTCTGGCTGAGTGGATAAGCTTTGCCCTTCATCTTAGGTGTCTCTTGGTTTCAAGCACAGAACCCCACCTGCAATGATGGGCAGGGACGGGGTGCTTATACCACAAAACACAGGTTCAACAGCCAGGCTTCAGGAAGAGCAGACAGCACAGGGATCTGGAGACATCTTCCTTGCCTAGGGAAGACGCTTTCCCTCCAACTCTCACATCTGTCGGTTTGTTGGCTTGATTGTCTATGCCTTCACACTGACCTTGTCCCCACAGCCAGGGACATGGCTGCCATAGCTCCCGGCCTCCCTCCCCAAGACTTCTTGTACCAGGAGAGAAAGATGTTCTTTTCTCAATGTAGTTCTGAAGTGTTCCAAGAATGACTCTAAGCGGTCTAGTTTAGAAAGCTGCCCATCTCAGAACATTCCGTTGTGACCATGTAAGAAAAATATATTTGTCATGAGAACCACAGGGGTGGAGCTGGGGAGGGAGCAGATCTGGGAAGAAGGGCCAGATTGTTCATCTGAGAGGTCAGAACGTTCCTTCCTCCTCCTCTCATGACTGGCTTGGAAATTGAAGTGTAACCTACATAGAACTGGTCAGACTGCATTGCAGGGGGTAAGCTGTGGAGGTGAGGGGTAGCAGGAACATCAGGGTAGGGGCTAATACATGGTGCTGAGAGCAGCACCATGATTTTGCACAGAATATGTTGTGTAAAGATCTGACCAGTGAGTTAGAGAAGCAATGGGCTCATATAGATATATTAATGATCCTGTATATGCTAGCCAGAATCCTGGCCTCCTTACAAATCTCCATTAGCCTTCACAGACGCCCACTGGTGAGGCAGGGTAGCCTTCACTTCCCACTCAGTTTCAGTTAAGGACACGGAGGCCCAGAGAGGTCATACAGCTCTGAAGTAGCAGAGCCAAATTGGAGGCAATGGAATGGACTTTGGGTTTTATAAGCATATATTAGGATATAACTTGGACATGACTCCGTTCTTAATTATCTTCCTTTCTCTGGAGTACTGACTGGTCTGAGCAGAATAACCATGCCACAATGAAAGCCTATGGAAAGACCGTGGGGCTGACCCTTGCATAAGACCCAGGCAAATGAGTGCTCACTTACTGGGTACAGGAAGAAGGCCTCCAATCGGGCAAACCAGTGTGATTAGGGAAGGGGGAAATGAAGGCTGGAATGTCTAATAGGGAGATACTTCTCTTACAGAGGTAGTCTTTAGACCGTGAAACTTGGACCTTGAGTAACAGCTGAGGCCAGACCCATATGCTTGAATGAAAGGAAGTTGTCTTAGAAGAGGCCACTCATGAACTTTACAGTGCTGGCCTATGGTGAGGGAATCAAATGACCCTTTTAATGCTCTGTCTTCAGGGCTGGTTCTGCGACAGCAGTCAAATTCCTTTGAATCAGCTTTGAAAGTTCCATTATAAAACAGAATGCCCGAGCTCTCATTTCACCAGCTGGTGGGCAAGTCCTGGAAATACCGAAGCTATCGGAGAAGTGATTCCATTCCTGAGATCTGGGCCTCATTGAGACAACCATATTTTCTGAACCCCAAAGCAAGACTTATGAAAGACAAGTGATTTTTTTAAAGTGATTTTGTTGATACCGCTCTTTGAACAAATCTAGGGCAGGAACAGATAATCACGTTTATTTATTTTTTTTTAAAGATTTTATTTATTTATTTGACAGATGGAGATCACAAGCAGGCAGAGTAGCAGGCAGAGAGGGGGGTGGGAAGCAGGCTCCCTGCTGAGCAGAGAGCCCGATGCGGGGCTCGATCCCAGGACCCTGAGATCCTGACTGAACCGAAGGCAGAGGCTTAACCCACTGAGCCACCCAGGCACCCCCAGATAATCACGTTTATTGAAAAGAAAGAAAGAAGTCTGAGCCATGTCTGCAGCATTGACACCAGGGAACCTAAGCAGGGGGAGGGGCTGGCGAGGCAGGGAAGACTGATACCTTTGCCAGCTGCCACACTCCAGGTGGCTGCTACAGCCTCAGTGTATCTGTCCTTGAAGTTAAAGTAATACCAGCCGGAGAGCAGTGGGGCGACAGTTGATCAAGCCTATTGTCCTAGAACAGTGGTAACAGCAGATGGGACTGAGTGAAAACTAGAAATTAGGCCCTCTCTTAGGAGATTATCATCCACATCGGCTGATTTCAGTTTGAAAACTATGTCCCTTATTTTTCCTCTTTTATGCATCTTCTTGCATTTTATGTTTTCTTATGAACGCAAATTAACTAGATGGTAAGGATCTATCTATAATGAGGTGTGAGTGAACCCTCAAAGCCATCAATTACACTCATTTGGAAAATTAAATGTTTTTATCCAAAATAGTTGGAAAAAGAACTGAGATAGTTGGAAACTATCTATTAATGGTGCAGATCTACTGTAACCAAAGAGGAAAAAAACTCAATATGCGTAGAAAAACCGATAGACACGGTATAATAAAGAAAAATCAGGAATAGGAGACTAGGGCCAGATAAGGAGGGAGTGGAATTCCCAATAGGAACTGAAATGATTGGGAGCCAATTAGGGAAAGAACAGCTCTAAAACAGGAAATTCACTTACTTGTGGAGCGTAGGGAATAACACAGAGGACGTTAGGAGAAGGATAGGAAAAGTGAATTGGGGGAAATTGGAGGGGGAGATGAAGCATGAGAGACTGTGGACTCTTGAGAAACAAACTGAGGGTTTTGGAAGGGGGAGGGGATGGGTGAGCCTGGTGGTGGGTACTAAAGAGGGCACGGATTGCATGGAGCACAGGGTGTGGTGCATGAACAATGAATCTTGGAACACTGAAAAAATTAAATTAAATTTAAAAAAAAACACCCCAGGAAATTCAAATTATTAAAGGACCCTGTTTGGCATTTACCAATCAAAATTCCTGAAAAAAATATCCAATGAAAGGGACAAATAAGGACATTGGAATTTGTTTACGGGTTTTGCAGGTGACAGAATGAACTAGCTCAGTCATCGCAGTTATAAATTAATACAGTGGTAAAGTTCCTTTCCAAAGAGTAAATAAATCCAACGCTTGAGGGCTCTCTGCTCAGATTCTGTTAACACTCCTCTCTTGCTAGCAAGAAATCAACAGACTCAGCATTCTGTGACATTTTGCGAATAGTTTTCACTTGACAGAGTGTAGCACCAATGGTGAGATATGCTGATGGGAAGTATAACTTGATGGTGAAGACATTCCTCCTTTCCTCCTTTTCATTACCTGAGAATTGTAACTTTCTTATTGCTACAGTCTGTGGGGAGCCCTTGATTTCTCTCTGCTCTCCCATGCCAGATAACCATGACATGATTGTGGGTTATTTCACGTGGAGTGTTTCTCAACCTCTAAATATGAGCCACTCTCTGCCTCTAAATATAAGCCAACCTATGCTACGACGATCTGAAGGATTTTTTTAAAAACATAAATTTCCATGAGTGTTACAATAGCGTCACATGGTGAATACTGTCATCCACCTTTTTCAAATGAAAACACTGAGGCTGAGTTTGAGTTCTTTATAGATCTTGGATATCAGCCCTTTCTCTGTAGTGCCATTTGCGAATATCTTCTCCCATTCCGTGGTTGCCTGTTTGTTTTGTTGACTGTTTCCTTTGCTGTGCAGAAGCTTTTGATCCTGATGAAGTCCCAAAAGTTCATTTTTGCTTTTGTTTCCTTTGATTTTGGGAACATGTCTTGAAAGAAGTTGCTGTGACCGATGTTGAAGAGGTTACCGCCTATGTTCTCCTCTAGGATTTTGGCAGATTCCTGCCTCACGTTGAGGTCTTTTATCCATTTTGAGTTTATCTTTGTGTATGGTGTAAGAGAATGGTCGAGTTTCATTCTTTTATACATAGGTGTCCAGTTTTCTCAGCACCATTTCTTGAAGAGACTGCCTTTTTTCCACTGTATATTTTTTTCCTGCTTTGTTGAAGATTAGTTGACCATAGAGTTGAGGGTCCATATCTGGGCTCTCTACTCTGTTCCACTGGTCTATGTGTCTGTTTTTGTGCCAGTACTATGCTGTCTTGATGATCACAGCTTTGTAGTAAAGCTTGAAATACCCCAGTGTTCATAGCAGCAATGGCCATGGTCACCAAACTGTGGAAAGAACCAAGATGTCCTTCAACAGATGAATGGATAAAGACTATATGGTCCATATATACAATGGAGTATTATGTCTCCATCAGAAAGAATGAATACCCAATTTTTGTATCAACATGAATAGGACTGGAGGAGATTATGCTGAGTGAAGTAAGTCAAACAGAGAGAGTCAATTATTATTTGGTTTCACTTACTTGTGGAGCATAAGGAATAACACAGAGGACATGGGGAGATGAAGAGGAGAAGTGAGTTGGGGGAAATCAGAGAGGAAGATGAACCATGAGAGGCTGTGGACTCTGAGAAGCAAACTGAGGGTTTTGGAGGGGGGGGGTTGAGTGAGCCTGGTGGTGGGTATTATGGAGGGCACATATTGCATGGAGCACTGGGTGTGGTGCATAAACAGTGAATCTTGGAACACACACAAAAAATAAAATTAAATTAAATTAAAAAAAAAAAAGGAAGGAAGAAAACACTGAGGCTCCAAGAGAGTTGCCCTCATGACAAGGAAGAGACAAAGCCAAATGCCCACTCAAGCCCACCGGACCCCCAATGCCCACTGTGTCACAGCTTTCCCATCTCCCATCCCCAAACGCTTGTTTGATGAAATTTGTTGTAAGCAGACTATTCGATATAGACAGCAAAATTGAAAATTCTTCTTCTGTCTGACATCTGCCAATTCACTAACTCTTCTCTGTCTCCTTAAAAATGAATGATGTTCATAAATGCTCATAAGAAGACTATTAGAACTTAAACACTCTTTATTGACATTGTCATAGTCATACTTTTAGGCTCTGCTATGCACATAAATCGGGCATGGTTTTATAGCCCGAAATAATTTACCATAATACCTGCTAGTAAATTCAAGCAGATGATGATCCTAAATGTGTCTTGTCAGGAAGTAAACCATTCATCTGTAAGAAGAGCACGGTATGTATAAATAAAGTCAGCCACCTTTGCAGGAAGATGAATTTCCGTGAGCAATTTCCTTTCCTTTGTGTTCTATCCCAATGCGGGTGGGAAGCTCTGTGAAGAGAAGGGTGGAAACCCTTTTATTTTGCCTTAGTTCTCCAAGATTCACTATCCCTTTGCTGGTTGGAATACAGTTCTCCCAAAACTGAGCTTTCTGAGGATGAACACCCAACTTTTGTATCAACGTGGATGGGACTGGAGGAGATTATGCTGAGTGAAGTAAGTCAAGCAAAGAGAGTCAAGTATCATATGGTTTCACTTATTTGTGGAGCATAACAAATAACATGGAGGACAAGGGGAGATGGAGAGGAGAAGGGAGTTGAGGGAAATTGGAAGGGGAGGTGAACCATGAGAGACTCTGGACTCTGAAAAACAATCTGAGGGTTTTGAAGGGGCGGGGGGGGGTGGGAGGTTGGGGGAGCCAGGTGGTTGGTATTAAGGAGGGCATGTATTGCATGGAGCACTGGGTGTGGTGCATAAACAATAAATTCTGTTATGCTGAAAAGAAATTAAAAAAAAATGAGCTTTATGCTTGTCCAGAGATACAGGTCAAGTTTTCATTTATTTATTTATTTTAATTTGTTTTGTTCTGTTTTTTAATTCCATGCCCTCTGGAGTGGAGAAAGTAGGATCTCTTTGTTTTACTGCTTTTTGGTTTTCTGGTTCAGATACTTTTGTTTTCTTCAGCAGTTTCCAGCCTACAGAAATCGACTTGAATGTTAGGTTTAATCTGGAAAGAGACATCAACATGTGGCAGCAGCTTCTTTCTGGAATTCCCTCCCTTTCCTTAGACTGAGGACTACAAAGGTGCATTACAGATTTTCTGTAGAGTGCTCCTGTCTCCTTTTAAACTGTGGGGAAAACCAATTCTTAGACCTATGGATAAAAGCCTTCAGGTCCATTAATCCCCTTCTTTCCTTGGAAATTTAAATTTAAAAAAATTCTTCTGATCAGAGCATCGGTTGGCTCATATTTAGAGGCTGAGAAACACTCCAAGTAAAATAACCCACAATCATGTCATTTTTGTCTGGCATAGGAGAGCAGAGAGAAATCAAGTGCTCCCCAGCAGAGTGTAGAAAAAAGAAAGTTACAATTCTCTGTTAAATTTAAATGGTTTTCTTTGCACAGCTGTTTTCCTTTATAGGAACTTTAAGCTGTTCTTTCTCCTTTTTTATGTCTCTGGAATATTTTGCCCAGTTCAGTAATCTGTCATGCTGGTTATTTGGGCTAGGCTGCTGGGGAATTAGAAGAATTGTGTGCACACCCCTTAAAGCAGCAATTGAAGGGAATACAGTCAAGAACATTCTACCATGAGACTGGGGTCCCACATCCCTGGCCAGCTCACAGTGTGATCCTGGGGAAATCTCCTTTCCTTTCCAGATTTCATTTTCCCAGTCACAAAATTGGAGATTGGATTCATCCTCTGTTTCTAATCCTCCAGAGAGCATTTTGTCAGGTGGCAAGTTGGAAAGGAGACAGGTTACAGGTGGTCATTAGTAGTGACCTTGCACTGTATGTGTATCCATTGCCTACCTGCCTGTCTCTTCATCCTTGGACCAGGATTCTCTATGGTTTTTTTAAAAGTAGCCTCCATCCCCAGCATGGAGCCCCGCTCGGGGCTGGAACTCATAACCCTGAGATCAAGACCTGAGCTGAGATAGAGAGTCAGAAGCTTAAGAGACTGAGCCACCCAGACGCCCCTCTATAGACTTTTTTTTAACCTGTGGTATTTGGTTTCAGGAGCCTCAACATTGCTGCAGAACAAATGAATGTGTCAACTGTTCCTTCAGCAGCGACACAGCTGGCAGTACACTTCGACTTCATAAAGAGCTTTCACATTTGGTGTCTCATTTAGCCTCAGATGCTCACTGTACCATAAGCTGAGGGGGTGTATAGAAAAGACACCTGCAACTTCTGCCCAGAAGTTCTAAGTAATATCACCTGAGGAACCCAAGAATGTGAGCAGGTGATCATAAGCATGCAGACAGGCACACATCATCCAGCCAGCCAGCCAGCCAGCCATCCACCCATCTATCCATCCATCTATCCTTTGTTCCCTGACATAGGGAACCCACTCCCTAACATAAGACAACACAGGACATTTGACCTCATATACCTTCTTCTTCTTCTTTTAAATTTTTTTGTTTTTAAAATTTGACATTTAGTAAAATATATTCTTGGGTGGCTCCGTTGGCTAGGCATCTGCCTTCACTTCCGGTCATGATCCCAGGGTCCTGGGATCGAGTCCCGCATCGCTCCCTGCTCAGTGGGGAGTCTGCTTCTTCCTCTACCTCTGTAGCTCATGCTCTTTCACTCTTCCTCTCTCAAATAAATAAATTTAAAAGTCTTTAAAAAAAATAAAATATATTCTTTTTGGTTGACGGTCTAAGAGTTTTGGCAAGTGTATGGAGTCCTTGTAACCACTACCACCATCAAGACACAGAGCAGCTCTATTCCCCTACCCTCCTCCAAAAAATTCTCTCCAGCTATTTCTTCATAGTCAAACCCTTACCTCTTGGCAACCACTGATGTGTTCTCCGTCCCTACATTTTTTTGCCTTTCCAGAATGTCATATAAACGGAATCATATAGCGTGTGTTTGAGTATGGCTTTTTTACTTAGCAGAAGGCATCTGAGATTCACCTGTGCTCTTGCACGGATCAGTAGTCTACTCTCTTTTATAGCCAAGCAGTTGTTCATAGTACAAATTTTTCAGTTTTATTTTGTTTCTAGTTCATTCCCTAGCTGAGGGATATTTGGGTTTTTTCCAGGTTTTGGCCATTATGAATAAAGCTGTTTTAACCATTCACATACAGGTTTATTGTACGAACATAGATTTTATTACCTTTAGATAAATATGGTAAGTGTATGTTTAACTTGAAAAGACATTGCCAAAGAGTTTTCCACATCGGCTGTCCTATTCTGCATTCTCAGGAGCAACGTATAAGAATTCCAGTTACCGGGGCGCCTGGGTGGCTCAGTCTTTGAGCGTCTGCCTTCGGCTCAGGTCATGATCCCAGGGTCCTGGGATGGAGCCCTGCGTCAGGCTCCCTGCTTGGCCCGAAGCCTGCTTCTCCCTCTCCCACTCACCTGCTTGTGTTCCCTCTCTCCTGTCTGTCTCTATCTGTCAAATGAATAAATAAAATCTTTTAAAAAAGATTAAAAAGAAAAAGAATTCCAGTTATTCCAGTTTGAGTTTTCACCGGTACTTGATACTGTTGATTTTTTTGTGACATGCGTGTGTGTGTGCGCGCATGTGTGTACGTGTGTGTAGGTGTATTGTATGCTAACAGGTGTATTGTATTGATTATAGTTCTGATTTACATTTCCGTAGAGACTAACAATGGTGAGCATCTCTTCATGGTGCTTATTTGCCGTCTGTACATCTAATCTGGTGAGGTGATTGCTTAAATCATTTACCATTTAAAAAAGAAGGCTGTTTGTTTTCTTATTTCTGCGTTTCAAGAGTTCTTTACATACTCAGGAGACAAGTCCTTTGTCAGATATATGATTTGCAAATATTTCCCCCATTCTATTTTGACAAAGTCTAATTTTTTCTATTATTATTATTTTTTTAAGATTTTTATTGATTTATTTGACAGAGAGAGATCACAAGCAGGCAGAGAGGCAGGCAGGGAGAGAGAGTAAGGGAAGCAGGCTCCCTGCTGAGCAGAGAGCCCGATGCGGGGCTCGATCCCAGGACCCTGGGATCATGACCTGAGCCGAAGGCAGCGGCTTAACTCACTGAGCCACTCAGGTGCCCCTCTAATTTTTCTATTATTAACAATGGATTGTGCTTTTGATGTAGTATCATCTAAGAACGATTTCCCTAATCCAACTTCACAAAGATTTCTCTTGTGTTTTTTTCTGAAACTTCCAGAGCTTCATTTCCACATTTTGATGATCCATTTTGAGTTAATTTTTGTATAAGGTGTGAAGATAGGTCAAGGTTCTTTTTCTTTTCTTTTCTTTCTTTCTTTCTTTCTTCTTCTTTCTTTTCTTTCTTTCTTTTTTTTTTTTTTTTTGCATATGAGGATACAGTTGTTGTAGGGTCACCTGTTGAAAACACCATCCCGGTGGGCCCAATGTAACTGCAAGGGTCCTTCTGAGAGGAACAGAGGAAGGTCAGAGTCAGAGAAGGAGATGAAATGACAGAAGGAGGTTGGAGTGATGTCATTGCTGAAAGGGACCATGAGCCAAGGAATACAGGTGGTGTCTAGAAGCTGGAAGAGGTAAACTGGTTCTCCCTGAGAGCTGTCAAGAAAAACACAGCCCTGCTGGTAGCTTGATTTTAGCCCTTCAGACCCAAGTTCAGGTTTCTGACTGCTAGAACTGCAAGATAACAAATCTGTGTTGTTTTAAGCCACTAAGTTTGTGGTAATCTTTTATAGCAGGAAAAGAAAAAAAATAGAGAAAGCTCCACTGAAATGCCTTTGCACTTCTGTCAAAATCAATTGGGTGTATTTACATGGAACTATTTCTAGACTCTAGTCTGTTTCATTTTTCTATGTGTCTATGCTTTTACCAATACCACACTGATATATATATTTTTTAAGCTGTCCTGAATTCTCTTATTTTCCCTGACTCATATCCTATATTTTCAGGATGTGAAAAGCTGGTCAGTGATCGTGGGAAAGAAACAAAGAGATCAAAATCACAGAATGACCCATTTCAAGGTAGCCATCCTTGTTAGTTCTCTAGTGCTGAATATCAAATCATCCCAAAACTGGTGGCCTAAAAACAACACACCTTTACTGGGACACCAGGGTGACTCAGTCATTTAAGCGTCTGCCTTCAGCTTGGGTCATGATCCCAGGGTTCTGGGATCAAGTCCGGTGTTGGGCTCCCTGCTCTGTGGGGAGTCTGCTTCTCCCTCTGCCTGCCGCTCCCCATGCTTGTACTACTCTCTTTCTCACTCTCAGATAAATAAATGAAAAATCTTAAAACACACACACACACACACACACACACACACACACACACACACACATTTATTACCTCACAGTTTCTGAGGGGCAGGGATCTGGAAGCAGTTTGACTAGGTGCTTCCAGTGCGGGGTCTGTCAGGGAGCTGGAGACGAGCTGTCTGTCAGGGCTGCGGTCTTTCCCCTGCTGGACCCAGTGATGATCTACTTTCAAGGTCACTTGTGTGGCTATTAGCTGACCTCAGAAAATCTCCCTCCAGGGTGACTCACACAGTAGCTGGCATGTCTTAATTCTTCCTACGTGGGCCTTTCCCTAGGCTGCGTGAGTGTCCCTCTGTCATGGCAGCTGGCCTCCCTTAGAAGGTGTGAAGAAAGGGGAGGTGGTCTCATCTAAGACAGAAACCACTGTTTTTTTCTAACCTGACCTAGGGTGTGATATCACGTCCGTTCAGCCATTTTCTTCTCATTGGAAGTGGGCCACCAGGTCCATTCTATACTCAAGTGGAGATGAATTTTGCTCCAGCTCATTACAGAAGGTGTAGACATACCTTTGAAGCACTATAGGCCACGCTCACGCCACAAATTATTTATATTCCTCTCATACGCAAAACACACTCTTCCAGTCCTCAAGGGTTTCATCCCATCCCTACTCCAGCCAGAAGTCCAGAATCTTGTCATCCAAAGGTGGCCCAGGAAGAAGGCTCCTCAAGATCAGCTCCTTGAGTGTAGTTCTTAGGACTCCTGAAACAGAAGAAATAGGTCATCTGCTCCCCTACCCCAACATGCAGTGGCGAAACAAGCATAGAGTAATTATTCTAAATATTCCTATTCAAAAAAGGAGCCAACAGAAGGGAGTAGGCAATTCTAAAACCCCACTGGGCAAATTGCAGTCCAGTTGCAAATTCCTTGACTGGGTCTCAACCCTAGGGATAATTTTCTGTCGTTCCTGACACCCCTCTTCAAACCCTTGGCTCTGTCCCCCCTTGTCAACCTTCCCTTTTCACAAAAGCTAACATAGTTTGCTCCATTTTCCTAACCCAAGTTTATATAAATTTCTCCTACATTTCCTCCAAAAATCTAATAGTTTTACATCTTACATTTTAGGGTTTTTTTTTTTTTTTAAGATTTTATTTTAAGTAAGCTCTATACCTCACATGGGACTCAAACTCACAACCCAAGATCAGGAGTGGCATGCTCCAGCAACTGAACCAGCCAGGTACTGCTCACATTTTAGTTTTTGATCCATTTTGAGATAATTTTTACTTAAAGTGTGAGGTATAGGCCTTTTTGTTTTTGGCATATAAACGTCCAGTTGTTCCAGCACTATTTGTTTGGTTGCTTGTTTTTAGAATTATTTATTTCTCATTAATCTTTTATTTATTTTCTGTTTAAGAGCTGAAATGAGTTTCTGCTTCAGGGAAATTTAGGACTTCAAGGGCTCCTCACATTGGGAAAATTTCCCTTTAAGATACTGCAGGGACCCAAAACGCTGCCATATGGACCCCTCCCTGCGTGGTGCAGAGATAGCACTGTTTGTTGAAATGTGGTAGAAATAACCCTGATGCCAGTTCCCAGACTAGGCTTCAGGAAGCTTTGTGTGTTTCCTGTCTCTGGAAGTCTCAGTACTGTGAGAACAAGCCCAGCCTAGGGTGCCAGAACGTGAGAGACCCCGTGGAGGGGAGAGAGCCCAGTTGTCCCAGCCAGGGCCATCCTGGACCATTCAGCCAGTGCTCAAATGTGGGAAGACCCCCTCGGGATCGCCATAATAAAAGTGGACTCAGACTTTTTGGGAGTAATTTTGTAATGTTTGAGCCATATTTGTAACATATGTATGCAGTTGGACCCAGTCATTATAACTTCAATCTCTTATTCTAAGGAAATCATTTAATGGGAAAAGTTATGTAAGTGACATTTTTTTGTAATAGCAAACGTTTGAAACACCCTAGCATTAATCAATGGTGAAATGATTAAAATGGGGGGGTTACAAGTAAACAATGTAATACTCTGTTACAAATATATCATAGGGGCATCTGGGTGGCTCAGTTGGTTAAGCATCCCTCTCTTGATTTCAGCTCAGGTCATGACCTGAGATCAAACCTGCCCTTGGGCTCTGTGCTCAGCAGAGAGCCTGTTTCTCTCCCTGACCCTCTGCCTAACCTCTGCTCCCCCTCCCCTCATTTGTGCTCTCTTTCTCCAATAAATAAGTGAATAATTCTTAAAAAAAAAAAACAAAAAACAGAAGAAACAAATGATGATATAGCTCTAAAGGAAACCGTTCATTCTATATGCTTTTATAGTATGAATTTGTTTTTGAATAAGATAATATATAACCATGTTTTTCAATAGAAAAGTGTCTGGAAGAATATACATAAATTATTAATGGGCTTTTTCTGGGAAGGTGTACCTTTGGGCATGTGAATCTTTAAAAATGAGCATCTGTTTCTATATATATATACATATATATATATATATATATATATACACACACACACACACACACACACACACACACGCACATACACCCCGTCTTCTCTATCCATTCATCTGCCAATGAACATGACATGAATGGGCTCTTTCCGTAGTTTGGCTATTGTAGACATTGTTGCTACAAACATTGGTGTACAAGAGCCCCTTCTGATCACTACATTTGTATCTTTGGGGTAAATCCTTAGAATGCAATTTTGGGGTCATAGGGTAGCTCTATTTTCAACTTTTTGAGGAACCTCCATATTGTTTCCCAGAGTGGCTGTACCAGCTTGCATTCCCACCAACAGTGTAGGACGATTCCCTTTTCTCCACGTTCTTGCCAACATCTGTTGTTTCTTGACTTGTTAATTTAATTTAAAATTTTTAAAAGATTTTGTTTATTTATTTGACAGGCAGAGATCACAAGTAGGCAGAGGGACAGGCAGAGAGAGGGGAGGAAACAGGCTCCCCACCGAGCAGAGAGCTGGACATGGGGCTCGAGCCCAGGACCCCGGGATCACAACCCGAGCCAAAGGCAGAGGCCTACCCCACTGAGCCACCCAGGTGCCCCCTGATTTGTTAATTTTAGCCATTCTTACTGGTATGAGGTGGTATCTCATTGTGGTTTTGATTTGTGTTTCCCTGATGCTGAGTGATGTTGAGCACTTTTTCATGTGTCTGTTGGCCATCTGGATGTCTTCTTTGTAGAAATGTCAGTTCATGTCTTCTGCCCATTTCTTGATTGGATTATTTGTTCTTTGGGTGTTGAGTTTGATAAGTTCTTTACAGATTTTGAATACTAGCCCTTTAACTGATATACCCTCTGCAAATATCTTCTCCCATTCTGTCGTTTGTCCTTTGTTTTTGCTTTTTGGATTGTTTCCTTTGCTGTGCAAAAGCTTTTGATCTTGATGAAGTCCCAATAGTTCATTTTTGCCTTTGTTTCCCTTGCATTTGGAGATATGTCTAGTAAGAAGTTGTTGTGGCCAAGGTCGAAGAGGTTGCTGCCTGTGCTCTCCTCTAGGATTTTTAAGGTTCCTTTCTCACATTGAGGTCTTTCATCCATTTTGAGTCTATTCTTGTGTATGGTATAAGGAAATGGTCCAGTTTCATTCTTTTGCATGTGGCTGTCCAATTTTCCCAACACCATGTGTTGAAGAGGCTGTCTTTTTTCCATTGGATATTCTTTCTTGCTTTGTTGAAGATTAGTTGACCATAGAGTTGAAGGTCCATTTCTGGGTTCTCTATTCTGTTCCACTGATGTATGTATCCGCTTTTGTGCCAATACCATGCTGTCTTGATGATCACAGCTTTGTAAGAGAGCTCAAAGGCCAGGATTGAGATGCCACCAGTTTTAGTTTTCTTTTTCAACATTCCTTTGGGTATTTGGGGTCTTTTCTGGGTCCATAAAATTTTAGGATTTTTTTGTTCCAGCTCTGTGAAAAAAAAGTTGATGGTGTTTTGATAGGGATTGCATTGAATGTATAGATTGCTGTAGGTAGCATAGACATTTAAACAATATTTTTCTTCCGATTCATGAGCATGGAATATTTTTCCATTTCTTTGTGTTTGTCTCAATGTCTTTCTTTCATAAGTGTTCTGAGTACAGATTCTTTGCCTCTTTGGTTAGTTCCCACCTATCTTATGGCTTTTGGTGCAATTGTAAATGGAATTGATTCCTTCCTTTCTCTTTCTTCTGTCTCATTGTTAGTGTATAGAAATGCATCTGATTTCTGTGCATTCATTTTATTTATTTTATTTTTTAAAAGATTTTATTTATTTATTTGACAGAGAGAGATCACAAGTAGGCAGAGAGGCAGACAAAGAGAGAGCGGGAAGCAGGTTCTCTGCTGAGCAGAGAGCCCAATGCGGGACTCCATCCCAGGACCCTGAGATCATGACCTGAGCCGAAGGCAGCGGCTTAACCCACAGAGCCACCCAGGAGCCCTGTGCATTCATTTTATATCCTGCCATTCTGCTAAATTCCTATATGGGTTCTAGCAATTGTGGGGTGGAGTCTTTTGGGTTTTCCACATAAGGTATCATGTCATCTTCGAAAAGTGAGAGTTTGACTTCTTCTTGCTAATTTAGATGCTTTTTATTTCTTTTTGTTGTCTGATTGCAGAGACTAGGACTTCTAGTACTATGTTTAACAACAGTGGTGATAATGGACATCCCTGCCGTGTTCCTGACCTTAGGGGAAAAGCTCTCAGTTTTTCCCATTGAGAATGATGTTTGCTGTGGGCTTTTTGTAGATGGCTTTTGTGATATTGAGGTATGTTTCCTCTATCCCTACACTGTGAAGGGTTTTGTCCAAGAAAGAATGCTATACTTTGTTAGTGCTTTTTCTGTATCTACTGAGAGGATCATATGGTTCCTGCTCTTTCTTTTATTTATGTAGTGTAAAACATTGATTGATTTGAGGATGTTGAACCACACTTGCAGCCCAGAAATAAATCCCACTTGGTTGTGGCGAATGATCCTTTTAACGTACTGTTGGATCCTATTGGCTAGTATCTTCTTTTTTTTTTTTTTTTTAGATTTTATTTATTTATTTGAGAGAGCGAGAGCATGAGAAGGGGGAGGGTCAGAGGGAGAAGCAGACCCCCTGCCTAGCAGAGAGCCCGATGCGGGAATTGATCTCGGGACTCCAGGATCATGACCTGAGCCGAAGACAGTCGCTCAACCAACTGAGCCACCCAGGCATCCCATTGGCTAGTATCTTGATGAGAATTTTTGAGAGACAGAATCTTAAACAGGTCTATGCCCAGCATGAGCCTGACACAGGACTCTGTCTCATGACCCTGAAATCATCACTTGAGCTGAAATCGAGTCAAATGTTTTATTGACTGGGCCACCCAGTTACTCCAATAAGCATCTATTTTAATAAAATTAATCATCAAAACAATAACATAATTTACATTTTGGAAAATGTTTTAATACAATGTATATAGTATATACAAAAGGTAAATAAAATATACATCAATGTTAATCATATATATTATATAAAATTTAATATTTATAATGTTAATATTTGTTATATATTAATACAAGTAATATAAATATTAGTATAATCTTTAGTATAATATATACGGCTATACTACAAAGTTGCATATGACTCCATTTAATTTCCCTGGATGTAACCCTTGGGGTGTTCCTGATGGAGCTGCTTGTTCATAGGATGATGGACTGTCCACACCCTACTTGCAGTGTTTCCTTCCTCCCACTGGATGGTAAAATTGCATGTACACATCACAGCAACAGTCAGCAGACACTCTTTGCAAGAACATTGGACTTCGAGTCAGGAGGCCTTGGTTCAGGTTCAGTCTTAGCTCTTCCTTTTTGAGTGTGTTTCTCCCTCAGTAAAACTGGGCTTCATTCACCAAACAATAAACATTTATGGAGTATTACTGCATGCCAGCCCTGTGGCTAAGTGCCAGGGGCCCCAGCTCTTGCCCTGCTTCCCTCAAAGTGGTGATGGAAGAATCAGTCCCGAAATGAACACAAATAAAACAGGAATGGAATTCCAGGTGCCAAGCTGTGCTGCTAGTGGTTTTATTAAGTAGAAAAGATGAGACTGGATCTATCATGAAGTAAGTGGTATAATGTAGTGGCTGAGAACTCAGGCTCAGTACCCAAATTGCCAGAGATCACATCCTACCTCCATCAGGATTTGGAGGATATTGCTTAACATGTCTTTGAACCAGTTTTTCTCCATCTATAAAAATAGGAACAAGAATAGTACATACCTCTGTGATTGTTGTAAGGATTAAATACATCACTGTTTTATTTATTTATTTTTAAAGATTTATTTATTTTAGAGAGAGAAAGAGAGAGAGCATGCGTGCGTGAGCAGGGGGAGGAGCAGAGAAAGAGGGAGAGAATCTTCAAGCAGATGCTGAGCGTGGAGCCTGACAAGGAGTTCCGTCCCAGGCCCCTGGGATCATGACCTGAGCCCAAATCCAGAGTTGGCTGCTTAACCTACTGAGTCACTCAGGCACCCTATTTGCTATTTTAAAAGCACTTGGAACAGTGCCTGCCTGACACATAGTAAGTGCTCAGTAAATATTACCTATTATTTTTATTATCTGGACTGGAGGGACACCTGGGTGGCTCAGTTGGTTAAGCATTTTCCTTTGGCTCAGGTCATGATCACAAGGTCCTGGATTGAGCCCCGTGTCCTGGGAGGGGGGGGTCTGGTTTGGGGGTGGGGGGGCGGTGCTCCATGCTCAGCAGGGAGTCTGCTTCTCCCTTTCTTTGCCCCACCCCTCACGCTCTCTCTCCCTCTCTCAAATAAATAAATAAAATCTTTAAAAAATATTACCTGGGATGGAGAACACATCAGACTAGCTTTTTTTTTGTTTTTTTTTAAAGATTTGTTTATTTTACAGAGGGAGAGTGTGCGTGCGAGTGGGGGGAGGGGCAGAGGGAGAGAATCTTCAAGCAGAATTAACTGACTGAGCCACCCAGCTGCCCCTGGACCATTGGTTTATAATCCAAATATGACCAAGCTGATGTCAGAGGGGGATCAGGTTGTGACAGTTTTCTCTCTACTGGTGGCTTCCTTCCTGTCATCTGGCCAACTAGGTCCATGTCCACCTACTCCCTCCCTAGTCTGCAAACATCCTCCCAAGGCTTTATGTGCCATTGGCAAGAATGATATTCCTAGGCAGAGGATGGAGCTTCTGAAGGTAGTACTGGAACTCCAGACCAGCTCTCCAGACCCATATGGAGAAGATGAGGGGGCAGTCAGCTCCTTACTAGGGGCTGCTGATTCTGCCCGTTATTTAATTTATTTTATTTTATTTTATTTTAAAAAAGATTTTATTTATTTATTTGACAGAGAGAGACACAGCAAAAGAGGGAACACAGCAGGGGGAGTGGGAGAGGGAGAAGCAGGTCCCCTGCCTAGCAGAGAGCCTGATGTGGGGCTCAATCCCAGGACCCTGGGATCATGACCCGAGCCAAAGTCAGATGCTTAAAGACTGAGACACCCAGGCACCCCACTGCTCATTATTTTAAAAGGTGTGGTTTGTTTGTCTGACTGCACCAATCATGTACAGTTTCTAAAATAACTGTTAGATTTCCAGTCATTCCATCTGTATCTTTATTTATTTTTTAATGATTTATGCAATCTGGGTAAATTGAAAAGCCCTTATTTTGGGCCCTTATATATATTTTGCAAATTTTTTTTTATCATATATATGCCAAGGTGTTTTGGTTTTTTTTTGCCAATTTATTATGTCTTTTGTTCTCAAATTGTTTTTCTAACATGAAGACTTTCCAAAGAGAATTTTGCAAGTCTCTTTTGCAAGTATCTTGCTACATTAGGGTGGGTCAGGAAAGCTTTCTGTAAGAAGTGACTTTTAATTCAAAACTCCATGGGTGAGAAGCTCAAACCATGCCAGGAGAGCAGGGAAGAGGGCTGCTGGGTGGGGGGGGAGAGCACCTGCCTCATCTCTTTCTTTCTATCTTCTTTAATTTTAATTAATTATTTATTAAAATAGAGAGAGAGAGAGGGAGAGAGAGCGCACAAGCTGGGGGAGGGGCAGAGGGAGAATCAGACTCCATGTTGAGTAGGGAGCCTGATGTGGGACTCCATCCCAGGACCCTGAGATCGTGGCCTGAGCTGAAGGCAGCCGCCCTACCAACTGAACCACCCAAGCATCCCTGCCTCATCTCCCCCATGGTACTACCACTTCCACCATGTTTGCTCCACTTACTTCTTGCTGCTGACTTCCCTCCTTGGCCGTGTGTGATCCCACAACTTTGACTTGTTGTTGGCCCATCCTGCCCTCTATGGTCTGAATGTTTGTTTCTCACTAATTCATATGTTGAAATCCTTACACCCTGCGTGATGGTTTAGGAGGTGGGGCTGTTAGGAGGAGCCCAAGCCCGGAAGTCGGAGCCTGCATGAATGGGCTTATGCTCTTATAAAAGTGACCTCCCTCCCCCGCCCCAAGAGTTCCCTAGCCCCTTCCTCCACAATAAATCCGGGCCCTGCGGAGTTCTCAGCAGGACCTGACCATGCCTGCACCCTGATCTCGGACTTCCAGCTTCCAGAACTGTGAGAAATACATTTGTTGTTGATACACCACCTGCCATGATCTTCTGCTATAGCAGTCCTGAACAGACTAACACATTAGCCTTGACTATCCCTTTCAGCATAGCCCTCCGCCAGCTCATCCCGTCACAGGTCAGCTGGGTAGGAGGGAGTAATAGTGGTAGAGAGTTGATGATATGAAATAAAATGGTGGCACTTCTCCCCTTTGAACGGGAACTTAGGGTGCAGACTCCTATGAAAAGGGGTGTTATTCTGGCATATCGTGACTGATATTCATAGTCCTGTATGTGCCCAGCTTCTTAGTGTTCGTATCAGTTAAGGACCTCATGGACACTCACAGACTGGTCTGCGTAACAGGTGGCTTAGGAGAAGCGTGCTGTAGTAAAAATGCTTCCTAAAATCTCAGTGGTGGGGCGACTGGGTAGTGCATCCCACTCTTGATTGCAGTTCAGGTAGTGATCTCAGGGTCGTGAGACTGAGCCCCTTGGGCTCCACACTCAACTTGAAGTCTGCTTGAGATTCTCTCTCTCCCTCTCCCTCTGCCCCTTCCCTTGCTTGAATGCACATGCCCTCTCTCTTTAAAATAAATTTTTAAAAATCGTAAAAGAAAATCTCAGGGCATCTGGGTGGCTCAGTTGGTTAAGCATCTGCCTTTGGCTCAGGTTGTGGTCTTGCAGTCCTGGGATTGAGTCCTACGTCAGGTTCCCTGCTCACCAGGAGTCTGCTTCTCCCTCTCCCTCTAATTCCTCTCCCTCCAACCCCCACCTTCACCCCCCAACTTGGGCTTTCTGCTCTCTCTCTCAAATAAGTAAAATCTGTAAAAAAAATAAAATTTCTGTGGTTTATAACAGACATTTTGTGCATGTGACATGGCCAATGCTAACTGGCTTTGGCTCTGCCGAATTCCACAGGTCTTCTCCATGCGGGACCCAGACTGGAAGGGATCCTTTATCTGGGACATGCAGATTGCCTGGTAGAAGGAAAAGAGAAAGATGGTTGAACCACATGATGGCTCTTAAAGCTTATGCTTAGAAGTGGTGTATGTTACATCTGTTTCTATTCCACTGGCCAAAGCAGCCCTATGGCCAAGCCTGAGGTCAACCAGGAGGGAGGATACTCCCACAGGGAGAGGTGGTAAATATCTTGAACAAATAAATAGTCTCACAGCCAGTAGTACCATTTGGTCTCATTTTGTGGGTGAGAAAACAAAGCCTAAAAGAGGTAACTCCATGGAGGTCATAGATTCCTACTCCGCTCCATCTGGCTTCAGAGTCAGTCTTTCCTACCATGGAATCTTTTTGGGGGACCTTTTCTCCTTTTACACTGTATAGGCACCTGGAATTGTAATTTATTCAGTGCATAACCACTTCTAATCAGCCCCAGAAACTTCTCCATGAAAATTTCTAGAGGTAAACCACCTTAGAAAGCTTTCTGGAAGGATATGAAGCTTCTATAGAAAGGGGTGGGGCTTGAGGAATTGCATCTACGAGAGCTGACTCTATTCCATTTAGTAATTTTTTTTAAACTGTTGAATTATTTATCTGCTTTATGGCTTTGTGGATCCTTTAGGCAGGGATTACCTATCAATCTATCACTGTGTGTGTGTGGTGTCTGAGCTCCTCAAAGCTATTTTTCTAGGTAATTTTAGAAACTTCCAGATTGCATTGGATATTTATACTCACAAAAATTATTAGTGGTGGAGAGAGTGCAACTCATCTCCTTTTACCAAAGAGCAACAATTTTAGTTTTAGAGACCTAGTTGCAGCAGCTCGGCTTGTCTTGGGGTGGGGAGTGCAGGGAAGAAGTTATAGCCAGCAGAGAACACATCACTATGATTGTAAATCTGTCTGTTACTTTCCTTTACCTTTAGTGCACTCTAACCAGTTTTAGGTTCCCTGGTTCCCAGGGTTAGGTGCTTATGGTAACACGGCTCCCTAGGTTTGACTTGCCAGATTTATGGGTCCATCAGTGTGGGGATTAGGGTGAGGCGAGTGAGGCACCCAGAGCACTCAGCGTAAGGAGGCACTGGCAGGAACCTGAGTTCTCTGGCCCCACTTCAGTCAGGGCCCTGGTGTCCATGATGCATTTACCGTAACTCTGCAGCGTGAAAACGCTGGGCGCTGAGCTCACCTGCAAGAAAGAAATTTCGACCTGCCCTCCCTCCCCTACTCGACAGGCAGGAGAACCTGGAAGACGTTGCCGCCCTGTGACTTTACTCGGCCTGTGAGGCTCACTGCCAGGTTACCGTGTACGTGTATCTGGCCCAGGCTCGGTGCGGAAGGCAGAGAGAGGGACTGTGCGTGTGTGCCTGTGTCAGGCCGGGCGGGTCCATATCCGGCTGGACCGGGTGGGTGGGGCCGCCCCTCCCTCCAGGTCCCGAGGTGGGTTGGGGGTGGGGAGGAACGCGCGGAGATTCCCTGTCGCCCCTTCGGATCCGAGAGGGGGCGGCAGAAGGAACGCGAGGGTGACAGGGCGTGCCCACCCTGCGGCTAGGGGCCCGGCAGCGCCCCCCGCCCCCGGGACCGAACGGCTGAGGGGACTCGAAAGAAGAGGAAGAGGAACCCGAGGAAGGCTAGCCGAACCGGCCACCCGCTCCGAACTTGCCGGGGAAACTAGTGCGGAGGGAGGGGCCCGGGCCGGGGCCGCGGCTGGAGGAGGGGCGGCCGCAGCTGCATCCAGCCCCGTTGGCTTCCTTCCCAGCTCTCCTTCGCCTCCTCCTCTTCCTCCTGTATGAGTCAGGCATTTCCCGGGGATTTGGAGCAGCCACGCGCGGCCCGGGCGCCGGGAGCTGTAGCAGCAGCAGCCGCCGCCGCCGCGCCAGGAGCTCCAGCGCCGGGGCCGCCACCGCGGCGGGCACCCGCGTTCCCGGCGCGCACGGACCATGGAGAGGGCGGCCCAAGGCGCAGACGGCGGCGGAGGCAGCAACAGCAGCAGCCGCAGCAGCAGCCGCGCCACCTCGGCGGGCTCCTCGCCCTCCTGCTCCCTGGCCGGCCGGGGGGTCTCCAGCCGGTCGGCGGTAGCGGGGTTCGGCGGCGGGGGCAGCCGGAGCAGCCCGGGCTCGGTGGCCGCTAGTCCGTCCGGAGGAGGTGGCCGCAGGAGGGAGCCGGCGCTCGAGGGCGTGCTCAGCAAATACACCAACCTCCTCCAGGGCTGGCAGAACAGGTAACGCGCCCGCCGCCCGCGCCACCGCGCGCCCCTCCCCGCGCGCTGCTCTCGGTGTCTGTGTGTGTGTGCGTGCGCGACTGTGCTACCCGCCGAGCGGGAGCCGCCGCGGCGGGGGCTCTTCCTGCGCCCCCGCTCCTTTCCAGGTGCGGCGCCCGGCATGGGGCGCGCTGTGACCCCACCCCAGCACCGCAGTGGCGGGGAAGGGGGGGCGAGAGCCCCGGTTTTCTTTTGCACCGGCACCTGCAGGGACTGGAGTGGCGGGAGGAGCCCGCTGGTCCCAGGCCTGCCTGCTAGCGGTTTCCCGCACTCCTGAAGAATGGCTGAGGAAGGGAGGCGGGGGTGGGGGGGTGGGGGGGTCGTGCTTTGTGCCTGGCTGAAAAAGCTTTAATACAGCCGGTCCCATCAGAACAATACTCTCCGTAATATAGTTCCTTTACAACTTTAGTGTTTAAAAACACCACCACCACCGACAAAACCTTCCACTTATTCGGCGCTTTCCAGAGCGCATGCTACCTCCTGCCCCGTCGGAGGCTTGAGACCTCCAATCTCTGCAACAGAAGTTTAGTTTTTTTTTTTTTTTTTTAAATTTAAACAAACTCTCCCCTTTGGAAATGGACAGTTTGCTATTTAAATTGTTATTTCCCCCCGCTTTAGGTGCCTTTGAAGTTCTTTGCTCACTCACTCTACCCTCACAGTTGGGAAACCTAGTTATGGCCAGGCGGAAGGATGGGGATGTCAAGGGAAGGAGCTCCCAGCGCACTTGTATTGGTGAAAATATATGGGGCTCAATAGAAAGGATAGTGAGGAAGACTTGGATGGAGCGGATGTGGTGCTGCTATTTACAGTTCTTTCCTCCTTTCTTCCTTCCTTTCTTTCTCTCTTAAGTTTGTTTTTTAATACTTTGTTTTTCAAAAACAAGCCAGAGGGAGATACAAACGTCCATGCAAGAGGAATGGGGATTTTTGGAGAGTTTGTTGATTAGATCTTTTGTTCTGCTCTTAATAGCCCTTGGATCTTAGGACTTGGAGTTCTTAAAAGGATGCTTGTGGAGTTTGAACCTGACCCTGGGAACTCTTGCTTCTCTCTGCTGATTAGACTAGATTCCTTGGTGCTCTCTCCCTGCAGATGGATTGGAAACGTTCAGATTGCTTCCAGAGGAAACTTTGATCAGGCAGTTACTTAACAGGAAACTCAACTAGGAGGAAGATGACTCCCTAAGTATGGACACTGAGTTGTTTCTGTATAGATACTAGAGACAGAGAACTTTCTGAGTCACCTGGGTTTCCTCGGAGATCTGCTACTATGTCAGTGGAAGTTGCACTGTAACTTTTGAATCTTTTTATTTCTCAAAATAGACCTGCTGTGTGCTGTTGCCTCTTCTTTTCCTCCTTCAATTTTTGAAAGCTGAAAAAGAACAGGTAGAGTGTGTAGGATGAGGGAGACATGAGATGACTAAATCTGATTTCAGTTCTTGGTAATTGTGCCGTGTTGGTGACAGCGTCTGTTTTGTGTGTTGGGCAGTCACTTAAAGTGCTCTTGCTCTCTCTCTTTTTTTTTACAAGTAGCTTATGAGGCCAACAGAGATTTTACCCTGGATTACAGTTGTTTCACTTGGGGACGGTATTTTACCTGCAATGCATATTAAAGGATTTGCTCTTTGCTGTGGATTTAGGAGGAATTGGAGTCACTCATGCTTTTGTATAATTTTAAATCCACTGGGGTATTTAGGTTATGCCAGATCGGGAATAGGAAATCAATGATAATAATAATAGGAATAATAATAGCAGGCTGTGTAGGTGAAATGCACTGCATACACTGGTGAGGTCTTAGCTTTGTTGAGTTTGTTTACTGTGGTCTATAGCTGCCAGTGTTTCTTCTTAACCCCAGTACACTCATGATTTTCTCAGTAACCACTGACTCCCAGAGCATTGTCTCTTTCTAATGGTTAATGTCTCAGTGGCCAGGTCTCTGTTCCCTACATCCGCGTTCTCTGAACTGTGGCCGAGGGTCCGTTAGTGGTCTGGAGAGGATTTGTGATGATTCAGTGATTGCACATTTTTTTCCTCTCAAGGAGAGGTCTGGAACAGTGAAAAGGAAAAGAGAAGAGGAGAAGGAATACATTCACTTGTTCATGAGTTTGTTTATTCAGAGACTAAATTTATTGAGGACCTACTATGTGCTAGGCTGGAGCTCTTCCACTTGATCTTAGCCAAAGGCCAAGAAGTGCTGAGCTGGAGCTATTCCAGTGTGCAGAATGCATAGGCGTCTTCCCTTGAAGTAGCGCAGGGCATGCAGAATTGAGAGGAAGGAGTCCAGAGCTCCCTAGTCTAGGGTACAAACAGTGGGGTGACCCCATGCAAATTACCTTCTCTTTTGGACCTCGTGGTATATTCTTTTGGCAGTACTTTTTAAGTTGCCTACGGTTCACGACAAATCTCTAGCCACGGAGTTCTTGGCTAGCATGTGTTTCCAGACTGCGCCCTTCACCAGTTTCCAGGATGTGGTACCTATCATCTGAGAGCAGTTTTTACTCAAGTGTCCTCTTGGGGGACCTCACGTTGCTAAGAGTGTATATTCTAACACTCAGTGTCATTTTCTGCCACCATTCACTGGTAGCACGCTTGGCCCTGTAGCCACTCCTCCAGGAAGGCAGTTTGGGGTGGAGCATAAACCAGGTGACGGATAGAGAGGCTCCAGGAGAGAAGGCTGCACGTGATGGGACACACTCAAGTCAGGAGAGTACATCCAGAGTACTTGGGCTCACACCCATGGGCTGAGGGAGTGCGAAATAGATCAGAGCATGGTGAAAAGGTACACCGAGGAGACTCTGTAATCATTACAGCTAAGGGAAAATATTTCTGGTATCACAGTAAGGTGTAGTTCTATAAGATGGTGTTAAAGAGGGAATGCATCTAAACAGATGAACAAAACAACCACATAAGTGGCAGGTGCTATGAAGATGAAAAAAATAAAGTTGGCCTTGAACAACCAAGAGGTTAAGGGGACCGAACCCTGTACAGTCGAATATCCTATATAACTCTCAACTTCCCCAGAACTTAACTACTGATAGCTTACTGTCAGCCAAAAGCCTTACCAATAACATAAACAGTTGATGAACACATGTTTTGACTGTTATGTGTCTTATATATTACAATAAAGTAAGCTAGGGAAAAGAAAATGTTATTAAGGAAATTATAAGGAAGAGAAAATATACTTACGGTACTGCTGTATTTATGTAAAAAAAAAAAAATCTGTGTCTTCCTGGACCTGCACAGTTTGAACCCCTGTTGTTCAAGGGTCAACAGTATTAAAAAAATGATGAAAAATAAGTATTTGTGGAAATGATATGTGTGGATCTAGTGTCTTTACTGCTACTCATGTTTTAATCTAGAGAACTATCTGTTCACTCCTGTTTTGGTTTTCATAGGGAATGAAGCAGGGGGAGAGTGAATCCCAAGAGCTAGGAGATGCAGGCCAGTGCCAGGTCACACGGCGCCCTGTAGGCCAAGGGAAGAATTCGAGGCTGTGTTCTGGTGGTCCAGAAGGATTTTAGGCGGAGAGATGAGACATTTGGATTTGTGATTTAAAAAGTTCACTCCAGGGGTGTTTGGGTGGCTCAGTCGGTTAGGCATCTGCCTTCGGCTCAGGCTCAGATTGTGATCCCAGGGTCTTGGGATGGAGGCTCGCATCCAGCTCCCTGCTCGCGGGGAGACTGCTTCTCCCTCTCCCTCTGCCTGCTGCTCCCCTCTGCTTGTGCTCTGTCTCTCCATCAAATAAATGAATAAAATCTTAAAAAAAAAAGTTCTCTCTGGGTACTATGTGGAGATGAGGTTTTCAAAGGGTCAGTCAGAGAGACCATTGACGAGCTCCTCGCGGGGGTCTAAACAGAGGATACCAGTGGCTTGCCCTTGGGGGATAGGGGAAGTGGAGGAACAGTACATTTTTGGGGTAGGGAGGCTAGAAATTGCTGATAGGTTGGATGAGGAGGTGAGAGAGAGAGGGGAGCCAGGGAGAACTTTTGAGTTTGGAGCTCTGAGAGACTTGGGATGTTGAGGTATTCTTTATAGAGATGAGGGTCACAGGGGAGGATAGGGGACAACCAGGAGTTCCCTTTGGGCTGTGTTCAGTTTGAGATGTCTACACCAAGTGAGAAATTGGCTATATGAACTCTAATTTGCCCTAAGGCTAATTTTAGTCTCACCCAAGAGAACTATTTTGGGTTTGCTCATAACAACAGGTGTTTGAGAAAGTAATTTCTAATTGGATCTAAAAAGTGGTATTTAAATATTTGAGGGTCCTCATTGCCATTCAGTTTTTATTATCTAGAGAAAAGAAGATATTACAAATATGAAACCCACCTCCTGTGTGTGTGTGTGTGTGTGTGAGAGAGAGAGAGAGAGAGAGAGAGATTAATGGGGTTGTAAGAACTCTAAAGTATTAAAAGGCAAGGGGTGCCCTGGGTGACTCAGTCAGTTAAGCATCTGAGTCTCGGTTTCGGCTCAGATCATGATCTCAGGGTTCTGAGATCGAACCCCACATGCTCAGCAGGGAGCCTGCTCAAGACTCCCCGCCCCCCCCCCCCGCCTCACATGTGCACCCTCTCTTTCTCAAATACATAAATAAATCTTTAAAAAGATATTTAAAGGCAAGTCTTGAATAGAATAAGTAAGGTAGTATGAGCAAAATAACACCTCAGGCCAGCAGTAGCCATTTATTTAGAACGTAAGGGGAGTGTGGACCCTGGGGCCAAACCCTGACATCAGTATTTAGCACGCGTGTCACCTTGGGGCACTTCCTTAATTGCTCTGGGCTTCTGTTTTCTCATCTCTTAAATGGAGAAAAGATGTTACCCTTCTCATTAGTTCAGTGTGAAGATGACGTGAGGATACTGGTCTGTAAGTGGCTGAGAACAGTGCATAGCAAGATCTGGAGAACTGGAGGCTAATATTGGATCTTCAGTTTGTCCCTCTTAAATGGATCCTTTCTGGTCCATAAAGTTCTTGGTTTATTTTCTGAATGCTGTGGTTACCCTGGGACTCCATTAACATAATTATCCCAGAGTTCTTTGGCGAGCATATGAGGATTTGGTTTTGAAGGCATCATTTTAAAACTTGGAACCCAGCAAACATTTGCATCACTACGGCAAGTGAATTACTCCCCTCCTCCAGCCTCAGATCCCTGTCTCCTTTCCCTGCTCTCTTTTTCTCCATAATCACCACCGTCTGACACGCTCCATATTTTATTCTGGTCTCTGCACGGGATGTAAGCTCCCTGAGGACAGAGAATAATTTGCTTTATTTACTGCTGTATCCCCAATGTCTACAACAGAGTCTGGCATGTAATAAGGGTTCAGTAGATACTATCGAATAACTAGGAGACTGAATGAATGACAGAGAAGAAGTTAAACCAGAGTTTACTTGTGTTTCAGCCAGTGTTAGCTACTGTTGTTGTAATTCTTGGTTCTCTGCCTGCTTTTATGGCCTTGTGGACTCCCAGAGTTCATAGGTCTTCTCATTTGCTCTGCTGTCTGCAAACTTTGGGTTTTATCTTCCGGGTCAGCAAGTCTGACTTATCTTGTGATGTGCCCTCCCTGACTTAGGGCCCACCGCTGCTCACCTAGTGTGGGCCTTTAGTGACCAAATATCCAGGGCTTGGTTTTGACCCAATCTGCATTAATGACATGCTTTGGGAATGCAGTGTTTAGCCTCTGGTCATGGTTTTCCAGGGTTTTGGGGCTACTTGGCTCATTTAGAGAAGTCGAGGGGGTATATATTAACTTTTAAAACCACTCTGAATTAAAATAAATGCTTTTTGAGTACTCTGCAAATTTTAGAGGCAGTTGGTGATACCAGAGTTGAAAAATCGTGGCTCTGGGTTTTCTGTTCTTGCCCACATGTACTTAGAAAGTATTCACACGTCTTGCTGTCTGGATTGCCGGATTGCTGTGAGCCTGTGTACTCAAATCCTTTAGGGACGCTGGATTACTTCACAGACAGCGATAATAAAGGGGTGGTTGCCTAGGTTACACAAGTACATATAATGTGATTTATTCACTTATGGTTCACAATATTTATTGAGGACCTGCCTGAGTTAACCCCTCCCTGTGGGATGCGCTCTTCCTCTCCCTTTTGAAAATTGTGTGTATCTGAGGAGATATATGCCAAATGATGACCATGGGTTTCCTTTGTTGGTGGGTGGTGGGTGATACTATTTCTCCTTTTTTCCCCCATTATTATTTTTTTTCCCTGAGGTGAACTTGCATCCATCTGCAGTCTGAAAATTACAGAGGGGGAAAAATTTTTACCTATCTCTGAGTAACTAGTTTTTGAGAGTAAGGTTGAAATTTAACATACATTCAGAAGAGTACACAACTTCTAAGTGTACAGAGTTCCGTGGGTTTTTGTAAATGGGACATACCCAGATCGAGAACCAGCAGCCAGCCCCTTCCCGCCTCCTTTCCAGTCATTTCCCCCACCGGGCCTCCACTGTTGACTTGCAGTACCTTGCATGAGCTAGGCCTCTTCTTGACTTTCATATCGTACAGCATGTGATCTTTTGTGCCAGGCATCTCACTCTTAACATGCTTGTAAGCCCCTCCATGTTGCTGTGTATAATTGTAAGTCTGCGTCCACTGCCGTTTGTAATTCCACCGTGTGGATATATTAAACACACTGACATTGACCACAGATTGACCTCTTCCTGGGTTTTCCTTGCAAATAACACTGCTGTATGGTTTGGAGAACATATGTATGCATTTCTCTGAGTGTATACCTAGGAGTGAGATCTTATGTGACAGTGTTTGCAAGTGTCCAGCTTATTAGAGGCTGCCAGAGGGTTTTACAAAGTGGTTGTGTCTGTTAACATTCCCACTAGAAGTGTATGAGGGTTCCAGGGGCTCCTCGTCCTCATCGACACTTGATAGTGTCTCTTCTTGTTTCAGCCAGTCTGTTGGGTGGGTGGTGGCATCTGATTATGGTTTTAATTTCTTGATGACTAATAAAGTTTTACATCTTTTTGTTTGCCTTCTGGCCATTTGGATTTCACATTTCGTGAGGTGCTGTGTAAATCTTTGACCATTTGTATACTGGGGTGTCTGCCTTTTTCATATTGACTTGGGAAAGTTCTTTATAGATTCCAGATACAAGTTTGTTGATGGGTATATGTACACGTGCATGTGGGCACCGCATAGAGAGAGCAGATACCTTCACTATGTTTTGTTTTGTCATCTCTTTGCCATGTTTGTCTTGATAAACACAAATTTTAAATTTTAATATAGTCACATTTAAAATTTTTTTTCCTGGGGTGCCTGGGTGGCTCAGTTGGTTAAGTGTATGCCTTTGGCTCAGGTCATGATCCCAGGGTCCTGGGATTGAGCCCCGCGTTGGGCTCCCTGATCAGTGGGGAGCCTGCTTCCCTTCCCCCTCTGCTCCTCCTCCCTGCTCGAGTGCCCACCCTCTCTCTCTATAATAAATAAATAAAATCTTAAAAAAATAAATTTTTTTTCCTTTATGATTAGTTCTTTTTGAGTCCTGTTTAGGAAATCTTTGCCTGATCCACTGTCATGAGGCTATTCTCTGATGTATTCTTTCAAGGGAAAAAATCCCTTTTATTAATTTGAATATTTCTTAAAAGTTTGAATTGATATTGGAGGAGTGTGGACACCTGACAGAAACAATCCTGGACTTAAGGCTCCCGATCTGTATTAGTTTCATATGGCTGTTGTAACAAATGACAACAAATGTGGAGGCTCCCAACAATAGACGTTTATTTTCTCACGGCTCTGGAGGCCAGAAGTCTGAAGTTAGTTCCACTGGGCCAAAATCAAGGTCTTGGCAGGCCCACGCTTTCACCAGATACTGTAAGGGACAATTAATTTCTTGCTTCCTCCAGCTTCTGGTGGCTGCCGGCATTCCTTGGCTCATAAGCCCTCATTCCAGGTTCTGCCTCTGTCTCTGCATTGCCCTCTCCTCTGTGTGTGTCAAGTCTCCCTCTTCCTCCCTCTTGGAAGGACTCCTGTGACTGCATTTAGGGCCCACCAAGATCATCCAGGATAATCTCCCCATTTTAAAATCCTTCCTTGAATCATGGGTGCCATACGCACTATAAGGTAACACTCGCAGTTTCCAGGGATTAGGATGTGGACGTTGTGGGGGTCAGGTATGGCATGCACAGCATCCACAGAGTCATAATTCTGAGGAGGTTCTGAATCTCTCTAGTCTCCCTTCCCCATCCACCTTTCCCACCCTTCCCTGGTTGCCATGGTGACAGCCGTCTCTGTCCTGAAAGGGTTGCTGTCATGACTGTAAGTTGGCTGGTCAGTAAGGATTGGTGGATTCATTCATCTCTGTCTGCTAGACAGACCCCTTGGGCAAATGCAAGGTAGGCATTATTGTGAAGGAAACTCTTTCTAATGCCAGGGAGCAAACCCAATTTGCTTTCATGGGCGAATGAGACTTTCTTTGGGCTTTCTGTAAATACCATTGAGTAATCACCTTGGAAATAAGTATACATGTAATAATCTGTGTCTTCCATTTTGTCATCTGAATGACTCATTAGCCTGAGGACTTTTGTTTTTTAAAAAGTATAATTAAATACAGTAAAAGAACCGGGTCTCAGGTGTTCTATTTGATGAATTTTGACAACTGTACCATGTAAGCCCTGCTTCAGAAAGTACAGAACATTCTCTGATCCCCCCCCCCCCGCAATTTCCCTGTGCTCCTTGCCAGTCAGCTCTCCTTCCCCTGTAATCTGTTTCTGATTTTTATTGCTGTGAATTAGTTTGGTCTGTTCTTGGGTTTCATATAGAGGAACCCATGCAGGATATCCTTTTTGGAGTCTGGTTTATTTTGGTATGCCTGATGTTCGAGATTTCTCCATGATGCTGTATCTATCAGTAGATTATAATTTTGTTGTTGTCGTTGTTGTCGAGTAATCTGACATTCTGGGGTTATACCACAGTTTATCCATTCTCTTGTAGGGGGCCATTTGGGCTGTTTCCCATTTTTTACTACTGCCAATAAAACTGTTGTATGTTGTAAGCCTTTGTGTGGGCATGTGCTTTTATTTCTCTTTATTTTTTATTTTATATTATATTTATTATATTTAATACTTTTATTATATTTAATATAAATATTATATTTTAATATTTATTATTATATTTTATTTCTCTTTATTTCTTCTCTCTGAATGTCCTAGAGAAGGGAATTGCAGGGTCATAGGATGGGGCATGGAGAAACTCCCAGAGTGTTCTCCAGAGAGGCTGAAGCATTTCCCACTCCACCAGCCCTGTGGGAATGAATGGGTTGCTCTGCATCCCAGCCAGCTTCTGAGAGGGCCACCTGTGGGAACACAGGGTAATGAAGTGGTTAGACCTCTTTGCCATTCCAGCTTAGCCTCTTTTTTTTTTTTTTTTTTTTGTGAGGTGACCTTGGACAAGTCACTTAGCTCTTCCAGCCCTGGCTTGCTCATCTGTGCAATGACCGTAACCTTGTAGTGCCTTTGTGAGGCTGTCACGGGCGGTCTAGTGCAGTGGGTAGTGCTCTGTCGGTCCTCGGTGAAAGTTTGTCTACTGGGAGTCCTATATTTTAGACGGATGGGTAACTTTGTGGAACCGTGGGGACGAGCTGGTTGGGGTTTTAGACCCCAACCTTAGCAAATAGGCAGGTTTTTCTAAGCCCTTTCTCCTCTGCACGGGGACCTAGGTGACAAATTATTTGATTTGTCTCCTGGATGACTCTGTTCCTTTCCTGTGGAGCCTGGGATTCCTCAGAGCCTGCTCTAGTGGACAGTTGTTTGAAAACTCTGGGAAAAAGAAGAGATGCAGCCTTTGTGTCCCGAAAGGAGGTTTGAAGCAATGGCTCCGGAAATGTGGGAGGTTTTCTGCTGCTCTGCCTGGCTCCTGCCTGATGTGATTTGGGACCAGGCCAAGACAGAATTAACAAGAAAACCATCCAGAATGTGACTTTTGATAACCCAGACTGGATCGAATATGGTCACAACCCAGAAAGAAAGTGCTTTATTTGTGCCTCGTGCAGTGACATCAATAATTATGATAAAATTAGGAAACATTATACACAGTCCTGTGGCAAGCCTATTCTCTGAAGGTCAAAGGAGGCATTTGAGCCATGAATAACCTTTTCATGCTGTGCTATAGTTTTCAGAGGGCTATTTATGTTTTCATGTGGTTAGGTCCCTTCCTATAAATATTTTGATGAAAATACAACAAGTTGAAGGGCGACCAGCATCAGTTTTAATGACTCTTTTCTAGAATGTGTTGAGTGTTTACCTGCAAAGCCAGTTATGTGATCAGTGCCCTGTGAGCAGGGGAGGACTGTGGGATTAGGACTGCCTCGGAAGCAGTAGGATTTACGTTCTCCCACGTGTGGGAGACCTGGGGTTCCATCTGAGCCACTTGTTCAGGAGACTCAGATGGGTTTGGTGATGAAGACAGAAGACCCTCAAACCGTTCTGCAGTGGTCAGTCTGTCCGAGGCGTGGGTTGGGGGCGCGCTGCTAACGACACAATGGAAACCTCTGCCACAGTTTTCCGGGGCGTCTTGGTTGTGAAGTGGAATCTGGACGGACTCGGGAAACTTGCCAAGTCCTGAGTAGGCAGGCAGTATCAGCCCCCACATGTACTCCTCTTCACTTGTAATTAGGCCTGCTGGAATGTTCACACCCCGCGTATTTGTGGGGCCCCTTTTGTGTGTGTGCCAAATGCCAGGTGAGACGCTGAGGACGCAGGAACGAGAAAACACAGGCCAGATTTTGAGGAGCCGACCACCTAAAGCAGGGGTGGGCAAACTCTTCCTTTGAGGGCTGGGTAGTTAATATTTCAGGCTTCGTGGGCTCTCCAGTCTCCGTGGCAACTCTGCAATGCTCCTGTGGCAAACAAGTGGGTGCGTCTGTGTTCCAACAAAACTTTATTTACGAAAACAGGTGGTGGGCTGGATTTAGCCTGTGGGATGGAGTTTGACCATCCCTGCTCTAAAATGACACCCGGCCCCTTAATCAAGTAGTGCAGGACGGGTTCTGTGGTCCTGGGCCTGGCTTGAGTCCTGCCTCGGCTCTTTCCTACCTGCTTGATTTTGGACAAGCTGTAACAACCTCTCCGTGTGTGCCTCTGTTTCTTTACCTGTGAAATGGGGGTGATAAAGCGTCCATGTCGTAGGGTCGTTGGGGTCGGCTGAGAAACTGTGTGTGAAGGGCTGAGGACAGCAACTGGCAAGCTGTGGGTAGCGTACAGCTGGGGACTCTCCCGTCAGGGAAGCACCCATCAGTGAGAACGCCAGCTCTGCCTGGGGACAGAGGGGAAGGGGCGGGTGAGCAAGACCCAGAATGTTGACGAGAGGGCTTCATCCCGCAGATGGGAGCCCAGGGAGGGCTTCCCCGGGAGGAGGCTTTCTGAGGATCAAGGTTTGGAAGCAGGATGGAGGAGAAGGTAGGTTTGTGTGGCTGCAGTGCGGGTTGTGGGGTGCAACCAGAGGCGAGGCTGTAGGAGGCTATTGCATGAAGGACCTCTTATGTGGCTGAGAGACCCCAGATCGTAAGCTGTCAGTGTTACTGGAAGGAGTACATTTGTGGGTCCAGGAAGCATCAGATTTTACATCTGTTATTAAGTTGAACCCTTCAAAGGAGATGGGGGCTATTGCAGATCTGTCCGTTCTCTCCTCCTCCTGTTGTCACAGAACACCAGGGTCTAGCTAGATATACAGTTGTCCCCGAGAAAACTATATTTGCATCCTTCATTTCCCTCTCAGCTAGGGATGACCATGTGATTATATTCTAAACATAAGCAGAGTTCTCACAAACTAGTCTTCCGGAAGTGTCTTTGGACCATTCCTTTTTTTCCCTTTGCTCTTGGAATATAGACATATGGCTGCAACCAGAATACAGCCGTGGTGGCTGGAATTCCGGCAGCCATCTTGAGGCTTGAGGTGACTGAGATGAAGGCCATCAGGACAGAAGAGACTTGGCCTCTGACAATTCTGTTGGTCAGAGCCATCTCACAAATCTTGGGCTGCCTGCCACTGGAATTTTCCATGATAGGGAGAATAAGCATTTTCTGAAAGCCACGATTTACAGCTAGATCTAACCTTAACTGATGCAGGTAGAATCTCTGTTCCCCAGATGAAGAAACTGAGGCATATATTGACTCACAGTCTTTATGTGTCGCACAGTCAGAAAGTAAGTTGTGTCACACAGTCAGTAAGTAAGTTGCGGAGCCACAATATGTCTGACTCCAAAGTGTGTTTTCTTTCCATCGCTCTGGAAAGAACTTGGAGATCTCCAACCCCCTCATTTCATGGATGAGATCATGGAGGGCTTTGCCTCAGGGTAGACCTGTACTAGCTTATTTCGCCCGGAGATAATCATTATTGTGTTTTATCCCTCACTCGCGCTCTCCTGCTGTGGCCTTCCCAAAAAAGGGGGCCTCATGGTTTAATGAGTGGTTTTGTTTCCCTCCCACGGGCAGAATCTCGTTCTGTGAGTAGTTGATGTCTGGTGGTCCTTTTCCTTGGTCAGGAAGCATCACTGCTTCAGGGCCATGTTCACAGCCTTCACAATCCTCCTTAGTAATGACTTTGCTTGCTTGTCCTGTCTTTTCTTCACCTGGGCTTTTAGGGCTGGTGGAGGGGGGCTCCTTGGCCCTTTGGCTTTTGTAAGAACTGGCAGACGAATCTTGATTTACACAGAAGCCTCCAGGTTCATTAAGCTGAGTGTGTGCACTTTGGCCGAAAGGGGTCACATATTTTGAACACACCACTTTTCAGATTCTTGTGTATCTGAGCCCCACCCTATTACTACTACCTTAAAAATGGGGCTCCTGACCTCCTTGGCTAACAGCACAGCACGCAACTTTCCTGTGTGCACGTTCCAGCTGACTCATTCAGTGGACGGGTCCCTAACAAGTTGAAGCACTGTCCAGAGAGCTCTGTTGCACGTTTATTCTACAGCAGCTCACGTTTATGTCGCTCTTTGGACTAGCAAAATGCTTCGCGGTAATTTTTATGGGCCTGGCTGGTGTGCGCTGTTTGCTTTTTTATGAGAAGTCCGCCATTGCTACCTTGGCCCAAAGTGTGTTTTATCACTCTTGCAGTCACTTAGTTAATTCAGAGATTCCCGTAACCGAAGTATTTCTGTCAAATGTCCATCTTCAGGATTCCTTCAGAGTCTGTGGAAACTCAGGAAGATAGTGTAAAAGAATGGCCCAAACACCAGGGCTTCCTCATGCTTGAGTAAGAAAGATAGGCCATTTTTACAGGGTAGACATAGAGATGCTTCAGAAAACTTCATATTAAAGGAAGAGGACCCAACTTACGTCCATGAAATCAAGTTTAAGTCTGGATAGTGTTTTTGAACAAAAGCAAAGCATGACCTCAGTTGGAGGAGGCTAAGTTGTAGTTATTCGTGTCGTGGAATTGTCTGAATTTCTGTTTATCTAAACACTTGCTTCCTTTTCCTTTGTAGCATTGGAGCACTTACCGGTATTTTTAGTGTTTTTCTTTTTGTTTTGTTTTGTTTCCGTCTTCATTTTTGCTTTGTTTTTGAGTTTGAAACTATAAATTCCCTTCATATCATACAAAACGTACATTTTGCAACTATTAAATAGAACTCATGATCTGATATTTTCTTTTCCTACAAATGATAGTGTTATGACAACTGGAAAATTTGTATAAGGTCTGTAAGTAATAGTACTGTATCCTTGTAAATTATTTGATTTTAGTAGTTGTACGTCGAAGTTTTTAGGGGTAAAGGGACATTTGTTGGCGACTTACTCTCAAGAGACATATGTATGGTGATAAAACAACTATGGTAAGATGTTAATAGTTCTTTAGCAGTAAGTAATTCTTTGTACTATTATGACTTTTTTTTTTGCATTTAATAATTTTTTTTTTAATTTTTTATAAACATATAATGTATTTTTATCCCCAGGGGTACAGGTCTGTGAATCCCCAGGTTTGCACACTTCACAGCACTCACCATAGCACATACCCTCCCCAATGTCCATAACCCCACCCCCCTCTCCCGACCCCCCTCCACCCGGCAACCCTCAGTTTGTTTTGTGAGATTAAGAGTCACTTATGGTTTGTCTCCCTCCCGATCCCATCTGGTTTCATTTATTCTTTTCCTATCCCCCAAACCCCCCATGTTGCATCTCCTATTATGACTTTTCTATTAACTTGGAAATTATATTAAAAAGTTAACAAAAATTCCTTCGGTCTATTTTAAAAAACAAGGCTATGGGGCATGAAGAATATACTTCCTGGCTGAATGTAGCATGTATCTAATGATTAATGAAGCTAATGAATCCTTTCTTCTTTAAGGCTGGTCTCCTAAAGTGGCTGGTGGGGTATCCATTCTGGAACACTTATTCCAGACCAGTTCAGAAGATGCTCCAGGTGTGGTAAATTAGACCATTCGGAATGATGAAATTGAATTTGTTGGTGGCTGTGAGCAGGTATCCATTAAACTACGTAAATCTGGCATGTTTACAAGCTTACCGAAAGATCGTGAAACCAAAGGTGTGGGAGATTAGTGTTTAGATCCTTTCCCTGTTCAGTCGTTTTAGCTAATCTCAATGTCAACCAGTTTTGTCATCTATAAACCTGATGGAGTGGGAAGCATATTGCCTGTTCCCCATTATTCCAATATTAGGAAAATGAGAACGAATTATCATTCATATGCATTTTTTAAACCTACAACTTTTTATGTAATTTTATCGTCTACAATTGTGGTGATACCTGTTTTAAAATTGTCTGTAAAGCATTTGTTGAATAAAGAGGACACTGTCTTGGGAATTTTTGTGTGGTATTGGGCCAGTTTCTGAGAGCAGCCTCTGTTGTACCCTTGGTGGCCCTACGGCTGAAGACTTTGGGACTCGAAGTCAGTTCAAGTATTTCCTTGGGGTCAAGCTGGCAGACATTTGTAGTTGAACCATAAGTCGGTGGCGTCTTGGAGTCTAATGTTCACGGGGTGGTCCCCTGGTGGAGGAGGTCTGCCTTGTCAGTGTTCTCAGCATCTTGGAGGCATTTTGCTCTCTCTTTCTAAAAAACCAGAGTTATCCTCTGTCACTTCTCTGTGCTCTGGGAGATCAGATGCATGCTCTACATGGAGCCCCAGCAGCATGAGCTTCCCCACTGACCAGGCTGGATGGTAGCAATATGCTTCCTGAGAGGCCCTGCAGATGGGCTGCTCAGAAAGGACCAGATGTTCTTTTCTTGTTATATAGTCACAGCGGTGGCAAGAGCTTATAAACCTAACCCTGATAACCTTGTCATTCCAGCCTCTCTGAATTACAATAAGAGAAAGCAAAGAGCAAAACAAGGAAAACTCACAGTTTCAGAGGGTTGGGAAGAAGGCCATCCAGTGTGCCAAGTTGATGGGGTTTTATTCCCACTTCCATTCCTGGTCGGGCTAGCACTGCCATTCCCAACCAGTGCCCATCGAGACAGTATGCAGGGACAGCAGAGGAATTTCTTCATTTGTAAGATGAGGCTACGGAGAGTACCTACCTTGTAGGTACCCCCATGAGGGTTAAGTTAAATGAGTTAGTATGTGTGAAGGGCAAGGGCCAGTGTGTGGCTCATTTGTCATCCGTCATCTCACAGAGCATCTTATGTAGCCATAGAAGCACGGCTTACCTCTTCATGATGTGTCGTGAAATGTGTTCTTCTCACTTATTAAAAAAACAGATGTTTTTCCCCGTTTCATAGGTTGCCCTTCCGCTGTGTTGATTGTGTTCTTTGAAGTACAAAACTTTTTGAAAAAATTGGAGTAGTCCCATCTATTTTTGCTTTTGTTGCCGTGCTTCTGGTGCAATATCCAAGAAATCACTGCCAAGTCCAAGGTCAGGAAGTTTTCTCCTATGCTTGCTTCTAGGTGTGTTACCGTTTTACGTCTTAGTCCATTTTTGTACCTGGTTTAAGTCAAGGGCCCAACCTCATTCTTTTGCATATGGACATCCGGTTTTCCCAACACCATTTGTCCTTTTCTAGTTAGGTATTTTTGGGATTCTTGTCAAAGATCATTTGACTGTACATGTGACCAGATAACACGTGGGCTTTCTATTCTGTTGCATTGGTCTACTTGTCTGTCTTTATGCCAGTGCCATACTGTTTTGATTACTGTAGCTTTGCTTTGAATGCTTTTTCTTTTTCTTTTCTTTTTTTTTTTTTTATTTAAGAGAGAGAGAGAGCATGTACAGGGGGGAGAGACAGAGGAAGAGGGAGAAGCAGTTTGCCCTCTGAGCAGGGAGCATGATGTCACATTTGATCCCAGGACTCTGAGATCATGACCTCAGCTGAAGGCAGACGCTTAACCCACTGAGCCACCCAGGTGCCCCTTGAATATGTTTTGAATTCATGAACTGTGAGTCCTTCAACTTTACTCTTTTCTTTCAAAATTATTTTGGCATTCAGGGTCCTTTGGGATTCCATATGAATTTGAGATGAATTCTTCTATTTCTGCAAAAAAAGTGCCGCTGGGAATTTCATAGGGATTAAATCTATAGATCATTTTGGGAAGTAAGGACATCTTAACAATATTAAGTTTTCTGATCCAAAGACACTTGGGATGGCTTCCCATTTCTTTGTGTCTTCAATTTGTTTCAGTGTACTAGTTTTTAGTGTACTAGTCTTTTGGTTAGGTTTATTTCTAAGTATTTTATTCTTTTTAATGCTATTATAAATGAAATTGTTTTCTTTTAAAAAATTATTATTTAAGTTTATGTGCATGATATACAATGTTATATTAGGTTCAGGTCCACAATGTAGTGATTCAGCAATTCTGTACATTATGCAAAGCTCACTGTGTTAAGTGTAGTCACCATCTGTCACCATACAATGTTATTACAATATTACTGAATATGTTCCTTATGCTCTACTTTTCATCTCCATGACTTACTTATTGGGAGTTTGTACCTCCTAGTCCCCATCATCTATTTCATCCACCCCCTCCACCCGTGCCTACCTCCACTCTGGCAACCACAGTTTGTTCTCTCTGTGTATGAGTTTCTATTTTTTTTTTTTTTGCTTTTGTTTTGTTTTGTTTTTTATTTATTTATTTTTTATTTATTTATTTTTTTAAAAGTTTTTTTTTATTTTTATTTATTTGACAGAGAGAGATCACAAGTAGACAGAGAGGCAGGCAGAGAGAGAGAGAGAGGGAAGCAGGCTCCCTGCTGAGCAGAGAGCCCGGTGCGGGACTTGATCCCAGGACCCTGAGATCATGACCTGAGCCGAAGGCAGCAGCTTAACCCACTGAGCCACCCAGGCGCCCCATTGTTTTGTGTTTTTTTTTTTTTTTTTTTTTTTTTTTAGATTCCACATATAAATGAAGTCATATGTTATTTGACTTTGTCCGGTTTACTTCACTTAGCCTGATATCCTCTGGAACCATCTGTGTTGTTGTAAATGGGAAGGTTTCCTTTTTTATGGTTGAGTAATATTCCAGTGGGGTGGTGTGTGTGTGTGTGTGTGTGTGTGTGACCATATCTTCTTTATCTATCCATCTATTGATGGACAGTTAGTTTGCTTTTGTATCAAATAATGCTGCAATAAATGTAGGGGTGCATATATCTTTCCAAATTATTGTTTTTTGATTTTTTTGGTAAATATCCAGTAGTGGAATTACTGGATTGTATAGTGTCTCCATTTTTAGTTTTTTTTAGCACAACTCCATACTGTTTTCCACAGTGATGGCATCAGTATAAAAATTTTCACAATAGTGCATGAGGGTTCCCTTTTATATACATTCTCTCCAACACTTGTTATGTCTTGTCTTTTTGACATTAGCCATTTCATCTGGTTTGAGGTGGCATCTCCTTGTGGTTTTGATTTGCATTTCCCTGATGATTAGTGATGTTGAGCATCTTTTCATGTGTCTGTTGACCATCTGTATGTCCTCTTTGGAAAAATATCTATTCAGGTCTTCTGCCCATTTTTGAATCAAATTATTTGTTTTTTTCTTTTTTATGTAGAGTTATAGAAGTTCCTTATTTTGGATATTAACCCCTTATCAGATACATCATTTGTAAATATCTTCCATTTACTGGTTGCTTTTTTTATCTTGTTGATGGTGCCCTTTGCTGTGCAAAAGCTTTTAATTTTAGTATCGTCCCAAAAGTTTATTTTTGCTTTTGTTTCTCTTGCCTGAGGAGGCATATCCATAAATATGTTGCTAAGGCTGATGTCCAGGAGAATACTGCCCATGTTTTTGAATTGTTTTCTTAATTTCCTTTTGCAGTTCATTTTTAGTGTATAGAAACAAAACCGATTTTTGTGTGTTGATTTTGTATCCTACCGCTTTGCTAATAAATTCATTTACTAGTTCAAACCAGTATTTTTGTGTGGAATCTTAAGGGGTTTGTATACATATGGTCATGTCATTTGCAAACAGATCATTGTACTTCTCCCTTCCAATTTGGATGTCTTTTATTTCTTTTTCTAGTGTGATTGCTCTGGCTAGGACTTCTAATATGCTGCTGAATAAAAAGCAAAAGTGGGCATCCTTGCCTTGCTCCTGATCTGAAAAGGAACGGTTTCAGTCTTTAACCATGGAATACAATGTTAACTGTGGATTTGACATAAATGACCTTGACTGTGTAGCGGAGCTTTCTTCTATTTCTAGTTTGTTGAGTGTTTTTATTATAAAAGGCTCTGCTGTTTGTTTTTATAAATAAGGTGTTACTGAAACACCCTCATGCCCATTTGCTTACGTGTTGTCTATGTCTGCTTTAATTGGACAGTGACACAGTTGAGTGGTTGAGAAAGAGACTTTGTGGCCAGCAGAGACTAAAGTGTTTACTACGTGGCCCTTTACTGATCCCTGCTTTCAACTATGTCTGTGGTAGATTGCACTGACTGATTTTTGAATTTTGAAACAACCTTGCTGTCCTGGGATAAACCTTACTTGGTTATGGCATATTCTTTTTTTTAACGTTGCTAAGTTCAGTCTTCTAATATTTTGTTAAGGATTTTTGCATCTATGTCTATGAGAGATATTTGTTTGTAGTTTTCTTATATTGTCTTTGTCTAGTTTTGGTATCGGGGTAGCGCTGGCCTTAACATGACTTGGGCAGTGTCCCTCCTGTTATATTTTATGGAAGAAATTGTGTAGACTTGGTGTTATTTCTTCTTTAAATATTTGGTAGAAATCACCAGGGAAACCATCTGGTCTGGAGATTTCTTTCTGGAAAGGTTTTAAACTACAAAATCAATTTCTTCAATAGTTACAAAGCTGTTCAGCTTATCTGAACATCTTGCATCTTGGGCTTTTTTTGGTAGCTTACACCTTTTGAGGAATTGGCCCATTTCTTATAAATTATCAAATTTATGGTAGAGTTGCTTGAAGTATTCCCTTATTACCCTTTTAATATATTTGAGGTCTCTAGTGATATTCCCTCTTCCATTTTTCTGATATTGGTCATATATATCTTCTCTCTTTTCATCTTTGTAAGTCTTAGAAGAGGTTTATCAATTTATTGATCTTACTAAGAACCAGCATTTTTGTTTCATTGATGGTCTTTATTGTTTTTTTCTTTTCAAAGATTTTATTTTATTTTTTTATTTATTTGTTTTATAAAAGATATATTTATTTGAGAGAGAGAAAGCATGAGTGAGGGGAAGGTGCGGAGGGAGAGGCGGTTGAGAGAATGGCAGGTAACTCACCAGTGAGCACAGAGCCCAACAAAGGCTAGATCTCCTGCCCCCCTGAGGTCATGACCTGAGCCAAAATCAAGAGTTGGTTGCTTAACTGACTGAACCACCCAGATGCCTCTAAATATTTTATTTTTAAGTAATCTCTACACCCAGTGTGGGGCTTGAACCCCCAATCCTGCGATCAAGAATCGCATGCTCCACCCACTGAGCCAGTCAGGGGCCCCTATTTTTTTTTTCAATGTAATTGATTTCTTTTTTTTTCTCTTTAAGATTTTGTTTATTTACTTGAGAGACAGTGAGTGAGCGTGAACACACTAGCTGGGGGAAACAGAGATAGAGGGACAAGCTGACTCCATGCTGAGTTGGAGCCCGATGTGGGGCTTGATCCCATGACCCTGATATCGTGACCTGAGCTGAAATCAGGAGTCCAAAGCTTCATTGACTAAGGTGCCCCTCAATGTAATTGATCTCTGCTCTAATATTTTTTATGTTTCACTTCTTCTTTTCCTACTTTTTTTAAAAGGCTGACCCTTAAATTACTGTTATTTCTTCTCTTACAATATAAACATTTAATGTTATAAATTCCCTCTAAGCACTGCTTTAGTTGCCCTCACAAAGTTTGATATATTGGTTTTTTTTTTTTTCATTTTGGTTCAAAATATCTTCTATTTTCCATTGACTTTTTCTTTTTGAGTCATGAATTATTTACAAGTATGTTAATTTTCAAGTATTTGAAGATTTTTCTATTACCTTTCTGTCACTCATTTCTCTTAGGGTCGGAGAACATATTCTCTATTATTTTATTTCTTTTAATTTTGTTACAGGTTGTTTTATGACCTCTGTTCCATATATCCTTAGAGAGGAGTATGTATTGTATTCTGTTGTCATTGGGAGAATTGTTCTCAAAATGTCAGTTAGATCCATTTTGTTGACGTTCAGGTCTTCTGTGTCCTGACTGATTTTTTTTAGAAATTTTATTTTATAATTTTGGAGCTGTGGTCTAGAAAGGAAGCACAAGCCCTGCTCATGGTTGGTCATACAGATTCCGGTTTTCGCCTTTCCCAGACGGCCTTGTTTTTCTATTTAGTGTTCCTGAGGAAGGAACTGTTAGATAATCCAAGCTCATCTACCTTTTTATGAGAGCAATTTACCTGTATCCCTTAAGACTTCCACTCTAGATTTGAATATGCAGAATCTTCCATAATATTCTGAGTTTACAGTGTATCCAGGGTGGCTAGAATAAGTCTGCAGAAGGGACAGCTAGAGGTTTTGGGTCTTTGTTAAGACTTGACCCGGCTGAGGAGCCTGAGCTGAGCTGGGGTCTGATCTCATTTCACACAGGTTAACACCTTGCTCTTTGTCCTTCTTACCCCCAGCCCAGGTTGTGAGCGACTTTATACTGGCATTCTCAATGGGGCAGTAAAAATTGGTTCCTGGGGTGATGGTAAAATATCTGACTCTCTTTATATAGGAAGGACAGAGATAGATACAGTATATAAATGTATCTCTTACATAAATTTCATCAGGGTTGCTATTTGTAAGATACAAATATATACCCCATGTTAATTTTGTTTGGGTGTTACTAGGGAAAAATTATCTAGAAATGCTCCCTCAAGGACTGAGAATGATAAAATGGTTGAGAAATACTGCTTTATGTTGAAGATACCGAGAGAGGTGCCGAGCAGAAGGGTCCCACGGATGTGAACAGGTTCTAACTGAGAGGATATGGAAGGTGATGCCACAAAATTTTATAAGAAAATATTTTTATGCAAAGATTTTCTGTGACTGAAACAAAAGGAAATAGGATCAAATCATATCAAGGAGAAGTCAGGTTAAATGTGAGGCAGCTACAGCTGTCAGAGAGCTCTATTAAATCATGGGGGAATGAGTTTAAAATAATGAAGATTTCCTTCTGCCTGGAGTCCTATAGGAAAGGTCCTGTGAAAAGCAAGGAAGTAAGCAGGGTCAATGCAGGTGCTGTCAGTCTGTTGGGTGGTTGAGGAGGGAGCCTTCTAGTTGGTATTAAATTAATTAATTAATTAGAGATTTAATGAATTTATTTGTCAGAGAGAGAGAGAGCACAAGCAGGCAGAGCAGCAGGCGGAGGGAGAGGGAGAAGTGGGGTCCCCACTGAGCAAGGAACCCAATGCAGGACTTGATCTCAAGACCCTGGGATCATGACCTGAGCTGAAGGCAGTTGCTTAACCAACTGAGCCACCCAGGCGTCCCTCCAATTGGTATCTTAAAACCCATGGGGCGCCTGGGTGATGCAGTTGGTTAAGCTTCCGACTCTTGGTTTTGGCTCAGGTCATGATCTCAGGGTGGTGAGACAGCCCCATGTCAGGCTCCGCGATGAGCATAGAGTCTGCTTGAGATTCTCTCTCCCTTTCCCTCTGCCCCTCCTGCTCCTGCTCTCTCTAAAATAAATAAATAAAACTTAAAAACCAAAAACAAAAACCCAGACACCATTTGGATAAGTGGCAACATTTGAGTATGACTTTATCATAAATAATACTATTGAATCAATGTGAAACTCCCAGAGATTGATAATTGTACTGTGGTTATATAAAAGAACAAGGAAAATACATAATGAAATATTTAGGGATAAAAGAAGATGTCTACAACTGACTCCAAATGGTTCCAGAAAAACTATATAAGGAGAGAAGAGGGAGCTAGATGGAGTGTGGAAGGAGGGGAGGGGAGGAAGGAGTGGAAGGGGTGGGGAAGAGGGGGGGGGGCTACAGTGCATGATAAATCAAACGTTCCAGAACATGACTAATGGTTGGATCTGGGTGGAGGGATATGCAGAAGTTCTTTGTAACATTCTAGCAACTCTTCTGCAAGTTTGAATCATTTCAAAGTATGAAGAAAAAAGTAAAAAGGGAACAAGAAAACACATGGCCCCTTTGAGAAATGCAAGTCACACCGTGTCCTGTGATGTTATTAGAACTTGCCCAATAATGAAGTAGCTTGACTGAGAGCAGGTCCTTGTATTGTAGGATCCAAGGGAGCAGGTGTTAGACGTAAGTTCTAGCATGGTGCCTGGCACACAGTAGTATTTGTTTGAATGAAGGAAATCAGAGCAACAGTGACTTGGGAGTTGGGCTTTTCCCATTGCACGGGGGCCCCACACCTGACAGATTTGGAAGTGTTTCCCCCGACATGCCTTTCTGTGCCTCTGGACTTCATGAAAATCACCAAATGGAAAAGTTCCATCGCGGGGACCTTGCATCACAATTAGTGTAATGGAAGAAATTGAAGCCCTAATTTTAGACTTCTTGCTGGTAAAGGCACCCTGAGGGATGAGGCAGAACATTTATGACATTTCTCCTGGATTGGTTCCCATTTTAAAAGTATGAAATCTCCCCCCCAGAAGTGTTTAGGTAGAAGCTAAAGTTACTTTGATTATGGTAATATATATATATCATAAAGTTTTATCATTTTTAACCATTTTTAAGTGTGTAGCTCTGTGGCATTAAGTATATCCACATTTTTGTGAAATCGGTATCACTGTCTCCAGAACTTACCATCATCCCAGACTGAAACTCTGTATCATTAAATAGTAATTTTGTTGGGGGTACTTGGGTGGCTCAGTCTGTTAAGCATCTGCTTTCCGCTGTTGATCTCAAGGTCCTGGGAGCCTGCTACTCCCTCTCCCTCTGCCTGCCACTCCCGCTGCTCCTGCTCTCTCTCTCTCTCTGTCAAATACATAAATAAAATCTTTTTAAAAACCCCAATAATTTTGTTGTTATCATTTGTTTAGCAAACCATCTGTTCTATAGAATTATACCTGCTACCTTTAGCAATAGTAGGCTACAGGACCCAAATCTAAAATTGGTGGAGCCAAAATTATGGAACTTAAATTTAATTAATTATCATGAAAGGAAACATATAGGAATTTAACCTACACATCCACAGCCAGTTTACACAAATTAACTTCGCCTAAAGATTACAACTTCTACACTATGATACTGTTGAAAATAAAATTTGAAGAACTGTAAGGATTTTTAGAAATTCTCGTTCTTCTCTTTTTTTTTTTAAGTAGGTTGCATGCCCAACGTGGGGTTTGAACTCACAAGCCTGAGATTAAGAGTCATGTGCTCTGCTGACTGAGCCTGCCAGGCACCCCTTAAAATTTTTAAAAAATTAACCTTATGGAAGCATAATTAACAATAAATGTACCTTTTTTCAGTGTATGATTTGATGACATTCCTATCTTTTGCTAAATATAAATCCATCGCCTTTTAAAAAGTCATTGTTTTAATAACTTATTTTTTCCTAGTTATAGGTATTAGTTCATGTTCCTCAGAGAAAACTTGGAAAATTCAGGAAAGACTGAAGAGAAAACAAAAGACAGGAATAATTGCCCAGCCCCTCTCCCCCCCAACATTATTAGTACTGTATTCTGTTTCTTTTTAAAAATAGGCTGTTGTGGATAAATGAGTCAAGGACTGTTTCCAAGGTAATAACTTCAAAATATCTTCATCTTTGATTACATTTTCATAACAAAGACTGTAAAAAGTCAGGAAGTCCCACTGGCTTAGATTTCAAGTGTTCAGCATAGTTTTTGGCTTGTCACAGGTGCTCTCTTGACAAGAATGGGGTGGTCTCTGCTACCCCATGGAGTAATACCCACTCCCCCACATGGAAAGCTCATCAGTGCGCTGTAGGAAGTGTCTCCCAAAGGTCAAATCCAACGTCTTGAGGGCCAGGGTCCTAAAAGACACTTTTAGCAATTATAGCCCCAAATAGCAGAGCCTCAGGAGCCGAGGAGCGTGCAAGGAGACAAACAGGCTGCGTTTGTCAATGAGACAAGGTTCAGGCTAGAGCTGCTCCCAAGCCACCAGAGCACGTTCTGACCTAGAGAACTGCCAGGAAACAGCAGCCCACAGAGAAGAGTCTCCCATTTCTAATGCGGTCTAATCAAATGGAGCTAGCCACCTTCCTGAATTTACAAGCACATCTCCTGTTTGCGCGGCATCGTAGGCAGTGTGCTCTATCTACTGGTAGATTAGAAACCCGCCTAAGGGCTGATTCTTTATTCACAACCTGGCAAATAAAATAAAAACAATTTTGGCTACTGGAAGCTACTATGAAACTGAGTTTCTTTGCCATGTGTTAGAGGAAATTAGCATCAGACTCAGAGATAAGATATCCTAAACACAATCTTTTAATATCCCGGGAACACAGGGTTCAAGAAAAGCTCTCTGCACATTTTGAAGGGTTTCTCCCTCACTCAAAACAGCTAATAAATAAACCAGAGCATCAAATGAGTCTCAGGACATTAGCCAGATAATGAGAAGCCAGTGTGGGTTTTCTTTGCTATATAATAGAACCGCAGGATGTCAAGACTGAATTTAGCCATTACTTTTACTGGAGTTTTCCCAAAACTGTCTGAGGAGCCGAGATCCTGTTTCTAGTTCGAACCATGAATTAACCCTTTGGGGCTGTTTCCTCACCTGTAAAATGAGGGTGGGGCAAATCATTTTGGGGCCCCAGAATACCCCTGAGAAGGAAAGCATTGGCCTTCCCCTCCCTTTTACTGTTAAGCAATCTTCATTGATTTTGGAAAATGCTTTCAGAAAGAGGACATCAGTCAAATGTCAAGATTATTGGGTCAAATGTCAGGATTATTTGGAAGTTGTGACCTGTGGCCACAAGGCTATTCAAATTCAGGTCCTCTCGAATAATGCAGAGAATGAAAGCTACCCATCGGTTAAAAGAAATAAAACTCTCCCTCCTGAGGCCTGATGTATTCTACTGTACAACGGTGCTGAATGTTTAAGAAATTACAGACAAAAAAAGCTTCCATGAGCAATAAACAGCTCAAGACACAGGGGTCCTGCAAATAGGGAGCCTCAGGGGTCCTTTCTTGAACTTGTTTTGGGTTTTATTAACCTTTTACTTAAAGGTAGTTTCTCCCTGGAGCCCAGGATGCCAGCGGTACCACATAAAATAAGGCTAATATCAGCCATACTCCGGGCTTGTCATTCAGATCTGGGCTACACTCCCCCTGTTGAACAACATGATGTAAAATGAAACAAATCAGAATGCTGCATTCAGTTCACATTCAAGCTAACAAGAGCATTTGCATCAATTAGGACTACAAACAAGACTATGGAAATGAGACGCGATAGGGGAAACCCGTTTAAATATTTGGTTGTCTGGCCCAATTCCTGACTTAGATCCAACTGACCTAAATGAGAAAGCAAGGCCAAAATGGCCACCAGAAAACTACAAGCTGGTTGGCATACTGTGTGCCCTCCCCAGTGGAAAACTACCCATCTCCAAGTAAGAATGGGAGTCACTCTTGCTCTTGTGTCTGTCTGTCTCACCTGTCACTGGCTTAGCAACTGAATGAGCATCTCTGAACATTCTCCCTCAGGGGCATCAGCTCTGCACCTTGTGTTGCCCACCACCTGGGGAGAATTACCTGTTCTCTTTCTCTCGCATGCGCCATCCTCTTTAATCATGATTCTTCCTTTCGAAAGGAAAATACATTTCGAGGTCCGAAAACCTCACCCACACAGAGTCCGAGCACAACCTTCTGGTTTGGGAAGGCTGCCTAAGAGATGGTGTAAACCACCTGGTGGTTCATGAACGTGCTGGGGCACCTTCCTCTGTTCCTGTTTAATCAAGCAGCCAGAGCTCGGTTCTTCATCTGCCAGAGCTGGTTTGTGTTCTTCTTGGGGAACTCACCCCAAGAGGACCACTTCTAAGCAGGTCCAGAAAAAACCCAATTCTGAGGTTGTGCAAATCCACTCACTGGCTTAACCATCAAATACTGATGAAGCAAACATGAACCCCATGACTGCCTTGCCTGGCAAGAGTGTGCTGTGAGCTGCCAGACAAGGAGGCGTGGAGAACCCGAATTCCAGGGATCTGTACTAGCCAGGAAGCCGGGGAAGGCTGCGGGAGAAAAGAGACCTACCAGAGGCCAGAAGACTGGCATCTCTGAACTCTACTTTGGAGGAGAGCTGCTGTTTTTCTAACTTAAAATGTAGTAAGGAGACTGTGATGGTAGGCGAAAGTGCAGCGGAAATATGGGAACTCTGTAATTCTGCTCGATCTTGCTGTGAGCCTAAACTGCTCCATATAATAGTCTTTTTTCCACCAAATGTTTTTGTGCACATTAATTAATTTTTAAGAAGGATTTGAGATAGTGCGAGGGAGAGAACACAAGCAGCGGGGAGTGGCAGAAGGAGAGAGAGAAACAGGCTCCCCACTGAGCAGGGAGCCCACCACAGGGCTAGATCCCAGGATCCTGAGATCATGACCTGAGCTGAAGGCAGATGCCCAACCAACTAAGCCACCCAGGTGCCCCATTTTCATTTGATTTTAATTCCCACTTTAAAATCTACCTTATTGGGGCACCTGGGTGGCTCAGTGGGTTAAGCCTCTGCCTTCAGCTCATGTCATGATCTCAGAGTCCTGGGATTGAGCCCCGCATCGGGCTCTCTGCTCGGCAGGGAGCCTTCCTCCCCCCCACCCCCCGCCTGCTTCTCTGCTTACTTGTGATCTCTCTCTGTCTTTGTCAAATAAATAAATAAAATCTTTAAAAAAAATAAAATCTATCTTATTAGTAAAAGTGACTTGAGATAACGACCAAAATGTAAAAATAACCATATGAAATAAGCAAAAAATAGGTAGAAAAGATTGACAGGGAACAATAAGGGTAGAAAATGAGGTTGCAGAGTTACACAAACATTCTAACACACGTGCTTTGAGAAAAGTAGCTCCCATTACAAAATTACAGCCAATGTAACATAGTAGTATGTTGAAAGCCAACATAGAAAAGAAAACGTGGGAACAGTGGGGAAAAGGGACTGCCTGGGAATACAGTGTAGTTCAGGTACATGGTCGTCTGATGGTCTGGACTAACTCCGAGTCAGATTTTAGAATATCAACATTGATTGACTGCATCTCTCTCACAGAGATCTCTGTAGGTACTATTGCTTTAACTCAAACATTACAAAGATATTGCAGGACATCAATTTTAAGAATGTATACTCTGAAGGGTGCTTGGGGGAGCTCAGTGCAGCTGGGTAATTGTGGCCTCGTGGCTTCAACAGCCAGGTGTGCTGGGCATAGGACTGTCTTGCATTCCTGAGTTCTTCAGTTGCTTGGGAACAGTTCTAGCCTGGATCTTGGCATGTTAGCAAATGTAATTTGTTGGTTTCCCTTGCACGCTCCTGCGCTCCTGAGGAACTGCTTTTTTGGACCATAGTTACAGAAAGTGTTTTTTTTTTTTTTTAGGGTGCTGGCCCTAAATAGAGATATTTAACCTTTGGGGGACACGTCCCGTGGTGTATTGATGAGTTTTGTGTATGCTCTGGTGGATGTTAACTTTGGTTTGGGAGAGGGATCAGCAAACCTTTACCCTAAAGGGCCAGATAGTAAATCATTTCAACTTTGCTGTTGTACCAAGAAAGCTGTTATTGATAGTATGGAAACAAATTGACATGACTGTGTTCCAATAAAACTTTATTTACAAAAACAAGTGGTGGTCTGGATTTGACCCATGGACCATCGTTTGCTGACCCCTGGTTTAGTGGCTTTGTGGAAAACAAGATAGAAAGACCCCTAGCTTCTGTGGGTGGTGGAGAAAAGAATTTAGTAGTTAGAATGTAAACATCTCGATTGAGATTTAGCATCTGTGGTGGGGAAGACGCTTTTGTATTATTTTCAAATAATTTTTCAGTTGATCTGACAACCATAAAGACTTCTTTGGTGAAAAATGGCCTCTAATCCCACCACTCTGAACATAACTGTGTTTTCCTTTTTGCACATTTGAGTCCTGTCCACCTGGATATGTACTTTCGCAAAGCCCCAGTGTGTCTATATGCGGGTTGGTATTATTAAAGATCATAATGTACCCACATATCTGACAGTTGTTAGCACGTTGGGATCTAGTGAAGCCTAAAAAGATATGAATGCGATTCAGCAGAGAAGATATTTTTAAGCACTGATTTGTGAGGAGCACTTTTCTGTGTTTTTGACTCTTTCAATATTAGAGTTATAATTCATTTGTGAGAATGTGGATGAACTTCGGGTATTACACTGAGTGAAATAAGTCCGAGAAATAAGACTGAAAAAGATAAGGACCATATGATTTTACTCATATGGGGTATCCGAAACACAGAACGAATAAATGAACAAACAGAAAATAGGATGAGTTTTGTAAATACAGAGAAAAAACCCGATGGTTGCCAGGCAAAGGGGATGTGGGGGATGGGTAATATGGGTGAAGGGGAGTGGGAGATACAGGCTTCCAGTTATGGAATGAAGAAGTCATGGGAATAAAAGTCCCTAATATTGAATATACTGTTGTGTGGTGATCACAGCATAACATATGAAGAAGTTGAATCACTGTATTATACACCTGGAATTAACGTAAACTATGCTCAAAAATAAATAAATTAAAGAATACCATTGTTAGTGAAAAAAAAGTGATTTGCTTAAAACAAATCAGAGTTATAATTCACTTTTAAACCCTGCAAAATAGCCACACAACAGACGACTACCTGTGGGAAGAAATCAGGTCAGCGCTAAGGTCACTCAGGTAATTGGCTGTTCAGACGCACATGATGCTTTAGCTCTAAGTCAACGATGTGGTTCCCAGATTTCAGACCAGTGTGAGAGTTACTGCACCCTTCCCCAGGGCCACAGAGGCTAGACCAGAGCCAAGTTTTAATTTTTTCCTTCTTCCTGTTTGGGGCACACGCAACAAACCACGAAACAGACCTTCAGTCTCATTCTATACAGTGTGACTCTCAAGATGTGTTTTTCTGAGCAGGAATTTCCAAATCTCTGTATCCGAGAAGGGCAAAGATTCTTTTTCTCAACAGTGTTATCATTGCTTAAAATATTCTGAAGCTCTTTTTTTGGACTTGATTTCTGAATAAGTTTCAAGCCACGGTGGAAGAGAAGTCTGCCTGCTTCGTAGTCTTACCTCATTTTTGACTAAAAATGGTATTAGCCGGCACGACTCCCTCGCCTTGGCCTCTGCCCGTGGCTCCGAGTTGCTTTTGGCTGTTTCCAGATCTTATAACCATGCTCAGAGGAAATGGATTTGTCTCAGCTGAGCTAAAGATTGTGGGTCATGACCATTAGCTAGGAGCCTCTGAAGGTCTTTCTCCAGAGGGAACAAAAATAATTATTTCTCTGTAGAAGTTGGGATAGTCAAAACAAAACAGAAAAAAAACAAAACGTGCCTTCAAACATCATTGGGCTGTCCCCAGACCGCCATGCCAACATGGCCTTTGAATGAGATCATCCTGACAGGGCTGGCTTCCAAAATTGACCTGTTTTATTCCAAACCCAGGGTCTCGTGCAAAGGTCTTTAAAAGGCCTTCATGTGTATGTGCTCTCTTTTCCCTGTTACCTGGACATTTGAAAGGCTCTTCTAGGTTTGCTTTCTTGAGATATTGTGCATATATTGCTAGAAGCTGATAGACCGTTTTATGTTCTCCCTACTCTTACTGTCCTCCCGTGTCATCCCTCTGATGTGGAAAGGGGATAGTTCATGTCTGAGTGAGGGAGTTTTATTGTCTGGCAGGCTATTGTGTAGGCTCTTAACTCTCTCTCTCTCTCGCTCTCTCGCTCTCTTTTTTTTAAGATTTTGTTTATTTATTTGTCAGAGAGAGAGAGAGCACAAGCAGAGGGAGCAGCAGGCAGAGAGAGAAGCAGGCTCCTTGCTGAGCAAGGAGCCTGATAGGGGACTCGATCCCAGGACCCTGAGATCATGACCTGAGTTGAAGGCAGCTTAACCAACTGAGCCACCCAGGTGTCCCCTCTTTTTTTTTTTTTTTTTTTTTTTTTAAGATTTTACTTATTTATTTGACACAGAGAGAGAGAGCTCACAAGCAGAGGGAGCGGCAGGCAGAGGGAGAAGCCGGTGTCTCTGCTGGGCAGGGATCTCGATGTGGGACTCGATCCCAGGACGCTGGGATCGTGGCCTGAGCTGAAGGCAGATGCTTAACTGACGGAGCCACCCAGGCATCCCGAGTGTAGGTTCATAATTTAGCAGGCGGGTTCAGAGCTGCTTCGAAGGCCTCGTGCCTGTTAGGAACTTAATTGCAGGCAGAAGTTTCCTCTGAAGCAGCCTGTGAAGCAGGGGATTTGCGGGAATTTGACTGTATTTCTGGGAAAGTAAAATTTCAACGCTGTCTGTTCAGCAACAGCACAGCCTGTCTCCCACCAGATCCCCACCATAACGTGGTTCTAGCTCACTTGCGCCCCAGTACCATGACACTACTGCAGAGCACGAAACCACATGCCACAGCGGCTCCAAGGAATCTCTTGCCCAGCCTGTGGCCGCTGCCCCCTGTTGCTGCCTTTGTATCTTGCACGTGCATGTCTGCTTGGAGGATTTGGCTGCAATGGAGTCGTGTTAGCTTTCTAGCCCTGTAGACCGGGGAGGCGGTGGGCAGGAACGCTGTCAGATGGTGTGGAATGAGGCACTCTGGCATATTTGTGCACACAGGTGGGTGACTCTTGCAGTGATAAGAGCATCGGGGAGAAGACTGAGCGTAAGAGACTCATGAAGGCTGTCGGGAGAAGTGGTGACTGGGATTCAGTGTAGCCATCAGGGCTGTTACTGGATGGTGGCTGCCCACTGTGTGACAGGTGGCATGCTGGGTCTTTGTGGCCGCTGTGCCATGCCCATGCCCTTGGTGTGGTCCTTGGTGAGACAGAAGAAAGGCTGGGCTCGTGGTGCTTTGCAGCATTGGAGTTTTGAGCTAGGAAAGTCCTTTTCAGATCCTAGCCTGTGGAACCACAATAGGTTATTGAACCATTCTGAGGATCAGTCTTGTTTATCATAAAATGGGAATGGATGTGCCTACCTTTTAGGGGGGACTGGGGTGATAAAATCAGGTAGCATGTGACTGTTTACCACATGCCTCTGATATAGAGTAGCTGTCCTCCATATTACTACTATTATGTCCAACTTTGCCATCTCTCTCTTTTCCCCTTTGTCCAAAGGACTCTCAGCTGCCTTACTACCCAGTGGATACCATAGCTTCTAGGCCTTTTCTTTCTTTTTTTTTTTTTCTCCTTTTTCTTTTTTTAAGACTTTATTTATTTGAGACAGAGACAATGAGCAAGAGAGCACAAGCAGGGGGAGCGGGAGAGGGACAAATAGGCTCCCTGCGGAGCCTGATGTGGGGATCAATCCCAGAGCCCTGGGATCATGACCTGAGATGAAGGCAGATGCTTAACCCACTGAGCCACCCAGGTGCCCCTGGGCTTTTTCTTAGCAGCTAGCTTACCTTTCCCATCCCCTGTATGCCTCCTTTCCCTGCTGTGCCCTGAAAGTTTTATCACGAAAAATTTCAAACATACAGGGAACTGGATAGAATTGGACAGTGACCACCACATGTCTGTCACCTGGACTCTACAGTTAACATTCTACTCTCCCTGCTTTACCATATATTTTTCCATTTATGCAACAATCAACCCATTTTATTTCTTTGTATGTTTTACGGTAAACTGTCGACATTGGTACACTTCCTCATAAATATTTTAGCATGCCCGTTGGCAACAAATACCATTATGTTATTTTCAGTTTTTTCTCTTGATGTAAAATTTCACAATGAAATGCATAAATCGTAAATGTACACTTGCTGAGTTTGGACACCTGCATATACTTGTCACCTAAACTTCCATCAAGGTATAGAGCATGGCACCTCCCCAGAAGGTTCCCTAGTGCCCATGCCCTGCCCATGGCAGGCAAGCACCATCCTGATTTTTTCCTCCACTATAGATGGGTTTTGCCTGTTCTATCATGTTCTAGCATATCATGTAAGTGGAGTCACACAGCACATGCTCATTAGTGTCTGGGTTCTTCTAGTCAACATAACATTTTGAGGTTCATCCATGTGATCATGTCTTATCAGTCAAACGATTTCTTTTTATTGCTGAGATGGCTGGCTTTAAAATTGTGCCTGATGGCTGTGAAGAAGGCGGACCCACTCGCCTTCCTTGTGGAACTTGGACATTGTTTCTTCTTTATCCTTTCCTGCTTAAGGTTATCAGTGCACAAAGGCTCTTTGTAGACACTTTGAGTTAAAGGGGCTCAGAGAGCATTTAATTCAGTTCCTGTCCCAGTCTTTGGCATCTTGGCCAGAACAGCCATCCCTCTGACCCGTCTGCTCCCTCTCAGGACTCGCATTAGCGGGAATTTATGTGCATGAGAAGTGACCGGGCCAGTGCACAGGCACCTGAGACATTTAATTATTTTATGGTTAAAAGAAGGATGAATTCAGCCATGTCCTAGTGATTTTAGTTGTTGGCTTTTTGTTGTGCTGAGTTCACGCTAGAAATATAGGACCCAGTGGCCAGAACACCTGGAGTTGGAAACAGCTCCTCTTTTCCTTTTCTGTTAATGAATTAGCCGGGACTCTGAGGCTGCTGAATTCTCTGATGTTTGGAAAAGGACTCTTTCTTTTGCCTTTTGTTCTCAGTTCTTCCCTCCCTCCGTCCCTTGCTCCTTCCTCCTCCTCCATCGGTCTCTGTCTGTCTCTCATACACCCCACTGAACATCCTTATGTGTAGGGACTTGTCTGAAAACTTAAGGTAGATCTTTCATGAAGGTGAGTGACATGCTTGAGGGGGGAAGGAAGAGGGTTGAGAGGCTGACCACTCCTTGCTCCCAGGGAGGCAGTAACCACTCCGCAGGGGTCAGCTCTTAAATAATAGAACGTGTGGCCGCCAAGAGGTGGACACAGCAAGGCTCCGAAGTGCTAGTTCCTTCCTTGTTTCTGTCCTGTGCAGAGGTTCTAGAACGTTCCTGCACATTTGAAGGATTGGGGAAATACTGCAGAAGCACCACTGTCAGCTTCCACACTGGACCAGTTGAATCAGAATGTGGGCCCCTACCCCCAGGCAGCTCTTCCATCCAGCCACAGTTTAAAATCACTGCTTGAGTGCTTTCAGGACCCGTCTTCATACACAGTATCCCCATAAATGCTACTAACCACCCATGGCAGGCAGGTTCTTACTTTAGCCAAGCAAACGGATGTTGAAGTGGACATGATCATGTGGGTCCATCGGATGGCAAATGCCACATTCTTCCCCTTATTCTGTGTTCCCTCTGACTCTGAATGGGAGGGTTTATTCCTTTGCTCAGTTCTTCATTAGTCACTTACCATGTGCCACCCTGGGACCGGAAGTCCCCTGGGCCATGTTGTTGGTGAGCCCTGCCTCCGAGCTGATGACCTAGGAAGGAGCCCTAGTGGCTGGGTGGCTAAGCTGTGGCCCGGTGAGGCTCCCGTGGCACAGCCAGGGCTCTGGGAGAGTCCAGACTCGTCTCACAGGATTCGCATGCAGGGGACTCTTTCGGGAGGACGCACCATCTAGGTAAGACCAAGAGGTGTGAGAGAGCAAGCATGGGCTCCCTGGGTAGGTGAAAGAAACCTTACAGCTGAAAGCAAGGAGGAAGAGAATCTGGAACCAAGTACTGAGTCACCTGCACTGATGGGCTTCCCTGAAGAAAGCTATTTCTCAACCTACCCATTGTACCATAAAACATGATTTTTCATTTTGCACCAGGGTCCTTGTTTGCCTTTGCAAAATGAGATAAAATGCTTACATTGCAAATCTCATTGAGGGGCACCTGGGTGGCTCAGTGGGTTAAAGCCTCTGCCTTCTGCTCAGGTCATGATCTTGGGGTCCTGGGATTGAGCCCCGCATCGGGCTTTCTGCTCAGCGGGGAGCCTGCTTCCCCCTCTCTCTCTGCCTGCCTCTCTGCCTACTTGTGTTCTCTGTGAGTAAATAAATAGAATCTTTAAAAAAAGAAAAAACTCATTGAATTTTCAAGGATTTTATTCATTTTTTTTTGTTTGTTTGTTTACCAGGACTAGAAGAAGATATAAATCAGTTTATGAGTTTAGAGCTAAGAAATCCTGAATAAATAATGTTTATGTCTCACCACTCATGGAAGGCACAGGTGCTCCAAGGAATTCTGTAAGAAGAGTGGCACATCAAAGGGGTCTTGGGCAGAGATTCCAGAATCTTGTAAATTATTTCTATCCTTCCCCCCGGCCCCGTGTCAACGTTAACAGGATAGCATAATGTTAAAAACATTTTTCCCCCCACAATATTCAATTTTTAAGAAAATTATTGAAGTGTAATTGACATACAATGTCATATTACTTTCGGGTGTACAGTATGTTGATTTAACAGTTCTGTCTGTAGAGCACTCAGTGCTCACCACGATATGGTAGTCACCATAAAATATTATTAAAACGTTATTGACTGTATTCCCTGGACTGCATTTGTCATTTCCATGACATTAGTTATTGTATAACTGGAGGTTCTTAACCCCCTTCACCTGTTTCATGCCTTTCCCCCTCCCCCACTTCCCCTCTAGCAACCACTACTTTGTTCTCCATTTTAAGAGTCTATCTGTTTTGGTTGCTGGAGGGGAGGGAGGTGGGGGAATGGGGAAACTGGGTGATGGATATTAAGGAGGGCATGTGATATAATGAGCACTGGGTGTTATATAAGACTGATGAATTACAGACCTGTTACCTCTGAAACCAATAATACATTATATGCTAATTAATTGAATTTAGTAAAAAAAACTAAAAAAAAAAGAATCTCTCTGCTTTGTTTGTTTGTTTTGTTTTTAGATTCCACACGTAAGTGAAATCATATGGTATTTGACTTTCTCTGTCTGGTTTATTTCACTTAGTATAAAACCCTCTAGGTTCATCTGTATTGTCACAAATGGCGGCATTATAACTAGTCCCATTATAAAAGCATGGGTTTTCAAGTTAGTTAAAAGCCCAGCTTTGTCACCTTCACTTAACTGAATGTATGAAAGTTACCCTACCTTTCTAAAATTCAGTTTCCTCATCAGTAAAATGAGAATTATAATACTTATATATGGGGCGGCTGGGTGGCTCAGTCGTTAAGCGTCTGCCTTCCACTCAGGTCATGATCCCAGAGTCCCTGCATGGGACTCCCTGCTCGGTGGGAAGCCTGCTTCTCCCTCTCCCACTCCCTCTGCTTGTGTTCCCTTTCTTGATGTGTCTCTCTCTGTCAAATAAATAAATAAAATCTTTAAAAAAAAGCCTTATTTTTCTAAAAATCATTTGTTTATTGTTTTCATTTCTGTAATTTTATACTGTCATAGAATGAATACATTAACTAATTTTGTCTTTTAAAAATACTTGGTTTAGGGGCGCCTGGGTGGCTCAGTGGGTTAAAGCCTCTGCCTCCGGCTCAGGTCATGATCCCAGAGTCCTGGGATCGAGTCCCACATTGAGCTCTCTGCTCAGCAGGGAGCCTGCTTCCCCCCCTCTCTCTGCCTGCCTCTCTGCCTACTTGTGATCTCTGTCTGTGAAATAAATAAATAAAATCTTTAAAAAAATTTGGTTTATACAAAAGAATATATGCAATTACATACATCATGTTGTAAACATAATAAGAAAATGAACAGGCATGAGCACATCATTCAATCCAGGAGGGAATATTACCACTAGTAGCTCATCTACCTGTGTGTGCCTCCAAATCAGTAACCCTCCCCTTTCAGGTAATCATTAATTTCTGAATTTTGAGTTCATCATTCCTTTGCCTTTTTATAAATAACAATATAAATGATAATACATGTTTAAAAAATATACATGATATCTCTAGGTAAAATATGATTTAGTTTCATTTGTTTTCACTTTTATATATTTTAGAAAGTATGTTCTAAGTATGCTCCAGTCTTTTTAAAAAGTAAAAAAAAATTTTTTTAAAGATTTTGTTTATTTGTCAGAGAGAGAGAGAGAGAGAGAGAGCACACAAATGGGGAGGGGCAGAAGGAGAGGGAGAAGCAGACTCCCTCCTGAGCAGAGAGCCCCACGAGGGGCTTCATCCCTGGAATCTGAGATCATGACCTGAGCTGAAGACAGACACTTAACCAACTCAATCACCCAGATCCCCACTTCTGTATAGTCTTCTGCAGTTGTATTTTTTTTTTTTTGCTTATTAATGTTCCAAAATTGACCCCTATTGTGCTGAGCTATGGTGCATTCATTTCAAAAGTATGTAACACTCTCCATTGTGTAAATATGTCACCAATTACTTACCCTGGTTCTGAGCATTTAGATTGTTTAACTTTTTCTGCTGTGAGCAGTGCTGCTGCTATGCACCTGCTTGTGTATGCATGCAAGAATTTCTTGGTGATGTGTAGGGAGAAGTGGAATTTTGGGATATTAGGGTATCTGGATGCTCAACTTTATAAGATAAGGCTAACTTGTTTTCTAAAGTGGGTGTACCAGTTTAATATCTACCAGCAGAGTATAAGTGTTCCCACTGTTCTGCGTCTTTTGGTGTTTGGTTATGTTAGACCTCTTTATTTTGTCAGGCTAGTGGGTACAAATAGTATGTCATTGGTGTTTTAATTTGTGTATCCCTGAGTATGGAAAAGAGGGGCCCTTTATATACTTAAGGGTCATTTTCTCTTCCCCTTTTGTGAAATTCCAGTTTGTGTGTTTTTGCCCAGTTACTTTTAGGTTACTTATCTATTTACACATTAGTTTGTAGGAGTTCTTCATATATTCTGAATACTTATCCTTTGTTGAATATATATGCTACGGATATTTTTTCTTAGTTCATTGTTTGTCATTTTATTTTATTTGTGATGCTTTTGAAAAACAAACCCTAATTTATTTTTTATATTATTTTTATTCTGCTTCCCACTCCTGACAGCTGCTCCATTCACTGACAGAAATAGCTATCACTCCTGGCAGGCCCATCTCAGACACCTAGGAAACCAATACAAGCAGACCTACGTAGGATTTCCCAACTGAGATCTACTTTCAAAGAAATTGCTAACTCTCAGATTGCTATTTCAACACCCAGCACAACTGACAACTCCGATTTTTCACTGAGAACAACTCCCAGCTGATTCAAGCTGAGTCAGTCTATAGATAGGACCTCAGGTCAAGAAGTTCTTCATTTTAATATGGCAAGATTTCTGTATTTTCTTTTATGGTTAGATAAAAAGGTAGTCTGTATTTTCTGCTGAAAGTTTTAAGATTTTACTTTACTCAGTTAAGTCTAATCTTTAATCTGGACTCTGGTGTCTGAATATGAAGTATGAAGCTAATATCCTTTAATATTTACTGTTTGGCACAGTGTTTTCATGAGAATGGAATAGTTCAGGGTACCAGCAAGGAACCTTGTAAAGGTTATGTGTGTGGCTATTTTAACCTCTAGTTTCCTGTTTTGTTTTGTTTTGTTTTTAGTTGACTGATGAGTTTCTTTTCTCCTTTTTTTTTTTTTTTTTTAAGATTTTTGTTTTTAAGTAATCTCTGCACCCAGTGTGGGGCTCAAACCCACAACCCTGGGACCAAAAGTCACACACTCTATCAACTGAGCCAGTCAGGTGCCCTGATTGGTGCCTTTCTTCACAAAGTCGTTACTGTGTCCATTTCAGGAATGATCGTCGAGGCGGGTTTGCATTGATTGAGAAACCAAGCTGAACTCCCCCCAACACACCGTAGTATTGTCAGAAGCTTCATCTGTGAGTTTAATCAAAGAGTAAATCACAATTAAATGAGTTAATTGATTTGAACATTTGTTTCCTTTTGGACCTGGTTGGTGAGTCAGAATTTCTCTGGCATCTTACCAAAGATGTTCTCCCTCTGCCCTGAAAAATCAGATAGCTTTTTATTGCATGGTTAATCCTGTTACTTTGGAATTTGCTTATTCAGCTCTGTATCACCATAGATATATCCTCTAAGTACACAAAGAGAGGTGGTGGGGGGCTTCAGCTCTTATGCCGGATGAAGTTCTTTAAGTTAATTCCTGCTTGAATGTCTTGGGCCAGATTGTATATGTTGCACAGCAAACTTGCATTGGGGGAATTTTTTCCAATTTCTTAGCCATGCGTTTGTGGAAAGGAGAGGCAGAGAAATACTTCTTGGAAAATTAAAACTGTTTAGCTACACTCCTGGGGCACATTGGGAACACACAATGAAATCTGGAAAGTAAAACATGAAACTTTATAAAGAGAGCATAAAAAGCCCCATAAAAACTGAAGGGATGTTGTCAGTTCTATGGCTGAGGATGACTGCCCTTTTATTGCCTGAGTGTGGTCGGGAGGCTCACCCTGAGGCTAGAGGCAGAAGGCCGGTGGACCAGCAGGCTGCTGTTCCTGATGGGGAGCAATAAACCCAGTGCCTGGGAGGGGACCCTGCAGCTGGGTGATAAAATCACACTCCAGGCCCGAGGCTTTTCCCAGGTGCTCAACTACCTGGTGGAGGCGAGTTTTCTTTAATGTCTTGGACAGTTTCCAGGGAGGTAAGAAGATGGAAAGATTTTTTTAAAATTTTAATTTTAATTAATTTATTTAATTGACACAGGGAGAGACAGCGAGAGAGGGAACACGAGCAGGGGGAGCAGCAGAGGGAGAGGGAGAAGCAGGCTTCCTGCCCCATCCCAGGACCCTGGGATCACGACCTGAGCCACCCAGGCGCCCCTATATGGAAAGATTCTCAATGAAGAATGACCCCGCTTGCTTTCCCTACCCACATATGCTCTTGTGGACTTCCGGAATGGATTCCGTGCGGATGCTGCCGGTGCCCTGCCTGGGTGGCCCATCCCCTGGCCTTCGCACCCAGCCCTCAGCTACTGCAGACTGAGTTGCTAACAGCTCACACGTGGATGCTTCGCTGGAAGACTCTGCCTTGCCAGATAGGAGCCTGCCGGCCCAGAGAGGCCTGGGCCAGTGTCTCACTCCCCACCTTGGGGTGGCCCCTACCCAGTGACCAATATCAATGATGTCGGTGATGGGGTATAAAACCTAGCCCTTTGCCTCGGGCTGCAGGAAGTCTAGAGAGTGCTCTGCGGGATCCACACAGCCCCCATCTTTCTCTTTCTTACACAGTTTCCCTCCCTTGCTTCCCTCCTAGGTTCTCCTAAGCGTACTCCCCCAAGCACTCATTTGCAGGGAATCCCCACATTGGGCTCTTCTTCCAGGGGACAGGGCGCAAGACATTCTGTTTCTCTCCTCTGGCCCTCACACTTCGCTCAGTGTGTCAAGTGTTGACACCGGACTCGTGCCTGCCTGCGGGGTTCTTCTGAGGGCTGCTTTCACTCAGGGTTGGTCTTTAGACTCCCACCGTGTCTCCTAACTCCAGGCCTGCTTATAGGACAGGCAGCATTTGTCAGAGGACTCATCGAGGGAGGGAAGGTGGCCTGTGCAGAGGTGGAGAAGGACAGGGAGGGGACTTCTGCTGTGGGTGCAGGACCTGGCTGTGGGAACGTGGACACCGCCCCCAAGCAGGAAGTGGGTGCCTGGCCGGCTCAGTCGGTGGAGGGTGTGACTCTGGATCTTGAGGTCGTGAGTTCGAGCCCCACGCTGGGGGTAGAGATTACTTGCAAACAAACATGCTTGTGAGGAAGACGGCATTCAGTTTCTCCCTATCAGTGACGCCGCTGACGATCCCCTTGGCAGGTGAGTTGGGTGGAGGAAGGGGCTTCAGGCTTTGGTGCTGAGCCCAGTGCTTGTGGACAGCCTGGATCCACAGGTGGAAGTGAGAAAGTTGGTGTAGGCTGTGTCTAGGTCCACACCTGCCACACTCAGCAGATGGGGCCCCCGTCTGTCTCCTCAGTTCCCCCTTACCCTTCCACGGTTGCTCTCCCTCCTGTGTTTCTCATCTTGGCTAGAGGACTCTGATGACCACCGCGTTGCTAGAGCCAGAAATTCTGTGCCTCATTCTGATTCCTGTTGTCTCATTCTCTCCTGAGTGTCTCACTGTGACTGCCTTCCCTGCCTTTGGCCAAATGCCCCTCGCCCTGGCCTGGACTCTCTTCTCCCTGAGCCCTGCTCCTCCCATTCTAGACCATCTTCAGCGTCACCCGTGGGGAGCTTCCCAAAGTGCGTGAACTCCTTAAAGCTCTTAGGTGGTCTCCCAGGACCTTGGAACCAAATCCAGCCTCTACTAAAATGATGCCCAGTGTCCAGCCCCACTCTCACCACTTGACTGGTCCCTTGCTTCCTGTCCCTCCCCACAGCCAGGCAAATGCCCTGTCCCTTGACAGAGGCTTCCGGGGTCACCTCCTAAGGGCCAGTGTGCCGCTCCCTGCCAGGTGCTGACACCACTGTACCCAGCCTGGCCTGTGTCACCCCACGGAACCACCCAGCTGCACCCTCCACCTGCCATTGGTGGCCGAGGTGGTGTCAAGAGCAGGGAGCCCCGTGTTTTGTACAGGGTAGGCAAGAAGAAAAAACAAAAGCAAAAAAACTTGAAAAAATTCCTAATTGAAAGGTTTCTTATCTTTTTTTGATGTGAGTAAAATAAAACATTCTGAGTCCCCACCCTCCATTTAATAGTACTTAATAGCGTCTGTTTCAGGAAATCCCTGATGGCAAGTGGGAATTGAGTGATACTTCTGAGGACTTTGGGTTTTATTAGTCACAGCAGGACCTGCAGACATTTGAGAAATAACTGCATTTATGTTCATAACACATTATTCGTAAAGTCCAAGGGTCACACTAAGGCGCAGATGCTTTGCGGGGCCCAGGCCCTCACAGAAGCAAGGGTGTTAGACACACTGTGGGCTCTGTGGCTTGAGCATTTGAGAACGCCTGGCATGGGACAGGCAGCTGCTTCTCAGCTCTGGCCTGTTGTTGCCCTGTGGTTGGTGAACGGGGCCCGGTGCGGAGATCCTCAGATAGTTCAAGAGGAAACAGAGATACAGATTTTTAGAAGAAGCTCTGTTTTGTTTTGTTTTTAAAGAAAAGCAACTAATTCAAAAACAAAAAAGCCCCCCAAAAGAAAACAAAACAAAAACCCACACACAGAAAAAAACCCACGCCAAAATAAAAGCAAAAGGCAAAGTCCTGTTCTGGCCAAGCCCCACGGACTAATGGCCTGGAAGGCTGGATCCTGGGTCTTCCGCTGACCATCATTTGGAGGCTGTGGTCCAGATGGTGTCCCCTGAGCACGTTTGTGGGGACTCTGAGGCCCGTGGTTGCTGGTGCCTGTGGCTGGGGACTGTCATGTTGGACTAGAAGTCCTGTGGTGAGAATTTGAGATCTCCTTAGCTGGTGAAGGGGGGAAATTTGGGGAGTCACCTCCTCCTGAAACAACTTCTTTGATGTCTCCTTGGTTAGTGTGGCTTGTTTCCTCTTTTCACGTAAAGCAACCCAATTAGCTCGGGGAAGGGGTAGGGGAAGGGGGTTGGGATGCTGTCTCTGAACCACAAGTCAGTGCTGCAAGTGGGATTTTGGGTTATTTTTTTAAATCACCATTTGGTTCTTTTATGTGTTTGTTGGTTAAGTCATAGAGGTGGACCTGCCCTTTCTACTAAAACCCAAGTACTGGATCTTTCCTAAGTACATATGTTCTAGACGTTGGTGTTGCCTCTTCGTCTTATCAGGCTTGAGTGAAGAGGACAGGGGGAAATTTGGGCTTGAGGGCGGCCATCAGGAAGGTGACAGTTTTATATAAATCTTTCCACATATCTGTATGTGAAAATAAGAATGCTTGAATAGGTTTGCTAAATTAAAATAGGGATTACCATTTGTAAATTTATTTTCATAGATGTCTAACAACTGAGCTCATCCTGTCTTAGGAAAGTAGGAAAGAAAATTGTTACCATACAGTCTTACAAGGTTCGAAGCAGTTTTTAAAATAGTATTTTGTTTTTATTTTAAATATTTTATTAATGTTTAAAATATTTTTATTTTCATTATTTTTATATTAAAAGCTCTTTAGCATTGCTGGTAGGAATGCAGATTCATGTGACTTTTATGGAAGACAGATGGATAATCTTTATCTACAGCCTTAAGGATGTTCATGCTATTTGACCTGGTGATTCTACTTGATTCTGCTCTTAATATACTTAAGACAGCAGTCAGAGATGTGCGCAAGAAGCGATGCAGGAAGATATTCATTGCGGTGTTATTTATGATCATGAAAATGAGAGAATAGCTTAAATGGGGGGAAGGTTAGGAAAGTTATGCTGTGTCCACCTGATGAAATATCATTCTGATACTAAGTGATGTTTCTTCTTTTTAAAAAAGATTTGGGGGGGCGGGAACGAGCAGCGGGGAGAGGCAGAGGGAGAGGGAGAGGGAGAAAGTGGACTCCCCAGGACCCTGAGATCATGACCTGAGCTGAAAGCAGATGCTTAACCGACTGAGCCACCCAGGCGCCCCTTGAGTGATGTTTCTGAAGAAGATTTAATGGCGGTGGAATTAATGCTCTTGATACAATGTTAAGTGGGGAAAAAAAAGCTGGTTTTGGGTAAAATGTCCATGGGTGTCTGACTTTGTGTATGCATGTAACCAGACAGTAAGATTTTAAGAGACTATTCCAAAATACTAATAATGTTTTTCTTTGGGTGGTATAATTAGTTTTCAGACTTCCCACCATGAAAATGCAATACTTTTGTAATTAGGAAAAATATTAATTTTTTTCCTGTTAAACTGTTAAATGAACTTTATGAAAAGCTATGTGGTACATGATCTAGCAGTTCCCTTCCTAGGTGTAAACTCAGGAGAATTGAAAACAGGAATTCAGACAGTTGTCCGCTGATGTTCATGGTACCATTATTCACAAGAGCCCCAAAGTGGAGAGAAACCCAAGTGTCCCTCCACAGATGTATGGTGTGGGTGTATGTATGATGTAAGGTGTGTCCTTACAATGCGGTATTGTTTACCACAAAGAGGAATGAAGTTCTGACACAGGCTGCATCATGGGTGAATCTTGGAAACGCTCTGCTAAGTCAAATAAGCCAAAAATATCATGATTGCAGTTAGATGAATTCATGAGACAGAAAGGGCACTAGAGGTTTCCAGGGCCTGGGAACAGGGGGAATGAGTTATTGCCAATGGTTACAGAGTTTCTGTTTGAGACGATAAAAAAGTTTTGGAAGTAGATAATAATGATGGTTGCACAATATTGGGAATGTAATTAATTTCCCCTAATTGTACACCTAAAAATAGCTAAATGGTAAATTTCGTTACATGTGTGTAATCACAATAAAAAAAAATGGAAGTGAACAAAACTGTGGGTTAGCCTGTTGTGATGTGTAGTTGCTCTCTGAAACTGTGTGACACAGTGTGTGTTTGTTTGGAATGACAGTGGTGGTCACTTTCTTGGTTCATTTGTCTCCTTTTGCTTTTCAGTTTTATCCCACAAATAAGTCTACCCTGTAAGTGTATTGTTTTGAAGATTTTGGCTGCCACGCTCAGATATTGATCATGGAGCCAGGGGGTTAAGGAAGCACAGGCATCTAGGTGTGTTTAAAAGAAATTATAAGGGGAAATGGGTCACTTTTAGTATTGGGCCATACATTGGGGGAGGAGGAGGAAGAAAGAGAAGCTTTGTTGATAAGCAGCAGCCGGTAACGGTTCTGGAATATTCTGAAGTATTCTGGCAAATCAAATAGCACTTGAAGAAATACAGCCAGCACTTCTTTGCTTTGGGAACTCATTTGGCAGCAAGAAGTGCTAAAGGAAGAACTTTACTTATAGTCTCTGCTTCCTGATATTTAAGGAATTCATTTCACTTTCCATTTAACACTAGTCCATTTCTTTCCCTGACAAAGGACGGGTGGTGCCCCTCTGAGATGTGAAAGATGGTGGCTGAAACTGCTTCTCTTGAAGTTGACTTCTTAGTGATCCATCCAAAAACGATGATGGAAAGTAAGAAATTGGGGTCAGCAGGGATCTTGGCCATAGGCAAGCTGCCAGATCCCTCTCAGGGGAATTTGAGGTGTCTAGTTTTGATGCTTTTGAACTCTTGGTATGGTTCCAGATCACTGCTGGCTCCCCTGCTTCTGTTAGAATTTACACAGTTCTGAGAGGTTTGTTGGACTAACTCTCAGCTGCCCTAAAGTCAGCTGAAGGAGTGACTGCTTTCGTATTCATCAAAAAGTCTTCGCTTTGCTCAATGTGCCTTTCCTGAGATTTATTTATTTACCCAGGATGACTTCCAGTTTCCTTTTATCTTCACTTTTGGAGTAAGAGTTGGCCGAATCTGTTTGTCTTACCTTTTTTTCCTTTTTGTTTGCAGGCAGATCTGGATACAATACAATTTCCTGTGTTCCTGTGGTTACTGAAGTATTAACTATAAAATATTTACCTTTTCCTCTTTTGAAGTTATAGTTCCTTAAATATTGATATTGTGAGTTTCTATCTTTCTGTGTTTAGCTTGAGGAGAAAATAGTTTTTGAGTATTTCACTCGCCCCTTGAACAAACATTAATTGAATGCATGCCGTCCTCAACTCCAGGCACATCCAGCAGTTGGCCCGTCCTCATGGAGTTTATGTTCTGCTGGAGCAGATGGACAAGTAAATTTCCAGTAAAGAGGGTTGTGGTATCCATAAATACAGGATGTTGCAGGAACCCAGGGGAGATCCCTAATCCAGTGTTGGGGGATTGGGACAATTTCTTGGAGGAAGTGAAATGCACACTGAGGCTTCAAAGACAGCAGGAGTTGGCCACATCAGGGGTAATCACAGGGGCCAATGGTGAAAGAGGACATCATCTGCTCAGGAAAATACGAGAACTTCAGCATGAGAGGAGCATAGCCCCTGAGGAAAGTTGCGGGAAGAAGGACGAGAGTGGACGTTGGAGCGTACGTAAATATGCTTTTCAAAGGCCTTTGTCACAAAGTCATGGGGCTCTGAGAAAAAAATTTAAGCGGGGAAGTAACTTGGTCAGATTTTAATTTTGGCAAGTTTGTTCTAGTTGGCTTTAAACATAAATAAGTAGATCAATATGTCTATTTGAGATATAATCACATAAAGTAGAAATGGCCAGATCTTAGTCAATGGCTGTTCAGTTGATGAATTTGGCTCATTGTATACTGCTGTCACCACCACCCCAAACCAGATCTAGAACATCTCCATTACCAGGGCTCCTGGGTGGCTTAGGAGGTAGGGTGGGATGTCCAAGTCTTGATTTTGGCCTGGGTCATGATGTTGGGGTCGTGGGATCAAATCCTTGCTTTGGGCTTCATGCTCAGCACAGAGTTGGTTTGAGATCCTTTCCTTCTCCCTCTGCCTCTCACCTGCTTGCACACTCTGTCTCTCTTTAAAATACATAGATAAAATGAAAAAATCCTAAAAAAACAAAACAAAACAAAACATCTCCATTACCCCAGAAAGTTCCCTTGTGTCCCTTTCCATTCAACCATCCAACCCCCACCTCCCGAAGTCCCTTGGCTCTCACGTAAATGGTGTCTCACAACGGGAGCTCTCTTGTGTCTGGCTTCTTTCAGTCAGCATAATTTGAAACCCATCCACATCATTGTATTTCTAAGTACTAGCTCCTTTTTATGGTTGAGGAGTATTCCATTTTATGGAACAATCATGGTTGTTCAATTTCTGTTGGTGGACATCTGGGTTGTTTTTAGTTTCTGATTCTGATGAATAAAGGTGCTATACACATTCTTATACAAGTTTTTTTTTAGATGTGTATTTTCATTTCTTTTGGATAAATAATAGTGGGGTTGCTAGGCTGGCTGTTTTTTTGTTTTGTTTTGTTTTTAAAGATTTTATTTATTTATTTGACAGGTAGAGAGAAAGCACAAGCAGGCAGAGCAGCAGGTAGAGGGAGAGGGAGAAGCAGGCTCTCTGCTGAGCAGGGAGCCCGATGTGGGGCTCAATCCCAGGACCCCGGGTCCATGACCCAAACTGAAGGCAGCTATCCAACCAGCTGAGCCACCCAGGCACCCCTGTTTTGTTTTGTTTTTGTTTTTGTCTGAGGATTTTACATATGTATGTATGTATGTTTGTATTTAGAGATCACGTGCTGGGGGAGGGGCAGAGGGAGAGAAGGAATCTCAAGCAGACTTTGTGCTAAGTGCAGGGCTCGTCATGGGGCTTGATCCCACGACCCTGAGATCATGACCTGAGCCAACATCAAGAGTCTGTTGCTCAACCGACTGAGCCACCCGGTCACCCCTAGGACTGGCTGTTTTTTAAAGAACAGATTGAAGTCAAAAGACTGGGAACAAGGAGCCCACGGCATACAATCCAACTGAGAGATGGTGCTCAGAAATAAGGTAATTTTATACTGGAGGTGGATAGCAGTGCAAAAATAAAGAAAAAAAAATCCCTGATATGTGAAAGTTGAATTGACAAGACTAGGTGATGGACAGGTTTGATACAAGGGAGAAAAGGATCACTGGACGTGAGAATGAATGATGGTGTTTTTCCCTGAGCCAGGGAATATAGGGGTTCTCAGGCTGGGGAGGATAGCAATAGATGTAGTTTGGGACAGCTGAGTTTGAAATACTTGCAGGCAGGAGAGATGGCCAGGAGGAAACTGGCCCCATAGATCTGGAGGCCAGAAAAGAGAACTTGTTTGCAGGTACGGAGAGCAGGCAGTGGTCTCCATGGAGGAGGTAACAGAGGCTACGGGAGGGGAGAAGATCACCAAGGAGGGTGGAAGGCCCATGGACGGGGAGAAGATATTTATGGCACAGCATCATCGAGGCAGCATTTGATTTCAGAGTATATTGAAGGATTGCTAAGTATCAGTATGAGGGTACAGACAAGTACAACCTCTATGGAATCTATAGACAATTTGTTTTATGCAATGATAATGATGAACGTGCCCTGGAGGGGGGTAGTAATTCTTCTCCTGGGCATGTCCAAGTAGATCTGTCACACATTTGCGCTGGACCCTCTGTACGCAGAGGCTTAGAGTAGTATTGTTGATATGCCCACGGATAGGAAGACAGTCCAAGTGTCCGTCAGCCGAAGAACGAATCCATGAATAAATTGTGGTGTAGTCTTTCAGCAGAATACCATACAGCAGTGAGAACAAACGTGTTTGAACAGCGCCTACGGACATGGGTAAATCTCTCAGACGTAATGTGAAGAGAACAAAGCAAGTGGCAGAAGAGTGTTTATGGCATGCTGCTCTTTTAAAACATTTTAAATGGGGGGCACCTGGGTGGCTCAGTGGGTTAAGCCTCTGCCTTTGGCTCAGTTAATGATCTCAGGGTCCTGGGATTGAGGCCTGCATTGGGGTATTTGCTCATCAGGGAGCCTGCTCCCCCCCCCCCTCTCTCTGCCTGCTTCTCTGCCTACTTGTGATCTCTCTCTCTCTCTGTCAAATAAATAAAATCTTAAAAAAAATTTTTTTTTAAATGGAACAAAATTGTACTGGATGTGTTATCTAAGGACCCACATCCAAACATAGTAGAAATAGGGGGAAAATGCCAAAATAGAATTGTAGTTACCGTGAGTATGGGGCAGGGGTGGCAACCCCGGGGGGGTCTTGCATCTGGTTGATAATGCTTTGTTTTCTTCCTTTTTTTTTTTTTTTTAAAAGATTTTATTTATTTATTTGACAGAGATCACAAGTAGGCAGAGAGGCAGGCAGAGAGAGAGGGGGGAAGCAGGCGCCCTTCTGAGCAGACCACCTCATGTGGGGCTTGATCCCAGGACCCTGAGGTCACGACCTGAGCCGAAGGCAGAGGCCCAACCCACTGAGCCACCCAAGTGCCCCTGATAATGCTTTGTTTTCTTGAGCAGGTACTGAGATCGTTAAGTGTCTCCTGTGTCTCTTTAGGCCCTTTTGCATTGCTGAATGATTTAAAAAGGGACAGAACAGAGCATTTGGGACATTAACGTATAAGGCAGTGAATTTAAAGTCTTTTGATTCTGACCCAGAGAAAGAAATTTTATATTCTACATGTATTCATGTATACAAATATAAGACAAAGAAACAAAAGTTGCAGGAATGATCTTTGTCTTTTTTTTTTTTTTAGAAGATACATCCTGGTAGTTTCTATTTTATTTCATTTCATTAAAAAATATATATTGGTTGTGCTCTTAATAAGTCAGTGGTTCTCCACTGGGAGTGATGCCAGTTGGATGATGTCTGGAGACATTTTTGATTGTCATGACTGGCATCTAGTGAGTAGACACCAGGGAGGCTGCCGAACAGTCTGGATGGCACAGGACGCCACCCCTCCCCTGCAACAAAGAATTCTGTAGCCCCAAATGTCAATAATGCCAACGTTGAGAGACCCTGCTCTAAGCTGATTTCCTGATGTACATTGAAGACATACAGTTTGGAAGCAGGGATGTCTGGCGGGGGAAAAGATTGGCTAGGCAGATACAAGGAAAACCAGGAGTGTCTGTGCTCATAGGAAGCTGAGGGACGATATTCCAGAGGAGCGAGTGAAGCATTGTTTGAAATATATTTGTGGAGTTTGGTAACTAAGACCTTGCTGGTGACTGTGGCTAGGGGGGTGTGGGGAAGGAGCCCAAAACTAGTAGAGTGGGGAGTGCAGATGGGAGAAACCTTGGTTTGTCTGTGAAGAAAAGAATAACAGAGTAGGAGGTTTGCAGCAGGATTTTTTTTTTCCTTCCCAAGATGGTAGAACATTGGCATGTTAAAATGATGATGGGAGGAGCTGGTAGAGAGGAAAGTGTGAGGGTGTAAGAGAGAATTAGTGAGTGGAGCTGGGGCCTGGGAAGTTAGGAGAGTCCTGAGCAAGGAGGGGTGCATGTTGGTTTGAGGTAGGAGGAAGGAAGAAGGATACAGATGCAGGTGAATTTGGGGGTGAGCAGGAGTTGAAAGTATTCTTGCTTCATTCTGGGTGCATTTTCTGAGGGTGCAGTGGGGAGAGTTGGAGGGGAGGGTCTCTGAAGCTCAGGTAAAATGGAGGAGAAGGTTTGAAGTAGCCTTTGAGGAGACTGGGTGAAGGGCTAAGCTGGACTGCTGGGCGACTCTGAGGGCCTCTTGAGAATGGAGACCATGAATCTGTTAAGACATCAGCTTTAGTGGATGTGTGGTTTCCCGTGGTGCTGAGTGTCCTGAAGGGAGAAATGGGAGGAGATGAGTAGAGGGAGAAAGGAGGTGAAGACAGAGTCTGGTCAGAGAAGTAGAAAGTAAAAGGATTGCCAAAATGGAGCCGACAGGGAGCTGGGAGAGTGGGTGTAGGGGGAGAAGCTGTGAGAGAGAACTGAGGGGGAAGGAAATGATAGAGGATGAAAGGACAGTGGGGTGAGATGTCTGGGGGAATGGTCAGATGTGGAGCAGTTCTGAGTGGGGATGGGAAAGTCCAGGATGGCTCTTTGAGAGGAAGGCTGTAGTGCAGAGAAGGAGGTGACAGAATGAGGACCAGGAATGGACCAAGCAGTGTGTTTGGTGAATTCTAAGGCCATTCAGAAAGTCAGCTGCCCTTGGTGTCTCAAGGAAGATGGAGCCATTTGATAAGGTCTTCAAGGACTTCTCTAAGGATCTGTAGCTGTAGATGGACGTTGTGCCAGGGGTGGGGGATGGTTATTTTGGCTTTGGAGAAGAAGAGTCTGCAGTGGGTTTCCACCAAGTGTTTCAGTGTCAGCCAAAACAGGAAGAGAGGTTGGGGTGAGATGTGGTTTTAAGGGGTATGGTAAAAAGGTGGCATGGGAGGATGGGGCTGTGGGTGTCAAATCACGGGAAAGGATGGCTGGGGTCATAGGCAACTAAGTGTGGTGTGAGGCTGAGTGGCGTGATCGGAGGGACCGGCTCCTTTGGTGGTTGGGAGGATCCAGTCTTCTTTCTGGAAGCAATCTGGGAAATGACCTGCTGGACTGGAAGTGATACTGCCCAAATTTCTGACTTGGAAAGAGCTGGCCGTGCCTTCTCTTGTGAGTGACGATGGCCTCTGAAGAGGATGGACAATCCCTTTAGCCAGGCCGTGGCACGAAATGTCTTTTTAGGGCATCTGAATGTTATGTGGTCCTTTGACTTTCTAGAGGCCTGTCTACTGGAGGAGTGAATGTTCTCGATTGCTTTTCTTTTCCATGGTTTCTAGAAAACAGAAGGATAAGAGACCTGTGGGGTTCAGTTCCATTCAGTGCCTTCATAAAGTGGTATGATAAGCTATGTCTGGTTCCTTAAAGTCAGAAGTGAATAATCCTTTCCTTTTAGGGAGTGTGGAATTGCACTGGGGGGTTTAAACACATTTCCCTTTAATGGCTTAAATGAAATGTTGCCTTTTTTCACAAAAGCTTTATATATTTGACCTATTTAATTTTTTTTCTTCACGAAATAAAAGATGGCATTTTCTCACTTCCCTTCCAGAAAAAGAGGTGCATTGGATTTTTTGGCAAAGTAATCTCTATGTGCACTGTGGAAATGGATGGTGTTGGGAAATGTGAAAAATGTGGTCTACCCTCTCCTTTTTTTAAAAACTATCAAGTTGAATGAAAGGAAACGAATATTTTAATGGAACTGGGTAGGATGAATGGCTTTTCTTTCGAGCACTTTAGTATCAAAATGAAAAATGTTTTGATTTTTTTTCTGCTTTATTTCTGAAAATATGGACATTTTTCTTTGGAAGTGATATAGGCATTTATGACAGTGTTTAATTAGCAGCAGCCTCTGGGAGTTATCAAAGACTGGTGGTGGAAGAGATTGAGTAGGAAATAGACAGGAAAGGTTGGTTCAAATAAATGGCAAGTCCCTAAGTATTCGGGTGGTATGACAAGAAAATGGGAGAAGAAAGCTGAGTGATACTCTGGAGTCCCTCTGGAAGGGACACTGAAAGGCCAGCCCGAGATATGAGAATGCAGGGAAGTTACATAAGGAACTGTCAGTTGGGGGAGTTGAGAAGGGGTGAATGGGAGAGTAAGAGATGAGGCGTGGCCTACCCTCTTGAGGCAGGAGAATGAGAAAAGCTTTTTCTCACTGGAATTGTGACTTTATAAGAGAACATGGAAACACATCAGATCCTGATTGTAGAATTCTGTTATCACTTCAGTCATTCTGTTTCCAGAACCCTCTGTCTAAAGGCAACCTATTCCTTCTACCTTTCTAAGTATGAGAACAGACTGTTTCATAAGAGCAGACTTTTTTCCCCGCTTTCTTTTAGTTCCCAAATCAGTATTTCCCAAGATGTGTTGCACCAAACAGTGTCTCAACAGGCCATTCAAAGGAAATACGGTATTTGGTGTTCAAAGAAGTTTGAGAAGTACTGTGTTTAAAAAAGGGAGACGGGTTTCTTTATGGTGTCTCAGAGCCCTTAAAGTCAAACGGGCGTTTTGGGTTTCTGAGATAAATAAGATGGACCTTTTAAATTGCTAAACAAACCTTCAGTCCCTTGTTTCTTTTTGGAATTCTGATATTCCTCTAGGTGGCAGGGTCCCTAGTTAAAAATTCTCACCTCCCCGGGCTGCTTTGCCACTGGATGTGTCCCAGTGGTGGCCAGTAAGATAAGAAGTCCAAGTCTTTGCAGACTGGGGACTTCTAGGAAAGATACTGGTTTCTTGATAAATAGGACCTAAAGAGGCTGGCACACACCTTTGCCAGCGCCCACCTTTCTTCTGCCTGCAGGAGCTGTAGCCAACTTGTGCCATGAAAACAAGAGCCACATACTAGGATTTGTAGATCACAAGGATTGACGGAATTTTTGATGGCCTCAAGAAGCTCCTCTACCAGCCTTGAGCTATTCATCTTTGGACTTTGTTTTCGTAGAAACGTTAAGTCCGATTCGGTGGAACGTTTACAGTTGAGTTTCTGTTTCATGCAGCGGAGTGTAATCCTAATTCATCCGCAGAGAATGTGGTCAGCGGTAACGGAACTGATTTTAGCCATGAAAACTTGTTTTGTTTTGGAGAGTTCGTAGGAGACCCTTTGGGAAATGATGCTGTAAAAAATATGAGTATAAAGATAGTCGTGTGTTTTTAGCCCCTTTTCTGCAAGTATACATTTTCTGTTGTGTGTTGTGGACTGAGAGTTCTGAATTTTGTCTTTTTTCTTCTGTTCTTACCTCTTCCTCTCATCTGAGAAGTTTAAACAAAAAAGAAAACTATAATTTTTATGTGCCTCACCAAAGCACTTTATATGTCAGATTTTTGAAAAACTGAGATGGTTGTATTAGCCTAGTCTCAGGCCTTCTTTACACGGTGGAATTGTTCTCAAAATTCGTAGGTGAGTTGACTCAGATGTACATTTATTTCTATCATAATATCAGAGATGTTTAGTTTCTTTTGAATAATTTTATTTTTGACTGTGCTGATTACCACCTTTTCTGTCTACTTTCTCAAAATTAATGTTGTGTAAACCAACACCTAAATGTCCTAGGGAAGTTCTTTGTGCGAATGATTTTTGTGAATTTGGCAATCTTTGTACACTCCATGATTATCTATCTCTTCTTCTGTAAGTTGGATTTTTCTAGGCCTTTTTTTTTCTTTTATAATACTGTTAGGCTCAGTTCTTTGACTAAGGAAATTTCAAATCTTGTTTTTTTTAAAGGATGTTTAAATTATATTTCAAATCTCTAATATATTTATAAAATCAGCATGTTAAAGTTTACGGGGTGGGGGGGACCTCAGCACAGAAGTCTGACTTCCTCCTTCCATAGCCAAAGGGACTGAGAATTTGCCTAATCCTTTGGTGTTGAGCAAACGATGGCACAATGGCCTCATTGGGGATCCACAAAATGGGGCTCAGTGGGCTCCATGCCATGACTTCAGCTCTCAAATGATGGTGCCTGAAGGTCACAATGTAGGAAGTCACAGAGATCATTTCACTGAGGGGGCCTCAGTTTCTCCATTAGTAAAACTGGAATACATTCTTGTTTACCCAATTTATAGTAAAATCTTTAAACTATTTTGAGTTGCTTAGAATTCAGTACTTTTCCTAGTGTACCATGTTTGTTGGAAAAGAAGGATATTTGGCTTCAGAAGAGTTTACATGTTTAAAATTCAGGCTAGGGGCATCTGGGTGGCTCAGTGGGTTGGGCCTCTGCCTTCGGCTCAGGTCATGATCTCAGGGTCCTGGGATCCAGCCCCGCATCGGGCTTTCTGCTCAGCAGGGAGCCTGCTTCTCCCTCTCTCTCTGCCTGCATCTCTGCCTACTTGTGATCTCTCTCTCAAATAAATAAATAAAATCTTAAAAAAAAATTCAGGCTAATTGCAGTACGTAGAATTGGGTCTTTTCATGTGTAGAGTTGGATTGACTTTTGACAAATGCATGTGGTTTATGAAAGCACTACCACAAGTAAGAGAGAGCATTTTCACCATTCTATAAAGTTAGAGAAGTCTACAGTTTTTGATTAATATGAAGTAATAATACAGTTCCAATTATTTGCATGCAGATTGCCCATAGCAGTATACTTTAAGTACAAGTTTTAAGTACATAGTTTTTCCTTTCCTAGTTCCATTGCCAGTCTATGTTTCTTTAGGGAAGACCAATTCATTTTTCTTATTGAAGTATAAATAACATATAATATATTAGTTTCAGGTGAACAACATAATGATTCAATGTTTGTATATGTTGAGAAATGATCAGCACTATAAATCTAGTTCACATCTATCACCACACACAGTCACAAAAAAATATTTTTTTCTTATGATGGGGAATTTTAAGATCTGCTCTTTTAGCAATTTTCTAATATATAATGCAGTATTATTAACTATAATCACCATGCTACACATTATATAGTCATGACTTAATTATTCTATAACTGTAAGTTTGCGACTTTTGACTCCCTTCCCTCATCCTCCCCCACCTCTGACAACCACTGCTGTTCTCTCTATTTATGAGCTCGTTATTTTTGTTTTTAAATTCCACATATAAGTGAAAGCATATGGTATTTGTCTTTGTCTGACTTATTTCACTTAGCATAATGATTTGAAGGTCAATCCATGTTGTTGCAAATGGCAAGATTTCATTCTTTGGTATGGCTAAGTAATACTCCTCTGTGGGTGTGTGTGTGTGTGTGTGTGCGCGCACACACATATATCTCACATCTTCTGTATCGGTTCATTCATTCATCAATGGACACTTAGGATGTTTCCATATCTTGGCTATTGTAAATTATGCTGCAATAAACATGTAGGTACATGTCTCTTTTCAAGTTAGTGTTTTCATTTTCTGTGGATAAATACCCAGAAGTGGAATTGCTGGATCATATGATAGTTCCATTTTTAGTGTTTTGGGAATGGTTTTCTTTTTTTTTTTTAAATTTTCTTTCTTCTATTTATTTTCTTTCTTTCTTTCTTTCTTTCTTTCTTTCTTTCTTTCTTTCTTTCTTTCTTCTCTCTCTCTCTCTATTTATTTATTTATTTATTTATTTATTTTTTAAGATTTTATTTATTTATTTGACAGACAGAGATCACAAGTAGGCAGAGAGGCAGGCAGAGAGAGAGGAGGAAGCAGGCTTTCTGCTGAGCAGAGAGCCTGATGCGGGGCTCGATCTCAGGACCCTGAGATCATGACCCAAGCCTAAGGCAGAGGCTTTAACCCACTGAGCCTCCCAAGTGCCCCTGGGAATGGTTTTCTATAATGGCTTTACCAATTTACATTGCCACCAACAAGGATTTCCTTTTTTGCACATCCTTGCCAACAATTGTTCATTCGTTTGTCCTGCCCCTTCCCTTCCTCCCTCCCTGCCCCCCCTTCCTTCCTCTCTTCTTCTTTCTCCTTCTTTCTTTCCTTCCTTCCTTCCATCCTTCCATCCTTCCTTCCTTCTTTCTTTTCTTTCTTTTTGATAATAGCCATTCTGACAGGTAGGAGGTTAATATCTCATTGTGGTTTTGATTATTTGCATTTTCCTGATGATTAAGGACGTTGAGCATTTTTTCATGTATGTGTATGTCTTCTTTGGAAAAATGTTCAGATCCATTTTTAAATTGGATTGTTTTTTGCTCTTGAGTTTATGAATTCTTTAGATATTTTGGATATTAGTCATTTATCAGATATATGGTTTGCAAATACTTTCTCCCATTCAATAGGTTGCCTTTTTGTTTTGTTGATGGTTTCCTTTGCTGTGCAGAAGCTTTTTAGCTTGAAGTAGTTCCAGTTGTTTATTTTTGTGTTTGTTGCTTTTAGAGTCAGATCCAAAAACTCATCACCAAGACCAATGTCAAGGAGCTTATTGCTTATGTTTTCTTCTGTGGGTTTTATAGTTTCAGGTCTTACATTCAGGTTTTTAATCCATTTTGAGTTAATTTTTATGTATGGTGTAATATAGTAGTCTAGTTTCATTCCTTTGCATGTGGCTTTCCAGTTTCCTCAGTACCATCTATTGAAGAGACTGTCCTTTCCCTATTGTATGTTCTTGGCTCCTTTGTCATAAATTAATTGACTCTGTATGCTTGGACTTATTTCTGGACTCTCTGTTCTGTTCCATTGATCTGTATGTCTGTTTTTATGCCAATACCATACTGTTTTGATAACTCTAGCTTTGTTGATATCCTTTGAAATCAGGGAGCATGATATTTCCAGTTTTGTTCTTCTTTGTGAAGATTGCTTGTGGCAATCTTTTAAAAATCTTGTCTCTTGTGGCTCCATACAGGTTTTAGAATTGTCTGTTCTATTTCTGTGAAAAATGCCATTGGAATTTTGATAGGGATTGCATTGAATCTGTAGATTGCTTTGGGTAGTATGGAAATTTTAACAAGATTAGGTTCTCCAGTCTATGAGTACAGAATATTTATTCACTTATTTGTGTCATCTTCATATTCTTTCATCATTGTCTTACAGTTTTCAATGTACAGGTGTTTTACCTTCTTAGTTAAATTTACTCCTAGCTATTTTATTCTTTTTGATGTCATTATAAATGGGATTTTTTTCTTAATTTCTCTTTCTGATAGTTCATTATTGGTCTATAGAATTGTAGCAGATCTTTGTAAACTGGTTTCATATCCTGCAACTTCACTGAATTCATTTATTACTTCTAAGTTTTTTGGTGAAGTCTTGAGGATTATCTATATATAATATGTCATCTACAAATAGTGACAGTTTTACTTTTTCCTTTTTACGTTTGGATGCTTTTTATTTCTCTTTCTTGCCTAATTGCCATGACTAGGACTTCCAATACTATGTTGAACAAAAACGGCAAGTGCGGACATCCTTGTCTTGTTCCTGACCTTGGAGAAAAAGATTTTGCCTGTCCATGATTGACTGTGACGTTAGCTGTGGGATTGTCATAGATGGGCTTTGTTCTGTTGAGGTATGCTCTCTCTGTACCTACTTTGTTGAGAGTTTTTACCACAAGTAGATTTTGAATTTTGTCAAATGCTTTTTCTGAATCTATAAATAAGAACAATAATCATTCATTATGTAGCACTCATTATGTGCCAGACAGGCTGAGTGATTTACATACAATATATAATTTAGTCTCCCCCTAAATGCTCTCAATTAATTGTTATGGATCTCAAAATTGCAAGTAAGGGAGGTGCCTGGGTGGCTCAGTTGGATGAACATCCAGCTCTTATTTAATTTAATTTAATTTATTTATTTGACAGAGAGTGACAAAGTGAGAGAGGGAACATAAGCAGGGTGAGTGGGAGAGAGAGAAGCAGGCTCCCCATAGAGCAGGAAGCCCAATGTGGGGCTCAATCCCAGGATCCTGGGATCATGACCTGAGCCGAAGGCAGATGCTTAACGACCAAGCCATCTAGGTGTCCCTGAACATCCAACTCTTGATCTTGATGAAGGTCTTGATCTCAGGGTAATGAGTTCAGAGCCTGCATTGAGCTCCAAGCTTGGTGTGGAGCCTATTAAAAAAAAGAAAGAAAGAAAGAGTCAAAACTGCAAGTAAGGATACTGATGATTAGAGAGGTTAGCCATCTAAAAAACTCATTCTAGTCACTTCTTAAATCGATCAGCTTAGGTGATAAAATGAGGTAGAGTGGTCAGTTTGGGCCTTTTCTTTTCTTGCTACCAAATGTAATTTGATGACATGAAACTTTACAAGGAATTTTTTAAAACTTAAGAAAAAAAGAACGCTTAGGAATCATGCTTTAATTTGTCTGCATGGCCCTTAAAAGTCCTGTCCAGGGGGTGCCTGGATGGCTCAGTGGGTTAAGCCTCTGCCTTTGGCTCAGGTCATGGTCTCAGCATCCTGGGATCGAGCCCTGCATCGGGCTCTCTGCTCATCAGGGAGCCTGCTTCCCCCTGCCTCTCTGCCTACTTGTGATCTCTCTCTTTCTCTGTCAAATAAGTAAATAAAATCTTTAACAATAGCAACAACAAAAAAGTCCTGTTTAGAAATCAAAGGTCTGGTGTTGTCTGTTATGGTATAGCTCCTGCAGTAATTCTGGGACGAATCTGGGGGAAAAAAGAAATCAATATTCTCATTTCCTGTAAGAATTTTTTTTTGTTTATTCAGATTTTTAAAATCTTAATATTTTGTGACTGTTTTAAAGATTCATGTATGGTTTTCGTGAAAGCTGTTAAACATATTCTCTTCTTTTTGCTGACACCAAAAAAAAATTTAAAGAAAAAGATTTTAACACCTTTAAAATGATGTTAAATAGCCTCTTTATGATATTGAGAACATGTATTGTCCCTTAGTAGTATTCAGGTGGAAGAAAAGGGGGTAGACAAGAATTCTAAAGACTGAACTTTCTTTGATTATGTGCGATTTAAAACACTACAGATTTTTTCCTTTGGGTTCACAAAGATGAAGTATTTATTAGGTTTCAGTGGTAGAGAAGCTGCAGCTCAGATCAATGAAATAAATTGTATGACTTCTTGACATTGTTATTTTTTTCTTACATTGTTATTGCTAAGGCCATTATCCGAATAAGTGACATCAAGATACTTAAGCCATTTGTATCCCTTCTGAAATCAGGTCACTTGCGGGGCACCTGGGTGGCTCAGTAGTTAAGCGTCTGCCTTCAGCTCAGGTTTATGATCCCAGGGTTCTGGGATCGAGCCCCACATTGGGCTCCCTGCTTGGCGGGAAGACTGCTTCTCCCTCTCCCGCTCTCCCTGATTGTGTTCCCTTTCTTGCTGTCTCTGTCTTTCTCAAATAAATAAGATCTTTAAAAAAAAAAAAATCAGGTCATGTGGGATATTGAATTCGAGGCAGTGTCATCTTGAGGGTGAGGAAAGCACCTCAGGGAAGTGGGGCGACGAGGAGATGAGAATGGAGATTGGAATGAGAACGTGTTTGGAGCTGAAAGTCTGGTGAAGCAGACTATTTCAAAAGAAACTTTTACCATCATTAACAATATTCGGTTTTCCTAACTTCTTTTTCGTCCAGCTGCTTGAATGAGAAACCACACTTTTTCATTTTCATTCTTTTCTTTGTATGAGATAATCAGATATTTAAGTTCTGTTAATTTAATATTTAATGTTGTGTGTTCATGGATTCAGAGAACATTTCTTCTTTTCTTTAAAATATTTCATTTTAAAGATATTTATTTATTTATTTGAGAGAGAGAGAGGGAGTGCACAAGCAGGAGGTGGGGCAGAGTGAGAGGGACAAGCAGACTTTGTACTGAACGTGGACCCAGTGCGGTGTTGCTCTCACTACCCTGAGACCATGACCTGAGCAGAAATCTGGAGTCCGCTGTTTAACTGACTGAGCCACCCAGGCGCTCCTCAGAGAACATTTCTTGAGTAGTTTCTGTGTGTAAGACGCCATGCTAAGAGTTTTTGAAAATAAAAAGATGGGTTAGACAATAATTGACCTTTAAGAAACTTCTAGTGTAATTGGAAAGTTTAAAAAATTAGCACAAAACACACTCAGGAAATAGAGCTAGAAAAAGAGTTTGGGTCTAAATGCCTAGTTAGGAGCGCACATATCTGTAGCAGTCATCATCTACTGATGTGTGGAGAACGGGCTTTTATTACATTGATTCATAGAAAAGGGATTTCATCCGATCTAGTGACACCGATTTCCTTAAAGAGAGGAATGTGGTGGTAGGGCCAGGTGCAAGGGTCAGATGCATTCTCTAATGGGGAGAGAGGGAAGGCAGAGAGACCAGCTAGGAGGCTCCTGACCGTTACCCCAAGAACTGAATTGGATTATGGTCACAGAGTTGGAGATGATAAATGAGGCATGGTTTGGAAAGAGAATCATCAGAACTTAATAACTAATTGAGAGTTCAGGAGGGGGAGTGCTTCGAGTATTTACTAAGGTTTAAACATTTTAAAGTTTGAATTCACTTTTTGTTCACGTGGGTCATTACATTCATACCCAAAGGGTATGGAACTCTTTCCCTCCTCCATGTGTCCTATAGTCTGAAGTCGCACTCCCCAAAGATTGTCACCAATATTACCAATTTCCTGTGATAGTTAATGCTTATATAAGCAGATATGTGAGTATGGGTACTCTTTTCCCATCTTTTATGCTACCCAATCACATTTTTTTCATGTAACAGTATTTTGGAGGAGCATTCCAAAGTGGTAGATAAAAGGCTCCCTCATCTTTTTTTCTGTGGCTGTGTACATTGTGTGGATGTTCTCGGATTTGTTCAGCATTCCCTACTGATGCCTATGTAGATTAGTTCCAGGGTTGTGGTATTACAAAGAATATACACTGCAGTACCTGTACATACTTCATGTGTCACATGTGCAACTGTTTCTGTGGAGTAAATGTTGAGACAGGAAATACGGAGTCAGGGGTTATGTGCATTTTTTATTCCGCTATACATTATCTAATTGCTCTTCATAAAGATTGCATACCTCCATCCGCAGAATATGAGAGTGTATGTCAAGTGGGTATGTTGTCAAGCTTTCAGATTCTTGACATTCTGAGATTAGCAAATTGCTTCTCAGTTCTGTTGTCATCTGCATTTATCTTATTGTGAATGAAGGTGAATCTTTTTTCTTATCTACAAGAACCATTTATATTTCCTTACCCATGAGTGATCTTCACATCGCTTGACCATTTTTCTCTTAGGGTTTTGGTCTTTTCTCAGTTGGAGCTTTAAATAGTAGGAAAATTAGTTCTGTGTCTATGATAGGAGTTGCAGTTGCTTTTCTTGTTTTGGGCTGTTGATTTTTTAATGCAGAAATTTTAATTTCTTGTCTAATCACATTTATCAGACTTTTTATACCACAGTTAGGAAGACCCTCTCCATTTCAGGTTTATTAGAAGGACCTATGAGTTATCTATTACTTACATTTTTTCATGTGGAAATTTTTCATTGACTCAGAATTTATCCTGGTGTTATTCTGATGTCTAACTTGACTTATATGAGGTAAGAGATAGGGATGCAGCTTTATTTTCTTTTTGTTTTTTTTTAAAAGATTTTATTTATTTATTTGAGAAAGAAAGAGAGAAATTGAGAGAGTGAGCACTTGAGCACAAGCCAAGGAGAGGGGCAGAGGGAGAGGGAGAAGCAGACTCCCCAGTGAACAAGGAGCCCAATGTGGGACTCGATCCCAGAACCCTGGGATCATGACCTGACCTGAGTCAGACGCTTAACCAACTAGGGCTCCATCTAGGCGCCCCAGCCTTATTTATTTTTCAAATGGTTCCCTGGTTGTCCCTCCATCATTATCATTTACAGAATAAATTGTGTTTTCCTCATTAATTTAAGATGCCATTTCTAAGAGCCCTAAATTCTTACATGCATTTGGATTTATTTATGGACTTTCTGTTCTTCACTGGTCTGACCCACTGGCCATATACTAATTATACACATTTTCAGTTGTGGAAGCTTTATATTTGTTCAGATAGTTGATGGGCCTATTATCTTTTTATTACCTATGTTTTCTGATTTTTTTTTTTGTTATTCTTTTCTGTATGTTTTCTCATATGAATTTTAGAATGTTCTCATTCAGTGCCAATCCCCCCACCCCCAAGATCTTGTAGTACTTTTATTGAAATTTTGTTGGGTTTATAGATTCACATAGAGAAAATTAATACCTTGCTGAAGTGAAATTTATCCCTAAGACATAGTATGTCTTGCTTTTATTGAAGTCTTTTTTAGTGATGGCTTTGAGTATTTTAAAGTTTTCTTTATATAAGTCTTGCACATTTCTTGTTAAGCTTATTGCTGGAATTTTTACTTTTTATTTTGTAACCATCATGAATGAACTCTTTTCTTCTATATTTTCTTTTCTAGATAGTTTAGAATTGGTTCTTTTTGTTTGTATTCAAGCTACCTTTTTTCTATATTAATTTTGTATTAGTAAACTTTTTTTCTTATCTTATTACATTGACAGGAATCTCCTGATCTCAAAGACTATTGGTGATATATTACATCCTTTTTTTGTACTGACTAGACTTTCTCTGTTAAGTGTGATGCTTGCTTTTATATTGATATATATTTTATGATGTTAGAAAAGTGTCTGTTTCCATCTTTATCTTTTCTTTTTTCTTCCAAGAATGGATTATTAGGATGCCTTTTCAGTGCCCGTGGCAATGAGGTATGATCTGTCATCTAAAAGATTTCTTAAGAGTCCAAGCTGGATGTAAAGAGGTAAAGGAGATGGTTCAGGGTTGAGTTTCTCTGTGATGCTGTTTTAACAATTCATCCCATTTATCAAATGCTACCAATATTTAATAAACACAGACTTGATAATAGATTAACATCAGATAGTGATTTTTATATTTTTGTCATCGGTCAGCACCTTTTGGTAGGGGTTCAAGTTAAACTTCCGGTCCAGAGGAAGTTTAGTGGGGGTAAATGTGCGTTCTGGGCATTCTGTGTTGTGCAGCTGAGGTAGATGGTAGGGCGTCATCTGAATATTGGGAGGTGGGGAGAGAGGGCTCACACAACGATAATTATTGTCTGGGCGCATGCAGATGGACTTTTTAAAAGTCACCTTGATATATGAGTCATTCCTGAAACTCTCAGTTAGTGGTTTTTTTTCCAGGCAGGTTAAGATAGATGCCAAATGGACAGGATGCTTTGGTTATATGTTGCCTGTTTTAAAAAATCAATACCTTTGAATTAAAGTTTTGTAAGTACTTAAGTGCTCATTTTCTGTAGAGTTTTAAATAATATCTGCAAGTCTCATTTACTTTCTTAAAGGTATTCGTGCTTTAGGATTAGAAGGTGATTGTTATAAATGTAAGTAACTTGATCTCAAGCCATGGGAGTTTAATGACCGTATTTTACTGATTGTGGCTCTTGTTTAATTTTTTTCTCCTTTCCCCCCCCCTCATTTTGTCCATGCAGACTCTCCTTTTGGGGCTCTTTTTTCTTATTCTGTGTGGCTTTTTCCCTGTTCCTGACTACAGGGTTAAGGACAAGAGGACATCCAAGGCATGAATACACAGGGATGTGGGAATTCACAGGCTACAAAGCTCTTTGCCTGGTGTTAGTGGAACAGCTCTTTAACTCTGCATTTACTCAGTGCTTTTACCCAGGGTTTACATAAGGCATTTCTTCTTCTCCTTCTTCTTCTTTGAAAGTTACCATATTTTTAAAGAAAAGATTTATTTATTTGAGAGAGAGAGATCACACGAGGAGGAGGGGCAAATGGAGAGGACGGGAGAATCTCAAGCAGACTCTGCGCTGAGTGTGGAGCCCGGCGTGGGGCTAAGATTATGACCTGAACCGAAACCAGGATTCGGATGCTTGACTGACTGCACCACACGGGCACCCCAAGGCATTTCTGACTGCTTACTTCATGCCAGATTTCCAGAAGAGCTACATGAAAAGAGGCTGGAGAGGAAGGCCAGAGGCGTGCACCCCAATGGCAACAGGAATGATCATTGCAGCTTGGGGGGGGGTCCCGACCTTAGAACAGAAGGAAACAGGCCATTTGTGGCCAGTTAGCGAAGGGGGCAAATCTTCCATCTCTTTTCAGTAGGCTGTGAGGGTTATATTAGTAGAATACAATATTAAAAGTAGTTAAGACACCCTGGGCATTCAGGAAAAGCAGATTTGACCTAGTTTGTTCTGTTTATGAAGGGCAGAGAGCTCTGTGGCATGTTTCCCACTCAGCAATCAGGAAAATTTACCCAGCAAAGATTGAGGAGTGCAGCTCTCTGTTCACAGGGAAGATGAATAAATTTGTGCTAGTGGAAGCAGCCAAATAATGGGTGGCCACGTTTTTCCTCTAGAAATTAATTTTATCAGATTACATGGTTGAAAATATCCACTATGTATTCTACAGTTTCTGTTGCGTGGAGTAGTGGCATTTGGTTCCGGTCGTAACTGACAAAGTTTGGGATTCAGATTCTGTAACAAATACAATTTTAATCTGTACTTCAGATTGCAAATGTCAGTGACTCGACATGGTCCAGTGTTCGTGGCTTTTATTTCAGCTTTGATTTTGTATGTGGTCAAAGATGTTCTCTCCTCTCCGGCTGCATGTGGTCTGTATCAGCCAGGTGTCGGATTAATAAACTCTGCATGAAAATAACATTTCAAGCGCTCTGCGTAATGTTGTGTATCCACACTGCTTTTCAGACGGATTCATTAATCTCTACGGTAAGTCTGTGCCGTCTTTCCTTGTCTTATATTATACGAAATCCCCGAATGTGTTGGCTTTCTGAATATGTCTATGGCATATGTGCAGGAAATTTTCATGACATTCTATTTCTGTAATCCAGAATGTGTAGTAACTTCAGGAGGAAGGGAGCTGAAGTTTTGAGTTTTATTACAGGATTTGTCAACCTTAGCACTATTGGCATTTTGGGCTGAATAGTTCTTTGTTGTGGAGGACTGTCCTGAGTGTTGTAGAATGCTCAGCGGCATCCCTGACCTCTACTCGCTAGATGCCAGTTGTAGTTCCCCTAGTTGTGACAACTAAAAATATTCCTAGACAGGGTGCCTGGGTGGCTCAGTGGGTTGAGCAGACATCTGCCTCTGGGTCAGGTCATGTTCCCACCTCGTGCTCCCTGCTCGGTGGGAAGGCTGCTTCTCCCTCTGCCGCTTCCCCTGCTTGTGCTTGCTTGCATGCTCTCTCAGATAAATAAGTAAAATCTTTTTTTTTTAAAGGTATTTATTTATTTATTTGACAGAGAGAGAGAGACAGTGAGAGAGGGAACATAAGCAGGGGGAGTGAGAGGGGAGAAGCAGGCTTCCCGCCGAACAGGGAGCCTGATGCGGGGCTTGATCCCAGGGCCCTGGATCATGACCTGAGCCGAAGGCAGATGCTTAACGACTGAGCCACCCAGGTGCCCCAAATAAATAAACTCTTAAAAAAAAAAAAAGTTCCTAAGCATTGCAAATATCCCCTGGGAGGTAAAATTACCCCTGATTGAGAACCAGTAGTTTATGCTGTGCAAAGAATGGTTTTGAAGGGAAATACGTAGTTTACATTTTTATAAGAAAATGAATAAACATTTATTGAGCACTAACTCTAAGACAATTCCAGGGGTGCCTGGGTGGCTCAGTGGGTTAAGGCCTCTCTTTTGGCTCAGGTCATGATCCTAGGGTCCTGGGATTGAGCCCTACATTGGGCTCTCTGCTCAGCACGGAGCCTGCTTCCCTTCCCCTCTCTCTGCCTGCCTCTCTGCCTTCTTGTGATCTCTCTCTGTCAAATAAATAAATAAAATCTTTAAAAAAGAAAATAAAACAATTCCAGCACAAAGCCAGTTGTTCAGAGGAAGCATTCCTGTCCTCAAAGACAACATACCCATGAAAAGGTAAATATAACATTATGTGATACAGGCCATAACAGACACAAAGCTGAAGGAGTGGTTACCTCTGTCAGAAAGAGGTCAGAAAGGCAAAAGAAAAAGGGAGGGGTGATATTTGACCTGGGCCTTGAAAGATGAATAGGAGTTGGAGTGAGTTTGCAATGATTTCACAACAGAGTGATAAATCATGAGTGAAGGCTAAACGACTCTACATTATGGTCTGTGTTGTGCTATGCTCTTTGTCCCAGTATAGTTACTAATAAAACTCTTTTCACTCTCAAAAATGCCCTATTTGGGGGCATCTGGATAGCTCAGTTGGTTAAGCACTGCCTTCGGCTCAGGTCATGATCCTAGGGTCCTGGGATTGAGTCCAGTGTTGGGCTCCCTGCTCAGTGAGGAGTCTGTCTCTCCCTCTCCTTGTTCCCTCTGCTTGTGCTCTCTCTGTCCAATGAATAAATAAAATATTAAAAAAAAATACCCCAGTTTGACAATAAATTACATGGTCAATCTGGTAAGGGCTTGGAGACTTGAAGGCATGAGGGCAAATGATATATTTGAGGTATAGTGCATCCTCTTAGTTGTCAGAGTATAGTTTGGGGGTAGAAAGAGATGTGTCAGAGTTGAGGTTGGAACCAGTTGTGGAAAGTCTTGGAGGGTCTTCTATGCTCTTTTATGAAGACTGGGCTTATCCTGGACGTTCTAGGAACCGTTTCAAAGCTTCCAGGTAAGGGAGTGTGTTGAGAGGACAACCACAGGGAAGATAAGCTTTCTGGATCCTTGAGAAGTTTCCGTTTGATCCATATGGTGCGTGCTTCTCCCAAACACTTCCACTTAGAGAATATAGTTTCCTGAGAAGCTATCCTTGGCCCAGTTTTGTTTGATTATATCCAGATACTGTTCCCAACTGTGTGACTTGCAGCTGAGTTTCTTTAAGAAATGTAGAAAGGAGATTTTTAGGGGATTCATGTTGATTTTTCTTGATTTATGAATGAAAGGAGTTTAGCTCTGTTACTGGTTGGTGACTGTTTTAGTTGAAGACAGAAATAGTGATGGAGTTATCTAACTCATTAGTCGGCAAAGTATGGCCTATGGGTGAAATGTAACTTGCTGCTTGTTGTTGTCAATAAAGTTTTATTGGAACACAGCTACAGTCATTTGTTTACTGTCAACAAGGGCTGCTTTCATGCTACAAAGGCAGAGTTGCATAGTTGCCCAGATGCAGCATGACCTGAAATGCCTAAAATGGCTATCTGGCTTTCCAATGACAAACTTTGATCCAACTGAATTTGATAACTTTTTTCATAAAATCAGTAAATCTCTCAAATATTTTCCCCATGTTTACTCTTGAGATAGTTCTGTGAATGGACTAAATTATCCTGTGTTCAGTACATGTATTTGTTCCAAGGGGAGGGGGGTGGTGGTGGCTCATGTTTTCAGTCATACAGGAGTAATTGTGCTACTCAGGATTTTACCTAAGAGAGGCATAAAGCTCTAGAAATTGGCTTTTTCTGTCTTCCAGGAGGTTTAGAATTGACTCCCTGGATCTGTTACCAAACTCCCACAGAGACGCTGCCAAGGCCTCATGGCGTGTTCGCTCCCTCCCAGGGCCCGCGGCGTGTCTGGCGGCTTTCCTTTCTCAACTCCAGAGTCAAAGCCAGAAAGGACAAATACATTTCACAATTTAAAGTTTTTTTTTTTTTTTAAGGTGTTGTTTTACATGAATGTGTGTGTTTGAGAATATTTTTAGCTTTAAAAAATACAAGATGAAAAAGAGGTGTTTGGTTGGTTGGTTGGCCTTAGAGCCTTTCCTCCTCCTACCTCTGTGGTCTGTCCTGGTTTTAGCGGCCATGTTTCTTTGTGTCCTGCATTTGGAGTGACCCTTGCTCTCTGATTTGTGTCCAGTCATATACTGGTGTTGAGTGGAAACTGGACCTTTGGAGAAATAGCCAGGGAAAGCAAGATGTTCGCCAGGAACATCTTGTGAAGGAACCCGAACTGGTGACCTTGCCCCCTTGCCTCTGCCAGTCTGGATAGCTCAGCTCTTTTGTGGAATCTGGCCGCTTGCAGTCAGGGGTTCTTCAATAAAAGGAGTGTGGCTATCCTAGGAAACCAGATAAATGAAGAATGCTGTTTAGTCATTTATGGTCCTGGACATTGCCCGTTGTTCTTGCTTTGTGAAGTACTCACGTTGAGGGTTTCCTTCCGTTTTTATTTGCTCCTTAAAAGCCCCAAGTGATTTTTATATCCCATGAAACCCTCACATTAACTTCTTGAGATTTGTCTGGAAATCCCTGGGATCCCTTAAAAATAGCTTCTCTTTTGTGCTCTAGAAAGTTCTTGTCGCTGATTGCCAGCAGCTATCTCTTAGAATTAATGAGGTTTTGTCCGGATCTGTGTGCAGGGCTGAGAGGAAGCTTCCACCCCAGCGAGACAGAGCCACACATGAAGCCAGCGGGGCAACCACATCACTGTCACCCTCTCCAAAAACGAACACCCCCCTTCCTGAGTCCTCGGTGTGCCTTTCTCCTCTTTACTCCCTTAAAAAACAAAACAAAACAAAACAAAACTAATAGATTTTATTTATTTTTAGAACAGTTTCAGATTTACAGAAAAATGAAGCAGATAGTACAGACAGTTCCTGCATACCCCCCCCACCCCCAGAGTTTCTCTATTATTAACATCTTATGTTAATGTGGTACATTTGTTACAGTTAATGAACCAATACTGGCACCTTATTATTAACTAAAGTATATAGTTTATTCAGATTGCTTTAGGTTTTTTTTTTTTTTTACCTAATGTCCTTTTTCCATTCCAGAATCCCATCCTGCATACCGTATTGCACTTAGTAGTCATGCCTCCTTAGGCTGGTGTTGACAGTGACCATGTCTCTCTCCGACTTCCCTTGATCTTGCTGACTAGGTCATTTCTATGGACTGCTGGGCAGTGCACTGTAGGAGGGGCCTGACTGGAATTTGTGTGACGTTTTTCTCATGATGAGATGGGGTTCCGGGTTGGAGAGGAAGACCACAGAGGTCAAATGCCATTTTCAGCCCTTAGTATCAGGGGTCCACGTATCTATGGGATTGAAGCCTAGTGCTGTTCACGAATGACCTGGCTAGAGTCATGTCGGTCAATTTCCTCCACTGCAAGGCTGTGCTTTCCCTGCCCTTCCCATACTGTACTCTTTGAAAGGAAGTCGCTATGTGCCGCTCACACTTAAGCAGTGGGGAATATTGCTCCACTTCCTTGAGAGAAGAGTGTTTACATCATTTATTAGGACTTCTTCTGCATGGGAGATTTGTTTCTTTTCCTCCATTCATTTATTCATGTCGGTATGGAATCACACAGGTATTTGCTTTTTACTTTGGGTGATGGTCCAGTATGACTTTCTTTGGTTGCTAAACATGTGCCAGGTCTGGCCATTGGAAACTCTTTCAGTGGGCTTCTGTGTCACGTTCACATGCCCCCACTGTTTGTGGCCTTTTCTGGTTTGTTTTTGAGCAATTCCTTACTTTCTGGCACTGTCAGACCCTCCAGGCTCATCTTGTGTATTTCCTGCCCCAGTCCTAGAATCAGCCATTTCTCCAAGGAGCCCTGGTGCCTTTTATTGGAGAATGGTGCTAAAGACCAAGATCTGGGTGCTGAGTGTGCTGGCGGGTGTAGGGGTGTGATTTCTTTTAGGTCCTCTCCCCAGACAGAGGGAAGAATGTGTGTATGCTAACCTGTATATATAGACCCGTATTTATGAATCTTTCCATATGTAACCAACCATCCATATCTGTGCATGAGTTTAACTCATGTGCATCATACTGATGTCCCCAACTCTGACCCATTACCACATGGATCATTCTAGACTCCTCTTGTTTATTTGTAAACTCCCTCTTCAATGGTGAGAAAATTGGTTTATACCCTCTGATGTCCCTTGACTTAGTTGTTCAGTTCCAGTGTACATGCATGGCAGTATCAGAATGTTAACCTGTACCCCCGTGGGAAACACCTTTGTCAGGGAGAGAGCACGGTGCTTACGTGTTGTTTCTTACAACTTTAGTCTTACAAGCGTTCATTTCCAAATTTACTCCGGTTAGTACATTTCCCCCACTCCCTTTAGTTAGGCTCTTTCATACATTTGTCATAGAATTGTCTTGCCAGCTGGGATTTTTTTCCTGGGATCCCGTGACCTTCTGTATTATGTCCTTTCTTAATTTGCAGACCGTCAAGGTTTACTCTTTGGGTGGTACGGCTCTGTGGGTTTTGACAAATGCTTGTCATGTATCCACCATCTTAGTATCCCACGTGATAGTTTTACCACCCTAAAATGCCCCATGTGCCACCTGTGTGTCCCTTCCCTTTCCCTCCTAAACCATTGGCAACCACTACTCTGTGTACCTTCTCTCTAGTGTTATGTTTCCCACTGCTCATTTTTTAAATTCTTTCTATTTGGATCTATTTGAATTTCTTAGGTGAGTACCTTCTGAGGATGACCAGCTATTCAGAGTGATTATTCTGCTGCTCTGGGAGGTACGGGAAGTTAGACTTCTCTTTGGAATCAAGTAGAGGATAATTATGATAGCTGGTATGTAATACCTTGTCAGGCCCTCCCTGTATTGTAGTCTGTGCTGTTTTGTCAATATCCTCCAGTAAAAAGTGCATTTGTTCAGGCTTCCTGCACTGCCCAGTGTGATGGTGGCTAGACCTGCCTTGTGTGTGTTGCGCAACCTTGTTTTCCTAAGCCCAGGATCGTGAGCACATTTGGAGACACAGTCTGGAAGCCATTCTTCCTTATTTGTGAACTGCCTCCCATGGGCCCTTGATAATGATATTCCCTTCCAGTCAGATGCCTACGTTGTTGATCTGTGTCTCCGATTCACCATTTCCAAGAGAAGGGGATATGTTATCCCTGGAACCTACCTGGGGCAGTAGAACCGAGTCTGTGAAAGAGGTTATCTTGTTGGTGGCTGGTCTGGACATTCTGCCTGGGAGGTGCAGGATGAGCAAAGGCCCAGAGTGAGGGCATGGAATGATCTGTGGGAGTTGCAGGACATGGGACTAGGGAGGGATCGGGCTGGGGTTGTAGCATTGGGGGGCGGGCAGGATCAGGTTATAAGAGGCTCCCTGTGGGGTTTAACTTCATTCCGTAGATCAGACGCCACAGATAGGCCTTGGAAAGGCCATTTGTGGCCTACCTATATGTTTTGTTTTGCTTCTATAAATGTTTTCAGTCATTAGTTGTCATGATTTAAAAATCAGATGCTTTCACTTAAAAATCTGGGTGTATATATGTAAACATCACTGTTCAGAATTTTCTGGAAGATTAGATCATCTAGCATCCGTGGGTCTGTCTTCCACATGGCCTTATGTACTAGGGTGCGAGTGCCCCGTGACCCTGGTCTTGGCTGGTCCGCTGTACCCACTGACTTTGCCTCCCTCATCCTTACTCCTTACAGGTTCAGTGGAGGCAGTGGGACAGGGAGTTGCTTACTTCTGGTTCCCTCCAGTTCGGCAGGGTTCCAACCTGGATACCACCTGACCATCTTGTGAATGCTTTTCCTTTCTGAGGGGGTTTTCTATTCCAAATGCTTAGAGGAAAAACAGCTCTTGCATCTGTCTTCTAGGAGGGCTTTTTAATTTTCCAGGGGACTTGTCTTGCTGTCTTATTACTTTGTTATTACGATTTTTTTTTTTTGACGATGGCTTTTTATTTATTTGTTTTATTTATTTATTTATTTTCAGTTCAAGTGTTATTAACCCAGTGTTATATTAGTTTCAGGTGTACAATAGAGTGATTCAGCAATTCTGTATGTCACTACTGATGTAAGAGTGATATACTCATCATGACAAGTGTACTTTTTACTCCCCTTCACCTATTTTACCCAGCTCCCCACCCACCTCCCTTCTGGCAACTGGCAGTTGGTTTATTATTAGTATTTCCGAAAAATCCCAAAAGAAGGTTTAAAATAATAACAGCAAAGTGAGTTATCAGTGTGTTATTTACTCACCAAGGATGACTTTTATGCTTGGAAGGGAACATCTATGGCTAGTTGTTCTTGTTCAATTATTATTCAGTTTATTAAAATTATAAATTTTAACAAGTAATATTTCTTAAACCTTAACCTCAACTTGTAGATATTATTTTATTTATAAACTGGCAATTTTTATGCTAAAAGTGGTTTTGCTTATTTATCAGCTAACACTCACTTAACTTCTAAATTTAACACATTAACATTCTTAAGCCTTTTAGAACCTTACAAATTAAATCAAACTCTTTTGACATTTGAAACTATAATCACAAATTTAAAGAATCTGTTCCTTTTAAATACCGTCACTAAAGCTGGTAAGAAAACCAAGAAACAAACTGATCTGCAGAATTTTAGTAACTCTGGAGAATTAATAAATCACATATATCCATTTAGTAGAACAGATTTTCTTAAATGTTTCAGACATCTGGAAAGTGTTCATGAAGTAACTCAGAACTCACCTCTTCTCAAAACTAGCACAAACATTGAGGACATGGGCTTTAAATTTATTTCCTTATGACCTTTAGGCTTATTTTTATATCTTCTCCAGAACGCCATAATCCTACTCAATACCAAGAAGAAAAGAGCTTGCCTTAGCTCAGTCAAGGTTATGTGCTTTGACATATGGATTGACTGTTGTGGGCCTACTAGGTCTGTTTGTCCAGTGAAGATCTCCGGAGCTTGCTGGTTACAAAATTTCCTAGTGGGTAGGAGGTTTAGGTTTTTATCCTTCAGCTGGGACTTAATCAGTTGCAGTGAGGTTAGGAGCAGGCTCTGGGTTTCCATTCCTTTCTGGCTGCCTTGCCCCCTCCCACCAGACATGGCTTCCGAGGACCTCTCCTGTGATTTCAGGACCCCAGGGATGCTGAGCCCCGGCTGCAGTGACTCCCACTTTGTCTTCTCTTACCCTCCAGTGTCCTATTGTCTTCCTTCCCGGAGTCACATTATCGATGTGCACAAGCGAAGTAATGGGATGCAAGGAGACAGACTCACATTATTTAGAATTAATGCTTTTGGACAGGCTTGAGATAGATGTCTCAAAATCTAAATACTAGAGCAAAAGAGATGTACTTAACAACATATATTTGTCTGCGTATTTCTTAATAGGAGCTGAGGCTTACAATAAAAACATTTGTTACACAGAAGAGTTAAAATGCAAAAGGAGAGATAAGCCGCCATTTTTGGGAAAGGGCAAGGTGGATGAATCAACGCCTTTGAGTTCTTTGACAAGAAGACAAAAGGCCACCGATTTTGGTTTTGTTCTTGGGAAAGAGAGAGATTAACAGGTGCCTGAGAAGTAATTAATCATGGATTTATAGAGCTTTTATGTTAGGGGAGAAAGGTGATTGTGAAAACGTCCACTTCAATCTGTAAGAGTATTGAGTGGAGCAAACATTTACATTTTTATTGCACTGATTAGCATACTGCAGCGCTGTGGACTGTGGAAAATGTTCATTTTGGGGGGGTGGTGGTAAAAGGGTGAGTCAATTTAGGGGGAGGTTTGGTGCACAAAGCAGGTGTGAGATACCTCGCTTGTGCTCTGCTTGGGAGAGCAAAGGCTTCCTAATGCTTCGGACAGATCTCTTACTACACTGGGCCCTCCTGTGTTTAGGGGGAGGGGGTTTCGCACTCTCCTTCCACCAGCCAGATCCACCCAACCAGGAAGACAAAGTGTTAAGGAGCATTTTATTCTTACTTTAGAATTGAGGAAATATAGGAGCAAGAAGATGTAAAACACATGCCCCTTGGCTTTTGCGTGTTGACTAATTTTAAAATGTTCTAGAAATGTAGGCCCTCAGAGTTAAACCGTGTGGTTTAGCCCTTTGGACAGAATTTGAATGATGTCCATGAGAGGAAATAAAAACTTAGTGTGCATTAATTACTGACTTGCTGGAGACATTGCTGGATCCATGCTGAGGAGATATTTTTTCCAGCTTTATTGAGATATAATTGACATTATAACATTGTATAGATTTAAAATGTACTATGTGATGATTTGTACTATGTGACCATTTGGATATATTGCAAAATGGTTACTATAATAAGGTTACCCATCACTCACGCAATTGAAATTAGCTTTTGTTTGTTTTGTGGTGAGAACAGTTAAGATCTACTCACTTAGCAACTTTCCAGTATGTAGTGCTGTGTTGTTTACTGAAGTCACCCTGCTGGAAGTTCGATCTCCAGAACTTACTCATCTTATATCTCAACGTTTGTACCCTTTGACCAGCATCCTTGCATTTCTTCTATCCCCTAGCCCTGGCCACCACTAATCTATTCTTTCTGTGAGTTTGGTTTTTTTTTTAGAGTCCACATATAAGTGAGGACATACAGCATTGATCTTTTTCTGACTTACTCCGTATAGCGTGATGCCCTCAAGGTCCCTCTGTGTGGGGGTGATGTTGCATGGTTGGTCACCAGAGAAGTTGAGGACAGGAATTGGGAGGGGAGGGAGTGGTTAGGATAGCTGCAGAGCAGGGAAAATCTTATTCATGGTGTTTTCTTTCCTGTGACTATCAACAACTGTTCCTGCAAAAATGCTGTGTTCAGAGCACTGTTGGATGCAGCTGTGGATACAGGAGAAAGCACAACAGACACATCTGTGAACACAGGGAACTTACATTCTGGCGCAGCACTGTCTGTTAGAACATTCTGCAATGAGGGAAATGATCCAGAGGCGTGCTGTGCAGTGCAGTAGCCAGTAGCCATATGAGGCTATTGAGCACTTGAAATGTGTTTAGCATGACTGGAGAACTGATTTTAAATTTTATTTGATTTTAATCAATGTGAGTTAAGTAGCTGCATGTGGCTAGTGACTCCTTACGTAGCATAGTTACAGTGGTTCACATGGACCTAATAGTCTTCCTATTTAGCCTCCAGGAAACTAGAAAAATTTGATACTGAGGGCTAGAGTGCCAGGCTCAAATAATTCCACATATTGGGAAATGAGAGTCCTATCTTGGATATATTTTTGCTCTGACATTTCCCAAAGTGAGTTCCATGGGACCCTAGTTCCGTGAGATACACTGCCCCAGAAAACTTTTTTTTTTCTTTTTTACTATTTTTTTTTTAAAGTTTATTTGTTTCTTTTAGAGAGAAAGAGAGAAAGTGAATGGGGGAAGGGCATAGGGAGAGGGAGAGAATCGCAAGCAGATTCTGTGCTGAGCTTGGCCTGATCTGGGGCTGATCCACAACTCAGTTCCTGACCTGAGCCAAAACCAGGTGTTGGTTGCTTAACTGACTGAGCCACCAGGCATCTCTGCTTAAAAATCTTCTTATGGCTGGTAACACTACATGCTGTCATATTCTCCTGGGGCTAGACAATGAGCACTGGCATATTTCTTCTCTGATAAGTCACATAGTAATGAAATTGATGCTTCTTTCAGTTTCAGTATGGCCGGGTTTCTTTAACGTAGCTGTTGATAGCACCCTTTTGTTCCCTGACGCCAATCAACATACAAACACTTTGGGCAGTGCCACTCTAGGGAGACAGCTGAGCTAGCTTTAGGACTGGCTTAAACACCAAAGGAAGAAATGGTTATAGTTTTGCCATAGACTGAATGATTGTGGTCCCCATCTCCCATCCCAAATTCATATGTGGAAACCTGATCCCCAGTGTGACGGTGTTGGGGAGGTGATGAGGTCTTGAGGGTGGACCCTTCCTGAATGTGATTAGTGCCCTTATAAAAGAGACCTCAGAGAAGTTGCTTTCCCCTTACACCATGCGGGGACCCAGTACAAAGACAGCCATCTACAAACCAGGACACATTTTCTTACCCAGCACAGACTCTGCAGGTGCCTTGACTCTGGACTTTCCAGTCTCCAGAATTGTGAAAAATACATTTCTGTTTCTAAGCCACCCAGTCCATGGGACTCTGTTATAGCAGCCTGAATAGACTAAGACAAGTTTCTACTTGGTTCTTGATTTTTCAAGAATGTGAGAATCCCTCCACTCTCCTAGATTAGGGTGGGTAGAAATGTGACAAGATCAGGGGCATAGAACCACATATTATACATTTGGGTACTGAATACATTTGCTGCTTTTAGTAACAATTAAAATCTTCAGAGAGTTTGATCAATCTATAGATCGATATCTATGGGGTTTTGTTCACTTTGTCTTGAGTTTTCTAAGTTCTCGTTTTAAAAAAAATTAAAGATCTTATTTATTTATTTGACAGAGAGAGAGAGAGACAGCGAGAGAGGGAACACGAGCAGGGGGAGTGGGAGAGGGAGAGGCAGGCTTCCTGCCAAGCAGGGAGCCTGACACGGTGCTCGATCCCAAGACCCTGGGATCATGACCTGAGCCGAAGGCAAACGCTAAACTGACTGAGCCACCCAGGCGCCCCTACTAAGTTGTTCTAAGCTAGCCTGTGATCTGAGTTAGTCTGAATTAATACATGCACAGAGAGGCTGAACTGTTTGATTTTGCTTTTCTGTTTGGATTTATAAAACTAGTTACTCATACGGCCATTTTCACCTTCTGACTGATATATAAAGACCTATGTGGGCTCTGTGGCAGTTACTTAAGTTCCCTCAGCTACTTGGTGTAAATTAAAATCACAGAGTCTAGGACATATCGACCCCATATGGTATTTTAAGAATTCTGGTTAGATTGAATCATATACCGGTTCTCACTCATGCTGTTATGTATGTGGGTGTTTGAGCATGTGTCCCTGTATATACACACACAAATAAGGTATCTAAGTTTGCTAGTGCCTTACAGAAAAGGAAAACTAGACCGGATTCAAGGTTATTCATATAATAATGCCACTCTTCTTTGTCCTCTGAAATACTTTCCTGAGCAGTGGAGAGGGCAATGGCATGAGCAAACCATGGGAGTGGATCTCCTGTTATCCATCACGCTTGTGAACGCCATCCATCATGCCGGATGCGGCAAGAAAAGGTTAGAGCTGCCGAGGGGTATATCTTCCCAGGTCCCTTTTGGTGTTGAAATTCTTTCCTTGGATGACAGCTTTATTGAGAGTTTTCACTGTAGTAAAACAGTGTATTGTAGGCTAATGAATTTTAGCCTCATAGGCTCAAAATATGTAAAGACTTCAATAAAAAAAAATGTGTATGATGAACTTGATTTTTGGCCTTGGTGTAGGGCCAGAGTTTCTTGGTTTCCTTAACTTGGCATTTCATTCGAACAGGTTAGAAAACTTTGCTTGTTTCTGCCATTCGGAACTCCTTGACTACCAGTTTTACTTCCAGTTTGCCTTTTTTTAATTCCTGTGACTATCAATATTTTTCCTTTTACAGGTTTTTAGAAAATATTGTTTTATTGTGGTAATGTACATAAAATTAATTGTTTTAACTATTTCTAAGCATTTTAACTATCTGTGGTATTAAGTCCCTTCACATTATTTTGCCACCATTTTAATCGAGCTTGTTTGCATGGAGCGTGTAGGGAATTTCCCAATGGGGCCTGATCTTCTATCACTTGGAATTTCTTCTGTATTATTAAGTTAAGACAGTTGTTCATAAGCAAGACCTGCCAGCCAAAGTCAACTATTTCCATAGAATAGCCATACATACAAAGGGAGAATGACTAACATTTGCATATTCCCTGCTTGTGGTACTTTATGTCCCAAACAAGGCAAAAGAAAAGTGTGGAGTTGGAAGATGACCCCAAGCTGAATGATGTTTGCCACTCCCATGAGGGCGAGTGGGATTTCACCATCAGACCTGTAATCACTGGCTTGGGAAAGGTGATAAAAAGCTCAGAACACTGTCACTGTCAGCTAAGCAGTAGCTCTGAGATTATCTGCCAAATCTAGCCCATTGCCTTTTTTATGAATAAAGTTTTATTGGGACATAGACATGGGTATTTGTTTACTGTGGTCTATGGGTATTTTGGTATCACATCAACAGAATGGAGTAGTTGCAGCAGACTGGCATACTGAGCCTAAAGTATTTACTTTCTGGTCCTTTCCAGAAAGTTCTAGGAGCTCGGCCATAGGCCCTGAATGTTATCAGCTGTGTGTGTCTTTAGAGTTCTACCTTAGACAGAGAGCTGAAGAGGATGGGCCACATCTGAGTTCCCTGGGTGTGATGTGTTTATTAATAGGGACCCTGCTTTGGTGTCCTGAGAGACTGTGCCATCGCAGTGAAAAGAATCAAAATAACAGCCCAGGGGTATGGCCAACCTTGAAACAGTATTCTCTGATTTAGGAGAACGTTTTATTCTGGACCATGCCTGAGAAAAGAGCCTACTGGCTTACATAATGATTTGAATAAAGGAAGTAGGGTCCCTTTAATTCATGAAGTATTTATTAGGAAGGTAATTTAAGCATGCTATAAATATTTGTAAGGCTGGGGAGGTTTATGGGTCCATTTGAAGGAAGTGACGGCTGCTCATTACATTTTGCAATGTAAGACCGAGCCATATTCAAATACCACCTTTGATTTGTCATACATTCTGTTTGCCAAGAAGTTCAGCAAGGGGAGAGAGTCTCTGGATTTCAGTCCTCTGAATTCTGCAAATGCCTTGTCCATTACCAAAGTCTGTGCCCCCGTGTTGAAGGCCAGAGAGCAGCGATGCCAAGTGGTTGTCTCCACATCTTCAAGGCAAGCAGCCCCTTGGGTGCTCCAGAACTTGCCTTTTGAGTGTCTTCAACTTCTCAGCTTCTTTCTTTCTTTCTTTTTTTTTTTTTTTAAGGTGTTAGGTGATTGGTTTCAAAGCTGCTGTTCAGAGTAGGAGCCATTCAAGTAGATTGATGGGAAGTTCACAGACGGCAGAGTAGCATTTGTTTCGCCTGGGATGTGGGGAATATCCCTGGAAAAAAAAGCTAATGTGGACGCTGAGGGTCTGTGGGTGTTACAGCACGCTCATTTGATCTGAAATTGCTGGGGTGCCAAAATGAGTCTGCTGAGTCAATGAGTCAGTGTGGAAATGTTAATTTGCATTTTTTTTGCTAATGAAATAATTTGCTGAGAAGAGACGATTTAGTGAGACGTTCCCTCTCCTTTTTTTTTTTTTTTAACCTTGAGTTGTACCAGCTATAGCTTTCATTAGCCACAAGAGTCGTAGAGTTAATGGAGTCTTTTACTTTCTATTATGCTTAGTTCTCTTTCCCAGGACTGAGCTCCAGGTGCCTTCCAAAGTGGCCCCACAAAACACGATGCAGAAGACCAGAAACCAAATCAAGTTGCTATTCCGGCTGAAAGCCAATATACTTCTTTTGGTCGAGAACGCTATTTAGAAACTGTAGGTCTTGGTGATAAATGACTTAGCTGTCACATCAGTAGTTCCAAGTATAAAGGACAGTGGTTCTGGAAACATGCCGCCAGAGGGCCGAGCATGCCATTGGGAGAGGTGATGTCAGCTCTCCAGTTACTTGATTCACCAACCGCCAGCTAGGTTTCCCGTATCTCAGTCTAGAGAAAGGCAAAGGAAGCATACCGTTGTTAAAAATCCTGATGAATGCCATCTACGTTTCAACATTCTATTCTTTTAAGATCCCCCCCCTTTTTTTTTTTTTTTTTTAAAGATTTTATTTATTTATTTGACAGAGATCACAAGTAGGCAGAGAGGCAGCAGAGAGAGCGGGAAAGAAGCAGGCTCCCTGCTGAGCAGAGAGCCCGATGCGGGGCTCGATCCCAGGACCCTGGGATCATGACTGGAACCGAAGGCAGAGGCTTGAACCCACTGAGCCACCCAGGCGCCCCAAGATCCCTCTTTCTAAGTGGGGTGATATGTCCCTCCAAGCGACCTGGCGTCTTCGGAGGGCCCTTGACCGGCCTCCATCCTCTGACGGGTGCTGTTGGAGAGGTGATTCTATGGTTTCCTTTTGGTTGCTAATCACCAGTTAAGTGAAAGCCCAATCAAGCAGTGCCCCTTGCTCGAGCCACGTGGGAGCTGCTCATCTTCTCTTTCCAGCTCTTTGCCCTAAAGTGCCATCATCTGTAACCAATCAATAACCACCACATACTTAAAAAATACCCTGGCTTATGGAAATGGAGTATTATATCAGGGAATTGATTGCCGCAACCCAGAGGATCATAGAATGTTTAGAGGCAAGTAACCAGCCTAAAGTAATAGGAAACCAAAGTCAGTGCCGATTTTCCTGTTCCTCCCTGTCCTTAACCTCCTCCTCACCAGTGAGCCCCAGCAGACGCGAGCAGCCCCTCTGCATGAGAAGAACACTTGGTGGCATCGTCCCAAGCTGGCCACCTTGCCTCTAAATCAGATCACAGAGGAATAAATTATTGGGCTGCAGGTGGATGAAAAGGGGGTGGTAGCTCATTTAGGGGGCTGGACAATAAGCCAGGGGAAGTCTTCTGTGGGACCTGTCCGTACGTGTTATATATTATCTTGTGCACATAAATCTCTGCGTGGACTGTTGCAGTAGGCTCTTTGTAGACTTACCTACTTCTCTGACCCACTCACTTGAGCTTTGTTCTGGAGTGATTCTCAAGTGTCAGAGCCCTCCAGGAGCCTCCCCCCCTTATCTGGCTTAAAACTTTGCATACAATGGATGTTCTCAAACAGTAGGCTCAAATTTGCTTTGATCCTGGGTCACAGACCCTCGGGTGGGTGCATGGCATCACATCGGGGGTGTGACCTATGACCTAATGGAGACCTCTCCATAAATTATGACATCAATAATTCAGAGTCAGACTGTGTAATTTCACTGCTTCTCCAGAGGGTTGGAGAGATGTTGGGCTTCTTAGAGCCGTAAAAGTTCTTTCGACATAAAACCTACAGAAGTGGGTTTGGCAGGCAAGCTGTCTTCCATGACTTCAGCGATGCTTTTTCAGAATCCAGTCTTACTTCCGTGAGTTCTTCATTGGCCATGGACGATCTGGAAACATCGTCGTCACCATCAGGTACAGCCCCTTTGGTTTCTGAAATGCGCGTCAGATCCGCTAATGGTCAGCCATCCGTGGGAGATCTGGCCCCCACCTTCTCTTCCTGCTCTGAGGGGAGGGATGGCCAGTGAGGGAAGAGGACAGGAGGCTCAGGACAGTCCCCAGATCGATACATTAGGCCCTGCACGATTGGGAATTGATTATTTTGTTAGCTGGCTGGACTTCGACCGGCAGTAAGTATGCTGGATAAGATGCAGAATCAGTGATTGTAAACTTTCTCCGATCCTGGCGCAGAGCCTTGTAAATATTCGAGTAGCTAAAAAGTCTGTGTGTTTGGAGAATCATTTTGGCTTTAAGGAGCTTTGTGTTCTGGTTGTGACAGTGGTGATAACAGATAAATGAGGGTGGTGACAACGAAGGGACAAATTTTTATTCACTGGTCCTTCAGGCTGGGCCCATTAGGGAACAAGAATTACACCACCTCCTCCTAGGCCCAGAGGGCTGCTTTATCAAGTGACATGGCCCCAAAGGAGTTTCCAGGTTAGGTGGCAGAGATAGTCACGTAACCGATAATGATTAATAATAATAATTAATAATAAAGGAGCAGAAGCAGCCACTGCCCCAGATGACCTGCCACTGTTTCAGCTCCATCAGTTGGCCGGTGACCGAGCTGATGAGAGAGGGATGACTTCCGGCTGGGACTGGTGGGAGTGGAAGGTCAGATAGATTTTTCTGAAAAGCAATTTAGGAGGTAGTTGTGGGGACGCTGAGAAATAAATTCAAAGAACCAAGCGGAAAGACATTAGTGGTTTGGTTCCCTCCTGGTGAAGGGAGTGTTTTGTTTGCTGGAGTCTGGCTGAGAGAAGTGACAGATAATCTACGGGACAGAGCTTCGGAAGGGCGTGCCCTCCGAACATGGTCACATCTTTGGCTACAAGGTCTCAGGTTCCCTTTGTGAAATCTAGAACAGTCTCCGAGGACACCCCCTCAAGCTCATGTCACTTCACGGCAGCATAGATTCGTAACGTTGAATAGCGGCAGCCGACATTCAAAACTCAGGCTAGACCGTTCCCATCAGTGGCCAACACAGCCCCTTCCTGCTTCTTTTTCTCCTGACTTTTCCTCCTTTGAAGGGAGGGGAGGAGCCAGCACGGTTATCCAGGCCATGGTTTCTTGGCAGGAAGTGTTTCACTCTCTTGCTAAGGAATCTTTGATACTTTTTCTGGAGGCGGTGTGATCGAGATTTCAAACCCGATTTGGAAAATATAGTTGATGTTTGGAATTTGGTTGGTATTCATTAATTTCCATTCTTCTCTCCCATTAGGCTTTAACTTATTATGATTACTTTTTAGTTTTTTAATTTTTAAAAAATTTTTTTCAGTTTTTTTTTTAATTCATTTTTTTGAGAGAGGGTGTGTATGAGCTGGGGGAGGGGCAGAGGGAGAAGTAGACTCCCCACTGAGCAGGGAGCCTGATGCGGGGCTCCATCCTAGGACCCTGAGATCATGACCTGAGCTGAAGGCAGAGGCTTAACTGACTGAGCCACCCAGGCACCTCTTATTATTAGTTTTCTAGTAAGTATACTAAACAACCCAGTGTGGGGCTTGAACTCATGACCTCGAGACTGAGTCACAAGCCCTAATGACTGAGCCAGCCAGGCACCCGAGGCCTTCTCTTATTATTGAGATGAGCAGTCACCGGGTTCTTTGACGTGATGAACTTTAATGGACGGTCACATGCTCTTTAGCACGTTGGTAAGTTTGCTGTCATCCTGTAATCTGAGCAACAGCAAGTCACAACTCGTGTGTCCAGTATGTGATCACAAGCACGTGCCCTTAGAAAAATAAGCTATGTAGGAGGCCTGTGTAGGGTTTTCAAAAAGAGTAATGGGTGAATATTTCCTTAATTTGTGTTACTTGACAAGTATATGCTTGCTATCGGCTGGACGCTGTTCCAAGCATTTGATTTATTATTTCTTTTTTAAAGAATTTATTTGTTTGAGAGAGAGAGAGAGAGAGAAGGAGCAGGGAGGAGGGGCAGAAGGGGAGAGAGAGAGGGAGAATCAGGGTCTCTTTTGAGCAGGGAGCCCGATGCGGGGACTCAGTCCCAGGACCCTGAGATCATGACCTGGGCCAAAGGCAGAGGCTTAACCCACTGAGCCACCCAGGCGCCCCATGTTCCAGGCATTTTATAAATAATAATGTGTTTGCCCCTCACCGAGGTCCTGCAAGGTAGATAGTTTTATTACCTGATCCTTTGGTTGCTGATACGTGTGTTTGGTTCAGCGGGCAGCTACAGACACGTGTTTGTAGCTGCTTCTGATTTCAGAACAATTCTTTGAAGAAAACCTCAAAACAGAGACTTCTGTCCATTCACTGCTGCCTCCTTCTTCCACGAAAATCGGGGCAGTTCCAGCTTTATTTGAGCTCAGTGACAAAACACCAGCTGTTCCCGCGAGGTCAGACCAGGCTGGAAATGATGTTGGTTCAGGTTCCCTGAGAGGTTGTGGAGATTGAGGGTGTGTGGAGGTTTCGGCCCACAGTGTCCTCCGCTTGGGATTATGTGTTCCCCCAGAGAGCAGGTGTGTGTCCGCAGCCGCCTGGGAGGACCCGGGTGACCTCACGGCGCCTTTGTTTTCGGACTGGGTGTTGGGCTCATGGTGGGTTGTGTTGCATGTTGGCTCTGGAGCCTGTGTTGCAGGAACAGCGGAGATTTTAATCTTTCTGGGGGTGCATTTTTGATGCGTCTGACCCTTTCGGGTTGGTTGAATTAAATGCCAGGGAGAGCTAGCCAACAAGTGGATTTCATTTCGGAAGTGTGTGTGTTTTTCCAGGGCCCTTCATGGTGGTTTGATTGGATGGCCATACCTCATTTTGGCTTAATTCTCACGTTAGTGCCTGCGAGTGATTGCCAGGCCTGCTCCCTTTTTTCTCCCCAGCCCTGAGATCTGCTGATCGGGCGGCTGGTGTGTTTCTGCTGAGTTTTGGGTTTCTTGCCCGTCTGGGAGGCTTGGGATCCCATGAGGGAAGGTAGTCAAGCCAGAAAGTGAAAACTGGGCAGGAGAAAGCGGATTCGAGTGGGTGTGGAGGGACTGGGTGTGGGGGAGCAGGGAATGAGCGAGCCAGCGCTCTGGGTCCCGGAAGAGGTCTGTTATGGGATTTTTCCTGGTGAAGCCCCATGGCCCATGGACAGTGAGGTTCGGATTTCCCCCTTTCATCTCCTGGCCTTCCCTTCCCCCAGGGGTCAGCTGCCCGAAGAACCCTTGGAGGAGGAATGACTCAAGGGCAGGCTTAGCTCACTGGTTGAAGCAAACATCACACCTTTGACGTCCGGGCTGCGTATTTGCCATTTCCTCACCAGTGTTCGTTCCTACTCCATGACCCTGCTTTTAGATTCTTTCAAGTTGAGTCCCTTTGTTCTGAGGGGAAAGATTTAGTATGTTCTAGAGTTGTGGTTGGGGGCCAGATCGCTTAGGTTTACATCTTTACTGCAGAATATCTGTGTGACTCTGGTAAGTGGGAGAGCCCCTCTGCGCCTTGGTTTCCCTGTCTTTAAAGAAAGGGGTAATATGATATTTACCTCAGAGGGTTAGACAAAGCTTAGCAATTATTTTCTTCTCTGCCTTCCCAGCTCTCCTCCATAGTGGGACCATAGGATGAGGCAGGAATTTTTGTCCTCCAACTCCATCCCCATTCCCGACCCCGGAAATGGTGCCTGGCCCTTAGTAGGTGCTCAACTAACTGTTGAATGAATCCATGTGGGAAAGACTATGTTAATGTTCTTTTTTGCTAGGGCCTCTTGTAGTCCATGTATCTTTGAATAGAGAGAGAACCAAGGAGGAAAGGCATGGAACTGGAAATGTTGGGAAAGTACAAGAACTAATAAATCCTCATCTTTCTTCACACTGTCCGCTTTCTGCGTTGTTGAGCTGACTCTTCTCCCTCTCTGCTCTCTGTGGAAACTGAGACTTTCTAGAAGGTCGCCTAGGCACTGGTGACTGACTTGGTGGGCTGCATTAGGACTGGAAAGGGGCTTGTGAGAGTACTTGGGAGACAGTATGCTGTGGGGCAGAGTGACAGGGGATGCCGTGTAGATTGGTGGGGAAGGAAGGCTTCGTTGAACGGCAGACACTTTGGAGCTGAGATCTGAATGGACAAGAACCACCTATGTTAAGAGTAGGGAAGAGGTTTCTAGGCAGTGGGAACAGCATGAGCAAAGGCCCTGAGGCAGGAAAGACATGGAAGCAGGAAAATAGCCAGTGTGGCAGGAGCAGAGGGAATGGGGAGAGGCTTGGCAGAAGATACCACAGAGGTGAGTGGGTGAGTGAAGTTACATCATGCAAGATCTTTAGGCCCGTTAAAGATTTTGTATCTTATATTGAATGCCATAGGAAGCCATTAAGGATTTTAATCAGGAGTACATGCTGACCTCATTTGTAGTTTAGGAAAAATCATTATGTTAAATAGAGGAAAATGGATTAGAAGTGAGTGAGAATGGATGTGGGAAGATCCACAGAAAAACTTTGTTTTGACTTCAGGGTTTAAAAGAGTATTTCAAGGGGCACCTGGCTGGCTCAGTTGGTAGAGGATATGACTCTTGATTTTGTGGTCATGAGTTTGAATCCCACATTGGGCAGGGATTTCTTAAAAAAAGAATCCAGGGGGTCAGTCATTGAGCATCTCTCTTGGGCTTGGGTCATGATACCAGGGTCCTGGGATCGAGTCCCACATCAGGCTCCCTGCTCAGCAGGAGTCTGCTTCTCCCTCTCCCACTCCCCCTGCTTCCATTCCCTCTCTCACTATGTCTCTCTCTGTCAAATAAATAAATAAAATCTTTAAAAAAATAAAAGTCTGTACCAGTGTAATAGAGATAAAATAGTTGCCTTAAATGCCAATGATTGCAGTAGGTTTGATTCCAGTATTGTATAATTTTTCTTTGGAGGGCCAAGTTGAGAAGTGAGGAGAGAGAGCTTGGAGAACAATACAGGAAGAGTAGGACAACTGGCCAGTGAGAAATCACTCCTGGTGGTCAAGAGACCAGAGGTGGAGATTTCAGTGGGGGCAGGGATAAAGACAGTGTTATAGTAAATGATTTTTTTTTCAAAGTTTCATTTTTTAACTTTGTTGGTTTATAGAATACCACTTTAAAAATAGTTCTTAGTATATTGCTAAGGTCTTTTTTTCCTAAGGATTTTATCTATTTATTTGAGAGAGCATGCACACCTGTGTGCAGGGGTGAGGTGGGGAAAGGAGTGGAGGGAGCAGATGCTGCCCTGAGCAGGGAGCCTGATAAGGGGCTTGATACCACAACCCTGTGATCATGACCCGAGCTGAAACCAAGAGTCTGGACATGTAATTAACCCAGCCCCCTGGGCACCCCACTAAGGCCTTTTTAATTGTGGTTGTTTTCTGTTGAATCTTTTTCCGAGCTTTATATAGACACTCATATTTCTCCTAATATTTAGAGTTTCAATTTATTTTTCATTTATTACCATACTAGTCCTACTAGTCCTGTACTATACTAGGATGGCAGTAAGGATACTGTGTAGAAGTAATTACGATTGTGAGCATTCTTATCTTATTGATCATTTTCATAGGAAAGCTTCTTAACATTTTCAGCTTTTAGTTTTAGAGGCGATGTGTGTGTATGTGTGTGTTTTAGAAACCATTTATCTGTTAAGGCAGTTTTCTACTATTTCTGATTTGCTAAGGATTTTTTTCTTTCTCCCATAACTGCGTATTAAAGTTTCACATATTATTTCTCTGCATTTATTAAGGTAATCATACATTTTCTTAATTTCTTTAAAAAATTTAAGACATTTTTCTTTTTGTTTTTGTTTTACAACCTTTTCTGCCCTTTTACTTTCATGTCCTTATGCCTTAGGGACATGTTTGGATTTTTTAAAAAAATCTGTTTAATTTGCATTATCTATTGTTTAACTATCAAGTTTAGTTCATTTATAATTTTGTGATTACTGATACATTTAGATTTGTTTGGGCTGTTGTAATAGCTAATTTCTATTGGTTTTACTTTTTCTATGCTTTTCCCTCCCTGTCTTATTTTTTGGGGGATAGATTGAGTTTTTTGTTCTTTTGTTTATATACCATATTTTTCTTTCCATTGTTTTGGAATTTACACACTTTCATTTTTGTGGTTTTTCTTGAAATTGTATATTGAGCTTTAAAAAGTATAAAGGTAACTATTTTAATCCCCTTCCCAAACCCAGCTGAATAATTTCAGTGACCCCTCCTATCTTACATGCTGTCATTCATCATTTTAGTTCTATCCTTTAAAAAATCGCACAAGTTTGGCATCTTTATTTCTATACAGACAGTATTTCTGCTTCTCATTTTATTCATTAGTCATTCCTTTTGCATATCAGATATTCAGATATGTATCTTTAGGATTCTTTTTTTTTCCCTAAAGAAATTTAAAAGCTCCTTAATTGTTGGGGCCCCTGGTGGCTCAGTGTGTTAAGCCTCTGCTTTTGGCTCAGGTCATGATCTCAGGGTCCTGGGATAGAGTCCCACATCAGGCTCTCTGCTCTGCAGGGAGCCTGCTCCCCCGCCCCGCTCCCTGCCGCCTGCCTCTCTGCCTACTTGTGATCTGTCTGTCAAATAAATAAATAAAATCTTAAAAAAAATAAAAATAAAATAAAAGCTCCTTAATTGTAGGTCTCTGGGTGTTTTAATATACCTGTAAAGGTCCTTTGTATTCTCATTCTGCAACTTTTCTGGGCACACAATTTTTTTTAACGATTTCATTTATTTATTTGTCAGACAGAGAGACAGAGAGACAGAGAGGGAGGGAGGGAGAGCACAAGCAGGGGAAGCAGTAGGCAGAGGGAGAAGCCCAATGTGGGTCTCAATCCCAGGATCCCTGGGATTATAATCTGAGACAAAAGCAGATGCTTAGCCCACTGAGCCACCCAGGCCTCCCTGGGCACACAATTTTAATTTGATAACTGTTTTTTCTCTCTGTTTTGCAGATACTCCACTGCCTTCTGGTCACCATGGTTTTTTTGAAGAAACATGCCGTCATTCTCATTGAGATTCCTTTGTGGAAGACCTGTCCTTTCTCTTTGCTTTTGGGATTTTTGCTTTGGTGTTTGGATTTTCATTATGACATGATTAGTTGTGAAATTCTTTTTATTTGTCATGCTTGAGATACACGAGAATCCATTTTGGAAAATTTGCAGCTGTTTTTTCCTTAAATATTGTCTTCCCATCATTCTCTCCATTCTGTTGTTTGATGCAGATCAGTGTTTGGCCTCCTGATCTCCTAATGTCTCTCCTGTGGTTTCAGTGTATCTTTTCTGTTGTTGCTGAAACTTGGGGGAATTTCTTTGAGTATATCTTTCAGGTTAGTTATTCTCTTTCTCTCTCTGTTTTTTAATTTTTATTTATTTTTAAGATTTAAAAATATTTGTTTATGTATTTGACAGAGAGACAGACAGACACACACACACACAGTGAGAGAGGGAACACAGACAGGAGGAGTGGGAGAGGGAGAAGCAGACCCCCACCGAGCAGGGACCCTGATGCAGGACTTGATCCCAGAACCCTGGGATCATGACCTGAGCCAAAGGCAGACACCCAATGACTGAGCCACCCAGCCATCTCTCTCTCTTTTTTTAAGAAAATATTTATTCATTCAGTTTTTTATAGAGAGGGAACAGGGGGAGGGGCAGACGGAGAGAGAATCCTGAAGCAGACTCCCTGCTGAGCTCAGAGCCTGATGCAGGTCACAATCCCAGCACTCTGAGATCTTGACTGGAGCCAAAATCAAGAGTCAGCCACTTAACCGATTGAGCCACCCAGGCACCCCCGGATTACTTACTCTCTTTTTAGCTGTTTCTAATCTACTGCTTTACCCATCCAGAGATTCTTTTATTTTTTTTATTTTAATTTTTTTTTGAGGTGTAGTTGACACATAGTGTTACATTGGTTTCAAGTGTACAAAATAGTGATTTGACAAGTCTGTATGTTATGCTATGCTCACCACAAGTGTAGCTCCCATCTCTCATCCTACAACTACAATGCCATTACAGTACCATTGATGACATTCCCTATGCTATACAATCTTTTAATTAAAAAAATTATAAGGGGCGCCTGGGTGGCTCAGTGGGTTAAAAATTATAATTTTAATGTATAGCGGTTGCATTTTGTTTTCAAATATGCCTCTTCTTTCCTGATAGTCTTTTGTTATGTGTACATCTTTGTATTTGTATACTTTATTTCATTAACTATTTTATACCCAGCTATTATATACTCTCTGACAATTTCAATTATCTGCTATTCTTGGAGATCTGAATGCATTGTGGCTTCTGTTTTTTGTTTTTTGTTTTTTTGTTTTTGCTGCCAAAACTCACTCCTAGTGGCTTGCCTTCTTTTGTACTTGGTGATCTTTGTGAATATGTTGCTTGAACTTAACTACATGACAATATACATTAGGTATGCTTCCTCCAGAGAGGATTTACTTTTGTTTCTTATAGTAGACAGAGGGGTGCTGATCTGAGACCATTTAAGACCTCCTTGAGGGTCTTGGTTTAAAGGGGATCCCAGGTGTGGCTTCTCCCAAACCTGGGAGAAATTGAGTCCAAGGCTCACTATCGCAGTAGCATGCTACTATCAACGTCTGCCCTCAAGACAGCCAACCCTGCTGTCCCCAGCTGCCCACAGCCCTGGTACCACATGGGCACATATGTGTGGGGCCTTCCTTAGAAGCCTTCTTGGTTTCCTATGAGATTTCTTACATAGTGTCTAGAACTCAGTTATCATAGCAGGAAGATTCCTCAAAACCCCCATTGCCCATGATACCAGAAATGAAAGGACTTTCTCAGCTTCACATTTAATGAGAATCACCTGAACACCAAAGTTTGTGTTCCAAGATCTTTTCCTTTGTGTCTTGAAAGCATTCCTTTGTCTTCTGACATCCAGTGTTGCTGTTGACACTCGGGTGTCAGTCTGGTATTTTTCTTTCTTTATAGGTTTTCTGCTTTTTCCCTCTGGAAACTTTTAAATTTCTTCTTTTTCTTTGATTCATAATTTTACTCTAATAGATCTAGGTGTGGCTTTTTCTCATTCAGTCTTTCTGGCATTCTGTGAGTTCTTTTAATATGAAGTGTTAACTCTTTCTTTAGCTGTGGCAAATTTTTGGTTTTTATTTCTTTAAATATTTCCCCTTCACCTTTTATTCTTTTTTCTTCCATATGGAACTACTGTGAGGTGGATGTTGACACTTCTATTTTATCACATTTTTCCACCTTTAAAATCTGGTCCTGTTGCCTTCAGCAAGAGTGCACTGATGAATCTTCTAGCTCACCAATTCATTTTTCCACCTCTTTCTGCTCTCCTCCCAATCCTTCAAGTGCCCTTTTACAAAACTTCTTTTTCTTTTTTAAGATTTAAAAAATTTATTTGTCAGAGAGAGAGAGAGCACAAGGGGAGGGGTGGGCAGTAGGCAGAGAGGGGAGCAGCAGGCAGAGGGAGAAGCAGGCTCCCCACTGAGCAAGGAGCCTGAAGTAGCACTTGATCCCAGGACCCTGGGATTATGTCCCAAGCCAAAGGCAAACGCTTAATGACTGAGCCACCCAGGTGTCCTCAAAACTTATTTTTCCAAACTCAGTATTTTCAGTTGGTGGTTCTGTTTCTTTCTACTCCCCATTTCTGGTTGCCTCCCATAGCTCACTGAAGCTGTTTAAATTATTTAAGTTTTCTTCCCATTAGGCCTGCTTTTTCCACTGTGAACTGTTCCATTCTTTCTCCCACCTCCTTTTATGGCACACATGCTTCTCTAATTTCTGCTTCTTTTTGCCACTGTCAGGTACCTTTATTACTTGGTGATGGTTAGCTGCTGACTTGGTGGGGGAAGATGCCCTTAGGACCGAAGGGCAGCCTGGATCTCTTCATCTCTGTCTTCTTTCTTCTTCCTTGACCCGAGTCTTTCTTAACGCTGCCTGACTGTGGCTTAGGAGAGGTATTGAGGTGGGAAGGCAGAGGGTCAGCCGCTGGCTAGCTCCATTGTACTTGCTCTTGTTATGGACCCCCCAAAGCCAGGCACTACCTAGATACCACAGCAGCCCCTGAGTTGATGCTTCTACATACCTGGGCAGTAATAGTGACATGTGTGGTCGAGTTGGAGGACTCTTCCTTGAAACTGTGCCCACTTTATGGCCCTCGTGCTCCCTGGCCCCAGGCTGTCCCTGCATTTGGGAACCTGTGCACCTCTGCTCTGCACCCCAGTCTCTCAACATCCTTTCTGTTCTGTGGCATCTCTAGGATTGGGTTCTGAGGAGAGAGCCAGATGATGTGCTTGTTCTCCACCTGAACAAAGAAGAAAGAAAGGGGAAGAAAATAGGGGAAGAAAATAGATTTTTAAGGAAATAATACTATCCTTTGCAGAAAACACAAGTACTTCCCATTTGATTAGATCATTTGGAAAGTGGGGCCATTGCACGTAGAACCCGGAGCGTTTGATCCCCAAATGGGCATAGTCTTAAACAGTCTTTGGGAAGTAACTATTGTTTTTGTGTGAAGTCTGAAAATGATACAGTAACTCTTTATCCTCTACAGATGTGATGGTGATCCATTGTGTGGGACCCTAAAGGAAGTCTGTTCTGAAAACTTTATGATCCATGGTGAACGCTTCACTCACATTTCTGTCATACAGTTCTTAAAGTTTGAGTGTCTTGAAATTAACATGGCCTTGTTCCTCATGGTCATAAGTAAGAAATGTAGATATATTAAGCACAATTTCTCATGCTGGGTGTGTGTGGTATATATGTATGTATAATGGGAATATATCATTGATGTGAAATTATTCTCAGCAATTATTGAGTGATTTCTGAAACACTCTTTAGGTTTATAATAGGTTGTTACCTTTTGTTTAATATGGTGATATGATTGGTCTTCATCCATGTTACTTTTTCTGGATTCTGCATTGTGTTTAACCCAAATAATTATAACAGGTACATAATTTGTTGCTTTTGCTCACAGAATCCTTTCAGATAACATAACTATAGGCTTCTTGAGAGCAGAAACTGACCTGTTGACCAGTGTATCCTCAGCATTTGGCATATAGTAGGGTTGCTAAATGTTGGTGGGAGCAGTGAGCGTTATAATCCCGTTTTAACAACCTGCAGACTGGCTGGCCCAGGAAGAGGGGTTACATGGGTTGGTGTGTCAGTTAGGAATAGTGTTCAGCTGTGATTAACAGGTGGCATCAGCCGCTGGCTCTCAAGTTTGACCTCAGTTGCAGTCACCCAGGGAGCTTGGACAATTACCGATGCCTGGCTTTCACTCCCAGAAATTCCGATTTAATTGGTCTATGTGCATGCGTAGGGGAGTGGACCTTGGAACTAGGGGTTTTAGTTTGCTTGGGCCCCTATAACAAGACTGGGTGGCTTAGGCAACAGAAATTTATTTCTCGGTTATGGAGGCCGGAAGTCTGAGAGCAAGGTGCCAACAAGGTGGGTTTCATTCTGAGGCCTCTTCTCTTGAGTGGTAGATGACCGCCATCTTGCTGTATGCACAAGGAGAGAGCGAGCTTGTTTTCTGCAGTCTCTTCCTTGTAAGGACACTAATTCTACCAGACCAAACGGTCCTTCCCCCCAACCCCCCCCACCCATAACCTAATTCAAATCTCATTTCTTCCTTATAGGGCCTGTCTCCAAATACAGACATGTTGGAGGTTAGGGCTTCTAGATATGAATTTGGGGAGGACAAAATTCAATCCATAACACCATAACTTCAATCCATAACTAGATATGCAGCCTTTATTTTTATGTCACATAAAAAGTTTGGAGGTAAACTTTTTAGGATTGGAGTTGTGGGGGCTGGGTGGGGGGTTCCACAGATTTCAAAGACCCAGGCTCCTTCTCACTTCCTGCTTCACCATCCGCAGGCTGTGGTCATGGCCTTCAAAGTTGGAATGTGGAAATTTCAGCCGTGATATCCATCTTCTGAAAAGGCAGGGTAAGGAATCTAATACACCATCGTTCCTCGTTAGCTAGAACTCAGTCACATGACCACCTCTAGCTGAGAGGAAGGTTGGGAAGTGCATTCAGGCATGGCCTACTGTGCCCAGCAAAAAATTGGAGTCCTCTTGATTCAAGAGAGAAGAGAAAATACATATTGGGTCGGGCAGTCAGCGGTCTCTGCTACATCTGGTTTCAGACCATGCCAGAATGGAGGTTGCAGACCCTAGTTTCAACCGAGTAATCTTTCCACTGCTCCCAGTAAAAGTGGAACATGGGTATTGGGAAACATCTGGTAAACTTGGGCTTGCTGCATCAACAAGGACCGATCTGCTTGACAGTAAGGTAGGGTCATGGCACTCTGTGAATCTTGAAGTAAACACATCAGCGTATGGTCACAAACAGCACATTTCAGTTCTTATCTCACTGACATTTTGTCAGCATTTCACACAGCGGGTCATAGCTTCCTTTCCCAGACGTTCTCTTTCTGGGGTTCTGGTTTCCTCCTAGCTGTCTGCCTCGGGTTCTGTCTCTTTTGCTGTTCACGATTAGATCCCCCCACATCTTGGTTTTAAGAATACTCTTCCCTGCCTCCCCTTCTCCTCTCGTCTCTTTCTGTGTAATCTCATACACGCCTTTGGCCTCCGTGTCTCCTTATGTACAGGTGATTTCAACTTGACAGCCATAGCCCAGACCTCCTCTGGGCTCCAGCCCTATTCATCCAGCTGCTAACGGACGTCTCTTGGAAACTGTAAAGGTCTCTCAGGTGCAGAATTCCCCAGACATAATTCCTTGTTCATCATGAAGTCTTGTCAATGGCGCCCCTGTGGTAAGCCTGCCGCTCCATGCTGGCCAAACCTAGTGCCGGGGAACACTGAAGTGTTTTATTTATTTATTTGACAGAGAGAGATCACAAGCAGGCAGAGAGGCAGACAGAGAGAGAGGGGGAAGCAGGCTCCCCGCCGAGCAGGGAGCCCCATGTGGGGCTCGATCCCAGGACCCCGAGACCACGACCCGAGCTGAAGGCAGAGGCTCAACCCATTGAGCCACCCAGGCGCCCCTGAAATGTTTTCTTTTAAAGATTTTATTTATTTATTTGTCAGAGAGAGAGAGAGAGGGAGAGTGAGCGAGCTCATGCGTGCAAGCAGGGGGAGTATCAGGCAGAGGGACAAGTAGGCTGCCTGCCAAGCAAGGAGCCTAAAGCAGGACTCGATCCCACAACCGTGGGATCATGACCTGAGCTTCGCCAAAGCAGATGCTTAATGGACTGAGCCACCCAGGTGTCCCTGAAGTGTTTTATTTTAAATACTTTTATTAAGGTATAATTTACACACCATTAAATTCACCATCCAGTTTGAGAATATTTCTATCACTGAAAAAAATTCCCTCTAGCTGGTTTGTTTATCCCGCTCCCATTCTCAGCTGTTCGTCTGCTTTTTCTTGCTGTAAATTTGCCTTGTCTGAACATTGCATATAAACGAAACCATATAACGTTTCATCTTTTGCACCTGGCTTCCTCTACTTAGCATAAGCCTTTTGAGGCTACCCCGTGGGGTAGCACATGTATCAGTATTTTTTTAATTGCTAAATAGTATTTCATTGTATGCATAGATCACATTTTGCTTATCCTTTCACCAGCGGTTGGATATTTTGACCTTAGGAACTCCCTAACCAGGTCACATTCTCTTCTCTTCTCCAGGAGACACTCACCGCAGCTATAATTTTGCCATTTATTTTAGTGACTATTTTGTGTGTTGGAGTCATTTGTCCACCCCACCCTGCATTCGAGTAGGGGCCATGTCCATACCCCCCTCCCCACCAGTGTAGCCTTAGCCCTTGGCACAGGGTGCCTAGCACACTGTAGGTACTCAGTGCAAAAGGATTGTTTTTAAAGAAATGAGTCAATTCTTGCAAATAAAACCTAGTTTTGGAACTAGCTTTTCTTCCTTTTTTTTTTTTTTTTTTCAGAAATTTGGACTTACATAGACTCTCTTTTCTTTAACCCTGGGTAAAGCTATCCACATCTGGGGTGCCTGGGTATCTCAGTCAGTTAAGCGTCTGCCTTGGGCTCAGCTTATGATCTTGGGGTCCTACGATGGAGTCCTGCATCAGGCTCCATGCTCAGTGAGGAGGCTGCTTCACCCTTTCCCTTTGCCCCCCTCCCTACCACTGTGCTCTCTTGCTATCTCAAGTAAATAAATAAAACCTTAAAAAAAAGTCCTCATCAAAGAACCTTCGTACCGCTGACCATGTTGAGAATCAGGTGCTAGTCCTTGCCCGATAAGATTTCCATGGCATGTCGACCAAAGAACAAATCAAGGCTCTTGTTTTAAGTTCTGCCTTGTTGGCATTGTAGTCAATTAACTAAACTGCTGACACCATGTAATACGAACGTCAGCATTGAATACGATTTACTGTTTGCGTTTGGAAACGCGACGTATGCTTTGGAAGCTCTTGTTTTATAACCAGACAGATCTTCAGGCCCAGTGACGGTGGGATAGTCTGCAAAAGAGAGTCATTTGGCTTTCTGCTTTTGCAGGACTGGACGTCAAAGCTCAGAGTGGATAAAGGACTTTGTCACCAATGTGAGAACCAGTGGTTCTTGAAGTGTGGGCATCGCAGCAACATCAGCCTCAGCCCTGGAAGGCGTTAGAAATTCAAATTCTTGGGACACATGGTTGGCTTAGTCGGTTAAACATCTGCATCTGCCAGGTCATGATCCCGGGGTCCTGGGATTGAACCCCACGTCGGGCTCCCAGCTCAGTGTGGAGCCTGCTCCTTCCTCTCCCCTTGCCCCTCCCCCCTGCTTGTGCAGGCACTCTCTCTTGAGCTTTCTCTATCACTTTTTCAAATAAATAAATAAAATCTTAAAAAAAAAAAAATTCACATTCTCACGCTCCACCCCAGACCTCCGCAATCAGAAAGTCTGGGGAGGGCCCAGCGAGCTGCTTAAGGTCTTAATAAGGTTAATAAGGTTCCAGGTGATTCTAATGCAGCTGAAGCTTGAAAACCGCGGGTCTAGGCCATAGTCAGGCCACTTACCACCAAGTCAGACCTGTTTCTTTTGTGCTGCGTCACCCTAGGAAGGATGCAAGATCCTTTGATCCAAGGACAGTGGAGTTTAGGGCTTGACTTGAGTTGGGTATTTGGGGACAAAACTGAGATTCCTGGGAATCTGAATTGCTTCCCCAGGTGGGTCTCCCTGGGCCGGAGTCTCCGCTCTCTTCATCTCCACGGGAGCCAGGCTGGGAACGCCCACCCTTCTTTACCCCAGGGCTTTAGCGAGTACCAGAATCTTTTTCACTGTGACTTGATGTGTGTGTCCAGCCTTCCAGTCCACAGAGGGACCTGAATCAAGACTCCGCCCATTGTAAGTATCCTCGGGTAAATAACCTGTGTCCTCAAAGGCGAGAGTGTAAACGGCAGCTATGTGCCTTACGATACCTCCTGATATTTTACAGTCTCCTTACTACAGTGTTAGAGTCTTCCCTGAAGGCCCTGGAAACTCAAAGTGTTAATAGTTCGGAAGGTGAGAGGCACTGTTCTGAAAGCCTGTATTAATCCTTGTCAGACAGGTCTCCATTCTTGCTTTTGGAATTAAATCACCCCGTCTCTAAAAGCAGATTGAATCTCATCATAGATCAAATCCAAGCTCAGTGCATCAAATCTCGTGTTCAAAGTTAACGTTGACTTATGCTGGTGCTTTATTAGGTGGTTCTCGAGGCCTCTGGGCAGCTCCCTCCTTAATCTTCAGGTCGGTCTTTCAGCCCAGGCCTCTACAAGCAGCTGAGCACCTGCCTAATGCTGCTTGATGATCCTATTACGTGGGAGCTTTCTGCCAGGTAGTTTTGGAACTTTTCCTTAAATTTTTCTCAAAAATACTTCCAAAGGGACAGAGCCAAGAAAATCCACTGCCTGGGTGGTTGTGATTTCGGAGCTAGGGTGGGGCTCATTCAGACGCAGACAAAATGAGGTCGTCGCACACTTAAATAATAAATCCTGTTTGGTTGTCTGGGCGTGTGGGTGCTCAGGCGTTTGCTGCGTGAGTGATGGTGGGGGAAGCCGAAAACCAGGCTCCTGAGCAACACCCGTGAGGTTTTCTTCCATCTGTAACTTTGCGCTGGCTCCTCTCCTGCAGGGCGTTTTAGGGAAACTTTGAAATTTCGCGTTCCTGATTTCCTGACCTCATCTGCAAAGATGCTGATTCTCTAGGAGTGGGTTGGAGTCAGAAATCCACATTTTTAACAAGCTGCTTAACTGTTTGGGAAGCAGGAAGTGGTCGACCCAAACTGTAAGACACATTCTTTTTAGAAGGCAAAATACCGCAGTATTTTTTAAAACCATACATTATTAGTTGTCTGTTACTTTTATATATGGATTTTTTTTTTTTTTTTTTTACTTTGGAGATTTTTTTTTTTAAAGATTTATTCATTTGAGAGAATAAGCAGGGGGAGAGGCAGAGGGAGAGAGACAAGCAGACTCTCCACTGAGCAGAGCCCGATGTGGGGCTTAATCCCAGGATCCTGAGATTATGATCTGAGCCGAAGGCAGAGCCTTAACCATCTGAGCCACCCAGGTGCCCCTAGAGATTTTTTAAATTTAGAAATATGTGCCCATACTTTTATTATGGTTTTGCCTCTGTCATGCCCTCCCCACTCTAACCTATTCTCCTAGTTTTTCCTAATTTTCCTATTAACCTATTTTCTCCTAAATGAATATCAAATCTTAATATGCCAATTACATTTAAATGTTATATTACTAAAACTAATATTATTTACTTTTTAAAAACTGAAGTCTTTAACATACCATTTTCCTGTGATCTGTAAAGAGTGTGACCTATAACATTTCTACTACTTGATGGTTTTTGGGCAGTGTTTTGGAAGGTTTATCCATGCACATTTAAAAAGTCCTATCGGGTGCCTGGGTGGCTCAGTCAGTTAAGTGTCTGCCTTTGGCTTAGGTCATGATCCTGGGGTCCTGGGATCGAGCCCCACATCAGGCTCCCTGCTCAGTTCTCTCTCTTTCTCTCTCAATCTTTCTAGCTCTCAAATAAAATCTTGAAAACCCCATTTTTTTGCCAGTGTATATAATTATTTGAAAAATCTAAAATAAAACTGACTGTTGTCTTGGATGTCCGTATTTTCTGCATATCTGTTCAATCCTACAGAATTAATAGGTGATAGGATTCTACAACCTCCCAATCTGACTGTATTTTCTCTTCTTTTTGCATTTCTATCAGTTTGCTTTATGTATTTTTGATCCTCTGTTTTTGCTTCTTTGCAATAAAAACTATTTTAATCCACAGGAGTATCTTAACGGTTTAGAGCTATGAACTATATCGCTAGATTGCCTGAGTTAAAATCTAGCTCCATCATTTCCTGTCTGTAAGATCCTGAACAAGTTACTCTTTCTTCACTTGAATTTTTTCCCCTGTAGACAGAGGTTATGATCACATCTATTTCCCAGAACTGCTGGGAGGTATAAATGAGTTAATATGAGTAATAATCCACAGCATGTAGAAAGTGCTCTGTGAAGATTAGCAGTTGTTTTTACTAATGATTCAGCTTCTCTATCTTTAGGATTTCTGAAAACTAACATAATGGTTGTGCTATAGACAGTCCATATCCTGCTAAATTTTTCTGATCGATTTGCAATTGGACCTGTATCGTATGCCCAGATATTTGGGAATGACGGAGTCTTTCTGTAATTCTGTGATAGCTCTGCTTGTCCCCTGGTTGGTGATGAGCCTTAAGGCCCTCTCACAACTTAGCACCTTCTGGAGGATGTTGGAATCTCTGCCTTTTGGGGCATGGAAGTGGCAGTGGTGGACTTCTCTGGTCATAAGTCAAATAGTAGTGGAGACTCTTGGAATGGTCATCAAGAGGATGTGACCACCAGTTGACCCCATGAGCTGGACCCGGGCATTCAGAGGCCTCTCAGCTCCTCCCCTGTCCTAGGGATGTCGGTTCTGCGCCCTTTCCTGCTCCCAGAAGCTGCTCCAAGGATGCAGACTTGAGATGGTGGTGTGATAGTAAGAACACCTGCGTGGTATCCGTGACCTTTAAGTTTGGAGGGCGGGCATGTGGATTCATTTTGCTGCTGCCCAAGGCAGGCCTCCTGTGTAAATTCTCTTTGAGTATTAAACTGCCACCTACCCACTGGGAGGGGCCCAGCCCCTCAAGTCCCTCTCTGTCCTCTTTTTTTAAAAAAAGATTTTATTTATCTGACAGAGGGGAGAGAGAGATCACAAATAGGCAAGGAGACAGGCAGAGAGTGGGAAGGAGGCTCCCAGCTGAGCAGAGAGCCCGATGCAGGGCTCGATCCCAGAACCCTAAGATCATGACCTGAGCTAAAGGCAGAGGTTCAACCCACTGAGCCACCCAGGCGCCCCCCTCCTTAAGCTAAGGTTTCACATTACATCCGGGAATCTCTGAATGGGTTGGGAATTCACTGATAGAACCTGGCCATCCCATCATCTCCCCAAGTTACAAGACTTGAGCAGATCTCAGACATTCAAGTTTGGCTAGGATTGAGGAGGCCTTGGAATTTGTAAGGTTTTGGCGCTTCCTCTCCAGGTTATCATGGGAGAAGTTCTACAAGATTTCCCTTCTCTGTTCAAGTCAGAAACTAAGGATTATGAGTGTGAACCCTTCCCCGTGAGGAGACCACCATGATCAGGTGTTATGGGCCCCCCTGGGATGCATGAATACCCTCTCATGTGTGACTGGCACTTCTGAGGAGGCAACTCCGTGTGGAGAAATTATATATGCTGCTCTCTGGAGATGAGAAGGGCTCATTGGAGGTGGTCAACAGACGGTGTCAGGTTTGAAGACTTAAGGTGAATTTAGGAGAATACACCTACAGTTTTTTATTTCCCCTCCTCCTTCACATACTGAGTTTGCTTTGCAGATTTTCATTTTAATTTTTCTGTAAACAGTAGATTGGAAGTTTTAGAAATGTGATTCTAGGTGTCAGAAATGGTGGTATTTTATTATATTTTTATTTTTATATATTTATTTTTTAAAAAGATTTTATTTATTTGACCGAGATCACAAGTAGGCAGAGAGGCAGGCAGAGAGAGAGGAGGAAGCAGGCTCCCCGCTGAGCAGAGAGCCTGATGTGGGCTCGATCCAGGACACTGGATCATGACCTGAGCTAAAGGCAGAGGCTTTAACCCACTGAGCCACCCAGGTGCACAGAAATAGTGATATTTCACTTGATAGAAGGGAATGGGTGTGTGGGTGGGGCAGCTGAAACCTGAGTAATCAGTGTGTGTAGGGCTGGTAAGAACTGCTCCTTGAGCTCTGTGCCTGCACCTGTCAAGTTCTCTTGTGGCCCATGGAGGAGGGGAGGATGCCCAAGGCGGAGAAATCCAGCTTCTGCGAGAGGGTCCTCTGTCTCTGCCATTTTGGTGTGCCAGTGGGGTGTGCTCTGGGGTTCCCAAAGAGTCGGGCAGCGAATAATCCAACCCAGAAAGGCATCTTAAGTGGAAGACCAAGGTCAGTGTTGTCCTTGGTGGGGGTAAGTCCGCTGCTCAGACGTCCCCAGCCTGCCGTGTCTGGTGAGTTCCAGCAGTGGGGGCAGGTGCTTCTCAAGACCGGTTGCCCGAGGAAGGTGAGACCCATCTCAGTGGGAAGGACCGCCTGACTACCTGTGGGCAGCGGGAGCTGGGTCCTCCTTCCTCATTCCTGTGGGGCTGGGGGTGGTGGGTCTGGCAGGCAGGGGGTCCCTGAGGTTCTGGCCCCAGCATCAGGCGTGGAGATGAGGGACTGAGCCTCCGGGGAGACGAGAAGAGTCCTGACAGCCTATTGGAGATAACACAGGTATGAAAGGTGTCTGCTCCGCTGCCGTCGAGAGGCGAGCACCTCTTCTTCCTAGGACCTTTACTCTTGTCGTTTTAATTTTCACCTTTCAATTTGGATGGAGTGACTTAGCTTTTTGTCAGGACCAGCCTGTCTACTAAGTTCGTCTTCAAAGGAAGGTTTTTTCCACTGCATTTTTTTCTCTTTATAATTCTCTTGTGGTTTGGTTGCACCTTCTGTCTGTCTGCATCCATGAACTTCTTCCCGAAGCACCCCCCCCCCCAACCTTTCCCGTGACATTTCTGCTCCCGGCTGGAGTTTGGCCTCATGGCCGTTGCTGTGCTTTTAGAGTCCGTTCCTCCCTGCTCCCAATATAAAAATGGATTTTTCAACTTTCAGATGTTAAGCTTGGACCTTAATGAAATTGTCAGGCAGCTGGGTGAGATCAAGAAGCTACAGGTGTAGACAGATAACCTGGGGGATGCAAGAATTGGAAAGCAGTGCTAGGAAAGGGCTGCGACTGGTGTGTGTGTGTGTGTGTGTGTGTGTGTGTGTGTGTGTGAGAGAGAGAGAGAGAGAGAGAGAGAGAGTCAGTGCATGTGCAGGGGAGTGTGAATGTGTGTGCATGTCCGAGTAGGTAAAAGTGTGGTGTGAGTTCAAGAATGTTGACATGAGTGCAGAGGTATGAACGCGAGTATCTGTGTAAGTGTGTGCAGGTACGTTTGTGGGAACATGTGAGTGTCCACATCTGCGAGTGTGTATACGAAGGGTGGAGTGCGTGCATGCACGTGTGTGGTGTTTCTAAAGTAGTGAGGCTTGCCTGAAGCATAAGCAGTACAGGGGCTGGTCCTCCTCCTTCCAGGGAAGGCACCTGCTGCGTGCCGTGGCTCCTGGCTTTGGAACTGGCCAGCGGTGTCCCCAGGAAGCTGGCCTGCCAGCAGTGAAGACGCCTCTCCAAACGGGTTTATGTTCTCCCCTGGTTTTCTCTCCCCACCATGTTCTTTGCTTTGTTAATGCGGCAAAAAATAACAGGCTCGCTCTGTGTACAGTGAAGTTTACCTTCACATCGGTTGCACACTAAAGCCTGAAGACACTAATTAAAAAAAAGAGTAGGAATTAGGTTTGTCTTAATCAGTTCTCTAGAAGGAAAGACCTGTAAGAATGTTTCAGGATTTTATCTAGCAATTTCACTTGGACTTAGGAAGTCTCATTTAGAAATATGGTTAACTTTTCCTATTTAGCAGGAAAGCTGTGACTTTCAGATACTGCTCCAGGCTCTGAACAGCAGTAACTGACAGAGCCATGACCCAGTGGGAAACCAAATTTAATTTCATTCCTCCCAGGGGATGTGACCAACCGGGATTGCCCTCCTTAATGCTGTATGGACAGCTCTCTCCTTCTGTGACACAAGCTAACTTACCTTTCAGAGGCCGGCCTGAAGGGACACTTTGTTGAGCTGGCTATAGTTTTTAATCTGCTGGTACTCGATTGCCTCTCTCCAAACACGATAATTTCTCGTTGTCTTTAGAAGGGGAGTAAATTATTGATGACCTTCTTTAGTGCTCATGATTCAAACCTGCACATTTGCATTTAAACTATTTTAGAACGCAGTAGAAGTGTTTTTTTTTTCCCCCCATCTGTGACAGGTTAAAATTAAGATGTAGGTTTGAAATACGTATTATGAAAAATCATTAATGTATCCCCATATCCTGCATAATGGGACATCATTTGCTTATTGTCATCCCTATTGGGCAAAAGAACAACATCGAATTCATTTCTTTGCATCAGCTTCTGAATAATGTCTTTGCAAATATACAGTGAGTTGTTTAAACAGGATGCATTTGGGAAGCTGCCTCTGGGAGCAAGGAAAGCTGACAGCTTCCTAATCAATGAGGAGTTGGTAGAAGCAATAAGGAGAAAGATGTCAAACCCTTTCTCCCTTCCAGCCAATGGTGCATGCCTCTTTCTTAAAGCCTGTTCAGATCCCTTTCCTCTTCTACTTCCCCCAGGAAAGCGGGTATGTTTTTGGATGGGGGATGCTGCAGTTCTGGCCCAGGAGGGTGGGAAGGACACAGAGTGCTGTGGTCGGAGCCCAGTGTCCCATTTGCCCCTAAGAAGAGTGCAGGGTCAGCACTTAAATAATTTGATCATTGGCAGCTCAGACATTACCCTGCTCTCTTGTCGAAGGAGGATTTTTTGGGTGGGGGGAGTTTGGTTTTTGCCACACAGAGTTGGGGCAAATTCTTCTTCTTCTTCTTCTTCTTTTTTTTTTTTTAAAGAAGTTTATTTTTTAAAAAAAAGATTTATCTGTCAGAGTGCACACAAGCAGGAGGAACAGCAGGCAGAGGGAGAAGCAGGCTTCCCACTGAGCGGGGAGCCTGATGTGGGGCTCCATCCCAGGACCCTGGGATCAGGACCTGAGTCAAAGGCAGATGCTTAAGTGACTGAGCCACCCAGGTGTCCCCAAGTTGGAGCAAATTTTAATAGGATGGGGGCCTCTGGCTGGCTCAGTCAGTGTAGTGTGTGACTCTTGATCTCAGGGTTGTGGGTTTGAGCCCCACATTGGGTGTGGAGATTCCTCAAAAGTAAAATCTTAAAAAAATGTTTTTTAAGTAGGACATGAAAATAGAAATACTTTTTGTTTGTTTGTATGTGAATTTGTAAGACTAACTGCTGTAACACATCTTGATCATAATGGCCTAATTCAGCAGAACTTTCTTATTCCTATACCAGCCTGATGTGGGTGCTTCTTAGCAGATGACTCCCAGGTAGAGATTCAGGGACCCAGGTCCCTTATCTCTTTGCCATAATTGTTGCGGGGTTCCCAAGTTTGCCTGCAGGTTGTCTCCATTTCCAACCTGTGTATGTGTGTGTGTATGAGAGAGAAAATGAGTATGTGAGAGTGGGTGTGTATGTCCGTGGGTGGGAGAGAGAATGTGTGTTTTATGGGTCAAGCCTGCATTGCTTTTGCTCACATCCTACTGGCTAAAACTCAAATGGCAACACCCTAAGTGCAGGGGAATCTGGGGAATATATTCTAGCGGTGTCTCCTAGAAGAGGCAGGTAGCGTGGAGTTCAGTGCCTCTCCAACTTGAGCTGCCTCAGATTCACCTGGAAGCTGAAAACAGTGCTTCCTGCGCTCCTCCCCCAGAGTTTCAGATGCAGCAGGTCTTGAGTGGGGCCCAAGAATTTACATTTCAAACAAGCTCCCCAGTGATGTGGGTGCTGATGGAGTAGGGACTTTAATTTGGAATAGTCCTGTCTGACGCATTTCCGTGTCTGATTTATCCACGCTCCTCCTAAAAACCAGAGGTCGGTCCGTATCATCCCATTCTAAGGTGCGTGAGGGAAGGAGATGGGTAAGTGAGGCCAACTGCCTTGGCCGGGCTATTCGGAAGGTTAGAAATAATTATGAGAGGAAGATTTCTTAGAGGAATTGGAATTCTGGAAGACTGGGACCTGAGGCGTCGGGTACCTTACGCTGTGGGAGGGAGCTTCCAGCTTGCTGGGTTGGCTCTGCTGGAACAGGAAGGTGGGGAGAATAAAGTACCTAAGCAAGTCTGGGAGAGGTGACTCAAGAGCGGCGGCTTGGAGAAAGGGACAAGGGAGGGCTGGCACGACAATCAAAGGGGGTTTATGATTGCTGGAGGGAACCAAGCCTTGCCCTTGCACTGTGAGTTTCTTTGGGTCTCAGGATATCTGTAAATTGGGAATGACCACGTCTAACTGTTGGGCTACTGTGAGGATGAATTAGATCAGAGGGTTGTAAGCTTTCTTGGTTCATGGCGCTTCCATGTGAAGAAGTCCCTGTTTCCTTTATTAACTGGTTAGCTCCAAACCACTTCATACATATTTATGTTTCAGCACCTCGGTATTTGAAAAAAATAATAATAAACAGGAATGGAAAAAAATCTATTTGTTTAAAGAATGCCAGTTACTTATGGATGGGACGTGTGCACCTGCGGTCCCTACGTGGCTTTTGAGGCTTGGAATCCTGTTGGGCATCACTGCCCTCTTGTCCTGTTCCACGATGATATTTGCTTCTTATCCCAGCACCGCTGGAAACCCTACTTTGCGAAAGCTACCATGTTGTTCCAGGGAACATAGTGCGATCTAACATTAACCTGTGAAAACAACCTAAGTTAGTACGTGTACGGCATTTGACCCGTGTTGAGTATTGCCACTTATCTCTCAAAAACATAAACTATTTTTGGAGTGCCTCTGTGAGTTCACCGTAGTGACCAGGTGCTTTGGTGCCTGGCTTGGAACGGGAATTTGGTGGGTGGGGTCCCCCCCCCCTTCATTGATTCATTGAACAAAAGTTCACTGAATATCAGTGAAATGTCTGGCACTGTACTGGGCACTGGGGGGGAACATACTTCTGCTTCCAAAGGGTGTAGAGTCTAGTCGATGTGGAATTAGAGGCTCCAGGTATAGACTCCCACTGGGGACAGGCTGGGAAGGACGATTTCAAGGTGCTATGATGAGAGCTTGTGGGAGGAAGAGTTGAGTATCCGTAGGTTTCTCAAGTTGGTGGTCCTTGAGTTGGTCCCGAAGGCTGAGAAGTTAACATGGCAAGAAGGCAAAGAAGCTGCCATCTAGGCAGAAAGAATAGCATTCTGGGAGGGTGTTTTTCAGACTAGGGAAGGACCCCCTCCTCCTCCCCTCAGTTACATTGTAGTTGATTTGTGACTAGTGTGTAGCTTGTATGTGCCATGTGTGTTGGGCAACATCCAGGCTGTTCAATGAGACTGACCCACCCATCGGGTGGTCGGATGTTGAAGCAAAGCCGAACTGCAAAGCTGTAGACTGGAAACAATCTGTAGGCCACGCTTGGAGTAACTGTTCTAGACAGGAACGGCATGATCCATGGTCCTTTGGTGTGGGAGATGACTTGGGGACTCTGAAGGCGGAGAGGAAAGGCTGGTGTGAGTGGAACAGAAAGCAAGAAGGTGGAAAAACCAGCAGGGGCTGTTGTGCGCCTCTAGACTGCAGGAAGAACTTGCGTCTCAGACGAAGACCTTTTTTTCCTGGTAGAGAAGGGGAGGTTGTTATGGTGACTTCCTAGGTGATAGGTTGAGCGGATAAACAGGCCAGATGTATAGGTACAAAGATCTGTTTGAGTGACTTAGGCAACTTGCTGTCCCTTTGCTTTTTACCTTGCAATGGCATCATGGCCTCCTGAAGCAGAGCGAGTTCTTGGAGGACCTGCTGGCGTGTGCACCTAGTTCTCTGACAGGTGACCCCTGGAGCTCGGGCTCCTTAGGGTTACCCAGGCCACTGGCAGGAAACTCAGGGCTCAGCTTGCTGTTCCCTGAGTGTAAAACAGCCTCTCTTAGAGGCTTAGAAATGCCAGCTGTTCCTGTGAAGTCCTACAGAGTGTGTTACCTGGGGCTGTGTCCCAGTGCATCTGCTTGCCTTTTGGGGGGGGGAGGGGTCATTTGGGGATTTACGGTGGTATCCTGGGCACCAGGCAAGGTAATGGGCATTGCACACAATCCGGAATGGACTCAGCCCTTGCCTTGCCCCAGTGGCCCATTATAAGCACCATTCTGACCTAAGAACCCAGGACTCTCTCCGTGCTCATGGGCTGACTTCTCTGGGGTGCCCGGGTGGGACTTTTGGTTTCCACCTTCTTGAGTTGAGAGCCGTGGCATTGATTTAAGGATTGCTTTCCTCCTTTGCCATGAGGAGTGGGCTAAAGAAGGAAAAGTGATGCACTGTGGTTTCTCTGCGCAGGTACTTTGTGCTGGATTTTGAGGCTGGCATCCTGCAGTATTTTGTGAACGAGCAAAGCAAACACCAGAAGCCTCGGGGAGCCCTATCTCTGTCTGGAGCCATAGTGTCCCTGAGCGACGAAGCCCCCCACATGCTGGTGGTGTACTCCGCTAACGGAGAGATGTATAAACTGAGAGGTATGTTCTCCTGCCAACTCTTCACGTGGGTCTCAGGTGCTGCACCCCTAGTTATCATGGGGATGGCTCTCCTGTGTGTGTGTGTGTGTGTGTGTGTGTGTGTGTGTGTGTGTTTTAATCATCTTTAACAGTTTTCTGTGTTCAAGAACTCTGTGGTAACAGACACTGTCTCTCTTAATGCCTGGGGTGGGGAAATGGAGCTGACATTAGGAATTGCCTTTCTTGAATAACTGCAGAATTAAGGACAGATGAAAGGGGAGTGACACTAAAGCCAGCTCAACTCTTAGATTTCAGATTTTTCCTTTTAGTTCAGTGTGTATTTTCTTGGACTTTACAGTATGAGTCTTCACTACAGTCCCCTGTGGGGCTATGCTGTGAGGACAAAACAAGCCTTTCAAGGGTCAAGGCATCCCTCCCCGCCCCGAATTCCTCTAGAACCATCTCTTAGCAAAGGGCCCTGTCACTTACATTGTATTTATTCTGGTATGGTATTAGAGTCTGGTGAGGAAGCCATCTGCTTGGGGTGGAGTTAATTTTTTTGTCTTGCTTTTTCCCCTTCTCTCTGCTTCTTGAAAACTGAAGCCTATAGGAAGCCCCTCATTGAGCTGTAACTGTAGGTCCTGTCACCCCTTAGGCACGTCCATCATACAGGTTTTTAGCAATGCCAGGCCTGACTGTAGCAGTTTAATTGGATGGCTAGATCATTCTTCCATCATTCCATGATAGTTGCATTGCCAGGAAAATTGTCAGTTTTCTTCTAATGGAATAACAAAAACAAAAATCCAAATGCCCATGTTGGTGTGTGCTTGCACATGTACGTGTAGACACACACACGCACACACACTGAGTCAGTGTTATTAAGGTCTGAGGAAGGGAAGAACTTGTATGTATTAAGTGTTGGGAGTTGGTTGAGAATCCTACCTTATATTTTTCTTTGTCCAGGTAGGGGCTCAGTACAAAGAATAGGCTCTTTCTCCCCTTAACCCCAAGGAACTGATGATGATAGGTTGGCCTCTGCAAAGCCAGACCCAGGACCCAGCCTCCTTGCCTCTGAGTCCAGTTTTCATGGTTCCACTTCCAAGCTTTACTGTCAAGAGACGGAATAAGCTAATGTTTCTTTATTATCTATACACAAGTCATATATCAGAATCTATAAAACAATCCAGGAACCTATGAAATAAAAATGCCTACAGTTGAAAAAAGTTTTTCAGTTTCTGGAAACGTGGGAAGATTCATGTTCTCTTTGGAGATTAACGCAGTGTGTGTTCCAGCTGGCTAGATTTATATGGTCCTTGCTTTCGTTTTGTTTATTGCTTAATAAATTGTTAGAGCAGAAACCAAAGCAGGTTAATGGCACTTCCACCGACCTCCCCCTACCCCTCCCTCGCCGCCTGTGGTTTATAAAATGACACAAACCCACACAAATGAAGAAAAATCCAACGAATAGGACAATTGCTCCATCTCATTTTGCCTTTTAAGAGTTGATACTATTCTCAGGATTATTAAACCCCAGGGGTTTGTTGGTTGGTTTTTTTTTTTTTTTTTTAAGGGTAGCTTTAATAGCAAATACAAAAGTTTTATCTGTGTGACATTATCGCAAGGGCTAAATTTAGCTTAAAGTTAGCAACTGCAGAAAAGGTGGGATAAATTTCGGCAGATATATGGCTGGTCCTTGCCTCATCCCCAGAGGATCTGGGTGTTGGTTTACTCGAGCACATCTCACCTACATGTAGAGTTGAATGAGTCTTGATGTCAGTAGTTGCGCGGCTTCTGAGAGTGTTTTTGGTGCCACGAACTGGCAGTTCTTCACCTTTCCTAAAGGAAAAAGGCTCTAGTTTCTGCAGAATCCTTTGGAAGTCAAGTTCACCTGGGCTTAACGCTGGTCTACCCCTCCAGATTTGTTCACCGGAAAGTTCAAGCTGAAGTTGAGTTGTACTGACAAATGACTCTGAGGCCCATTTTTTGTAAACAATTATAACTTCCAAGGGAATCTTTGTTTCCTGCCTAGTCCACATTCATGCAGTTAATGTTACATTAAACTATTTATGTAGTTAGTTATGCAGTGAAATTGATGACTTAGATTTTATTAGAACCTGTTATGTGTCCATGAGCGTTTAAGAAAATGATGTGATCTATTTGAGACGTGGGAGTGTAGATGGAAGATAATGACCGTACACTTGGCCTGTATTTTAATGTCTCTTTGGGGGAAATTTGAGGACCTCTAAAGCAGCATTTGGAATGTTCTGTCCAATCATAACATGAGTCATTGAGGACACATGAAAATAATTCAATTGAATGCTTATTTTGTAGATCCTGGTAAGTCCACAGTACAATGCTGGAAATGCCCAAAGGCTCTGAAAAACTATCCTCTGAGCCTCTTCTTTGTTACACATATAGAGGCACTTAAAAATAATCACGTTTTCCCTTCCCTGCTTTTTATTTTTATTGATGAGAGAGAGTGCAGGGAAGGGGGTAGATGGGGATGGAAAGGGAGAGAGACTCTAGCAGGCTCCCTCCTGAGCATAGGGCCCCACATGGGGCTCGATGTCATTGTCCTGCTCCACTCAGGTGCCCCTCTGCTGCCTCTTTAAATAAGTAGAAATGATCAGGCACCCGAGTGGCTCAGTTGGTTAAGCAGCATCTTTGGCTCAGGTCGTGATCTCAGGGTTCTGGGATTGAGTCCTGTATCGGGGCTCCCTGCTCAGCGGGGAGCCTGCTTCTCCCTCTTCCTTTGTCTCCCAGCTTGTGCTCTTATTCTGTCTCTGTCAAATAAATAAATCTTAGGAAAAAAAAAAAAAAGAAATGACTTTTTCAGAGGAGGTTAAAAAAATGACAAAATTGTTCTTAGACATCTTGGAGTACGTTTGTGATGTGGTTTGAGAGGGAATGTTGATGTTAAGTGAAATTTCTTTTTTTTTTTTTTTTTTTGTTTGTTTGTTTGCTGTGTGTTTGTTTTGGTGTAGGCACAGGTTGCTTGAGAATATTGTGATCTGCCTTCCTTCTTCCCTTTGTTCTTTCCACCTCACTCCCTGGCCCCCCCCACCTGCTTAGGTGGGTGTAGAAGTAGGTTGGATACATTTTGGAACAATCTCTACAAGCGGTTTCTTCTCTATTTTAGCTGCCGATGCAAGGGAGAAACAGTTTTGGGTGACTCAGCTTCGAGCTTGTGCCAAATACCACATGGAAACGAGTTCTAAGGTAAGTAATCACCGGGGAGCAAGGAAGCATTGGAGTAATAATTTGGATTAGCTGCCCTTTAGCCCAATTAACCTGTTTCTTTGGGGAACCTGTGTTTCATGCTGTTTTTGAAGTAACCCACTGTACTGGAATTCATATTGTCCTGCTGCATTTAAATCTAAAACCAAGAGGAGAGTAGTAGGTTTAGCTGGTAGGTAGAAGGAAGAGGCCTGTGGGCACCTCACTGGAACTGCTTCCGGGAAGACCCTTCTGTTGCTTTGCGCCTTGTCAGTTTCAGCAGCGGTTAATGTCTGTTGAGAAGCCCGAGTGCATGATTTTGCTGTAGCGCTAGGAGAGTCCGATTTCCTGTTCATGGAGACTCGTCGTTATCAGTATCCTTAAATAAAACCTAGACCCCATACTGATGAAGTATCCTGCAAGGAGCTTAAGGGTTCCAAGTATAGGAACATTCTTGGGTAATTTGGCATCCAAGTGTGAATTCGGGATTCGGTTGGAGGTCTTAGATCAGATACGCGGGAGACAGGAGGTAGGCATTTTCATGGATGATTTGGAGAATTTCCTAACATTAGACTATAGGAAATAATTGCAAAATAAATTTATTCAGGGCAATAAATATTTGTTGACCTCAGCACTCAAAGGACTACCCCTTTTATATCACTAATTCCAATTTAGGCACGGTACCTGATTACAGTGTTTTTCCACATTCTGTGCATCCAAAAGAAAGACCCACATATGAAACTTCTGATGATTTTAATCTGGTAGCCAGTCTGCTGTCTTGCCCAAGGCCATAGGAAATGTCTTGCTTACTTACACCTCCCTGTTCTGCCTCCAAGTACAACCTGAACTGATTTCTTCATAATGATTTTGTTCACTGTTAATTTTCTTTTAAGAGACCTCCTTTTCCTTGACTTGCTTACTGCTGTTTCGCTCTCACCCTTTTTGACATCCCCATGCAAAATCTGGGTTATCATAGGTAGGGCCCTATTTCTAAAGCTTTTTTTCTCTCTAGCTTGCTTTATTTTCTAGGAATTATGGTAGAAGTTCTGGACATTTCATCAGTATTTTATAAACTCTTAAGGGCAGTTAGATTTTTTTTACTTTTTATGTGTATCTTTTTCTTTTTTCATAGAACAGAACAGGGGCACCTGGGTGGCTCAGTCGGTTGAGCATGTGCCTTCAGCTCATGTCATCTCAGGGTTCTAGGACCAAGCCCTACGTTGGGCTCCCTGCTCACCGGGGAGCCTGCTTCTCTTTCCCTCAGCCTCTCTGCCGGCTTGTGCTTTCACTCTCTCTCTCAAAAAAATAAATAAAATCTTAACTCAACAGAAGGGCATAAAATAAAAAGGACAGATCCCCCTCTATTGCCTCGTATCTCATTAGAGATAACTACACTTAATAGTTCTTGCACATCATTCAAGTAGATTTAGGCATGTGTTAGGATATATGTCTTATCTGTATTTGTGGTTTTTACAAGGATGGGACTGTATCATGCATATAGTCCCTCCCACCTTTTTTAAAGATAAAGTAAGATCTTTAAAATAAGATCTTTTAAAATAAAATAAAAAAGATCTTTAAAATAAGATCTTTTTGGAGATCTTATTAGGTGTCTGGGATCTACTGTACTCTTTCTTAGGATGGATGGATGGTGTTCTAAGGAATAGATGTCTGCTTTGTTGGAATCCTCTACTGATGGACATTTAGGTTGTTAGACATAATGCTATTGCAAACATCTTCGTATATATATCTTTTTGTGCCTCTAGGTGTACACAGGAAACTACATTCAGTGGAATTGCTGGGTCATAGACTGTGTCTGTGCTGTTTTCCTAGACATTGCTAAATTGTCTTCTAAAAAGGTTGTCCTATGTTGTAGTGCTACCAGTTTTGTGTGTAAAGATGCATTTCCCCCTCTAATGTTGGCTCTTCTAACATTCCATTTTTAATAGTCTTATGGCTAAAAAATTAATTTAATTAATAAATTAATCCTATCACTTCTAAAATGACTGGGGCTGAGTACATTTTCAAATATTGATCGCCACATGTATTTCTTTGATGTGATCTGTCCATTTTTATCCTTCAACCCTTTTTCTACTGAATTCTTTTTTTCCTCCTTGATTTGCACTTAAGTAGATGTAAACTGAGCATTATTTGTCCTTTGTCTGTCATTTGTATTATAAATCTTTTCTCCTGCTAGGCCACCTGTATTTTGACTTGGGGTACATTTTTTGCTATGTAGGATAGTTAATTTTTGCAGTCAAATTTATGAATATTTTCATTTTTGGCATTTGGTAGTATATTATGCTTAGTAAAGGCTTCTTTGTTCTAAAATGATGAAAACATTTTTTGGTGTTTTCCTCCAGTGAATTTGTACTTTAATTATCGTGTTTCAATCATTGGTTCATCTTGAATTTATTTTGGGTGTAAGAATCGAGGTCGAGAAACCAGCTTGAAGTGCACTGATGTTTTAATGAATCCCTGGAGACCAGGAAAGGTAAAGACCTCTTCATGGTAGTAAGAGATAGGAAGGGAATTTAAAGATTCTCTGAAGGGGAATTTGATTTACTGATGTGTTCTCTGGGTAGTTTCGAGAATACAGATTAACCTGTTAATGCAGAACCCAAATAAATAATAATTTAGATGGCGGGGCCTGTAGGATTTCCTATTTGAGACTGGAAGTGAAATTGCTGACCATTGCTCATCTATAACAGAGCTCTTGTGATCCCCTAGGGAATCGTAATTTTTACATTGTGAACAGACCTGGTTGTTCAGCAGAGGCATTATGAAGTCCAGGTCTGCTTAGGCAAAAGCAGTCTTGAAGATGAAGTTGGGCTTACCATTACTATAAACTCAATGTCCATTTAACTGTACGATGGGTATTTACCTTGCATCAAGGTTATTAGGAATACATCCGGAAACTTCTCTTTGCTCTGTTCTTCCTCCTTCCCTCTCAGCAGGTCAGATCCCTCTCCAGCAAATTATAGAGAATAGCCTCCCTGTTATTGCTTGGAAGTTTGTCTTTTAGAAACTTTTTTTTTTTTAAATTTAAAATCAAGTGTTCCCTGCAACAAGTATGAGGCAGATGGAATGGAGCTATCATTCTGACTCCCCTTGGTGAGAACTGCAGGAGAACCATATTCATGGAACCTGCAGATGACTTCATGGAGGACCCGTCCACCAGTTCTGAAACCCAGACCTGTCCCAGTCAGTACCTGAGGAGGTTTTCCCCAGTCTCGAAGTGAAATGAGAAAAACCTTCCCTAAAGGTGCCTGAAGTAAGCTTTAGTCAATATAAAGGATGGCTCTTTATTCAGAAATTATACTGCTTTGCTTTTTAAGGGTTAAAATACTCTTTTTATTGTAGAAGATAGAGTATTTATGGACTCATGGTTTATTGAGGTATAATTTACATAAAGTAAAATTCATTCCTTTTAAGTGTGATGTTTTTCATGGCTGCATGCAGTCATGTAACCTTCACCACAAATATCATTCTGTCACCCCCAAAAGTTCCCTCTCTACCCTGTTGTGGCGCATCCCCTCCGCCTCAGCTCCAGGCAACCACCCATCCATTTTTTTATGTGTAGTTTTGCTTTTTTCTAGAATGTTCTATGAACTGAATTATATAACATTTCACATCAGACTTCTTTCACTTAGCATAATGCTTCTGAATTTCACCTGTGCTGGTGTATCAGTAGTTGATTCTTTTTAAATTTTAGCTACTTTAGTGACTATGTGGTACTTTTTGTTCTTAATATCTTTTTTCAAAAATCAAAAGTGATTACTAACCTCTAAATTCAAAAATTCTCAGGTTAAAAAGATTTCCAGATCCATTCCCAGATTTAAAAAAAAAAAAAAGTACTGGTTTTTGAAACCTAAGGTTCTGGCTCTCTAGTAGTCAAGCCCTATGGTTTCCATATGGTAGGGAAGCTCCAGCTGGGAGGGCAATGGAGCCAAGGCTTGAGATCAGGTCTCTGACTTCCTGCTCTTACCTCACACATGTCAGCCAGGGCTGCTGTCTTACCTTCCGTGGGTGATGGAGCCCCTTTTTGGACAGTTGGTGCTTCTAGATGGACAGAAACTGCCAAAGACCGATAATCCCCTTTTCTTGACATCACCTGGGTTCATCCTGCAGCCTCTAGTTGTTATTCAAGGTGCCCCTGCAAGGGTGTGAGGTGAGTTTGCTAGGAAGATTAGAACACTGACTTTCTCTGAGAACACACAAAAACAAAACAAAACCTCTTATTTTTAATTCAGTATAAAAATTCACGCAGCATAAAACCCTGATTGGAAAAGGGTTAAGAGAGAGCTGTTGGGAACTGTCCTCTTGAGAATTTACTAGGGTGTGACTTTGAAGGATCGAATGTAAGCGTGAGTGTCTAGTTTTCATTCAGTAGGTGGTGTTTCAAAACTCCTAGGAGGGGGGCACAGTGGTGTTCTGGGGACTATGATAAGCACTGAGCATGGGAAAGGAACTGTCTGTTGACAGAAGTAATGATGTTTAATACCTTCTGTGTGAGTGACCATCACTTGGGATCATGCTATGCTTCACAGATGTCCTGTGAGGTAGTCCCCACATTGACAGAAAGCTGAGGCCAACTGAACGTCAGTGGTAGGCTCAATGTCACGTAGCCATTAAGTGAGTGGATGGGGATGAGAACCGGAGTTCTCCGTCCTCCTTCCTCTGGTTTCCTGGCTTGAGCCATGAGAAGGTTCCGGATGGTATTCTACTGCCATGAACTCTATATTTCATACTGTGGGGGGTGGGGGGACAGCTCGGAATAGGACACCTGTAATTTTTATGTACTCAATGGAACCCTTCTCCAGTCCTTTAAGTAGACTCTGATCCCTGAATTCTTCAGGGACTTGGCTCCAAAGTAACATTGGCCCTTTGCAGTGATCTTTTTGTGATGTCATCGCATAATGGTAAGTACTTTTGGCAAGCCCCCACAAGCCTTGAATAAAAAGTGTCTTCTGATGGAGTACGTGTATGTCTCAGCTCAGGAATTCTGGTTTAGAAGAAATACTGTGGAGTGCACAGTGAGAGGTCCTACTTTAAAATCCCCGCTCTGCTGATGATGTATGGAGCAAACCTGCTCAGGTCACTTTTCCTCTTTCTGGTCCTCTGCCCTCATCTTTGAAATGGTAACGTCTGTCTCCTGAGGTGGTCTTAAGGCACAAGAAAGGGAAAGCAGGTGAAAGCTAGTTGTCCACAGGAAGCCCTCCACGGAGTTATGGGCTCAGTAACTCCAGTAACTCGTGCTGATGTTTATTTAGTAAGCCTGCTGCCTGGAAGGCCAGCATCTCAGCTGCCCTTAATTCTTGGACAAAACCCTCAAGGAGAACAAGCATGCTTTTTCGTCCCTTTGTGGTTATGTGTCTGTTTTCAGATAGGCCCTGTGATTTGTAAGTAGCCATATCTGAGAACTCAGGGTCATTCAAAATCTGTGGAAGTCCATATGTGGACGTAGGGAGCTGAGACACAAATAATGCTGTTTTCAAGGGACTTTGACCTGTGGGGCAAAGTAGGCTAGTGGGGACAGGAGCCAAGCTGATTGGAAAGCACTTAAGGACATTCAAATTTTGAAAATTTTAGTTTCATCGGCTTTTATTGTGACCGAGTGAGAGAAGTTTTTGAAGATTAAGCTTGATGGAAACTGTTGTTTTTCAATATTTTTATTTTTTATTTTTTAAAAAATTTTCCCTCATCTTGGGACTCCTGGGTGGCTCAGTTGGTTAAGCGTCTGCTTTTGGCTCAGGTCATGATCCCAGAGTTCTGGCATCGAGGCCCATGTCCCAGCCTGCTTCTCCCACTCTGCCTCTGCTCCTCTCTTGCTTGTGTTCTCCCTCTCAAATAAGTAAATAAAATCTTAAAATTTTTTTTCCTTATCCAGACATGGAAGGGTGGATTCACTTGAGATGGGCAGGGGTGACTTGTGTTGTAAGTGAGCTCACGAGTCTACTCTGATAATTGAGCATTAATACCTTCTCCCCTGACTTTCAACCCTAAAAGATAATGTGTGACATGTGGTAGCAATTTATCACTTTTCCAGCGAGTACACTATGGTGAGAGATAGTGCAGTCGTTTAAAAGCTTAATGGAGCTTACAGCTTCCTCTTTCTGGCTCAGCTGGCCTCTCTCGGACTGCACCCCATCCCTACCACAAACATACTCTTGTTATGAATTCACTGCTGACAATTGTGAGGTTCCCCCCGCCATAATGTAAGTAGCATCATTTAAAAATAATTATGAATATTACCTATACTCAATAGAAAGCGTTCAGAAGATAGGAAAATCTAAAGAAAGGAAAAAAATGGCTCCTAATCCCAGTCTAGACCTAATCTCTGATGACACCATTTGGGTGGACATCCTTCTCCACACTTCTGTGTGGACAAATGGAAGTCACACGACTGCATTTGGAGCTTCCTTCTTCTAGCTCTTCACATGCACAGAAATCACACAAATTTGTTTTTGTGGGTAGCTTAGCTTCCCCATGAGGGTGGACTTGTGGGGTCAGGCTTTGGCCACAGGCCTATTCTCTCTGTTGGGGTTGTTTTATCTTTAAAAGGACTGTGTGAGTGTTTTGCTGTTTCTTAGAGCATTTCTGGGGTCTACGTTGTGTTTTGCTTCCGGTGAGCAACGTGCCCTTCTGTCTTGGTCACTTCTCACACCCATGTTCTTTGTTCTGCTCTTGTTCAGTTCCAGAGGGGAAGTTGAGGAACTGAAGGTCCATCTCCATTGGTGTATTTACCCATTGAACAACATGGAAAATGTAGATTTTTTTTTTTTTTTAAAATCTATGGGGACATTAGGTAAGAAAATGTTGAAATTGGATACTTTTGAAATCCTTAACACTAGTCATTGTATTTGAAATTCTTTCTCTGGGTCAGGGCCTCAGGCCTGACTTCATCCTTTTATTTACTCCTTTGGGGTCCAGAGATCCCACTCCTTCTGAATCCTCCCCTTCATCATGTGTCCACATGTACTGAGGAAGTCAGTAGGTCCCAGGGAATTTGTCTGTGGAGAGCATTTGAAGACACTGTGGTCAGATCCGATTGGTGTGTGGTTAGGACTCCTGGTCCTTGGGAGGTAATTCTAAATTAAAATGCACATTTCAGGGTACAGTCTTTTATGCATATTTGGTCATAGAGGAATATGATGACTAATATGGGATTTTAAATTCATTATTAGTCTTAGGAGGTCTTGGATGAGCAGCAAAAGCTGCTGAGTTTCAAGGAGTGTATATATATATATAAATATTCATGCTGGAAGAGGCCCAGATCACAGGTGTTTTTTTTTTTTTTTTGGTTTGTTTTTTGTTTTTTTGCTATCCCCTAAAATGGTAGTTGGCGTACTAACTTGTGGTATTAGAGATCAGTCTCCTCTGGTGTCTGGGAGGTGGACGTCCTCTTAAGGTAATGCCGAGTAAGGGCCTGCCCATGTTTTTGCACAAGTTACAGCTCCCCCAGACAGTGGACACCAGTCACCTGTGATAATAGTTCCTGACTCCCTTCCTCTGCTTTTGCCATGACTCCCCAGTGATCTAGAGGTTCAGTTGGGTTTGATGGGACTCCGGACAATGAGAAAGGAGACGAGAGAGTGATGGGCTGACCTGGCAAAGAGGCTGGTGCTGGGCTGGTGAGAGCATGGTCTGTGGGTGCCTTCTGTCCCAAGGGCGGTGTGCTTTGGGTCAAGAAGCCCTACTGTGACTCTGCCCCTCTCGCAGGTTGCTGGGTACAGAGAACCCTGCCTTGGGGATGTTCGGAGACCTACTCTGGGGTGGCGTGGGGGATGTGTGGACTACTTCTGGGGAATCAAAAGGCTTGTCTGTTGAGGGGAGGTATGAGAGGGGAATTCTAACTGAATGTTAAATCCACAGGCCAGTGTAAAGGGGGAGAAGATTTGGAGCCACCGTGTAATGGTTTCTCTTGGCACTCTAGGTTTCTGAAGGCAGAAGCTTATAACTTCCCTGACTTTCTGCCATGCTGGGGTGTGAGCCAGAGGGCTTGGGCGAGGTGCTTTCATGTCTTGGTTAGGGATGTATCATAACAGGAAGCACCTGCTTGCCGAGACGAACCCAGGGACAGCTGTAGAATCTGACCCCCTGTGGTCACAAGGGACATCAGATGCCATCGAGTCCAGCATCCTGGCCCCACCTCCTCTCACTATTTCAGCAAAAATGCTACCCAAATATTCAAATAATGAGGTCATACGGGTTGTTTGTCCTCAAAACAATAGCCAATTTTAGTCACTCAGAGAAGTGACTGAAGAACTCACTGGTAAAATGCTGAGAATCTTGGGGTGTAGTCTGACAAATGACATTGGTTTGGAGCCTCTGAGAATTTTACAATAACTTAGAAGTAATAGAATGATTAGAAAGTGGGAAGAGATTCCAAATTCCTTTTGTTCCACTTGTCTAACAAACAATAGAGGTAAGAAATAAGGACAAAAGTAGGTTCTAAAACTGCTGTCTTAAAATGGAGGCCTCTGGCCACATGAGGGTTTTTAAATTTAAATTACAGTTGACCCTTGAACAATGCAGGGGTTGGGGTGCTATCCAGCCCTCCTTCCCCATAGTCAAAAAATACACTTACAACTTTTGACTCTCCTAAAACTTTACTGATAGCCTGTTGACAAGTGTTATATACAAGGTAAACTATTGACTAACACATTTTCATGTTATTTGTGTTATAGACTGTGTTCTCACCGTAAAGTAAGCTAGAGAAAAGAAAATGTTAAAATTGTAAGGATGAGAAAATATAGCACTGTACTGTATTGAGAAAGATCTACATGTAAGTGGACCCCTGCTCAGTTCAAACCCATGTTGTTCAAGGTTCCACTGTAACCGAAATTAAATTTTCAAAATTGAGTTCCTTAGTTGCACTTAGCTCAGTGGTCACATCTGGCTGATGGCTGCCATATTGGACAGCACAGATAGAGAACATTTCCATCATCACAGAAAGTTCTGATGGTTTCTGAGGAGGGAACTTACCAGGGTCTAGCTTAATCTCTTCTTGTGCTATGGACTTTTTATTTTTATTTTTTAAATTTTTTATCTAAAAAGTATGAGTGGTGTCTCCCCCGATCCTCCAAACCTCTGTGCTTCCCTGCTTGTGCTTCCTCTCAGGAGTTCTGGTCTCTTCCATTCCCTTGACATCAAACATCTTGATCACTCACTTCTCTAGTTACATTGTCTTTGCATCAGGAATATCCATCTTCCTGGTGTGAAGGCAGCATCTTGGGTTCTCTTAACGGCAGATTCTCTACGTGCTCCCCCCACTGCAGTTGTTTAAGAACCTCTAGTATGCGCTTTTGTGAGGAGCAGAGGAGGGAGGGAAGGTTGCTGACGATGCCACCCCCTGGTTCCAGCAACCTTCAATAGCAGCCTGCTTCCTGAGACAAGGTCCCGAACTTTACCTTGCCGTGGGATGCCCACCACATGTCAGGTGCTGTATCTTTCCCTCTACCTCATGAGCTCAGTGTTGTAGAAAAGCAGGTCCCCAGCACAGTGTGTATCATCACACTTCCTTGCCTTTGTTCATGTGGTTTCCTCTGCTGGGATGGGTCCTCTTCTCCATTCTTCATGTGACAAATACACATGTGGTCTTCAAGGCTGATATGCTTCTGGGATGCCTTCCTGACCTTCCTGGTCAGAGTGGATCTTCTCTCTTCTGTGTTCCTGTTTGTACCAGTACTCACTTGTAAACACATCCCTTCTCCCAAGGGTGTGTGTATGTGAGTGAGTGTGTGCATGCATCCTCAGGATTGACTGTGTGTCCTTAAGATCCCAGACTACAGGGAAGTCTTAGCTGTATCTTACCTGACATGATGGTGGCAGTCAAACACTTCATACATTTTATTTACTTTTATTTCTTATTATTTTTTTAAAATTTATTCACTTGAGAGAGAGAGAGGGAGAGGGAGAAGCCGACTTGCCCCTGAGCTGGGAGCCTGACATGGGGCTGGATCCCAGGACCTGGAGATTATGAACTGAGCCGAAGGCAGATGCTTAACCAACTGAGCCACCCAGGTGCCCCACATTGTACATTTTAAATGTCAACCCTACGTCCTCCTCCCTCACTCCATTAGGGACAGTGTTAGTAGTGGTGGTGGTGTAGGGTTGGATTTGGGTTCCTTAAAAAATGATATCCAAATTATCGTAGTTTCCTAAAATTCTATATTTTAGATCAGATGTTTGAGGATTTTTTTAATGTAAGAAAGCTATTAGTGTCTGGCAGTTGAAAATCAATCTAGCATAACATTCAAGCTAAGTTCTTTCTTTAAGAGAGAAGAATTATTTAAGAGAGAAGAAAATAATCATAAGGAGCACGTTTTTGAGAAAGGAAAATAATAAATGGCATCTATCAACACATTTCTATGTGGAAAGTACTGTGGGAATAACTTTTCTTGGATTACAGCTTTTTTAAAAGATTTATTTATTTATTAGTGAGGGGGTATAGAGAGGGACAAAGAATCTCAAGCAGACTCCCTGTTGAGTGCGGAGCCTGATGGACAGCTCAATCCCATGACCCTGAGATCATGACTTGAGCCAAAATCAAGAGTCAGATGCTCAACTGATTGAGCCACTTAGGCACCCCTTCTTGGATTATCTTATGTATTTCTTACAACAGTCCTATGAGATAGCTACTACTATTACTACATTTTATAGGCAAGGACACTAAGGCATAGGGAAGGTAAGTAGTATACCTGCCCAAGTTCACACAGCTAGCAGATGATTGCCTTTTTTTTTTTTTTTTTAAAAGATTTGAGATCCAATTCACATACCAATAAATTACCTTTTTTAAAGTGTACAATTCAGTGGTTTTTAATGTATTTATAAAGTTGTGTAACCATCACTGCTAATTCATTCCAGAATATTTTATCACCCCCCAAAAGAAAGCCTGTTTCCATTAGCAGTCATTCCTCATTGCCCACCCACCACCATCTCTCCCCAGCCCCTGGCAAACCACTAGCCACTTTCTCCAAGAATTTGCCTATTCTGGACATTCCATGTAAATGGAATCCTATACTATGGCCTTCTGCGTCTGGCTTATTTCACTCCGCAAATTGTTTTCAACATTCCTTCATGTTGTAGCTCCAATCAACACACCATTCCTTTTTTTATGGCCGAATAATATTCCATTATATGGACATTATATGGATTCCATTATATGGATTTTTCAGTCCATTCATTTATTAATTGATATCTGGCTTGCTTTCACTTTTTGACTATTATGAAAAATGTATAACACTTGTGTACAAGTTTTTGTGAGAATAACTGTTCTCCGATCTTTTGGGTATATGCCTAAAAACATCTGCTAGGTCATAGGGTAACTCCATTTAACTTTTTGAGATGAGCCAAACTGTTTTCCAAAGCAGCTCTACCATTTTCCATTTCTACTGGCAGTGTATGAGGATTCTGATTTTACTGCATTCTTGTCAATACTATTATATTGTCTGTCTTTTCTGTGATGGCCATGCTGGTGGGTATGAAGTCATATCTCACTGTGATTTTTTTTAAGATTTTATTTATTTGTCAGAGAGGACACACAAGCAGGCAGAGTGGCAGGCAGAGGCACAGAGAGAAGCAGGCTCCCTGCTAAGCAAGGAGCCCGATGCAGGACTCAATCCCAGGATCCTAAGACCGTGATCTGAGCCGAAGGCAGTGGCTTAACCCACTGAGCCACTCAGGCGTCCCTCACTGTGATTTTGATTTGTGTTTTCCTGAATGGCTAATGATGTTGAACATCTCTTCATGTACTTCTTGGCCATTTATATATCATCTTTGGAGAAATGTCCACTTAAATCCTTTGTCACTTTTTATTTTTAATAATAATTTATTTTTAATTGCTGAGGTTAACAGCTTTTTTAAAAATTTATTTAAATTTATTAAATTTATTTTTAATTTGAGACTGAGAGAGAGCACACATGAATTGGGGGGAGGGCAGAGAGAGAAAGGGAGAGAGAATCTCAAGCAGACTCCCTTCTGAGCATGGAGCCCAACATTGGGCTCGATCCCATGACCCTAAGATCATGACCTAAACTGAAATCAATTAACCGACTGAGCCATCCAGATGCCCCAACATTCTTTGTATGTTCTGGATACTAGACCCTTACCAGATACAGGATTTTCATGTATTTTCTCCCTTTCTATGGCTTGTCTTCACTTTTCTCCTCTTTTTTGACTTAACAACAGTCTTTTAGAACAAGTGGAGCTTCTGGTATTGTGGATGGAGTAAGGAATTGGATTCAAAGGACTTGTTTTTGGCTATCCAGGATATTTACAAGCGATTAACTAGTCTTATAGTCTCAGGTAACGTAATATTTCTTAACCTCAGTTTCCATGTCTATAAATTGGTTAAAATAATGGCATCAACCACACAGCATAGTCTTTAGAGTTAAATGACATTAAGCATGTCACAAATATCAGTTCTTTCTATAACATGAATTCATCCAGCCCTGCTATATCTCTGACCGGTAACCCTTTTTGAGTTAGGTTGCACCTGAAGATGGACCTGGGGGAGTATCTAAGACCCTCCCCTAAAACCAAATTATAATAACTCTCCCCTGCAAAGGTTTGCTAGATGCTCAAATGATCATACTTTCTGTGCATCAGAAAGCTCTGGTAGAATCCAGACTTAGCCAGTTTGGCTTTGTTGATACTGTGTGGTGAGGGGCTCTGATCGTACTTTCTGTGAGGCTGTGGGGTGGACCATATTGGGTTCAAAGCTAGCCCTGTAGTGCCACTGGGGTCAAGGCTCTCTTCATGCCCCATATATGAACGGAGCTAATAATCGTTGGTAGGAAGATGGGATTGTGGGTTGTGGGTAGGATTAAATGAGATCACATCTGTTGCATGTGTACCATAGTGCCAGATGCTGAGTTAGTTTCTGTAAGAGGTGTTGGGTTGGGGGGTTTGGGGGAGAACCCTGCCAAGTTGGGCCTCATAAAGTGATCACCCTGGGGAATGGATAGTACCAGAGTGACCAAAACTGGAAATGCACAACTTGTGAAATGGGGTATTTTTGATAAATGAGTTACAAAAATAATCAGAAGAGAAAACTTTGAAACCATTTCAACAACTAAACATTAAAATTGATGAAACCTAAAAATGAAAAGGGTGGGTGGGGAAAGTGTATAATTGTGGAACCAGTGAACCACTCAAACCAAAAAAAACAGAGATCTACATATATGCTTGAGCGCTCTCTCATATACATATACTCATACTCTCAGTATTTGGAAGGACAAGCAAGATAGTAGCAGTGTTTGCCCCAGATGAGGTGGGACTGGGGATTCAGGGTTGAAAGAAATTAGAGATTTAGGTGTATCCTTTTGATACTATTGGAAATTTTCACATTGTATATTGACTTAATTACATATATAATTGATGTAGTTGTTTAAATGGTTAAAATTTAAATTTACAAAAATGTTTAAATGGAGCCAAGGCTATTTTGCTAAGTGCTGTATTGTCTCAGGCCCCTGTCAAGTTGGTCCTTTTATCTTCAGGGAGAAGCTCTTCATAGGGCAGTCACTGATAAACCTGCTCTCATTATATCCCTCACTTGAAAGTCTTTAAAACCAAAGTCCTAGAAGATATCCAATAATTCCAAATTCCTGCCAATTCAGATTAGGCTTCTATTCTTGTTACTTGGAATTGATTTTACTTGATACGTGTTGAAGTGTTTAAACTTTAATGCTCTTTGGGGCAAGTGTTCCTTTCTCCCCTTTTATTTGAATTAAACAGAATTTAGTGATGAACATGGAGTCGCCTTAGTATTGGGGCAGTTGGCTGATGAGTAGAGTTACCTCTTGTCCTGGGTCCTGGGAACAGAGCTTCTCTGTTTACAGATGACAGTGAGGTACCATCTACCTCATGGAACCCCTTAAGTCTCCCTACCTGAAAATGTTTTTAGAAATCACAGGGGTCTTGGGGTGCCTGGGTGGCTCAGACGGTTAAGCATCCGCCTTTGGCTCTGGTCATGATCCCAGAGTTCTGAGATTGAGCCCCGCATGGGGCTCCCTGCTCAGCGGGGAGTCTGCTTCTGCCCCTGCCCCTCCCTCTGCTCATGTGCCCATGCTCACTCACTCTCCCCCGCCCCCCATAAACTCTTTAAAAAAAAAAAAAAAAGACTTCACAGGGGTCTCAAAAAACTCCTACAGGTATAATAGACTAGCCTGATTTAATATTTTAGAAATATTTTATTAACTTATTCCAAATTGCTGGGTAAAGAAACAAGATAAATTGCATCTCCCATTGAGACCTTGAGGTATAAAGTGCCCCAAGTTGAAAAGCAAGGTGTTTTGGGGCTACTATCTGTTTTCCTAAGTAGCAAGTCTTTGGGGGAATAGAATACATTGGGTTTAAGCTTGATAAACTCTCAGTAAGTAAAGTTGGACAAGCTCATCTGAGGATTTACTCTTCCCTTGGCTCTATCTTCCCGTTTTCTGCTGTTGGGCAATTTTACTTTCGTGTTATATTAAGCTCTGAGCCATTTTTCTTCTAGAGTTTTTCACAGATAATTACCTTTTGGGTACTTAAAACTAAGTGTAAAACATCACCCTCCTAAACACACCATCAAATTAAGTAAATAAAACACAATTTAAGAACAGCTTTTATTAGAACGATAAAGTTTGGGGATTTTTTTATTGTCTTAATAAAGTGTAACAATTTTGTGTACCTTCTCAAGCATAATTTTAAAATTGGACTGCCTGCCTTGCCCAGAAGGAAAGTATTAGTGCTGCCAGTGATCTTGGGTCAAGGGGACCTTCAGGTTAAAAAAAAAATGCTGTTTTGATTCAGTTGAACCAATTCCACTGTTTATCTGTGCTTAAATAGGGCTTCGTTCTAGAATAAATCATTTAGTTGCTGTTTTCTGCCTAGAATATTGGTGGATGATTTTATGTAGATAGGCTTCTGTGGGAAGTTTTAATTTAAGGCAAGATAGACAGCTCTTCGTCTGAGGCCATGCCTGCCCTGAACTTCATTGTAGACAGGTAAGAAGGTGCACATCAAGGAACAGCTGATCTGGGCATATGGCTGGAGTCGGCTGTTGACAGCGGGGTTGTTTGATTCCTCTTTTGCTGACACTGGAAGAGAGGCTTAGAAGGAGGTCATTTTGGAAGGAGTATTCAGCAAATACTGAATGCTTCATTGCCATGACGGTGTGGTAGTGGGCCATGGAGAGTGGCCACATGGAATTTAACACTTTTACGGGGAAGACTGTCAACAAATATATGTACTGTGTATGTCCATTGATGCTAGGTTCCAAGAAGAAAAATAAAGCAAGGTCAGACACTAGAAAATAGGATTTTAAGCTATTTATACTCAAAAATCTACCCCAGGTATACTGCATTCTTAAAAATGGCAATATCTGAGAGTGCTATGAAAATCTTCCAGATCAAGTGAGCCTGGGGACAGGACAGCCAGATGCAGTGGGACCCTGAACTGGATCTGATTTTTGTATTGACAAAACTAGAATATCAGCAGATTCAATAAAGGTAGTTGATAACTCTATTATGATTATGTAAGAAAATATCCTTGTTTTTAGGAAAGACATACTGAAGTAGTTAATACTTAAGGATAAAAAGGCCATGATATATGTAACTTACCCTCATGTGGTTTAGGAAAAAGTCTTTTTTTTTGGGGGGGGGAATTAACTTTAAATTGTCTTTTATTCCAGAAAAAGTTTTATATATATATTTATATATATGATTATATTTACATGTGTGTGTGTATAGAGGGGGAAGGGAGAGAAGAGAGGGAACAAATGACAAACAGTGTAAAATGTTAATAATTGGAGAAACTTTCTAGAAGTTATTTACCCACTAGTATGAATTTTAAGGAAAGTGATTATTCATTTGCTATTCTCTAGTTGAGATTAACCACCAAAGAACTCTGTGGTTTTCTAAGCATTAAAGAGAATTTAGGTAAAGGAATCCTTGTAGGGTCATTATAGTCAGGCTGGAATATTAGGCCTTGGGGAGTAGGGAGGATGACATGTCACGGAAGACAGATTTGGAAAGGAAGGTTGTGGCAAGCCAGTGATAAACTAGCATTGGGTTGAAGGTTGGCCTTTATGGTTGGGCAAGCTCTGTAGCCCATTTGATATGCTGTCTTGGGTATTTACCTTAAAAAAAAAAAAAAACAACTTTATTGATATAGAATTCACATATCATAAAAGAAGGTTATGGACAACCAATACTAATATTTTATATAAATGCTACCAAAATAAGTCAAAATGCTAGGCACAGTGGTAAGTACTTTAATAGACATCACTGCATTTAATTTTAACAAGATTCTTAACAAGCCACATCCTAGTTTCCTAATAGAAAGTGAAGATAATAAAAGCCTAAGAGGTTATATGTCACATACCTGATAAGGGGCTCAATTTTGAACCCAGGTCACTGAGACGCTGCCGTCGATGGAGTGGGCTGCCATCCATGTCTGCGACCCGACGCAGGGGCCTTGCAGCCTGAATGAGCAGACTTTGTCTCCAATACCTCAGAACAGCATATGGGGCACTTTCTGGAATGTGCAAGAAGTCAAATGATACTTTTCAGCTCAAGAGGGGAAGAAAGATTTTTTAAGTAACAGATCTTTGATAGGTTACCTAGGAAATGAAAGTGATTGGGGGAAGTTGAGTGTTTTAGGGTTAATGTCAGTAGGAACAATTCTGGGCTGCATAAAATATCCTATCTATCCACCCTACTTGCCCCTCTACCTTCCCTTGTGCCTGCCTACCCATCCCCCTGAGCTGTGTTCCCAAGCTGGCTGTCTAACCCTGACTTTCAGTGTTTGGGATCTGCTAGGCATCAACATCCTCACCCTCTCAAGCTACAAATTTAGTGATTGTTTTCTGTACTACAGACTTTACCCGCATCCTCTTCTGCTCTTTGCTGATTATACAACCCTCCACAGACTCCTTGGTACCTACTCTTGACGGCTTGGACAGATTATCAAGAAGCCTGCTGGGGTTAAGTTCCAGGGACATTGTCATTGAAACCCTGAGTTCCACTAATAGGTTGGCACTGCCTTCAGGATCTTCATTCTCCCTGGATCCTCCTTGGTGGGGTCAGCAGCTGGAAAGGTTGCTGATGCCTGATACCTGTCTTTAGGATAGCTACTTTCAGTCATCTACTAGGTGCCTTATTTCCTTGACCTCTTCTTTTGGTCCTCCTTAAGCCCTGCTACTTGCCGATCTGCATACCTCTTTGGATTCAAAAGCTCTTGTGTACCAGACAGTATGCATTTATAGCCTATGTAATATACTCTCCTTGGTGCGCTCTCTTTTCCAGCTCCTATCACAGAAGCTTGAAGTTCCCAGGTATACTCCTGTAGTGATGTTTTAAAAAAAAAAAAAAAAAAAAAAAAGCATACAGGAAACTACTTTTGTCCCGTGGGAATAGTTCAAATGCCACAAGAACACGTTTTTCTCTCTTGCTGTTCAATGGTGCGCTGTAGTTCATGTGTTCCTTCCACACCTGTCACCTGACCCCACGGTTTCTCAACCTTGGCATTGTTGGTGAGGTAGTTCCTTGTTGGGAGGAGCTGCTCTGAGCACTGTAGGATGTTCAGCATCCCTGGCTTGGACCCACTTGAGGATACTAGCACCACCCACCATCCATTGCGACAACCAAAAAAGTCTCCAGAATTTGCCAAGTGCTTCCTGTGGGGTGTGCAGAATCACCCCTCCTTGAGAACGGCCACCTGTAGATCTTATAGTAATCCTGTTAGGCAGGTCTTCTCTCCCTTTTGCGGATGAGGAAACTGGCTCCGTGGCCAGAACACGACGAAACTGAGACTTGAGGCCATGGCCGTGTGCTTGGCTCTTCCTATGATGCTCTTCTGGACCTCAGCTACTGGGAAGTTGTGATTCAGCATGCAGGGAGAAGCCGGGATGGTGGGGTTGTTTTGCAGCAGAGCTTTTGCTCTTAGGAAAGGCCCTGCTCTCTTGCCAGGTGAGAGACAGCCCATCCATCACGTCTCTGAGACTTCTGGGCAGCTTCCCCAGTGAGATTTTAGCAGCGAAGCTGAGAATGCTCTGGCGGCCCAGCTCAGGAGGTCCGCAAGCCTGGCCGTGGAGTGAAGGGGACCCCAAGCTTTGCAGCCTTGTATTCCCTTTGCCAGAATTCTGCACAAATCTGAGAAAAGCTGGGTGGCCCTACGGGCATGTGTTACTGCTGAAGAGGCGAATCCTGTGTTTCTGAAGTTTCATCTACCCTCCCGCTCTGTGCTGCACTGACAGAGTGGAGAAGACACCCGAGAAAATGTTCGCTTGAGGCTGAAGCCTGACAGCCCGTGTGAGCTGTGCTGGTGCGGGGCAGGACTGGCAGCTCCCCAGCTGAGGGTGCCCTCTGGCCCTCATGGGCTGCAGCCACTCGGGCGCCGTGAGGATCCGGAGCAATGCCTCCTCCTGCCTTCTGCCACTGTGGGATGCTGACAGTGGGGCTGGCCAACTCCCTCACCCCTGGTCGGCTCAGGTAAATGGGGTCCTGGGACCTGGGGAGTGGGAGTGAAGGGGTGCATTTATTATCAGCTCTTCTTCATGTCTCCTTGAGGAAGAAAGAAGTCCTTCTTTCTTCAGACAGTGTAGACATAGGCTCGCAGGGCATCCAGGATTTCTGTTTGCATTGTGGCCATAAATATTCTTTCCCCTAGTGGGATGCATAGTCTAGACTGGCCGAGCTTGAGCAGATGTCTCTTTAGAGTCTGGTCTTTGAAATATAAAAGAACCTGCAAGAGTTGGTTGACTTTTGAAATAATAAAAAAAAAAAATCCCCATCACTTCTCTTATGAGTTGTTTTCTACCACTTAGAGCTCCTCTGATGGCTTTGATTTGCTGGCTTTTGAGTCCATCTCCCATCACCATGCTGTCTGTGCTTTTTTTTTTGTTATCACAAATAATATGCAGACAACACTACATGAGTGGGCATGGTGCTGAAAAGTCAGGACCGAAAGTCAGGAAACTGGAGTGTTCTGATGGTTCTACCAATTGGCCTTGATCTTATTGCTTTTCTTGTACCTCCATTTCTTTTCTTTATTTTAAAAGATTGTATATATCTTTTTGACAGAGAGATCACAAGTAGGCAGAGAGGCAGGCAGGGGAGGGGGAAGCAGGCTCCCTGCTGAGCAGAGTGCCCAATGTGGGGGCTCCATCCCAGGACCCTGGGATCATGACCTGAGCCGAAGGCAGAAGCCTAACCCACTGAGCCACCCAGGTGCCCCGGTACCTCCATTTCTTAACTTTGTAAGACAGGTGGCACATTTCTTCTCTTGGGTTTCATGGAGACATTGCTCAGATAAGTAAATTAATACTTTCAGAGCAGCTTAATCAAAGTAGCTATTAATATCATAATTATATATGGTGATGAGTATAATTGCCAGCTTTTGATGATAAAGGTGCAGTGAGCCTGATCTGGGGGTGCTCTGCTCCTGGCCCGTGTGTGCTGCTGTGGGAAGAGAATGAAGACACTTTCTCTTTCATGCTCATTTTAATTTGGTAGAATTTTGCTTTGCCTTTTTTTTACCCCCAATGTGTTGGATGCTCTTTGCTGCCCCCTTGCTCTCTGCCCATCCGTTCCCAGAGTAACCATTCCAGCCGCGTGCGTGAGTGTCTTATTTTCAACAAGAGAGGGCAATGGGGCTATATGTTATAAATTGTCTTGTGATTTGTTGTCTTTTGTATTTTGTTTTGTTGGTATTTTTAACATAATATTCTCGGAGATCTTTCCGTACCACTGTATACATGTATGTGAGCCAGTCTGTCATTTAAAAAAAAATCAGCTGTGGGGCACCTGGGTGGCTCAGTCAGTTAAGCACCTACCTTTGGCTCAGGTCATGATCCAGGGGTCCTGGATTTGAGCTCCACATCGGGCTCCCTTTTCAGTGGGGCGTCTGCTTCTCCCTCTGCCCCTTTACCCCTGACCCCTCTCATGTTTTCTTTCACTCGGGCGCTCTCTCAAAGCAATAAATAAAATCTTTTTAAAAAAAATATGCAGCTGATTTTTTAAAATTATTTTTATGTTATTTAATGGGATACATACAATCCTCTTAACAGTCTCTTGATGGGTTTTTGGGGAACGTAATAGACTCTTGTTAAAGCCCTTGTTATGGCGTGAAGTGGTAAGACCGGGTGAGATCTAGAATAAGAGTGTCTTCTGAGTCTTGGGCTCTGTGCTTTAGAGTTAATTGCTTAGCTTCTCTATGCTTCAGTTTCTTCTCTTCTTTTCCTTTTCCTTCTTTCTTTTACTTTTTTATTATTTGAGAGAGACACAAGCAGGGGGAGCTGCAGAGGCAGAGAAAGCAGCAGACTCCCGGCTGAGCAGGGAGCCTGTCATGGGGCTCAATCCCAGGACCCTAAGATCATGGCCTGAGCTGAAGGTAGACGCTGAACCAAAAGCCCCCCAGGTGCCTCCCGGGCTTCACTTTCTTATTAAAAAGAGGGATTCGAGCTAAAGGTATTTTTAGATCCTCTCCAACTTCAAATGTTATAAATTCATCTGGAGATCTGTGTACTAGGTATCTGTTCTACATCAAATATCTCACAACTTAGTGTCTTCAAACCACAACCACTTGGCTTACAGTTATGTTGGGCATTCTTTTCTGAACTGAGGTCAGACGATCTCTCCTTTAGGCCCACTTAAGGTGTCTGCAGTCAGTTCACAAATGGGTTGGGTTCGGTATTCCTAGGTGGCCCTGCCCGTGTGTTTGGTGGTTGGTTGGCTGGGCAACTGAAGGATGGGGCAACGCTAATGAACTACGTGTCCCTCATCCTGTAGCAGACCATCTTGGGTCTGTTTACATGTGGCTGTACAGGCTTCCAAATGTAGCAAGAACAGAAGAGGAAAGACCTCTTGAAGCCTTGGTTTGGAACAGACCCAGTGTCCCCTCCTGTGCATTCCATAGGTCAGAGCAAATCACAAGACCACACAGACTCAGGAGGGAGGGAGGTAGACCCCATCTCTTGATGGGAAGAATTGTGGAGTATTGTGGTTGCTTTTTAGACTAGCATAGCCTACAGACTGAGCCTTGGAACAATGAAAGACTGAAGGAAAAAGGAAGGAACAGCCAGAAACTGAACTCAGATTTCAAGGTTTTCCAGTCAGTGATAAGTGCCCTTGGTAAAAAAAACAAAGAGGAGAACAAAACACCTTCCCTTGGACCATTATTATGTATATGCTACGTTGCTCAACACCAGGGCTAAAAAGACAAATTCCACATGGCCAATTTCTGAGGCTGTTTAATGTGGGATTTGATAGTGAAACCAATGAACTATAACAAAAGACAAGTGTTTCTAGTTGAAATAGAAATGCAGTACTCTGCAGTCTTGAAGGAGTGGCCCACCAATTTCATCTGGAGGGTTGGAGAAGACTGTGGTGGGCTGATTCTAGTAGGAGAAATGAGTTGGCATTTATTGAGGAAAGGACCAGAATGGACATGGGAAGAGGTTTACGATTCAACCAGCACAACTGAAGGTCCTGTGCCCTGGAAAGACCAAAGGACTCAAGCCCAGCACAGTCATGGGGTCTGGAAGGCCCAAGTGTAGAAAGTAGATATGATAGTAGATATGATATCACATCATAAATGTGACTGGAAATTGTGACTGGGCCATGCCAAGACGTGCTTCTATTGTCACTGAAAACGATGGGGCCAGACAGGCTGAAGAGTTCCTTTAATGTTTTCTTTTTGATGAAAATAAACCAGTTCAATCTTTCCGCTGAATTTGCCCTTGAATGTTCGGGAAGACAAGAAGGCAGCGTATTTTTTTTTTGTTGTTGTTCTTTCATTTCTGAGGCATTTTTGAGTCTGATACATATATATCCTATAGAAAACATGTTCTGGAGATGGAATATTTACTTCTTATTCAAACTTGGCTGTTTCCAAGATGAGTTGGAAGTACCTGAGAATAGCCGTGAAAGCCTAAGGAAGGGGAATTCTGTCATACTATAATGTACTCAAAATGTGCTCTTTCTCTCAGGTGGCCTAGAAACCGTTCTGGAGACTGCCTGACAGAAGCTATCAACAGCCCGATAGCCACTCCTTCTCTGTTCTTGCCCCTAGGTCCCTTTTTCATTTCATAGCTGTGATGGTCCCAAGCCCTGGGATGCATTGTCCTTGATATGAGCTCCTCATGACTAAGCAGTTTCCTCTTGGCGGGGTATCTGCTTAGCAGTCCCTCTTGTGGGTAGGGATGATCACAATACCCAGTTTTGACCAGTAGATCATAAAGAGAAGGCCGCCAGGAGTAGGGGGAGAATATTTTCATTCTAGTAAAAGGAGAACACTTTAAAAGGAGAAAGTGCCTTGGCCTCATTTCCCTTTCTTCCTACTCTGGGTACTGATCTGTGATGACAAGGCACCTGGAGCTGTGGCGGCCATCTTGTTACCATGAGGGTTTGGGCCAAAGCCACTGCAGAGAGGATACAGAATAGAAGAGTGAAAGGAGCCATTATGCTGACTGTGGACTTCTTGCTGAGTGATAAGGGTGCAGAGTGAACTCTGGACTTTTTGCTGAGTGGTAAGAAGGGTCCTGAAGTTTAGGACACTGTCAGTCAGTTTTCTGTTACTTGCAACCTAGAGAGTTCTAACTGATACACTATTTGTATCCTGATAGGGGGTATAGTTAAGTAAAGAAGAGAAACAAGGTATACCTTTCATCCTATTCCATTTTAATGTGTGGGGCAATAATATCGACCATCTTGCCATGCTTTTAGATGGCCTGACATTCTTGGCTCTTGGCTAGAAATGCTGTTCAGCAGTTTTTGTGTTAATCCTAAAACTTGGGCAGAGAGGTGACAGCAAGGTGCGGGCATGTGGGAGACAGGCATTGCTCCCATCTATTTTGGAGTAAAAGCACAACTAAAGGGATGGGCTTTGGTATGGAAACCAGTTGGTCTTTAAAATGTAGGCTGCTTTTTTGTTTTATTATAATTTCAAAGGATTTTATTTATTTATTTGCCAGAGAGCATGAGTGAGAGCACAAGCAGAGGGGATGGCAGGCACACGGAGAAGCCGCTCCCTGCTGAGCAAGGAGCCCAAAGTGGGACTCGATCCTAGGACCCTGGAATCATGACGTGAGCAAAGGCAGATGCTAAACTGAGTGAGCCACCCAGGCATCTCTTTTGTTTTGTTATTTTGAGAGAGAGAGAGAGAGAGCACACAGTGGGGGAGGGAGGGTTGGGAGGAGAGAGAGAGAATCCTAAGCAGGCTCCACCCCAGTGTGGAACCTGATGCAGGCTCAGTCTCACAACCCTAAGGTGATGAATCAAGAGTCGGATGCTCAACTGACTGAGCCCACCAGGTGCCTCAGCTGCTTTTTGTTTGAAGAACAGTAGGAGGTTTGGGAAGGGTAGAACATGAGTTTTAAATAGGACTGAAGAAAAAGGTCACTGGGTAGACCTAGAACTAAGTAGTGGAACTCAGGTTCTTCATGTTTGAAATCAGAATAATATGGTGTTTTTAACCATGACTTTTTGTACCATGACTTATGTACTTTTATACATAGATATACTGGAACATGCATGTCTGTCTCCTGCGGGTGGGCCCTTAGCTTCTGGATTCTTCTTCCATGTCTCTTCCCATAACTTCTACTGCCCTAGAGGTTGTAATTATTTCCTGATGTGACAGGTGGCTAGACTGCCCCACCTTTCTTTCTTTGGTTGTTCTTTTTGCTCTTCTATCTGCTCTATAGCCCATTTTCCAGAAATTAAAATTTATGAGAGAGATTTCTGATGGTTTGACTGGAACTATTTTTTTTTTAAATTTTATTTATCTATTTGACAGAGAGCGATCACAAGTAGGCAGAGAGGCAGGCAGAGAGAGAGAGGCAGGCCTCCTGCGGCGCAGAGAGCCCGATGTGGGGCTGGATCCCAGGACCCTGGGATCATGACCTGAGCTGAAGGCAGAGGCTTTAACCCGCTGAGCCACCCAGGTGCCCCATGACTGGAACTATTTTGTCTCAAAATATACTTTTGTCCCAATAATTCAGTGTGTGTTGGGGGGTCCCTATTTTGACCATTCATTTGGGTGACTTCTTTCTTAGGACAGAGACAGATTGGGGTGGTGACAGTGAGAAGAACAAGGAATGGACAGTCCCTAGTGAGGAAAATGAGGTGAGAACGGTTACCATAGTGTGAGGAATAAAAGAATGAGGACAAGTTAGGATGGCTTGTGCATGGAGGCTGGGCTAGGAGAAGAGAAACCACCCGTGCCTGGGAAGATGGAGTAATAGGGAGAATGAGGCACAGGGTTGGGGGGACCCTGTACCTGAAAGCATTTTATAGAAGATTGGAAATCTGGGTTATTTTGAGGGCAGACCTTGAGGATTCGTGATTCCTCTGAGAACAGGTGACATTTAGAAGATGCAAGTGAGCAAAAGCTCTCAGTGGGGGGAAAAGTGCATACGTAAAACTGAAGATGGGACCTTGGGATTCACCCACAGTTGGATGGTGGAAGATAAATGGAAGACATCATTGAGATAAAGGTTGTGCACTCAGATGCAGAGGAGTTGGCACGGTCTGTCATTCCAGGAGCTTTGAAAGTTGCCAGCACTCACCAGCACCAAAATCTGCAGAGAAATAAAGAAGAGTGATTGGGGAGAAGCCTTTGGATTTTCCCCGAGGAAGGTCAAGAAAGTTGTCTGTTTATATTTAGCCACCCGGATTAGATTAATTGTTCCAAATAGGATTTTAAAAATAGCCATCTCTTCATTATGTCACCATGTAATTGCTTCAGATTTGCCCTCTGCAAGGCATGCATCTCCTCTTCTCAAGGCCTTGACCTCAGTTGTGTAGGATTCCCCTTGGAGTCAAGGAAGTCATGCACAGATGAGCCACTGGGAGCCAAGTGACTGCCATCCAGGGACCGGAAGGAGCCTGCTTGGCTGCTTCTGACAGAGGTTTTGGGATCTCTGAAAAGAATTCGTTTGCTCCTATCTCCAGTTTTCTGGGGCACACACAGAGAATTTAAAATCTGGACATGATATAGTCCTGGCTTTTGCTTTTTAAAAAATTTTTATTTAAATTTTAATATGTGCTGACTGGAACTCATGCTTTGCAGCTCCTTTGGGATAAAGTCTGAGAGAGAACTGCTTCCTACTGGGCTGTGCTCCGTGTGTGTAGTACAGTCTGTGTGATAAGGAAATTCCAGAATAACCTAATTCATTGGATTAACTTTTTCTTATTATAAAAGCAACGTAATTGCATATAAGAAAATTTGGAAAACAGAGGCAAGTACAGCATGGTCTCACCACTCTAAGACCTCCACTGTTAATAATTTGGGGTGGTTTGCCCAAGTATTTTTTATCCTTCTGTGGGGGGACTCACTTCCTATTTTAATAAGAAAATTGGAGCCATTCTTTAGCATGCCTCCCAGTGTTTATCCAGATATATCCTAGGTATATCATTCTGCCTGCATTAGGGGAAATAAGACCAGCCTTATTAAAAAAAAAATATGTTCCATCAACATGGAATAAAGAAAGGAAGTCCTTTCAGGATGGGTAGGATGAAGTGGAGAGAACCAGACAGACGATAGAAGGTTGGCCTGATCCTTAAGCCATTAATCTCTCTCTCTCTCTCTCTCTCTCTCTGAGCTGAAATTCAGATAACCTAAAATAAACATTGAAAAGTGCTCAATTTAGTGAACTGTAGTATATTCACAATGTTATGCAACCACCACTTCTATCCAGCTCCAAGATATTTTCCTTACCCCAAAATAAAGCCCTGTAACCATTCCCTCAGTCCCTGACAACCACCAGTTTGCTTCTTATTTCTGTGGTTTTTATCTGTTTTGGATATTCCAGATAAAGGCAGTTATACAATGTGACTTTTTGAGTCTGACTTTCATCTGGCATAATGTTTTTGAGTTCAGCCACATTGGAGCAAGTATGACTACTTCATTCCTTTTTATGGCCGAATAATAATTCATTGTATGGAAAAACCACATGAATGTTTATCTATTCATCAGTTGATGGGTATTTGAGTTTTTCCTTCCTTTTGGCTGTTGTGAATAATGCTGCTGTTGTTCATGTACTGTTTTTGTTTGAGTGCTTGTTTTCAGTTCTCTTGGATGAGATGTCGATCTCGTTCCTCACTCCCTAGGTTGTGAAATACATCGGTTGAGGCAGTCCACTGAGATCATGGCGGCTCATGGTTGGCACTCACACGTTTTGCTTCTTGCAAAGCCCTTCTCTGCTTTACGTTGATTTGGTTGGGATTCCAGAAATGTCACATGGAACCTCTTTTGCCCGATGGGAGGTGATTGGTGTTGACAGGAATCCTAGTTCAGCATCTTATAGGTACAGTGTAAAACCTAAGACAGAATCTCGTCGCTGTTGTCACAATTGCTCATGGTTAAACCAATCTTTTTTTTTTTTTACACATACTTTTTCTGTATTTATTTTTTAAATAATTTTTAATTTTTTTATTAACATATAATGTATTATTAGCCCCAGGGGAACAGGTCTGTGAATCACCAGGTTTACATACTTCACAGCACTCACCATAGCACATGCCTTCCCCAATGTCTGTAACCCAGCCACTCTCTCCTTACTCCCCTCCCCCGAGCAACCCTCAGTTTGGGTTAAACCAGTCTTTTACTGCTCTGCCCGATTGGTGATTCTAGTTCCATAGCCCCAGATCCTGGAGTCCCTGTCATTACCTTGTCTGCTCTCTATCTGCTGAGACAGGGCATGAGAACTTGTGGTTGCTGCCTTTCAGATCTGACAATCCAGGGCTAGCAGTGACCATGGAGCTGTTAACCATGTGACCCCCATGAGCACTGGGTACATGTTCTAGAAACTCATAACCATGAACTTTTTTTTTTTTTTTTTTTAATCAGTTCTGCTCTGTTTACAGTGTCTAGATTGGGCTCTTGTCTGGAAACCTATCTATGTATTCCTCAGTCTAGTTCTTGAAAGATTGGAGGAGGCAATGAAACTTGACATCATGCCAATTGGAACTTTAGCCATAGAGAGTAAATCTAGATGGGCAGGAAAAGAAGAGGACCAACAGATACGGGATGACAGAAAGCAAGCGTACCACTTTGGTTACTGTTTTACACCCAGTGAAACAACGTGTTCCCATGTTTTAGGTAGGTTCCCCCAGAAAGTGGAGCCTGGAGGTGGTGAAGGCTTGAGTGTAGGAACGTGATCGCAGGCAAGTGGAGGGTAGGGAGATCCAGAAGTGTGAAAAAGGGGAAGAGACAAAGGAAGCCCAAACCTTTTGTGCTAGTTCTGTTGGGGGCTATTAAAGCAGAATCCCACTGGCCACCCTTATAGGAACCATATGGACTGTGTTTCGGAACTCTCCACCCTGTGTACCGAAGATGGCGTTACTATCCACTGGTTTCTCACTTCCATTGATCAACCTGTGGGGTTAACTCTCACTTTTACTTCCAGGTTTGCTCTTGGTCTTGTTCTTGAAAGTCCATCCCAAATGATTTTCCAAATTGGCTTGCAGAGAGCAGCCCCAGGTCAGAAGGCAGGAGGGTAGACTGTATAGCCATGGCCTGGGGCTCATGTCTGGGCACTGCCTGGTTGCCTTAGCAGGCACTGGACATCGAAGGTGGACAGAGGGGGTGTGAGACAGGGCACATGTGTGTCTGGCACGTGTAATTTCCGTCTTTCTTTTGGAGGCCCCCACTTCCTCTCCCAGAGCTTTAGGAATATCATAATCCAGCCATGGGGAAGTTTCTCAGCTTGGCTCCTCACAAGGTCATATATTTCTTCCAGTCTCCTCACCCTCTTGTTTTTCTCCCATTAGTCATTTTGATGGAACGAGGCCAGTTTATCTGCTGGAGTTAAGGCCACTACTAAATCTGTTAAAGCTGTAGGCATCCAATTAGATCTTCATACGAGACCAGACTTTTTTTTTTTTTTTTTAATGTATGATTTCAATTCTTCAGCCAGTAGTAGAATCTCTGGAGATGGGGAGAATTGAGGGGAAACATCTCATGTACTCTCATACAGGGAGGGATGAGTTTAATGTTCTCCTTCATGTCTTCTAGAGTTTGGTTAGGACAGTCACATGCTGGCTCAAACATTTTGAGTCCTAGCAGGAACTGTTGAGTTTCTGAGACCTCCAAAGACTGCCGAGGATCTAAAACCATCTTCCTTCCTGCCCCCAGAGTAGTAACATAGAGCTTACCTGTAACATATACCACTTCTGTAATGAACCCTGGAGTTACTGGCTTAGCTCGTACTTGTGCCAGTTAATTTCTGCCCACTGTCTTCTTGCAGTTCACGCATCGGAAGACAGGCCAGGTCGCTCCAGCATTCTGTCACCCTGCGGCTGAGACTCCAGGAGACGTCGTCTTAGCTCATGATTTGGAGACACTGTCCTTTAATAAAAAACAGTTGGCTAAAGAAGAGAATCATAAACGTGATGTGTGCAAACCTTAAGCCATTTTATTTTTTATTATTTTTTTTTAAATATTTATTTATTTGACAGAGAACACAAGTAGGCACAGAGGCAGACAGAGAGAGAGGGGGAAGCAGCCTCCCTGCTCAGCAGAGAGCCCGATGTGGGGCTTGATCCCAGGACCCTGGAATCATGACCTGAGCCAAAGGCAGAGGCCTTAACCCACTGAGCTACCCAGGCGGCCCACCTTAAGCCATTTTAACTTAAAATCCTCACTCCCCCATCTTCAGATGTCGTTCCAGGTCACTTTCATCAAGCATAGATCAAGTGGTAGAAATCGAACATCGTCTCTTTTGTAGAAAGCGTGTTTCTAATAGGTTATCTATAAACTCCTGTTCAGGTTTCTCCCCCCCCCCCCCCCTTGTTCATTTGTTTCTTAAGTTCCACTCATGAGTGAAATCCTATAGTATTTGTCTTTCTCTGACTTTTTCCACTTAGCGCTGTCAGGGAGGAAGAAACCCTGTCCCCTTTGAAGTCCTTCTAGCTGGACTAAGAATCAAATCAATGTGAGACAGATAAACAGGAGAAAATCAGATTTAATAGGCATACATACAGGGGAATCCAATCCACACAGACGTGGAGATTCCAAAGACAGGCAAAATGAGGTGTGTATGCCTTTCTGAATTAAGGAGAAAGGGGGAGACATCTGGAACTTCAGAGGAAAGGAATGCAGAACAGATGTTTGGTAATTAGATGTTTGCCCAGCCATACAGATGGGTCATCCAGTTAAAATTTATGTCTGTTAATAAACTGTATTCTGGGAAAGACCTGTCATTTAGATTCTTCTGTGTGATTAAGGGAGGACAGAAGTTTCTCTTAAGCCCACAGGGTGTCCAATGCCTTCGGTTCAAGAGAATCCACATGTTGAAATGGCACATTCTGGGAGTGCCTGTCCAGAACCCTACAGCATTCTACTCTCTAGTTCCATCCATCTTTTTTTTTTTTTTTTTAAAGATTTTATTTATTTATTTGATAGAGATCACAAGTAGGCAGAGAGGCAGGCAGAGAGAGAGGGGGAAGCAGGTTCCCTGCCGAGCAGACAGCCCGATGCAGGGCTCGATCCCAGGACCCTGGGATCATGACCTGAGCCGAAGGCAGAGGCTTAACCCACTGAGACACCCAGGTGCCCCTCTAGTTCCATCTGTCTTGTTGTCCATGGCAAGACTTCATTCTTTTTTTAATGGCTGCTTTGTGTTCTGTTGTATTTGTATACCACATCTTTGTCCCTTCATCTATCCATGGACAGTTGGGCTACTTCCATATTTTGGCTGTTGTACATCGTGCTGCCATAAACATAGGGGCACATATGGCTTTTCAAATTAGTGTTTTTGTCTTCTTTGGGTAAATACCCAGCAGAGGAATTACTGGATCATATGGATCAAATTCTGTCTTTAACTTTTTGAGGAATCTCCATACTGTTTTCCACAGTGGCTGCACCAGTTTGCATTCCCACCAACCATACATGAGGGCTCTCCTTTCTCCACAGCTTCACCAACACCTGTTGTTTCTTGTACTGTTGATTTTTAGCCCTTCTGATAGGTGTGAGGTGACGTCTCATCATAGTTGTGATTTGCATTTCCCTGATGACGAGTGGCGCCGAGCATCTTTTCATGTGTCTGTTGGCCATCTGGATGTCTTCTTTGAAGACTGTTCACATCTTCTGTTCATCTTTAATTGGATTATTTTTTGGGTGTTCAGTTGTATCTGCTTGGGTTTCTTTAAAGAACAGGGCAAGCTCATTATGGAATCCTAGGTTTTTATAAATGGTTTCTATTCTTGTATGGTTGTCCTGCCCACACCTAATTCTATAGCAGTTCCTAGCATCGCTTTTCTATTGATGTTTTTCGGGTTATGCGGCTTAGTTGCATAAAGACAGTCATTCTTCATGTTTATATTTTATCAGTTTATTATTTAAATGATGCAGTTAAAACAGTAAGTACACTAGCATAAGCAGAGTCAGGTCTTAGTACAGTTGGCCCTTTGTAGATACCTCGCTCTGCTGGTCGGGGTACAAGCGTGTAGGCATAACCCGAGAGAGATAAGCCACAGGCAATCATCAGTCCTTTGTGTGCATGTCCGTGGTGTTTATGGAAGGCATGAAAAACAGTGGGAAATCTAATCAGTTGGTTAAACTGGGACATTGAAAGCATCTGTATAACTTTTCTAACTTTGCTACTTGATACCCTGAGATTGGGCAGTGCAAATATCCTCACCTATAATACGATCTAAACCTCTTTGGGTTGCCTCTAATGACTCCATTGAGACACTTCCTGCATGGAAATTATTGACACCAGTGGAGGTCCATTGGGCTTTCCAACTTTGCCAGATAATTATATGACAGGCCGGATTATGTCAAATTCAGTGATTGGAATGACAAGGGGCCTAGTCCTTAAGCCATTTACTCTTCTAATGATTCCCTGTTGTTAATTCTTTGGTAAAAATTGAGACCTCTGAGAGTTAAAAAAAAAAAAAAAATTCAACCTGTTAATTTGAAGATCTAATTGGCTTTATTAAGAGATCCATGAACCAGGCAGCAGCCCGTCAAGCAAGTAGAAGGGAGCTCCAAGGAATTGGACAAGCTGGAAAGGTTTTACAGAAAGGAGGATGAAGCAAAGAGTTTTTAGCAAAAGAAAGAAAAGGACTTTCTTGGCCAGAGAGGGTTTTGATTATATAGATTACCTCACTCAAGCCCATCACGAAATTTCAGATCGACTTTGGAAAGGTCATATCCCCCCCCCCCCATAGGTTGAAACTGTAATTAAGTCTTGGTTTCCTGTCTTGGAGGGTAAACGTTGCCAACCTGGGCTTGCTTTATCTTTTTTTAAAAGATTTTATTTATTTGTTTACTTGACAGAGAGATCGCAAGTAGGCAGAGAGAAAGGGGGAAGCAGGCTCCCTGCTGAGCAGACAGCCTGATGTGGGGCTCAATTCCAGGACCCTGAGATCATGACCTGAACCAAAGGCAGAGGCTTAACCCCCGAGCCACCCAGGAGCCCCTGCTTTAGCTTTTTTAACAGAGTGAATCAGGTTCTTTCCTTTGTGATCCAGAAATTAATTGCAAGCAAAAAAAGAAAGAAAAAAGAAAAAAAATATATGTTTTTTGGTTGGCTCTGTATACATGTTAAGTGTTTTGTCTGGATTCTTAAAAATCCAAAACACAAAATCTAAATTCCTTCATGTTTAAAAATAAGCCTCGCATAGTGTTAGCATAAGCTTTCAAACCTGTGGTTTATTTCTGCTCTGGCAAGAAGTGCCTTAGGGAGAATTAAGGAAGGGCCATGCAGATGTATGATACACCTGTGTGTTACATACATATGAAAAGTGCAGCAGGAAAGAGGAAGGCAAATACTAATCGCTCCTTTTTTTTTTTTTTTAAGATTTTTTATTTATTTGACAGACAGAAATCACAAGTAGGCAGAGAGAGAGGAGGAAGCAGGCTCCCCGCTGAGCAGAGAGCCTGATGCAGGGCTTGATCCTAGGACTCTGGGATCATGACCTGAGCCGAAGGCAGAGGCTTTAACCCACTGAGCCACCCAGGTGCCCCAACACTAATCACTTCTAAGGGTCTGGTCCAATAAAGGATTTGCAGGAAACTTCCTAATTGATGCATTGGCTTTATAAGGTTTCTGCTGCTTCCTGTGGCTCTCACCGCCCCTCTGCCCCCCACCAGAGTGGGTTAGTAGGGGGCTATTTACTGATTGCCTGAGTTATTAGCTAATCTTGCATTTCTGTCTTAACCTCACCAGTAATACCAAGCCTGGAAGAAGTAATTAGTGGGATTTATTGCACAGATCCTGTTGGATTCTGTGTGCACCTGAGGCATGTTGACGAGGTTTAATTTTTTTAGTGGGAAGCATTTTGAGACACAAGTAGGACCCCTTTTGAGCTTCAAGTTTCTGCGCTCGAGCATTTGGAAAGGAGATAATAATCTCTTCTAAATAGATAAGAGTGCTTCTGTCAGAGATTAGTTATTGATTATAAGAAAATCAAATTTGCTTTTTAAAATGTTCTGTCTTAGAGTTGCCTTGGACTTTTCATCCCCATGGCTGGTTTGACCCACTGGTAGGTGACAGAAGTTTAAACATGAAATAAGAGCCCTTCCCTCCACCCCCCCCCCATTAGAGAGTGATCATTTATAGAATTCCTTGGCATGTGGTCTCCTTTTGTTCCGTGATTCATTTCAGGCATAAAATATCTTCTGGCTCGATTATACGGAGACGTGAGAAGAAAAAGAATAGAATAAATCATGAAATGGCCATCTTCAGGGCAGCAGTAATACAATTTTACCATGAAAATTATCCAATAGAGATGATACATGTTGTGTAGACATATGTAAATTGTATGCAAATAACAATTTAATACATGAGCCAATTTGAACAATGGGTTCCAGTAAGCTTCCCTGAGGAAGGAAGCTTATTGGAACCCATTGTTCATATTGGCTCATCATTCTGAGTGTGTGAATGAGCCCCAGGTGATACCAGGGTACTCTGGCTTTGCCCAGCAATTGTTTGTAATTTCTAAATCAGGAGCTTACCTTTCCAGTCCGTTACCTCTCTGACCTCAATTCCTACTTCTTTATGCCTTGCTCATTTCCACTCTGGCCATGCTTTCCTCCTTGCTCAAACATGCCAGATAGACTTCTACCCCAGGGCCTTTGTACCTGTTGAGTTACTACATACAATGCTATTTCCCAGATGTCAGCATAGCTCACTCCTTGGCTTCATTCAGGTCTTTAAATCAAATGTCACGGTTTCATGAGGGTTTCTCTCCCCACTTATGGAAAACTGGAAAGCCTTCCCATCTTTCTTGTTGTCTGCTTTATGTTAATATATATTGTTCCTGCTTTTTATTATTGTATGTATATATCTAAAACAGTTTCTATTTTCCCGATTTATTTATTTATTTTGGTCTCTTTGCCTCACCAGGATGCCACTTTCCCGAAGGCAGGGATATTTGTCTTTTCGTTCAGTGTTACAGCTCTGTCAGTGCCTGGCACATAGTAGATGCCTGGGAAATACTTACAGATAGCTCTGAATAATGTGTGTTGGTTGATATTGTACCAGGTTTCCTTTTTGTACATTTTGTGTTTGTGTATAATTGTGTGTGATTTATCTTTTCCAGACTCTTCCTCTTGGAAAAGGGGAGGAGTTATCAGTGAATCATTGTTAGTATTTTTTAAAAATTAGCTTTGCAGGGAAGGAGCAGTGGTTTAACCGGTTGTTGGAAGGTGAGGTTGGTGGAGGGCTCATTGCTCTGTCTTCATTGTGTTCCTAGCATTTGCAAGGTGAGGTCCTGTATCAGTTTTCACGGGGTACACAGTGGCTGTTAGTCAGAAGCTCTGGCCCGGGGGCTGTCACAAGTTAGGGGAGACAGTAGGACACGGAGGGAGATGTGTGGATAAAACACATTAAGTGCTGTGAGAGTTGGGCACTGTATCTTATCTTTGACATCTGTAGATGTATGATCCATCAAACATTGGCCTTGTTATGGGTAATTAAACATTTAAAGAATTTGAAGTATTAGCTTCATGTAGCTTTGGCTTAATGAGCTTATTGTTTTAAGTATTTGAGAATTGGTATGCACTATGGGACTTTGAAATTAAAAAGTCGTTTTTCCCCCCAAAATGCTAACTGAGCTGTCAGTCATGGTGTTCTGTAAAGAATTGTGCTGTTTGGGACCTCAGTTGAAGAGAATGGGTGAATCACATCTAGGCACTCAGTGTAGTGTCATGGCCAAGAGCATGGCCTTGGGGAACAGCTGCCCTGAATTTGAATCCCTGCCCCCTGATTTATTAGATTTATGAGCTGCATGACCTGGGGACAGAGATGATTCTTTCTGTGCCTCATTTTCCTCATCTACGAAATGGCAATTTTAGTACCTACCTTACGAGATTATGAACAGGGTTAAATTATTTTTTTTTGGGGGGGGGGTTAAATGATTTAAAGTGTGTATATATTAAGACAGTTTATGGTCCATAGTTCATTCACATGATACTTATAAGTATACTTATAATTAAAGTTATTGCCATCATTATTGGATTATGGCAAACTTACCAGTCCCAACAAGGCCTTTTATTAAAAAAAAAAAAAAAAAAAAAAAACTTTTTAAGAACTCTTATAGTTGTTTTCCTTCCTTTTTCCCCTGCTCCCATCCCCCTCTTCTTCCTTAGCACCAATGCCTTGGCTCTGCATGGGTCTTTTCCTGTATCTGTGTTTTAAATCTGTGGCCATTACATCGTCCTGCAGATCTTGTCCTTTTTAGACTTTTCTAACTTAGCAGTAGGTTTTATCGGTGTTGCTGTACCTATCTCTATGTCATTACTTCTAACTGATGGGTGTATATTTACTGTGTGTGCAGTCCATGTTTAATTTATACAAACTCTTACTCATGTACGCCTGACTTGCCTCAGACTCCCCACCCTCAACAGTGAACATCTTTGAACATATCCTTGTATATACAGGCAACTGTGAGCATGTTTGTTGTGTACCTGCCAGTAGAAATCTTCAGGGTCATAGGAACGTGCATATATTTTCATTAAATTCTGCTGTATTGCTACTGAAATGGCTGTACCAGTCTTTCCCACTAGAGTGCAAGAGGTTCCAGAATCTTTACACCCTTGCCATTCCTTGGTGCTGTTTTACTCTTTAATTTTTGGTAAATCTGGTGGTTGTGAAATCTAGCTATTTTAAATGTATTTCTCTGATTACCTTGATATACTTGGTAAGCATGCATCTTTCTTTTTCGGTATATTGCCTGTTCTTATCCTTTGTCTGTTTTTTATAGTGTTGTCTGGTTTGTATTTGTAGGAATTCCTTTTATATTCTAGATAGTAATCTGTCTTCTCGCAGTCTCCACACATCTGTTAATTTTGTCTAAAATGTCCTTGGTTGAAGAGAAACCCTTATGATGTAGTCAAACCCATCACTCTGTTAAACTTGTGATATGTACTTTTGGTCTTGTAAGGAAAGCTTTTGTACATTCAGAGTTGCACAGACACTCTCTTACATTTCCTTTTGTTATTTTTGTAGTTCTGCTTTTTACGTTTAGATTTTTACCTTTTTTATCTTTGTGTATGATATGAGATTAGAGTCAGCTATGTTTGCTTTCCCCTTATCAGTTACCTCCTTTACTGGTTTATTGGGTTGCTTCTCTAATTACTAACTTTCATATTTTTTAAATATATGCCCTCTTTTCCAGCTTTTAGTCTTGTCTCTTCTTCCTGCCTGAATATCCTATAATCATTACTCATTGTGGCTTTGTTGTTCAATATTTGTATCTGGTAAGATGAGTCTCCTTTTTCAGAATTAACTTGGCCCCTCACAAACCATTATTCTTCCATTTATATACTAGAATAAATCTGTGGCTTTGCTCAAAAAAATCCTACTGGGATTTTTATTAGAATAATTATAATGCAGGAGTACAGATGTCTTTACAATATTAAGTTGTCTTATTCATTTACCTGGTGTGTGTTATCTCTGTTTTCCCCGTACTTTACTGATTTCTCTTCATAGATTTAAAATACCTTTTCCATAAAGGTCTTATGTATTCCTTATTGGATTAATGTCTGTACGATTATAGTTTTTATTGCTATTGTGAATATCTTATTTTCTATTACATTTCCTAGTTATTACTGATACAGAAAAATGTTATGGACTTCTCTAAGTTCATCTAACAACTTTGCTGGAGTTATTTGCTTTCTTTTTCTTTTTTGTAAAATCACATCTATGGCTAGTTACATTTTATTTCTTCCTCTCTTATCCTTCTACCTCTTCTTTTCTTCTTGTCCTGTTTTGTTGGCTTGTGCCTCCAGTACTGTATTAAACAGTGATAGTACTGCAATCCTTATTTCTGAAACTAAAAGCAATGAAGCTAAACATCTTTAAGTATTGGGGGTGTTCTATATTTTTGGCATATAACTAAGTTGTGGAAACTTCTTCCTAGTCCTTGTTCAGAAATGATTTTTTTTTATTAAAATGGCAATTTGGCATTAAAAAGTCTTGGTTTTTTGTTATTTGCAAACAACATCTATAGAGTAAAATTATTTCTTTGAGGATCTGCAATTCCAAGAGAATATAGTATACAATTATCCTTTCAAAGGCCTGTTGTGCGTATATTTTTATGATAGGTGAGTGGGTTGAAGTGTTAGATAAGTAGAAATGTAAAATGGATATCTGCTTTCCTGCTATCAAATATTTTACATCAAACTTTGTGTGACACTCTATTTAAATAACTAGATCCTCATGTAATTGAGAAAGGCCACCTGGAGAGGCTGAGCCTTGAATCAGGCTTTTTTAGTTGAATTTTGAATGACGCTTGTAATGTTATCCTTTTAAGGCTGTTTTTAGATCTATAAAAAGAGAAGACTAGACTGAGTTGTTGGTTTTTTTTTTTTTTCCTTTTCTAAAATTCTATAGTTTTACAGCATGAGAAGAGATGGGCTTGGTCGGTAGAGAAAATCTTCACATTTTCAGAAGAAAGCATCCAAAAGGAGTCTTGGTCCTTGAATTACAAGTTCCCAAACACATTATGTAGAGAGTAGTTGAAAGGAGGGCAGATGTATGGAAGGTTTTGAAGTCACGCATAACTGCTTCTGGGTGGATCTGGAAGATGGTGAGAGCTGGCAGATGTGAGCTGGGGGAGAAGGGTGGTGGGTGGTAAGGGGCCAAGTGCAGGAGACCTGGAAGCTTGATCTAGATGAAGGCTGGCCAGAGCATGGTTAGGGATTCTGGAGTACTGGCTTAGCTGTTAGAGGATTTATTTGCGGGCTGAAAACGTTGAGATACAAGGCAAACTTAAAAATGTCCAGTTTTCTTTTCCTCTATTTACAGGCAATGGAAATACATGCATTTGCTTGCTTTGTTTTTCAAAGATCTGGCATTGGCAGGTATATCAAAGGTTCATGCAGTATGATTAGAAGCAGGCTAGAGACTGCCTCTCTGGAGAAAACTATTCTTTTCCCTTTGCACACTTTGGCACATATTTGTGTGTGTGTGTTAAGAGAGGGTATTGGTATCGTTAGTGGGAAATGTTTATGATATATTATGGATTTTCAGATTAAAATGGAAGAAATTGGGCACCTGGGTGTCTCATTCGGTCAGGCATCTGCCTTCGGCTTCAGTCATGGTCCCAGAGTCCTGGGATCAAGTCCCTCCTCGGGCTCCCTGCTCAGTGGGGAGTCTGCTTCTCCCTCTACCCTTACCTCCTGCTTGTGAGCATCTCTCTCTCTCTCAAATTAATAAAATCTTAAGAAAAATAAAAAAATAAAGTGAAAGAAATTCCCTAGACTTCCTGACCTGGTAACTTAAAGTTTAAACTTTTATTTCTGTAAGAAGACAGGAATTTGGAAAAATAGAGCAAGTGAAGTATACTTTTTGAAATGTTAACCATGGGAATGAACTTGGAAAATAACCCAGTTTTAAAACCTTTTATTTCTACTTTGGATCTGCTGTAAACTTAGGATCACAGAATATTAAAAAACAAAATCAAAAGCAAATGCAAAGGTCCATACAGCTGTTGAAGCAGGGGAGCGAAGTTCTTATCTTAGGAGTCCAAGAATGAATCTTGTGGATAAAGGAAAGTGAGTAAAACAGTAGAGTTTTATTAAATGGAGATATAGAAAACCCTCTCAGTAGTGAGAGGGGTCCTGACTGGGTTGCCACTGGGGGCTTTTAGGGATGGTCTTTTATAGAAAGCAAACCTGGAAAGTTAAATCCTTTTAACCTCTCTATTGATAGGCACCATTGGGTAAGGACTAGTGATAACACCTTTAATGGTCTACTTCCTTTTTTAGGATCAGGTAATTCTTTGTTGGTCACATGTAGCTGTTATAACAAGAACCCACCTCTGACCCCTAGGACAGGATGGTCTGATTTGTTGACTTATCTCTGGTTTCTTTACACCTCCACATTTTTGGGATTTTTGCTAGCGGGATCCTGGAGACCCCTACTTATCTCTTCCAACCTCCCCCCACCTATCCCTTAGTCATTATTAAGCAAAATAGTGGAATATATTAATTTTAAAAACACCATAAATTTTTGGGGCTGCCAGCTGGCTCAGACCATAGAGCATGTGACTCTTGATCTTAGGGTCATTATTAGTTGAAGACCCATGTTGGGTCTTGAAAAAAAAAATGATACCATTTATTTTCATTTAGATATTGACTAACAGAAAAATGAAATTCTGAATAATTTTAAGGTCCTGAATTGTACTATTTTAAAAACTGTTGGCTTTTCCAGTTTTGGCGATCGAAGTATGCTTACATTTGGAAGAAAAGGAATAAATCACATTTTTTTTCGTTTAGCTTTCACATATTTAGAAAAATGATACCTTGATTTTTTTCTTGTTTGGGGGAAGAGAAAGGAATGTAATGAAAGGCTTTAGTTGGTTGAATTTGTTTTTCAATAATACGCAACCGGGGTGCCTGGGTGGTGGTGTTGGTTGAGAGTCCAACTCTTGGTTTTGGCTCAGTCCTGATCTTAAGGTCATGGGATTGAGTCCTCAGCCTAGAGTCCACTTGAGATCTCTCTCCCTCTTCCTCTGACCCTCCTCCTGCATGCGCTTTCTCTCTAAAATAAATAAATTAAAACAAAACAAAATGCTAGGCGCTTCGTGGCTCAGTCTGTTAAGCATCTGCCTTTGGCTCAGGTCATGATCCCAGGGTCCTGGGATCGAGCCCTGTATCACACTCCCAGCTCAGTGGGGATCCTGCTTCTCCCTCTCCCCATGTTTGTGCCCCCTCTGTCTCTCTCTCTCTCATAAATAAATAAAATCTTTAAGAAAAAAACCAACCATACTAGTTTGGTTTTTCATCTCCCTTGGGCTATTTATTCCGAAATATGGTGTCTTTTCCTGCTTCACTATGACAGAATTCAAGGAAGTGAGGAAAATAGGTTCCAAATTAAATGTCATTTGAATGCTGTTCCAATTAATTGACTTTCAACGATTCTTTTCCATCAGAAAAATTATCTATACAAGGGGTTACCACAAATGTTTATATATTTTCCCCCTTATTCCTTTTCAGCTTTTAAATTTCAGTTTTGACAAGCCTAATTATAAAGTTCTAATATTTGTTTTTAGAGGTTTTTAGGACCAGCAGGTGGTCTTTACAACTTGAGGTTCTGTTTCATTCCAAAATATTAGTGGGAACTTGCCTATTACTTATTTAAGCTAATTCTTTACTTTTAGTATGCATGTAGCATTGGCGTTATCCACAGGCGCTTTAATCTATAATAGATGTATTTTTTAAAATGTGAAATCATATTTTAAAGGTACTTTTTCTCTGAAGCAAACTTTTTTTTTTAGTAATTAGGATGATTATTCTTTATTTTTATTTTAAATTTATTATTTTTTTAAGTTAAGGAAGTGGTAAAACTGTCTGCTTAAAGCAGTGTTGATGAATACAAAAGTCCTTAAGTCCGTGTATATGACTCTGGGACCACTTAATAATCGTTCATCTGTGTTGGTGCGTCAAGTCCTAATTTTAATTTACAAATGATAGTGATGACACTTCATGCTAAGTACGAGGCCTGTGTCCTACTTACGTCTTCTCATTTCATTCTCCAACAACCAGTAAGGTAGGTAATAGTGAAATTTTAGAATTGGGGAAAAAAAAAAAAAAAAGAATTCCAGAGTGAGAGCCCCATGCCCCTTACCAGCCCACCCTGCTCATGAACACTGGAGCTCAGATCTGAACCCAGGCCATTGACTTTTTTTTTTTTTTTTCCTTCCACAGTTTTTGTCTGGTGTGTCAGTTTTATTTTATTTGTTTTTATTAACATATAATGTATTATCTGTTTCAGGGGTGCAGGTCTGTGCTTCCATCAGTCTTACACAATTCACAGCACTCACCATAGCATATACTCTCCCCAATGTCCATCACTCAGTGACCCCACTCCTCCTACCCCTCTCTACTTCAGCAACCCTAATTTTGTTTCCTGAGATTAAGTGTCTCTTATGGTTTGTCTCCCTTTCTGGTTTCATCTTGTTTCATTTTTCCCTCCGTTCCCCTATGATCTTCTGTCTTGTTTCTCAAATTCCTCATATCAGTAAGATCATATGATACTTCTTTTTCTCTGATTGCCTTATTTTGCTTAGCATAATACCCTCTAGTTCTATCCACATCATTGCAGATGGCAAGATTTCATTTCTTTTGATAGCTGCATAGTATTCCATTGTATATATATATATATACCACATCTTCTTTATCCATTCATTTGTGGATGGACATCGAGGTTCTTTCCATAGTTTGGCTATTGTAGACATTGCTGCTGTAAACATTTGGGTGGATGTGTTGCTTCGGATCACTACTTTCGTTATCTTTGGGGTAAACACCCAGTAGTGTGATTGCTGGGTCATAGGGTAGCTCTATTTTCAACTTTTTGAGGAACCTCCATGCTGTTTTCCAGAGTGGCTGCACCAGCTTGCATTCCCACCAACAGTGTAGGAGGGTTCCCCTTTCTCCGCATCCTCGCTAGCATCTCTAGTTTTCTGACTTATTAATTTTAGCCATTCTGACTGATGTGAGGTGGTATCTCATTGTGGTTTTAATTTTATTTCCCTGATCAGGCCATTGACTCTTAACCACTCCCCTCCCACAGCCTCTGGATAGCCCTTCGATTCTGCTGTAAGTTTCCCAGACTGGACTCTGTCTTTCAGCTCCCTGCTTGATTTCCCTTACTGGACATCTTCCTTCTCCCTCTTTTCAGTCGTGCTTTCCTTCATGCTCGTTTTAGCCAGTAAGTACAGAGAGTATGCCTACGTGTCTTCCTTGCACACTTGGGAAATTGCATGGATCTGAGGAAGTAAGCAGGAAAAACCAAGAGGTTGTAAATCCCAAGAAATCCCACTGCGTGTCGAATGTCTGGGCGGGGTCTGAGCCTCAGCACTTTGTCTCACCGGGGGCCCCACTTTCTCTTCTTCAGCTTCACCCCATCTGTCAGGCAGGCGCTGTTTGGGAGAGGGGACACAAGGGCTGATTCTTTGAGGTAAAGGGTACATCTTATTTCCAGAAAGAAAATTACCCTTGATTCCAAATTTTTCACAGATGGTGCACTTGGTTTTTCTAGTTGCTCTCCCTGAATTAAGTATTTGGAGTAAAAACCTGCCCTGTTGTTCCTGATAATGTTTTGTTGTAAAATAGTAGCGGGGATGAGTGTAGGACAGCGAAACACCATCTAAAAACACAGCCTGGAGTTTTCCCCAGGCTGCCTGTGGAAAGAGAGCCTTCTCGTTCCTAGCGATTGTAGTTTGTGGGCTGGTCTCCTTTGTTTCTCCCGGAGCCTGATGACCTATGCAGTGTACCAAGAGTGAGGCTTTTTTTGTTCCTATTTACCCTGAGAGGAGGCACTGGTGTGAATTAAACTGTTGAGAGTACCACAGTTAATGGGAAATTAAAGGTTTTTTCAACTCAGATTTACTGCTTGTGAATTCAAGTGACAGCCATTAAGTAATGATCATGAAGTTATACATTCGCAGTGGAATAATTTGGCTCCTGGGCGAGTTTTCTTGATTTATTACCATTTACAGTGACAGTGCTCCAAGCAAAGGCATCTCTCTGCCACAGTTGTCTTCTTCTCGGATTTCAAATGGGTCCTCATTCTCAGCATCTAGAATTGTTTTCTCCCCCTGCAGTCTTGCAATGCAGTGGCTGACCATAAAGACTCTCCAGTAAGTATTTAATTATATTTCAGACTCCAATCACCACTTTGATCCAGTTTAAAAAAAAAAAAAAAAGAGGTTGCTCCCTGCTTATGATTTTGAACTAAGTGACTTCTTAACATTTAAAAAATCAATATGGCCTTTATTGATCAAGTTTAAGTGATAGAAGGAAAGAAACTTTGGCCATGCAGTTTCCTACTGTGCTAAATGTTTTATGTGCACGATCTAATTTAATCTTCATGATGGCTTTTAAGGTTCAATATTATTTTTCCTTTTTTAAAGATTAGGTAATTGATGCTTAATAAGAAAGCTTAAATAACTCAACTGAAGTCAACACAGCTAGAACCTGGTACAGCTGGGGGAGGGAACCTCAGCTGTGTATCTCAAAAGCCCAGTGAAAAAGCTGCCCTTTCTTGGGTTGGAAATAAGCCTCCCAAACAATCAAAATGTTTTTCAGTAGACTCTTAATGCTTAGGGAAATTCACGGTCATTAAAGGATTAAAGAAATAGCTTCTTTCATCCTCCACACTCCAAGTGAAAACATTAAAGCAGAAAGTAGATGCCTGTTGTATTTCATTGTGATCAAGGTATATGCAATTCTTAGACGAAAAATTCTCCAATTGCCTGTATATAAAGTTATTTAAAAGCAACACACTGCTTTTCAGCTTTGTCTTATTAATTATATCCAAGTTCAATCCAGAGAACTTTTTCAAGCTCCTCTGATGGTTGCAGGGCGATACAAAGTTCTGACTTCTATACTACCTCCCACCCCACTCCCAACCCCATGGCAGCTTGAAAATTACAGATCATTAACATTTAACAGCTTTTAGAGCTGTTGACTGTTACCTGGGGCCCGAAGCTAAGTCTGCTTTGAAGGTGCCAACTTGTCTGGGTTGATTTGTACACTGCTGCCTGTCCCGGTATCCTCCCCCAGTCCTGCTCAGGCTTCAGGTCACACACTCTCTGTGATGAGGTCAGCTCAAGCTCTTCCTCCTTTGGCATTTTCTGGCTCTGTTGCCAAATTAACACCTTGCTCTGCACTTCCTTACTCTGTGTGTGTGTGTGTGTGTGTGTGTGTGTGTGTGTGTGTGTTTCTGTGTGTATCTTCTATCCCCAGCAATACTGTAAGCATCTGTGATAGAAGACTGTCTTGTACATCTTCTGTTTCTCCTGGAGACCACCCGGTAGATATTCTCAAGGGCACACAGTAGGTGTTCAGTAAATACATGGACCCTGAAATTCAGAAGCTGGCCTGAGTTAACATAGCCTTCTTTCAAGTTGGAGGGAAGGATAGGAACATTCAGAATGTAAATTGTATGTAGAATTGAACACATTTTGGATAAGTAATATGTTCACGTGGTTCAAAAGGCAGGAACATAAAAAACCATTGGGAAACAAAAAATCTCCCTTCCTGTCCTTCCTCTCATTCTCTGCTTCTCCACAAATAAGTAACTACTTTTTTAGTTCTGTGTGTCTTCTTCTGGGGTATTTTTCTGTTTTAAACCACTACCTGGGTGGTTCACTTGGTTAGCCATCTGCCTTCATGATCTCAAGGTCATCATCTCAAGGTCATCATCTCAAGGTCCTGGGATCAAGCCCCACATTGGGCTCCCTGCTCAGCAGAGAGTCTGCTTCTCCCTCTCCTTCTGTCACTCTTCCCTGCTTGTGCACTCTCTCTCTCTCTCTCTCTCTCTCTCTCTCAAATAAAGAAATTTAAAAATCTTCAAAAAAGAAACAAATAATTGTAAGTGAATAACAATAAAAATACTCATTTTTCACATTTTGATGCAGAACTTTGCCTACTAGGTGACAGTTCTGGACCTTGCTTTTTTCACTTCTCCAGTGCAGAGATTTTTTTCCAGACCAACTCCTTGAGCCCTTTCATCTCCAAAAATTGAAATGCCATCTTTATCCTACACTGAATGGTTACTGGGGTTATACATTCTTCTAAGATGAAATAAGAACACCACACTAACAAACGGGGATTAATTGGTGGGTAACTTAGGACTTCCAGTCACGCAGCAGACATTTAGTAAGAACCTAATAGATTAGGCAGTCCTGATGGGCCTGGTCTTGGGGATACAAAGATGAGTTTGGAAAAATCTCTTAAGAAGTTAGCTGTACAATGGATATAATCTCCCCGCAGGGGAACAGGAGCAGCAGGGAGGCTGTGGCAGACAGGGAGGGGATGCCCACATCAGGAAACGGACCTGAATCTTAAGGTTCCACTGTTGTTTGCCAGCGTGAGAGTAAGAACATTCTAGAAAGAGGAGCTAATTTATGCACAGACACAGATCTGTATGAGTCTGTGGCCTTTGGAGGGACTCAGTTGCCTCTCATGCTCAATAGAGTAGGGGAAGGGACATGGTCCAAACGAGGTCAGAAGTGTAGTTAATGGTGGTTGTCTCTTTTAAGTGCCTGGGGGCCTTGGACATGTTGTGTTGCTGTACCTCCCCCATTCCTCCATCCCTTTAAGTAGACAAAGGGGAAAGATGAAGAGAAGAGGTCCCAGATAAATGGAAGCCAACCCCTAGCTGTGTTCTGCACGTCGGTTGCTGAGTTTTGACACCTGTTGCTTATTCTAGACGACTCCAAGTTCCCGAAGCCGCAGTCTCACTTTGCTCCCCCATGGAACGCCCAATCCTGCATCTCCCTGTAGCCAGAGACACCTCGGCGCGGGGGCCCCCGGTGTTGTCACAATCACGCATCACAAGTCGCCTGCAGCTGCCCGAAGAGCCAAGAGTCAGTATCCTGGCCAGCTTCATGAAGTCAGAGAGGTAGGCTTTGCTCTCCTACTAGGTTGAGTGGTCCCTGGGCGCTGAGGGCCACTACCACTGGGCTGCCAACTTCCCTTCCCTTGTATCATCTAGATTATGAAGAGATGACCCCCAGCGCGCCTCCCAGCCACACAACCATGACGGTGTTGCTTCCCGCTTATAGAGAAAATCGTTTGTTTCTGTGTGAGGTGAGGTGAAGTGAGGTGTTCAGGAAACCTTTGAGAGCTTAGAAAGCAGGGAAAGCCAGCCCACAGACACAGGGGTACAAGTTGAAGTCAAGTCAAAGTCTCCATGCTCATGGCAGAGCCTAGACAGTACATGGTCAAGGGTGGCTGGGAAATAACAGGTTCTGAATCTCAGGATGTGTGAGACCTTTTTTCAGCCTTGCCTCACTCATGAGGTGCCTCCCTTGGTCTTCCTATCACAGACCACTCTCAGCAGAGTGCTGGGTCGTGAAGGAGCACTGTCCTTCGAGTTGGAAGACTGTTATTTGGAAGTGAGTCTTGCAAAGCTTTGAACCTGAGTTTCTGCCTCTGTAGGATGGAAAGAACCCAGGCCTTCCCCTCCTCTCAAGGGAGATTTGAGGCTCATTGTGATTGTGCACTTGAAAGCCTTTCAGCTGTAAGTGCCTTATGAACCTATGGAGGACTATGCTTTGTTTTTACTTTTGACCCACTGGGGAGTCATCAGTTTGGGCATCCCACTTTCTTCGTGTTCATGTCATGGTTTGCCACTGTCCTCAGGAATGGACTCTATGAAGTGAATGACCGTGGTCTTGGGTGCCTAACATGTGTGGAGACTTGTGGCCCTGCGGCTGGCCTGTGGGCGGACCAGCCCTTACTCTGAGGGAAGCAGCGGGGCGCTGGCTCATGGTGAGGTGCACGGTGGGCCTCCTAGCATAGGGTCTGATTGCTCAAGTCAGCACGCCGCTCATTTTCTTTTCTAAATGTCACAAGCTAAGTAGTGCTGGGTCCGCCCGCTGTCTTGGTCTGACTCTGGCCCAGGACAGAAAATCTGACCTCTTCTGAGCCAAATCCGTAGATGCCTATGAAAGACTTATTTTTCCTGATGGATTTACACATGCCTGTGCTCTCTCTTGCCTAATAAAGAGAAGAAACAGAGTCAAATGCTACCTTTGATACAGTCACCCTGATTTTTTTTTTTTTTAATGATGTTTCATTCTGAGCTTAACCTTGACACACTGGATGATATGAGGAAAGGTCGTGCACTTGTATTTTTCAGTTTTCATAGCATCTTAAGAAAAACTGTATTAGAGAAACACTTCATACCCAAAGCAGAACAGAAGAGTGGCACCCTTCACTCAGCGTCAGCAGTTCCAACTTTCTGTTGTTCTCGTTCATGTTTTCCCTCTACCACCTTTTTTTTTCCTTGCGCTGAAGTATTTCAAGGAAATCATAAATGTTATATCATTTTTATCATTGCCAGTAAATGCTTTAATATTATCTAACAAATAAGGACTTAAAAAAAAAAAAAACCACCAACAACTTGACCACAACACCACCATAGTCGCTTTTATGTAAACCTCACTGTGGGTATTTTTGCAAGTATGTTAGAGATGAGAACCTTAAAAAAAAAAAAAAAGAAAGAAAATAGAAAAAAGGCAGGTTGAAAGTTCATGGCATTGTGCGAATTCTTTTGTGATGACTGTCTGATAGACTTACTCTTACATGTGATGCTAGGAAGCCTGGAGTATGTGGAAAAAAGTGGGGGTGTTTGCATGGAATGAGCTGTGGCCTGAATAAAAGTTGAGGAACTTGGCTTAATTTTTAGTAGCACATGATGCAATTTAATGCCCCAATCTTTTCTTCCTCCATTTTTAAGAAGTTGTTTTTAAAAGAATAAAAGTGTGTTCTTGAAGCATAGGCATGTAAAAATAATTAGTAAAATATATAATGCAAGTACATGTTGCACAAGAAGTCAAAAGAAGAAAATCAGAATTACCCATAGTCCTATCTCCTTTCAGATAACCATTATTTAAGCTTTCAGTGGATTTACTTTTGGGTTATTTTTTCTGTATGTTTCATGTACAGATAAGTAAAACTTACATAGTATGATCTAAAGTTCATCAATAGTGACATGTGTGCTCCTTTTTTTCTTTATCCTCTTGTTTTCTCTCCATTTTCCACCCCTGAGGGGCAATTATTGAAATTTCCCATGAAGTTTTGTTATATGAAAAATAGGTAAGATGCCTCCATAGCTATATAGTGATTTGATTTTTGTATTCCTGGGTAATCATTTCTTTCTTCAGGCTGTTGCTTTTGTCTGATAATCTTTCTTGCTGAAATCTAATTTTAAGTGAGCTTGTTGAGACGTATATATCAACATTGGCAGTTGAGAGAATTGTGGGGTGCTGAACACCTCTGAGGGAAGAGTTAAAAGTTCCAATTCTCTGATATCCTGTCCAGCTTCCTTCCTGGTTAGAGAATGGTAGCTGTTTGATGACATCTCTGTCATTTTATGATGTGGACAGATCCACCTTGGGAACAATCAGAGATAATTTCACTCATACCAGGAAGTTCTTCAGTTTTAAAAGTATATTAATTTCAGAGTATAAAGGCCTTGGCTCTGGATTCCACTGTATTTATCTATAAAATAACTAGAGGAAAATGGAATAGCATTTTTAACCCAGCTGTATAGGGAATATAAACTTAGGACCACTGAAGCAATGAAGAAAATTGTCATATATAAGACAGATGTGCCCGAGTATTTGAAGAGGAAAAAGAAAAATAGCCTGGCCAGAGGCAGTAGAATATTAAATGAAATTCCATAGCATGGGTGAAGGTAATGGGACAGTTTAAAAGACTAAATGGTTATCATCCAAAATATAAAGAATTGAGATCTCAAAGCTCAGTACCGAAAATCCTCACTAGAAGTGGTCAGGAGAGATGAATATAGGGAATTTGAAACACAGGCATATCCCTGTTAGCAATTTAAGAAATGAAAATTAGGGCTACTTTGCCTAATCAGAACTAAATATGGCCCATTATAGGTTATGGTGTTAAGAAATACTGGTAGTGTTGCATGTTGTCTTTTTGCTACAGCCTGGAGATCTATAATAAGAATTAAACACAAAACAGAGCTGTTCATGGCCATTGACCCATAAATTCCCCACTGAGAACTATATGCTGAGGAACTAGTCCACGGGATTGGGGTGGGAGGAAGAGCGTTAATTTGGGTAAAGTTATTCCTAATAATAAAGTAATAGATCCAACACAAAACATCATGGAAATGACAAAACAAACAATAATTCACATCAGATACTGAATTACCAGGTAGCAACTTAAGATAAAAGTCATGTGTAAGAGGGGCACCTGGCTGGCTCAGTCGGTAGAGCATGTAACTCTTGATCTCATGAGTCATGAGTTCAAGCCCCACGTTGGGTGTGGAGCCTACTCAAAAAAAAAAAAAAAAAAGAAAAAGAAAAAGAAAGAAACAGTCATGTGTAAGTATTATGACTACATGGACTTGTGTAGGAAATAAGAAATCAGGATACAGAATAATATGTGCACATTGGACCCCATGTCCCTCTTAATAAAGTCCAGAAATTGTTTAGAACTGGCAGTTCCGGAATTTGGATTTTACTTGCAAACTAAAATGTACAAGTAGAATTTGGGGAGGAACATGATGCTGCAACTATTAAATTTTGACCAGCAAGGACGTTTTTAAAGCACAGTGACAGTCTGTGACTACTACCATCTCGGAAAAGCACGTTGAACGCCCCCTCCCCTGCCATCTCCAAGGCGTGTAGTCTCTGAATAAAGAGCCATTCATTGCTCTGAATAAATTTAGTTTAATGAAAAACATACTGAATTTCACCCATTACTAATATTTTATCTTGAATTGGAAGAGTATTATTCATCATGGATTGATTCTAGCCTATGAATCTGTGTTTTTTAAACCATTGATCACCACTGGCTTTTTTTTTTTTTTCCCTCATCCTATCACCCTCTTACTCCTTGCTGTCCATTGAATAAAGGTTGTACTCTTGAGCACCGCAAACAAGGCCTTCCATAGTCTGTCCATCTCCGTGTCCTGCTCTCAGCATGCCTGCTCATCCCCACCATGTACTTACGGTCTCCCTCTGTTGGGAGGTGTGTTGGCCAAGGAGAGCTTTCTGCCATGAATGAAATACTCTGTACCTTGCATTCTTGTCTAGGACAGCCACCACTTACATGGGGCTAATGAGCTCTTGAAATGTGCTAGTCTGAACTGAGATGTACTGTGAATGTAAAAAGGCACACTAGATTTCCAAGTAGTGCCAGAAAGGGTAAAATGTTTCATTAATACTGTTTTAATACTCCTTGCTTGTAAAAATGAAGATATTTTCTAGGTTCAGTGAAATTGAAGATATTAAAGTATCTTGTCCTTTATTCTCTTAAGTGTGCCTACCGGAAAATTTAAAATTATGTGCCTCTCGTTTGTGGCTTGCGTTGTATTTCTTAGATAGCACTGCCCTCTGTTGTGGGCTTGCTCACTCCGCTCTCCTCTATCTATCTGACAGGTACTGAGTGCCTACTACATGCCAGACTGGATTTTTTGTTTGAGAAAGAGAGCATGTGTGCACGAGCACAAGCTGTGAGTGGGAAGGGACAGAGGGACAAGCAGACTCCCCGCTGACTGTGGATCCCAACAGTGGGGCTTGACCCCAGGACCCGGAGATCACAACCTGAGCCAAAGTCAGACACTTAACTGTCTGAGCCAGCAGGCGCCCAGACTGGATTTTTATGCTAAAAGCCATGTCCGATTCATCTTTGCCTCTTCTAGCCCTGGCACAACTCCTGGGCATGTTGGTTGGACAAACCAACTTGAGGACCCATTCTCTAGCAGGTAGAATTGTTTAGAAACAGACTGTGGAGGCATTCGTGGATTGCTTGGTACCCATACACAGTGGATAGTGACACACAGGGTTTCGTCTGACAATGAGAGCACTGGGTGGGGGGTGGGGTGGGGTGGGTATTCCTGTCTGGGTGCCTAAGGGGAAAGTGACGATGGTGCGAGCCTCTGAATGAGCCACTGGAATTGTTTTATAAATAGGTTCTAAATATTTTTAAAAATCAATTTGAGCCCTCAGCTGCTTAAGTATACGATGACTGAAATTATGGCACTTCCTTACACTAACTTTAATACTTTAGTGACCTGATAATGGGTTTTCACATGGCTTATGTTTATTTAAATGGGCACAAGTTCCACTGGTACAAGTACAATGTGATTTTTATAAAATTCTTGGTTGCTCAGTGCTTGCTTTCTTTTTTAAAGATTTTATTTATTTATTTGACAGAGATCACAAGCAGGCAGAGAGGCAGGCAGAGAGAGAGGAGGAAGCAGGCTCCCCACTGAGCAGATGGCCCAATGTGGGGCTCGATCCCAGGACCCTGGGATCATGACCCGAGCTGAAGGCAAAGGCTTTAACCCACTGAGCCACCCAGGCGCCCCTGCTAGGTGCTTTCTGAAAAAATACAACCCTAGTACATGTTCATACTAGTGCATGTGTATACATAGACATAGGCATACACCCATGAACTGAGCATAAGAGTATGAAGTAGGGAAGTCAAGATGTTTCTTCTTTTCCTAAGTCATTACTGTTTCCTGAAAGTGAGCACTAAAGAAATGATTGGTGTGTCTGCAAACATAAGAGCCTGTCTATGTTTTTATGTACATGTATGGATTTGTGTGCATGTGTGGGGTGATGTGTGGTGTATATGGGTCTTATTTTAACTATTTTCTTCCTTGGATTAGAGTTGAAAATTCTCTAAAGAACATACCTACTAATGAAGTTCTCTTAATACAAATATGGTCAGGGGCTTGGACATACCAAATATTTGAGAAACAGAATAAACTTGGTAGAGCCCAGGTTCTTGTGCCTTTGACCAAATAATGTTTTCATTTGTGACATTTGAGAGTTAAAAAAAAAAAAAAAAACAACCACCAAAAACCAGTTAATTCCACTAGGAGACCACGTCTGGATTCTGTAGCTTGATGACGGAAAAGGTCATGCATGCTGTTGAATTGTAATGGGTATGTGTGAGGCATAAATTAAGTTCAGTGGTAAATTAAGTTTCAGTGGTAATTTATTGACATGTAGGAATTATCCTTCCCTTACACTACTGTTAGCTTGCTTCTAGGCACATACCCTTTTGAAGAGAGAGCTGTGTGTATTGCATTGGTTTACGCTGGGTAGGTAAACTGTATCGAGGCTGTGTCATTTAATATATTTTTAAATAAACCTTCTGGAGTATGATATATTGCAGATGTGTTTATGCAGTTCCTGCTGTGTGAATATGTTTCTCCATGTAATTGCATATTTATTTAATACACATACAAGGGAAGGCCCTTTAATGAAAGCGCCATCTTTATAAATGATACCAGCCCAGTGTTCTCTCCCTTCAGGGTAGTTTGGTTTGATCCTGGTGCACGTGGATGTCATGAATACCTGGATAGAAACCTTGATTCGTGTATAGCCTTTGCTATGGAAGCAGCAACTGTCAAAGATCTCCCTAACGAATTTTATTAGCTGATCAATTTCGAGGTAGCAGTCAGTGCTGGCGGCATTGAACGTGAGCAGTCCCATCACCGGGGAAACTGCATTTAGGGGATAAAGTGCATTTATCCTTTGTGTGAGCAGAACGATTATTTGGAGAAAGAAAAGTCCTGAATTAATTCTTCTGTGCACTTTTTTGGATAAATGATGACAAGTAACCTGTGCATGCATTTTTAGTAGCAATTTGCCATGTTTCAAGGTAGGTCTGCTCCAGACTTCAGTTTTCAAAAATCGTAGTGTGGAGTTAATTGATAGCCATTGTTTCCCAATGTTTTAAAAGCAGTAGAGTGTCATTTGAATAGAAATACTATAGATCCTTACCATGTAAGAACAATGTTTTATGAGTACAGATTTACTTTGGAAGGTAAGATGGGCATTGATGATGATGAAACAAGTTGACTTGGAATAGGGGGAGGATTCACGACTACTGTGGCAATCTTTCATCAGGCTCTGTGTCTCTGCCATTTGAAACAAACGTTTGGGTTGTCCGCGAAATACCTTGGAGGTCCTCTGTTTTGAGTCACTGGATTTTGGCGGTAATAGCATTTCAGGTGAACAATAACACAAGCAAAATGATGAGATAGTGTCCCCAGTCAGCCTTTAACTTGTCTCCCAATCTGCTGCTCTGGAAGAAGGATGGTCTGGTGTCTCAGCTGGCTCAGGGCAGGACTCGCTGGAGTGTCGTCGAAGAGGGGGGAGGCTGGACGCAGACTTAACCACAGAAGACCTAACTGCCTGGTCTCCCAGAAAGTTAGGAGCGTTCATAATTTTCTTTTCCTCGCCATGAGTGTTTGCTTTGTTGAAAGCTAAGTTCTGGCCTAGCTGGTTGTAATGTCAATCCCACTTTTCTTTCAGTCAGTTCTCCTCTTTTTATACATGAGCTGATTCCTTTCAATAAATCTCTTAATACGGATCTCCTACTGGCTCTGTTTCTCAGGTTGAACCCTGGCTGCTATACCTCTTTGTCTTAACCTCCTTAGGCCTCAATTCCCATCTGTAAAATAGGCTCCACCCAATGTGGGGCTCTCACTTGAGTCTCTTGTCAGACTCTTTTATTACTTTGGTACATTTGGAAATTAGGCATTTACTTATTTATTATCTGACATTTCTTGTCCCTCCATATAGAAGTGGTGGTGGTGGTGGTTGTTTTTTCTTAACCTCTTTATTCCTTAGCCCTTAGGACAGCACCTAGCACATAGTAGGTGCTCAATAAAAATTTGAGTAAATGAATGATTTTCCATGAAGGGAATCCTAGCCATTGGGAAACACTCCTTCACTGATTTGGTTAAAACCTTTTGCTGAAGAGGGAGTTTCTTGCTCTGTAGCATATTTTTGGGAGACTCACAGTTCCAGAGCAGGAGCAATGTGGAATTTGGCCCAACTGTATTATGTACTTGTGGAGACTACTTTCCATTATGCCCCAGGCATGCTTGGGTAGTTCTTTCCTTAATCCTTGGTGCACTTTATACCTACCTACATTATTAACAGATATCTTTGTTATAATTATTTTTCTTAATCTCCCCACTAATAGTATAAACTCCTTCTTGAAAGGCATGGATTCATCAGCAATAGTGACAGTTACGTGGACATTGATATTTTGTACTTATGGGGACATCACTCTGTGCCCAGTACCAAAGCTCTGCTGTACTTGCATTATCTTTAGGTTAACTCTTTGAAGTAGATACTATTGTTGTTGTCTCTGTTTTACAGATGTTTTACAGAAACTGAGGCAGAACGAGGGTAAGACAAAAAAAGTGTAGCAGCCAGGGTTCAACCAGAGAAACAGAACCAGTAGGAGATCCATATTAAGATATTATTTGCAAGGAATTGGCTCGTGGGCAGGTTTGGGTCCTGTATAGGCAGGTTCAAGATCACAGGGCAGACGGGAACCCTCAGACACTGTCTGAAGTGAAGATCTCCACATAAAATTGCTACTGCTTCACAGAAGAAATCAGGCCCACCCAGATTTATGTAGGTAGTCTTTCTTACTGAAAGTCAATAGCTTATGGGTTTTAATCACATCTGTAGAACACCTCACAGAAATGGTCAGATGAAGGTTTGATGGAAACCCTGGGTGCTCTCGTCTTGCCAGTTTAAAAAAGAGGGGTGAGGTTTGAGTGGTTCATGCGAGCCAGCTTCCCGAGTTTTGTGCCATAGGACTCCACCATCCCGGCCAAAGCTCTTCAGACCAGCTGTCACCCTTGTCCTGCAGTCTGGCCATTGGAACTTGAGGTGGGCTTAAGTGGGAACTCCAGAGTGAGATTCACCATGCTTTCAGGGCATGAATGGGAAGCACACAGGTGTCAAGAGGTAGAGAAATTAACTGCTGCCAACCGAGTATAAGCACCTAAGTCATGCTTATACAATGGCGGCCTCCCAGAGGTTGCTGTGAGAGCTACTATGGTGTGTTAGTCAGGATTCTCCAGAGAAGTGGAACTGCTGGGGGGGTGTGTAGATGTATATGGATCCTTGAACAACATGGGTTCGAACTGCCCGGGCCCACTTATATGCGGACTTTTTCAATAAACACAGTATAGTAGTAAACATTTTTATGATTTTAATAACAATTTTTCTCTAGTTTATTGTAAGAATATGGTATATAATACATAAAACATACAAAATATGTGTTAATTGCCTATTATTGATAAGGCCTCTGGTCAACAGTAGTTTATTAGTAAAGTTTTGGGGAGTCAAAAGTTACACATGGATTTTCTGCTGTGCAGGAGGTCAGCACCCCTGACCCCTGTGTTATTCAAAGGTTAGCTCTATGTACACAGAGTGAGAGCAGTTTGAGGAACTAGTTCATGTGATTGTGGAGGCTGGCCAATCCAAGATCTAGAGGATAGGCTGGCAGACTGGAGACCAAGGGAAGAGGCAGTGTTACAGTTCAAGTGTGTAGACCATCTCCTAACAGAATGTCCTCTTGCTCAGGGGGGGTTTAGTCTTTTTGTTCTAGTCAGGTCATCAGCTGGTTTGATGAGGACCACTCACATTATGGAGGATGGTCTACTTTGTTCAAAGTCCACCAAAGACCCTCTAACAAAAACATCCAGAATAAAGTTTGTAGAGATGGCTGAGCCATGGTGCACAGATAAGTGAACACAAAATTAATCATAAGCATCCTACACGGTCACCCCATTGTTGTCTTACTGTATGTGTGTGTCCCCTGAGACCCCTGAGCCTGTTTCTGGAAAGCTAACAGACTTTGACTACCACCAGTCATCCCATGCTTGGTTATTGTGCCCACTGTGGGCCCAGTGCTGTGTCTCTGATGTGGGGGATGGAATGCAGCCCTGGCTGTTGGTCAGGGATTTGAGGGGTCTAGGTGGTTGGTTAAGCTAATATGAAAATTATTCGGTACTACAATAGTTAGTGGTGATAGGAATTCGCCAGAAGTAAGGCCAGTGGCAACTAGCTTTTCCTTCATATATACCTATACCTTCTGGGCTCCAAAGCCACCAGGACCCCTAGGAGAGTCACGCTTGGTTGGATTCATCCTCTGGGTTGACTGAATATATGCCTCACAAACTTTTCCACCTGTGATTAGAATATTGAGGAACAGGATTATATGTATAGTGAGGGAAGCTCTCACTATCTCTGAGTGTCTCAGGTTCACAGAAAATTCGTGGTTCAGATACTAGTGAAGCTTTGCAATCAAAAGGAAGCTAACTGGCAGATTATTTTCTGTCACAGTTCTGTGACATAAAAGACTTCAGCCTGTTTTCACTTCATGTGGCAATTTAATACAAGAAGGCTTTCTGTAAGTGCTCTACAGCCTTGAGATAATAATACATTTTGGGTATTGAGTGAGTAGACAAAGGGGGAAGTTGGCCAGGTTCTTCCTTTGGTACTCAAGCCCCCCTCAGAACTTGTGTGTTTTGTGATCTTATTCTTGGTGATTTCTGTGGAGGATGTGGTTCTTTTCTTAGAGGCTCATGGTAGTAGAAGTAAGGCACTGTGGTTACTCCCTTCTCCAACCCCTGTTAGGTATTTGTGTATTTCAAAGTTGTAGGTTAATTACAGGAGTATCCTTAACTACCCACCCCCCTTTTTAAAAACAATTCTTCCTAGTATTTTTTTTTTTTTTAAGATTTTTATTTATTTGAGTTGGGGGGTGGTGGAAAGAGAGAGAGAGAGCAAGCATGAGCTGGGGGGAGGGGCACAGGGAGAGGGAGAAGCAGACTCAGGAGCCAGCGGACTTGGGGGTTGATCCCAGGATCTTGAGATCATGACCTAAGCCAAAGGCAAATGCTTGACTGACTGAGCCACCCAGATGCCCTCCCAACCCCATTTTTTTTTTTTAAGATTTTATTTTTAAGTAATTTCTACATCCAATGTAGGGCTTGAACTCATGAGTCTGACATCAAGAGTCATGTGCTCTTCCAACTGAGCCAGCTACTGACCTTCTCTAGCCACCTCTTCCCCCCCCCGACCCCTACATGACCATGATCATTTTAGTTGCTTTGATCTGAATTTTCTCTCAGTCATTTATTTGAGGGGTCAGGGCAGGGGAATGGAATTTTTCAAGTGGCGAAGTGTTCTATATGGTGGTGGTGATTACACAGCTAGATAAATTTATCAATTACTGAAATATACTTAAATTGGGTTTGTTTTATTGTAGAGTCTCAATAAAGTTGATTTAAAAATTAGTTTCATGTTAACAAAACTAAAACATATTACTGAAATCAGATTTACTTCAATCTCTGACATCATGGTTCAGGATCTACTCCTATATAGTCTAGGTTCTCTATATTTGTGCAGAATATAGAATTTTCCTATTTTACAGCCCCACAATTTAACTTTTTTGTATATTACCTTCTTCAAAACTCATGAATTCAATTCTACCAGCTGTTGAGGGGGACTAGGTCTCTATGTGCTGATATTTGAACTGCTCTTTTTGAAATTTTTTAAAATTGAGGTATAATTGACAATCATATTAGTTTCTTGGGTACAACATAATTTGATGTTTGTATATATTGTGACATGATCACAATAAGTTTAGTTAAGAACTGACACTGTACATACCTAATGGGATGTTTCTTTTTCCTGTGATGAAGACTTTTAAGGTCTATTCTTTGAACAACTTTTAAATATGCAGTACAGTATTATTTTTTTTAAAGTTTATTTAACTAATCTCTACACCCAATCTGGGACTTGAACCCATGGCCCCGAGATTAAGAGTCATATGCTTTTCTGCCTGAGCCAGCCAGGTGCCTGTGCAGTACAGCACATTAACTATAGTTAACCAAGCTGTGTAATACGTCTTATGACTTCGTTTATTTTATGACTGGAAGTTTGTACCCTTTGATCCCCTTTACTCATTTTTCCTACTCCCCACCCCCTGCCTCTGGCAATCACTAGTTTGTTTATCTGTGAGCCTGTTTTTTTGTTTTGTTTTTTAAAGGTTCCACATATAGGTGAGATCATATAATACTTGTCTTTCTTTTTCTGACTTATTTCATTGAGCATAATGCCCTTAGGGTCTGTCCATGTTGTCACAAATGCCAGGATGTCATTCTTTTTTATGGTCAAATACTATTCCTTTACATATTTGTGATATTTATCTACTCACTTGTCAATAGACGCTTAGGCGGTTGTTGTATCTTGGCTATTGTAAATAATGTTGCAGTGAATCTGGGGGTGCAGAAACCTTTTTGAGTTAGTATTTTTGTTTTCTTTGGATAAATAGGAGTGGAATTGCCAGATCATATGGTAGTTCTATTTTTAATTCTTCTATGAGAAACTTCTATGGTGTTTTCCACAGTGGCTGCACCAGCTTATCTTCTCACTAAGAGCACAAAAGGTGTCCCTTTTCTCCACATCCTCTCTAACACCCTTGTCTACTTGATAATAATTATTCTAACATGTGTGAGATGATTCCTCACTGGTTTCTGATTTGCATTTTCCTGATGGTGAGTGACATTTAACATGTTTTCATGTACCTGTTGGTCCTATGTGTATCTTCTTTGTGGAGAAATTCAGATCCTCTGCCTATTTTTTTTTTTTTTTAAGAATTTTTTTTTTTGTTTTGTTTTTTTTTAATCTGACAGATCACAAGTAGGCAGAGAGGCAGGCAGAGAGAGACCGGAGGAGGCAGGCTCCCCGCTGAGCAGAGAGCCCGATGCGGGACTCGATCCCAGGACCCTGAGATCATGACCTGAGCCGAAGGCAGAGGCTTTAACCACTGAGCCACCCAGGCGCCCTCCTCTGCCTATTTTTTAATTGGATTTTTTTAACGATTGAGTTGTATGGGTCCTTTATATATTTTAGATATATAATCAGATATGTGATTTACAGTTACTTTCTTCCATTCAGTAAGTTGCTTTTTTTTTTTTTTTTTTTTATTGCTGATGGTTTACTTTGCTGTCTAGAAGCTTTTTAGCTTGACGTAGTCCCAGTAGTTTAAGTTTGCTTTTGGTGTCAGATTAAAAAATCAGTGTCAAGACTGATGTCTAGGAGATTATTAGCACCTTTGCTTTTCATCTAGGAATTTTTTGGTGTCAGATCTTATGTTTAAGTCTAATACATTTTGAGTTAATTTTTCTGTATAGTTTAAGATAGTAGTCAAGTTTTATTCTTTATTGTTTTGGTCCATGCAGTCCGGTTTTCCCAGCACAATTTATTCAAGGGCCTGTCCTTTCCCCAGTATATATTCTTGGCGCCTTTGTTATAAACTAATTGATCATATAGCTTTGAGTTTATTTCTGGGCTCTGTATTCTCTTCTACTACCTATGTGTCTGTTTTTATGCCAATACCAGACAATTTTGATTACTAGAGCTTTGTAATGTACTTTGAAATCAGGGAACACAGTCCTTCCACGTTTGTTCTTGTTTCTAAAGATTGCTTTGGCTATACAAAGTCTTTTGTGGTTCCATAGAAATTTTAGAACTATATGGGCTATTTCTGTGAAAAATGCCATTGAAATCTTGAAAGGAATTGCATTGAAACTGTAGATTGTGTGGGTAGTAGGGACATCTCAACAATACTTTTTTCTCCAATCATATGCATAGAATATCTTTCCATTTATTTGTGTCTTTTTTGGTTTATCAGCATCTTGTATTCTTTTTCTTTTTAAACACAGCCCTAGGGCCATCTTATCTATTTTGAAAAATTCGTATGACATCTGCACAGAGCAGTTATGTATTATCCATTGAACATCTTAGCTGTAGGATGTGCCACTAAACAGCTCATCTATCCTGCTTCGTGTTCAATTTACCCATCCCCGTACTTAATGCAGCAAAATAAATATCTCTAAGTAGATATCACATCCATCTTCTACGAAGGTTTTTTATTTATATCACTGTTCTTTGCTTCCCAGAGCTACTCTGTTTCCAAAATCTTCCCCTCCCTTCTGGAGGACCTCCTGCTACATTGTAAGATTTTTGGAGAAGGGATTATTTATTATTCTCTATTTCATCCCTTAGAGTACCTATAGTAGTGTTCTGAACTTCACAGTATCTTAAAAATTTTCCCATGAATTAGTGTAGCAATCTACTAACCAATCTCCTCTAACGACCACTTCTTCAATAATTTCCATATGATGCACTTCAATTTGAGCCGATGACTCCTGCATGGATAGAAACATTCTTCTAGAAGGTCATGGCATATTCTGGGCACTGAATGGCCAGAACTGGTGGAATTTGGGGTCTTAGTAGAGGAAAGGGAGTGCCTTCAGAAGAATGCCTCATATGATGGCCCGTTAGTGTCTTTCCCCCTCCTTTTCAGGATTCGCTCTCCCAATACAAAGTCGGACAGCCCGCAGCCCCGTGATAGATAAGGAGCTCTGCTCCTGCGCACAGACTGTAATCTAAGAGTGCCCCTTCCTTCCTCTGTGAATAATGGGCAGGGTTAAATGTTAACATATATTATGGAAGCCCTTTGTAAATGTAAAACCAACAAAGGTAAAGCATTATGTCCCAACCTGTGAGGTAGGGAGGCATGGGTTTGCTTGGAGATAGCAAGTAGATGCTATCTTGCATAATAACTTGGCTAAAGCTACCTCAGGAAGGCTGCGAGACAGCTGTGCCCTGAATCCAGGTGGAGGCCTGAACACTGAATAGCCCTGGAGAGCCCTAAATTCCATTTAATTTCCAGGATGTGTGATTCCAGCCCTAATCAAAACCATGCATCACGGGGCACCTGGCTGGCTCAGTTGGTAGAGCATATGACTGTTCATCTCGAGGGTTGCAGGTTCAAGTCCCACACTGGGCAGAGAGCTTTAAAAAGCAAAACAAAAACTCGAATCTCAGGGCCTTGCACATATCATTATTTGGGTCTTCCCAAGCCTTTTGTTTTTATTTTTTTTTTAAATTTTTTATTGAAAAAACCATACATTTATTTATTTAATTTTGTTTTTAAAGATTTTATTTATTTATTTGACTGAGAGAGAGAGCACGAGTAGGCAGAACAGCAGGCAGAGGGAGAGGGAGAAACAGCCTCTTCCCTAAGCAGGGAGGCCAATGCAGGTCTTGATCCCAGACCTGAGCCAAAGGCAGACATATAACGGACTGAGCCACCCAGGTGCCCCATGGAAAAACTTTTATTTATTGAAGTACAGTTGACATAACATTAGTTTCAGGTGTCCAGTGTAATGACTCGATATTTGTATGTATTGCAAAATGACCACCCTAGAAGTTCATTTAACATCTGTCACCATACCTAGTAACATTTATTTTTTCCTTGTGATGGGAACTTTGCAGATGCATTCTCTTACCTCCTTTCAGATAAGGATACACTTTATTAATGGTCATCGCTATGCTATACATTATAACCCTATGACTTATTCATTAACTGGGGATTTGAACCCCTACATTTTCTCTAGTTCATTTAAAAAAAATTATTTATTTGAGAGAGAGCATGCACAGAGCAGGGTGGGAGGGGTGGAGGCAGAGAGGGAGGGAGAGAAGCAGGCTCCCTGCTGAGCATGGAGCAGAACAACCCTGAGATTGATGACCAGAATCGAAATCAAGACTCGGACACACAACCAACTGAGCCACCCAGGCACTCCTCTCTAGTTCATTTTTAAAGTGTAACATCTTTTACTTCTACCTCTGTATTAGAGATTGAATGTCATAAATAGCCCCGAATATTTATTGTGTAACAAAACATCTCCAAACTTGGCTGCTTTAAACTGTAGTCCTTTAGGTTGCTGAGAAATGGGCCATTTGGTTGGTGGGCAGGGGGTTGGGGGGAGGTGGTTCGGGGCAGGAAGGTCCGGGATAGCCAGGGCCCCTCCCTGTCTTCATGGGTCTTGGGGCCTCTCCACGGGGCTCTCTAGCATGGTGCCTTCAGACTTCTGTGGTAGCTCACGGCCCCAAGATCAAGTGTTTTGAAGACAGGAAGTGGAAATGGGTGCTTTGTTATTCCTGCCATATTTTTGGCTCACAGAACCTGCCTGGATTTACGGGGTAGGGATAGAGATCCTACCCCTTAATTGGAGTAGTGACAAAAAAATTGCGCCCATCTTTAATCTACCAAGTCAGCCATTTGTGTGTCTTTCATATATTAGTGGAGATAAAATAGCCCCATATCCCTTACGTGGTCCTTTGCTTGCAGGATTTGGATTCTTATTGGTTTCCTAAGGCTGCCACAAAAAGTACCACACATTGAGTGACTTAACTTGAATTTATTGTCTCACAAGTCTGGAGGCTAAGAGTTTGAAAGCAGGGTATATGGCAAGACTGGCTCCTTTTGGAGGCTTGCGGGGAGGATATGCTTATTCCTGCCTTTGGTGACAGCTGGTGGTCCTTGGCCTTGCTTGGCTCACAGATGCATTTCTCCAGCATCTGACTCCTTCACATGACCTTCTCCCAGTGCGTCTGTGCCTCTGTCCCTCCTTTTATGAGGCCACTATTACTGGACTTAGGGGCCACCAAGTCCAAGATGACCTCATCATAACTCACTACATCTGCGATGACCTTTGCCCCACTTACAAAAGAAGGCACCTGGCTGGGTCATCGGCTCAAAGACCCTACAGCTTTCTTTAAATCAAAGCTTAATGTCACAGTGAAAAGGACACAGTAGGATTTCTTTCGGCTTATTCTTCCCTCCATTTACTTGCATTCTTTGCTTAATTACTCTCCCAGTGTAAGAATATAGTTCTAAAATAAGTCTGTGAGGAAACATTGCTGTATTTTTATTTTCAGAGGAATTCTTTATGTAATATATTCCTTATTCCTTATATAGGAGCGATTCCAATGTAAAACATGTGATTTACACTAGTTGTCCAGTAGGGATGAAATAAGAATCGTAAAAATAAATAAAAAACTTTGGCCCTATATTTTGGGAGAACAAAAATACAACTTCCATCATTTGAGCACAGATTTTTGTCTCTAACATAAAAATAATTGTCCTGACCTGCTACTATTGGGGAAATCTTTCTTTGCTTTTTCTTTCTTTCTTTCCTATTGTGTAACTGATCCAGCATGTCTGCAGAATAAACATCTATCAGATTAACACTCAGGAAGTGAGAAGGGGAGGAGAGGATTTCTCACTGGCAGAGAAATTATCACAGTAAGGCATGTTATTTAGAATTTACTAACATTTGGGCACATAAATCACAGCAGTCATACCTCATAATTACACAGTGCCTCTCATTTCTGATTCTACAAGGATTTATAGACCAACTTGTGAGATGTGACAGTTGTATTAAACTCTGTTTGGAGTCTGTTGATAGAGATAATTTAAGAACCAGAATTTGGATGAGGGGAAAGCCGCCTTCCAGCCCTTTCTGGGGGGGGAGGTTAGCTGGGATTTGAATTGTGTGTGTGGTAAGAACCTGGCGACTTGAGACTTGCCATCTCTTTACTTTTATTCAGAAGTAGCTTCCATGTTAACTCCTTTAAACAAATCAGAGTTTTGAATTGTTAATAAGTACACATGAGATCAGATTTAGAAGGTACATGTCTGTCTATAGAGATGGGTGTTGGCCGTATGTTGTCAAAGGTCTTACTGACTCCTCTCTCCTAGGTTCCTACTGTGACCAAAGGTGACTACTGCTATCTGCTTTTTGTGTGTTCTATACACGTGTTGGCACATATTTATATGTGCGTATATGTATATTCTTATTTTATGAGAAAAGTCTTGTTTTTAAAAAAAAAAACCCACTGTATTGTATTATATACATTGGTAAATACTTGTTATATCCTGTTAAGAACCTTGCTTTCTTCTACTTGGAGATGGCTTTGTATCCACGCATACAAGAACTTGTTCTTTTTAATGTCCACAGAGTACTCTTCTGTATGGATAAGCCACGACATATTTAGGATTCCTCTCTTGGAAGAGTCTGCTCTAGTCCAAAATCTTGAGTGTGATCTTTCAGACCTGACCACAGGCCATTAGAAAGGCTTTCCCTGTCAGGCCCCATGGGGGGAAAGCTGTCTTCCCACACCAGCCTGGATGCACGGTCTGGAGGGAGTTGCTGCCAAGGACCAGGGACCAGTCATGCGCTGACCTGTGTCTGTGTAGCTGGCCGTGGTACCCTCCTTAGGGGACTGTCTTATGGAGCGGCCCTGGCTAAGGCCCTGCTTCCCAGGCACTTCTCTGAAGATCTGCTCCTGAGGGGAGGCCTGAAGGACACTCCTCTGCACTCAGACTCAGTCCTCAGTCCTTTTCTGCTCTTTGCCCACCACCTCACCCCCAGCCCCAGGCAGTGAGGAGGTCACCTCCTCCACCAGCTACATTGATGTGTCAGACCCTCACCTTGGCTGTTGTATGAGGGAAAATGCTCCCTTTTCCTATTTTGCCTCCTGCCTATACTATTAAAGTAAGTAGATAAAGGCCGAATTGTTCCTTTTGGTTTGGCCTGTTGTCCTGATCTCCTTGTCACCTGACATTTCCGCTCTTGGCACTCTTGATGAACAGGTTAGGGTGTTTCTCGTTTTTCTTTGTTTGTTTGTTTTTGTTTTGTTTGTTTTTGTTTGTTTTTTGCTCTTACAGACCATGCTGAAGGGAAAAATCTATGTCCATGCGCTATTTAATAAAAGTTAAGGTGGATCCTTAGAAGTGGATCATGAATGGAGAATTGCTTGATGGGACCATTTACACCATCCCCAGTGAGGTTTGGGAATGACAGTTTCTTTTACACCCTGTGGACTTGCCATGTTATCAAGCTTTTTTGCGTTTACTAGTTGGCCAGGGGGAAAATGGTATTTCAGAATTTTAATTTCTCTTATTTTTAGTGAGGTGGAACATCATCAGTTAATGTCTGTAGGAACAGTTGTATTTCCTTTTCTGATAACTGTTCCTGTTCTTTACCCATTTTTGTTTAGTATGTATTCCTTATTGATTTATAGAATCTCTTTATATATTAAGGAAATTCATCTTTCCTAATTTGTCAGTTGGCCTTTGAATTATGTGTTTATTCTGTGTTGAAATTTTTGAGTTTTATCTGGTCAAATTACCAATCCTTAGAGATTTGTAGCTCTGTATCATGATTAAAAATATTCTTTTCTACTTTAGGATTATTAAATAATAACCATGTCTTCAAAATGCCATGATTTCATTTTTAAATACGTTTATTGAGGTCTATTCCATACCAGAAAATTCACTCTTTCAAATGTACAGTTCAGTGAAGTCAAATAAATTTATATAGTTCTGTAATATGGCTGCAGTCCAGTTTTAGAACATTTCTATCACTATTTTATCTTTGTTTTAATATTTTAAATTTCTTTTAAAGATTTTATTTATTTATTTGCCAGAGAGAGAGAGAGAGAGAGAGTGAGCACAGGCAGGCAGAGTGGCAGCAGAGGCAGAGGGAGAAGCAGGCTTCCCGCCAAGCAAGGAGCCCGATGTGGGACTCGATCCCAGGATGCTGGGATCATGAACTGAGCCGAAGGCAGCCGCTTAACCAACTGAGCCACCCAGGCGTCCCTGTTTTAATATTTTAAAAAAAGATTTTATTTACTTATCCATGAGAAACAGAGAGAGAGAGAGAGAGAGAGAGAGAGAGAGAGGCAGAGGGAGAAGCAAGCTCCCTGCTAAGCAGGGAACCTGATGTGGGGCTTGACCCCAGGACCCTGGGATCATGACCTGAGCCAAAGGCAGATGTTTAACCATCTGAGCCATCCAGGTGCCCCTGTTTTAATACTTAAAAAAAATTATGTGTGTGTTGGGGCACCTGGGTGGTATAGTCAATTAAGCATCTTACTCTTGGTTTCAGCTCAGCTCATGGTCTCAAGGGTTGGAATTGAGCCCTGTGTAAGGTTCTGTGCTGTGGATGGGGTCTGCCTGGGATTCTTGACCTCTCCCCCTCCTACTTGTGCTCTCTCTACAAGAAATAAATTTTTTTTAAGAATTATACTTTATATTTGAATTTTTGTTCTGGAATTTATTTGGTGTGAGGAGTGAGAGAAGCATTAATCTGCATTTTCTTCCTTGTATGTATTCATTTTTCAACACGGTTATTGAATGGCCCATCTTTTCCCTACCAATGTGGCAATGCCATCTACGTTGCATACTAATTTAGTTCATTTAACTACTTGGGTGGATCTCTGGTCTCTCTCTCTTTCTCTCTCTCTTTTTTCCATTGATTTGCCGGCCTACTCATGCTATGATATTTTATGTGTTGCTGCTTTAGAAATGTGCTGGGATCTGGTAAGGCCTATATAGCCCGATTGACCTTAGGGCCAGTTCATTTCAGCCATTCCTGGATGGTTGTTTTCCATAAGAACTTTAGAGGCAGCTTGTTTAGGTCTTAAAAACCTCTTGGTTCTCACTACCCTATCACCTTTTTTGTTAGGATTGCATCAGATTTATGCATTATTTAAGAATTGACATTTGATGGAGGTGCCTGGCAGGTTCGGTTGGTGGAACATGCGACTCTTGATCTCGGGGTTGTGAGTTCGAGCCCCATACTGGGTCTAGAGCTTACTTAAAAGTAAGTATTAAAAAAATGAAAAGAATTTGAATGGGAGAGGAGTGGTTTGTCCATTTTTCAGCTCACATTGTGTTCTTTTGTGTCCCTCTGGAGCATTTTAAAGCATATAGATTTTGCAAGTTTGTTCTAATAGTTAATTTTGTCCCTTTCGTAATTATTGCAAGTGGGATTTTTTTCCTATAATACTTTCTACCTGACTGGGTGACTTGATTGGGTGACTTGTGAAAAGGAAGTCTCTTCTTTTTGGTGGTTTGAATTTAGTCCCAAAAATGTAAATACATTCTGTTGTTATTTGTGGTAGTTTCTTTGTTGATTTTCTTGGGTTGCGCAAGTATACAGACTTATCTGTTGCAAATAGTGACCATTTACCTCCCTTTCATTTTTTACCAAATTTCTTTTAACAATTGTATTGACTAATGCATCCAAAATAATTTTAAATAGAAGTAGTGTGATGATTCTTGCCTTAAGCTTATTTTCTGAAAATGCCTCTAGTTTCCCCTATTAGGGAATATATCTATATAAAATGTATGTATATATAATATCTACTATTTAATGTACATATAAGATATATACTACTTTAGTAAGAGTTTTTAGAAATCTGGAAGAGATATTAATTTGTTCATTTGGTAAATATTACTGCGGGCCTGCAATATTCCAGGTATATTTCTATTTCTGGGGATAAAATGGGATATGAAACAGAGACAGAGCCTTGCTGTCAAGAAGCTCAAAGTATAGTGGAACAGACAAGAACAAAAATCAAATAATTGATAAATGTTGGGTTCTATAAAATAAAGCGAGGAGAGGGATAGAGAATAATGTGAATTTATTTAGATGATCACAAAGGGATTTGGCATTTTTAAGTGTCTTTTTATTAGCTTTTTTTTTTTTTTAAATTAATTTGAGGGGAACCTGGGTGTCTCAGTTGGTTAAACAGCTGCTTTTGGCTCAGGTCATGATCCCAGAGTCCTGAGATCAAGCCCTGCATTAGGCTCCCAGCTCAGCGGGGAACCTGCTTCTCCTTCTTCCTCTGCCTGGTACTCTGGCTGCTTGTGCTCTCTCTGTCAAATAATTAAATAAAATCTTTAAAAATTTAATTTGAAATATGGGATACAGTTGCTCTCCTGAACCATAGTCCCTTTCCCCAGCCTCAGTCTCCAGCATTTTCTCCTGCCATGGGGACTTCAGTGCAAACCCAGTGAGTAATTTGCCCTCTTGGTCTGCTGGTTGCCTTTGCTTGTTCTCCTATTATTTCCAGGACACTGATTGTTGGAAGAAATGAACTGAATTTGTTAAAGAGCAGGCTAATTTATCACTTTGGATAGAAACACTGTTGCTAAGGCAACTGGCTACATTCCAGGACCACACTCTGCAAACATGACACCTGACAGGATCTCCGTGTCCCCGTGAGCATCCCTGGCCACCAGCTTTCTGTGCATTACTACTCCAGGCCTGGGCAGCGTCCGTGTCCCTTTTCTCTCTGGGCCAGCTGCTGAAATGTCTGCCTTGGCTTCTTCTCCCTGCCCCTCCCTCCTCCAGTCCACTGTCAGAGCTGCTGGGATGGCAGGAATAAAATGGAAACGATGTTAGTCTTGCAGGATGAGTGCGGAACCTTGGCTCTTTTCTTTCCAGTCCCCACCCCCCACAGTCTGGTTCCAGGTGATGCATCCTGGATGTGAGTCTGCCATTGTAGTTCGTCGCTCAGTTGACAAAATCAAGGTGGAAACATGGATGGTGGCCACGTGACTTCTTCGTGCCATGTGACTCCCTCTGTCCTCTGTGGTGGTCTTTTGTTTTTGTTTTTTTAAATTGAGTTATAATTGCCATATTAGTTTTGGTTGTACAGTGTAATGATTTGATATTTGTATGTATTGCAAAATGATCACCACGATAGGTCTAGTTAACATCTGTCAGCATATGTAGTTAGGAATTTTTTTTCTTATGCTGAAAACTTGGAAGATGACTTTCTTAGCAACTTTCATGTATACCATGTAGTATCATTAACCAGAGTCCCCATGCTGTACATCATATCCCCAGGACTTAATTATTTTATAGCTGAAAGTGTGGGACTTTTGACCTCCTTCACCCCACCACTGCACCCTTGCAACCGCCAGTCTGTTCTCTGTATCTATGAACTTGTATTTTTTTTGCTGAAGAACCCACACATCAGTGAGATCACGTGGTTGTCTTTTTATCTCTGACTTATTTCACTTAGCATATGCTCTGTGTGGTGGTCTCTATACAGAAAGATGAGGTTGTTAATGCCTTATGGCCCAAATAGGCATCCTAATTCTTAGACACTTTGCAATTCTTAAATAATTTCTTATTGCATCCCCAGTCCTTGGTGCCGCTTTCTTTCCTCGAGTTTGGTTCTAAATGCAGCCAACACCCGTCTCCTCACCCCCACCACTACTGCTTTCTTCCCAAACACTGTCCCTTGCTTCTGAACTCCCCCTACGTCTGCCATTGGCCCCCATGCTGTATTTCTCACAGCGCAGCCAGGAGGAATCTTTTAATAGTCATGTCAGAGCATGTAACTCTTAAAAAGCTCCAATGGATTTCCACTGTACCCACAATAAACCCCAAGTCTTATCAGTGGCCTGCGGGCTCTGTATGACCAGGTCCCTGGCTCTTCTCAGACCTCTTCTACACTCCCCTCATTGCCTGGGTCCCAGGCCCCTGGCCACCTGCTGTCCCCTTCACAGGCCACAACACTCCCAAGTTCAGGGCCTGTGGACTTCCTGTTCCCCCATACAGCCACCCTCAACATCCTCACTTCTGCCAAGCCGCTGCTCAAATACTTCCTTCTCAGAGAGACCTTTCCAGACCATTCTTTGTAAGGTAGACCCCCAACCCCTCCCATCGCTTTCTAGCCCCTTGTCTTTATTTTTTAAATAGTGCTTATTACTTTACTTTTATCTGACATTACATGATTTAGGTTTTTGCTCCCTGCTTGTCCCACACTGGAATGTCAAGCTTTGTGGACTTTTGGGTCGTGTCACTGCCAGCACATAGCGGATGCCCAGTGAATATTTACTGAACAAATGAATAACCCTTGTAATTTTTGGTTTGACTGTCCGCTGAGTGAGTCAAGTAGAGAAATATGAATGAAGACTAGTCACCTAGAATTTCTTGCACTCACGCACTTGAGCTCAGTTTTCAGGAAGACATTTTATTTTGGGGTGGTTGCTTTCTGTGGACATGTTTAGTCAGGTAGGAACATGGTTTATTGGTCCACATGTCAGGACCTCCTCAGGTTGACCAGTGAACCTGGCAGAGCCTGGTGGAGGTGTGGAAGGGAGGGCTTCTGCCATGGGTTCCAGAGAGGGTGAGGGACCACAGGCAGCGGGCTCTCCTGTCCTTCCTCTGCGTGTCCGAGGCAGTATGGTGGGGGTGGTGGGTGGCACAATGGCAGTATATGTCGTGGCTAAGCATTCAGGGTCCATGGTCATTTTACCTTGCTCTGTATCTGCCATTTTGCCACACCTTGCTCTCTAATGGGGATTGCTGCTCTTTCTGCCTGGCCCGTAAGAGCAGGGAGGCCCAGTGTATTAGCTGGGTGTGCGTGACAGAGAGAACCCACTCGTGCATTGTTTCAGACTGCATAACTAAAAGCCAGTGTGACTGTACCCCCTGCAACTGTGGGAGCATGAGGAATAGAAGGCAGTTTCTGGTCCCGATGACCGGTTTTCCTTTGCCTCGTAACCAGCCATGTAGTTGGCACCATGGGCTCCTGGAAGGATGCTCCACAGATGAGCGGGCCAGACAGGGTGTTGGGAGCCATGCCTGGGTTTGCTTGCTCAGCCCTTCTCTGCTAGTGCAGGCCCTTGGGGGAGGGGAGAGGGCCGCAAAGTCCCAGAAAGGGTTCAACATACATTAATGTCTTGGCAGAGTATGCATTAGTCTTAAGGGTCCATTCTAATGGAGGAGCCTGAAGTCTCTTGCAGGAAATCATTTGCAAAGTTCATTTTTAAAAAAAGATTTTATTTATTCATTTGAGAGAGAGAGAGAGAAAGAGCACACGAGTAAGAAGGGGGAGGGGCAGAGGGAGAGAGAGAATCTTCTGGCAGACTCCTGCTGAGTGCAGAGCCTGACACAGGGCCTGATCTCATGCCCTGAGCTGATACCAAGAGTTGATCGCTTAACCATCTGAGCCACCCAGGCTCCCCATAATTCTTTTTTTTTTTTTTTTGAAGACAGAGAGAGAGAGATAGTAAGAGAGAGAATACAAGCAGGGGGAGTGGGAGAGGGAGAAGCAGGCTTCCTGCTGAGTAGGGAGCCTGATGCGGGGCTTGATCCCAGGACCCTGGGATCATGACCTGAGCCGAAGGCAACTGCTTAACCAATTGAGCCAACCAGGGGCCCCCCATAGTTTATTTTTAAAGAAAATTGTAATCCATGCTGATTCACCTAAAGTGTGAGCAAAAGATACAATCTTAAAGCTGAGAGTGATACAGCAGACCCTGAACACCATTTAGATAAAATCATCATCATCAGCATGAATTTTGTCAGCAATATCAGAAACCAGAGAAGAGTCAGGTGTCCTAGTGAGAACTTAAGAGCCATCAGGTCGTAAGCTGCTTCCTTGGGAGCAGTATGGCCTGATGAATCAGAATCCAAATCATTCCCATGGAGCAAACCCAGAGTGAGAACCCTTCATCATCATCACAACCAAAATAAATCGCAGACCAAAGCAGATTTAGTAGCCGGTGGGAAAGTGATGTCTTATTTAAGTTGAATAACCTCTGAAACAGCTTAATTTTGGAAGCTTCATAGAGATCACTGATGTTGCTATTTATTGCCATTGGCCGTGTTGGTAGAAGCACCCTGAGGCCCCATGAAGCCCTTTCTGGGTGTCTGCTCTGGGCGTGGGGCACGTGGCTGGGATGATGGTACACGGAATTTGGGAGTAAGTAATTCTGCTTGTTGAGATGAGGAGTTTCAGATATTTTTTTCCCTTTTCTGTCCACATATATGCTTACTAGTTGGTAGATCGCCTTCTGTTTTTTTGCTAATTGAGATGACATCACTTTGTTTACCCTAAAGGCTGGATCATTTGCTAATTGAGGACTTGAACTGGGCTGTCAGTCAGACTGGCTTCACATCTCCAGACTTGCTGGGTAATCTTGGGAGGGTTTTTAGGTTCTTCCTGCCTCATTTTCCTATTCTGTAAAATGGAGATAATATCAGAATAATGAACAGGATTAAAAACGTATTATGGGATAATATTGGATTATAGCCCTCAGAATAAAGTAAGTATCCATGATTCCTGCTGCTGTAAATAAATTGAATAAACAAATGAGAGAAGAAATTGCTCTTCCTTGGAATAGAATTCCAATTAATAAATGTAGAAGGAATGAGAGAAATAAAAGATTGCCCACTGGACAAAACCATAGTAGTGACTATTATAGGCAAGAACCATCTGTGGATACTAAAATTAGTAAGTGAAAGTAGGATGAGGGGCACCTGGGTGAATCAGTTGGTTAAGTGACTGCCTTTGGCTCAGGTCATGATCCTGGAGTCCTGGGATCAAGTCCCGCATCTGGCTCCCTGCTCAGCAGGGAGTCTGCTTCTCCCTCTGCCTGCTGCTCCCCATGCTTGTGCTCTGTGTCTCTCTCTCAAATAAATGAATAAAAATCTTTAAAAAAAAAGTATGATGAGAAACAGGATATTTGAATAATCTCATAGTATCTCCCCACAAGATACTTGTTAATGAGAAAGAGAAAATAGTCCTTTATGGTAGAGAAATTCAGCAGATGCCCCCATGACCAGGTGATTAAGGTTATTACCAGTGATAATAAGACATAATGATGTCATGTTCCCCCCGCCACCACCAATAGGATGCATTGAGAAAGCACAATGACACACTGTGGTCTTCTTACCCCAAATGTGTATAACCTCGATTTAAGAATTCAAAAACAAGAGTGATATTTTGAATATAACTGGCCTGGACTTGTCAAAAGTATCCTAGATTAGAACAGATGAAGAAGGCATGATATCTAAATGTAGTGCAGGATCATGGATTGGATGGGATTGTCCACATAATTGTCACTGTGTCTGACATTCAGCATCCAGGAAAAAAAGAAATCAGTGGGGGAAAATGGGTGAAATGCCAAACAGAGTCTGTAGATTTAGGTAATGGTATTGCGTCCCTGTGAATTTCTTGGTTTTGACAGTTGTAAACTTTCACGTGAGGCGCTCACCTTAGGGGAAGCTGGGTGAGGGGTGTACAGATTGTTTTGCAACTTTTGTGTAAGTCTTGAATTATTTCAAAATAAGATGATTTTTAAAATCCATTACGCATGTGGAGACTCTGAGTGTACACAGCATAGTATGTGCTCAGGAAACATCGCTGGTGATTGCTGTTCCTGCTATTTCTTTTGGTTTGGAGGATACGGTGGTTCTAGACATTGCTGGTTCTGCCAGGGACTTAGCATGACTCTGTAACATGTGAGAAGGTGCTCTTCTGTTTTGCCCTAGGGTTACAGGCTTGGCGGTCATGTCCTTGGACAGCTGAATAGTACTGTGTCTCCCTATGAAAGTTTAGGCCCTCAGGCTGACCTCAGCCCACACCCCTCTAAGAGTCAAAGATTCCGGATTGACTCAATGGACCTCTGCTTGGAAGCTGGGAGTGGGACCATCAGAACCTGCTTCCTCTTGCCTTCTTTCTAGGAAAATGGCATCTCCAGGGGGTGGCTGATGTTCACAGAGCACTCTCCTAGATTCAGCAACAATTATTGGATGAACTCTGTTTGAGTTATGTGTCACTTTAGGAACGCCACTTTGTAGACTGAAAAAGCATACTGGTTTAGCTCAGACTTAGAGGCTGCCACGGAGAGGGACGTAAAATACCAGAGTCTAAATTAGGTTTAGGTTTGCTCCTCTTGTGGTCTGGAGGTTACCAACCTGGGCTGGCTGGGTCTCCTTTCCTGGGTCAGACCTGATCGACCATTGTCCCCTTTCCCAACTAGTGGGAAGAAAGGGGAATAGGCTCCTCACTGTTTTAATGGCAGGATGAGGAGTTCCAACATTTTGCTTCTGCTCAGAAAGCATTTGCAAGAACTTGACCACGTGGTCACACCTTTGCATGCAAGTGAGTCTGGGTGATGTGTGCATGACCAGGTACCCTGCTAAAACCTGGGGATGGATGGCATCAAAAGCAAGAAAAGGGGACTAGATAGTGGGGCAGCAGTAGCAGTCCCTGTCCCCAGAGTACCTTCTGTGATTTATACGGTTCAGAGAAGTTGTATAGAGCAGTCTGGAAAATGTTGCCTGTGCATTCAACCCTACCCCTTATTACCTCTGAGCAAAGAAGGCATGTGCTCTTCTGAGCTGAAGGGTTGATAGCCTGATCATAGCCCACTGGCATAAGGAGTTCATGTGGGTCTCCTAGCATAATCTACTATTGAGGGCATTCATGGATCTTAATGCACCTCAGCTGGTTTTTTTCTTTCTTTACGAGGGAGTTGCATTTGCTCTGGAGGAAGACCTTTTGGGGTCCAGACCTGTGTCCTTTCCCTGAGTGTGAATGAGGCTTTGATTTGATTTGATTTGATCTGTGGAGGGACAGACCTCATGGGCCGGTTGCTGTAGGAGGCTCTGTTCAGAAACTGACCCCTGAGTCCCGTCGCCTCATGGTGAAGACTCAGAAGCTACTGGGCAGACTTGGGAGGCCATTTAGAGCCTGGTAAGTCGGGAGGTGAGAAGCCAGAACCTCTGGACGAGGGGGAGCGGGGGGGCGAGAGTCCATTTCCTCATTGGCCCAATGTCCACTTTTTAAAAAGTTTTTATTTATTTATTTATTTGAGAGAGAGAGAGAGAGAGAGAGACAGAGAGAGAGAGAGAGAAAGCTTGAGCAGGGGGAGAGGTGGTGGTGGGGGTATAAGCAGACTGCCTACTGAGCAGGAAGCCCAACACAGGGCTCGATCCCAGGACTCCGGGATCATGATTTGAGCTGAAGGCAGATGCTTAACCTACTGAGCCACCCAGGCTTCCCCCAACGTCCACTTTTCACATCCATTCCCTCCTTCCTCTGGGCACATGGTGTCAGCAGCTTGTGTCTGTAGGAAACTGGGGACTTGGGGGCCACAACAGTTCCATCATTCCATTGGGGGGACGTCTGTGCAGACCGATGTGGACCAGTTTGGCTTTGTCTAAAAAGAGTGAGTCCTGGGCGCCTGGCTGGCTCAGCTGGTAGGGCGTGTGACTCTTGATCTTGGAGTTGTGGGTTTGAGCCCCACATTGAATGTAGAGATTACTTAAAAATAAAATCTGCCAACAAAAAAAGAAAAAAAAAAGTGAGTCCTCATCCCATGCCTCTAGAAGGTCACTGTGCCTGACATTCAGCATCCAGAGGCTATAGAATAGTCCAGATGGCTTAAATCCTAAGTCCTCCCCCCCAACCTTGGAGGTATGGAAATGTCAGTAGCCTTATCTTTATCTGTAAAGAAAAGAACATTTAAGAGGCTGACTTTTTCTGGTGGGGAAGGGGGTGGGGGAGGGTAGGACAGTCAGGGAAAGGGTAGTGGGGACAGTAAAGGATTGTTTTGTAGCTGAATTGAAATCTAAGAAAGTTAATAAAGCCTGAGACACAGTCCCTATTTTCGGCTTACTTCAGAAAAACCTCATGGTGAAAGCCAAAGGACATTATAAACTGAATAATTCGGATAACATTTTTCTTATTATGGACTCCTGTGATTTTGATGTCTCTGTAAGCGTTATCAGTACGGTTTTCTTTTTAAAATAAAATTAAATGTGTACCGTAAGTTTTTGTAGTATACTGAATTTCATGGTATGGTTGTGAATTTTAAATTGTCCCCAAAATATGCCTCATTAAGTAAATGCCTTTCTTTGCTGTATCCCTGCATGGTTTTCTGCTAGTGGTGTTTGCCTATAAGGAGTGGTGTTTTGCCTACTCATTTGCTTTCAGTGAGAGAACGTGCTAGAAAGGATAGAAAAGGAGATGCTTTGCTTGGGGGTTTACCATTAGTTGGCAGTCTTTTTTATTTTTATTTTATTTTTTAAATGTTTTTAAAAATTAAAATATAATGTGTTATTTGTTAATATAGGTCTTTTGTTAATTGTTAATTAAGTTACCTTAAGTTAATTAAGTTAATTGTTAATATAGGTTAATATAATATAGGTTAATATAGTTAATATAGATTCATCACTTTTACACAATTCACAACACTCACCATAGCACATATGCTCCCCAATGTCCATCCCCCAGCTACCCCATCCCTCCTACCCTGCCTCCCCTCCAGCAACCGTCAGTTTGTTTCCTGAGATTAAGAGTCTCGGATGCCTCGGTGGCTCAGTTGGTTGGATGACTGCCTTCGGCTCAGGAGATGATCCTGGAGTCCCGGGATTGAGTCCCGCATCGGGCTCCCTGTGCTTCTCTCTCTGACCTTCTCCTGGCTTATGCTCTTTCTCACTGTCTCTTTTTCAAATAAATAAATAAAATCTTAAAAAAAAAAAAAAAAAGAGTCTCTTAAGGTTTGTCTCCCTCCCTGGTTTCATCTTGTTTCATTTTTCCCTCCCTTCTCCTATGATCCTCTGTCTTGTTTCCCAAATTCCTCATATCAGTGAGATCATATGATACTTATCTTTCTCTGATTGACTTATTATGCTTAGCATAATAATACCCTCTAGTTCCATCCACATTGTTGCAAATGGTAAGATTTCATTTTTTGATGGCTGCATAGTATTCTATTGTATATATATATATATATACCACATATTTTTTGTCCTTTCATCTGTTGATGGGCATCTAGGTTCTTTCCATAATGAGATACCACTTCACATCAGTTAGAATGACTATGAAAACAGTTGGCAGTCTTTTTAGTAGCCTGCTCGAGGGGGGTTGGGACACATGCCACGTGTGACAGCCCCAAGAGCCCTGTGGTAGTCTGGTGTCTGCACTGGGCCCAGCACTCTCTTCTTCCAGAGAGTTTCACTTGTAGTTGCATATGATCAGAGACCACACTGTGCAAGAAATGTTGAAATGAAACATTGCTACTCCATTTGGTGGACCAGCATGCCCGTGTATTGATCTGAAATATTATTGAGGATATCCAGGACAGCAGAGAATGTGGGAGGACATTCCATTTTAAAAACATCTGTGGTTTCTACGCAAGAGTGCATAGCACCCGGAGCTGTCATCGACATGATTCAAGTTAATGTGACAAGTTGGACAGTTCCTAAGATCATCTCCTGCTCAAAACGTCTTGCCCTTTTCTCTTTTGATTGATCACCTCTAATTCAGGCAGAGAGGTGTTTTTTGTTTTGTTTTGTTTTTAAAGATTTTATTTATTTATTTGACAGATCACAAGTAGGCAGAGAGGCAGGCAGAGAAAGAGGAAGGAAAGCAGGTTCCCTGCTGAGCAGAGAGCCCGATGTGGGGCTTGATCCCAGAACCTTGGGATCATGACCTGAGCCGGAACCAGAGGCTTTAACCCACTGAGCCACCCAGGCGCCCCTTGTTTTGTTTTCTTAAATGTGTCCTTGTTGGTAAGTTTCTGGTTCTGCCCCTTAGGATCTGTGTGCTTTGGGGCAAGCGGCTTAAGTTCCTTGCGCCTTCATTTCCTTATGTAGTAAAAGAGGTTGGTGAATGTTTTGTGGTTCTCATCTCTGGAATGCTCACCATGTACCAAGCACTGTGCTGAGTACTTTTCAGCTCTGCCAACAGCTCTATGAGCCAGGCGCCATTGTGATTATCTCTTGACAAGTGAGGTGCTGGGGGCATCAAGAGGGCAAGTCACTCACCCAAGGTCAGGTGGACAACGAATGTGAAGCTGGAGCTCCAAGCTGCTGGTTGAGCTCTAGGCCCACCCTCTCAGTTGCAGACATAGCCCATGTGAAGAATCAGATCCCATTCTGGGAGGGCCTGTTGTGTAAAAGACCCATTGACTTCTGAGACCCTGCAGGCTCACAATGTAGAGAGGACTTGGGGAAACCTGTTTTCTACCAACTGATTAACTGGGGGAGGGTTAGATTAGCATGGCTCAGTAGAAATACAATGCAAACTACACATGATAAAAACTGTTCTAGCCACATTAAAAAGTTATAGGAAACTGGTAAAATAAATTTTAATAACACTTATTAAAATTTATTAAATTTCATTTATGAAATTTCATTTCATTTATTTAATAAAATAAATTATTAAATTTTAAATAAATTTAAATTTATTTAGTTTATTTAAATTTATTAAAATTTAACTCACTATATCCAAAATATTATAATTTCACCATATGATCAATAATAAAGATGGAGACACATTACATTCTTTTTTATATTAAGTCTTTGAAATTCAATGCACACTTTATACATACCACACAGATCTTTGTTGGGACCAGCCACATGTCACGTGCTCAGAAGCTACAGGTGATTAGAGGCTACTGGACTGGATAGCCTTTATTGGTGGATAAATGTATCGATAGTTTTGCAGCAGCTTCTTGCGTCTGGACCAAGAGTCTAGAACAGTTTGAATAAAGCAGTCTTTACTGTTCCGGTTTATACCCAGACTGTGAATGTATGTGGATTGCGAGTTTAGAGTACTGGAAGGAATCTTAGTTTATTCATTTATTTGAGAGAGAGAGAAAAGGAGGGAGGGACCACAAGTGGGGGGGAGGAGCAGAGGGCGAGGGGACAAGCAGACTCTGAGTGTGGAGACCAACACAGGGCTTGATCTCTCAACCCCAAGATCATGACCTGGGCTGAAATTGAGACCAGGATGCTTAACTGATTGAGCCATCCAGGTGCCCCGAATCATAGTTATTTTTAAAGGAAAGCTTCCTCCTCCCCCACTCTATTTTGAAAGCGTAAGGGAGGAAAAAGACTTTTCCCTTTATGCTTTCGAGTTCTTGGCTGAGAACCTTTATAATGAAAGATTGAAAGGAGAAAAAGTGGAAATTTATTAACATGTCTACCTCGTGTTTACAAGTGTGGTACCCAAGGAGAAATGATCACCTCCACGACGTGGCTTAGAATTCCACTTTTTATAGCACCTTCAACAAAGATCAATAAATTTGCAAAGAAATGACAGAACAAAAGGTGGTGGCTTTAGAGTTCCATGGGCAGAGATAGAGGCTAGCTAGTATAGTTTGTTAGGTAGATGTCTCTGGAGCCTGTCCAGGTTGATAGTGTCTAAGGTTGTCCTGGGATTAACCTTTATCTTCGGTAGAGAGGAGAGGGACACCTTTGTAAATGCATGTCCTACCTTTTGGCAAACAGGGAGGGCAGGGAGCTTTTCTTGCGTCTGTTTCCCAATTGCCTGTAGCTCAAAATAATCCTTAGGCCCAAGTGGCATATCTTAGGGCATAATCTGCTCTCCTTCAAAGGCCTGGGTGCTCAGGAAGATGTCGGAGGTCACACAGAGAGTGACTCAAGCACAGTCGATCTCTTTAGCACGTTGTATGGCAGACATGGCGAAACTCAGCTCTGAGTCATCTCATCTTTCCTATACGAGAACTGTGTGTGTGTTTTAATGTATACCCTTTCCTGTAGAAAAATAGCAGTGACCTTTTGCAGAGTTCACAAAATTGTAGATTGGAGAAATGGATACCTTCTCTGCGATCAGCTGGTTTAACTTCATTTTCTCCCCTGGGCCCTATGGACCAGGGAGGTTAAATGGTTTTCATGAGGTCGAAGAGTTGGGTCTCCTGACCTGTAGCATCCATGCTTTTGCCATCAAAAGAAGATGATTCTGGGAATGAGAGGCTTTAAAACACAGAGCCAAGAGGACTTTCCATCTAAGTGCCAGGGCGAGGTTAATACCTTAACTTTGTCTTTTGAGAACTCCCCTTGAGTTGACATCCAGCCCTGAAATTGTGTGTCAGGTTTGCCAGGCTCTCTGGAAGGAACGTGTTTGAGAATGGGGGACATTGCCACAGCAGGCAGAAAAGGGGTGGATCACTGCTTGAAAAGATCAGGAATGAAGTCGACACTTCTGTTTTGGGGCACTGGGGTGGGAGCCCTCACCAAGCAGTATTCCTGTGCCAAAAGAGCAGTCTGCTGGAAGAAATCCTTTAGGGCCGTGGTTAGCCACCCCAGGGCATTTGGCAATGTCTGGAGGCATTTGCTAAATGGCACTAAACACCCCTCAACACACAGGACACTCCCCTACGATTACGTGGCCTAATGTGTCACCAGTGTCAAGGCGGAGAACCCCTGAGTTACAGGAGAAAGGGGCAAAATTCATTTACATCGAAACTGTGTATTTGAACAAGGTTATTTTCTTTATGCTCATAAGTCTTCTTTTTTTTAAGATTTTATTTGAGAGTGAGAGAGCATGGTGGAAGGGTCAGTGGGAGACACAGACTCCCCATGGAGCTAGGAACCTGATGTGGGACTTGATCCTGGGACTCGAGGATCATGACCTGAGCGGAAGGCAGTCACTCAACCAGCTGAGACACCAGGTGCCCTATGCTCATAAGTCTTCTTAACACGATGATTCACAAGCATAACTTTTTATTTTTTTTAAGATTTTATTTATTTATTTGACAGAGAGAGAGATCACAAGTAGGCAGAGAGGCAGGCAGAGAGAGAGGAAGGGAAGCAGGCTCCCCGCTGAGCAGAGAGCCCGATGCAGGGCTCGATCCCAGGACCCTGAGATCATGACCTGAGCCGAAGGCAGAGGCTTTAACCCATTGAGCCGCCCAGGTGCCCCTCACAAGCATAACTTTAATGACGGTTGCATTTTGCTTGGGAAGCTTAGAGAGTTGTCATAATTCAATTTTTTTTTTTTAAATAAACCAGAGGTGCTTTTTAAATAGACTGTAGGAGAATCAGTCCTATCTATGAGAGTCTCTTGTGTAAAGACGATGAACTTGTATTTGGTGCTTAGTTTGGGGTTGTTAGCATAATTCCCCTATATGACCTTCCCTCCTTCAGCCTGCATAGTCTTGAAGCTAAACAGCTGGTAAATAAGCAGTCAGCAGCTATGTTATCCGACATTTATTGCTAATTACATTATGTCTAAGCATAGAAATAGATTTTTTAAAAAGCTCTCCAAGGTATTAATTTTCTGCGTCAGTTATGGCACAGGGGTCCTACAAACGGACGCTTGACTATAGTCCTAAAAACGTGAGCACTAGTGAGGCAAACTGTTTCTGCTTGTAGCTATTTTAGGCAGAGAGACAGTGGAGGGCATTTTCCCAGGCTGGCGGAGAGTGGAGGTATACCTGCACAGGGAAGAGGGGGCAGGACAAAAAAGGGGGTTCTTTAGGAAGGTGTTTCTGCCGTCTCTGGTTGGTTTGCCCATCCGGAGGGCTGGGGGGATATAATGGACTTGGTGAAATGGGCCAAATTAATCTTTTTCTCTCTGCCCTCAGCAGAAACAATAGAAAGAGTCTAATAAAGCTTTTTTTCCCGCTCATCTTCCGGGAACTCTAACTTGTGTGAGTTCTCTGGGACAAAGCCAGTCCCTATGACTTCCTGCAACAGTGAGGAGGTCTTGAGAGGGGAGCATCTAAAACTCCCATATGCACACAGACCCGTCCCCCCCAAACCAAAACAAAAATGCTACTGGGGTCTGTCTCTCATTTTTAGGTGATGGCAAGCCTTTTAGGAGTCTTATAGGCTGGTGGTGGGGGGAGGGGAACCAATCTGCAACGTGAGCAAAATGGGATGTTTGAAAGCTGACCTTGGCTTTTTTGAAAACTTGAAAACTTTGTGGAAATGATCAGTTTTGCACTTGATCATGATTTTTCCCTTCCTGAGTGTTTATTGAAAGTGACACATAATGTCTGATTGCTTGCAGGCTCACAGAATGCTTTTCGAGTTTCCAGATGATCCTCTGTCTTGCTCATTTTTTAATCCCTCACAGCACCTCTGTCCACTGCTGTACGCATTGTATGGCTCAGAAGATGTTGGACCGAGTTGGAGTACTCCGTGTTCTCTTTTTTCCTTCTTATAAGTGGAACTCTTTGAAATCTTATTTTTCATTTTAAGTGCTAGGCACTTATAAGATCTTAATGAATCACGTAATGATCTGTTTTTCCCAGTCAGGGGTTAACTAGCTCTTTAGGGCATAAAGATAAGGTTTTAATGGATTTTTAAGTTAGGTTGGCCATATACAGCTCCTCTCAGTAAATAAAGCTTTGTCAAGTAAAAGTAAGTAGTGTGCCCTTTCACATGAGCCAACAAGAACTCCAGTTTTTGCCGGCGTCAAGGCAAATGCACATTAGGTACTAGTTTAGTAAACTCGTTCCAGAGTGAAAGATGGAATTCACCCTGCACAAATGCTTTTAAAAACAATGTGAGGCTATCAGAAAATGCCAGAACCTCAGGGTAAGTGCATCTGTATTTTCATTTGGTGTTAATTCTTTATAACTCTGTTGCAGAGACTTCTGTCCCCTCCAGATGCGTATTAAATACATGCACTGGCCACCTGGCTTTTACCAAATGTGAGTTTTTAGTCTGAGAAAGTCCCCTCCACATTAATTTTTCCCCTAAAAGCCACCACTTACATACTCCCAGTGTCTGAGGTTTGAAAAGATGCATTATGGTTTTTAAATGACAAGATTTTTCACCCAGCTTTGAGAGCCAAATCTTTAGAAGAACAAACTGTTCCAGCATTAAAAATGACACTTCTGTTTTGCAACAAAAATGTTTTTTGTTTTGTTTTGCAAAAAGGTCACGCAGGTATTTTTTTTTTTCCATGACATTTATTTTAATGATCCAAGTGGACCAGAATCAAGCCCTTTCCATCCTTCTCTCCTTCTGCCTTTGGTAATTGTTTATGAGTCTCAAATGTCCAGTTCCTTATGCCAGCCAGCCAGGGAACCCTCTGCCATATGGCTTAGGTTTGGGGGATAACATTAAAATGAGTTCCAACAAGCATGTCTGTGTTTTCTGCACCATCTGGCCTTCCGACACATATGTAGTAGGTCTTTCCTGTCTGGACTCGCTGATCTGATTTGAATGATGTAAGCTTATTACCCAGGAGAGACCGTGGTGTAGGTCACATGTCTTGTGGGTACGTGTGCTGTGTTCACTGCAAGGGTCACCAGGTGGCAGCGGGTGCTTTGGGCTTTGAAATTTCAAACGCAAGCTCTGGGGTCCGACTCTGTGGACTGGTCCCAGTTCTGAGGAACATCCCAGCTCTGCAAGAGTCAGTGACCCCTCGGCCGGCAGGTGACGAGGGGAATGCCACAGGATCCCTCCAGTGGCCCCTTTAATCTTTATCCTCCATCAGTATTTAGTAATCGGCAGATGGTGGATCCTAACATCTGTGATTCAGAGACGTCAGAGTTTGATATATGTGATATGTAAAGCAGCTTTTAAACTATTTGGGGGTAATTCCGGACACCTTTCTTGTCGAGCACCTACTCAGGGGTTCGCCAGTACCGTCACACACAAATGGTCTTTTAAAGGCTTTGGGAACATATTGCCAAATGGCCCGGAGAAGAGTCATCCTAATTTACACCCTTGGCCAGCAGTCAGTTTGACTGCTCACTTGCTAGAACGCTTGCCAGCTCTGAGGATTATCATATCTAAGGTTTTTTGCCAACTTGCGCAGCAGACGGAAAAAAAGCATCTTGTCATCCTCATTTGCATTTCTTTAATTGCTTGTGCTATTGAAAAATGTCACGTGTTGATTGATGATCCGTCATTTTTATCTTGGCAAGCGTGTTTTCTTAAAAAATTTGTGTTTTTTTTTTAATAAAGGTAACACATGCTCGTAGTTTTGTTGTTAATGTCAACATATAGAGACATTTTTTTTTTATTGCAAGCGCAGTTGACACTGTGTGTTTCAGGTGTACAACATAGGGATAAGTCATTGTGTATATTACACTATGCTCACCGTGATAAGTGTAGTCACCTGCCTGTCAGCATACAATGTTATTGTATTATTGATCATGTTCCCTATGCTGCACTTTCCATCTCCATGACTTACTTATCCTGTAACTGGGAATTTTTTTAAAAGATTTTATTTATTCATTTGACAGAGATCACAAGTAGGCAGAGAAGCAGGCAGAGAGAGAGAGGCGGAAGCAGGCTCCCCGCTGAGCAGAGAGCCCGATTTAGGGCTCGATCCCAGGACCCTGGGATCATGACCCGAGCTGAAGGCAGAGGCTTTAACCCACTGAGCCTCCCAGGTACCCTATAACTGGGAATTTAAAAAATAATAATAAACCCCCCTTATCTATTTTGGCCATCTCCACCCATCCCTCTGGCAACCACTAAAACTGTATCTAAGAATCTGTATGTTTTTGGTTTTGTTTTTTTTTATTCCATGTGTAAGTGAAATCATATGGTATTTGTCTTTCTCTTATTTTACGCTCATCCATATTGCCTCAAATGGGAAGACCTCATTCTTTTCTACAGATGAGTGATATTACATTTGACATACCATGTGATATATATACCACATCTTTAGCCATTCATCTCTTTTTTTTTTTTTTTTTTAAAGATTTTATTTATTTGACAGAGAGAGACACAGTGAGACAGGGAACACAAGCAGGGGGAGTGGGAGAGGGAGAAGCAGGCTTCCTGCTGAGTAGGGAGCCCAATGCGGGGCTTGATCCCAGGACCCTGAGGTCATGACCTGAGCTGAAGGCAGATGCTCCATGATTGAGCCACCCAGGCACCCCTATCCATTCGTCTCTTGATAGGCCCTTGGCCTGCTTCCCTCTTTTGGCTATTGTAAATAATGCTGCGATAAACATAGGGATGTGTATATCTTTTCCATTTAGTGTTTTCATTTTCTTTGGGTAAGTACCCAGTAGGGTAATTATTAGGTTGACATGTCTATTTTAATTGTTTGAGGAACCTCTATACTGTTTTCCACAGTGGTTGCCTCAATTTACATTCCCCCCAACAGCACACAAGAGTTCCTGCCTCTAGTTTTATCTCACTGATTTCCACTTGCTGAAGTTAAGGAACAGCTGTATGATCAGGTATCCCATAAGATCATGTTTAAAAAACATATTTAATGTTTTAATTTAATTTAATAGTTATATATGTAATTTAATAAATTATTTATGTTTAATAATTTCATATAAGGGGCACCTGTGTGGCTTAGTTGGTTAAGTGTCCAGCTGTCGATTTCAGCTCAGGTCATGATCTCAGGGTCCTGAGATTGAGCCCTGCATTGGGCTTCAGATTCAGTGGGGAGTCTGCTTGAGATTCTCTCTCTCCCTCTGCCCTTCCCTCCTCAAATAAATAAATAAATAAATAAGTAGATAAATAAATCTGTCTTTAAAAAATGTATATTTAATATTACTGTGAAGTATCCGTAATATATTAACTGAAAGAATATTAGGAAAAATTGTGTATCAGACTTGCAAGTTAATAAACCTCTGAATGACATAAACACGGCCTCTAGATGTTAAGAGTCCCACGTTTATACACCCTGCAACTCTGATTACAAGGAAAAAGTATGGTCTTTATTTTTGGTGAGTGGCCCAGTCACCCTGGTGATCCTCCACTCTGGGAAGGAGGGGAGAGGACTTTCCAGAGCATCTTAGTCCATTCCAGCCCATTCTCTTATTTCTGCCAGGGCTGATGGTCCTTGTACAATGGGGTAGAGCCTCCGTTTCCTGTGGGGTTGCACGTCGCATCCCGATCCACCCTTACTGGCCTCTTTCCCTTGAAGTGTCCTTCCTGAGGCAGTGTCACTCCTGTCCTTGTGCTCCTGGCTGTCAGAGCGGCTCCCACCACTCCTCCTGCAGGCAGGTGCTAAGTTCCCAGTCCTTTCCTTGCCGCGTGGGGCTTGCCACACCCTCAGTCCTCTGTGCCTCGTACCCTCGTACATTGGGAAAATTCTGTGGTTTCTTCGTATGGGAAGTATGGGAAGATTCTGTAGTTACTTCCAAGCTGTGTTCAGGTGGTAAGGAAATTCAGAATTCATTTCTCTTCCCCAAAACACTGAGGCGGCTACTTGCTCCATGGTGCACTCATTTAAGACTGGAAGAATGACTCCTTGGTGATGTCCACAACCTCTTCCTGACTGCTGTGTGCCTTCCGCTGAGTCTGTGGATGACAGATTTCAGACCACACAGTTCTAGGTTATGAAACTACACCTGACAATATTTCATTAAAAACACATACAAAATAAAAATAACTAGAAGGAAATACACTAATATGTTGGCTTTTCTCTGGAATTAATGGGGATATAGGTGAGTTTTATTTCTTCATGCTCCTCTGTATTTTCCAAATTTCCTACTATGTCTATATGATACTATTATTAATTTTGACAAGCCTCTTTTTAATAGGGTTTTTTCCTTTAATTTATTTAAATGTTGAAAAAAAAAGGTGGGGGGAATGAGTGATGGGATGTAGTATGCTTTTGGGATCATCTATAATTTTTAGTTCTTCCAACTTCAACAACTCACCCCAAATTTGCAAAACAAGATCAAGCATTCTGTGCCTATCTGTCACTAGCAGATGGGCCTCTGCAAAGGGCTGGGTTGAATGAAGAACTGAGGGGTTCCTGGGTAGCTCAGTTGGTTGAGCATCTGACTCTTGATCTCAGCTCAGGTCTTGATCTCAGGGTCGTGAGTTCAAGTCTCTCACTGGGCTATGTGCTGGACATGGAGCCTGCTTTAAAAAAAAAAAAAGAACTGAGGAAAATCATTCTTGTGTAATTTGTTTGATGCTCCTTTTGACATTTATTCCAAACTGATCAAAGTTTTCTATTAAATAACATGGTGGCAAGTGATCCTTTCATAGGCTAAAACTTGGCATAATAACTTCTTATTTTTATGCATGTCGATGATCTAGAAAAATAAAATATGTAGACCTGCTGGGGTTAGAGTGCTGGCCTCTCTGAAGTCTAGATGTAGGCTGTTGCCCAGACAATTTAAAAAATTTACTCCAGAATCCTCTTTGTTGGGGAAGAAAGAACATAATAATGTGACAGGAAATAAAAAAAGAAAAAACCCTATTTTAATGTTTTTGTAACATTTTCTCATCTTTGTCAGTTTGCAGAAGTACTTTTTTTTTTGGATTATTTATTTATTTGAAAGCGAGAGAGAGCGAGCATACTCACGAGTAGGGGTTGGGGGGAGAGGCAGAGGAGGAGGGAAGAAGCAGACTCCCCACTGAGCAGGGAGCCAGATGTGGGGCTCAACCCCAGGATCCTGGATCATGACCTGAGCTGAAGACAGATGCTTAACCAACCGAGCCACCCAGGCGCACCTGTCAGTTTGCATAAATATTGTTCATACACATATTATGCTTGTGGCCAGAAAACTTGGTCTGTTTCACTTAATATACTTTTCTGTTTATAGTCTACTTATATGTTTTAGTTTTTTAAAAGATTTATTCATTTTAGAGAGAGAGCACAAGCAGGGTGTGGGCAGAGGTAAGAGGGGTAGAATCTGAAGCCAACTCCCCACTGAGCACGGAGCCCACTGGGGGGCTCGATCTTACAACCCCGAGATTGTGACCTGAGCCAAAATCAAGAGACGGAGGCTTAACTGAGTTACCCAGGTGCCCCTATATTTTAAAGATTCTATTTATTTAAAATTATCATATTTTCCTATAATTTAAACTGTACTTACTCTCTCGGGTGTTTAGGCTGTTTGGCATTTAAAATCTTCATTTTGGAAATGATCTTAATACTGTGTATAGATAGCATTTATATCTCAGAAGTTTCTTAGTTGTGGCCCATGTGAGGTATGTAGCCTGTGAATGAGTCTGGGGGTGAGTGCTCTGTCTTTGTTCTGTCATCTCGTTGATCAACAGGATGGTTGTGGCTGACCTGGTTGGCTTCCCAAAGGACATACACTATTAATGTATCCTCTTTCAAATCTGTTATAGATGGTTAAACGAACCTGACTTACTATAGCTAAATCAATCCACAAATAAACCTAAAGCCTAATTTTAGCCTCCATCAAATCCCCTTTTTTATGGCTTTCTGAGAAAGAAAATCGACAAGTCGAGCTTCCTGTGATATTTGTATATCCTTTGATAAGCAGTAGGTTATTCAAAAAGGCAAATAGACTAAAGGAAGTGAACCAAGAAGGAGGCAACCCACTCTATCTTGACCACCTATTTATTCTATGATGGGTATTGTACAAAATGCCTTTTCATAGTTGCCTCATTTAATTCCAAACTTGGTAAACAGGTAGTGTCATCTCTACCTTATGGAAGAGGCTGTTGAGCACTGGATGGGTTTAAATTGTTTGCCTCAAGTCTCAGCTAATCAGGGAGTGTGCTGGTTCTTATCTGTGTCTGTTCAATCTCAGAAGCTTCTGCCATTGGTCTGGCCCCTGCCACTCACATCTGCAATACTCTAGTTTGTAGTAACTGGGAGTTACCTGAGAGCATTTTATTTTATCATTTTTATGGTGCATTTTATTATTATTATTATTATTATTATTATTATTATTTTTATTTTTACTAGGTTACTGGTTTCTTTTTTTTTAAGATTTTATTTATTAGAGAGAGAGAGAGAGAGAGAGAGAGCGCATGAGCAAGGGGAGGGGTAGAGGGAGAAGCAGACTCCCCACTGAGCAAGGAGCCTGATGTGGGGTTTGATCCCAGGACCCTGAGATCATGACTGGGCCAGAGGCAGACGCTTAACCCACTGAGCCACCCAGGTGCCCCTCTTGCTTCCATCCTTGTCAGGTTAGAACAGGCTTCTGATTCCAAAGCCAAATTTGGGCCCTCCAACTTCTTAGCAACGTACCTCTCCCTGTAATGCTGAAAAATTTGGGTGGAGCCCTTCTGAATCCCAGTCTAGGAATCTTAACTTATGGCTGTCTTATGTCCAGAAGCTTTAACCACCATCCCAAAGGTCTAGTTCTCCCAAGTTCAGAAAGCAAATTACTGAGGAAGGGACAGGACTTTATATGGGCACGGTTGTCTGTCAATGAACAAGTATTATCCAGTCTTTCCCAGTGCTCAAGGGACAAGCCTTACGAAGAAATCCCAGAATGGATGATTTTTAAGACTGAGAGACATGTTGGGGTTAATTTAGTTCAACCTCTTCATTTTATAGATGAGAAAAAGCACGGTTCAGGGAGGTCGGTGATTTGTTGAGACCCACACAATGTTAATGGTTGAGGTGAACTCTTAATTGCCATTCCCAAACTCCCTCCTTGGCTTTGTGCTTACAAGTGAGGATTGGGCCTAACGAAATAGCTGTAAGATCAATGGATTCAGGTCTGGAAGTTTCTTTACGGAAATGATTTCTTTAGCAATTGCTTGGCTAGACCCGAGTTCTATCTTGATTCCTTTCCTGTCTTTCATTCTCTCGTCTGCAAATTTCAGTCAAATGCCTACCATGTGCCATACTTGGCTACAGAGAAAAGGACTTCAGCACCTTCTATATAGTCTACTAATTTGAATCAAATACTTGTTTTTTTGTTTTTGTTTTTGTTTTCGAAGAGAGAATGGCAAGGGGCAGAAGGGGAGAGGGAGAAAAACTTAAGCAGGCTTCATGTTCAGCTCAGAGCCCCATGAGGCTTGATCTCATGACCCTGAGATCATGACCTGAGTCAAGATCAAGAGTTGGGCTCTTAACTGACTGAGCCACCCAGGAGCCCCTTGAATCAGATTCTCTTCAGTGACCACCAGGCTAGTGGGACGGTAGCAGGTTACTCACTGCTCTCAAACAGAGTGGAACATTTCTCTGTGGATGAAAATAAAAAAAAATACTGGGCTTTAAAAATAATTTAAATTGCTGTGCTCTGACAACTAATTGGATAGTAAATGCTGAGCTTTGCCACTATTGCTGGAAGTTTCCTGTGAGCCATAAAAGATGAGGCAAAGTGTGGACCTGAGATGCTGTTCAGAACTGGAAGAGACCCCTCACAGTCTGGTTTGTAGTTTAAAGTTTCCGGAATGCTTTGGGTGTTGAGAAAACCTAGTTCAGTGGCATCTTGCTCCCAAGTCTTGGTGTTCTTTGTTATTGATATAAACCTCACCTTTCTTTAATATTTATTTTTAGTTCAATATTGAGGCTAGTCTGATCTTGGGATGGGTAAATTGTTACTCAATTATTTTTTTCTCTCAACAATTATTTATTTTAAAGATTTTATTTATTTATTTGACACGGAGAGACATACAGCGAGAGAGGGAACACAGGGGGAGTGGGAAAGGGAAGCAGGCTTCCCGCCAAGCAGGGAGCCCAATGTGGGGCTCGATCCCGGGTCCCTGAGATCATGAACTGAGCAGAAGGCAGACACTTAACGACTGAGCCACCCAGGTGCCCCAATGATTTATTTTTTAGGGGCACCTGGGTGGCTCAGTCAGTTAAGCTTCTGACTTCGGCTCAGGTTATGATCTCAGGGTCCTGGCATCAAGCCCCGCATCTTCCCTCTCCCTTTTCCCCTCCCCCATTCATGCTCTTGCTTGCTTGCTCACTCGCTCTCAAATAAATAAATAAAAAATCTTAAAAAAATATTTTTTACTTTGGTGGTGGTATCATAACATTAACCACTTAAACACAAACATTTAGTGTATTCACAAAGTTGTGCAAGCACCACCTCTACCCAGTTCTGAAATGTTTTCATTACCCCAGAAGAAATCCCATACCCATTACACGGTCAGTTCCCCTCCACCTCGCTGCTGGCAGCCACCCATCTTGGTTCTGTAGATTTATGCTCCTTCATAGCTCGTATAAATGGAATCCTGTAATATGGGAGCTTCTGTGTCTGGCCTCTTTCATGTAGCATAGTCTTGGAAGTTCACTGACACTGTAGCATGTATTACTAGTACACCCTCTGTTAGGCTGAATAAAAGCCCATGTATGGTTCTGCCATAATCCGTCCAGTCATCTGTTAATGACATTCGAATTGTCTCCACCTTTTGGCTTTGGTGAAGAGTGCTGCTCTGAACAGGCATGTGCGTGTATTTTTTTGAATACCTGTTTTCAGTTATTTGGAGTGTATACCCAGGAGTGGAGTTTCTGGGTCCTGTGGTAATTCTGGGTTAAAATTTTTGAGGACTTGCCAGTTAACGGTGACTGTACCATTTTCCTTTCTCACGAGTAGTGTCTACTTTTCTCCACATCCTCACCAACACTTATTTTCCACTGTTCTGATTATAGCTGTCCCAGTGGGTGGGAAGTGGTATCTCACTCTGGTTTTGCTTTGCACTTTTCTTTAAGACTGATGATGAAGATTTCTTTGACATGCTTCTTGGATAATTGCTTAACTTCTACGTATCATTAATCTCCACTTGAAGTCCTAACACTCTATTTTCCCACGACGACCTGCTTGAGACCCTTGAGTCTAATTCTGTCATGCCCATGAGCCCACAAGGTGGCGGCCATCATAAAAGTCCCAGGTCTCCACATCAAGCCCTCCTCCTGACTTGCTTCCTGATGGCCTCTTCTGACTCTGTTCCTTAACTCCTGAAATCCCCTTTATGAGCTGCTTGGGATTCATGTTCCATCATCAGACATAATCCTCTACATCCTCAGTCCGTTCTCGAAATGACGATTCCTTCACCTTCTTTATCTGGAGTGTGGTTCTCCCCTGCAGCCCTCCCACGCGGTGGTGCTTCTCTTCTGTTCCTCTCGGGACACAGAGGTGGAATAAGTGACCTCCTTGTTTCCTCTCTGCCACTTCCAGAACATTCTGTCTCTCCCTTCCCTAAAAGCACCCACCTTTGAATCTCATGTCATTGCCACAAGTCATCTCTCCCCCCTCCCCTTATCTCTTCATGGTTTAAGATGGTGAACTGCCATCACTCTCTCCAGAATTTTGCTCCTTAATCTGCCTGTCAGTGTAAGCGACCCCTGCAGACTCCCTTCCATTGCTTTACCTTTCTTACCTGGCTATACTCACCTTGACCAAACCCAAACCCTAGTTCGACCTTGAATCTCCAGCACTTCCTTCCCCATCTTCACATTTAAGTGGTGATCCTAGGTCTGTGTCACTGAGAAAATAAAAAGAATCAGAAGGGAACCTCCAGCAGAATCAGTAAAGATTCCCGCCCACCTGCCTCTGCTCTCCACCACGTCTGCTCTAGGCTAATCCCTCCGCTCATCCCACCTCTCGCCTGCTTGAGGACATTGTTCTGGAAATTTTCCCTTCTCTCTCCTGTCAATCTATTGGACTATTCCTGTAAGAGAGAAAAAGCTTGGCATTTTTATCCTCCTAAATTCTCTGGCAGCAGCCCTATAAATTAGATGGTTTTTCTCTTGTTAATCCATTCTTTTGTCAAAAAAAAAATTAGATTAAGCCCTGCGTCTTGCATACACACTAGAATCTTCATGAAAGGAGTGGCTAGAACTGGGGCTTGTATAACATCCTACCAAAAGAAAAATAAATTTTGTAATGAAGTGACAAAGGAAAAGGACTTTGAGCTTCTAGGGGCTGCAGCCTGTGGAAAGATAATATATGTGGGAAGTTAAGTGATGACAAGGGATAATTAGTAAGGTTTGTTAGGTTTGGTTGATGGTTATTCCTCTAGTGCCATCCCTGGTTGATAAGAGTCTAGAATGTCAGGCGCTGAAGAACCATCTTACCCTTCGTGGTAGAAGGAAGAGAGTTTTTCTTTTCTGCTTCTTCTCACCTGCACTTGGCTTAAAAGGGTCCTTATGTCAAAGGGACCTATTTTGTGGTGGTATATTCTGTGCTTTGTTTCCATCAGTGTACAAAGAGACCATTTCTCAAAATCTCTCTTGACCGCATGCTCTCTCTCAAGAGCCATGTTTTTCTGCTCCCCTTGAAGGAAGTCCCCTCAAGTACTGTCCATGGTGTCTCTGGTCTTTTCTTAAACCTATCCTGTGATAGCCGTTTCCTCCACAATTTCCACTGAAACTTGTTCTCATCAAGATCACCTGGTGATCTCTAGGTAGGTAAATGGAGTGGGTGGTCCACTGTCCTAGTCCTCATGCCATTGGCCCATCAGTGGCACTGGATCCCACAGCCACTTCCTCCTTAAAACACTGTCCTGGACACAGGACACTGCTTTCCCGATCTGCTCTCTCCTCACAGGCCACCACTCCTCTTAACTTTTGTTGCTGGTTCCTCCTCGTGTCTCCAGAGTTCCTCTCTCCTCTCATTTTAGTCATCCCCTTGGTGACCTTTTCCAAAGTTTTAGCTGTAAATACAGTCTGATGGATTCATGCTCATGGACCCAGCTGCCTTGTTTTATCTCCACTTGGGTGTGTCACAGTAACTCCATTCATGTAGCTAAAATGGAATATCAACTTCTCCATATCCCTTTCTCTTGACCCACAAACACCATCAAAAGCTCACTCCTCCATCTTCCTGTGTTAATAAATGGGAACTCCGTCCTCCCAGTTGCTCAGACTCCAAATCTCAAGGTCGTTCTTTGTCATTTATTCCAATTTTTCTAATACTCTCTGTTAGACCTGTAAGAATATAGCGTTGTCTCTTCCATCAAAATGTAACCAGAATCTGACCTGTATGATGACAGCCACTGTTACCAGCTTCTTGCCTGGATGCCTATGAAAGAGAATTGTTACTGCTCTCCTTACTTATGACCTCACTTGTAACAACATTCTCAATCTAGCAGCTGGAGAGATTCTTTTTAAAAAAATTCCGGTGATATCTCTCCTTTATTCAAAACCTGCCAATGGTGAAACGGTTGATTCAGGCTGGAATGGGGAAAGTATAATATGTCTGGGACATTAAATAGCACCTGAAAAGGAAGTGCTCAAAGGCTCATGGGCGTGTGTCAAAAAGATAATAGTTGTAATAGTTTAGAACATTTGGAATAAAAAAGATAACCCACGAGGCTGTGGTAAGAACAAAAACAAAAGTGGCAGGTGGTGGGAAGGCAGAATGTCAACCAATGCTTTTTGCAATTCCTGAAGAAATCACTGATTTGGGCAAAGAGCATTAAGGAATGCCAAAACTGTCAGGTGCGGGTTGTTGGGGAATGGGGTATTTGTCAGGCCTATGTGTGGTTTGTGTGTGTGTGTTTGTAAGATGCCAAGGACTACTTGGGAATTATGAATGTGAAAATGTAACTTTCAAGGGGCACCTCATTGAGTCAGTAGAGCATGCGGCTCTTGATCTCGGAGTTGTAAGTTCGAGTGCCACATTGGATCTAGAGGTGTTTTAAAAAGTCTTTAAAAAATAACTTCCAAGGAAGGTAGCTGACAGCTCCTCTTTAAGTGTTCATTTAGCCTCACTTATGGTGGCTTGACTTGACTTGTACCTGCTGATATGGTACAATGTGACATTCTTGGCAACATGTAGAATCTAATCCAACCTATAGACCTGTCTTATGGTTTACAGAAAATAGAGGGGATAGAGAAGCAGGTTCAACACCACCGTGAGGAACAATCAGACAAATCTAGAATGTGGGACCTCCATAAAACCATAGGTCTTTTCTCTTTAAATAGGAAAAATGGACAGAGACTTCTGTGAATAGCAACCAAATTCTATATAGGGACTGTAGTGTTTGGACCTTGAGGGGCATGTGAATATGGACTATGTACTAAATCAGTTAATGGATTAATTTTGAATTTTTAGAAGTGATATGGTAGAATTGTGAAGAAGCAGAAGAATGTTGTGGCTTTTGAGGGACACATGCTGAAATATTCTGGGGTGAGGTATCATGATATCTGTAACTTAATTTAAAATGTTTATAGAAAGACAAAAAGCAAATATGGCAACATGTTAACAGTTGTTGAATCGTGCTGGCAGGTGTGTGGGTTTCTATTCTTTGGAGGTTTCTGAATAATACAGGGATGGCACTTGAAACAAAGCTTCTAATGTGCCCCCCCTCACACAGAATGAAGCCTGGGCTTTAGGGTTTGAAAGGCTCTCATGAGCAGCCCCCTGCTTGCCTCTGAGGCCTTCTGCATCTCTTCTTCCTCTCCAACTCCAGTCTCCCCGGCACTGATGTTTTTGGCCACACCAGGCTTTTTCCTGCCTCAGGGTCTTTGCACTTCTGTTGCCCTTCCCTTTCTAGAAACTTTCTTTTGGCTCCATGTATGACTTCTTACTTCCTTGAGGTATTTAAGGTCTTAGTGAGGAATTCCTACATTACCCATCTATTGAAAAAATTTTATTTATTTGATAGAGGGAGAGAGAGTTCTCGTACAGGCAAAGTGGCAGGCAGAAGGTGGAGAAGCGGGCTCCCCACTGAGCAGGGAGCCTTATGTGGGGCTTGATGCCAGGACCCTAGGATCAACACCTGAGCTGAAGGCAGACACTTAACTGATGGAACCACCCAGGTGACCTTCCCCATCTATTTAAAATGGCAAACCCTTTGCCCCCCATTTTTTTTTTTTTTTTTTTTTGCTCTCTTCCTGCCTGATTTTTCTCCAGAAGAGTCATTACATCTGACCTTGCACACTTGCTTATCTACATAGTCTGTCTTCCTCTATTAGAACATCAGCTCCTGTGGGCAGGGATTTCCGTTGGTTCATTCACTGCTATACTCCTTGCTCGGTTTAAACCTCCATGGCTCAAGATATATCTCATTTTTCTTCCCAGAAATTTTAGCCTTAAAAAAAATTGGCTCTGTAAACTTGTAGAGTAAATGACACCACTTAAAGGTAGCAGAATGGAATCCATAGGTAAACATCATTTAGCCACTGAAATGACAATTTGATCTGTGAAATCCAATAAAATTTGTTGTATAAAGGCTGCCTGGAGAATGATTTTTACCTCACCAACTCCCCCTCCCCCAAAAGGTATTTGAGAAACTTTATTCTACATCAAAATCAATACCTTTAAAGCTTTAGGGGCATGTCTTTGAGTATATTTTTCTGAACTTGGGTAACTGCAGTGCTGAAGATTGTCCCAATTTACTATTCATCACAGAACTTTAAAATAATTGAACGAAGTGAACTTGCCTGTTTGGAAGCATATAGCCGTGAGTATGAAGTGTCCCTCTTCTCTCGGTGATCGGAGGCCTGGAATCACATGGAAACAGAATAGCAAGGAGTGGTCTCCTATCACCAGGCATGTGGGCGCATGCAGGCAGCATCCTGTGTTTCTGGTTGGATTTCAAGTTTGTTTGCATTAGTTTCATAGCCCTAAGCTTTAAACATATTTTACTTTAAAAATGTCTAATTGGTCCTCCTTTCTCGGGGATTCTGTTTATGCACATTTGCCTCCTTGCTACTTTTATCTGTAACTCTGGAATCAGTACTCGATTTTTGTTCTGTTTTTGTCTGTACTTTTCGTTGGTGACTGCTCTTTTAAGTGGGTCCCAAGTGCTGTGCTGTGTGTCTAAGCGCATGAAAGCTGGGCTGTGCCTGATGGAGAATATACGTGTTAGATGAGCTTTGCTCAGGTGTGTGTTCCAGCGCCCTTGGCTGTGAGTTCCATGTTCATGAAGCAAAATACAGCGCATCTGGGAAAAAAGAGGAAATTCGCTGATCTGTATGTGAGGCTACTTTGGAGAAAAATTTTTTTTTCCTCACCCCCTCCTCCTTTGGAAAATTCTGAAGTAACATCTGTAGTCTGTGATGAAACTGTGGAAAAGATGGAAAGGCGGCTAACTTTGTGGATTCATGAGATGACAACTGATTAAGATCAAAAAGCACAAATGGATAGCATTGCTGTGGGGCTGAAGGTCAAAGATTCAGGCATGTCACCCAGGGTTAGGAAAATTTTAAACCCTTCTCAGCTGAGTGCTGGCTGCTTTGCACATTTCAAAACACAGTTCAGCCTGAAATATGCTCAATTTGCAGGTGAGACAGGTTCTGAAGATCAAGAGACTAATGAAAAATTAAGAATGAAGGAAACTCAGTCTCATTATTCATGGATCCTTTATTTACAGATTCTCCTACTTGTTAAAGTTTATTTGTAAGCCCCAAATTGATAACTCGAGGGGCAGTTGTAGTCATTTGCAGACTTGTAAAACATCCCGTAATGTGTCACCCAGTGCAGCCATTCCTAGCTGGAAGTCACACAAGGTGATGGTCTGCCTGTTGTTCCTGCTTCCATGCAGAGGAGAGCTGAAGATGGATCCCCGAGGGAGGAGCTCCTTATAGAGCAAGCAGTTCTGCCTCTGGGTCCAGCTGGATGGGGTTTGAGGGCCAACTCTGGAGCCTGTGAGTGGGGCGGCCCCAGGCAAGTGAATTAAAGAGTCGTGAACCCCATTTTCTTTTTTGCAAAGTAAAAAAAAAAAAAAGAAAGAAAGAAAAGAAAGAAAGAAAAAAAATCTTCCAGGATGAGGCGTTTTTAGCATTTAAGGTTATCATCTATGGTATAGATGCGTATGCGCATGCGCCGGTATGCGTGTGCCTGCCTGTTACCAAACCCAAGTTAGGCTGCGTGTTGCTGGAAGGAACATTGCTCAAGTTTTGAATGGAAAGGAATCTGAGCTTTTTTCAGGAGGCTGGCAACCCAAAAAGAAGGCAGACTCTTGTCCTCATGCCCACTCTGAGGTTTTTGCCTGGCCCACAGGGATTTAAAGGGGTTTAGGGTAGTCAATGGGCAAAGAGCGCACAGTGGCCTATAGCATTTCTTGGTCACATGCGGATTTGATGATGTCAGCTGTGAACATTATCTCAGTGCTCCGTGGTTGTGTGGGGGAGGGGGAGGTCTGGTTCTTGTTTTGTGATGTGCCCCAGTACTCTCTTCTGCAAAGCAGGGCAAGGTCTACAGATACACAAAGGGAGGTTAGTAAACTCATTTGTGTGACCTCAAAAAGAAAAGCATTTTGCTTAAAAAAAAAAAAAAAATTCTGGACTGATAGGAAGCTGAGGTGGCTTCAAACAGACTTGCTGGCCTCTGGAGCCTGGGAAGGTTCTAGTTCTTCACTTCTCAAGGCCAATGGTCTGCAAATCTCAAAGAAAGTAAATTAGTTCTCTTACAGACTAAGGGCCTTAGGTCAGCGAGGAAGGAGTGTTTAAGGGTTTAAGACCGGCTGGAGTGCTGTTACACACACACACACACACACACACACACACACACTCCGCTACTGATTCCTGTTGCTAATTCACTGTTCATGGTTACTTCGTAGAACATAATTACTGTGAATAATGAGAATTTACTGTACTGCCTAAGTGTTATACAGGAAAAGGATGATATGGAAAAGCCAGTTTTCAATGCTAATGACACTGGCTTCTTTTACGGGACATTGGCAAACAAACCTCTACAACACAAATGGTATTTAGTTGATGATAGTGTCTCTAGAGGCTCCCAGGAACATCCCCTTGTATTTCCCTTAAGCGTGATAGTTCAGTGTTTTCCTGGTGACTGTGGAACCTGACTACTGTGAAGGAGAATCAACCGTAATTGATTTGGTAAAGTTATTTTTAAAAATAGATAAATCAGTTGGGGCACCTGGCGGGCTTAGTGGAGCATGCAACTCCTGATCTTGGAGTCGTGAGTTTAAGCCCCATGCTGGGCATGGAGCCTACTTAAAAATTAAAAAAATAAAAAATACGATCAATAAATCAATGATTTGCTTTTTACAGCAGAGAAGGCAAACGGTTCTGCAAGAGAGGTGTAATATGGTTTTTATTGAATATATGGCCTCTTAAATACACTGCTGTTAACGATGCCTGGCTAGAATAACAGTATAGTAATTCCTGATCCATTCACTTTCCCACTGGTGTTCATCATCACCGTAGTTCACATTTATTGAGCGTTTCCAACATGCCTGTCACTATTTTAAGCTCTTTACACGTAGTCTCATTTAATCGTCCCCATAATAATTATGGTAGTAGTGGCCATGGCGGGAACCGCAGCAACCGCCAACACTTCTGCAACGTTTGCTGTGTATTAGGACCATTTCCAAGTGCTTAGCGATGATTGACTGATTCATTCCTCACAACATATATATACAATAAGCACTATTAGGAGTCCTATTTTATAGATAAGAACATTGAGGTCCAGAAATATGGAACCACATGCCCAAAGTTACGCTTCATGGTGCTGAGCTTGGGCAGTCCAAGTTGGGGAGGTGTGGGGGAATGGGGAAGGCCCTCCTTCCACCAGTAAACCGAATCACTGGGAATTTGTACATGCTCTCCACTTTCTCTTTATGTATTAATTTTCCAGGCAGCCAAGCTCAGATTAATTAGTGCCTGCCCGTACTTCATCTGCTCAGTTGTAACGGACTGTAACATGGCAAGCGTGGGACGAAAAACATCAGTTTCGCAAACTGGCTTTGCAAATAGAGACTGACCTGTTTGTCAAGGAGAACTGCCCACACAGGATAAATGGTTAAGCATTATGGCCTGTTGGAGTTGCCTTTTCTTTACCTTAAAATTGTCAATGGGACGTGACCTGTGGTAGTCAAGTACGGGGGAGTTCGCACAGAGAAGAAGAAGAGATGCTTGTCCTTCCAGTGAAACTTGCGTGGGGCCCTCTCAGGTTAGGAATCGGTGAATATGGCGTCTCTCCCAGAGCTGCTGTCGGCCTCCTTTCTCCTCATCTGTACAAGGAGCTCCTAGCCTGGCATCCTTAGGCCTACAGATCTTAACTTTGTTTATTGATTAATTTATTATTGGCCATAAGCCCCTTTGAGAATCTAATGAAAGCCAAGGACTCTTTCCTCCTGAGGAAAAGCCTCCCAGGCACCTACCTGCCAGTGAATACATTTTGTGGGTGTTCTCAGATCTCCTGAGAAGCCCCTTGAGAAGCATCCTAGGGTTCATGGATTCTGATGTGGGGCTGCTGAGCGATCCCATCAAGAAAGAATTCTCCAGATGTTTTTGGTGCAAAAGGGTGATTTTATTCTAATGCACGGGGATAGGGCCCCTGGGCAGAAAGACCCGCATTGGGATTGTGAGGAGTCCTTGATTATATACTTTTAAGTTGGAGGGGGGTAGAGATAAAGGAAGTCTCTAAAGGAATTTCCGTATGCTCAAGAAGACTTAGAGATGCTGGAGGTCTGGCTCCTGTCAGGCTAAGGTTGCTTTTAGTCTCTAGCAAAACGTCAGCATTAAGGTGTCCATTGAGCTCCATGAGGAACGACACACCTGCATCTTTTGGGTATTTATCAATACCTTATTTCCTTAATCAAAATTAAGGAAATTTAATTTTGTCTATATTTCTCTTGCCTTTGTTCTCAGAGAAGATTCTAGAACCGTCTCTCTGAGGGGGTTGATGAGCTTTTATCACCCTTTAAAAATACCTGACTGAAGTCAAGCAGTCATCTATGTTTCTTTGCTTTTGCCTGAAATGTTTGGATGATTATTTGCGGCTGCTACTTTGGATTTATTATGTGGGCCAATTATGGAAAGCGAGAAGTCCATGCTGACTGAGGTGGGGTTCCTTAGTGGCTTAAAGATTGGGAATCACTAACCTCTATGGGGCCTCCATCTTCATTGGTTTGACCCTTCCCAGAATCCTGTCAGAATGGACAACCCTTACTCTATAAATTTAACAGTATAATTTTATACTGCTTTTGCATGATTTCCTATGCGAATGCTTTGTTTCTTCTATTCATTCTTATAAACCTTTAGGGAGCCATGTCTATTGGCCCTTTCTTGTTCTCGATGGGGTTTGGTACCCATTAGACCAGTGGGTGTATGTGTCTATAGCTGCCCTTGTCCCAGGAGAGAGCAGTGTCTGGCAAAGGTGTCCAACCTTTTGTCAGCAGGGGGCAGCAAGGGAGTGGGTAAAAAATGGTCATTGTTCAGCCTTGCCAGGCTTTTCAGAGCTGTACAGCCCTTAATATCTACCCAATGAGCAAGCTGAGGGAATTGTTTCTAACATAAATGCAGGTCTATTAAAATGTAGCATATTTTTCAGTTTGAAGTAATATCTTAAACTTCTTCTTTTTCTTTTTTTTTTTTTTCCTACTAAAGGAATTGCATTTTGAAGAAGATATTTTTGGTTTTTGATGCATTGGGGTGGGGTAGAAGGTAACACAGATAGTCAGAAGCTTCTGAGTGAGCCAGGGAGCAGCATTTCCTCATGCTGAGCCGTTACCTTTTATTGCTACTGAATTTACATGAAAATAAAGCCAGTTTATCCCAAGAGTGAAATATGTATTTACATTTTAGTTATGGAAGGAATTACAGCATGTGTTTATTTTACAGTGGGGAATCCTGAGAAGGTATCTGGAAGAGGAGCTAATATTACACATTTTCTAAAAGGTTAGTTTAAAGATGGTGAGTTAACAGTACCCAGCTAAGTCTAAAGGGAGATAGTCATTACTAAGTATTTTCTGAACTGAAGGAGAAAATGCAATTTCCTTCTGTAAATGTTCAGATTAGCCAAAATTAGGCAGCCCCAGCTCTGGCACAAATATAACAACTGAAAGAGAGAACATTTTCACTGGAAGAGAACAAACCTGAAGACTTGAAGCAATGGCCCAAAGCCTGAAGGATGCATTTAGTGGGTCATTGAAAAGTTTTTTGTTTTTTTTTTAAGATATTATTTATTTATTTGACAGAGAGAGATCACAAGTAGGCAGAGAGGCAGGCAGAAAGAAAGAGAGAGAGAGAGGAGGAAGCAGGCTCCCTGCTGAGCAGAGAACCCGATGCGGGGCTCGATTCCAGGACCCTGGGATTATGATGTGAGCTGAAGGCAGAGGCTTAACCCACTGAGCCACCCAGGTGCCTTCTGGCGCTGAACACTTAATCAACATCTCTCTGTACTAGCTAGGTGCAGGGAATATGGGGCTGCTCCCACACCTCAAGAACTTAAAGACAGAAAGGTAGGTGCTCATGGCAGGGCCTTGGAGAGATTGAGGGTATAGTGACTGGTAACTTCTCCATGGAGAAATTCGAGCTTCATGGAGAGGCACTGCCTTGATCCAGGCACTGTAAACCTAGTAGGATTTTGACTGTGAAGGGTGAGGAAGAAAGGATTTCTAGGCAAGATGTTGCCTGACAGAAAGTCAAGAGGTGCCAGGTTGCCCAAGTGGGTAGTGTGTTCATGAGAAGGTAGGGACAAGGTATATGAGCCACGTTTTGTGAAAATCACACATAATTCTGTTTTGGGAAGCTGTACTTTCCAGGGCATTGTCAGGACCAGACATTTTTTATGTCTCCGGTTTGGTGATGGTCATGGGAAGAGAAGAACTTCTGTGAAAGAGAGAACTGTTTTAATCATAGCTGCATAGGGAAAACTGCAGAGGGCTCTTGAGGGAGAGTTGGCTAATGTAGCAAAATCCACTTCCACAAAGTTAATAGATGTGTTAGACCTGTGAACCTGATATGAGAAAAGAGGTAACATAGCTAATTGGGTTGCTTTCCAGACTGGAAATAATCAGAAAAGGTATAAACTGAGAGGGGACTGTGGATTGAGCCCTTATGTCTTCTAAACTCCTTTTAGACTGGGGGGCTTTGCATTATTACATGGTAATGATGTGGGAAACAAAGGAAGAAGAAAAATTAAATTTCCTTACTACTTAAAGCCCATTGACAAGTCCCTGAAACAGGCAGAGCGACCTTCCTCTGAGAGCTCAGCTGCCTCGATGTTGACACTTTGCTAAGGGCAAAAGGCAATCTTAGCCTAACATTATCCCAACCCCCCAGCATCCTGTAAGTCTTCTTTAACATATAAAAATTCCTTTGGAAACTTCCTATCTCTACTCTGAAAGATACATGTTAGCAGTCATCCTCCAAGCATATGGCCTACTGACACACATCTGAAGGGTCTCATGACTGAGTTTTTACTAAATGGTAATAAAGGTCCTTTTCCTAACAAGGGCTAACCCCCTCAGAATCCTAGAAACCTTGTTTCCAAAACACCTGGGAGGCTTGTGCTGTCCCTAATCCTCCTCTAAGCTTGAAAGTATATGGTCAGTCACCCATCACAACCCCAGTGCAGCTCTTTCTGCCCACAGGTCCTGTCCCCATGCTTTAAAAAAACCAACTTTTTGCACTGAAGACGTCTCAAGAATTCTTTCTTGGCCATCAGCTTCAAACCCTGACATTTCTTACATCATCAGTACTGTCACTGAAAGAGGGGGGTAGTCTGGGCTCATTTGAAGCTGGATGTTTATCATAGCATTTTTAAGAAGTTAGTATACTTCTAGAACCCCCTGTCAGGAAGCTGTGTAACTTTGATGTTCATGTCACACCAGCATTAAGTTTTGGGAAATCCCTCATTATTTGACTAGTTGTTACAGATGACATCAGTCAATTGATGTCCCATTGGATACATAAGTTTTCCAGGAAAGGGAGTTTTCAAAAATATTTGCAAATAGTGTACATCCTTATATCTCATGAATATCGGAATCCTAGATCAGGTTAAACATCACAAAGAGAAGTGGTGGAGAGGAGCTCACGTACTGAAGAGGTATCCATGTTGGCTGACTGCACCAGCCTAGGCATCTTGTTTATGGCCAACTCATCACATTGACTTTCTCTCAAATCTGAATTTAGAGAAAAAGGAAGCCAGACCTATGAAACTGCATAGATTTGGCTCCCCCATGGCTCTGCTGGGATTTAGACAGGTTGGGAAAGTTTTCAGTTGAGCAAGAGGAGAGAGAGCGGGAAGGTGGGAAACTATAGAGATAAGAAACTGGGAGATCTCTGAAGGACAGAGGGAGCAGCCCTTTCTAGTAGATTCTGGGTACCTCCTTCCCATAGCCGTGCAACAGATCCCCTTCTTGAGCTAGCTAGCATGGGTGGATTTCTACTCTTCACTATGAATGCTCTTTGGTGGTCCCCTGGACCCGGGGAGACATGCAGGAAAAGTATGAAACCTTGTCCTCGATTACTGATGCTGTCTTGCTCTGAAAAATCAACCCACTCAGGGCTGGTATTGTACTTCTTTCACTTGTCAGCTTTTAAAGGCCCGCTGGTTGACATTTAGATGTAATTTTGCTGTGTTTGTTCTGGATACCTCTCTTCAGAGCATTCTGATCTTATCTTCTTTCATGCCAGGAATTGGGGAAAATGGCCAGTTCTTAAGGAGATGTCTGGGGGCTTTTTTTTTCATATATTCATTTACTTATTTTCTTAAGTAATATTTTTTGCCTACAGTTTGCCGGGCCCCATCCTAGGTGCTAAGAAAACAACAGTGAACAAAATGTAGACAAGGTCCTCAGGGCGCCTGGGTGACTCAGTCGGTTAAGTGTCCGGTCTTGATTTTAGCTCAGGTCATGATCTTAGGGTCCTGAGATAGAGCCTCATGTCAGGCACCACGCTAGGGTTGGAGCCTGCTTAAGGTTCTCTCTCTCCCTCTGCCTCTCCCCAACTCTCTCCCCTTCTTTAAAAAAAAAAAAAAAAAAAAAGAGAGAGGGAAAGATTGGGAGACAAGTCCTCATCCTCATGGAGCTCAGAGCCTTATAAGGGTGGGACAGATTAACCAATGGGTACCATAACACATGACTTAACTACAACCAGGATGGGTTCTGTGGGTGATGGAGACCATAACCTTCTGGGGAGATGGTGGAAACCTACTGGGTAAAAGCAACCTATAAGGTGAGGTCTGAAGAAAGAGTAAAAATTAACCAGGAGAAAGGCGTTCCATGGACTGCTTAGAAGTTGAGCCTGGAACCCATTCAGGTAGGGCCTTGTTTTTCCCAGTATCATATAGATTGTTTTAGGAACTCAAAGGAACTTGGGACTTTTGTGTGCTCAGAGATGTCTAATGTGTAGTTAAAATGTCCTTTTTCCTCTGGGATTTTGGTATTGGGGGAGACTCACAATTAAGATTAAAGTTCCAAGGTCTTAGGACAAAAAGGAAAATATACCTTCTTCTTTGAGTGGAAATAGTAACACCAGACTTGGGGCATTAGAAGGGTTTTCTTGGATTTGCTGGAGAACTCATGCCAGCTTGTTAAAACTTCTTCTTAGGACCTTGGAGCTCGATCCTCCCTTCCTCCCTCCCTCCCTCTCTCTCTCTCTTCTTTCTTCTCTTCTTTCCTCTTCTGCCATCTTTCTCCCCCTATCTTCCTTCCTTCATTCCCCCTTCCTTCTTTTGCTTTGCTTTCTCTTTTCCTTGCTTCCTTCTTTTCTCTATTCATCTACCCAACATACATTTGTCAGGCATCTCCCATGAGGAGTCTTTTGATGAATGGATGATTTGGTTCGTAGGCTGGGTCCTGGAGTTAGGCATGTATGGAGCTAATTATAATTATTAAGGTCTTTTTGTACATTTATTTATATGAATAGTGGCCATGTTTTACACACTCTTACCCTTAACTTTCTTAAAAATTGTACATCAGAGTCTCGAGGCAGTGAAGAAGAGTGGGGATGGACCCATGCCAGTTCATTCCATCTCTGGAAAGCAGTTTCCAGGGCAAGCATCTGCAAGGAGTGGTTAGCTTGTTTGTAAAGCACAGTGTATTCTGTATCATTATTCTATCTCCTATTTGAGCATCTTGAGGATTACATTGTAAGCAGTTTGTGTGCAGGAATTGTGTTCTCTCTTCTGTAAAATGGTGACTGCCGTATCATTTACTCAGTGGAGATACAATAAATATTAATTACTGGTGGCTTATCCCCTAACATAATTTTCCTTGTCAGATTAATGAAGCAGATTCCTGATAAATGAATTTGTCTCTCCAGAGTTTCATTTGCCAAGGCTCAAATGCTATAAAGGATTTGCCTAGAGGCATAAAATTCTTGTCCAATTTTTCCCCCTTTTCAAGTGCCCTTTGGAGATGCATTTCTTTCCTGAAAATAATTGGCACTAGTGAAATTAATTTTAGCTGGAAAAGAGAGCAGAGTTGTTATATCCTTGTCGGCTACTCTGGATAGATATTTGAACTAAAAACAAAAAATTGTGAAAGAAAGCAGCACGCATTTCCTAGGTGGAGATAACAGGGCTTGGTTTGACGTAAACAACATGCTACCGAGTTGAAGTTAGAATATAGAGGTCTATTGGCCTGTTTTCTTTAGGAATTCTTAAAAACAGCCTTCTCTCTCTGCAAAATAAAAGAATTTCCCAAAATGGAGACTAAATATCAGACACTTAGAAGTTCTTTGAGAAAGGCTGAGCCATGCATGTGGGATATGAGCGAACAAAGATAAAGCGGGCTCAAGAAAATGGTTTAATTTCAAGAAAATGGTTTAATTTCGTACTTGCTGATCTTTGGTTTGTGAAGTTGCATTCTCCAAGAGATTAAAAAAACTGATACACCAACTAGCATTTGCTGAGAACTGGCAGATCAACCAGACTTCTAAAGACCTCAATAAAACCCCCTTTTGATTTCTGCTTTTTACATGACTTAGGTTAAGTAGTTTCTGACTTGAGAACGGCTAAGAGGAACTTAAATACTCCAGTGAAGCTTCCACACCTTTTGCAGGACAATCCTTACCTAGATGATATAGTTTCTGTTTATGGATCACTTTTTTCCCCCCCATTGGGCATTTTACCCAGAGCTTGTGGTCTAACCTGTGGTTGTTCAGTTCATGGTGAGTTGGCCCATGGATCCGTCAGCTCACTCTGCAAGCCTCTGCTCCCTTTTAGGTAGAAGTCTGTGCTAGGTGGCATCACACCATGGGCATGCGCGGTGGCATTCTTGTGTCTCCTGGGAATGAGGTAGAGGGCAGAGCCATCTGGACCCAGGACACTGGATTCTAGTCATGACCTCTGCACTTCTATGATAATTATGATCTGGGCCCCAGTGTTGTGTAAAAGGATAATCTCAATAACCATGGCCAGGGCAGAGCTGGGAGGACAGGAGATTTCAGTTGTGAAAGCATTTTTGTACACTGTAGAGCTCCCCTCCCCTGCCATATAGAGTAGCCCTGCTTCTCTTATCCACGATCGGGCTGTTACTGTGGCTTTTATACTGGAGGAAGGGAAAAGTGTGAGAAGGGGAAGTGTGGGGAAAGCAAAGGGCAGCTTTCTGCTTAGCTCTTCAGCTTCAGGGTTGGGTTCAGTTCAGACGTGGGCCTTGGGCAGGCTTGGAGAAGGGGGACAGATGCCCTCCCCTTGTCTGGTGGGTTCTGGGGACGGACTAACTAGGCAGATGGACAAGGTTCAGGTAGAACTGCTCTCTCTGTCACTGGGAGGGTTTGGGGTGCTCTGTAATGGTTTCCCATCATTCCATTGTCCTGGGATCTTCTAGGAGAGAACTTTAGTGTCTTCCAGAGCGTTCTGGATCCACGTGATTTTCCCAGTAGTCCTTCTGCTCCCTTTCCTCAGGACTTGAGCTTCCCCCTCTATTGGTGGGGACCTCCCTGCCATCCACATTGCTGCCTCCATCCTGAGGAAGGAGACACTCTGGACTCCTGTTAGTCTTACTTGCTTAAACGTTCTGTACTGGATAGGGAAGCTTCTTTTTTTATTGAACACATTTGACATATAACATTGTGTAATTTATGGTGTACAACATGTTAATTTCATGCATTTCTGTATTGTAATGTGGTTGCCATTTTAATGATATTTAGCGCCTCTATCACATTCTGTAATTATCCTTTCTTTCTAGTACTTGGAATAATTAAGTTCTAGACTATCTGCAAGTTGGATGATTATAGTACCATATTTTTGTTTATATTCGCCATACTATGTAGTAGCTCTCAAGGGCTTATTTACTACTTGTTGCCAGATAGGGAAACTTCTTCATCTTTCTTTACCTCACATTATAGAGGGACACGCGCAGTGAATTAAAACAATGAGATACTGGTTTTTGATGGGAGTGGGGGTGGGGAGAGGGTTGTTGATGAAATTGGTTAAGAAAAAAAGGTTATATATAGAGAAAGGACAGCTGGTACACTGCTGAGGGAAGACAGGCTCCCCCCCCACCCCCGCCCAAGGGTGAGCTGGCAGTATTTTTCAAAAATTTAAAATTAATGTTGAGTACTGTTAAATCCTGCCATTCCTCTTCTAGAAGTTTATTTTAAGAAAATCATTATAAATTTATGCTGAGATTTAGCCACAGACAAGTTTGTTGAATTGTCATTTGTCACAGGGAAGAAACGATCTCCTCATACTGTCCAACAGTAAGGAATTAAAGAATAATTTGAGGCATGTTTATGCAACAGATTAGTCTGCAGTCTTTTAAATAGTATTGTCAAAATTTATTGACATGAAGACATTTAGGTGGCTCAGTTGGTTGAACATCTGTCTGCCTGTGGCTCGGGTCATTGTTATCTCCAGGTCCTGGGATCGAGTCCTGCATCAGGCTCCCTTGTGAGTGGGGAGCCTGCTTCTCCCTCCCCCTCTGCCTGCCACTCCCCTGCTTGTGCTCTCTCTCTGTCAAATAAATAAAATCCTGAAAAAAATGTATTGACATGGTATATGGAATAAAAAGGGTTACAGGCAGTATTAGGATGTGCAACTGTTCTCATAAAAAGTAAAATTCACATATGCATGCATAAAATTGATGTAAGTATTTATGCCAAGATTTGAACATATATTTTCTCTGGTTTGGGATGTTTTATGGTATTGTTTCTTTTGATTATTTTTTTCTGTGGTAAGCATCACTTACGTACAAGGAAAAAAAGGGAGGAAAGATGTTTTCAGAGAAAACAAAGTGGACAGAGTGGGGAGTCAGTCGCCGGCTGTGGGCAGAGCTAGTCAGGAGCCCCGTCGTTGAGTGTCATGCCATGGAAGCCAACCTTGTCTCCAGGGAGAGTGAGGACTCCTTCCTCTGGGCTCAGCACCCGGTTCTTCTCTGTTGCTTTGTGTGTGGGAGGCGGAGGGTGCAGATAAATGAGTAGTGATTAAGACAGATTATTTTCTGATCCCTCCCCTTCCACCCCAGATCCTTCTGTGGCCTGTAGCACGTGCTCTTTGGGAAGAAGATGTGAGAGGATTCTTCTTGTATCACATGCGCCCCTCATTACCAACATGTTAACATTCGGTACTGACACTGGAATTTAAAAAAAGAATAGCTTTTAACCTTTGCGTAGGCATCTTCTGTTACATAATACTGAAAATCCTTTCTCCACCTCAGTTTTTCCTGTAGCAGGAATTACATGTGAACAAGTGTTAGAGGGTTTGCATCGAAGGAACTTTGGCTCTAAAGCCAGGGTCTACTTTGCTGGGAGTTAAAAGTCTTATACAAAGCAGCCATTAAAATGTCTGTCATTACTGAAGTGGAAAGATATCTGTGGTGTTTATATTAGTTTTCCAGGGCTCCACTAGTAAAGCACCACAAACCCAGTGGCTTAAACAACAGAAATTTATTGTCTCATGGTTCTGGAAACTAGAAGTTCAAAATCAAGGCACTTGGCAGGATTGGTTTCTGCGGAGGTCTTAGAGGGAAGAGTCTGCACCGGTCTGTCTCCTTGGTTTAGAGAGGACTGATCTGCCCTCTATGTATGTCTGCGTCCAAATTTCCCCTTTTTATGAAGATACCAGTCATACTAGATTACAGTTCCCTCTGATGACCTCATTTTAACTTGAATTTCCTCTGTAAAGAGCCAGTCTCCAAATAAGGTCATATTTGACTTAGTGGGGGTTAAGATACCAACGTAGGGATTTGGAATGGGGAGAGACACAATTCAACCCATAGCAATGTATTTTCCCCTTATTAAAAAAAAATAACAATAGAAGAAATCTCAAACATAAAACATCAGAGAAGGGGCGCCTGGGTGGCTTAGTGGGTTAAAGCCTCTACCTTCGGCTCGGGGCATGATCGCAGGGTCCTGGGATCGAGCCCCACATCGGGCTCTCTGCTCAGCAGGGAGCCTGCTTCCTCCTCTCTCTCTGCCTGCCTCTCTGCCTACTTGTGATCTCTGTCTGTCCAAAAAAAAAAAAAAAAAAAAAATCAGAGAAGGTAATATTGAATCTCCTTGTCATCATTAATAGTTTCAGCACCCCAAAGCCAATATTATTTCATCCTTACTCCTCCCCACTCCCTGCTCTGCCCCCAAACTGGATTACTTTGAAGTCAATCCCAGGCATTACAGGTGATACATTCCAAGTGACAAAAAGTTACACAATTATTTGTAAGGGATGATCTTTCTAAATTAAATAACTCGTGGGTGCATGCTTGAGTTGGAAGAGTCAGAATAATACAAGAATGTTAACAGTGCTTATTTATTTCTAGGAAGTGGGATTGCGATTAATTTTTACTTCCTTCTCTGTAATTGTTTTCACTGACTGATTTCGTTGGGATGGTGGTTGATGGAGTAAGCCAGCCTTTTGCAATCAGAAAGCAAAGCAAAACAAAACAACAACAAAAAAGCCCAAGTTGTTTCCAGGTGGTGAGAAAGGGTGGGGCAAGGAAGAAACTGTGGAAGAAACTTTGTCATAGTTGTTTTCTGGGGCAGGAGGTAGTTATTTTACTTCCAGAATCTAAGAAAGGATGAGGAGGAAGTACACAGGATTGTGTCTTCTAGTGGAGAGGGCCCTGGAGTGTGGGGACTGCTGTGACAGGTGACCTCAGCCAGGACACCTGGCCTCTCTGACTGGAGAGTTCCTACTGGGTAAATGAAAGTGGGGGACCAACGGAACCCTAGATTTATTTGGCTGTGGTTGCTGTTATCTCGTATTTCTTGAACATGGTTTGGTTTTTAGGAACTGGTCAGGATAAAATTTGTACTTCATGTGTGTGCAGTATGGAGTTATTATTGGGGCTGGTGAGGAAATAATTGTAGAAAAGCCAAAGGTGAAGGTAGGACAGAAAGGAATCTGTTTTTAAGAAATAGAGCAGACTTGGGGTGCCTGGGTACCTCAGTCAGTTAAGTGTCTGACTCTTGATTTCAGCTCAGGTCGTGATCTCGGTATTGTGGGATTGAGCCCTGTGTCAGGCTCTGCACTGAGCATAGAGCCTGCTTAGGATTCTTTCTCTCTCCCTCTGCCATTCCCTTCTTTAAAAAGAAAAAAAAAAAAAAAAAGCAGACCCCCTCCCACATCTTTAGAAAGTGTTTTTTTTGTTTATTTGAGTGTGTGTGTGCACATTTCAGAATTTTGCCTTTGCCTTTGGCTCTTGCCAGCATGGGCTCATTTATGAACAGCACTGAAACTTCTAGATAGCAGCCACATGTTTACTGAGGCTATGGAGGGACCAGAACAGACTTTGGGTCACCTTCATCTCTGGATTGGTCTTTCAACCACTCTTGTCTTTGGTTCCTATCCCCCTCATCTCATATGATAAAGGCCAGGTGTCAAAGTGTTGAATTTAAAAATGCTGTTAGCCTGTCCTGTCTCTCAGGAATGGGGTGGATGGAGAAATCTGGAACCACGGCTTCATTATTTCATGATGGTCAGCCTCCGTGATGACACCCGGAAGCCCAAAGTAAAGTGGGTATGTATCTAGAAAGTAGGCAGAAATCTAGAAATGATGAATGCTTCTCTCCTGTCAATTTTCTAAAAGGAAGAGTCGCTTGTGTTACTGAGAAGATGAATGGATAGTGCACATCAACCTTCCATTTGGTCAGTTAGATCTGCTTATGAAGCAGTCTTCAACTTGGACGTAGAAATAGAATGTCTGCACTTACATACCTTTGAAAAGAAGGTAGACTTTTATGTCCGCGGGCATAACAATGACTTCAGGCCAGATTCTCCCCTCCACCACCCAGAGCTGAGGGCAAGGGGGTTTCCTGCCAAGACAAGCACTCGTGGAGAAAGCCAAAGACATTCTCTCTCCCCTGGAGGCACCACGGGTAGGGAACCTTCTTCTGTGCTCTCAGCCCTAGAGGGGACCAGTCGAGGCCCTTGAGACAGGAGATAAACCAAGCAGGTCAAGATAGCACCACAAAAGCTCTGAAGTTAGATGGTTATTGAAACCACAGGCCATAAAAGTAGGCTAGGAGCCTGTGTGCTGTACATAGTAAACTTGGTAGCCTGATAAGAAAATAATCCCAGTCAGACCTAAAATCTCCACTGTGACAGCCAGAATGACTGGGATACTGTAGAAAATCTCGTCATAGCAAGAACCAGTAAAGTCACAACTTGAATGAGAAAAAGAATTATCTGATGCCAAAATTGAGAGGGGTCAGATGTTAGTTTTAGGGGAACAACTGGTCACCCTCATCTGTGTACCCATGGTCTGACTGCTTTTAGGCTCTAGTGACAGAGTTGAGTGGTTGCCACAGAGACCCAATGGCTCTAAACCCCTTAAATATTGACCATCTGGCCTTTTATAGAAGTTTGCTGACCCCTGCAATAAGGCCATCAAAGACATAATGGTCAACTTTTTGGAGATATTCTCTCCCCCTCCCCTTTTTGTTTCCTTTGATTTAGAGCATTCATTTTCTTATATTGGTGTCTCCATTCTCATCCTCTTTTTAAACTTTCTTCTTTTATAATCTCATCATGTAGCCAGCAGCCTCCCCCACCTTGGGAGATGGACCCCATTTCCTCCCACTCATCTTTGTCTCTTATTGCCACTGTCCACTCTCTTAACCCTACTGGGAAATGTAGATTTGGTAAGGTCTGTCCACTAGCTAGGGTTTTCTTTCTCTGCTCACATAATAAGACTTGAGACAGTTGGGGGAAGCCCATAAGGTGTTTAGGACTGTGTTTGGACATATAGAGAAAGGTTATTATTCCAGGTGGGTTCTGTGCCAGGAGAGAATAAGAGACATAGCTTGGGGAGTACAGCAGGAAGATTGGATGTCAGGTAGGAAAGTCAGCAGGAAGAAGAGATCGTTCAGGTGTGAGGCCAAGACCTACTGTGCCCCAACACTAGGGAATTTGGAGGAAGTCTTTGGAGATTGGAATGCCAGCTCTGCAAGTATCAGCAATGCAGTCTGTTGATCCAGCAAAATGGCTTTATTATTTACCACTGGAAGGGAGGACAGCACGTCCACAGGGGATTGTCTGTGTCTCCGAGTAGGGAAAGCAAGGTCCGAATTTGAGAATTTGAAGTTTGGTTTGTAATACCAGGGCTTGATTGATTAGGATTAGGTACACATCAAGATCCAACAGTTCAGGATTGGTCTAAACAACTAGGCAAGGATTTTGAGGCAAGACATTCAAAGGATTGTAGGATACAAACTGTTGATGGTTTCCATTACAGAGTTGATGGATATTTTAGGAAGTTTCTCTAATGAGCTGTCAAACCATTTGGGGGGTGACAGTCTCTTGGAATATTAAAGTAATGCTAATGAGGGCGGTGGAATAGTACATATGTGTTAAGGGAGGCAGCAAGCTGTGTGTGTGTGTATTGCTTCTAAAGGTCCTTGAAGCATGGCTTTCAAGCCTAGCTGAGGACTTCGGCTAAGTGAACTGCCTAAAGTCAGCCAAGGACTGGCCCCTGACCCAGAGGGAGACTTAAAAATGGCTTCTGAAATCCACCAGGCGGAGGATAAATGCTAAACCAAGGCCACCTTGACAATGGCATCACGTTGCTTGGTCTCTTCCAAGCCTCACAGATTGAATTACCGAAGGTGCTGGAAATCTGTGAACCCAGGAGGGTCTGCCAACTGAGCAAGCAGCCCTGGTAACTTGAGGATAAGGAGTCTGTATCTCGAGTGCCTGATGCTGATCCTTTGATTACCAGTGGATGAACTGGTGTTCCTGGGTATTTGACCTGCTGGGACTCGACCTTTCAGGCATCTCTCAAAACCTGCTCCAAGGTTTGCAGTTCTGAGAAGTCTGGAACAGTCAGACTCTGGAAGCCCCTGGGCCTCTGCTTTCCCCTTCAGGTCTCTCTTTAGCCAGATCTGAGCTCGTTGAGCTGAATGACGTTAGGTTTTAGCCTTTTTATCGTGGTTTCAGTTGTTAACCAAGAAAGAATTCATTCAAAAGGTAAGCCAACGGGTATTTATTTGGGCAATGAGAATTGCAATTCGGGAGACACAGTTCATGTAGAAACCTGACTCTTGTTTCAAAGGGGACAAAGCGGGTGGAGTTATAAAGGCAGAAAAATGAGTACTGTTCTCATTCAGGTCCTCTATGCAAAACAGGGGTTGAAGCTAGGTTAACTGGAATTGGTTGGGTTAGCATGCAGATGGAGGGTTGAAATTTGTCAGATCCCACTGACTCTTTTTGAAGTGGAGATTGCCAGTGATTCAGGGCTCATCATGAGGAGGGAGTTAAGTCCAGGCTGCGGGTTTGCAGCTGGCAAAAAGTTCACGGTTCTTAGGATGCACATCAATTCTTCCTCCCTGATAGCCTCCTGAGCCCATTTTATTTTTTAAGATTTTATTTATTTGACGGAGATTACAAGTGGGCAAAGAGGCAGGCGGGGGTGGGGGGAAGCAGGCTCCCTGCTGAGCAGAGAGCCCGATGTGGGGCTCGACCCCAGGACCCTGGATTCATGACCTGAGCTGAAGGCAGAGGCTTTAACCCACTGAGCCACCCAGGTGCCCCTCCTGAGCCCATTTTAAAGAGACTTTCTTAGCTAGCCTTGCTTTCTCCTTTTTGAAATCTCCTTTTACACAGCTTTATTGAAATAAAGCAATAAAATCTGCAGCCACTGATTTTATTAGCATTCACTCCTTTGATTTGATTTTGTGGTACATACACCGTTCATTATTTGTACTATGAAAAAATGGGCCATAGGATTTTTTTTCCTCCATGACATTTGCTTATCTCTGAAATTCGATGTGACCTACATATGGTTGATTTTATAACCTCAGAGTTGACATTTTCAGGGGTGGATCTCTGAAATTTCATTTGGGGTCCCATTTTGTACCTGTGCTATATAAGATGGTGATATCCCTGATTCTGGAATGCCAGGAAGAGATGAAATGTGGGTACTTTGTTCTTAAAAACCATAAGCAATTGATGTGGATGTGCTTCAGAAAAAAGTGTTAAGGGCTTGGATGTGAAACTTACATAATTAAAGTAAGTGGTTTCAACTTTTTCAAACACTGGTAGCAGTAGGTAAACCTACTCATCGATGCCTGTGCTTTGCTCTTCTGTTGATAAGCCCATGGGAACCTCGAAGCTGGGCACCTACCTGGGTGGCTGAGTGGGTTAAGCATCCAACTCTTGATCTCAGCTCAGGTCTTGAGTTCAAGCCCCACCTTGGGCTCCATGTTGGGCTCCACACTGGGCATGGAGCCCACTTTAAAAAAAAAAAAGAACCTTGAAAGGGAGAGGGAATGCTTTAAGCATTTGCCATCAGTATTGTTGCATACAGCTTTTCAGTGCCATATTCATCTTCTCATAGGTGCTCTTAATTAAAATTAATTGTGGAAGAAGCTAAAACATGTTCTTCCAAAGTCTGACGAAGACTCTTCCTCAGTGCCTCTCAGTCTCAGAAGTGTTAGAGCAGTAATGACTGTGATACACAGCTCCAAGGCTATGAATCCTGAGTCTCTTTGAGGGTTCCTTCAATTTCTTGTGGAGCCTGATGAAATTAACACAAAGTGAAGATGACATCAGTGGTCTCATTAAAGGAGTGGGCTGGTTTCGTATCACATGGAAAAGGGAGAGAAAATGAATCTTTAGGGAATGTCTGCTGTGTGTCAAGCACTATGCTAGACTCAGTTTACCCAGAAAGATGTTGGAATCCATTGGGTTCTTGGTTATTGATAAAGCTCTAGCACAGAGTTTCTCAATGGCTTTTTGAGCAAGGCAGAACATGTTTTAGGAGGACTGTACTCTGGCCTGTAAGGTATTAAGCATCCCCGTACCCCCCGCCACTGTTCAGTGTGAAATCATTGTAACTGTCAAATCTCCCCCATTGCTGGTTCAGATGCCCCACCCCCACCCCAAGCCGGTAGTCCTGCCTCAGGCGCTAGCAAGAGGCTCTCAATTACATTGAATACTTTTTAGAGAGCAGATATGTGGATTCCATTTCTGGGCATGTGTCTCTGCTGTAATGATGTAGAAAATTCTGTAAGTCCTTACAGATGTAATATGTAATATTTTATGTAATTTTATGCAATTTATATGTAATAATTTATGCTTGCAACATAACAAGTATATAACAAGTAATTTATATGTAATATTTTATGCTTGCAAAATAGCAAGTATTCTATGCTATATAATTGGAATGTAGTTCTTTTTATTGATTAAAAAGAAGTGTATCCCATATGCTTAATGGCTTGATTTTACTCACCTTTTCTCTTAAGCATTGCGTATCATCCGTAATAGTCAAGAACAATGTATTACATGTTTCTTCATTACGTTTTCTTCTTCCCTTTCAACACCTCATGTTTCTAAGATGAGATTTTATGGTGGGAATTTACAGAAATGTTGACTATGACAAATAGCTCAAAATCCACTTCTCTCTGTTAGTTCTATATATAGAACTGTCAAAGAACACATAAACATTTTGTCTTGTGTCAAGTTAAATTTAACCAGTTGGAGTAATTCTTGGTAAACCTAGACTCATAATGGAGGTATTATCCTTTACTAAATCTTCAGCCCTATTATGCTAATTGAGTATAATGATGTCTGTAGACTTTGTGTCAAAAATCAGTTCCTTTGTACCTCAGAGAAGAGTGAGACTGGGGATTCATTTATTCATGTCACATATTTTGCTGTACTTGGGATAGATCAGTGAACAGCACAGATAACGATGACTAGTGCAAATGAACACAATAAGCAAATGACAAGTTAGGTTGGAAGGTGGTAAGTGCTATGGAGAAAAATTAGTAAGGAGGATGGGGAGGTGCCAAGGGTTGGCTGGAGATACAGTTTTTTTTTTTTTTTAAGGATTTATTTTTATGTAATCTCTACACCCAAGGTGGGGCTCAAATTCCCCCCTTCCCACCCCGAGATCCAAGGATCCAACTGAGGCAGCCAGGTGCCCTTGGAAATACAGTTCTAAATGATGTGGCTCAGGAAGCTTTGTTGAGAAGATGACTTTTAAGCAAAGATCTGAAGGCAGAAGTGAATACTTAGCCCCTCTTGTGTCCCCTTGTATTTTTTTTTAAGATTGATTTATTGATTTATTTATTTATTTATTTATTTATTTATTTATTTGACAGAGATCACAAGTAGGCAGAGAGGCAGGCAGAGAGAGAGGAGGAGGAGGAAGCAGGCTTCCTGCTGAGCAGAGAGCCTGATGCAGGGCTTGATCCCAGGACCCTGGGATCATGACCTGGGCCAAAGGCAGAGGCCTTATCCCACTGAGCCACCCAGGAGCCCCTATTTTTTTTAAGAACCAGAGCACCAGGCATAACCTTTGTAATCTGCAAAAAATAATTTGCATGGCCAGAGGATTGTTGTGCACAATGAGGTGACGAGTCCAAGCCAGGTTGGTGCAGTTGGCTTACCTGTGATTCAAAAACTGTATCTTTTTGAAGTAATGGCACCTATTTCGATACAAAGGATTACAATGGATGAGCCTTTTTTTTTTTTTTAATAAAAGCCAATGACACAGAATGATAGAAAACAGCAGGTGTCTGTTTTCAAAGAGGAAATCGAAAAATAAGGCTGAGCATGGAATGAGATTTGTGGCCCAGTTCCAGGGGTTCCTTAAGGAATTATTGCTTCTCCCCACCTGGTGACATCGTGAGGGTAACCAGGATCTTCTGGGGAAGATGATGACAAAGGCAGAGTTAGGGGCTCACATTTTAAAGATGGCTTTTGGGTGGGGAGCTGAAAGAATAGCGGACCAGAGTCTAGAAACCAGATTTTGGCTGCGGCTTCTGATGCAGAGCAGCCCTGGGACCTCGGCGAGTCACTTTGCCCCTCCTCTTTCCTGGAGTGACTGTTTATTTGCTGGGCATGCACTTTATGTGCTTCGTCTTTTTTGGAAAGTTGTGGAACATAAGGGAGATGAAACTCACAAGCTAACCTATCAAGTTCTTTTCTAGGTCTTGACTTCCTTTCTGCTTGATTTGTCCGTTCAAAGATGCAAGTAGACTGTGGCTTATCTGAGCTTGTGGATTGAGTCCAGTCCGCAAAATATGGTTCTTTGGGGCCGTCAGAGTTTCAGCTGCAGGATAGGGCTGGCAGAAACCCAACGGTTTCTGGGTTTTCGCTTCCTCCTGGCATCTTACACGGTGTGAAAGTCACATCCGATTTAGCATTTTTGGGGTGGCATGATCTGTGCCTGGCTTCACTGTGATCTCACTCATGCAAATGCCAGCCCAAAATTTCACTTCTGTTTCTTGAGCTTCAAAAAGACTGCCGAGCAGATAGGCATTAGAGCTGGAGGAAAAGTAGGGAATTGCTTTGAGACCAAGCCACAGTTCATCCACTGTCTCCGATAATCTTTTGGAGTGAAAGAAACTTAATGATGTCCCACAAAGACTTCTACCTTTATTTTTTATTTTTTTAAAAGACTTTATTTATTTGACAAGAGACAGTGAGAGAGGGAATACAAGCAGGGGGAGTGGGAGAGGGAGAAGCAGGCTTTCTGCCAAGCAGGGAGCCCTATACGGGGATCGATCCCAGGACCCTGAGATCATGACCTGAGTTGAAGGCAGACGCTTAATGATTGAGCCACCCAGGTGCCCCAAGACCTCTGCCTTTACTGTATTTATCATTGACTTACCCTCTGAAGATCAGTAACATGCATGAGGATGGCCCTAATGGGCTCTTTTAGCTCCAGGGCTCTGAAATGCTCTTGGGATCAGAGCTGCAGCTGTGTGCCGTCGAAGAGATTTACTTAGATTTCACCCAGGCCCGTGTGGTCAAAGCGCTAACGTGTACTGAGCACCCCTGAGTGCACTGTCACGCCACCCGTAGTCTGGGGGTGATGCTTCATCTCCCTTCTTACCTCTCTTGTCCAGCCCCCTGGGTGTCAAGAGCTGCTCCCAGCCTCCTGAAAGGAGGACTGTCCTCTCTCACCTCCTTGCCGTCTTCCCATTTTGTAGATGATGAACCAGGTGGAAGGACAGCAAAAGAACCTCGTGCACGCCATCGAGTCTCTGCCGGGCTCTGGCCCCCTCACTGCCTTGGACCAGGATCTGCTGCTCCTGAAAGCTACCTCCGCCGCCACCCTCAGCTGCCTTGGGGAGTGCCTCCACTTGCTCCAGCAGAGCGTGCAGCAGGTGGGCCAGCCCAGCCACAAGCCGGGGGCCTCAGGTAAGACCTCCGGGCGGGTGTGTGTGCTGATGAGCATCTGGGCTGCGTGTCTGTGTGTGTTTCCCCCGTGGCCTTCCTCCTTCCAGTCCCCTATATCCACCTTCTACCTGTCTGACCATTTATTCCATCTGTTTCTTCATTTGTCCCTCCCTCCTTCTTGACCCAGTTTGGGATCTCTTTTGCTTTGGCCAATTAGAACTACAACATCCCACGAAAGATTTAACAAACGTGTTTACAGGAATACTTTGGAACTGCTTTCAGGCTGGCTGGCATCCTGTTCTGTATCTCATTCCATTTGTGACTTGGCACTCCGTGCTGTGTTTCTGAGATGTTGCTATACCACCCATTTTGCTAACTGCACCTCAATGGGTGTCCGCCATGATGCACCCCACATGCTGAAGAAGGACAGCCATATTGTTTCCTGTGCTCGGCCCTGCCCACGACTGCTCAGGGAGCAGGCTCCTGTATGCCTCCTCCTGGACCTGTGTGAGCCTTCCTCTCCATTACCTACCAGAAGCATTTCTAGCTCTTTGTCAAGAAGCTAGAGATAATAATACACTTCCTCAAGAGGCCTAAATCCTTTTGGAGGAGGACTTAATCGATAAATAGATACAAAGATACTAGGGAAGATTAAATTCAGGGATGAAGATGAACGTCATAGCTCAAGGTTGGTCACGTTGAATGTCATTACAAAGTATTGGAATGAAGAGACCAACAGAAGCCTCTTTGAGCTTTGTTGCCTGGTGTACATGTAATCAGGAAATGAGACAACTTAGATGATGAAAGAAAAGCTGGTTTTTCTTTGAGTGACAGTCTGTATTTCATTTTCTCAAGTCCTCTTTGCCCTTTTGTTGTGCTGAGGTTAAGAGAGATGTTGGTTTTCCAGAGAAGTGTCTTCTTGTCCTACCCACCCTCATTTACTGAGCTCCAGTCCTGTCAGAGTATGGCCTTTGCTGCCCCTTTTCTGAAATCTTTACAGACTAGATAATATTATGCCCATCATTTGGATGAGATGCTAGGGGGCTTGATTTCATGACCCCGAGATCATGACCTGAGCTGAAACCAAGAGTCAGAAGCCCAGCCAACTGAGCCCCCCAGATGCCCTTAAGTATCTTATGATATTATTATTATTATTATTTTTAAAGATTTTATTTATTTGAGAGAAATCACAAGTAGGCAGAGAGGCAGGCAGAGACAGAGAGAGGGGGAAGCAGGCTCCCTGCCGAGCAGAGAGCCCAATGTGGGCTCGATCCCACGACCCTGGGATCATGACCTGAGCCAAAGCCAGTGGCTTTAACCCACTGAGCCACCCAGGCGCCCCAAGTATATCATGACATTATTAACTCTATTCCCTGTGCTATACTTTTCATCCCTATGACTTACTTATTTTATAACTGAAAGTTGATACCTCTTAATCCCCTTCACCTACTTCACCCACTCCCCAACCTCATCCCCTCCTTTAGCCATTTTTATCAAGGAACTTGGCTGAGGGTTGGAGGATGGAGGAGCATGAAGCATCATGAAGGTTCTTTTGTTTTGTCTTCTTTTAACTTTTAACCCTCTTAAAAATTTCATATAACAGCCCCTTAAGTTTTAAAACATTGTGCTGGTTCTTTTCAATCTATGGCACACATTGGGGGAAGCATTCAATCACTTCCTGCATCCAAAACGTCATGTTTGGCTGCCCTTAAAATGGAATTCCAGAATCTCCAGCTAGCCAAAGAGGAAAATGTGGCAACTGGGGGAGTGTCACCACAAGATACCTTTCCTGAGAATCTCCGTGTTCTTGAACTCGATAGTAGTTACAATAGCCTGACTCCCATGGATAAAAACCTAATGTTTATATCTAAGGAGTGCCAGCCAGGGTTGATGGGAATCAAAATCTCATTAAAGTGCCACTGTATCAGGGTTTCCTTTAAATGTTCGATGGACAGGAAGACACAAGATTGCCCGCAGCGCACTGAGTATCCACATGCACTGTTCTTGATTCCGGCCTCTTTGCTTTCTGACCCTCACACTCTTGTATTTCTTCTGCCCCTTTTCTGAATCAAAAATTAATTTGTGGGCTTGTAGCATTTCATCTTCCGTAGCATTTCACCGTATCTTCTGGGGAACATGTTGGCTTTGGAGCCTTTATCTGTAAATGTTGCTCCTTAACACTCATTTCATCTCAAGCTCTCGAGTGACTGCACTGAAATCCAAAAATGCTGCAGTATTCCTGTGCCTACCATTTATGCATTTGGGGCTCCTAGACCCGTCTCTGATCTTATCTCTAAGATATAGTGGCCTGAAATGTTTCCCTTAATTTCCGTTTATGGAGACGTTTGTATTTTAGATTAATCAAGTAACTTGCCCTCTTGGCCGGGGCTCCTCTAGTTCTGGTCTTGGAGACTAGCAAATCTACTTGAATAGCTTGGTGGAGGCAAATGATTGATGGGGTGGGTAGGTAGGCATCCGTTCTCCCTAGTCTAGGTGTGTCCCTCAGTCAGTGGCCTTTGCTGTCCCTTTTCTGAAAGCTACTTGGGGGTCTAGGCTTTGGGTGGGTTGCCAGTGTGGGCGAGAAACTGGACCTTTGGACTGCTTTTGGGTGTAGAGTCGCCTGTTGGCATTGCTTCTGGTTAATTCCTTGCTTGCAGGTCTTGATCCAGGGAGCGTGGTTCAGGAGTCAGAGCAGACACCTGTAACCAGACAAATACCTTCTAGAGTCAGATAAGAGCTGGATGCTGACAGCGTGGTCGGTGCAAGGCATGCTGGGAAAAACATGCTGGAATCAGAGCTGCCAGAGCAAGTGACAGCAGAGCCTTGGGAAATTGTAGCAGGTGACCCACGTGCCCTTGGACATAAATCAGGACAAGTGATCAAGAGAAGTGTCACTGAGGAGAGGAGAACCAGAGCAGAGTTCAATATCCTTTTCTTAACTTGTCCTTCCAATAACTTTTTCATTCTCTTACAAGGTTTGTGGGGCTTGTCAGTTAGAAGCCAGTTGCTTTGACCTTTCCATTTGGCGGTTTGGCAAAAAAGGTAAATAGGTGAGCCTCTCATAAGGCCTTTGTGGCCTCTCTGGCTGGGGGGCCTTCTTCCTTCTGCTATGCTGCTTTTTTTTCCAGAGACGTCTTCAGACTGCTGGTGTTCCTCTCTTTCCACTTTGTTATCTCAGTCTTTTACACCTTCTTTCCAGACACCTTCTGCTTCTGGTGAGAATGTGCCCCACAGAAATCCCCTTTCCTCATTTTGTGGTTAAAAGCCAAGATGGAAACGTGATGATTCCGCCAGTAAATAACCTATTGGAGAAAAAAGAAAAACTAGCCTTGTAGATGGTTCCAGGTGGGTGGATTTTGTCATTGTTGTTGTTAGAACTGTACAGACAGAGATTTTGAGTGACACATTCTCCCTGAAGAAAGCAGTTAGATAGTAACATTGTAACTTTCCATTGTCAATGTGCCCTCTGCTGTCTTCAGGTTTGTAAATATCCATCTTACTCTGTTTTGGAAAACGTAGGTTTACTGAGCATAGGAAGCATGAAGTCACTGTGTCGTAGGATGAGGGACAGGTGCTATCACCTGTCACTGGCCTCTGGGTAGAGGTGTCTTAGCCCCAACCTGGGGACTGCAGCTCTCAACACTCCAAGCAAGGCTCATGGCCAAGGACATATGAAAATAGCTCCACAGTCTGGCCTTAATGCCCACAGTTAAGTCTCCTGTTGCTTTCTTTCTGCTTCTAGTTGGTTCGGGGGAACTAAACCACTTGTAGTTGCTTTCCTTCCTCCCTGTGTTGTCCTGTTGACACCGGTGTGTCATGTGAGGACTTACAGGTGTATGTAAAATGCCTCTCGTAAGGACTGGATTTGCCGTTTAGGGGACCAGCCTCCACCTTCCTGTTCTCTTCTGTTCTGTCATCTTCCATGATCTCCCTGCTCATGAACGTTAGAGTGTTTCCAGAGGGAAAGACAGCGGGTGGATCTCTGGCTACTTGAGTTGACAGTTCATAGCTGTTCCCAGTTGTCCTTGCCTTTGGACGTCCCGGTCTGTCTTTGACCATCTTCCTACTGGAGTCACTTTCTGTAGGTGGAGCACATTTCCACAACTGTCAGACGCCACCAGCAATAAAACACGCCATCGTCCTCTGTGCTGCTGAGAAAGAACAGCTGCCACTGAAATCGGACTGTAGGACAAACTTGTTTAGGAGTGTTTGTGAAATGGGTGTGTCTTAGAATTAGGGATGGATGGTCTAGATTTGCGTTCGTTTTAGGACGCCATCTTGAGCGCCTGCCTTTCAGTGGGGTAATGCAGTCCATTTCTTTATTTCTTTAAACTGCTGTTTGTTTCCCTGGCAGGTCCTTGTTGCCTTTTGTTTTTCTGCTTCCATGTGGCGTTTCTTGTTTTCTCTTTATTTTGCTGCATAGGTTGTACTTCCTTGGCTCATCATCTTTAGTGTTTTGGGAACCATATGCATATAAATTCTAGTAGCAGTTGTGGGTTTTTTTTTTTTAATTTATTTTCAGCATAACAGTATTCATTGTTTTTGCACCACACCCAGTGCTCCATGCAATCCGTGCCCTCTCTAATACCCACCACCTGGTTCCCCCGACCCCCCACGCCCGCCGCTTCAAACCCCTCAGATTGTTTTTCAGAGTCCATAGTCTCTCATGGTTCACCTCCCCTTCTAATTTCCCCCAACTCCCTTCTCCTCTCTAACTCTCCTTGTCCTCCATGTTATTTGTCATGCTCCACAAATAAGTGAGACCATATGATAATTGACTCTCTCTGCTTGACTTATTTCATTCAGCATAATCTCTTCCAGTCCTGTCCATGTTGCTACAAAAGTTTGGTATTCGTCCTTTCTGATGGAGGCATAATACTCCATAGTGTATATGGACCACATCTTCCTTATCCATTCGTCCATTGAAGGGCATCTTGGTTCTTTCCACAGTTTGGCGACCGTGGCCATTGTTGCTATAAACAGTGGGGTACAGATGGTCCTTCTTTTCACTACATCTGTATCTTTGGGGTAAATACCCAGTAGTGCAATGGCAGGGTCATAGGGAAGCTCTATTTTTAATTTCTTGAGGAATCTCCACACTGTTCTCCAAAGTGGCTGCACCAACTTGCATTCCCACCAACAGTGTAAGAGGGTTCCCCTTTCTCCACATCCCCTCCAACAAATATTGTTTCCTGTCTTGCTAATTTTGGCCATTCTAACTGGTGTAAGGTGATATCTCAATGTGGTTTTAATTTGAAGCTCCCTGATGGCTAGTGATGATGAACATTTTTTCATGTGTCTGATAGCCATTTGTATGTCTTCATTGTAGAAGTGTCTGTTCATATCTTCTGCCCATTTTTTGATATGATTATCTGTTTTGTGTGTGTTGAGTTTGAGGAGTTCTTTATAGATCCTGGAGCAGTTGTGTTTGTTTTTTATTTTTTTTTAAGTTTCAGTTTTAATTAATTTATTTGGGAGCAAGAGACAGACACACAGATAGCAACAGAGATAGTGAGAGAGAGCACAAGCGGGGAGGAAAGAAGGATCAGGCTCCCCACTGAGCAGGGAGCCTGATGTGGGGCTCCATCCCAGGACCCTGAGATCATGACCTGAGCCGAAGGCAGATGCTTAGCCAATGGAGCCACCCAGCTGACACTGTTTTTTTGTTTGTTTGTTTGTTTTGTTTTCTTTTAGGATCTTTCTTATTTATTTATTTTGGAGAGAAATTGCACACAAACTGGGGAAGGAGGAGAGGGAGAGAGACAGGTAGACTCTGTGCTCAGCACAGAGTCTGACTTGGGGCTTGATCGCATGACCCTAATGTCATGACCCAAGACAAAACCAAGAGTCAGATGCATAACTGACTGAGCCACCTGGACACCCCAACATTGTTTTTCATAAGCATTCTTTAACCTGTATTTTCTCTTTTTTTTCTTTGCTTGTTTTCTTAAATTGTTTCTTAAATTCTACATGTGAATGAAATCATACATATTTGTCTTTCTCTGACTGACTTATTTTGCTTAGCATAATACTGTCTAGCTCCATCCATGTTGTTGCAAATGTTAAGATTTCGTTCTTTCATGGCTGAGTAATATTCCTGTGTGTGTGTGTGTGTGTGTGTGTGTGTGTGTTGTCTTTATCCATTCATCTATGGATGGGCACTTGGGCTACTTCCATAATTTGGCTATTGTAAATAATGCTACAGTAAACATAGGTCTAACCTATATTTTTCTAATCATCAAAGTCAAGAATGACCCTTCTTCTTCTTTTTTATTTTTAAAAGATTTTATTTATTTGACAGAGAGAGAGAGAGAGATCAGAAGTAGGCAGAGAAGAAGAGAGAGAGAGAGGGGAAGCAGGCTCCCTGCCAAGCAGAGAGCCTGATGTGGGCCTCAATCCCAGGACCCTGAGACCATGACCTGAGCCGAAGGCAGAGGCTTAACCCACTGAGCTACCCAGGTGCCCCAAGAATGACTCTTCTTTTTGACTCTCTCCTTTAGTGATGAAAACTTAATTTCCTGTTTTTCTGATAAGCTTCCCAATTTTTGGTAATGTAATATGGGGGCTATTGTTAATATGTTAACACTAATTTAATACTTAATTTGATAATGATTGAATTTCTTTAAAATAATTTTAATGTAATATTCAGTCATGTAACTATGTTTATTTTAATTTTATTTTTTCTTAAGATTTTTATTTATTTACTTGACAGACAGATCACAAGTAGGCAGAGAGGCAGGCAGAGGGAGAGAGAGGAGGAAGCAGGCTCCCTGCTGAACAGAGAACCTGATGTGGGGCTTGATCCCAGGACCCTGAGATCATGACCTGAGCTGAAGGCGGAGGCTTTAACCCACTGAGCCACCCAGGTTGCCCATGTAACTATGTTCAGAAAAATTATTTCAGTTCACTCCAGGGCTGGGATTGGGGTGAGGTCTGTGAGACACTCACCCTGAGCATAAATTTAAGGAGTGCCAAATAATTAAGATGAATGATTCTTTAATGACATGTCTTTAAACCAAAATTAATGCAGAAATAATCCAGGATGAACAAAATATAAAATTTTAAATTAAGACAGGATTCAACACAGCAAGTCAAGGAAGACTAAGTCTTGTAAAACTTTTTCCATTAATTCTGGTTTTAAAAATATTGTGTGAAAATGTATTTATCTTGATTACTGAGTGTCTTGTTGGTGCCGCTTTAAAATTATACCCAAGCGGAATGTCCTTCTTACTTCCCCTGATCCCAGCTCGACTCAGTTCTGTGTTTAGTGGAGTTCAGTGCTTTTAATACACAACTTCTCCAGGCTTGAGTTCCTGATTCTGCTTCTCTTCTTCATATGTCAGTACATGTCTTCAAGTAGTTTTTTCCCCCCAGAAGGCAGAAACTTTTCCGAGTCTCTGTGGTGCTCTGGGAAAACATACAGTGTGTAGAGTTTAAGAATCTGGGCTCGAGAACCAGGCTATTTTGGTTTTAATCTCGATTCTCCCACCTATTGGCTATTTGTGCTTCTCTTTCTTTCTTTCTTTTTTTTTTAAGATTTTATTTATTTATTTGACAGACAGAGATCACAAGTAGGCAGAGAGAGAGAGAGGGGGAAGCAGGCTCCCCACTGAGCAGAAAGCCCGATACGGGGCTCGATCCCAGGACCCTGAGATCATGACCTGAGCCGAAGGCAGAGGCTTTAACCCACTGAGCCACCCAGGCGCCCCTGGGCCTCTCTTTCTTTATCTGACAAATGGGAAGAATAGTAAGACCTACCTCATGGGTCATTTTTCAGGTTAGATGAGTTACTGTATGTTAGTTGCATATGTTAGTCCTTGCTATCTGCAAGAGCTTCTTCACAGAGGAAAGATCATTTGGCTACAGACAACATTATCTCTTGGCCCCTCACCCTACCGCAAATCTGTAGACTTTTATTTGCATTCCTCTCTTCACCTATTCACCTTTTGATATCTAGTGTTGTAGCAAAAATTCAAAACTAGCTTGTTTTCCTCTAAGGCAAGTCTAATTTTCTGCCTTAAATGATTGGAAAAATATCCTCTTGATTTTTGTTACTTAAAAACATTGCCAAACTTCATGAGCTAGGAGTTCATTATACTCTACTTTCATATGAGTTTGAAATTTCAGCAATGAAAAGCCAAGAAAAAAAAAAAAAGATTGCCAAGCTGTGTCTACATGTGTCTTTCTCCGTTGTCTTTTCTGAAAAGTGGTAGACTGTACCAGCGGCATCCAAGCTCTCTTTTGTGGTCAGGCTGTTTCTTCTGTCATTGTTTGTTGTTTCTGATTTATTAACCTGATCTGTGTCCATCAGGGTCTCTTGGATCTCTGTTGTACATTCTGCTTAAGATTCTCTCTCTCCCTCTCACTCTGCTCCTCCTGGGCTCAGAGCTGGGAAGGGGCAAAGTAAGAGGGAGAAGAAATCTTAAGTAGGCTCCACGTGGTGGCCAACAAGGGACTCAACTTCATGGCCCTGAGATCATGACCTGAGCCAAAGGCCTTATATTAGAAGTTTCAGAGATGGATTCCTCCTCTAAGCTTCTGAGGATTCCATTTCTTTTCTCAGACTCTATTCAATCTATCTCATTTACTCTGTTCTTAAATTTCATTTCATTTTCCTTATTTATTTGAGAGAGAGCTAGCAAGAGAGAGAGCAAAAGCAGGGGGGGACAGGGAAAAGCAGACTCCCCACTGAGCAGGGAGCCCCTCATGGGGCTCTATCATAGGACCCTGGGATCATGCCCTGAGCCAAAGGCAGATGCTTAACCAACTGAGCCACCCAGGCGCCCCTATTTCATTTACTCTGTTAGAATTTTCCTCCTTCACCCTCAAATGAGGCAGGCCTATCCAGACTTGGAAACTAAGGGACCATTTATTTGGTAGAGCATGTGGGTTGGTCTAGGATGGGCTTCTCTCTGGTCCTCACTCACTGGTTCTTTGATACGAAGAATCCATAGAGTATATAGAAAACTACATTCCCCAGCATGCACTGGTACCTTCTCTCTTCCTGTCCTGGTTTGTGTCTATTCCTGAATGCAGTGTGTCTCTGGCTGCGGGACTCTACTTCCTACCCCATTATCTCCTGGATTATCATCTCTGAATGATGGTGGTATGGAGGGTGGGAGGGACAGAGTTGAAGTGTGGAAGTAATGGAGGGAATATTGTCCCCATCACTTAGGCAAGCAGATCTTTTCCTTAGTGCTATTTAAGCTTTCCTAATTACTCTAGAAGAAATTTACTGCTTGCATGCATGTGTGAGTGTATAAGTGTATATACATATATATATATGTATATACACACACACATACATATATATACACATATATACATATAAAATATATATATACATATATGTATGTATGTATATATATATATATATATATATATTTTTTTTTTTTTTTTTAGAAAAAGTAGTCCTCCTGTATTGGTGAGACAGATGTTCAGTATTTAAGATCTGAATCCAACTTGCAGTTGGTGAGGAGTTGGTCAGCAGGACAGGTGTACCTTTCTCATGGCAGATTCTGGTGTCTTGAACCTTGGGTTGGTTTTCTTAGTCTAGCCCCATCTGCCTTATTATTTATGAGGATTCTTCCATTTTAGTATTTGATTTTAGTATTGTGAGTTTCCACCTTTTTTAAAATGACATCAAGAACTGATTTTAGTCTTATGGATTTTAGTCTTGTGAGTTTTCACCTTTTTTAAAATTTGGATTTTAGTATTGTGAGTTTTCACCTTTTTAAAAATGACATCAAGAACTGATAATATAGATTCCATTTAAAAATGTGATAAAACATACATATTCAAAAATTTACCACTTTAACCGTTTATAAGTATATAGCTCAGTAGAATGTTGAGTACATTCACATTGTTGTGTAACCAACCTCTAGAACACTATCTTGTGAAACACATTCCATACCTCTTAAACACTAAGTCCGCATCTCCCCACCCCCAGTCCCTACCAACCACCATCCATTCTACTTTCTCCCTTTTTGCCATCTCTTATTTCTTAATTTTTAAGAAGTTGTGAAATGCACATTCCTTTTGAAACCTTTTTTTTTTTTTTTTTTTTTTTTTTTTTTGTCAGAGGGAGAAAGAGAGTGTACAAACAGAGGGCGCAGCAGGCAGAGGGAGAAGCAGGCTCTCTACTGAGCAGGGAGCCCAATACGGGGATCAATCCCAGGACCCTGGGATCATGACCTGAGCTGAAGGCAGACGCTTAACTATTGAGCCGCTCAGGAGTCCCTGTCTATGAAAATCTTAATAGTCGGGGCACCTGAGTGGCTCATTCGTTAAGTGACTGCCTTCAGCTGGGGTCATGATCCCAGGGTCCTGAGATCGAGCCCCGTATTAGCCTGCTTCTCTCTCTCCCACTCCCCCTGCTTGTGTTCCCTCTCTCTCTGTGTCTCTATCAAAGAAATAAAATCTTTAAAAAAAAATCTTAATAGTCATTCAGTCATTTTGGCACATAATTATTGAGTGCATACTCTTTGCCAGACCGTATTCTAGGTTCTGGAGACCCAGACATGAGCAAGGGCAATACTATCTCTGCTGATGGGAGCTGACGTTTTAGGGAGGAGAGAAACACAGTAGATCAGCTAATGAGCAGGTTGAGTTCAGATCGCACTGAGTGCTGTGAAGACAGTAAACTGACCGATGGGACGGGGGGTGCCTTTGGAGCAATGCTTTGACTGGGAAGCTCCCAGGGAGCTTCTCTGAGCAAGTGATATTTGAGTGAACTGGATTTATGGAGGAGGCCTATCCCCCATGTAGAAGAACTGAGGGGGGGAGGGTGGCGTTCGGAGCAGATGGAAGGGTGTGGCCCAAAGGCTCTTGACCTAAGTGAACTTGGCTCACTGGGAGAATGGAAAAACTACCCCCATGACTTGAGCGCAGTGAGCAATGAGGAGAAAATGAAATGAGACTGGATGGTCTTACAAGCCAGGCAGTTGGACCGCATTCCAGTTGCCATGAGAAGCCACTTGAGGCTTTTAAGCCACAGCTGTGTGATCTAACACTTGACGTTTCTTAAAAAAAATTTCTGCCTAAAAATATGCTTGTGTTGGAGAGGAGCACACACACTCAGAACGCATGCAGCCATCTCAGCTGGCTCTGTTACTTTGTTTCCATCAACCAGAGTCTCCCAAGGTATTAAATGTCTGGGATACTTGTAGATTTTTCTTGGAGTAACTCTAATGAAAAGGCTAATGGTTTGATAGGATTACTATCCTGATGGAACATCAGAGACCCTGCTGGTCAAGTTCTAGTTCATGTAAAGCAGCATCCACTTTCAGTCTACCTTTTCTTCATCCCTTATCTTTGCTCTGAGACAAAGAACACAGTCTTCAGGGGGAGGGTCAGCTAAGTTTGAGACCTATTCTTACTCCCGTGGTGGAATTGGGAAAGGAATCCCTGTGTTTACTCCTGTCCCCACTAATAAGCATAAAATCTGACTCCAAAATAAACAAACAGTATTATAGTTAATGGAGTCTTTGTCTTCCCCGCCCCCCACCCCAGGGTTGAGGGAGAATCAGAAAAATGCTTTTGGTTTATCAGACTGGTGTTTATAAATGTGTTTCTTGCTAGAATGGAATGAACACGTGTCCTTTGTTATGGGGCTTCCTGACTTCTGCCCCAGCAGTCACGGAGGGGGGCCACATGATGCCAGCCACTTTTCAGAGCTATGGTCATGCGATTGGTAATTAAACCACAATCTGAGTAGCCACTTTCTGATAAAGTTTGACTTGTTGTTTATTCTAATGTTTTAATGATAAATATCTTTATGTAAATATTTTTTTCTTAAAAAATTAAGAAAAACACTTAAAATCTGGCTTTGGTGAATATGACACGCCCCCCCCCACCCCCCACGGATGGGGAAAGAAACAGCCTATGGTGATTCTGGTCACTGCCATCATATAGGGACTAATTTATAAACAGATCCGTATCCACACTGGGTACCTCATTCAGAACAAGCCCACTTAAATTTACCACAGTCCACTCCAAACTGGGCCCATTTCAAGTCTGTCTCCTTATACAGTGGGTTACAGATATTTTTTGAGCTGTAAATGTTTAAATTGGAAAATACTTGGCATCATTCTAGGTCTTTATTGCAGAAAACATCCTGGGATGGCACGGGCCCAAGTCACATTCCACAGAGCAGCTGAGAAATGGGACACTTGGCTCTTTACCACCAGCCAGTGCCAACATAACCTGGGCGATTTTACCAAACTCCGCTGAAGATGAGCAAAGCTTGCCACCGGAGCCCGAGGTAAGCGAGCCGTTAGTTTTCTCTTAGCACTCCTGTGGCTTGTGTTCTCGCTTGTTCAGAAACGTAGTAATTATATTTGTAACTTGCTCATCTCTTTGTTTGAAGAGGAGACAAATTATAAAATGGGAGCCTTGCCTGGAGAGACAAAATCAGCTCTGGGCACGCCTGGCACTTCTGTTCTCGTGTCTGGCAGCTGCCGCGGCTGAAATGTGATCTTACCAATGAGGAAATCTCCTATTTTCATTGAAATGGGAGTCGTTTTAACTTCAAGTGGGAGAAATTCAAATGCGCCCATTAAAATGATGCCTGTTGACATGCCGGGAGCAGTTACAATATATTGTCGCTCCCCTGAATAATGGCTTCTTGGTGTGGTTTGTGCTAACACTAGCTCCCGCCTCACATGCTCGTCCCCTGCATGTTCCAGAGCAGACCAGCGTCCCTCCCGGGGCCATGGCTGAGACTCCTGGGCCTCCCCTCCAGCTGCAGGGGACCTGTGCCCTGCCAGGTGGGGGTGGGGACAGCCCCTGCAGAGCTTCCTGACTGGCCTGGCTTCCGCAGGCTCCCTGGACTGCCCTCTGCCCACACGCCTCTCCCCACTAACTGTGCCTCCCAAGTGGCCACTGGAAGGAAGCCAGATGCAGCGTGTTCCTTTGTGTCTCGAGGGAACTTCTGTATTTTCTTTTTATTTTGATGCGCACCTTCTGTCTATGTGACCTTGTGAACTAGGCGGAGCCATACCAGATCCACATGTTAGAGGTTGTTCTTAATTCTAGCTGAACACCCTTAGCCTGAAACATGTAGGGTGCTCATAAAATCTCCTGGGGAAGGTCGAGAGCCTCAAGGCAGCTGCTTGGGTCCAACGGTTATCTTGGTTATCAACTGAAAATTTTTTCCAGGCTTCCCGTGATTACATTCTGGGACAGGGACTTTGGTAACTTGGCTCTTACGGAGGTAGGATCAGCCTGACTACAGGCATTCCATTCACATCTGTAAGGTGCCTTCTCGGGGTATGAAACGAGTAGGGAATGTGAGATTTTCCGAGGCACTTCCCTTTACCTGTACCAGGAGTTTCAGGTTGAAAACACTTGAAGCTGATGTATAGATGAACTGGCAGTTGAGTTGGTGACAGAGTAAATGGTAGGAGCCCTGTCGCCCTGTTGTTCTTCAGAGAGTCTTGGGTGGGGTGGCATTTGACGGTGGGTGCTTAGCCGCTCAAGAGTTGAAACCTATAATAATATCCTCCATTCCCTTGGCAGAGAACCTTTGGAGGTTCACATCATAATAAATACATTTAAAATCTAGCTCTAGGGAAAAATTAAGAGTAGGGGAAGTATGTCATTAGATCTTTAGTAACAACTTTATAGGATCTCATTCCTGGCAGCATTCTTGGGTAAAACCCAACAGAAGCCGTAACCTAAGAAGCTTACTTATTAGGGCTGGTGCCGTTCCCATTCTGTGAATCCTTCTTCATGTTTCTTCTGCTTTTCCCTGAGAGCGCCTCCTGTTACGCTAAAGCTCGAGAGGCCAGGCCTGTCCTTTTTACTTAAAATTGTTGCCCCCTTTGCCTTAGTGGTCACTGGCCTTGGCAGAAGAGTGTATGATTGTCCACAAGAAATAACTAGCTCCCAAGTTCAACTTTTTAATAGTATTTCGAAGGAGAAGAACTAGGAAGAACTTTCTTCCCCTTAAGTTAGGAACAGCATTAGTTAGCAGCATAGGTTGTCGTGTTACCTTTACCCCAGTCAGAATGGTGTAAGGCGTTCATGGGTGAATCTTCATAGCAGTGAGGACTTAATGGGAGCATGGTGGTGTTTTGATGGTTTTCGGAGAAGGGAAAGTATGAGACTCCTTTTCATTTGCTTTCCAGCGACGGCTCTGGTAGATGCTTCTCACAACCCCAACAGCGAGTGTTGGTTGGATACTATTTTTACTTCAGGTCATTGTGCTTTGTCACTTTTTGTTTTTGTTTTAAGAACTGAAGAAGCTAGCAATATTGACCCAGTTCTTTTCCTGTCAGAAAAAAAAGGAAAGTGTTGCCATTACCTCCTTTTTGCAGGATTTGGAGAAATAACCCAAGAAGGAAGTGAAATTCCTAGAGGCTAAAAATTCCTTATGAATATCTTCCTTAACCCTTCGATATAGAGAATAGATTTCCTAGGTGAGTGATTGCCGGTGAAACTCAGGATCATAGTTACTGTGGCACTTTCACTGAGCGAACTATTTTCTTCTGGTTTGTTGCTCGTGTTAAATCTTTAGAAACAATAATTAGGGTATAAATCGTATACCTCCCTCTGACAGTTGTGTGCTTTTTTAATACCACCAAGCGATTTGACTCAGTCCAGTTCTCACTGGACACAGACTGGGCATCCTACTGTTCAGTTCAGCTCTGACATTGTCTACCTGGGGAGTTTCAGATCCCAGAGGCTGAGGGCTCAGCCCCACAAGACTCTCCTGCCCCCCCCACTTCTGCCCCCCACATTTTCAGCCAATCACAAGTTCAGGTCATGTGTACTTCTGACCAATGGGCTATAGATCAGTAGTTCTCATGACCCCCATCTTGGGTTTGAATAATTTGCTCTAGTGGGTCGCAGAACTCAGAGAAACACCTCCCAGTTTATTATAAGAGGTTATAATTCAGGAACAGATGGAAGAGATGCTTGGGGAAGGCGCATGAGCTGCCATGCCCTCCCCAGCACCCCTCTTGCAGCACCTCTCCATGTTCACCAAGCCGGAAGCTCTCTGAACCCTATTGTTTTGGAGTTTTCTGGAAGCTTCATTCCAGAGGCAAGATTGATTAAATCTTTGGTAACTGAACTCTGTCTTCAGCCCCTCCCCTGTCTCCTGGAAGTCAGGGGCTGGGACTGAAAGTTGTACCCCTCTCTAGTCACAGTGTTAGTTCCCCTGGAAACGGTCCCCATACTTAGGTTACCTAGGAGCTTCTAAAGATCACTCATTAATATAACAAAAGACACCTACCTTCATCCTCTCTTATCCCTTTAGGAATTCCTAGAGTTTTAGGAGCACTGTGCCAGGAATGGGGACAAAACCAAATACATATTTCTTGTTATAAATCACGGTGTCAGACTCCCTACCCTAGTGCTGGCTTTACTGTAAAACAGCTTACAGATACCTGGAAAATTAATGCATTTTCAAGCTTCATCTGTTTAATTCCCAGCAGAATAAAACTCAAAGACCAATGTGTATTTAATACATGAGTTAGAGCAGAACTGTGGTTGGCTCTATTATCAAATGCATTGATCTTAAAATTTTTATTCTGCTGGGGCTAGAACTAACTATATGTGAAAATGAAATATTCTTGCATAATGAAATGAGTTAGGATCTTGGTTTTACCCATTAGCAGAACAATTTTTCAAGTCTCTTAGCACCGTTTGAAATTTAAATCAGACAGAAAAAGGTTTGTGTTATACTGTCTTCAGGGAAGAATGCCTTGTGCCAGGACAGGGAGAACCGTGATGGGGAGATACTGGGATTGGCTCTCTTGACCTTCATTTCCACTCTCCCAATGGGAAACCCAACAACATGTCCCAGAATTTCTTACAGCTGTGTTTCTGAATTCATGATAGGTCCCATAAATGCATCTGTGTGGGATTTGGAAGGCTGAGATGGAGACCAAGTTTCCTCTGCTGGTGCTACTGGTCGGCAAGGTCATGGGGATGTGGGTGTTTGAGGCACTTGCAGGGGCCACATGCATTGTCCTGGGGCCTTAGGCTCACCCATACGGACATGACATGCTGTTGGGGCAGGCAGCAGCAGCCAATTCCTGACACCGGGACCATGACTTCCTACCGTGCTGTGTCCTTGAAATAAGGAGTTAAAGGGGTCTTTGCTCCTCCATACCTTTCAGAGATTCTGTAAGCACCTAATTCCCATACCCAGTCCCTTTCTCATTGAAATACCTGGTGTGGTTTCTATTTCCTGCTGTGGATCAAGAGTGAGTGCGCCATTGGAATCAGAAGGTGGAGGGCAACATGGAGACGATCGTGAACGTGACCATGTATACCTACCATTCTAGAGGGACAGAACCTTAATATTTCTAAAAGTAAGTTTTATTGAGGGTAACTCAAAAATAATAAAAGTCACCCCTTTAAAATGTGATTTTATCACTTTTAAGTACATTAAAATATGGAGTAATTCTGCCACTTTCCAAAATTCCCTTGTGTTCCTTTATAGTTAAGCCCTTAGAAGTCCTCCTCTGTTTTCTGTCCATACAGCTTTGCCTTTTCTGGAGTGCTGTGTAAATGAAATCATACAGTATGTAGCCTTTTTAGTAGGGCTTCTTTTTGTTCTGTGGCTTGCTTTTGCCTTTCATCCATGTTGTTATATTGGTCAGTGGTCCATGCCTTCTTATTGCTGAATAGTAGCCATTGGATTCAGAGTTTTTTATCCATTCACCAGCTGAAGAGTATTTGGTAAACTTAACTTATTAAAATCCCCTGTGGGTAAGGTAGAAAAAGGGAAGCATTTAAAATAATGTTGTATTAATCATATATGGCAAATATTTGGTGCTCAGATACCTACCCCTGTTCTGGAGGGAGAAGATGGAGGGTCAGTTCTATTTATCTCTCTATTGGAGACCCTGAACTCGAGGGTTTTAAAGCTTGTGCCTCAAGAACATGCTGTCATTGGGGCCCCAAGGGGGCCTCAGTCAGTTAAACATCTGACTCGGTTTCCGCTCAGGTCATGATCTTATGGGTCGTGGTAGCTGAGCCCAGCATCTGGCTCCACACTCAGCGGGGAGTCTGCTTGAAGATTCTCTCCCTCCGCTCCCCACCTCTCCCCCAGTCTAAAAGAAATAAATCTTAACAACAACAACAACAACAACAACAACACACTGTCAGTTCCTGGGTTGATTGTTCCTTTATAAACATTGCCTGGTTAATTGTCTGAACTACAGTGGCAACTAAGCTATCAAGAGACCACATGCCCTATACACCGCCCCCACCCCCAATCTAGCAAGATCAGAGAGACTTCTCATAATGCCCCTAAGTACTGACCACTAGCATGTAGCCAAATGAGCTTCAGTTAGAAAATTGCAAAATTGAATTTTTAAGTAAGCATGTCATAATCTCTCCCTCTCTCCCCCAAGGGAGGAGGTTATTTTACAGATAGAGAAGGGAGGCAGATATAAAAGATTCAGCTGAATTTTGCCTCAAGAAGAATTTCTATGCCCTTGGTGGATTCGTCACTTTAGCACTGAACTTTTGAACCACTTAATGACATAGGATGCTGGCAGTTTGACATCCTCTGACATTCAAGTTGAAACCTGGCCAGTATAATCCCCTCAGCCCATTTTTATCATCTCTTCATCTCTATAATACATAAATGTATGAGTAGAAGTGACTGAGAGTATTTATCAGGCATGGGATGGTGATAAATTTTGGAAGATCAAGTAATATGTTGTTTTGATCCTTTGAATAATTAACACAAATGTTTGGCCTTATGCGTTTGTTCAAAATACGTGACACCTGTTTATTTGATTCCAACCATTTAATGAAGGAGTGAGACAGCTATCACTGACTTACAGCAATTGAAAATCACCTTATTGAATTCTATGATAATGCTGCAAAATTGAATTTCAAACAGTCATTACACAGGAAATGTTGATCACATTTGTTAGAATTTGTAACAAGGAAGTTTGTGGGTGATAAGATTTCCCCTCCCTACCACCCTCCCCATCCTGTCACAAGTTTGATTGTATCTCCTTCCTGGGTCCTATAGAACAGACTTTTTCCCTCTTTGAATCATGGCCTCTGAAGCACTTAATCTTAGAAGCACCGTTAGGGATCCAATGGCTACTCTCCATTGGTTGCCATCCAATGGATGGCACTCCAACTAGAGTGGCTGACTCTTGCCGAAAGTCCATACAACTGGCCTGTGGGAGACAAGATGGGTATCTGGACTTCCTCTCTCCCAAGCCTATGCCTTTCCTGTACACCAGACCATCTCCTGTATCTAGTAGGGTTCTTTTCAGTTACAAAAACTGAGAATCCAACAATTAGTGGCTCAAGTTATAAATAAAGTCTTCTCACACAGTGAGAATTCTGCCAATAAGTACTAACATGTTTGGTATAGCAACTCATGAGGGCCTCAAAGGTACAGGCTTCTGGAAACCGTCTGGAAGTTCCTCAAAAAATTAAAAATAGAACTACTGTATGACCCAGATATCTCAATTTTGTGTATGTAGCCAAAAGAATTAAAACCAGGATCTCAGATAGTGATGATTATTCAGAATAATCAAGAGATGAACAACCTAAATGACCATTAGTGAAGGAATGAATAAAGAAAATGTGGTATATACATCTGATGCACTGGTATTCAGCCTTTAGAAAGAATAAAATCCTGTCACTTACTGCAACATGGATGAGCCTTGAGACCATGATGCTGAGTGAAGTCAGCTGGTCGCAGGACAAATACTGCATGATTCTGTTGATATGAGGTGTCTGAGGAGTCAGTCTCAAACAGGAAGTAGACTGTTTGTTGCTGGGGGCAGAGAGGTGGGGGGTGGAGGGAGAACTGAAGAGATGCTAGTCAAAGAGTTTAGAATCCCAGTCATGCAAAAGGGAAAGTTCTAGAAATCTGTGCAACAACATGTGTGTAGTTAATAATATTATACACCTAAAACTTTGCCAACAGGGTACATTTCATGTGTTTTTAATCATGTAAAAGTTGATTACTTCTTCTTAAATATGCATGTGTATGTGTGGGTTTCTTCTATTCTTGCTATTGGCTTTTTATCCTTACATGTGTCACTTCATGATTGCAGTGTGACAGCTACAGTGCCAAGCATTACATCCCCACACTGGTATCCTTCAGAATGTAGGAAGAAATGGAGGCTCTTCTAAAGACTTATTGTTTTCAAGACTCTTTATGTCGGAAGGGTGGCTCCCCCACCGCTGCCCCCATATACTTCTCCTGTTATATGGTAACTAAAACTGGATCATGTCCCCACGCAAGATCTATAGCTTGCTGTTGGTATTTCCAACATGGCAACATGGTATTTCCAACATGGCAACTGGATTTCCTTGATGGCTTCAGAGTAATTGTGAGTCCCTGTCTGTGGCCGTGGAAGAGTGTGCCTTACCTGAGTCAAAGGGATCTCAAGACCTAGGAATCTCAAAATTGATTTTCTGTTCAACAAGGAAGAAGAGGGCATCTGCAGATACAGAGGGCAGTAACAGATGGTGTCCGTTGGACCCCTCAGTCTGCCCCAAACAGCTTTTCTTCATGCAGAAATCATCTCCATCTTCCTAAGACTTTTCTAACCCAACCATTTCATCTTAGAGGCCAAATTCTTTGAGGGTAGACCCTATCTTTGATTCTCCTTTGAAGATTCCAAAATATTCAGGAAAGTACTCGGCACTTAATAGACATTCTGTAAATATTTGGTGAATGAATGTGAGTGATATGGCCCATGTGTACTGTTCTTAACTAAAGGATATGCTTCTTCCATGTTCTCATCTCTATTCCCTACCATTCCCTAGAGATTCTGGAATACCCGGTAGAAGTAGGCTTAACCTATTGTGTAGCATATGAGTTACATACACTGATGTGACAGAAGATTCATTAATGGCCAACATCCTAGACCTTTCCAGGACCAACCTCATCAGTCCATTTCTAGCCACTGGCCTTGACCGCCTATGCCAAAGTACTAGAATGTAGTAGTGGAGATCGTATGTGGAACTCTTACTATAACCACTGAGGGCATTCTCTGTAGGTTCTGACACTAGGAATGAGCCATGGCTTGATCATCAGGGTTTTTTCCTTCTGCTCTTCTGGCTCTTGGTCTTGAAGGAAAGTAGTCCATCCATCAGGAAAATGTACAAGATATGCCTCTTAGCTAACTAGCCCTCAGGACTTACTAAGACTCTGAAGGCTCCAAGTTCTTATTTGTGCGTGGAAATACACTAGTCCCTCTGAAGTTTGCTTTGGGTGTCAGCATAGTAAGACAGTAATTATCTGTCTACTCTGGTGTCTCTTCATTCATCAAACATCGAGTTACTGTGTGCTGGACATTGAATGGAGGACTCCTTAGTTTAGCAGATTTTCATAACCTAGTAGTAGAAACTGAATTGTGCCCACCTCCCCTTGCAAATTCATGTGTTGAAGCTATCACCCCAGATATGACAGTATCAGGGAGGTGGTGTCTTTAGGACACAGCTAAGGTAAATGAGGTCATAAGGGTGGGGCCCTCATTCTGGATCCTAATCCAATAGGACTGGAGTCTTATAAGAGGAGAAATCTCTCTTTCTGCCCTGTGAGGACCCCCAAACCAGGAAGGGCACTCTCACAGAACCCAGTCATGCTGGTAACCTGCTCTCCATCTTCCAGCCAGCCTCTAGAACTGTGAGAAAATAAATTCTCTTGTTTACACCACCTTGTTCATGGTATTTTGTGAAGGCAGCCTGAGCAGACTAAGATACCCAGCTTCTTAACTCCCTGCATATTTCACAATAGTTAGAATTTTTTTTTTTAAATGTCTTGAGATGAGAAGCAGGAGAAATGGTTTATAGCCAAGAGACATTTCCAGGTTAGTATTAAAAGACAATGTAGGTCCTGGGGGTATGTGACTGCAAATCTATCTGTGGCCTGTAGCAAATAAGATGATCATCTGTGAGATGTCATGGAAGTTGAAGACATGTTTTTATGGTATTTTTTTTTTAAAGATTTTATTTATTTGACAGAGAGAGAGAGAGGGAGAGAGAGACAGCCAGAGAGGGAACACAAGCAGGGAGAGTGGGAGAGGGAGAAGCAGGCTTCCCGCTGAGCAGGGAGCCCAATGCGGAGCTTGATCCCAGGACCCTGGGATCATGACCTGAGCAGAAGGCAGATGCTTAACGACTGAGCCACCCCCCTTTTATGATATTCTAGAAGGCTGTTTGTTCTGCCTCCCATGGCTAAGAGCACCTTTTGGTCTTGTAAAAAAAAAAAAAATTCTACATTTTTCTGCCCTTTCTTCTTAACATGTCAACAACAAATATAACCAACCACACTGAACTAAGCCCTGTATGCATTTTTTCAAGGGCTCCTTGATCTCGGTTTCTGGCGGTATCATTGGGCTCTTCTACTACAAGGCAGGACGGTGTGATTTCCTCTGCAGCTTTGGGGGATTCGTTTCAGTTTATCCTCCCTTTCCAAGAACTTGTTTCTCCTTCCATCCTACTTCTCTTTCTCTTCCTCTCTCCCCTTTTGTGGGTGGTAATTAAGGTTTTTTTCTTGATTGGGTGTTTTTTGTTGTTTTGTTTTGTTTTTTAGAGAGCGAGATCTTGAAGCGGAGAAGGGTTGGAGGGAGAGGAAGAGAGAATCTCAAGCAAACTCCCCACTGAGTGTAGAGCCCGACGTGGGGCTGGATCTCACGACTTGAGCTGAAATAGAATCAGATGCTTAACCGACTGAGCCACCCAGGTGGCCAAGGGTGTTGCTTTTATAAGAGAGAGGTGGAATATAGCTGAAGGTTCCAGATCTACTTTCAAGGGGGCTGGTAGGGTGTGTCTGAGGACTTTTAAAGGATTTCATCATTGAAATAAGCAGGTCTTTGGGGGTAGCCTTAGGAGTGGTCACTCTGTTGCCTCCCTTCTCTCCCCTCCCCCCCAGCCAGTGTGGCTTTGTGACATAAACACCCACGCCCAGAGTGTTGGGGAGGGGAGGGAGCCACGTTGGATTTGACAGGCGTGAGCTGGAGCCATATGAAAAAATTCTGTACCGGGTGGTATAATCTAGTCTACTCTGCATCAGTAGTCAAAAGTTTAAGCCCTTTGAACCCAGTGAATGAAGGGGCTTAAAACCCTATCGAGTTTCATAGGGGTTTTTTCCTCCTCTCTCTGCTTTCCTATCACTGCTGTTGCCACGAAGGGAGGAAATCAGATCTGAACCAGAGGAGAAGAGTTGAAGAGATTGCAGCGATGTGGTATGATGATTTTTAGTATTCTGGTTTTTGGGGTGTTTCCTCTCCTCCTATAAAGTGGCCCCAGATTTCACAACCCACTCCTCTTTTCCCTTTGCTGGCCTATGCCCATGAAATTATACCAGGAGCAATGAGCTTTTCACCATTTGCCTGGCTTACATTTTTATTTGCCCACAATGAATAACTATTCTCCGAGGTGATTTATCCACTGCCTCAGATGACGTTCCCTTTCCTAAGATGGAAAGTCAGCGCTCCGAGATTTATGATCTTGGGGGAAAGAATGTTATGGAAGAAAAGAGTACAATCTTTTTTCACATATACTCTGGGCTTTACCTGAATTAATCAGTAAGTTCTGTATCCCTTTTGCAATTTGAATTGAATTTTGTGGATGGTTTGTGGTACTACACAGTGCGGGGGCTTACTGGGTGCTAAATCCAGATTGTAAATTTTAAAGTTTTTGGTAATGAAGATAGGTGTGAGTTACTAACCGGGCAGAATATAGATTGTGTGTGTGTCTGCATGAATAAGAAAGCTGTAGCACAAAGAACTGGTTGTGATTTTTTGGACTCTGGATGCAAGACTCAAACGACCACGTCTCTAACACGTGAACATACTTTACCAGTAATCAGTTGGCTGGCCATCCTCTCTCCAGTTCACCTCAGGGCCATAGCTCTCCCTGGCCCTTGTGGATATTAAAGCAACATGGGTCATGTGATGGGCTCTGTGGGGTGACAAGTGTGGTCAGGTGTCATGTGACACCCCATCACTGGCATCTTGTTTCTCTTTCCACAGAGTGCTTTCCCATCCCTCCCCCAAAGCCCCAGCCCCTTTTCTCCATCATTTCTGTCCCCACCCCTGCCTTCCACTTACAGCCAGCTAAGTGGACACTGGACTGTCCTGATGTCCCATTTGGCTCTCTCTATTGGCTATGCTAATCCCAGCAAATGACCTCATTGTGAATAAGTATTAGAAGAGTGGGAGAAGGACAGACACATGAAGGAAAAGGAGACCATAACCTTTTAGGAAATGAAATTCAACATACTGGAGAACTGGAGATTCTTTTTTTTTTTTTTTTAGTATTTATTTATTTGAGAGAGAGAGACAGTGAGAGAGAGTATGAGCAAGGAGAAGGTCAGAGAGAGAAGCAGACTCCCGTGGAGCTGAGAGCCCTACACGGGACTCGATCCCGGGACTCGAGGATCACGACCTGAGCTGAAGGCTCAGGTGGCTCAACCAACTGAGCCACCCAGGCGCCCAGAACTGGAGATCCATGTTAGAAACAGATGAGATCACGTACTTGCAGTGTTCAGCCCAATGCCTGGTACATAGTAGGTGCTCAGTGGTAAGCTCTTATTCACACTGTTCTTTGTGAATCCCTGTCTGCGATATGAGTGTCTTGAGAGATGCCTAAGAGCTTATGTTTCTGGGCTATCTTGGGTTCCTCAAGGGAGATTCATTTCTCTTTTGTTAGTCTTTCAAAAGGGTAGTCTGCATGTAAATGACGACAAATACATTCGTATGGTGAGGCAAGATTTACAAGGGGCTTTCATTAATGACTCATTCAAATAGGCTTTTCCTGATGTAGCTAATTTAATAATCATTAAGGCCGTTTTGTTGCTGGTGTCTTGTCTGGGTTCTCTTTGAGGAGTTCTAAAATCAACTAGCCCGGGTTGGGCCCGGGTCACCGGGCAAAAGTAAGGTGAGGTGGACAGCAAATGTACGTGTATGCATATATATGTATGTGTATGTATATATATTCTTTTAGGAATTCTTAACAACTATGAAATTACAGATAATGTATAGGTAAAGTGGCTTTTTAATTGGACGGTACATCTTTGACATGTTCCGATGTCAGTATAGAGATTGTATCTCTTTTAACAGCTACAGTCAACCCTAGGATTGTATCATGATTCAGGGAACGCTGTGCCTTATTTAACCAGACCTTATGAGAGACATTTAGTTGTCCAGTTTTTCTTTTACAAATAAGGTACTGCTCCTATTTTTCTTTTCCTTTTTTAAAGACTTTTATTTATTTGAGAAAGTGTGCATGCGTGCACCAGCAGGGGTTGGGGCAGAGGGAGAGGGAGAAGCAGGCTCCCAGCTGAGCAGGGGTCCTGGGATCATGACCTGAGCTGAAGGCAGATGCTTAACGGACTGAGCCACCTAGGGGCCCTCGGCTCAAATTTTTCACACTTAATGCAACCATGTCTCATACAACGGAACTGTCTAGCAGTGGAATTTAAGTGGAATTCAGTCAACAAATGTGGGAATTAAAAATTCTGGGGGCGCCTGAATGGCTCAGTGGATTAAAGCCTCTGCCTTCGGCTTGGGTCATGATCCCAGGGTCCTGGGATCGAGCTCCGCATCGGGCTCTCTGCTCAGCAGGGAGCCTGCTTCCTCCTTTCTCTCTGCCTGCCTCTGCCTACTTGTGATCTCTCTCTGTCAAATAAATAAAATCTTAAAAAAAAGATTTTGCTAAGTATTACCAAATTGCTCTCAAAGACTGAGACAAATTTATACTTCCACAACAGTGTGTGAGGGCTACTATTTTCCTATACTTTTGCCATGAGAAATGAATATCAAGTGCCCATCCTCTTTTCGGTTTTTATTTTATTTTTAATATTTATCTTTAAGCTCTATGCCCAACATGGAGTTGAACTCATGACTCTGAGATCAAGAGTCAATGCATTCCACTGACTAAGCCAGCCTGGCTCCCCTCCGGTTTTTAATTTTAGGAGAAAATTGGTGTCTTATTTTAATTTTCTATTTTTATACTATGAATGAAGTGAAGAATGTGTTTCGCATTTAGCCATTTGTGTTTCTCTTGTTTTAAGTGTCTTGTTCACAGCCTTTGCACATTTTTCAATTCATCTGGACTTTCTAATTAATATTTTATAAGCATTCTTTTTATATTAAGCCAATTAGTTCTTCATAATGTGGGCCCAGTATTTTGTCCACGTCTTGGGTGACTTCAGAGATAAGAAGTAATGGCAGCAATTACCGCTACAGTCACTACTGCAGAATCTTTTCCTGTGAAGATGATCCCTTAGCTTGAATCGGGTTGAGTCAGACTCTGCCTTACATCCTTTCGTAATCTAGTGTTAGTTTCAAATGAGGCTCCAGAATTGTGTGTGTTGCTGTCTAGGGACACCCCCGGGATGAACCAGCATAGTGCTCTGTGTTTGTGTTGGCTGCTTTGAGGGGAGGTTCCGTAGCTATCGGAATACCCGTGAGTAGAGACAGATGCTTGTCTGTCTTAGAAATAGGATTCTAGCAAGAACCAAGTGGTCCTCTCATTAAGAACATTGGCTACACGGAGCCCTTGCTATCCCCGCTCTCATCTCCTCCCTGCTGCTACTCCTTGCCCTAAAGGAAATGTGGAAATGTATATAGATGGACTCAGTGGACATTGGCTCTGGTTTGGACCCCCTCTCTCCATCCAGGGTCTGTCGTTGCTGATTTTTAAGACAGTTTTATGCAGAATACTAATTAACCTGGAAAAAATTACAGTGGTTCATCTCTCAAAAACGAAGCACTTAGGGGCACCTGGGTGGCTCAGTCATTGAGCATCTGCCTTGGGCTCAGGTCATGATCTCAGGGTCCTGGGATCGAGCCCTGCATGGGGCTCCCTGCTTGGCAGGAAGCCTGCTTCTCCCTCTCCCATTCCCCCTGCTTGTGTTCCCTTTCTTGCTGTGTCTCTCTGTCAAATAAATAAAATCTTTAAAACAAAACAAACAAACAAAAACCATGGAGCCCTTAATATCAGAAGTTCATTTTTTCAGTTCTGAAGGCTTTAGATTATGGATGGCATGATAAAGTAACCAGTTAAATATCAATTTCAGCAGAACATCACATACCATGGGTTATTTTTAAACTTGCATGAGCAGTGTTTGTTTTGTGATCATGCTTTATGAATGGGACGAAGACTTAGTGTACAAGAGTACAACATTTGTTAGAACGTCTACCTGAGTAACAGAAATCCTAGCTTCAAGATGCCGTGTAGCGGGCTGGGGTTACATAGAAGTGGAAACTGCATCAGGGTGAGCTTAAAAAGAAAACAAAATAAAACAACCAACAAAAACAGGGGCTTAGTATTTAGAAGAGTGTAGGTCCCATCAGAGTACATGTACACCTTAAAATTCACTGTCTTATTTTTGTGCTAAACACGATAACCCACAGTTCTGATCATTAATAGTGCTCACTGCACGTGTTCATGGTCCCCTAGGGTGACTACAGCTGTCTCACAAATTTGCCTTTGAAGTTTTCACTGAATGAAGCATTTGAAAATGGGGCAATGCAGAGTGCAATAACGTGACAGTTTTTCAAGTAGAAGACATAGTAAGCCTCATTTGGATTTTACGGTGGTGGGGATAATGGGGGAAAATATGAACGGTTACAATTACCCTCTTAGATCCTAAGTATCAATTCACATGTGAATTAAAGTAGAAAGAAACTTCCTTTGAATACCCTTGGTCACAGTGGCTAGAGAAATGGACATACATAATGCAAATTAAGAAGCAAAGGAAAAGCCTGCTATTTGAGCCAGAAGGTATTGAGTGGGATTTGGAGATTGTAGCTTTAATAGTGTCTCATTGCTGCTTCCTCATCATAGAATTAAGAGCTGTGGTGGTTTTGTTCTGGTTTCTTTCTTTTTTTCTTTTTTCCCTACAAACACTATCTACCTGTTTTTCCCGGATGCTTTTCTGTTCGTTAGTAGTTACAAAATCTGGATGTCATGGAAATAGACTAGAGCTCTTTTTAAGTTAAGGGAAAAGTCCAAAATTGCCCAAGCTTTGCGTTGTTTCTAAAATTCCTGATGTGCTTAGAGCACTAAATCATTGGTTCTCTTTTGAGAGTCAGGAAATAATAATCCAGAAACTCGGCCTTTTGGAGTGAAATGGCGTAGATTTGCATGATTTAGATCCTGGAGGGCTGGGATGCGGTGGTGTACATCCTGTTAGGTGCCTCGGGACACAGGAAATCCTTGGTGAACGTGGGTGTGTGTGGCCTGCAGAGAACAGTGTCTGCAGCGGAGTCCTTGATGCACTTTGCTTTTTCCATTATTCATGATGCAGGCCCTTTTTGCCTGCAAAGAACAGTAAATGCCTCATGCTTTTAATGACTTGTAAATCAAAACTGTTCTGTGGTTTGCAGTGCCCCTGGTTATTTCCTTTGTGTTATCATACCCTTCCAAGATTTCCATGGGAAAGAATCATTTGGGATTTTCTAAATGAGAGGCATGAATGATTAAAATGGGCGGATGAAATTCAGCGTCAGAATGAAAGGACCGCCTGGTGGGGCCACTGATGAAGATACCATCGCCCTCTTCCCTTCAAAGTTTATAGCTTTCCATTTCCGTTTTTGGGCTGTCATGTGGAATTTCCAGAACCTGATCTAATGCTGAGAAAAGATGGTTTGTTTCTTCAGCTTGTGCCTACACAGGTTCTTAAAAACAGTTGTCATCTGTCCATGCTTGGGTTCCCTTGTGCCCAAGGTGGTGCTGTGTCCTCAAGAGGCACTCAGGATTGGGTTTGGAGAACCAGAGGGGCCAGTAGTCCCATCTCCTGCCTGTCTTCCCTGGGTGCCAGGCTTCTCACATGCCTGCTTGCTTTTCTGTGCTGTCCCCTGCAGCCCCTGTGGCCTTCAGTGTTTACAGCAGTGCTTCTCCAATGCTGGAACACATCAGAAGCGCCTGGAGGGCTTGGCAGAATACTTGTTCTGGGTGGGGGGGGGGGGCTGTGGGGGAGGAAATGGGAAGTTATCCAGTGGGCTTAGGGTTTCAGTTTGGAAGAAGAAAAATTTCTAGAAAACTGTTGCACAACAGAATAAATACAGGTAACACGGTGATACTTAAGAACAGTTAAGATGGTAAAACAAAACAAAACAAAAATGAGTTGTGTATAAAGCAATAGGTTTCTCATAACCCATGTTGTACTATACACTAAGGTCTCTTATTGCACCATATATAAATTATACTTCAGTTAAAAAACAGAAGCCAAAAAATCCCCAAACATCTACAGTTCTGGACTCGTTGGCCCCAGAGTTGGAGTCTGTAAGTCTGGGACGGGCCCCTAGACTAGGTTATCTCTGATGGTTTTCTTGATAGTCTTGGTCGTCTGGTTCCTAGTGATGCCAAGGCCACAGGTCCGGGAACCACACATTCCCTAGGCCTGAGTCAGAGCTTCTTTCACAGCTGCTCTGCATGCCCTCATTACTTTGCATCTTTCTTCTGTCTCTTTCAAGTATTCTGGTGCAGAACTGTGCAGAACTTGTGGAAATAGCAAGGCAATCTAGTAATTAGTGGCGTCAAGTGTAGAGTCTGAAAGCCTTCTCTAACATAGTGCCATCGGCCCGAGTCTCATTACGTTTACTCTCTGAATAAAGGTATTTACCATCTGCAGAATCAGAAGAAATCCATCACCCAGCACGAAGCAAAAATCAATAATAATTTAAACTGTGGCTAGAGAAAGTCAGAGTTGTATTCTTGGTGTCCCTCCATGGTTACAATAGAAGCAAATCATAAGATCGTAGAATTCCTTTAAGTTATTTGGTCTAGAATCCTTTTATTCCTTTTGGTTACCCCCCAGGACATCATTCCTTCATCATTTTGTTTCTGACGTGACAGTTTTCATAAAAGTGTCCTTTTGTGCTTTATTAGGAATTGTCAGATTTCCAAAATGACCTCTTTTCAGTGAGCTTTAGATTACCAAGGAGTTAAGGAGAGATAGGCCTGGCAGTGGCCTGTGAGTGACCGTGGCAAAGCTTACCCATAGGGTTGTAGACGAGGGAGGGATTGTTCCTGACCTAGAGTCACTGGAGTCTGTATCATAGCATGGAGCTGTATTTGCAGAGAAAGAACAAGTGGTAGAAGGCAGAGAAATGAACGGGGAGGGTATGAAAAGCATAGAGCAGTGCTATCCAACGCAATAGGCTGCAATGACGGGAATGTTTGTACGCTGACCAATATGGTAGCCACTGGCCATGTGTGGCTGGTGAATACTTAAAGTGTGGCTAATGCCATTGGGGAAGTGGATTTTAAATTTTATTTATTTTTAATTGATTGTGTGGCCAGTGGCTATTACCCTGGGCAGTAAGAGGCTAGTGGGTGCCATAAGGATGCCGCCAATTGTCTAGGCAGAAGGGAGTTCTGGTGAGGAGCCGGAAGGAAAGGGAGAAAGGGATAGGTTGAGGAGGGACTTACATGTTGGGCTGACTGGATCGTAGGCCTCTCCGGGCAGTGGAATGGCATTGAAGACTTTAGAACAGAGAAGAGGGTATTTGGGGAAGAACATTCTAGTGGTAAAACACAAGGCAGCATGTAAGAGGAAGGAGCAGAAGAGTCTGCACACTGTTAGGATCATACAGTTAAGTGTCTAAGGTCTACAGTGCAATGGCAGAGATGAGGGTGGGGGAGATGTGTTGACCAGGCAGGTAGGTGTCTGGATGGTGGGGCGCTGGGAGGTGTCCAAGCACCTGCAGGTCTCAAGTCTGGTTGATGGGGCAGGAGTGTGGTGAACAAAGTGGAGAAGTCAGGAAGCTGGTGGGGCACTTCCTGGGTCTGTGTTGGATGAGAGAGGAGGGAAGGTGAGATGATGATGGCTTTCTCACCCATGAATGCTGCCCGCCTGCACGAATCTTCTGCACTGTGTTATGCTGCCCGTGGCCTACTGGTGACTCCCATGTGCAGGCCGTTTCTGGCCAGTCCAGGTTTGTTTCCGGTTCTACCTGCTGCCGTCAGGGCTTGCTCGCTTCCTTACCCGCCGGCCGCCATCTTACTGCTTTCCCGGGGCCCCTGTCATAGCTCACCGTGTGATCCCATGGGGGGACCCCAAAACCAAACCACGGTCTGCCCAGCAAGGCCTTGGGTTCCAAGAGGACTACAACCATTTTCGTATTCCTCTACCGTGCCTCACAGAGAGCCTGATGTGCCTACTTAAGGAAGGAAGAGGAGGGACCCTTCCTGGGGGCTGTAGGGGAGAATCCATGTGCTTCCCTTTCCTGGCTTCTAGAGGACGCCTGCTTTCTTTGGCCTGTGGCTCCTTCCTCTGTCTTCATCGTGCGGACCATCCTTTGGTTGGCACACCCCCTTCTGACTGCAGTCAGGGAAGGGTCTCCAGTTTACGGGATGCCTATGATTTCACTGGAAAATCCAGGACACTCTCCTTGTTTCAAGGCCCTTAATCACCTCTAGAAGGCCTGTTTTGTCACAGGAGGTAACATTCACAGGTCCCGGGATTAGGATATGGACCTCTGGGGACACTATAATCCTGTCTACGGCAGGTGGCTCAAGGGGCAGATGGTGAGCAGGCCAGTGATGCAGGAAGTGGAGTTCCAGGACAAGGCTGACCTTGAGCTAGAAATTAGAGGTCATCAGTGAATAAATGGTGGAAAGCCCTGGCATCAGGTGGGCTCCCCAAGGGAATGAGTCTGAGCCATATGGTTAAAGCCATGTGCTGTACGACCTCCGCCAAAGTGCCTGGACATCGGTACCGCTCCTTCTCTTAAATCGTCCCCTCCTTCCTCTGGCTGCCCTGAGCACTGCCGTTTGGTGACAGCTCCGAGTGTGCCTCTCTGGTCATCCAGGCCACGACCTTCTTTCTACTCTTGTTTGACTTTGCATTGTGTGTTCTTTTGTTTATATTTTTATTTTCATTTTCTTCATAACAGCTTTATGAGGTCTAATTCACATGCTGTGCCCCTCTCTCATTTAAAATGTACCATTCCATGGGTTTCACTGTTTTTGCAGATAAGTCCCACTATCACTACAGTCAATTTTAGAACATTTTCCTCACCCCCAAAAGAAACCGTGTAGCCTTCAGCTGTCACCCCTTATTCTGCCCATCCTCCCAGCCGCTGCCAACCACTAACCTGCTTTCTTTCTGCATGCATCTGCCTGTTCTGGACGTCTCCTAGAGTGGAACCATGTCATATGTGATCTTTTATGACTGGCTGTCCTTTTCTTTTTAAAGATTTTTTCTTCTTCTTTTTTTTTTTTTTTTTAGAGAATGAGAGAGGGAGGCTATGAGTGGGGCAGGGGCTGAAGGCAAGGGAGAAAGAGGCTTCCCGCTGAGCAAGGAGCCTGATGTGAAGCTCGATCCGAGGACCATGACCTGAGCTGAAGGCACATAGTTAACCAACTGACCACCCCAGGCACCCCCTGTCCTTCTCATTTTAAATCCGGATTCTGTTCTTGCATGTTCAGGTTGTCCCCATTTTTTTTTTCTTTAGTTTCATTCACTCATTCCTTAACATGTTTTCTTCCCGAGCGTGTGTTATAAAAATCAGCCTTCGTTTTGAGATGCTACCAAAAACTGGAATTAGACAGGAGCTCTAATGGGAGACTGTCACGAAGGAGTTTCAGCTAGGGTAAGCTGACTACCGTGAGACACTGCAGTCCGTGCCTCAGTTCTTGGCTGATGATACTGACTGATCACAGCATTCTTTCTCCCAGATCCCAGAGGTGGCTTCTTTTTTATTTTTAAGATTTTGTTTATTTATTTGACAGAGAGAGACACAGCAAGAGAGAGAACACAAGCAGGGGGAGTAGGAGAGAAGTAGGCTTCCTGCCAAGCAGGGGCTTGATCCTAGATCTTGGGATCACGATCGGAGCTGAAGGCAGATGCTTAACGACCGAGCCACCCAGGTGCCCTATCAGAGGTGGCTTCTAGGTCTGTGGCAACCTTTAACCCTAAGTAGCCTGCCCGAATAATCAGTGTTCCTCTGCTGAGAGAGCTCTGACATTCCAGTTCCGACGGGAAAGCAGATATGCAGTCGCAATAAATCCAGGTGATGAGAGCCAGATCGGGCACCTGCAGGGAGCTAGGAATTCCTTGTTAGGAGGGAGGTACCAGCTCTGCTGCTGGGAAGCGTGGTTGAACAAAGTCTCCAAGGAGGAGGTGGAACTTACGGGTTCCACTCGGGAATGGTGTAGGAGCCAGGGGAGATCTGTACACTCCACAAGCAGTGGGGCAGTCAAATGCAGACACCGCATCTTAAGCATCCTTCAGTATCCTTCAGTATCTAGTGTGGGTGTTCAAGGCATTTGGGGGGCTGGCAATTCTTGAAATGCTGGCTCCTGCTCCCCATATTTTGCCCATCTGAAGGAGGTCTTTTATGTCTTAAGCCCTTGCTTTTCCTCAGACCAGAACCTAGGGAGGCTAGAATGGGTCTGGCACGAGGTTCGTCCCTCCCTCTCCTGGGCCTTCTAGAGAACTCAAGTAGCTGCAGATGGCAGCCCACTGCTCATGTGCACTCTGCTGCTTTGTACTTGTCCCCTGTGCTTCTCCAATCTGCATGTAATCCTTGGCTGAGATTTGTTTTGGAATGTCTCAGAATCCCTTCCTGCTGCAGCCCTGGATTCTAGAAGTGATTCTAGAAGATTCTAGAAGTGATGCTCCCTCATGGGCAAGGCCGTGGGCTATGCAGGACACCCTGGATCTTTACAGCCCCAGAGCCGTCTGGGTCCTTGTTGCGGGGGATGACCTAGCAGAGGAGCTGGGCCAGCGTCACACAGCATCTGGAGGGCTGGCTAAGGGGATGCGGGTGCTGTAACAGAGGCTTCTAGATCGCTGCGCCCGCTGGTTCCACCCAGTCCCTGTGTATATGCTGCAGGCTCCCGAGCGTGGTGGCTGCTCACTGAGCTTTACCTCTGGGCCAGGCTCGGGGTTCAGGGCTCTCCGTGCTTTGTCTTCTGTAGGCCTCTCAGCGGCCGCCGGAGGTGTGGGATAGTTCCTCCTCCATTTCAGGGATGAGGAGACGGAGCCTGACAGGTGGAAGGTAGTGGACTCTGGGGTTCCATTGGGGCCATCCCCCTGGCTTCGCTGCCTCCCAGAGCCACGGCAATTATGTTCTCTGTTTTGTGCCCTCTTCCTTTTCCTTCTCGATCGAGATTTTGATCCTGGTGCTCACCAGCTTCCGGTGGTGGCGGTGGGGGGGTGGTTTGGAAATGTGGCCTGTGCTATTCGTGCAGCTCCGGCCTTGGGGACCAGCGCCCCACAGCCTGGCACGGCTTTGCTCTCACCCAGTCTTGGTGAGCTCTTGGCTGGGCTGGTAACTCAGTGCTGGGTTGGGTTGCAAAGCTCCCGGCTCTTGCTGATTGAGAGAGTGTCCTAAAGCATGGGACACAGCGCTTGGCTCTTGGGCGTTCTCGTCACGCATGTGCCCATCCCACTCTTCCTGGTGGCCGCTGGTGCCCGAGGAGCTGAAGCATGGTATGTGGCCTCCGGATGACTGCATGTGGCCACCAAGACGGTCATTGGCACACTTGCTTCCAGTGCCCCAGCCGAACGATAATCCCCTTGCCCTTCACCACGGCTGCGGCTGCTGCTTTTCTTTTCTTTTTTCTTTTCTTTTCTTTCTTTCTTGGTTTTTTTTTTTTTTGGTACTTTTTAAGGTTTGCTTTGCACCTTCTCATCTCCTTTCTTTTTTGCTTTCATTTCAAAATGGTTTCCAAGCAGCTACGTGGGAATGAGAAAAGGTCTGATGTTTGCCATGAACGCTTCTCTCAAATATTTTTTAAAGGATCACTTGTTGCTTCCTGTTGGCATAATTGTGCCTGATCTTCCTGGCTGATGATGAATGCCCCTCCCCGTCCTCTCCCCCTTCCCAGAAGTGACTTCCTTCTACTTTCCAGGGTGTGTTTTATTGAAAATGAACCTTTCTGCAGGTCGGCCCCTTTGCTCAGGAAGAGCATCTGTCCTTCCAGTCTGTGAGAGCCAAGTGTGGCAAATGTGTGTGTATGTGTGGTTAGAGCCAGAAAGCCAGCGCATCCACTGGGAGGCGGCAGAAGGATTGTGATGTCAGTGGCAGCCAACTCAGCATCTCCAAAACGGCAGCAGGGACCAGTCTGCTGTGTGGACATGCTTGTACTTGAACCTGTCAAGGATTAGAGCCATCTCATCCATCGGGTTCCCCCCCTCGCACAGTGGCCTCATCGTACCTACCTCCAAATGGCAAGATAAGGTCCCCTAATTACAGTGGTGGCCCTCAAGGCACAGTTGGTCACCTGGCATAGAAAATCGTACATGTGTGCAGCCTAGCCCTGCGTCAGGGCCGAAGGGCGTCAGGAGTCCAAGACATCATTGGAAGACATATGTCTGACATCAAGCTCTTTGGCATGACTTCTGACCAGAGGAGAGCGTCTGTCTGTTCAACCAAGAGACCCTCCGCTCAGCGAAGATGGCCTGCTTTTGGAGAATTGGAGACAGGCACAAACGAGACTCTTCTGGGGAAGAAATCCCACCAGTGCTAAGCGTGGGAAGGACAGTAGGTCATTAGCAGCAGCCACTTTACATTCATATGACAAAACTGTATGTCTGTGTGTCCTTGGGGGAAATGATTTTTCTAAGCATGTGATAGTGTCTTGCACTTAATAGTCTGCGATGTAATTGTCTTATTGGGGAATAAGGGACAAAAATGCCGGGTGAACTTGCTGGACTGCTGGCCATCTTTGTACGCCCTGCTCTATGCCGATGCTATCGCCTTGGGTATGAAGTTGGTTTGGGTTTTTGAATATGGTTATGCCAGTTTTCCGCACCTTGGACCGTTAGATCGGACTTATTAGGATGTGAACTATTACTAATGTGTACATACACAATGGGGATCAAGGAATGATTGTGATAATTTGGTCAAATATACCAGAAATATTGAGATGAGAAAAATGACTAGAGATAAAAGGGATGAAATACTTGGTTTTGTGGATTCCATAAACGTCATCCACACCAGAAATGCTGTTATCATTAGAACAAAAAAATAAGTTTCAGTAGTTGGTCCCTGCACACTTACACTCTTAGACGTGTAAACCCCCAGGCTTGTATTCCAGTATTTACTGTATTTGTCTCCTTTCTCTTCCATTTACCTACTCTCCCAATCTCTCTGCCCTTCTAGCCTCTTGAATGTTTCAACTTGACATTCCTCTTTTTTCTAGAACCTCTCATTTTCTAGCAAACCACCATCTGTAGACTTTTATTCTCCCGCGGTGCACAAAAGCATACTTGTGCTGGTGGCCAGTCTTGCATGTTATCATGTGTCGTGTGTAGTCGCGGAGGTGAGAGGTAAGGTACGTAGGAGGACAGCCCATTTTCCGGTTGCCCCTTTGCTCTGCGGCTGTACTCATGACGTTTCTCACATTAGAGGGTGGATATCTGAGGGTGGTGCTTTGGGTCTTTGCCCCCACCTTCTGGCTTTCTGTGACCCTCAGGTACTCTTTCTGACATGGCTGGGTTTTCCCCTTTCTCCCGTAAAGACGATATCTGGACAATGCTTGTGGTCTTCGGTGTGGCTCAGTTAACCCCATGTCTCTGTGCCAAGGTACCAGTGCGTAGGGGGAGATGCCAGGCTCTCAAAGCACTGGGCTGCGGCGTGCTTGCTGACGGAGTAGAATTTGATGTTCAATCTCTAGCTGCCTCTATTTTCTGTCCTTGGCTGAGTATACTTTTAGATAGCTGCAGATCATTTGAGCTCAGTGGGTTTTGTTTTCTGTTGAAGAGATTATCTACTTAGGAAAGCCTATTCTAGGACACTTATTTGGACAAAAGATGGCAGTGGGCACCCATCTCAAGCTTCACTAGCGTGGACCCCTCCTATCTGCATGTCTGTGACTTAAGGGCTCTAGCATGGCCTTCCTCCCTGTTCACAAGGAAACGGGTCATGTAGCCACCTCGGCTTCTCTCATAATACCTCAAATCTAAGGATTCAGACCTTTGAGTTTAGACACTAAGTTATTAGGCATATTAGTTATTAGTTATTATGAATAAAGAGGACATTAGTAGATCAAATTGCTTATGCCGGCCTCTGCTTTCTCTGAAGGACTGTGAAGAAAGGAGAGATGGTCTTGAAGAAAGAAGGCTGGGTTGCATGCACTTGTCTGAGGAAGGGGGAATAGGTGCGGGTGCAGGGATGGAACAGGGCCTGTGACAGGGAAATGAATGGGCCTTGAAGATGAAATGTCTAGTTTATGGTTTTTCCTGGAACTAACCCAAACTGTAGTTCAGTTACATGTGTGTATTGAATAAAATGGATTGGAATTTCCCTCTCGCTTGGAATTTGCATTTGTATTGCAGGATTAAGATTTGTGTTAAAAAGAAGGGGCGGAAGAGAAGTTCATTGTTTCCCCTGAACCGCCGCCCCCTTGAGAGGACTGTGGAACCCATGTAAACCGAACCCAGTCATCATTTTGCTTCTTGTTCTGGCCCTCAGCTGGTGCCTCACGGATGTTCTCCCCGAGCCAGAGAAGAAGTAGGGGTCTGTGCTTGAAGGCAGGAACACGTCTGTAGATGCTGGGACTATCTGGTTAGACCACATCCCACCCTGAGAGCCCATCTCAGATGCTTGGGTCCCTGAGAGGCCCAACGTCAGCCCAGGGGCACATCTCCTTCCAAGAATCCAAGGTGAACATGGGCCTCAGCTCCAGAAAATGCCCAGATGTACAATTTTCACCTCAAATGTGAAGGATAGTGGTAGATATCTTTAGGGGTGTCCATAGTGCCCAGATTCAGAACCCTTGCTCTGGGGCACAAGTCACTGTTGTAGACACATGGAGGAGTGTCCCTAAGCCTCAGCCTGCCATGAAGCCATTTCCTGTCCCTCAAATGTACTTGTCCTTCCCCCTGTTTGCTCGTAGACATGACTCATTTGATTTTTAGTAGCACCGTAAGCCCTAAGGTGCTCATGGGGTAGAAATATTGACTCACAATTTTTGTTTTTATTAAAAACCTCATTTTTTCCAAAGCCTGCTACTCTTTAAAACATATTCTGATTCCCTTTTGTCTTACAAGTTGGCATTCGTTTTTATGGCTAGGCTGGCTCATTTGCAGAGATCTCTGCGGGGTGGGGGAATTTGATGACTCTTCTGGCTTAGTAAGTGGTGTGAATTTTCCCAGCATTTCTAAAACCATTTCTCATTTTCAGTTTTCTTCTGAGATTGAGAAACACTGTCCTGCCACCTTGGAGCACCTGGAGGCAGTGCTCATGGCTTTACAAGCAGAAATCCCAAGGGACTGGAGGGTGTGAGCCTGCAGGGGCCCCCAGGAGAGAAGCAGAGTGCTGCGAGTGGGAGGGTGAGGGTCTGGAAGGGGCGTGTGGGCCTGATTATGGACTATAGATCCCGTGACCTTATCGATGTTTTGGATTTCACAGCAGAATCTACAAACTCTTGACCTGAAAAGGGAAGTTTCTCTGCCTTTAAAAGGCCAACAAAGCCTTGTTCTAAATTCTGGATTTCTTGCAGCGCCGTTAACAGCGGGTGCTTTGTGGATGCTGACCAAGCTGTATTTACGTTGCCAGCTGACCTCTTTCTCATGGGATTGTCCAGTTTGATACTCCTGTCTTCCTTCCTCTTGCCCTCATTTTTGACCCACAATGCAGGGTGGCCTCGCCTTTCTGCAAAAGACTGAGTTCCAGTCTTTTAGAACTGGAATTGGGGGTGTCTTCTAAGACATTCACTAACAACGTAATGAATTAAACCACTTTTTTTTTTTTTTTAAAGATTTTATAAGAGAGAGCATGAGCAGGGGGAGGGGCAGAGACACAGGGAGAAGCAGACTCCCCGCTGAGCCGGGAGCCTGAAGACGTAGGGCTTGATCCCAGGACCCTGCGATCATGTCCTGAGCCAAAGTCAAACACTCAACCCAGCCACCCAGGCACCCACCTCCCTTGTTTTAACCGTGTTTATTCACTTGATTTTGGGTAGGAGAGGTTTTTGCAAATCATACTGTAAGAAGGAGGGCACATTCTCAGAAGCTCTGGCAGAGAGAAGTGCTGTGGATCCTTGATTAAGCTGAGGAAGTTTGCCGAGGATCCAATCCAGTGATGTGTGTCGGGCTCCTCCTGGCCTTTCTTCCCCTGCCAGGACCTTAGGGCTCCCACAAGCTCTGACCTCCAGTTGCCTTGGAGTGAGTCAGCTTCTGCGGCCTGTGCACCAGCCTTCATTCTCTCTGCTCGAGCAAGCGTCTCTGAGAGGCATCACTGACATAGAGGAAATGTAATGTTGGGTTGAAGCGGGAGACCTAAGGAGGTTTGTGTGCACATTGATGTGTGTACTTCGTATCAGTCACGTGGCAGAATCTTGCAGAAAGACTTCCTGGCCACCTGAAGAAGCTCAGGACAAGCTGGGTTTAATTTCCAAGTAAGGCAGACAGCAGGAGGAAGTGTGGTCTCAGGTGGTCCTGTAAACACATTGCAGCAGGTGAGAAGGTGAGCTCGGAGAATGGAGATTTCCCTGCGTGCTCCTCTGTGGACAAATGGGAGATCACGTCTTCTGAAGGAAGGATGGTTCTGCTTCATAAAGCTTTTGGCCGCCTCACTTGAGCAATTGATTTGTTGAGTCTGCATTCAGTACTCAGTGAGAACAACTAATTTCAAGTAGGACTGATTGTACTCAAGATGGTGGCTCCCTTTCCTGTAGAGACGGTTAAGGACTTGGCATGCCACAGTCCCCTCTTCCCCCAGTGTGGGTACATGCTGGTAGCTTGATTTGTTTTTGATTATCTTTTTCCTCCCAAAGCAAGAAGCCCAGGGCATAGTCCTCTCTTTCCCCAGCTGCCCCACCTCTGCCTTGAAGGAAAATCTACTAACAGAGAGTACTACCCACCAGCTCACTACAAAGGAAGTGGCAAGAGCAGCACCTTTGCCCTTGGAAGGGACTGGGTCTGAGCTTTCTGACTTCAGTGGTGTCTGACTGGTGCTGTAAACTCCCAGTGAAATGAGACCACTGTACACTTCAAAACTGAACTCCGGAGGAGGGAGAAAAAAGAGTCAGGAGGGGCAGGTTGGTCCGAAGATGACCCTACTGTTCCTAGCCTTTCAGCCATTCTGGTAGCAGCACTGAGACACAGCAGGTGGGTGTCTAAGAGGTGAAGCTGGAGGAGAGGCAGAGTGGCCTTTGGAACCCCTCCTTCTCCAACTTCCTAGCAGAGAGCCAGGGCAGCCTGCTCTCCCCTCCCCAGAGTCATCTGGTGAGTGTCCTGTGGAGCAGGATGGGGGCCCGGGGTCCTTAGTTATTTCAGTATATTCTGGCAACACAATTTTCCAATGATGTCAAACAACACACATTACGATGAGGTTGGAGACGAGGCACACAATGGGGGAAAATGCAACTCTTGGCCCGGGGGAAAGCCTACCCACTGTGGGATTCACTGAGGTCTTCCCAGTGGTCTCTCCAGAACTGGGGTCATTCAGAGGTGATTGAGAATAATTTGAGAAGTATGTCTATGGAAAATGTCTATCTTGATGGAAATTTTTAAAATGCCTATCCCAGGGAAGAAGAGCCCTGTATTTTTTCCACTGAGTGTTGGTAAGGAATGGCCAGCATGTGTATGTTTGGCCGGAGTTCTTGATACTGGGGTCTTGGAAAATGCTGTGCTCCGTAATCCCTCTTGTACATTCTGCTCATTAACTTGCCTGTTCACTATGTAATTGGAAAAATCAGAATCAAGCTATTGAATTAATAAACTTGCATCGAGGAAAGCAAGGTCTGTTGGCTAGCATGAGTTTCAGCATTATAAAATTTCTGTGTTTTTCCTTTAATTTTTATTTTTGTCTCCCTTCCTAAAGTAATGCCAGCTCTGAGGCTTTTTTTTTTTTCACACTTGGTGTAGTGATATTAATTGATGTGAGTAGAAATAGTCTCAGAGTAAATTTTCTCATAACTAAGGTAATTTCGGTCTGTCCCAGGGGTGTCTGACTTTTGCTTAGTAACAGAAAAGTTTGCATTAGATATAAAGTGTTTCTGGGTGGTGTAAATTAAAAGGAAAATATTATATGAGCACAGTCCAGGTAAGGGAGCTCATACCCATATAGTTTTTTGAAGAGTGGGAAATTTTCTTTTTAGGGGGGGAAGTCTGGTAATAGGGGATGATGGGGAAAATGAATGGGCATGCACAACAGCTGAAAGAACTAAAAAAGAACCCCAGTAAGAACCTACACCCCAAAAGAGTCCTCTTCCACCCTGTGGCTAATAGGACTGGCTTACAGAGAAATACTTTGTTTCTCTTCAATCATTTCTGAGCTTATGGGTCCCTACTTCTGCTGGACCAGCTGGTGATTTTTTCGATGATCTTGTTTTAGCCAAACTCGGGCCCTGAACTGGTTTTGTCCGAAGATGAAAAAAGTGACACTGAAGATAAGGAAGAGACAGAACTGGGCGTCATGGAGGATCAACGGAGTATAATTCTTCATCTCATTTCACAGCTCAAACTGGGAATGGATTTGACCAAGGTAGGTTGGCATGTCCCACTGGGTTTGCAGCCCGTGGCTTGGGTTCTGTCTCCCCTCACCTCCCCAAGCCTCTTCTATTCACATTCTCATCACCGTGGTGAGACTGGGGAAGTAGAGTGGGGAAAAAGGCCAAAATGGCATCTGAGCATGGATATTCCAAGGGATAATTTGAAAGGGTGTTTTTGTATCAGTGCTCATCTCAGAGCATGAGTGTTGCGTTGGACTCTCTAGAGGAGCTGCTGTCCTAGCATCTGAAGAAGCACAGGAGATGATAGGGAAAATTCAAGATAAGATTTCCTTGTTTCCTGCTGTGTTCTAGAGAAGATTGAAGATGTAGAGACAGATGTGGCATGTTGGCCCCAGAGAGAACAACTGGAGGAAGGAAAATGGCGGCGCCAGGAGCGAGGCCACCGTGAGCCTGGCCATAACCTGCTGCCAATGGGCATTAGCTTTAACGGCTGGTCCCCAAAGGGCAAGCTTGTTGGGAACTCGGATCCCATTACCCACCTGCAAGAAAACAGACCTGTTGTTTGGTAGAAGAGCAACTGACTCTTCCTGGTGTTGTGCTCAGCCAGGATTCTTCCTGGGGGCAGTATTAGGAGAACCCGGTATCCTGACTACTGATGGCGAGTTGTTGGGTCCCTAGAGATCCTCCCTCACCCCGAGCCATGGCTTCGTTCTGGAGGCAAGCAAGGAAAGCAATTCTATATGTAGCCGAAGGGTTGCATGGTGGCATGGAGGGGGCGGGGTGGGGAGCTGGTGCCCACCTGGTTACATTTCTAGCCATATGCTGAATCCTGATGCCTCCCTGGGAGGGTGCGGTGAGATGGGAGGGAGCGAGCAGGGCCCCAGCCCAGTGCTGAACTCGTAGTAGGCGCGACATCACTCTTAACCTTACTGAGTGCTTCCTGTGTGATGAGACTGTGTGGTATGGTAGATGGACAGCTACTGGGGAAAGACCGGGGGAGGGTGTGCTGGGAAATGGAGGTTCTAGAATCTGAAGGCCAGCCAGAAAATGGTGGACATGCTTGAGATGGTCCATGCCACTGAAGGCACTTCCCTGTGGAAGCTGCTGTCAGAGAGGTTGGGTTGTTTGGCTGCCGTGATGGGTCTGGATACCACAGGTTCATCTCCGACTGTGCTGGAGGCCAGAGAACCAGGAGGGAGGGGAGGGGCGAGTATGAGATATTCTTTGAAGAGGAAGATGACAAAATGGTGACTGACCACTTACGGGGGACCAAGGAGTCAGGAGCCTCCAAGAGGACAGAAAAGCCTTTTCTGTGGAATGTTTTCTGCATTTAAATGTGAGCGTCTGATATTCTGGGAGACTGTAGCACTCTAAAGAAAATGGTGGCTCCATGCTGGGGAGGCCTGACCTCAGAAGGTTCCCTGCTTTTGCCGCTCTCAGCCCTGTGCTCACTGTGCCATGAAGACCTGGTCTGTGTTATCCTGCCTCATTCCCTCCGATTCAGCCTTTTAGCTCTAGAACGGTCCTGTCCTTTTTGCTAGAGGAATCATTTAAATTTTTATTTATATAGATTTATTTTAAAGATTGATTTACTTATTTTAGAGAGTCAGAGCATAGGAGGGGAGGGGCTGAGTGTGGAGCCTGATGTAGGCCTTGATCCCACGACCCTGAGATCACGACCCGAGCCAAAATCAAGAGTCGGATGTTTAACTGACTGAGCCCCCCAGGTGCCCCTAAATGCTTGCCTTTTTAAAAGCCACTTTTTTACTCTTTTGGATTTGTGGACACTTCAGATAGAGCTTGAGTTAAGATCTGGTGGAAGGAATGTGGGTGGTAATATAGGCTAGTATGATCTAAAACCACATTTCCAAACTGTGGGTCGTGACCCATTTAGTAGGTTGTAAAACCGATGTAGTGGGTCGAAGGATCATTTCTCAAAAATGAAGTAAAACACCATGGAAAATCTCCGCGTGTACATCCCATGAAATTTTTATTTCAGTTCTATGGATGTGTGTGTACTGGGTCACAACGTAAAACATATTTTCATTGTGGATCATATGAAAAAATATTTGTGAAACATTGACATAGAATCATGAATGATCTAGGAAGGAGAATGTCAGAGACACTGAAATTATCCAGGTCAGATGTGGAGAAACACAATAAAATAGCAAGAGGGCTCCGTTACAGTGGGTTGAGCATCTCTGAGACCTCACATTATGGCTCTCTTGTTTTAAAATAAATCCTAGGAGCCATGCCTCTCCTGTTATTATTTTGTTAGGATATAATTGCTTTGCATTTCGGGAGCCCCGGTCTATTCCTAGAAGAGCAACTGTTAGGTTTATCGAATACTCAGTTGGCTATTTGAAAGGAAAGTTTTTCTAGTCCGAGGTGCACTAACTTATTTATTGGGAAGGAGCTATTATTCAAAAACCAAGGGAAAAGTTGATGAGCTGAAATGCTTGTGACAGGAAGAGGTAAACCTTCAATTGCATCGTGGATAGGTTGATGGAATGTCTCTCTTTGCTCACCATCCCCTTCTCTTTTCTTGGCGTTTGCCCATGTCATGACGTTGAGTTTGTACCAGATTGGCAGGGAACAAACGTAGCAGGCACCTGGCTCTTCTTGACTCAGGAATGGAGCTCTGGTCACTCTCCATAAAACGAGTACACCACCCTATCTTTGAGGAGGTGGCCAGGATTGACCCATCCACCGGTCACCAGCATGGCTGGGGATCCCATGTGATGTTGTGCCCGAGTTAATTAACTGTGGTCCCCAGACCGGGCCAGTCTCATGTGTGTGTGACCAGTGGAGTCCCACAGCCCCCATCTCAGAGGCAGCCCGTGCTCGATAGAATGTTCTACTGTTGCTCTCTTGAATTTCTTTTCTTTTCTTTTTTAAAAACTTTTATTTATTTACCTGAGAGAGAGAGTGTGAACACGAGCTGGGCGTGGGGGGGTGGTTTGTGCAGGGGAAGAAGCAGACTCCCTGCTGAGCAGGGAGCCTACATAGGGCTCCATCCCAGGACCCGAGGATCATGACATTAGCCAAAGCCAGATGCTTCATGACTGAGCCATCCCAGGCATCATCTCTTGAAATTCTTAATAACTTTGAGTAAGGGAATTTTCATTTTCATTTTTCACTTTGCCCCCACAAAACATGCAGCTGGTTCTCCCACTAAAAGCACCCTGGCTGCCTTTCCCCCTCAGCTACACTTCCGCAACCCCAAGTTGCTGGTGACTACCGACTCCATTTCCACAAATTGTGGGTAGCCTAGAAGGGAAAACGAGAGAGAGAAGGAACCACAGAAAGATGGCGGGCCACAGAAGGGCTCTTTGAGGAAGGGATATTTAGGTTGAGCCCAAAGGCTGATGGGCATTAGTGGAAGGAGCGAGAGGGCATTCCTGGCAGAAGGAACAGCATGGGCAAAGCCGGAGAGCACGAGGCAGTGTGACTGGAGTCCAGCGCATGCTGGTGAGGGGCCCAGTTGAACCTGAAGTGGATAGCGGTGTCCAAATCCTGCGCAGCCTTGTGGGTCATGTGAAGGAGGGTGAACTTGATGTTGAGGGCAACAAGAAAGCTTCAGAGAGTTGGATGTAGGCGAAAAATAAAAGGAGGAGGGACTGTGCTCTGCCTGGCCTCCAGGGAGAGGGACCACAGAATGCTGGGTGGAACTGGAGGTCTGTGACCTTCTGAACCTCCACTTCAGGGATATCAAAGACAGTAACTCGTACATTCACATATTTATGGAGACATGCACCTGCCAGGTAGTGTTCTAGACACTGGGAGTGCAACAGTGAGCAAACCTCCAGCATCCCTCCTGGAGCTCGTGGGAGGGAGGAGGCAGACAGGAAGAGAGAGAGAAGACTACAGCAGAGCAAGGCTCGATGGAGGGAGCTCCTAGAACACTGTAAGGACTTGGGACTGAGTGACGTGGTGGCCACTGGAGAGTTTTGAACGAAGAAACACAGTCTACTTGTGAGGGATTGTTTTGACCCTTGTGGAAGGTGAACAGGGGTGCGGGCGAGTGGGCTGCAGGCAGCGGGGGAGGGGTAGACACAGAGGAAATGAGAGGTGATGGCAGAGTGGTAGGGGCAGATTTTGGGTGTCCCCACAGGATTCAGATGTCCTGGTTGTGTATGGCCTGGATGCGGAGCGTGAGTGAAAGAGGGGTAAGGAATGACTCTGGGATTCTGACCTGAGCCCCTACAGGAATAAAAACTAGAACTGCTGTTTGTCTCCGTGACCCATTGCTGAGGAATTAACCACCTCAAAAGTCGTCGCTTCAAATAGCCATTTTGTTTGTTCTCACTATGTGGGCTGGGCCGGGCTCGACTGGGTGGGCCTGCTGTCTGTCTGGTCCATAGTCACTCGCATGTCTCTGGTCAGCTGGCAGGTTGGTGGTGGGCTGGACGTGGCTGAGACAGCTGGGCCTCTCTCTGTCTCTCCATGAAGTCTTAGGATCTCTACCCGTGTGTCTTTCCCACATGGTCTTTCTGGCTGGGAAGCCAGACATCTTACAGGGCGACTCGAAGTTCCCAGGAGGACAAGTGTGCAGCAGAGGAACCTTTTTAAAACTTGGGCTCCAGAGTGGCACAGTGTCACTGCCTCTGGACTGATTAAAGCAAGTGTGCTTTGCAGGAGCCGTGGTTCACGTGGTGCCCCTGACGGCCACCGCCCTTGCACGGTAGGGCAAGACCATGGGAGGAGCAGGCTGGGGGATAGCACGAATTCCTCATGGGTCTCTTAGTTCTGAGATGGGCATCCAAGTAGAGAGGATGTGTAGGCAGTTGGCATAGAAGTCTGAGGGTTCTGAGCGAGGTTCAGGCACAAGGCTGAGAACAAACAAGGAACAGAGGATGTTTGAAGCCAGGAGGTGGGAATGAGTCCTGCTGGGGAGTGAGTGAAGATACAAGGAATGTCTAAGGACTGAGTCCTGTGATACCCCAGTTTGTAGAGGTTGGGTCATGAGAAGGATCCTGGAAAGGAGGTTGAGAGGGCCAGCCAGGAAGGTAGGACAGAAACCAGAGGAGTGTGAGTTCACAGAGCCACGGGAAGGGAATGCTTCCAGGGAGAGAAGAGCTGTCGGCTGTGTGGAACTGCTGCGGGGTGTCCAGAAAGACTGGCCCTGGAAACAGACCGTTGCTTTTGTTTTTGTCAAGGTTTGATGGGGTGGCTTCAAGGGAGAGTAAGAAGAACAGTGATGGCGGAGAGGAAAGATGGCTGTTTCAAGAGCTTTGAATATAGTAAAAGGGGAGCAGAAAGTTGGGTGGAAGCCAGAGGGGGACCTGGCCTTGGGAGGCTTCATTTCTGAAGGTGTCTCGGTGCTGGTGGGAATAGAGAGGAGAGGGGTGGTGGCTGCAGGAACCTGAGTAGGAGGAGGGCAGGGGGTCCAGAGCATGGGCGGAGGGTCCCCCTTGGACAGGACAGTGCAGCCATTGCCTCCAGGGAGCAGGCAGAGCCAGGGTGAAGCAGGTGGCCCTGAGCCAGACTGTCAGGGCTGAGCCTGAGTTCCCTAACCTGAGTGCCTCAGTTTCCTTACTGTGACCCCGGGACAGTTGTACCTTCCGTGGGGCTGCTCTGCGTGCATGTGCACCCGACGTACGAAGGTGTTATGGGGTGCCTGGTGAGTGCCGCAGGGGAGCTGGCTCTGTGACGATTGTGGGCACGCTCCGTGCACTGCTTCACTTATCCCAGGGACCACAGAAGCAGGGGGATTGTGTGATACGGAGGGAGGGTTGTGAGAGATTTGAGGAGGCCAGACACGGCAGCAAGGAAAGGAGTGATGGTCTCAGGGCAACTTAGAAGGTAGGAGGATGGCCATACCCTCCCACAGGGGCACTTAAGTTTGCTCTAGGTCACAGACGTAAAGTGAGACCCATCTGTGTGTTGTCTCGTTCCCTCCAGGGAGGCGGAGCTGCAGGTTGAGGCATAGAGAATGAGAGGAGCTGGATTATGGCAGAGTTGAGGTTCTGGGGGAGAAAGTGGCAGAGCCTGGGGGCAGGGGGCTGGGATCAGAGGGGGTAAGTATAAGGCGGGGCCGTGGACTCCATGCCCACATGGCAGGAAACGAGGTAGGGGACAGAACAGGGTCGCTGGTCTGTTGGTCTTGGTGGGGCTGGGATGAGGTGGAGTGAGGTGGGACATCTGGGGTAATGGGTGGAGAGTGGCATGCTGGGAACTGAGGTGGAGGAGGGTCACAGTTGTGGGTAGCAAGGTGACCCACCCGGACTCCTCTGTGGGGGGAGGAGTTAGCCAAGACTCCCAATTTTACGGGATCAGGTGAGAGGGAGATCTTCTAGAACAGTGTATTTCGTGTTGTTCCAGATGGTCCAGCTGAGTCCATAGAGTAGGTGGGAGTCTGGGGGATAGAGATTGTGGTTAAAACTCATGCAAGGCAAAGGGAAGGAGGATTGGGCTCTCCTCAGGTGAGGAGGTCCCTCTCCTGAAGGTACACAGAGCCTATCCCATTGTTACCTGAAACTGGGTTCCCCTCTTAGTGTCAAGCCAAGAGACATGATCAAGCCAAAGACTAGGAGAAAGAAGGATTTTACTTGCCACAAGTAAAGGAGAACACCAGGGATGTTTCCCAAAGCAGTGTCTTCCCGAACAACGAATCTGGGGCAGTTGTAAACCAAGGGTGCATACATATTGCACACTGGTGAAGACAGCATGGAAATGGGGTGGAAGTCATCTTAGGGTGACAGAGCTTAGGTCAAAGTCAGGAGGGCGGCAAGGGTCAGCATCACCAAATCTCTGTCTCCTCTTGGGCCAGTGTCTGAGTGCCCAGGGGACTTTAGAGCCCACAAAGACAACTCAAGAATGTGTACCCAGTCCGGGAGACTTTAGAGCCCACAAAGATGACTCAAGAATGTGTACCCAGTCCAGGGGACTTTAGGGCCTGCAAAGATTACTCAAGTCCACTTTTACCTCTGAATCCACCCTGGGAGTTTGACCACAGATTTACTGTCTACACTAAGGCTGTCTCCTGGTCTTAGAGGGGCAGGTCCTACCTTCTTTCACTAGGTAGTGGGGGGTGAGGGGGGCACCTCAAATGACCTTTCTAATGTCAAGAAAGCTAGGTCTTCCTCTTTCTTTTCCCAGGGACCCCTAACACTTTCTGCTTCCACCAGCAATTACGGCAGACAAGATTCTCTCTTTGTGAGAGAGGCTGGCTGAGATAATTCGCAAATTTCTATGATCCGAAAGAATCACTTGAACTGTTGCAGTAGCACCATTTGTAAAACCAGGTGGAGTTCTTGTGGGATCTGACCCCACAGATCCCACCACGCAAACAGCCATGCCCTCACCGGTGGGCTTGGGGAAGAGAACACTGTCCTTGCCTGTGTACTCTTGACTGGCTGCGCAACTTTCCACGAAGTTGCTACACAGTCTTGGATGTGCTCAGCTACTAGTGTGATGGGTCATGTTTGTCTCTGCGGCTTCTTTATCCTAGCAGGAGGGACCAGACATCTTGGGCATACAGGTTCTCTCCTTTGGTTTCGGTAGGCTAAATTTCCAGGTTTAGTCATGGTATGGCAAGAATCAGTGTTGCTATACTTCAGCTCCTCCTTCCAACGGGGAGGTTTTTAGGAGGAGGGTCAGAAGAGTCAGGGTTTGCCCCTGGAAATGAAGCCCCAATGGTGTAGCTATGGATTTGCAGTGTCCTGTTCCCTCCAAGTGTTGTGTCCACTAGCCTTCCCGATGCCTTTGGCTCTTCTCTCCAAGTCTTGTTTTGTTTTGTCTTAAAGATTTTATTTATTTATTAATAAGAGCGAGCGAGAGAGAGCATGAGTGGGGGGAGGGGCAGAGGGAGAGGGAGAAGCAGACTCCTCAATGAGCAGGAAGCCCAACATGGGGCTTTATTTTGGGACTCTGGGAGCTGGCATTTTAAGGAAAACCAGGGGAGTGTCCTGTGGGCTAAGAACCCTTTAGCATGTGAATTATCCACCCTTTATTTTGTAAGGTTGGAGTTCCGTGTTCTTCCCCTGGCTCCCTTAAAGGACTACAGAGATCTGTCTCGGTGGGTGGTCTCAGCCAAGGATCTGTGCCGGCTCCTTGGCACTGGGTGGGTCTGCCAAGCTCAGGACAGAGTTACATAGATGATTCTCAAGGTTATTAAGTGAACGGATGTTTCTTTGGAGAAAATTGCACCAGCTCTTGGCCTTTCTTTGCAGAAGCCTGCTGTGTTCCCTGTTCGGGGGAAGAGACTCTTACGACTTTCTCTTTGGACCCTCTGACTCTCTCAGCGATTGATTATTTTGAAGTTCTAAGAGTCCAACGTGGAGATTAGTTGCTTCTAGATTGACACAAGTTTAAATGTAATTAATTGTTCTCTGAGTCCCAAATGCAGATCTTTTTTTTTCCTCTTTCCCCAAAGTAGTTCATTGTCTTAATTACGTTAATGGGAGAAAAGGCAGCCCTTATTGATGGCTCGATAAATTCTCCAGTAGGAATCCCAGCCATTTGGATGCTGTCGGTCTGCACAGCTGGACCATCACTCACATCTCCATTGCAGGCAGATAGCCCAGTTAGCACCTGCCACTTCTTGGCTCTGTATCTCCAGTGTCCACTGCCCAAGACACAGATGATAAAGTGACTTATTTGCAAAGGCGCACACACACACACACACACACACACACACACAAAAGACAGGAAGATCGTATGAGGGATAGAAATCTGCTTTAGAGAAAAGCGTATTATCATGCTTAAAATGTTCAGGGTGCTGGTTTTTTTTTTTTTTTAAGATTTTATTTATTTATTTGACAGACAAGCAGGCAGAGAGGCAGGCAGAGAGAGAGAGAGGAGGAAGCAGGCTCCCCGCTGAGCAGAGAGCCTGATTCGGGGCCTGATCCCAGGACCCTGAGATCACGACCAGAGCCGAAGGCCACCCAGGTGCCCCAGGGTGCTGGTTTTGAAAGTATCAGAAAAATCTAGTATTTTGCACAAACACCAAACAGACAGACCGACAAGGGATGAAAGAAGAGATTGTCCTTCCACTGCCGATCCATCCTCCTCCATTTCTCTGGGTATTGTACCTTTTCCAACTCTGACAAGGCTGCAGTATCATTTTCAAGTGTAGAATATATATCCAGGGGGGTTGGCCTTGCTGGTGGCTGTGAGACCACGTTCCCTGGGTCTGCCATCTGGGGAGGGCTCGCTTTGGAAATTGGTAAGTTCTCAGGTATCACCTGAGCTGAAGGCAGCCACTTAACTGACTGAGCCCTCCAGAAGTCCCCCCCACCCCCCGTGATGCTGTCTGCTACAACAAGCCTTGTGGATGCCAGGGTGGAGATGTTTGAGGTGTGGTGAAGATCTGAAGGCGGGAGTTGCTGGTTTAGTCTTGGAAGCAGGAGCCGTCAGAAGAAGCTTCACAGAAGACGATACCCTTGAGCGGAATAGCTGGTCATCATTTGGACAAGGCAGGAGGAGGCTGAAAAAAGGAAAACAGGATTTGAGTGTGTGTGTGTGTGTGTGTGTGTGTGTGTAGGGAGGGGTGTGTAAGGGGAGGGCTGGAGGTGGAAAGTGAGGGATAATGTCCCACTAGAGGGAGGTGGGAGGGGGCAGGCTAGACTTCATTTATCTCTCTTTTTTTTTTTTTTTTTAAAGATTTTATTTATTTATTTGACAGAGATCACAAGTAGGCAGAGAGGCAGGCAGAGAGACAGACAGAGGGAAGCAGGCTCCCTGCTGAGCAGAGAACCCGATGCGGGACTCGATCCCAGGACCCTGAGATCATGACCTGAGCCGAAGGCAGCGGCTTAACCCACTGAGCCACCCAGGTGCCCTTCATTTATCTCTTGTAGAGATTCTAGACAGATGGGCCTGGCTGTGGCATGGAGAAGGAAGAAAGGCGGGTCTGACAGGAGGGAGGCCAGTTGGGAAGCCATAGCCGCACTTTTCCAGATGGGGGCGCCGTGCTTGCCTTTCTTCATTGCGGATGATCTCCCTCCCTGTGGTAATCGGTAATTTTTGGACAGGTGGATTGCCTAGTCATTCCAGAAGGAGTAGAATAGGCCAGAAGGTGGGGTTCATGGGCCCCTCTTTCCTGTAGGCCACTTCTTGCTTCCCACTTATTTTTTTTTTTTTTAAGATTTGTTAATTTATTTTAGAGCATGGGCACCGGCAATTGGAGGGGGAGAGGAACAGAGGCAGAGGGAGAAGCAGAGCCCAGTGAGGGGGCTCGATTCCAGGACCCTGAGATCATGACCTGAGCATAAATCAAGAGTTGGAGGCATAAACGACTGAGTCACTCAGGCACCCTCTGCCCCCGACTAATTAATCACTGGAAGTAGGTGAGGTGGCCCAGCTGTCCCAGTTGTTCTGTCCAGTGAACTCTTACCTCCCTAGTCCACTGAGGGAAAGAAAATGCTGCCATTAGCCAGAAGCAGATACTTGTGATATGTCAGGGGTAATGGGAAGAATTTGGGTGGCAGTTGGGAACCCCAAGTTTCCTGTGTGGCGCCTTTCCTCACCTCTCCTCGTCTCTGTCCCCTCACCTGTGAGACTGGAGCATTGGACTCCATCACCCTGAGGGTCCCTTTCCATTCTGGCGCTCAGTGATTTGGGGTGCCGAGTGAAGTTTTTTCCTTGTTATTTCGTTTTAATCCTTTGGCTTCTGAGTTCAGAAATACTAGTGGGGGGAACCGTCTTACGTTCTTGCCCTTTTCAAAGGTCTGTACCGAGAGGGTAATAACAGTAGCCAGTTCTTTCCTCATAATTTCAGTCTCGAGAACACACTTGACAATTGTCCTTGTCCAGAGCTGGGATTGTTGCCAGAGAAGCCCCAGTCTGCAGGGGCAGAGAAGGATGCAAGCCAAGGCCACGGAGCCCCCTTCATGGGAATCGAGTCCCTCAGGGCTGACCACCCTCCTTGGAATTCTGCCCTTTCCCTCCCGGGTTCCCTTATGATCACGGGGCCCTGCCGGGGAAGGGAGGGGACAGGAAATGGGGTGGTTTGGGGAAGGCCCGGAGATGGAGACATTTGTGGCTTCTTTTCCTTTTTAGATGGAAGTGTTTAGATTGGAGGTGTTTGTTCCCAAGGCTTGTTAAATCCAAAGTCCCTGTGCAGCCTGTCCACTTACCAGAAGGTTCTGTATTAAGGGCCAGCCCACTTCTTTGTAACCTCTGCTTATTTCTCCTGGCCCAGCCCTGCTGATCAGGCTTCACGCACAGCCCCTCTCCCCTGTGGCAGCTCTCTGGACATTTGCTGGCTCGCTAACTGGCCTTCCCTCCCAGAGACCTGGGTCAGGGGCTCTTCCTCACTCCTGCTCTGCCCTGATCATGTCGGGATTTGTATGCTACTCTTGTAACAGAGATCTCCAAATAGACCCTCTCAGTGGTGGTGTGTGGTGGTCAGCCTGGACCCCCTCTGATGTGGCACCCGCAAACCCCCAGTGTCCGTGTTCGTGGGGACACACTGAGCAAACCCCTTGGTAGTGTCTGATGTCAGAAAGGAGAGTACAAAGTCCTTCCGAGCTCTTCTCTTCACATCTCTAAGTAACGAGGAGTAAAAGAGGGTTTTGTGCCAGGACAGAGAGCAGTGGAGCAGGAGGCAGAAACCGCCGTTCAAGTCCCGGCTGAGCAGAGAGCCGCTCCGAACCATCTCGACCGCAAAACCGGGTTGGCATCCATCACCCATCATCCATGCCACCCCTGCAGCCACGTCTCCGATCTTGTTTTCTTGGACGTAGTTTCCCCTGATGTGTCGTTTGTCTAGGAGTCCAAAGAAACCGTGCTCTGGCTGAAGCCACGATGGGTTTGCTAGGTGGAGGTTGCAGCCTCTTCCGTAATCACGGCGTCTCCTGTCTTTGTCTCCCTGCTAACACAGGTGGTGCTTCCCACGTTCATCCTGGAGAAGCGATCCCTGCTGGAGATGTATGCAGACTTTATGGCCCATCCGGACCTGCTGCTGGCCATCACCGCCGGGGCCACGCCAGAGGAGAGAGTCATTTGCTTCGTGGAATATTATCTCACGGCCTTCCATGAGGGCCGCAAGGGGGCCCTGGCCAAGAAGCCCTACAACCCCATCATCGGTGAGACGTTTCACTGCTCCTGGGAGGTTCCCAAAGACAGGGTCAAGCCAAAGAGGACTGCCCCCCATTCTCCTGCTGGCCATGAACAGCCGACAGCTGAGGACCCTTCCAAAAGCTACAAACTGAGGTTTGTGGCCGAGCAGGTGTCCCATCATCCCCCCATCTCCTGCTTCTACTGTGAGTGCAAGGAAAAGAGACTGTGTGTCAACACTCATGTATGGACCAAAAGCAAGTTCATGGGCATGTCCGTGGGGGTCTCCATGATAGGGGAAGGTAAGCCATATCATACATTTGGTGGAACTTGGCTCTTACATGGTGATGTTTGCACAGCTGATAGATGATGGATGCCTGTGTGTGTGGAGTTGTTTTTATTTTGTTTTGGCATTGGGGGTGACTAGGTGGTAAAGAGGGATAGGTTTTGTTATTTTGGGATAAGGCCCTGGTAATTTTTCCCTGGGGCCCAGGTTGTAGGTGAGGTGGGATACACCTAGATCATTGCCACACTGTACGTGTTATGAGGCCCACCTGTACTATTTTTATTTTCAGCTTTGCATGAATTTTTTAAAAAGGTTTTATTTGACAGAGAGAGACACAGCAAGAGAGGGAACACAAGCAGGGAGAGTGGGAGAGGGAGAAGCAGGCTTCCCGCTGAGCAGGAAGCCCCATGCAGGTCTCCATCCCAGGATCATGACCTGAGCTGAAGGCAGACGCTTAACAACTGAGCCACCCAGGTGTCCCTCAGCTTTGCATGAATGTTAAGAATTGGCTCCAAATCTGTGAAGACACATTTTTGTTCATTCTCTCTGGTGTTCTGGCTCACAGGAAGAATAACAAGACTGCCTATTCCGAATCTGCTGGTAAACATTCCCAAGGCAAATCTCTGGTTTCTGCTAGAGATTTCTGAAGCAAGAACAATGTAATCACACCCTGTGTGGCTCTTGCGTTCCTATTTTAGCAAATAGCTGTGAATGAAGTTTATTCATTGTTGGAAGAAACCTGTAAGAGTACTTGTCACACTGAGGCGTCTGTGTTCGTGGTTCTCCAACTTCTCTGAGTCATGGATTCCTTTGAGGTTTTGAGACTATGGATTCTCTTTTCGGGGAAAGGAAAAAAACCCAACGCAAAATTGAGTCTTCAGTTTCAGGGAGTACACGACTCCTTGGAAGTGTTTCCGAAAGCCCATGAGATGAGAACACGTCTCCTTCACTGAGGGCATTTTTACTGAGTACCTACTAGATGCCAGACATTGTGTCAGGAGATAAGGATTCTTATAGGAACAAAATAGACCCCTCCCTCCCCCTCACCCCCCGCAATCTCTGTCCTCATTCAACTTCCATTCTATTTCTGTTTTCCTGGTAAATAAAATTATGTAGGTTGTGTGGGAAGGTGTGAGGTCCTGTGCAGAAAAAGAAAACCGGGGAGGGACTGGGGAGCAGTGGGGCTGGGGCAGGGGAGCCTCAAGATGGGATGCGCTGGCGGCTGGGACGGCCTTTGATTTAGAAACAAAAATCTGGGGGGCACCTGGGTGGCTCAGTGGGTTAAAGCCTCTGCCTTCGGCTCAGGTTATGATCCCAGAGTCCTGGGATCGAGCCCCGCATCGGGCTCTCTGCTCAGCAGGGAGCCTGCTTCCTCCTCTCTCTCTGCCTGCCTCTCTGCCTAGTTGATTTCTCTCTGTCAAATAAATAAAATATAAAAAAAAAAAAAAAAGAAAAGAAACAAAAATCTGGGTACAGGAGATTCCAGTCTCATCCCGTTTTCTTTCATTCCTTATGCGAAGTCTCCGGTGTGATGAATTACTTGGGGGTGAAATGCGGGTTTGGGGGAGGAGGTGGGGTGTGGAGCCCATTCACACCTTCAGGTCCACTCACCACCCACGTCCGTCAGCGGCACCTTCTCGAGAGACCTGTTTCAAGTGTGTTTACTCCCTTAACGCTAATGGGGTGGTTCAGATCGCTTATTGGTTCATTCGTGAGAGGAAGAGCGCCGTTTTCAGTGGCAGGCACACCGCAGGGACTGGGACAAGATGGAAGGCCCTGCCCTCAGCTGACGACTGAGGCGTGAGTCACAGAAAACAAGGCACCTGCAGGAAACGTGCCGCGGGACTGGTGCTGACGAGACAAAGCAGGACGGGGTGATAGGGAGTGGGGTGCCCAGCGAGGGCGTGCTGCCGCTATTCATAGGACAGACCTCCACAAGAATGTAGCCTTTTTTTTTTTTAATTTATTTTTTATTTTTTTATTTTTATTTGACAAAGCAAGAGAGAGCCCAAGCAGGGAGAGAGGGAAGAGGGTGAGGCTTCCTGCCCAGCAAGGGAGCCCGATTCTGGGCTGGATCTCAGGACCCTGTGGGATCATGACCTGAGCTGAAGGCAGACACTTAATGACTGAGCCCCCCAGGTGCCCCCAGAAGGCAGCCTTTGAGCAAATGCTTGCCAGGGGTGAGAGAGGAGCCGTGTGGACAGCTGGAGGAAGGCTGCTCCTGGCCGAGAGAGCAGGAGGCTCGGGGGCCCTGGGTGAGCATGTGAGACAGGGCTGTTCTGGGAACTTCATTATGGCTGCGATGGCGGGAGGAGAGGGGACAGGTCAGAGAGGAGGGCCACGGGAGGCTAGCTCGGGGGTCTGCAAGGACTCGGGCTTTTCCCCTGAGTGAGGTGTGAGTCCGTGGACAGTGGACATGGCTGGAACCCATCCCCAGGGCTGTTGGAACTGATGAGGGGGGAGCAGGGAGGGCCCAGGGGCACAGACAAGTCCTTTCTTTTCTCTTCCTCCCTCCTCTGCCCCACACATACTTTCAGTCTGTCATTAGCCAGGGTAAGGTGCTCAATGAATAGAAGATCTTCTGATAAAGGTAAATGCACTTTCAGGTACACGGGCGATTTATTCCAGTGCCTTTCTGGGGATTCCCCTGTGCTCAGAGACCGTGCCTGCTGCCCCATGCCAGGGCCAAGGCAAAGTCACACATTTGTAAAGGAGAGCACCGGGCAGGTACCTCCCAGCCTCGGGGCCCCTGAGTCAGGATTCTTGACATTGGACAGAGATCTGGAGATTTTCCATAAAGGTGAAGATTTGCAAATCTAGGGATTTAGGGAGTTCTTCAGTCCATGAAACTCTGTCTCTCCCCAGCCGTCTACCTCAGGAGTGGGCTCTGGTGAGGAGGCTGTGTACAGACGTGTTGCCTGTCCTGTTGTCTTGCTAGCTCGGCCCTTCCGGCACATTATGCGCCTCTCTCCTCTCTTCCTTGGGTGCTCTGTTACCCTGCTCTGTCCTGGGCTGGGGCTCCTTCCTTCACCCCGCAGCCTATGTGACCAACATCCATCTCCTCTGGAACTTTACTTGAGAAAGGTGGGTCCTCTTACCCCCAGTGTGTCCCCTGCTTCCCGCACCGAGGTGAGCCAGCACCTTCACTTTCTCTTATTGGTGGTGGTTGTTGAGTGAGAGTGGCTCAGAGTGGGGGCATCTGATGTCTCAGGGTATTTGCTCCCCTGTTCCCAACAGGGGGCGGATGGGGCCTGGGGCCTTGGATTCACTTGGCACAGCCCTGGGCACGCTGGGCAAAGCTCTTAATGCAGTGGGAGGGAGATCATCTAGCACTCTCTCCTGAGACCCTCACTGGAGCCATCCCTCAAGTAGAATTAGAATCTGCTGCTCCCAGTTCTACCTGTTCGAGAATTCTACTTAGAACTTCTCAGCAGAGCGTGAATCAGGGAAGAAAATTCTAGAGAGACACTCTGGAAGGGTCCTCCCTGGATATAGCCCTTTCTGGCCACCCAGTGCTTTCCTGATGTGGATGGACCTGGGAGGGTTCAGGGGACCTACCCCTGGCTCATGCTTGTGAGGCCTTAAATTTCCCAATTCCTTCTAGAAGCTACATCCCCATTCATATTAATTAAATGTGCACTCTGTAACACCCAGGATCCTTATTTTTTCCTAGCAAATACTTTTTTTTTTTTTTTTTTGGCTTAAACAACTGAAATTTTTTTTCTCACAGTTCTGGAAGCTAGAATTCCAAGATCAAGGTGTCAGCAGGTTTGGTTTCTTCTTCCTTGGTTTGCATGGGGTCATCCTTCTTGCTATGTCCTCATACTCTTTCTTCTGTGTTGTTAATTCCTGGTGTCCTCGCAAATACCATTTAAAAAAGAAATTAATTTTATTTATTTGAGAGAGAGAAAACACGGAGAGGGAGAAGCAGGCTTCCCGCTGAGCAGGGAGCCTGATGTGGGGCTCCCTCCCAGAACCCTGGGATCATGACCTGAGCTGAAGGCAGACGCTTAACCAACTGAGCCACCCGGGTGCCCTCCCCAATGCCCCAGAAAATACTTTTAAGTGTCTCCACATTTTGGAGCAAAAGGTTCTGGTTCCTGTATTCAGAGGTCCGTTGGGGGAATGGGAAGCCAGATTTTCCTTCCCCCCCTCACTAAATCCACGTACTGATCTAGCACATTGCATGCATTTGTTGATTGGGTCTGAAGTAAGGTTTTTTTTACCCCCTCTTTCTTAAAAATTAGATCTTAGGATGGGTCCACCGGGAAGTAAGTTTTTATATGCAAATACGTGGGCTTATCTTTTAAAGTACTGCCTTGAGGCTGTGCCATATTTGGCAAGGACAAAATGCCGTTATGCAGTGCTTCGTTGGGGGACCCCCCTCCCAGGTCCCTCCACCCTTGCATTCAGACCCCTAATTGACAACACACTGTTCCGCGCCCCCCCACCCCCCGCAGCTTTCTCTCCAGGGAAGCAAGGCCCTTCCACTCATCACCCACTCTCGCGGGGGGCGGGGGGGGGGGAAGCTGAGGCATATTCAGCTGCACTTACAACCTGCTCCTCCCAAAACTCCAGGGCCAGAGCCCAGGAAATGGCACAGCTTAATTGGGTCTGTGGGGAGAGGCAATTAGTTCTAGCTCATTCTAGCAAGAGAATGCTGCATGGGCCTGGTGAGTGGGAGCCCCGATGCTGCCAGGCCTGCAGACCCCGCCCGAGCTCCTTCCTGCCACTAAGGTGCTTCCCAGAGACCATGTCCTACTGGAAAGTTGGGGTTCCTCAGAATGAGAGCAGGTGTGAAATTATTTCAGATGTATCAGTTTGGAAATCTTAATGTGTTGCCTTAATGTTGATTGGTGAATCAATCTGTGGAATTTAAAATGGAAATCTTGCAGCTTGAAAACTAACTGTGATGTGGAAGTATTGATTATTTGGCTTTTTTTGGCTTCTCTCAGCTCTTAGGCTAATTAGAAAGGGACTTTCATTTGTGAGCCCATCTGTAAGTCTGGTTTTAATACAGTCTTTTATTCATATTAGGGACAGGGTTGTTTTTTTTTTTTTTTTTAAATGCAGCCCTGGAAGAGGAGTTAGGACTGAGAAGGCATAATTGCAGGTGATTAATAAGAAAGCACACATTTGTGGATTTTTAGAGAAAAGCCAAAGGAATGTGGTCTCCCCAGTGCTTTCCTATCAACTCAACGTTGGGGCTCACTGATGTCTGTGGACTTCAGGTTTGCAAGAGGTTTTTCTTTTTTTCTTTTTCTTTCTTTCTTTTTTTTTTTTTTTTTAAGTAGGCTCTACACCCAGGGTGGAGGCCGGCACAGGCTGAACGCAGGACTCTGAGATCACGAGTCAGACGCTTAACTGACCGAGCCACCCAGGTGCCCCTGCAAGACATTTTTCTAGAGCTGAGTGGGAAGAGGACGCCTCCCACCTCTCTCTTCATCCATCATGTGCCTGACCCGCTGCCACTTTGTGATTCACTCTTTAGTCCCAAATGGAAATACCCCAGCTCAGGGTTCACACACCAAGAGAGCCACCGCAGAGGGGGAGGAGTAGCTAGCAAATAAAACCTCCAGATTCTAGCTGTGTGCCAGGCGGAGGCTTTTCGCTGAGTTCTAGAATCACCCTCTTCTCCTCACCACAGCCCTGTGAGGTATGGATGCCATCATCCCTGTGTCACGGATGAGGAAACTGAGGCACAGAGAAGTTACAGTTGCCAGGCTGATGAGTGACTGAGGGCTTGGAAGGACCCCCTCCCCCCCACCAGCCGCTGGCCCCTGAGAGATCTCCATCTCCTCTAGCCCTTTATGAACACGCGGGGCCTAGGATCCGTGCGAATATGTTGTAAAGAGAGTATCAGCTGTAGAACCCTATGTCACCAAGTAGATGTTGGCGAATGAGGCCAGGAAGGTGTGGCACGTGGAGCCCAGGATGTGTGGCCCTGGCCTGAGAAGAGGCTGCTGGCGGGCTGGGTGGCAGGGTGTGAGCCCCCAGGGCACTTCCCCTGAAGCCTGGAAGGGCTGACCACCCAGGGATGCTATAGCTGTCAGAGCTGAGGTGGTGCCCTTGAGGACACGTTGGCCACCTGGGAAGGCTTCTGTTGCTAGTTAGCACAGAGTCTGGGGATGGGCGGTGCCAGGGAAGCCTCTTCTCTGGGACTTCGGAGGCAGGCCCCCTGGGGATGGACAGCCTCCTCTGCGGGGACCCAGGGGTCCCCTCCCAGCTGCCACAGACCCAGAGACCCTGCAAATGTGGCTGGCCCCGGGGAACCTGGAATCTTGTGGGTAGAACTGGGCCAGGGAGGAAGGTCTGAGGTGACCCCTCTCCCTCCTCAGCTTTTCCTTCTGATTCTCCTTGCCTGTTGGCGTCCTACCTATTGTCTGGTATTAGCTGTGATTTTCCACCTGCTCTGGGCCATGTCCTCCAGCAACCAAACACAAGGAAGTCAGACACAAAGTGGGCTTTGAAACAAAACGTGTGTCAGCCCCGACTGTTCTCCTCCAAGGGTCCTGCTCAGAACCTGTAAGAACTGAGCCAGCAAGGGGCAATTCTCTTGCCAGACACATCATCCCTCCCCGTAGGCGCACAGGGCAAGGCCCCCAGGGCATCTGGGGAGTCTACCGGCCGCCCCAAAGAGGAGGGAGAAGGATCCGCGGGAGAGCATTCGCTGGCCTGGGGGCTTGACTTTCCCAGGGCTGGGTTCATTCAGTTACAAGAGCTAAGGCAAGGTGGGGAAGTGGGGAGGAGGGCTGCTCTGATGTTCAGCGTATTTGGCATAACGTAAATGCACAAATAGCATTTATGTTGCATATCTTCGGTTATACTCCTGGCAGGGGGCGGGGGGAAGGAAGGAGAGAGATTGAGATTTAAATGCTGCCACGATATCTGTCCTCCAGTCCTGCCCACGTGACTGTGAGTGACCCACCACCTCCGCTGCTGCGTGTGCCCCACCTGCGTAAGCCTCCCTCCACTCACACACATGTGCACGCGCACGCGAGTGTGTCAGCCCAGAACAGCAGGCCCCCTCCCTGTTTCTGTGGCTCAGCGGAACTGACTTTCCTGGAGTGAACAGGGAGGGTTTCTGCTGGTTCCAGACCAGCCTTGTCGGCTATCTCCAGACGGCAGCCCATCGGAGAGTAAGGGGATGGTCAAGGATACATTAAATTATAGTTATACGCTCCTTCAAGTGGGCCTCCGGCGACTCAACATTCAGGACTCCACTGTACGATTTAGTCCCATCTGTCCTCAGCACCTCAGGCAAGCTCATCAGCACATCAGAGAAATGCACTGTCTCTCCTGGGAACATTCTAGCTCTAGTTGATACCGATGCTTGTCTCGCCTCAGAGGGAAGCACTGCCCAAACTACTTAAACTCTGTTTCAGCTTCCTCATCCTTACTTAAAAATGAAAAGTACTGCTAAATGGGGTCATTGTGAAACTTAAGGGACATAATGGGGAAGCGCCCCAGGGACGCCGGGCAGCCAGAAAGTGCCCTCTCACACGGGCACCACTGACCCCGGGATCGGGGGAGTGGGGATGCCACCAGGTGGGCGGAAGGGCAGCACATTCCTTCCTGGGACGCACCGTGCACCTGCAGATGGCTGGGGGAATGAGCTGGGACAGAGGGCCAGGCCACGTGCAGGTCCCTGAGCTCCAGGGCTGGAGTGGGAGGCCGAGAAGGTTCCTTGCACAGAACACATGTCAACTCATAGCCTGGTTCGGGGGCCTCTGCTGGCCTATATGGGCCTCAGGGTGCAGTGAAATGCTGCCCCTCGAGTGTGGGTGCCCAGCCTGGTGGGCCAGAGTGAGGGCTGGACTTCAGCCCTTGAGGGCACGTTGTGCAGCACATAAACTACACAATAGGATACAACTAGACTCCCGGCTCTGGGAGTTTGTGCGTTTAAATCAAGGCTTTCATGTCAGCTTTTGAGAGCTTGGTGAAACCCATGGCCCTTTTCCCTAGAAAGTAGACAAACCCACGCACTTTTGCATTGTTCCAGAGGACTAAGACCTCTCCACACCTGACACTTAGACTCTGAGTTGGAGACCCCCTGATCTATAGGTGGGGAGGTCATGTGGATAGTGCCTGCGCCCGGCTGCTGATACAGGGTCCAGTTCTCTAGCTTCATGAGAACCGTGAAGGTCTGTGCTGCTTTCAGAAGAAGGCAGAACTTCTTTACATGCTATTTCAAAGGTTAAAAGAAGATCTGGGCCCTGCTGAATTGGCCAGCCTGCACACCTACACCTACTCCCTCCCTTTTGCACGTGGGCCCTTCCCTCAACCCTTCCCAGCTCACCAGTCTCCTTTCCACCAAGGCCCTTTGTACCTCCTCTTCCCTCTGCCTGGACTATTTCTCTCATCTCTTTTCCTTCACAACTCTTACCGGGTCCAAGCAGCCCTTCCTTAGGGAGAATTCTGTTCTCTGGAGGCCTCCATGGCACCGGGCCCTTCTCCCTCCTTTCATCAGAGTCGGTGATTAATGTCAACCTTCCTTTTCCCCTTGAAGGAAGCAAGTGGGTCTGTTCACTATTGTATTCGCAGCGGTGTCTGGCACGCAGGAGGGCAGGGGATAAATACATACGTGGTCAGTGAGCAGCCCACCTTTGCAGAGGCGGGACATGTGGTATCTGTTGCCGGAGGTGTTTGGTTTGTCATCTTCATGTCTTTGACCCCCAGCTGCCCTCAGCTTGTGTGCCTGACTCTCTCCTCCTCTCTCCCTGGAGGTGTGCTGAGGCTCCTGGAACATGGGGAGGAGTACGTGTTCACCCTGCCCAGTGCCTACGCGAGGTCCATTCTCACCATCCCCTGGGTGGAGCTCGGAGGCAAAGTGAGCATCAGCTGTGCCAAGACGGGGTACTCGGCGACAGTCATATTCCACACGAAGCCTTTTTACGGAGGGAAAGTCCACAGGTAGGACGCCGCCCCCGAGGCTGTGTGTTTGCCTTCACAGGATACCCTGGCTTTCTCTCCTCCAGAGGGAGCTTGTATTCCAACCATGGGAGGAGTTGGCAATCAAGATAGAGTGAACACATCTTTTTTTTTTTTTTTTTAATTTTTAATTTTTTACTAACATATAATGTATCATTAGGCCCAGGGGTACAGGTCTTTGAATCCCCAGGTTTACACACTTCACAGCACTCACCATAGCACATACCCTCCCCAATGTCCATAACCCCACCCCCCTCTCCCGACCTCCTTCCCCCCGGCAACCCCCAGTTTGTTTTGTGAGATTAAGAATCTCTTACGGTTTGTCTCCCTCCCGATTCCATCTTGTTTCATTTTTTCCTTCCCTACCCACCAAACCTCCAACTTTGCCTCTCAACTTCCTCATATCAGGGAGATCATATGATAATTGTCTTTCTCTGATTGACTTATTTCACTCAGCATAATACCCTCTAGTTCCATCCACGTCATTGCAAATGGCAAGATTTCATTTCTTTTGATTGCTGCATAGTATTCCATTGTGTGTGTGTGTGTGTATATATATATATATATATATATATATACATACATACACTACTTCTTCTTTATCTATTCATATGTTGATGGACATCTAGGTTCTTTCCATAGTTTGGCTATTGTAGACATTGCTGCTATAAACATTCGGGTGCATGTGCCCCTTCGGATCAGTACATTTGTATCTTTAGGGTAAATACCCAGTAGTGCGATTGTGGGTTGTAGGGTAGCTATATTTTCAACTTTTTGAGGAACCTCCATGCTGTTTTCCAGAGTGGCTGCACCAGCTTGCATTCCCACTAACAGTGTAGGAGGGTTCCCCTTTCTCCGCATCCTCGCCAGCATCTGTCATTTCCTGACTTGTTAATTTTAGCCATTCTGACTGGTGTGAGGTGATATCTCATTGTGGTTTTGATTTGTATTTCCCAGATGCCGAGTGATATGGAGCACTTTTTCAGTGTCTGTTGGCCATCTGGGTATCTTCTTTGCAGATATGTCTGTTCATGTCTTCTGCCCATTTCTTGATTGGATTATTTGTTCTTTGGGTGTTCAGTTTGATAAGTTCTTTATAGATTTTGGATACTAGCCCTTTATCTGATATGTCATTTGCAAATATCTTCTCCCATTCTGTCAGTTGTCTTTTGGTTTTGTTGACTGTTTGCTTTGCTGTACAAAAGCTTTTTATCTTGATGAAGTCCCAACAGTTCATTTTTGCCCTTACTTCCCCTGCTTTTGGCGATGTTTCTAGGAAGAAGTTGCTGTGGCTGAGGTTGAAGAGGTTGCTGCCTGTGTTCTCCTCAAGGATTTTGATGGATTCCTTTCTCACATTGAGGTCTTTCATCCATTTGGAGTCTATTTTTGTGTATGGTGTAAGGAAGTGGTCTAGTTTAATTTTTCTGCACGTGGCTGTCCAATTTTCCCAACACCATTTGTTGAAGACACTCTTTTTTCCATTGGACATTCTTTCCTGCTTTGTCGAAGATTAGTTGACCATAGAGTTGAGGGTCTATTTCTGGGCTCTCTATTCTGTTCCACTGATCTATATGTCTGTTTTTGTGCCAGTACCATATTGTCTTGATAATGACAGCTTTGTAATAGAGCTTGAAGTCTGGAATTGTGATGCCACCAACTTTGGCTTTCTTTTCAACATTCCTCTGGGTATTCGAGGTCTTTTCTGGTTCCATATAAATTTTAGGATTATTTGTTCCATTTCTTTGGGGAAAAATGGATGGTATTTTGATAGGGATTGCATTAAACGTGTAGATTGCTTTAGGTAGCGTAGACATTTTCACAATATTTATTCTTCCAATCCAGGAGCATGGAACATTTTTCCATTTCTTTGTGTCTTCCTCAGTTTCTTTCATGAGTACTTTATAGTTTTCTGAGTATAGATTCTTAGTCTCTTTGGTTAGGTTTATTCCTAGGTATCTTATGGTTTTGGGTGCAATTGTAAATGGGATCAACTCCTTAATTTATCTTTCTTCTGTCTTGTTGCTATATAGAAATGCAATTGATTTCTGTGCATTGATTTTATATCCTGACACTTTACTGAATTCCTGTATGAGTTCTGGCAGTTTTGGAGTGGAGTCTTTTCGGTTTTCCACATAAAGTATCATATCATCTGCAAAGAGTGATAGTTTGACTTCTTCCTTGCCAATTTGGATGCCTTTAATTTCTGATTAAATGTCATCTGATTGCTGAGGCTAGAACTTCTAGTACTGTGTTGAATAGCAGTGGTGATAATGGACATCCCTGCTGGGTTCCTGACCTTAGCGGAAAAGCTCTCAGGTTTTCCCCATTGAGAATGATATTCGAGGTGGCTTTTTCACAGTTGGCTTTGATGATATTGAGGTATGTATCCTTTATCCCTACACTTTGAAGAGTTTTGATCAAGAAAGGATGCTGTATTTTGTCAAATGCTTTTTTAGCATCTATTGAGAGTGTAATATGATTCTTGTTCTTTCTTTTATTAAAGTATTGTATCACATTGATTGATTTGTGGATGTTGGACCAACCTTGTAGTTCAGGAATAAATCCCACTTGGTCGTGGTGAATAATCCTTTTAATATACTGTTGGATCCTATTGGCTAGTATCTTGGTGAGAACTTAAGCATCTGTGTTCATCAAGGATATTGGTCTGTAACTCTCTTTTTTGATGGGGTCTTTGTCTTGTTTTGGGATCAAGGTAATGCTGGCCTCATAAAATGAGTTTGGAAGTTTTCCTTCCATTTCCATTTTCAGAACAGTTTTAGGAGAATAGTAATTAATTCTTCTTCAAATGCTTGGTGGAATTCCCCTGGGAAACCTTCTGGCCCTGGGCTCTTGTTTGTTGGGAGATTTTTGATGACTTCTTCAATCTCCTTACTGGTTATGGGTCTGTTCAGGTTTTCTTTTTCTTCCTGGTTCAGTTTTGGTAGTTTATATGTCTCTAGGAATGCATCCATTTCTTCCAGATTGTCAAATTTGCTGGCATATAGTTTCTCATAACATGTTCTTACAATTGTTTGTATTTCTTTGGTATTGGTTGTGATCTCTCCTCTTTCATTCATTATTTTATTTATTTGAGTCCTTTCTCTTTTCTTTTTGATAAGTCTGGCCAGGGGTTTATTAGTCTTACTAATTCTTTCAAAGAACCAGCTCCTAGTTTTGTTGATCTGTTCTATTATTTTTTTTTTATTTCTATTTCATTGATTTCTGTTCTGATCTTTATTATTTCTCTTCTCCTGCTGGGTTTAGGCTTTCTTTGTTGTTCTTTCTCCAGCTCCTTTAGGTGTAGGGTTAGGTTGTGTATTTGAGACCTTTCTTGTTTCTTGAGAAAGGCTTGTATTGCTATATATTTTCCTCTCAGGTCTGCCTTTGCTGTGTCCCAGATTTTGAACCATTTGTTTTCATTATCATTTGTTTCCATGAATTTTTTTTTAATTCTTTAATTTCCTGGTTGACCCTTTCATTCTTTAGTAGGATGCTCTTTAGCCTCCATGTATTTGGGTCCTTTCCAACTTTACTCTTGTGATTGAGTTCTAGTTTCAAAGCATTGTGGTCTGAAAATATCCAGGGAATGACCCCAGTCTTTTGGTACCAGTTGAGACCTGATTTGTGACCCGATGTGATTTCTTCTGGAGAATGTTCCATGTGCACTAGAGAAGAATGTGTGTTCTGTTGCTTTGGGATGGAATGTTCTGAATATATCTGTGATGTCCATCTGGTCCAGTGTGTCATTTAAGGCCTTTATTTCCTTGTTGATCTTTCGCTTGGAAGATCTGTCCATTTCAGTGAGGGGGGTGTTAAAGTCCCCTACTATTATTGTATTATTGTTGATGTGTTTCTTTGATCTTGTTATTAATTTGTTTATGTAGTTGGTTGCTCCCATGTTAGGGGTATAGATATTTAAAATTGTTAGATCTTCTTGTTGGACAGACCCTTTGAGTATGATATAGTGTCCTTCCTCATCTCTTATTATAGTCTTTGGCTTAAAATCTAATTGATCTGATAAAAGGATCACCACCCCAGCTTTCCTTTGATGTCCGTTAGCATGGTAAATTGTTTTCCACCCCTCACTTAAAATCTGGAGGTGTCTTCGGGTCTAAAATGAGTTTCTTGTAGACAGCATATTGATGTGGTTTTTTTTTGTTTGTTTTTTTGTGTTTTTTTTGTTTGTTTGTTTTTTATCCATTCTGATACCCTGTGTCTTTTGATTGGGGCATTGAGCCCATTAACATTCAGGGTAACTATTGAAAGATATGAATTTAGTGACGTTGTATTGCCTGTAAGGTGACTGTTACTGTATATTGCCTCTGTTCCTTTCTGGTCTACTACTTTTAGGTTCTCTCTTTGCTTAGAGGACCCTTTCAATGTTTCTTGTAGAGCTGGTTTGGTGTTTACAAACTTTTAGTTTTTGTTTGTCCTGGAAGCTTTTTATCTCTCCTTCTATGTTCAATGACAGGCTAGCTGGATATAGTTTTCTTGGCTGCATGTTTTTCTCATTTAGTGCTCTGAATATATCATGCCAGTTCTTTCTGGCCTGCTGGGTCTCTGTGGATAAGTTTGCTGCCAATCTAGTATTTTTACCATTTTATGTTACAGACTTCTTGTCCCGGGCTGCTTTCAGGATTTTCTCTTTGTCACTAAGACTTGTGAGTTTTACTATTAGATGACAGGGTGTGGACCTATACTTACTGATTTTGAGGAGGGTACTCGGTGCCTCCTGGACTTTGATGCTTGTTCCCTTTGCTATATTAGGGAAATTCTCTACAATACTACAGTAATCCGCTCCAATATACCCTCTGCCCCCCTCTCTCTTTCTTCTTTTTCTGGAATCCCAGTTATTCTAATATTGTATCATCTTACGGTATCACTTATCTTTCGAATTCTGCCCTCGTGGTCCAGTAATTGTTTGTCTCTCTTTTGCTCAGCTTCTTTATCCTCTGTCATTTCGTCTTCTATATCACTAATTCTCTCTTCTGCCTCATTTATCCTAGCAGTAAAAGCCTCCATTTTTTATTGTACCTCATTAATAGCTTTTTTGATTTTAGCTTGGTTAGATTTTAGTTCTTTTACTTCTCCAGAAAGGGCTTTTATTTCTCCAGACATGGTTTCTCTAATATCTTCCATGCCTTTTTTGAACCCAGCTAGCACCTTGAGAATCATCATTCTGAACTCTAGATGTGACATATTACCAATGTCCATATTGATTTGGTCCCTAGCCTTTGGTACTGCCTCCTGTTCTTTTTTTTGTGTTGAGTTTTTCCACCTTGTCATTTTATCCAGATAAGAATATATGAATGAGAGAATAAAATACTAAAAGGGCGGTAATGACCCCAGAAAAATGTGCGTTAACCAAATCAGAAGAGATCCCAAGTCATGGGGAGAAGAAAGGGGGTAAAAAGAAGTTAAAAAAATTTTTTAAAAAAGAAAGAAAAAGAAAATATATATATTAGACTGGTGACTAGAACAGAGCCACCCACTTGATTTTGGGAGTATTTTGGTCTCTTAGAAGAAACTACCTCCCAAAATTTTAAAGAAAGAAAAAAAAATACACACACACACACACACACACACACACACACACACCAAAATAAGTAAACACAATGAAGGGATGGAATATGACTCTAAAGATGAAAATTTTTAAAAAAATTCTAAAAAAGGAGTTAAGTTGGTTGGGAAAAGGAGGAAAATGAACATGGAGAGAATTTTCTCAGGTTGGAGACTAGAACAAACTGTGTGCTAGATTTAGGGTACATTTTGATCTATTAGAAGAAGTATCCAAAAATTTTTTAGAAGAAAAAACCCTATGTGTATACAAAAGATAGATACAATGAAGGATAAAATATGAGTATAATAATAAAGGTTCAAAAAGATTTTTTTTAAGAAAAGTATTGTTAAGATAACCTAGTTAAAAAATGTTAAAAGAGGAAAGAGTAAAAGTTAAAAAAAATCAGAACAAGAAAAAAAAATTAAACAAATTTAATTAACTCTTGTAAGACTAAAGGATCATGGGGAGAAAGCTATGAATTCCATGCTTTGCTTTCCCCATCCTCTGGAATTCTGCTGTTCTCCTTGGTAGGTGAACTTGGTCCTGGCTGGGTTTCTTGTTGATCTTCTGGGGGAGGGGCCTGTTGTAGTGATTCTCCAGTGTCTTTGCCCCAGGAGGAATTGCACCGCCCTTACCAGGGGCCGGGCTGAGTAATCCGTTCGGGTTTGCTTTCAGGAGCTTTTGTTCCCTGAGCGCTTTCCGTAGAGTTCCGGAGGACGGGAATGAAGATGGTGGCCTCCCGGTCTCCGGCCCGGAGGAGCCGAGAGCTCAGGGCCCCACTCCTCAGTGCGCCGTCAGAGAAAAGCAGACAATCACTCCTGTCTCTCTGGCCTCCATCCATGCTCTGAGCTCACCCACCTGTGACTGAGCGTTTCTGTCTCTGGCGCACAGCCCCGTTTGGAGTCTCCAAACCCAGCAGATCCCTGTACTCTTCCGGGGGTCTCCCCGGATCTTGTGAGGTCCCTACTCAAAGAGCAGTGTCCTGACTTTGCCACAGATCACAGTTTGAAGTAACCCTGAGCTGAGAGCTCACTCCTCGGCTCCGTCTCTGTAGCCGGCTTCCCCGTTCTAATACCTGCGAGCTCTGCGATACTCAGACACCCCTGATCCTTCTGTGACCCTGTGGGACCTGAGGCCACGCTGTCCCCGTGTGGGCTTCACCCTGGCTTTGCCTCTGGAGCGATGTGTCTCAGCGGAACAGACTTTTAAAAGTCCCGATTTTGTGTTCCCGTTGCTCCGCCGCTTGCTGGGAGCCGGCCCCTCCCCCGTAGTCTATCTTCCCGTCGCTCTGGATTCACTTCTCCACCGGTCCTACCTTTCAGAAAGTGGTCGATTTTCTGTTTCTAGAGTTGCTGCTCTTCTTCTCTTCTATCTCCTGTTGGATTTGTAGGTGTTCGGAATGGTTTGATAAGCTATCTAGCTGAACTCCTGAGACCTGATGTCATCTCAGCCTGCTACTCCTCCGCCATCTTGACTCCTCCCCCTGAACACATCTTTTTCAAAAGAGGCACCTCTTTCCCACCCACGCCCCGACATGGCAGTTTTTTAAAGCCCTCCCCAATCTGCACTTCCAGTGAAATCCTTTGGTGATAGAGTCCTGGGAACCACACCAGAGAATGAAAGCTGCTTCCATTTTTTAAGATAACCTTTCCCTTCTGGGGACACAGCCCGTTTCTCTGCTCTGAAACAATTCCATCTGTGAGTTCAGACACTGCCTGAGAGCTCTTTTTTTTTTTTTTTTTTTAATTGCTATTTATTGGGATGACTGGGTGGCTCATTTGGTTGGGCATCTGCCTTCAGCTCAGGTCATGATCCCAGAGTCCTGGGATTGAGTCCTAGATGGGGCTCCCTGCTCGGCAGGAAGCCTGCTTCTTCCTCTGCCTGCTCTGCCTGCTGCTCCCCCTGCTTGTGTGCACTCTCTCTCTGACAAAAATCTTAAAAAAAAAAAAAAAAAAAAAGATTGCTCTTTTATTTGATAGAGAGCAAAAGCAGGGGGAGTGGCTGAGGGAGAGGGAGAACAGACTCCCTGCTGAGCAGGGAGCCCAATGTGGGGCTCAATCCCAGGACCCTGGGACCATGACATGAGCCGGAGGCAGATGCTTAACCGACTGAGAGCTCATTTCATGTTAAGTTGATTTCCATGAAATATCCTGAACCCCATATCATCTACGAAATCAGGACACTTTAGAAGCTGGGGAAGACTGATCCTAAGAAATTGAAGGGAAAGCCTGCTATTTGAGGGCAGCCTTAAGTTGTTGTTCTTGTAGTTACAGGTCACCATCTAAGCAAACTCCCATCTTGGCCCTTTTTCTGGGGAGGTGTTGTTCTGTATAGCGTTCATGCGACATGTCCGGTGTCACCCGGGGAGGGGGCTGCCCGCAGTGCCTGTTTGGCACTCTGGCTCGCACAAGCTGTCCCTCAGACCCTGTCAGGAGCTTGCGATCAGCTGTGGGGGCACCCCCGACAATAATAGATGCTACCGATCAGGTGTCTTGCCCTTTGGGGAGCCAGTTGTTAAAGTTTTGCCAGCCCCCCACCAGCACCCTGCCAGTACATGCAGCCAGAACATTCCCGAAACTCCCCCCCGCAAGCCTTGGCCTCAGCACCTAGGAGCCATGGCTGTGTTCACAGGGAGGGAGCTTCCAAGTGTGTGTTTGGAAACTCTAAGTTCAGCCTGAGCTGTGCCATTAGGAAGAGAGGAGCTTAGTTCCTTCCTCCCCTTGGCCGCTTCCGAGCAGGCTCTCCTGTTGGCACTGCACGCTTCAAGGAGTGGGAGGTGCGGTCAGCTTTCTCCCGGGGCTGGAGACCTGGAGCCCCCTCAGGCCAGGCAGGAGAAGCAGGGGAGGACACAGAGCTCCACAAAGGCCCTTGTAAAGGGGGGCCCTTGGAGCTGCGGCTGGCAGGGGGATGGTGTGCAGTGCCGTGAGCTGAGGTTTCGTTCAGTTTTTGGATGCCAGCGTGAGCATTTCCCTCCTTTTTCCACGGGATCTCAGGCTGATTGTGAGCAGTCCTGTTTGGCCTATTCTCACGCCCTCTTGGTGGGTAAAATGTAGCAGTATTCGATGCTATTTTAGGGAGAAGTGTATACTTCATTTCTACTGAATTGCTCGATTTCCACCCCAATAAAAGCTTAGCACCTTTGTGTGTGTATCAAAATTAAGCAATTAACATGGCTGCATTGCTATCAACTAAGTTGCAGACTTCATTCACATCTCACCAGTTGTTCTACCAATGCTTGCTTTCTCTGATCAAGAATATTAGGTCACATTTTCAGAGCCAGGCTTTAAGCAAAATGGCAAAAAACAATCCCTCTCCCTCGCGACCCTATGGAAAAGAATCTCTGCTTGTGAGTACGGCTTTTGAAGTGTGAGCCTCTGTTTTGATAATCTCGCAAAACGTGTTCATTGGACTCATTCATTCATTCGTTTATTCAGGGTCACAGCCGAAGTGAAGCACAACCCAACCAACACCATTGTTTGTAAAGCCCACGGGGAATGGAACGGTACCTTAGAGTTCACCTATAACAGCGGAGAGACCAGGGTCATCGACACAACCACACTGCCAGTGTACCCCAAGAAGATCAGACCTCTGGAGAAGCAGGGGCCCATGGAGTCCAGGTGGGAGCCTGGCGGGGTGTTTCTTCTGGGCTTGGCTCTTCTCAGCTCCTGACCCAGGGGACAGAGAAGTAGCCGCTGAGCGCTCAGCTAACGGAAATGCACCACGAATAGTATTGTCACTTGAATTTCTCACTGCGTGTGTCTTTGGAGTAGATCCTTAGTAGCTTTCAGCTTACTTCTTCTGTAAGTATTGGGGTGGGTTTGAGGATGGTCTACAGTAGACTTTTAATGCTCATCCTAAAAGAGTTCGTCAGCTCAGGTGGTCTGTTGCTTGATTGTAGAGTCAAATAAGGGGTTGCTGGTCATCTAAGAACTGTGCCTAGAAGCCATGAGATACTCTTTTGTTCTCATTAGATTAGCGACATGATTTAAAAAAAAAATGCAGTAATGGCAAGAATGTGATCGAACTGACAACTCTGGATTTTCTGCAGGGACAGAAGCTTATAGTGAGAGCATGTGCCTTGTAGTGGTGTGGGTCTGTAGCTTCTAACTCATGAATTCACTTTAGTTTTGTATCCCATCCTTGGGGCTCTCTTCTGAAGGAGAATTCTTAAATTCAGAAAAGGTTTTAAATATACAGTTGGGTATTTTTTCTCAAAAGAAAACTAAATAATAACGAAGAAACCACCTACCTTGTCCCAACAATAGGGAAAAGGTTAAAGTAGATTATGGAGTATCCACGAAATTAATATGTCTACTCCACAGTATGGTTTTACTGGAGTCGTTTAAAGGGATGTTTTCGCAGGGACAGAAGCAGAATCTTCTTAGAATATGCCCTTTTAAATTTTTTAGTCCAGGAGGTTAGCAAACTACGGCCCATGTGCCACATCTAGCCCATGGCTGATTTTTATAAAATTTTGGGGGACCACAGCTTTGATCATTAATTTACATTTTATTTATGGATGCCTTTGTATGGCATTTAAGCCCTTGCGACCAAGACCATAGGGTCTGCAAAGCCTCCTATGTTTGCTATCTGGCCCTTGGAAGAAAATGTTTGCCAACATCTTTTAGAGTTCTCTGCCCTCTAAATTTGGGACCACTTGCTTATGATGAGACCATCATGGGAGGTCCTGCCCTCGAGAGCACCCCCACCGTGGATGTCCTTGTGTTCAGCTTCTCCCTCAGCTTAGATAAGTGTGCAGGGTGTGCGTGATGAAAAGGCCATGACTGGACCCAGCACCCGCCTCTCACTCTTTCCTGCCCTGACCTCCTTGTTTTGGTCTGTTGGACCTGGCTTTAGAGTCTGGTTCCAGAAGTTTCTCCCACGGTAGAATGGGAGTCAGAGCATTGTTCTCCCTGGGGCTGTGTACGGTGGGGCTCCGAACAGGTCTGGTGTGCAGGTCTCGTCCCCTGTCACCTGGCTGGTTCTGATTCCCCTCAGAAGGGGCTGCTCATTGTCTCCACTTGGCCGGCAGCCTAGTCTGCCTTTTCTCGGCTTCATCATGCCAACACTCTGTGCTTCCTGCCATTCCAGACCCCCTCATGGACGAGGCCAAGGGTACTCCATTGTGGGAGCGCTCCCTGGCCGTGGATCTAATTCTGGAATGTCTGCTTGCTTCTGGCTGCAGAGGCATCTTTTCCCCAAAGTCAGGGAGGGAGTCCTCACAGTTGAGAATGCTGATAGTTTCTTTTGTGCAAAAATCCCAAATTGCCCTGATGCATTTACACGAAGAAGCACACAGGGGATGCATGTGCACATCCTCAGTCCCTGTCCTCCTCCAGAGCAGAATATGAATCAGGAATGGTCCCTGGACATTCCCGAGGGGGAAAGCTGGTCTAGGCTGCCTTCTGTGATGAATGAATGAGTGAGGCAGAGAAGTAATTTTCCATGTGGATGTGGGGGGCCTGATGGATCCTGCCTCATAAACACAGATGCCCACTCACCCCACTCTACACTTCTTAATAGCGGGGTCCTCTGTGAATCAGCTGCTGTGGTTCGTATTGATGAGCTTGCTGACTTTGAGCCCATCCCTTTAATCCCTTTATGTGGATCTTATCTTTCTCTTTAAAATGGGGATGGTCATATAGCATCCATACCCCTGGGTGGTTGTGACAATGACTTGAGCTAATATGAATGTAAAGTGTTAGATATACGATATGCAGTGTGTCTGCTGTGATTGTTGTTGTCATACTGGTCGTATTAATACTGCTTACTACTGCTGTTACTAGATTTAGTTGCTAGACCCTTAGAGCCCTGAGAGAGGCTTGCTGCCCGGGACATAGAGGGGACTGGAAACTTGGGCACCTGTTGGCCCTGGATTCTCATCCTGGCTCTAGGGGTCTTCGAGGCTCCTGGACTGCACTCCCCCTGCCCCAGTGCCCTCCCCACCTCAGTTCTTTCTGGGAACCGCCCTTGTCAGGCCAGCTGTCCCTGCCTGACCACTTCCTCTCCTGCGTGCATCCCCAGGAACCTCTGGCAGGAGGTGACCAGATACCTGCGGCTGGGGGACATCGATGCTGCCACCGAGCAGAAGCGGCGCCTGGAGGAGAAGCAGCGGGTGGAGGAACGGAAACGGGAGAACCTCAACACACCGTGGCAGCCCAAGTATTTTATCCAGGAGGTAACTCTGCCACCTGTCTTTGGGGACTTGTCCCAAGTGAGGGGCAGATGGGTTTGTCTTGCCATTGCAGCCGTTTGGATGGATGAGGATGGGGCAGGGGAGGTCCTGGGGCGGTTTGGGGCTGTTCTGCTCTGGCTCCAGCTTTGAGCTCGGCCCTCCTGGGGCAGAACTGAGCACCTGACACTTCCCATCTGACATCTTCCGTCAGAGTAGCTCATCAGCCTGAAAGGGAGCACGAGGTATGGATGGGGTGGAGATCTGGCTGCTGTCCTCTTTAAAAGACAGAAACAAAACCAAAAACATGGTCCCTGCTACTTTATTATTAGTGACAAGTTAACCGTGAAGCCCTCGAATGAGCCAGAGGGGATGGACCTGCTAGGAAAGGCCAGCCTGAGTCCTGTGTCCTCAGGGCTGCTGCTGTCCCCCAGGAAAGTGACACTGAAAGAGTACTGGTCACCAGGCTGCCCACCCCCTGAGCAAGCGGGCAAGGTACCACCGGCCCCGCCGAGCTTCTTACGCTTCTGAAGTTGTTTGTAGAGCAGTTGGGAAGCTTTCTGAGAACAGAATTGGAAATAACGAAAGTGTGGGAGTCCCCGTTTTCAATGCAGGCCCTCAGGATCCTGGCCGCATCAATGAGACAAGGACCCATGAGGACTGGGGCAGACCCAGAAGTCCCTAAGGGGAGTGGAGGCCACGTAACCACCAGGCAATCCCAGACTGTCCCGTTCTTCACAAGTGAGAAATCGGGTATTCACATGGTAGCCAGGAATTTTAACAAGTTGAAACGCAGAGAGCCGATGGAAGGATGTCTAGGCTTTCTTTGGCCCAGATGCTGCTAGTGTCTGACTTCAGCTCCAAGGAAGGGTTCCGCTGTGTAGCAGGAAGGCAACAGGGAGAGCTAGGGACTTTGAGGTAGACTTCTGGTCAGGAACAGGAGCTGCTCTTCTCCCCACAGGCAGGAGCGGAGACTTCAAGGTTGGATTCTGGTTCAGACAGGAGGCCGGCTTGAGCAGACTGCTTAGGAGGCCCTGAGTGAGAACAGTGTCTGGAGGCCTTGCCTAGGTGAGGTGACTCTGTATTAGCCAGGCTTCTCCAGAGAAACAACACAAGCAGAAGCAGGAGATGTGAATATAGAGACATTTGTTATGAGGACTTGGCTCATGAGATTGTGGAGGCTGGAAAGCCTCAGGATCTGCCATTTGCAAGCTGTAGACCCTGGGAAAGCCAGGGGTGCAATTCAGTTCGAGGGCAAAGGCCTGAGAACCAGGGGAGCCAGTGGTAGAAATGCCAGTCCCAAAGCAGGAGATGAGCTGTCCCAATTCAAGAAGTGAGGCAGGAAAAAAAAAAAAAAAGATGAATTCCTCCCTTCTTTGCCTTTTTTTTGTTTTCAGGCCCTGGATTGGATCATGCTCACCCAGTCTAGGGAGGGAAATCAGCTTGGCAGGGCACTTATTATCATGTCTGGAAACAGCCTCACAGACACAGAGATCCTGTTTAATCTGGGCACTATGGCCAATCAAGTTAATACACAAAATTACCCATTACAAAATCGGTCAAGGATCCTTTTGTGAGGTGGATCTGGTGTCTCTGAGACAACTAGTTTGCCTGGCTTCTGGGAAAAGTTAGACATAGAAAAACCCCAGAGATGACAACAAAATAACCACCCCCCCCCACAGTTCTTCCTGGGTTTAATAAGAGCCAGTATGTTCATAACAGAAAGTAGGAGGCAGTATAAAGAATAAAAGTCATCCCAATACCAGAATTGTTACCATTAACAGTACATCCCCTTCTAGGTAAGCCCCAGATTGTATATACCATTTTGATTCTTGCGCTTTTCCTGATACTTGGTATCATGTCTTGTGTGTGGGTCTGTGGCCACCTCCTGCTGCAGAGAGCCGGGGTTGGGCCCTCCCCTCCAGGCCGGTGGGCTGCAAATCCCGGGTGTGGGCAAATTCCTCAGAGGCAGGCCTTGCCTTCTCTCTCCTGTCCGTTCATTGGACCAGCCCTTTTTTTCTCTTGCCCCACTGTTTCAAAGAGCTTTTCTGGCCAACTAATCTTATGTGATGTAAACCAACAAAGCCCCCCTTTATGCTATTTTGTGGGGTTTCCTCCTGAAATGCCGAGATGTGAAGATTTATGGTCTCTATAAAGCAACCACCAGCGTGGCATGGCTGGGAGCTACAAGGTGCCCCCACACGCATTAATGGCAGTCCTGAACAGATGCTAACCGAGCCCTGCTTTGCTTGGTCCTCCATTTCTAACCGAGCAGAGGCTGGGGAAATAGCTTTGCTTCCCCCACCTGCCCAGCTGAGAGGTCGTCATAAAATATCTCCTTCCTTCTCTTGCAGGGCGACGGCTGGGTGTACTTCAATCCGCTTTGGAAAGCACACTGATGGGGTGGTGGTGCAGATCTTTCAGAAAGAGCCCTGTTTTTGTAGGAATTAAAGTGGTGCAGTATCAGGGTTCTCCTGGTATTCACTAAGACCTGTTGATATCATTCAAGAAATGGTACCTGAGAGGGAAATGATATACTGTGAAAATGTACCACCAAACCACTCTAGGATTTAATTTACTCAAGAGCCATTTGGGGCATGTGTGTGTGCACCGGTCTGTGTGTGAGCTCTCAGTACACTGTATGTTCACACACGTGCACTATATACACATATCTGCTGGGTATTATTACACATGTAAATACTGCACTTACCAAGATTTGAGTGGGTAATTACGAGCTCCTTTTTATCAATGAGGTTTGAAGTTTTCTATTTTTCACTTTGCCAAAAATGTTTTGCACTCACAAAAGTATTCTCGTGTAGTCAAGTCCTGTCAAAACAGAGGTGAACTGACATGGCCCAGTTGGTGTCCATATGGTAGAAAGTGGCTCATTCCTGGAGGAAGTGTAGGTGGCTGTCACTTCACAATTATTTTTGTGATTCCCACCTCCCTCCCCACTTTAGCATTTTATCCTTCCTCAAGAAAGAGCAACTGTTTCCCACTGAATGGCAAGTGGGCAAGAAGCCATTAAGGGTTTGTGCCAGAGCCTTCCGTGAGGGAGCATCTTTGGGAGAAGCAGGCCCACCTTGGAATTAGCGTCCCATCTCCTTGCCCCAGATGAAAAAGGGCTTTAGAAGTTAAATACACACATGCATATAAAAAACTGCACAACCACAGCCTCAATTTTGTATTTAGTTTGGGGAGAGAGAAAAGAATTTTCTGTCTGTGGTTCTTCTTCTTTTTTTTTTTTAAGTGCGCCTCTCTTGTTTGACCCAAACTCAGCAAGAAAACCACTGTGATTAAATGACACACACATAAAGACTGCAAAAGCGTTCCATGGTTTCAGTTGAATTTCAGTCCTCAGCCTTTACAAATGAGGTCAAGATATGACTAGAATATAAAGCAAGGAAAAAAATGAAGTATTTGATTTTTTGCTCAATGCTTAATTTATTTTTTACTGTGCCACTCAGAATATTTATAAAAATCCAGTAGCATGAATGCTTCTCTGTAGTAATACTGATTTTTGTGCCTTTTGTCTGCTTTCTTAAGACCAATTGTTCACTTTGTAGATATTAGACAATATATTTCGATTAAGTACTATACCTATCTGTGTGTCTTTATTTTATTTTTAGGGATCCAAAATTTCATTTGGAACTAGTAGTTCTGAATGACCTCAGATTTTATTGGTTATATTGCTAATTTGATGTGAACAGCAATCATATGTACATCAAAATAGTGTTTGAAACACAGTAAAAAAAAAAAATCTACCTGATAAACATTATTTATGGAAATGTTCTGACAAGTTCATTTGAAGATTTGTCTCCTGTCTAGTGAATGTTCTAGCTTGTGAGACGTTAGTACCGGCCAAAGTCCTAATATAGTAGCCCTGTTCAGGTTCATAGTCTTAAAACATCTAGGAGAATAAAGTGTGTGGAACCATTTTATTTCTGAGAAGGAAAACAGAATAGATGCTATTTCAAGGGAGAAAATCTTCAAAGAGAAGACTGCAAAATAATCATTGTAGTGTTTTAGATTTTTCCAGTCTTCGTTATGGTAAAGTGTGAACCATCTGGGAAATTAAACATGGACAACGTTTGCTTGCTTTTCTGTTTTAGGTGGGAGAGGGTTCAATTTGCCTTTTTAAAAAATTGTGAAATATATACAGAGGATTTATATAAAATATATTACAATTCCAAGAATAAACACTTATGTACTCAGTGCTTAAGGGAAGATACCCAAGTTTGCTAGTACCTTAAATGCCACATTTGTGTCCCTACAAAATTGTATCCCCCTCCTTGATCATAGAGATAACACTACCACTGTCCTGATTCTTGGAATAACTTTTTTTTTAACTACCATACATGCTATGTGTATTTATAAAGAGCATGCTTGGTTTTGCCTATCTGAGCTAACATTTTGCTTATAGGTCAATCTGTGTTGTGAGTTACTCTATTTGTTTGCTTTCCTGCTCTTTTTTGCTGAATTCACATTTTGTTTTATACTTTCATCATGGCAAAATATGTATGTAACATAGAATTTACCATTTTGGCAATTTTTAAGTATACAGTTCATTGGCATTAAATACATTCCCAGTGTTGTGTAACCAGCACAACCATCTGTGTACATAGTTTCCATCTTCCCAAAATGCAGCTCCCTGCACATTAAACAGAGACTCTGCCTTCCTACCCCCCATCTCTGCAACCCTTAACAACCACCATTGGACTACTATAAGTGCCTCATATAATGGAATCCTTCTGCCCATATCCTTTTGTGTCTGGCTTATTTTACTTGGCATAATGTGTTCAGAGCTCACCAGAACTTCTTTTTAGGACTGAATCCTATTCCATCATATGTATATATACCATATTTTGTTCATCTCTTTACCTATCCGTGAACATTTGGCTATTGTGAATAATGCTGCTGTGAACATGGGAGTGCAAATACCTGAGTAATACCTGCTTTCAGTTCTTTTGGGGATATACGTATCCAGAAGGAAAAGGTACTATATCATGAAAATTCCATGTTTAACTTTGGAGTACCTGCCATACTGCTTTCCACAGTGCCTCCATCATTTTGTAGTCCTACCAGCAGTGCATAAAGGTTTGAATTTTTCCACATCCTCCCCAACACTTGTTTTTCTGTTTTATAATAATGATCATAAAGGGTGTGAAGTGCCATTTGGTTGGGGTTCTGATTTGCATTTCTCTAATGATAGTGATATTGAGTATCTTCTCTTGTGCTTATTGGCCATTTCTCTATCTTCCTTGGAGAAATGTCTTTTTAAGTCATTTGCCCATTTTTCTAATTGGATTTTATGTGTTGAGTTGTAGTTCTTTATAAATTCTGGATAGTCTTTATTAGGTATATAATTTCTGATTTATAATTTTGTCAGATATATAATGCTTCTTCCATTCTGTAGGTTGATTTTTTTACCCTGTTGATAAGGGTCCATGATATACAAAAGTAATTTTTGTGGAGTCCAATTTGTCTACTTTTTCTTTTGTAGCTTGTATTATTCCATCCAAGAAATCATTGACAAATCTAACTTTATGGAGCTTTCCTTCTTCCCTTTCCTTCCCTCCCTCCCTCCCTTGCTTTCTTCCTTTTCTTTTTTAAATTTTATTTGAGAGAGCAAGAGTGGGGGAAGGGGTAAAGGGAGAAGAAGAAGCAGACTCTCCCCGCTGAGCAGGGAGTCGGACACTGGGCCGACCTGAGCTGAAGACAGATGGCTTTACTGACTGAACCACCCAAGCGCCCCCATGTAGCTTTTCCTCTAAGTTTTCTTCTAACAGTTTTATAGTTTAAGCTCTTATGTTTAGGGTCTTGATCCATTTTAAGTTGATTTTTGTATATTGTATTAAGTAAGGGTCCAACTTCATTATTTAGCATATGGATATCCGGTTTTCCTAGGACCATTTGTGGAAGACTCTCCTTTCTCCATTGAATGGTATTGGTACCCTTACCAAAAAGCATTTGATCAAGATGCAAGGGCTTATTCCTGGGCCCCTCATTCTCTTACACTGGTCTATATCTGTTTATGCCAGTAGCACACTGTTTTGATTACTATAGCTTTTTGAAAATTTTGAAAATATGAAGTGAGAGACTTTCAACTTTTTTCTTTTTTAAGATTGTTTTGGCTACTAGGGGTCCCTTGAGATTCCATATGAATTTTAGGATGGGATTTTCTAGATTTGTTAAAAACATCACTGGAATTTTGATAAGTTAGGCTGTGCACTGACTCTGTAGATTACCTTGTACAGTATTGACATCTTAACAATATTGTCTTGTAATACATAAACAAAGGTGATCTTCCCATTTACTTATTTCATCTTCTGTTTTTTCAGAAATATTTTGTGGCTTTCAGTTTTCATTTTATTGTATTTACTGTGCTTTGCAGATACCGCTTTTTTTATAGTTGAAGGTTTGTGGCAGACTTCCTTAAGGTTGGGCTATCAGCACCATTTTTCTAATAGCATTTGCTCACTTTAATGTCTGTGTCACATTTTGGTAATTTTTGCAATATTTTAATATTTTTCATTATTTTAATTGTTATGGTGATCTGTGATCACTTATCTCTGATCTTACTATTGTAACTGTTTGGGTGTGCCATGAACTGCACCCAGTAAGGCAGCAAGCTCATTGGATAAATGTTAAAAGTTGTGTATGTTCTGACTGCTACACCAACCATGTGACACCCTGCCTGTCTTCCTCTGCCTGGACCTCCTTATTCTGAGACAGACAGTATCAAAATTAATAACCTCCCAGGCCTCTAAATGTTGAAGTGGAAGAAAGAGTCGTGCACATCTCGTACTTTAAAATAGAAGCTAGAAGTGATTACGTTTAGCAAGGAAAGCATGTTGAAAACCAAGAGAGGCCAAAAGCTAGGCCTCTTGCACCAGTTAGCCAAGTTGTGAATGCAAAGGAAATGTTCTTAAAGGAAATTAGAAGAGTTACTCCAATGAACACAAATGATAAGAAAACAAAACAGCCTTATTGCTGATATGGAGAAAGTTCTAGTAGTCTGGAGAGGTCAAATCAGCCACAACACTGTCCCTTAAGCCAAAGCCTAATCCAGAGCAAGACCCTAACTCTTCTTCTAGGAAGGCTGAGAGGTAAGGAAGCTGCAGAATAAAAGTCTGAAGCCAGCAAAGAGTGGTTCATGAGATTTAAGGAAAGAAATTGAAGCCATAACATTAACGTGCAAGGGGAAGCAGCAAATGTTGATGTAGAAGCTGCAGCAAATTACCCAGAAGACTGGAACTAAGAAATTGAAGGTGGCTACACTAAACAACAGATTTGCAATGTAGATGAAACAGACTTCTATTGGAAGAAGATGCCACCTGGGACTTTCATAGCTAGAGAGGAGAAGGCAATGCCTGGCTTCAAAGGACAGACTGAGACTTTTGTTAGGAGCTAATGTAGCTGGTGATTTAAGTTGAAGCCAATTCTCATTCACTATTCTAAAAATTCTGGGGCTCTTAAGAATTATGCTAAATCTACTCTGCTTATTCTCTAGCAATGGAACAACAAAGCCTAGATGACAGCATGTCAGTACAGCATGGTTTACTAAATATTTTAAGCCCACTGTTGAGAACTACTCAGAAAAAAAGATTCCTTTCAAAATGTTACTGCTCATTGACAATACACCTGGTTACCCAAGAACTCTGATGGAAATACACAAAATATTGTTTTTCGGTCTGCTCATACAACATCCATTCTGCAGCCCATGGATCAAAGACTAATTTTAATTTTGAAGTCTTATTAAGAAGTACATCTTGTAAAGCTGTAACTGCTATAGATAGTTAATCCTTTGATGGATCTGGACATCGTACATTGACAACCTTGAAAGAATTCACAGTTCTAGACACCATTAAGAACATTCATAATTCATAGGAAGAGGTCAAAGTATCAACACTCATGGGAGTTTGAAAGTTGATTCCAGTCCTCATGGGATGACTTTGAGGGGTTCAAGATTTCAGCAGACGGTAACTGCAGATGTGGTAGAAATAGCAAAAGAATTAGAAATAGAAGTGGAGCCTGAATTTGTGATTGGATTGCTGCAATTTCATGAAGAAAGTTTAATGGATGAAAAATTCCTTCTTACAGATGAGCAAACAATCTTATGGTTTCATGAGGTGGAACCTATACCTGGTGCAGATGCTGTGAAAATTGTTGGAATAACAATAAAGGATTTAGAATATCATAAACCTAGATGGTAAAGCAGTGGCAAGATTTGAGAGGATTGACTGCAATTTTGAAGTGTTCTACTGTGGGTAAAATGGTATCAAATAGCATTAGATGCTACAAAGAATATTGTTCATGAGAGAATCAATGCAGCAAACTTGATTGTTGTCTTATTTTAAGAAATTGGCCACAGCCACTCTAATCTGCAGCAACTGCCATCCTGATCAGTCAGCAGCCATCAATATCAGCATCAAGGCAAGATCTTCACCAGCAAAAAACAAAACAAAACAAAAAAAACTAGGACTTGCTGAAAGCTTAGATGATTAACATTTCCCTAGCAAAAAGTATAGTTTAGGTGTGTACCCTGCTTTTTAGACACTATCCTGTTGCACACTTAATAGACTATAGTATAATGTAACTTTTATATGCACTGAAAAACCAGGAAGTTCATTTGATTTGCTTTAGTGAGATATGCTTTGTTGTGGCAGTCTGGAACTGAAAGTGCAGCATCTCTGAGGTATGCCTATACGAGACTTTTGCCTTACCTTAATTTATTGCTTAGTATTTTACTGTATGCTATTGCAAATGGAATTGTTTTCTTAATTTCTTTTATGGCTTGTTCATTGTTAGAATACAGAAACAACTGATTTTAATGTGTTAACTTTGTATCCTGCAATTTTGCTGTATTTATACCAACAATTTTGTGTGGAATCTTTGGTGTTTTCCAGATATAAAATCATATCTTTTATGAAGTTTTACTACTTCTTTTTCAGTCTGGATGACTTTTCTTTTTTTTGCCTAATAGCTCTACATAGAACTTTGAGTATGTGAATGGAAATGGCAAAGCTGGTATCTTGACTTTTAAGAGGAAAAACTTTTAATCTTTCATTGTTTGCTTTTTTCATATATGGCCTTTATTATGTTGAGATAACTTCATCCTATTCCTAGTTGTTGTTTTTATCATGAAAGACTTGTTGAATTTTGGCAGACGGTTTTCCTGCAGTTTATCGAGATATGTTTTTCCCTTCATTGTGGTAAAGTGTGGTGTATAACATTGATTTCATATTTGGAACCATTCTTGCATTCAGAGAATTCTACTTTGTCATATGTAATATTTTTAATGTTATTGAATTTGCTATTACTGAGAATCTTTTGCATCAATATTCATAAGGGATACTGATCTATAATCTTATTGTAGTGTCCTTTTCTGGCTTAGGTACCAGGATACTGCCTTCATAGAATGGATTAAGAAGTGTTCCCTTTTTAGTTTTTTTGGAAGAAAGTTGAAGATTGGTGGTAATTCTTTAGATGTTTGGTAGAATTTACCAGTGAAGTCATATGGTCCTTGGTTTTTCTCGGAAAGTTTTAAATTGCAATCCAATCTCTTTCTGGATATTTCTTCATATTTTGATTCTTTATGATTCAGTCTTGGATAGGTAATGTTTCTAGGAATTTGTTCCCTTTGTTATATAATTCATCTAGGTCATCCAATTTATTGATGTAGTACTGTTCTTCATAGTGTTTATTCTTATAAGCCTTTCACTTATAAAAAATCGGTTGTAATGGCCCCACTTTCACTTGATTTTTTTTCTTAGTCTAGCTAATGCTTTGTCATTTGTCGATCTTTTCAAAGAACCAATTTTTAATTTCGTTTTTGTATTTCTCTAGTTATTTCTGCTCTAATCTTTTAATATTTCCTTCCTTCTGCTAGCTGTGGGTTGTGATATTTTTATTAATTCCTTAAGGTTCAAAACTAGATTGTTGGTATGAGATCTTGACAAATGTGTCCTCAGCTATATATTTCCTTTTAGCACTGTTTTTGTAGCATCCCATTTTGGTGCTTTTATTTTTATATCTTGAGATACGTTCTAATTTCTCTTCTTTGACCCACTGGTTGAGAGTGTGTTGTTTAATTTCCATATGTATGTGGGTTACCTATTTTTCCTTCTGCTGTTGATTTCTAGTTTCATTGAATTGGAAAAGGTACTTTGTATGGTTTGTCTTAAAATTTACTGGCTTGTTTTGTGAGCTAGCACATGGTCTGTGCTGGAGAATGTTACTGCATTCACACACTTGGGAAAATGAATATTCTGTTCTTGCTGGGTGGAACCATCTGTATAAGCCCTGTTAGGTCCAGCTGGCCTTACAAAATAGTTCAGGTCTTTTCTTTCCTTATTGACCCTGCATAGTTGTTTTATTATTGATCATGGGGTATTGAAGTCCCCTATTGTAGGGCAGTTTCTTCCTCCATTCTGTAAATGTTTGCTTCATATATTTGAGCTCTGATATTTGGTGCTTCTATATTTGTTATAGTAGCAAATTAATTTTTATCAGTATGTAATGACCTTGTGTCTTATGATTGACTTTGTCTGATATTAGTATAGCCAATCCTGATTACTGTTTGCATGAAATATTTTCCCATCCTTTCACTTTGAATGTATGTATCCATAGATCTTAAGTGAGTCTCTTGTAGACAGCATAATAATTGGGCCTATTCTGCCAGCATTGGCCTTTGATGGGGGAATATCATCAAAATTAATTACAGATAAGGACTTACTTTGCCATTTTCTTGTTTTCCGGATGCTTTACTTCATTGTCTCCCATTTCCTCAATTATCTTCCTTTTTTTGTAGTGCTACATTTTCATTCTCATTTTCCTTTATCTGTGTTCTCTAGTCTTTTTTGTGGTTACTAGAGAGATTGCATAGAACATCCTAAAGTAATAACCATCTATTTTAAATTAATACCAACTTCAGTCCCAAACTCTACTCCTTTACAGTTCTACCCAATACTGATGTCACAAATTACATCTTTATATGTGTATTCACGGATCTAAAATATTTTTGTGCACTTCAAGTCCAGGACTGGAATTATGAACCAAAATTATAATACTGGTTTTCATATTTGCCCGTGTATTTACCTGTATAGTTTTGTACACTTTGAGTTAATTGTCTAAAGCCTTCTGTATCTACTTAAAAGACTTAATTTCTTGTAGGCAAGGGTAGTGGTAATCAACTTTTGTTATGTGGAAATTTCTTAATTTCTCCATTTTTGAGGGGCAATGCTGACAGGTATAAATTTCTTGGTTTACAGTTATTTTCATTCAGTACTACTGCTTCCTAAGTTTCTGATGAAAAATCCACTGATAATCCAATGGCTTTTATGTTATAAATCACTTCTCTTGCTGCTTTCAAGATGTTGTTTTTGGCTTTCAACAGTTTTTTCCTTAATTCCCTAAGGTTCAAAACTAGATTGTTGGTATGAGATCTTTACAAATGTGTCTACAGCTATATATTTCCTTTTAGCACTGTTTTTATAGCAACCCATTTTGGTGCTTTTATTTTTGATTGTATGTCTCAGTGGTCTGTGGGTTCCCTTGGGTTTAACATACTTGGGAGTTCACTGAGCTTCTTCAATTTGTAGATTCCTTTCTTAAAATTTGGGGGATTTTCTGCCACTGTTTCTTCAAAACTTGTTGCAGTTTTTTCTTTTCCTTCTGGGACTCCCATAATATATTTTCCATTTAATGGTGGCCCATAGGTGGTTTTCTGATTTCTAAAATTTTTTTGTTCTGAGACCAGGTAATTTCAGTTGACTGGTTTTCCTGACTTTTCTGTTCCAGTGTTGTTAAACCTCCAGTCAACTTTTCATTTTTCAGCCACATAATTTGATTTTCTAAAAAGATAATTCCTCTAAGTCGATATACTTTGTTCATGTTTTCAGTTTTGACTGTTTTTACTTTTAGCGTATTTAAGACAGTTTGTTTAAAGTCTTTAGTATGTCTGATGCCTGATTGTTAACACGAGATTTCCTGTCACGTTATGTTCTTCCTTTGAATAAGCCATGTTTTTGTTTCTTTATATGCCTTGTGATCTTTTTGGTGAAAATTAGGCGTCTGAAAAAATAAGTCTTTTCCAGTATTTTCAAACTGGCTCTGTGCCAGAAAGACCTTCACTAACTTGCAGTGTCTGAACCTTGGGATCAGTCCAGGGTGGAGACTTAAGGCCACCTCGGGTCTTTTCTGGCCATGTCTTCCCTGGGCCCATGTGCTATTTTTTTATTCCCCTCTTATACATGGCCTTAGTTGTTCTTGTTCCTGGACCCATAATTTCTTGCCCCGTCATTTCCAAGTCTGTAGTATCCTTGCAGCTTTTATAAGCCATGCCTCCCTCTTTCTGCAGCTTTCCCCAGCCTGTAACACTTTTCCTTGAGCCAAGTTAGGTGAAAACAAGACCAGTTTTTCAGGCAGCCCTAGACACATGAGAATGTTGCAAATAAGGTCTGTCCTATTCCCTATTTGAGAAAGATCAATGGGAGCTGGGAGGCTGCTTCACACTGTGAAGGGTGGAGAAAGGTTGAATAAAAACATGACATTTTGAATGTGACTTTGTCTTGACTGGACAATTTATTCAGTACTATCAACCACTGCTGGTTTTCTGGGAAAATTAGTGGGTTTTGTTTTTTTAATGCTTTCATATAAAAGAAATGAGGGCCTGGAGGTTCCTAGTCTGCAACCTTGCTCTCATTTTGTGTGCAGTATAATACAAGCACAATAAAAAATCAAATGTACAGGGTAATAAAGCAGACACGTGTAAACCACACTCCAACTCAAGAAACGGAGCACTGTCATTACTCCAGAACCACTTCACTTACCCATTTTGTAATCAAGGCCCCCATATTATCCCTTCCACCACTACACAAAAAAAATAATCACATCCTGCATTGCCTTATAGCTTTAATACTAGATTACATTCCTTAACACTGTATTAGTTTTTTTTGAACTGTATATAAATGAAATGTTATATAATCTTTTTAACATTAAGATCAGTTATTCCTCATAAATGTAATTCATTTTCTTTTTATACTATTCCCTTATATGAACATATTGCCACCAGCTGTTTTTGCCAGACTTAGGAGTAGAATTACTGGGAAATGGGGAATGTGTATTTTCAGAGTGGTTTAAACAGTTTTAAGTTCCCACCAGCAATACAGGACACTTTTTGTACATCCTAACGCTTATTTTATACATTTTAGCTAACCTGATAGTATGTTCTTTACACATACTGCATTTGGAGTTCTTTTGTTCTTAAGAACTACACAAATTCTAGATATGTCAGTTGTTGGTTAGGCGATGATAGTTGCCCAAAATACCAAGTGTGTGCTTGTGGTCCTAGGGCTTAAGTATTAAAAGGCCACTGCACAAAGGTCTAACTCACATTACCTGATTTCAAGACTTACTGAAAAGTTAGTATATAGTCTGCACATGGCTTCCACCTCAAGCCATATACAAAAAGTAACAGATTACAAACCTAAAAGTAAATTCTAATAAAACTGAAAGATACAAAATGGAAAGTGGTCTTGCCTTCTGTAATGTTTGCTACTGTAGTCATTTTGTCAGTGGATAGGGTCATAAAAGCATTTTAAAAAGTATTTCCTTCAGCAGGATATGGGCCTGAGCTCTGATCCATGTTCATCTCATTTTGTCAAAAAACAGAAAAGATGTTTTATCTATCTAGCTTGAGTAATTAAGATAGTGTGCTGAGGTTATAAGGGAATGCACTGTGTCACACTTAGTCACTCTGGTTCCCATTTGATCTCCAGCTTTCACTGAAACAAATTTCACAGAAGCAGACACTTGATATTCTAATCAAAAGACCTCCACGTTCTTTTTAAGATTTGAGGATAACTCTCCAAGAAAATTCCATATATTCTAAGTATTTCTACTTCTGACTGTGGTAGACTAGGGAGTTTGGGCCAATTCTCTGGCTAAGAACAAGTAGAAAAGCTAGACAAGACATAACATCTGCTTTAAGACTTCTTAGAACCAAGATATTATCACCAGCCCAGAATCTGGAAGATGGAACTCCTGAGAGAAGCTTGGCATTTGGGGCCATTTCCGCCTGGAAATTGGAAGACACCAATCATTTCAGTAACCTCACAAAACTAGGAGGATAAATGCTGATATTTAAATCTGCATGGGTATGATCCTTGAAGAGTTTCTGTCTAGGAACAATGAACCAGCCCTTACCTAGGGGTGGCAAGCTAGTTTTGTATCTCATCTCTTGAATTGGATTAAGGTAATTCTGGCTTGCTGGTTTCCTAGATAACTAGGCAGAAACCAAATCCTCTCTAGAAGGGAAAACAAACTAGGCCTTGAACTTCCTCATACAATTTCTTAAAGTATGTTTAGAACACAGAAAAATTCCTGCACATTGGGGGGATAAGGTCACATGAACAACAGACAGGAAAAAAAATCCCACACATAGAAACAAGATCCACAGAGCTCTAGACTGTGGATTTATTCAATATAAGCTTAAAACAACTATGCCCACTATGTTAAATAAAAGACTGAAAATGTCAGTGGGTCAGCTGTAAACATAACAGATGGGATACATTCTAGAATTGAAAAACGGAAAAATAAAATAAATCAATAAATGAGTTTAACATCAGATTAGCCATAAGTAATGAGAGAAATTTAAGGAGAAAATACACAGAATGGAGAAGCAAAAGGAGGGAGAGAACCAAATAGTGTCTATATTTAGAATCTCAGCAGAGAGAATGGCAGAGAAGCAAATAATAATTAAAGAGAGGACTAAGAATTTTAAACTTTGGTGTTGAAAACCAACAACCTCAACAAATCTGAAGTAGACACATAAGGCCGAGAAAGATATATCATGCAATCATCTTTATAAAGCTGATATAATACTATTATCAGACAAAATAGGTCGTAACAAAAAGTGTTACTGAAAATCTGGTATTCCCTAAAAATTGAAGGTTCAACTTACCAAGAAAGTTCCAAGTGTATGTAACACCTAATAATATAGGTTCAAAACACACAAAGAAAAAGTTGACAGCTCAAGAACGCTTAGGCAAATCTGTTAACAGCCTACAATTTTAATACATCATCCTTGGAAAGTGTATTTCAGGGACATATATACATACACCTCTATAGACTATATGTTGGGCCAGCGAGCAAATTTCAACCATTTTCAAAGGGTTAAAAATCAGAGAATCTGACCACAGGCAATTAAGGTAGAAATGGATAATAAAAGGATAACTAGAAAATCATATTTGAATATCAAGAAATGTACATCTAACCCATGGTTCAAGAAAAGTACAATGGAAATTAAAATATACATTAAACTGAATAGTTTAATATATATAGTTTAACTATATTTGGAGTAAATTTATAACTTTAAATTCATATAGTGGGAAAAGAAATCAACACATTAAAAAGAACACCTCCTGTCCAAGGAAATAGAAAAAAATGGACACAAATAAAAAACATAACTGTAGAAAGTGTCAGCAAAGCCATAAACTGAAAGGAAAGCAAAAAAATTTAACAAAAATTAAAAACTGCCAAAGAAAATGAGCATGGTACTGAGGGAGAGGAGAGAAACAAACACACAGGGATGTGAGGGGGTGGGAAAAAATAACCAACAAAAAAAACCAGTGTTAGGAATGAAAAGGACATCATTACAGAATGTGCAAACATTAAAATTCAGTGACGAGCAACAATAGTCAACCTATTTGAAAATTTAGATGAAATGGACAAATTCTTTGAAAAACAATTTAAACAAAACATGTCAGTTTTGTTTTTATGTGTAAGTAAAAAAAAATCCTATGTCTATAAAATAATTAAATCTGCAATTAAAAATCTTTGCACAAAGAAAAATCTAGGCCCAGATGTTTTACTAGCAAATTCTATCAATTTCAAGCATGCAAATTTAGTTTTAAAACTGTGAACAAAAAGTCTCTAATTCGCTGTATTAACAGAATAAAAGAGAAAAATCACTCATCTCAGTAAATGAAGGGGGGAAAAAAGCCCATTTGATAAGATTCATTCATGATGGAAACTCAGCATATGGAAAAATACCAAAAATACCAAAAACTTCCCATATGAGGGAAGCCTAGGAGGTTCAGCTAGTTAAGCTTCTACCGTGGGCAAAGGTTATGCATGATTCCAGGATCTGAGCTAGCTCTGAGTTCCCAGCCCCTGGGCTCCCTGCTCAGCGGGGAGCCTGCTTCTCCCTTTCCTCCCTCTTGGTATTCCTTCATGCTCTCTGTTGCTATCTTTCTCTAGCTCCCAAATAAACAAATGAAATCTTTAAAAAAATAAAAAAAATGGGAGGCTGGCTCAGTTAGTTGAGCATCTACCTTTGGCTCAGGTTATGATCCCTGGGTCCTGGGACTGAGCCCGTCAGGCTCCCTGCTTCTCTTTCTCCAACCCACTTGTGCCCAAGTGATTTCTCTAATAAAATCTTGGGGAAAACAAAACAAAACTTCGCATAAGAGATGAGACAAAACACAAATGTTACCTTTTCTATGCAGTACTATACTAGATGTCCTATCAGCGCAGCATAAGAAAAAGAAATATAACCACCAGAAAGGGAGAGAGAAAATTACCATTATTCCTCAATTATGATGGCACAGGTTTATAATAATCTGAATTGTTAGAATTCAACAGGTTGTGGAGTATGACTTCAACATAGAAAACTGTATTTTCTATATGCTGACAAAAATAAAAATTTGTAAGACATCAAAAAACATACACTGTAATAAAACTTATGAAAATGTGCAAGTCCTATTTAAAATAGGAAAACAAATTAAAGATGACCAAGCCCTAAATAAATTGAAGGATATCCCATGTTCATAGAAGACACAATATTTTAAGGGTGTTCAGATTATTCTCCAGTTTCAATGCTGAATCAAAATCGTGAGAGGGTTTTTTTCCTTTTTTTTTTTTTTTTTTTTGGTGTTAACAACCTGGTTCTGAAATTTATATTAAAAAAGAAAAGGACCATAAACAGCCAAGGGAGGATTAAAGAACAAGGTTGGGATGGGAGAGGGACTTGCCTTACTGTATCTTAATTATCTTAAGGCTACAGTAAGTCAGTAAGAACTCTATGTAACAGACTCCAGAAATAGACTGTTGGACACTTGACTTATACTACATAGGAGTACTGCAGAGATGTAGGAAAAGGATTTTTTTTTTTAAAGAAATGGTGCATAATTAGGTGTACATATGCAAAAAAACCCCAAAACCATCCCAAAACAGTTCACACTGTACTCAACAAATGAATTCCTGGCAGACTACAAAGCTAGTTACAAAAGATAAACTTTCTGGAAAAGAATATAAGAGACTATCTTCACATCTCAGAAGGTTTTTTATACAAGGTATAGAAAGCTGCAGGCACACAAAAGCCTGAAAAATAAGGCTACGTTAAAACAAATTCTTAAGCAGTTTGCAATGCAAACAAGGAAGGGCCTATATACAAGATATATAAAGGACTATGGCAAATAATAAAAGAAAAACCAACAGAAAAATGGACTAAATTCATGATTTCCAAGTGGCTGTCCTCACCAGTAATCTAGAAAAGGCAAATTAAACAAAATGAGAAATTACCCACCAGAAAGGAAAAATTAGAAAGATTAATACAGGCTCATTAGGATGTGAGAATTACCAAAACCTTCATATCCTACTTAGAAATTCTACTTTATTAGGTAAATAACCACCAAAAAATGTATGCATATATGCTCTGAAAGAGATGTAAAAGGATATTCCTATATTATTTGTAGTATTCTCAAACTGGAAACAATGCAAATGTCCAACAATAGAATGTGTGTGCAGCGCAGTAGAGAAACTGACACACACACAAGGAGTATTATTTATCACAGTGAAAATAAAGCAGTTGCATGCAGCACTCTGGATCAATTTCATAAAAACTGAATATAAAAAATACTTTGATTCCATTTGCATTGTTTAAAATGTGTATGTATTTATGTTTAGAGAGAAATATGAAGTATTAGAACCAGAAATCCGTAATTACTATGAAAGCTAGGAGAGAGGGACAGACCAGTGACTGTGTAATGGGCATAAGGAAACTTCTTGAGTACTGGCACAGTTCTATTCTCTTGATCTGGGTAATGGTTACAAAGTGGCTTATTTTGTGGTAATTCACTAAGGTATACAATTTTGTGTTCTTTTGTGTTATACTTCACAGTAACAAGTTTACTTCAAAAGAAAATTAAACATCATCATTTGTTTAGGGATGGTTTGTCTCAATATCCCACCATTTCAATTTCAATGGCTATTGAGCTCTCCATTTATCCACTATTTCACCTACCTTAACTGAGGATTATGGGCAGCAAGGTAGATGTCTGACAGGTGACGTTAATTCTTGAGACTGGTTGCATGACAGAGAACTCAAAAGTACTGAACTGTACATTTAAAAATGTACAGATGTGAGATAGTAAATTGTTATATATTTTTTGCCACAAACAAAACTTTAAAAAAGGGGAATAAGGTACAATAGCTCCAAATCTCATCTTATGGCCCTTTGGCTATGAAAACTAATACTCTAGAAGATGCTTCTATACTATTTAGCCCCCTGGCCTTTTGGTCATGGCCTAGGGACTCAAATGAAGTACATCTCCACAAATGCAAACTTAAGTAGGTAATAATGTAAGTTTGAAAACTGAATTTTATCTCTGGATTTGCTGTCTCACTGCCTTATTTATACTCCAAAGCACTCAGCTTTGTTCAATTCTAAAATGTGGAACAAAAACAAAAAAGACGTTTTATAGCCTAAAACTTCAAGGCTATGATCTCCTCCTTCTGTGATGTACGGTGTTAGTGATCACACATGAATTTAGAGATTTAAAGAATATTCTGAGCCAATTATTATATATTCCAATATATTTAAACTGTTATAATTTCACTTTTGTGCTACAATAAAACCACAAATGGGGTTACAGTATGGTGTTTTACTGAACCACTGAACCAAAATGGTGTTCCCTAAAACTGAGAAAGTAGATCATTTCTGCTTTTAATTAGAAAATTCTACGATGAAAGACTTGACTGGTTATATAATTTATGGAGCAGGGCTTTTGTTAAAGACCTATCCTCATTTATCTCCATTTAAAAGAGATGAAGTTCCTACTTGGCTAGGCATCTCCCCCCCTTCACTTATTCATAAAAAGTCAAAATGAGATTTTAATTCTCTAGTAAAAAGAAGGAAAAACAAAACAGTAGGTTGAGGTTGAAGTAATCTAGCACTTTGTTCTTACAATAGTCCTCCCCTTATCTGTGAGCGACATGTTCTAAGACCGCCAGTGGATGCCTAAACATGCGGACAGTACCCAACCTTATATATTCTGTATTTTCCTATACATAATATCTACAATACAGTTTAATATATAAATTAGGCACAATGATTAACAATAAAGTAGAATAATGATAAAACCTACTGTAATAAAAGTTAATGTGTGGTTTCTCTCTCAAAAGATCTTATTGTATTGTACTCACCCTTCTCATGATGACGTGAGATAATAAAATACCTATGTGATGAGATGATGTGAGGTGAACAATACGCACTGTGATCTGCGATAGGCTACTACTGACCTTCTGAAGATGCATCATTAAGGAGGATCATTTGCTTCTGGATCACAGTTGACTGCAGGAAACTGAAACTGAGGAAAGCCATAGAGGGAGGACTACTATACACATACTCTCTAAAATCTTTGTAAAAGTGAACAAGGAAGGAATTATGTGTTCAGTACTCTGTAACTCCTTTCAAAAATAAAATTTTTATGAAAGACAACACTTAACACAAAATTTGAATTAACTTTATTTCCCTACAGTCAACAACTTCTCTGCATTGAATTTTAAAGCAACAAAGTAAAATAATATCCCCCAAATGACAAGGTATCAGAAATCCAGATTTAGTTACACTTTATTTGTGAAAATGTTCAGCCATTTTATTGGTCTGTAAAAGAACCATCATCTGGGTCAAAAATGAATTCTATAAATCAAAGAATATTCTACACTTTGGAAAAGAAAATCAGCAGTAACATTCTCACTGAATATTGTAAATTACACTTTTCTTCATAAAAGGTACATACTATTCTGTACTTTTCCACCAAAAGCAGTGGTAAGTTATGCTTGTTTATATAAAAAAAAGTTATATCCTGTGGCAGGAAAAACCCTTTCTCTTTCACTTTTACTAAACAACTGGAGAAAATTTTCAAGTCTATATAAAGTTGCCTATAAGCTGGAAAATGAACATGTTCAATCTCCATTTATATTTTAGTGCATTTTTTGACAATTGTCACATTTTTAATAAAAGTAAGAAAATGCATATAGCATTAAAGAGTGTTTCATCAAATGCTTTAGGGTTTTAAAAAAATGGAGTGGAGGATAAAATCATTGTGATGGATGAAACTATTATAAAATGAGAGAAATCCAGGCAAAGTTTACAAATCCTTTGTCATTTTGAAGAGTCACAGAAAAGGAACTTTGGATACCTGTCCACTTTAAGGGTTTTCTCCTTAATCTTCTGCATGTAAACATAGTGCTAATCTCAGTGATACCAAACCCCATCCTGGTAAGCAACATTCTGTGCAGTTGCCATGCCCTCCAAAGGATATAAATTTAGCCCTTGAATGAACGAACAATGCATGAGATCTGCTCTGTTGAGTACCTGGTGAAAACAACTGCTAAAAGCAGCAATGTGTCAACATAAAAAACTATTGGCATCAATTAGTTACTCGGAGGTCCATCTTTGAAACAGCAGCTTCTTCTTTGACAGAGCAAACAGTAAGCAACAGAAAATATACATTTGATGAAACAATCTTTGCACTGGAGAAACATGAAAATAAATATAGTTCAAGGAAGTATAATTATTTTTCTAATACCTCTTTCTCTGACCTGTACTAGTTTACTGGTTCAAGAAACTCACATCACATTTTGTCATTTGTATTTTACATATTGCTATTTGGGTAATTCAAAGAAAATGTAGGTCTTGTAAAAAATAAAAACATTGACAAATATGCATGTGCCAGGGACCAAATTAGAGGGTTCTTTGGTGCAATTAGTCCAAATTCGCAGATTTGAAGGATAATATGTACCAATAAAAAAAATCTGCTGTTAGACATTTACAGCAGTGCTCTGTCTTGCTTCACATTACAAATAGAAAATAGCTGTTCTCAATAAGCCAATTTTATTTTTTAAATCAGGCATTGCCAGAAAATTTTGTACATTAATCTGGACCAGTGATGGTTCTGTACCCTCTGTTGTGAAACATGACATGAGCTAAAGGCAAAGACCGGTTCTCACAAGGACAACTGCTTCAAGTTAGGAACCAGAACAGTGTATTTAAACAGTCTTCTTAGATATTTTCTTGCCCTTCTTAAAAACTAGCTTATTTTTAATGTAGCCACGCTTCCTTTTTGTAGTCTAAAAAAGAAAACAGAACACATGATATTAGTGTAGGTTTCCCACAGATTAAAAAAATATTACACACATGGTTTATAGCATTTTTATGAAGACTGTCTTAATAAAGCCCTTAGAGTTCATCCTATAGCTGGACTTGAACAATCAATGAGCATCAATAATAGCTCTATGCTAAGTATGCTTACAAATTCAAGGTAAATTAGACTAGGTCCCTAGCTTTAGGATGAAAGCACTTATCACAGTATTCCTCAAATGTATTTCATATATTCCTTACCATTGGGTAAATGAACTCTTTCCTCTCCTCTCAACCTCTAAATGCTTAGCTATAATTATTACTCACATTTCCAGGCATAACAGAACGTAACACTAGACTAAGGAATCAGGAAATGTTAAATGTGGCTCCTGCTTTAGCCTCCAAGAATTAGCTGTGTATTAAAAATACAAAATAACTTAGGAAATTTCATTATGTGTAAAATGATGATGATGGTACCTATCTACAAAAATGAAAGAAATAAAATTACTTGGCATAGTCTCCCAATTTAGGTAAAAATTAAGTACTTAAAAAATGAAATACAAAACAAAACCAAACACCAAGAAAAAAATTTCATAGATTTAAAAAAAAATAACATTTTTCTAAACACTTCAGGATCCCATTAAAATACTTTCAACAGATGTTTTCTGGTGTAAGAAATCACTACAAATGTGTGTTAGAACTTACTGCAAAAGTATTTGCTGTGGTACAATCTTAGAAGACTAATCAGACAGACCCATGTGTCTGCCACTCTGACACAGCCACAGATACTGAAAAGAGCAAACACTTTGAAATTTAAAGCACTTATTAGAGGCTGAAGACTTAAATACAACTCTTACAGGTGGTTTTAGAAACTTAGGGTAAATGCTATGTCATGTAATTTATGATGTCAGTTTAAAACAATTTATAATTTTTTCTAACAGGCACAAGAATACAGGCAAATGCAGTCCTTCTTAAGGTTATAAAAATTAGCTACTGCTAACTTGTTCGTAATTTATGCCACTTTATTATTAATTTATAAAGGCAAAAAAGTAAAAAATTTCAGAGGGCACAATTTAAAAATCTTCAAACCAGGTCAAGGAGTTAGTTTCCTTATCATTACTCAAAGATTTCTAACATGAAACCTTTTCTGTAAGATCTTATAAAATGCCCCAGGTCTCTGTAAGTATGTAACTAGAACTCAACAACCCATGCCAAAAAATCTTTCTCCAGCCCTGGACTACATACAATTCCTAGTGCCTCAGCCTTGTCAGCTTTGTAGTAGCAGAAGTAAGTTTTCAAATGACTACACAGTCCCAAAAAGTAAAAACTGGGGTGGGGAGAGGAAAGCAAATATTCCTCTAGTGCTAGTATAAAACAGAATATAAAGACATGGAAACCTGAGATTCAAAACCCATGTTGCTGGCTACTAGAATATAGGTTTTGGGCATACAAGGGAAAGTAATTTTTATTGATTGATTCATTTACTGATTTGGGGGAAATCACGGGAAGACAAAAGAGGTCAGATTTAGAAAATTCACTATCATCAGCAAGTTCAACGGCCTTGTTTCTCAGAAAGGGTAGACTTTAACGGGGCTTAGATGTCTTAGGAATAAGTGCCTTGAGACTAGCAGCATTTATTTTGACTTCTGCACTGATGTGACTCACCAGTTTCTCTGCCCACATGACTATGAAAAACCAGATCATTTGTCATTTGATGCAAATACTGTTCAGTGAATTTGATATGACTAACACATGCATGGCAGCTCCATGTGATATATTTAAATTTATCAGTCTAGATACAGTGACTTATACCTGACAGAAAATATTAATTTAAAAAGTTTCTATTTATATAAATGATCTGTACTTTGAATATATTTTAAGCAATTCAAAGAGAAAGACAACTGCTCTAATGATTTAAAAAAAAAAAAATCCTCACCCAAGCAATGTAAACCTAAGCATCTTTCAAGACTTAAAACTGAAATGGGTCTAATAATTAGTATTATAAGGGTAGTACCTTAATATAGAGAGCAACCTATATAAATATTCATTTTTAGTAGACCATTATAGCAAAGATTAGATCTATTTGGCTTAAGTGAGCAATAATGACCTTCAATAAAATACTTCATATCTTATTAAGTATTTATTACAAAAGGACTAGAATAGTCCCATCATCATAATTCCTGTCTACCTTTGTCATGATAATTACATTTAAAAATAATTCTTATGATGATTTTTTAAAATTCAAGACTACCAATTCAGACTTAGTTTTTACTCAGTAATACTGTAGCAACATACTAAGAATGGAATATGACAATGCAATGTAAATTTGCTTTGACTAAAAGATGAGAAACCAATCACATTTTTACTTTCAACAAAAGTTCAGAAAGTGATGGCCACAGGTATATTTTACTTTCAAGTAAGTCTTACTAATGGGAATGACCCAAACTAAAGCCTGAATACCTCTGGAAAAATCTCAGGTTGGTTCATCGATAATCATGATACTATCCAGAAAAGGCTGTTGTTTGGGCTATCTCAAGTGCTCAGTTTTAAAAGAAAGGCCTGCTGCTTACTTTGTATATAAGCTATAGTCTACAAAGATCTGGCAAATGAAGATTTATTAGTAATTTTAAGTAACTTTTTCAGACAAACCAATGAACTCTGAGTTATCCTTTTATCGACTAATGACTTCCCTTGGCACCCACCTTCTTTGACAAATACTTCTGTTTTGGGAAAATGTTGGTGACTCGAGGTTTATGGTCTAGTGTTTCCCTGTTATCAGGTGCTTTCACTTTATATATTCTCACAAGCCAGTGTTCTGATGTAAAGGCTTCCTCCAAATGTTTGAACTTAATGTCCTTGTTTCCAATCTCAGCATTACGTGTTCGATCAAAACCTGGGGGTGTACGAAAATCCAGCTGCAAAAGCGGCATTAGTATGAGATGTTAACCATACTGGAAAACATTCAGTATTAGAAGATAGTAAATGTTAAAATCAGAGCAAAACTCTCTCCCTTTAAACTAGGAAAACAGAATCAGAGCAATATATCATAACATTTCTCATATGTTGCTAACTAGATAGGAAGAGAGAAATTAAATACAGCAGAATTAGAATTTCACTGAACCCTTAGAGTAGATGAGCAGCCTACGGGCATAAAAAACCAAAACAGCCAGCCAAAGGAAATCCATTAAAGCCCTCTTTATTATAGGTATACAGAGAGAAACATACAGAAGGGATTTCTTTTCTGTTTCAAGGCCTTGCTCTGTCTACTCTTTCAGCCTGAAAGTTCTTCATCCACCTTCATTCTGCTAGGCTGGCTCCTCTCTATCCTTTGGTCTCAGCCCAAACACCAGGGAAATATTTTCTTGAAACTGGTGACTGAGAAGTGTCTTCCATTGTTTCCTCATCTTTTACTCTGTAGCATTCACTGCTAAAGTTTTTTATGTATTTTTAAAATTACCTGTATCCTCCACCAGGATGTAAGCTGTAAGATGACTTTATCTTATTCAGACTGTGGCTTTATCTCCCCAGTATTATTTGCTAAATAAATGCACAAGTAAGCAGCGATACTACATCCAGAAAGTGGAAACTATAAAGGAAGTTAGAAAAGCCAAACCACGGGAGGATTTATGAGGAATGAAAAAAGGAAAAAGTGGGGAGAAGGGAGAAGATTTTAAGAAATTCTCAGACTAAGTTTATGTTCACACAGAGCATGAGCAAATTCAACTTTAAAACAAAAACAAATGCTAATGAGGGCATAACTTGTTCTTGCTTATCTATAAGATAGAAAAGTTGTACTCATGTCTTAAACATTTATTATTCTTTAATAGGGAAGATATCAAAATGAATGCATGACCGAAGTATGATTTGAAACTGTTGATAAATTTAAAGGACACACACAAGAAAAAGTCTTTTGATGCTATCACTATGACCAGAAAAATAATCTTTGAACCATTTTCTGAGATAGCTAATTATCATGGGTTAAGTGCTTCTTTCTTACAGGAGTTTAGAGACCATGGAGTTACCTTCAAAGAAAATCAAAATACAAACAAAACCCTAAATCTTGTAGTAAAATTACTGTCTATTTTTTTAAGCCACCTGCAGAATATAAATATAGTCAGTCGTTGTGTAATAGCATTGTATGGTGACAGATGGTAGCTACACTTATGAACACAATGTCTAAACTTGTCCAATTACTACAATGTATACCTGAAATAAATGCAGTATTATGTTGCCAACTGTACTTCCAAAAAAAAAAAAAGAAAAAGAAAAAAACAAACCAGAAACAGAAAAAAAGCCACTTACAGAGTATAATTCCAAATGAATAATAATTACCTTGACTCCTATATAAAGTTCAACAAGCAATTTTTCCTCTACCTTCTAGTAATCAACCAGAAAGCAACATGAAATCAGGCGGTTTGTAATGAAATCTTAGTATGAAGGTCTAACCTGATATTATAGTCATATAATGTAAGAGCTACAAAGAAGCCCAGAAATCAAGTCATCAGTCCAACACCCACTATATACAGACAAGGAAAAGAATGACTCCAGGGAGGATGTGACTTGTCTAAGGTTTATATAACCTGACAGAGCCAGAGCTAAAATCCAGGTAGTACGGCAGGAAGTCCACTCTTTTCTTTTTGCCACAAAGTCTCTTTACACATTCACTAATTTTGGGGGCCCTTAAGCTTTTGTATGCACATCATTCTAATATTCTAGGAAACTCTTACCCAGATAGTCCCAGCTAGTTGTGATAACAGAACAGAGATAGAGAGGGTATCAGAAGTGACTATATATTTTGACTCTTTCAGACTTTTCACCACCGAACAGCAAAGTAGCCTACTTAAAGATCATGTGGTTTCCTACCTAGAAGACCTCTCCTTAATAGAAAAATGTCTTCCAAAAGCATGAGATCAAAAGTTAAGATGGCAAGCAAAGGCCATCTTTGAGCCTGAATTTGAGCCTAATGTTAATTAATATTTTGGAAAGAAATCTTTGTTCTAAAAAAAATTTTCCCCCTAACTTTTTACATAGTAGTTTCAGAAATCTAAATTTAAGGGGGTGTGTGGACTCTTTAGATAGCATATTTTTCTATACAACACAACGAAAACATTCATTATCCTGTTTTCTGGAGGCAAACAAGACTACTTTAAAAATATTCCTTTGAATAAAGATTATAGGAAAACTGATGTAACCAACCTGCATTTCTCCAAATCTGTAGTACGACATTTTATACATAAGGCAATTCAACAACGTGGGGGATCCTGCTTTGTCCACACGGAATTCTCCTTGTGGGGTAAAATAGTCACTTTCCTACAAGAAAAGAAATCAAAATTTCTGTGTCAGTTCAATTTAACACATTCAAAGCTACCAGGTTCCCCCCTCTCACTTCCTCATAAAGAAGTAGCTCTTGAGGATCTTCAGAAAGCTATTATTTAGTTATCTCAAAAAATATGGTATTAAAAGATTAATTTATAAATTTAACATGACCTCTAAAAGAAACCTGCAAAAACTATCAAGGGTTTTTTTTTTTTTTTTTTTAAGCTGGGTCTAGAAATCACTTATAAAAAATAAACAAGAGTGTCTAAGAAAACACAAGAAAAGAACTTTGTTCGATGAGGGAGGGCAGATTATAAACCATGTTATAAAATCTCAATTATTTAAAAAGAATGGTGCCAATGCATCGTTTAATACCAGGTAGGCTAGCCCTTTACTAACTGCTCCATCCTCAACCCAATTATACCTTTTTATAGTTTCCCTAAAAGTTATTTATTTTTCCATATGAACTCTAAATAATCAGTTCTTTGGTTGGGGAGGAGAATGTCTAAAAAAACTGTGGTAGTTTTTATTGGAATTACATAAAATTTATAGATTAACCACTAAGAGGGTCAATTTGGAAATACAGATAGAAATTTCTTGTCTGGGAATTTATCCTACAGAGATATTTATATATTGGCAAAATAATGAGTATATAAAGTTATTTGTTATACCTCTGTTTATTAAGACTAAAAACCTGGAAATAACCCAAATATCCATCAAGAGGGAAAGGTTAAATACATCATGGTGCACAGACACAACTGAGCAACCACTGTGTAGATGTACAATAAAGGAATGAAGAAGGCTCTCCACATATTCTAATATGGGACGTTCTCCCAGATATATGGCAAAGTGAAAAAAGCAAAAACAAAGTATATACTTTGCTACTCGTTACCTGCTTAAATAAAAATCATAAGAAAATAATAAAACATGGGACTTTTTTTCCCTTGGGGGAGGGGATAAATTCTTACTGTATATCTCTTTATATTTTATTTATTTATTTTTAAAGATTTTATAGGATGCCTGGGTTGCTCAGGTCATGGTCCCAGGGGCCTGGGATGAAGCCGAGCCCCTCGTTGTTGGACTTCTTGCTCAGCAGGGAACCGGTTTCTTCCTCTCCCTCTACTCCTCCTCCACTGCTCATTCTCTCTCTTTAAAAAAATAAAAATAGTTTATTTGGGACAAGAGAGAATGAGAGCATGAGTATGGGAGTAGGGAGGGATAAAAGGAGAAGGAGAAGCAGACTCTCTGACTCCCAATGAGCAGGGAGCCAGATGAGGGGCTTGATCCCAGGACTCTGAGACACTTAACTAGCTGAGCCACCCAGGTGCCCCTGTTTTTTATTTTTTGAATCATGTGAATGTATACTTATTCTCAAAGTTCAAAAATACTCAAAAGCATGGAAACTGGATCATAGGTCACAATTTTAACACTGCTAAAGCAAACCCATAAATGGAAATCACATACTAGAAAAATTAAGATTAATTTAATACAATGAAGTAGTGTTTTAAAATCACAGTTAAGGGAAACCATCACAGCATTTACAGCTGAACAGAAAGTTGGGAGCTTTACTTCATCCCTGTCATATGACACACATACATACATTTTCCCAAAAGTTTTTTTTATTCTGGATCAGTGGTGAATCTTACTCTCGTCTTTTGTCCCTTCATCATGTAACCACAATGCTGGGTGCCCATCCTCTATGAGCTCACAACTGAGAGGGAGAAAGATCTTAGAATCTATGAACGAGACAGGCTGCATGTGATCTGATGATAAACAAACACACAGATGCACCAGAGAAGGGCTTTGGGAGAGTGGATAAATCTGTGGTAGGGAAAGTATTCCAAGAAAGAGAAGAGTATATAAACACAGGTATCACATAAGTCAAAGAAAGAAACCACAAGGCAAACTTCACAGGCTGGAGTAGATTGACGGATGGGAAAAAGTTGAGAGGGACGAGAGGCCAGAAAAATAAAGGAAAATATTAAGGGCTTTACATTCAAGCAAAGGAGTTTGGATTTTATACCACTGCTTCAGTAGAGATTATTTCATACCAACCCCTAGACTGAGCTTCATCTATATCCCTACAAATTTTCATAACAGCACCACAAATTAATTACTCCTGGCCTGTCCATTAGTGACAATCTGTGCTACCTTAGTCACCATTATAACACCAGAATCAAGAATGAGACCTAATGCCTCAAGCATGTAATGCTGACTGGACAAAAATAAACTGCCCATAGCACCAAGCTGACAGTGGCAGGGTTTTAGTTCTAACTCCCATCTCTCTGATTTTAAAACCCTTAATATACTAAAGGCTTTTAAGTTGGACAACGATATGATCAATGTCATGTTAGGGACAGGAAACAAGACTGAGGCAAAGAGAACAATCTCAAGGTTACTGTCCCATTTCAGGTTTATAATCATAAGGGTTAGTTAGTATCAGAGTAGAAGCAATGTAAATGGAAAGAAAGGGCAGAACTGAAAGGCTGTGAAGGAGTAAAAAGCAAGAGTCTAGAGAGGGGACAGTTTCACAGGAGAGAACAGTCGTATCCGTGAATTTCAAAAGTTTTAAACCTGGAAAAATGCTCAATGCTTTACTATTTCAATACATAGTAAAGTCAGAGTAAGGGACTAACTTAGGGGATAAGATGATGAAAATAAATATGATACAATTAGCAAGGTAAGACAATTACAAGGACAGTGGCAGCTGTCTCACACATGTAGAATGGTCAGGTTTCTTACCCGAATGTCTTTTGGATGTTCCCCTTCAGCTATCCTAACCATCCAGAGAAACTTGTTGATGTCATCACCAGAATAGCCAATAACTCCTCCAAAAATAACCAAAACATAATCTACATCCAGACTTCTCATGATTTTATAGGCTGCTGATTCATTTGAAGACATAGCTTTTCCCACCTATAGAAAAATGAGAATGTGTGTATTTAGTCCCACAGTACACTAAAAATAAAAATGAATGAATATTGGACAGAATGCACCACAAGAGTTCGACTTACATGGAATTCTTTTCTAAGAGATGATTTGTTATGAATTCAACAAATTTACCAAGTTCTATAAGCACCTCACTTACTACAACCAATTATAGCAGGAATGTCAACATCTGAATATATGTTCTAATGTTGTGCTAATAATTAAGCTCCATGGAATTAATATTTTAATATAAAAGCAGGCAAGCTTAAAAGAAATACAATTTCTCATAACTTCAAGGCCAAGGATGACCAGCAATCTAACTGATACAAATATATTCTTCTTCTCGGTCTACCAGATGATTAGCTACAATGCTAACACAAATAGAACTCATTTGCTTAACATCCATTATCTATTCAAAATCTTTAAAGAACAGAGAGGTGATTATCTTAATTTATGCAAATTACTTACTTAATAGAGTGAACATAATTTACATGGCCATAAAAATGCAATACATTTGGCTTTACATACTTGCAAATAATTTTAATTTAAAAATGGAAAATACAAGTTAAACAATAGTTAAGTCTCAGATTTTGCCTGATTTTCCAGTGAGCTAAATTTGTCATGCGATGTGCCAGAAATCAGCCTATTTTTCTGAATGATATTTAAATAATACCATTCTTAAAAACAAAGTATATAAGCATACCCTGAGTTTACTTTATTGAATAAATGAGTGAAATATTATTTTGAGAATTCAGCAGAGTACTTTTACCCACATTTTCCCTACTCAAACACAAAGTGAAGCCTGATTGTGAAATACAAAGATTTAGCAAAATATAAAGACTGAGAATTATAAAGATTTATAATTTTTCATCTTTTGCTTATCAAATTCTTACCAGTGCTATGTGGCTATTATTCCAGGTGTTATTATCCACCAAAGTAGTTCTATTAGCCATTCCAGCTATCTGATAGCCATAATCCCACCAAGACATCACTCGGGCATGTTCATCTGTATTTTGCCTTAGCCAAAAGTAAGCTTCTCTAAAATCATCTAAGATATTCCTGGTGCTGAAAAGAATCACAATATTCTTTTAAATAAGATCTTAAATGTGAAGAGAATCACTTAAAATCTTGAGGTGCTAAGCCATTAAATAATTTCACATTTTAAAATCCTCAACAGGGGTGGGGGGAGCCATTAAGAGCTAGACAGTGCTTTTTAAACTGTAATATGCACACAAATCACTTGGCTAATCTTTAAAAAAAAAAAAAAAGCAGATTCTGGTGTACTAGACTGGGCCGGAAATGTCCATAGAGAGGTAAAAGAAAAACATGGTGGATTCAAATGCAGAGTCTCACAAACATCATTCTATCTTTGAATTCTATCTTTTGAGATAGAAAAAAAGGATAGGTAAAAAATTCCCTTTATAGCCAAGTTATTTTCTTTTTCTTTTTTTATTTGAGAAAGAGAGTGAGAGAGCACAAGCAGAGGGAGAGGCATTGGGAGAGGGAGAAACAGACTCCCCACTGAGCAGGGAGCCCAACCCGATGCTGGGCTCACTCCCAGGACCCCAGGGTCATGACAAAAGCTGCAGGCTTAACTGACTGAGCCACCCAGGTGCTCTGCCAATTTACTTTCTTACCCATCATGATTATAGGATGCCAGGACCACACTTGGACTGGAGTAGGCATTGCTTGTGACCCAGGTACAGTGGACTGCAAACATCATCAACAGCATCAGCATCAACATGGTGACAATGCTTTTTATATTAGGACCTAATCCTTCTTCAGTTTTTTCCTGTTCAGTTACATGTTTCCTCACTTTACCTGCCTGAACATAGAAAAACTGGTTAGACTAATAATTTAACTTGTGTCATTAAGGCACTCAGGGAAAATGTTGAAAGAATGTTAAATCAATTTAATTCTTTGAGAAGGAAAATATATAACCATCAGATAGTCTTGTGTGGGTGATACAATGTTTTCTAAAAATTATCAAGGTAGATTTTAAAGTCAAAAGTGAATGAGAAGGATTTCTGGGACTAAACCCAATTCAGGAGCTGATCACAAAGTAAAATACCTCTAGTATAAAGCTTTTGAACCCAGGTGCCCTTATGTTTTACTTAAATACAAAGGGAAAAAACAAAACAAAGGAGATAACTGGTTATTTTGGCCTCATTCTGGCAACCTTTTCTTTTAAAATCTGAATTTATCATTCTGAAAATGGCAATGTCCACCTATAATTTAAACTTGTAGTAATTTTAGTACAGGAAAAATCTGCATTATCGTAATCTTTCAATTACCAAAGCCTCAAAATAACGGGCTTGTTATTTGGTTAAGATTACAATCCTGTTAAGATTACATTTTTGAAAACAACAACAAAATCCCAAAAGAGTCAGAGTTCTAGATTGCAAGGCCAGTTTAAAAAAAAACAAAAACACAAAACATAATCACCACAAATGCAAGAATGTGCTCTATTAACACAAATCCGCATGAATTCTATTGGACCTATAATAAGGAAAGAAAGAACTTCAAATTTAATACTTATACTGGGAAGTTTCATTCCTTTTTGGTATTTAAAAACCTAGTGAATACTCATAGTGAAGCTTAACATGGTCCCTGGACAAGGATGACATGCAAATTCATGAAACATTCCATATTTTTTCATAAAAGGTTCTTTTTTGCCCCCCTCTTGAAAATAAGTAACATGGGACTAAACAAACAAACAAAAAAAAAGACAAGTGCCCTTACAAGTTTTTTCTACACCTGCACCAAATATAATCCTGCTGTTACGTGAGAGGTTAAAAGTAAATTACATTATACTGGACAGCCACCTGTTACTAACAAACTAGAGGCTTTTTTTTTTTTTTTAGAGAACAAGATAGAGAGAGTACGTGTACACACTTGTGCAAGCTGGGGGCATGAGGCAGGGGCTAGAGGGAGAGAGAATCTTAAGTGGGCTTCATGCCTAGTGTGGAGCCTGATGGAGGGCTCTATCTCACAACCCAAGCCAAAATCAAGACAGACATTTAACCAACTGAGTCACCCAGGTGCTCAAGAGGCTTCTTCTTTTTTTTTTCTAAAGCTATTTATTCCCTTTATTTTACTTTTCAATAAAATATTTAAAAAGTTTACACTGAATATGGACCTAAAGGATTAACGCTTGTACACATCGTCTCAGAAGGGTTTATAGTGCTAAATTTTGTGTAACTAAGGAGAGCAGAAGGTTTTACTCTCAAAAGTGGAGGGGTTTCAGATAAAACCTGACCAAGAAGAAAAGAGAATTTCTTCTCTGATTACACTATATTTTCTTCTTCTAAGCTAAAAGACCAAAGACGACCCAAATGTTGACTCAAACAGTAGAGACCAATTAGAAATGTCACAGGTTGTCTAAATGCTTAATCATTTTTCTTAATATGTATAGTTCTTGCCATGGTAGAAAAATAAAGCACATAAAAATTTTAAAGGCCTTATATTTAGATTCCCACCTTATCATACAAATTTCCTGGGTTTCTTTTATCATCCTCATCACTGCTGTCTTCCACAGGTGGGTTTTCCCTTTTCATGTCATCCCCCAAATAGTGCTCAAACACATTCGAGAAGGCAATTGCAGATAGCATACAGACGACCGGAGTCAAAGTCAGCATTAACCGCACCATCACTCCAGCAAAATAGACAGCACTGATTGCATACAGAGCAACTGCAAAGACAAGTTCTCTTATAACACTTCAGAAAATGTCTACAGAAAACTGAACTCAGTATTTAATACTACATTATAAACCAAAACTAAAAAGAGACAAATATCTCATAAAGAGCTAATTATTTTTAAATTGATAATACAGGCCAATTGATTTAATAGTCATACTCAGAAATTATAAGGCAACTTGACTAAACACTACCTATCAACAGTTTTAGGTTAATGTATCATGATTCAAATTTAATTATTATGGGAAAGATGACAATTTAGTATTTGTCAATAGCATCACATATTTGAAAATCCATAGCTAATAGATGAAAACATATTTGGTGAATTAGATTATTAGGCAAAGTAAGTTTACAAAAACAAATAATCTATAAAAAGCCAATGCTAATATCTGGCATAAAGCCTGCTTTAAAGTAGGAATGAGATGAGAATAACATAATTAGCCAAAGGAGGAACTTAGAAAGTTACTGCCAAGAGACTTAAAAAAATCTTTTTGTGAAAGTAGTTTTTAACAGTCAAAGCTTTCTAGATAATGTGCTAACCACAGGGAAGGCTCCACCAATTCTGGCTAAAGGCTGTATGACTTTCAATGGTCATCAGAGCTCTTATATCATTTGAAACTAAATTTTTTCTAACCACAGATTTATTATACTGTATTCTTAAGTGTACAGCTTAATGAATTTCAACATATGTGCACACCTATGTAATTACTACCCATATCAAAATATAGAACATTTGTATATCTCCCTCAGAAGGAACCCACATGCCTCTTCCCAGTTAATAGCTGCCCTTCCTCCTCCCTATAAAAAAAGGTAATCACTATTTGAACTTCTAAAGCACGAATTCATTTTTCTTTATTCTTGAACTTCTTAAAATGAAATTATATAAAAATGTTCTCTTTTGTACTAGCTTCTTTTATTTACCCATGCTATTCTTTTATTAAATGTTGTCATATATTACATTGTACATTAGAATTTATTTATCTATTCCACTGCTGATAACCTTTGGAATGTTTCTAATTAGGGGCTATAATGGATAAAGTTGCTATGTACATTCTTAAACATGTCCTTTGTTGGATATACACACTTACTTCTCTTGGATATATACCTGGGACTGGGAATGCTGACTAATAAGGGGGGAAAATGTTTAAACTAAGTTCTTCTGAGTGACAGAATATTAATAAGACCTTATCCAAAGTCACTGATCTATATAAACAAGACAAAAATGAATGTCATCCTTGGTTATAACTCACACAAGTGCTATTTTTCTCTCCTGACTTTACTCTGTAATAGTAACCTGAGTGTTGCTCATGGTTCAAACATCATACTTGTACAAGTTCAAGTGTGTATGTTACAAATCTTTTTAAAGTTTCAGATTTAAACAGATACTTCTTGTGATGACTTATTCATGTAAAGGTCTTTAGTATCTGCTTATTTTGTCTACTTATATCTTGAAGGTCAAATCTTAAACATTTGGCTTTAAAATAGTTTGAAAATACCACCTTCTTAGTTGGAAATAAATTTATCAGTGAAAAGGATGTTAACTTGAAAGTGATTCTTACTCCATTACAAAATGACTTTACACTGAAATTTGGACAATGGATGCTGCTGTGAACTTCCTCCTACTTAAACATATCTAATTCAGAAAATAAAGACTATGTTGTCAACGAAGTTATAATTTCCAATTTTCAGTCACAAACTATAAGTAACATTAATCTCTCAGAAAACATACTCAATTAAATGAAAATTTTATATAACTGCTCTAAGTTAATTTAAAGCACTTTAATGAGTATATATAATACAAACTGAGTTTTTCTTCACAAAACACGCAAAATGAGAGGAAATTTATCTTGAATATGCATAGACTCAAGCAAAAAAAGATAAAACTTTAAAGTGATAATCTCAATAAAGAAAGTAAGTAATTGTTCCAAATCAAAGTATTTATTAAAAATCTCTTACCAAAAACTCTTTCATCGTTGATATTTTTAATGCAGAACCATAGGCCTGCTGGGAAGGTACACACAAGAATATGTAGATCAAAGAAGAAAGATACCCAAGTCGTAGGTTGATGTTCAGACACTGATGCAATAATTGGAATGTGTATTTTTGCATACCTGGCATTTAAAAAGTTAATATTGTTTAAAATTAAATAAAACAGGAATCTCTTTTAGATGAAGAAATTTCCTTTGACTGTAAATATGGTTCCTATCACCCATCCCTTCTTGCTTAAAAGTATATTCCAATGTAACCTACAGATGGAAATAAATCTGGTCCACACTGGTAAACCAAAAATCAATATGCCACTCCTAAAATTGGAAGACTTATCTAAAAGCCAGTTATAAAAGTGTTGGCTCTGACTTTTAATACAAAAGCTTTGTTCAAATAGGAATTTTCTGCAGTTTTGATTAGCATTTCCTACGTTTGTTATCAACAAGTTTCATATCTTTTAGACTTATTACTAGCAGAAATATCTTATCCTGTATTGCCACAATACCTTTCTTAACAAGATGGCACAAAGGCAGGTGAGGGAAACCAAAAGGAGAGAACAAATTGTTCCTGAAATACCCTGAGATTCCAAAATAGTCAATTAAATAAGAATGACTTATAAAAATTTGACCTAATAATTTAACCTAATAAGAATAACTGTCTATGACCAGGGTTCTTCCTCAAACTTTTTGGTGATCCACAGGCTGATCTCTTGAAATACGTGTCCAAATGTTAGCTTCAGTCATTTATACATAAACCGCTTATGCCCTTAATTAGACCTGGGCATGAGCCTTTTTGGTATCACACCAAGCAGGCCCAATTAGTAAGTTGTTTATTGGCAGGTTTACTGGGCCACATAGGGAGTAACAAAGAAGAAAAACAGTGGGAAGAGGCAAGAGAGATAAACTGTCATCAACAGATTACATTCTTATCCTCAGGAAAACATTTAGGGACAAAGTTTTATTGAACTAGTTGTCTCATTTAAAACTAAAATTTCTAATCATTCCATTTTACAGTAGCACTCTTTAAAAATGCACAAATATCCTCTAATGTATTTGATAGACTAAAAATATCAAGGAACTTAGATAATGTGGCATTAGAAAAACTACAGAAAAACTATGTGTTTATAACACAGAACCTTACGAATTAAAAATTAAGTACTACTAAAAGACGGAATGGTTAAAAATCAATTATTAAAAGGGTACAAATGTTACCTAGAGTGTTTTGACAAACAGAACTAAAATAAGGAGCTGACCACATAGAACAGAAAGGTATGACTTACATATATCATACTACAGGTGCACTCTAAACAGGAATTTTAAACAAAGATAAATTCCAAAGGATGATTCAACATTTATTAAACTAGCATATGCTAGGTACTTCAGAAATGTTGCCCAAGTACTGACAGAGATACTATAATACAGCAACAGAGGAAAAAGGTATTTTAAAATAATATTAGGACAAATAACTTATCTGCACTTACCCAGTGTCCCACAATGAGTAAAACCTGCCACTCCATGGTGCAATGTAACCTTGGAAGGAAAAATGTAGAGAAAATCAATCTGCCTTTTTATTGTTTATGTTAACGGATTGTTATGGAACGAATGTAAATTACTATTAAAAGAATTTCAGTTTTCTTTTGTAGGTGACAACATATTTCATACACCTGGCAGTCAGATAAAGTAAGGTTAGTAATCATATAAAAACAAATATCTATGGAGATCACATTTCCAGAGAAATACAAGTTGACAGATAAAATTATAGGAAGTTTTCCCATTCTTCTTTAAACTTCCAGTTCACTAGTTAAATAAAGCTAAGACATTAAGATAACATTTGATAATTTACAAAGGGGAAAGATGTCTAAATTATCTAATCCAGTAGCCAAATTTAAATAAAGTGCAAAAATGATTTTAAACATTCTTGCCTTCACTCTTGTCAATTAATCCTTGATTTTGAGCTAGGCTAGTACATTAATTTGACCTTTAGAGAGAAATCTGATTTGTTTCCAGGAACTAATGAAGTCAGATTAGAAAGTCACTTGGAATCTAGACGCAGATGGAAACTGATTTGGTTGAGTGTTTAAAAGTTGGAAAGAGAAAGAGTGTATGCACACAGAGTAGGGCAAGCTTATCGTAGGTAACTATGGAAACTGAATTTTATATACTTTGGGGGCTATTCACCTATCAAGAGAAGGATGCTTGAAAGTGTATTTATTTGGGACTGAAGCACTAAAATTAAGATATAGTTTAAAAAAAATCACAATTTGTAGTGCTATTCAGATTTTAGAACCTCTGATTATTATTTTCATATTGTAAGGAATACAACTACAGTATTTAACCTAGTAGGATAAAAAGAAAATGTACCAAATTTGTAAAATAATTACCTTTTGGAATAATCTAAAGACAAGATTCACAATCTACAGGTGATGACACCTACCTGTATAAGTCAAATAGATGACACTAAGGAACACAGCACCTGCAGCTAGTGATACACCCAAAAAGAAAAGGGTCTGGAACTCTTGTTTTGTTAATCGGTCTCTCAGATACTGCAAGAAAGCATAAGCTTGCAGCAATGCAAACACACCTAATTAAAGAAAAGGGTGATAAAAATAATCAACAAAGCACTTTTCCAAAGATACTTAAAAAGGTTAATTTAAAGAGCTTCTTCGAATACTCTGTATCAAACATATCAAGGACTAGTCATTTCATCTAACCAACATTTCATTTGTCAAAGAAATTACTATATATTTTTAAAAATGATCAGAATCCCCACATATGGACCAGATATGAAAAATCTCATTTCAGTAACTAGAGCCCATTTATCACATTACATTCCTCCCTTGTCCCATATTTTAGTGATATGTTTTCTAGGGATAAAAAAAGTAGAACTGTCATTACAAAAAGAGACCCAAGATTTACTGAAGGATACAAATGACTTGTATCAGGAGAATCCTGATAGTTACTCTTTATGATTGAGTGACAGGATGTGATCTTAGTTACACACTTATATAAGACTCTAAATTATTGAATGTAAGGGTGAATGCTAAATTAGAGCAGTAACAGCAAAAAGTATTTTTTGTTAAAATATATAAAACATGACACAAAAAGCACTAGGTGTAAAACTAAAAGACATGAGAGAATCCTAAATCCATATGGCATATTGATTTTTCTTTTAAAAATTTATTTTTTAGAATTTTAACCATTTTAGAATGATTAAGTATAATCAAAGATTTAGACTTCAGAAAATATAATAACCCATATAACAGACATAATATAAGCAAAAATATAATAACCCATACAACTGAAGTTTTTAGGTGATTGTGTATCTTCATACACATTACTATAAAGGGGATATACTCAAAACTGGATATACATTTCTTGCATATAAAATCAACTTGGTAATTTTATAATATCAAATTAGAAATGTAAGTAAAAGTATTCATAAAGTGCTATGTAACAGTAAGGTGTGGATTCTTAACTTTTTTTGCGGAGGGAGTTCAAGATTCTAACTTAGAATCTGATAAAAGCTATGGAATACCATATCAGAGTTAAATATACTAATATTTATAAAATGCTACAAATAAAATTACTACCCGCAGACGTCCTGTGGGTGTCATGGACCTTGTGTTAAGAATCTTTGTTAAAGTTTTATTCAAAGGTCTCCCATTACCTTGTTAATTGTGACCTAGACTAATAATGGCAAAGTAGTCTACTCCTATGGAAAGGAATTGTATTGTTTCATAATCAATATAAAAGCCATTAATTTCAGTTAGTAGATAAAATATTTTAGGGAGATGAAAGGGACATAAAAATAAAATGCTCCATCTAAATTTACTGAAATGCAGAAACTCAATATACAGATACACTGTTTAATATTTGTTTAAATCAAGTGTATGTTATTTAGTGTTTGCAAATAACATGGATTTGCAATAACATAGGCACATTTAGGAACACAGTATCAGAAAGTTTAAAAAAAAACCAAACCTATGACTTCATATTTTATAGCGGCAATGTTTTAAAACCAGTAAGATGAAAATTAAAAAGAAAACGAAAAAAAACTAATTCCTTTGAAGGCTGGCTGGTTATGCATTCATATATTCTTTAGAAAAAGAAAAACAGATATTTTTTCATACCAGCAGCTGCCATGTGTTCACTTGTCCTGATTGGCTGGAATCCCACAAAGGGTATCTGCATGGATAATATTAAACCCACAATGTAGAAAGTGCTATATGCTATAAAGACAAAATAGGAAACAAGGATAATTTACTACTACCATTAAGTACTTCAAACGTAAATGTATACAAATAGCTCATATTTTTAGCAAAGTTTTAATGAACCTTATTTTAAGAACAGAATCTTGAAATGACTGCTCTATTTGATATATAATTGCTAGTTAATTGCATATTATAAATCATGAAAATTCTTTCTACCAATCTTTAAAGTACTTTACTTTGCAAAATATCATTTAGAATAGTTTAGGAGACTGGTGCTGCTTTCCTTTTCCTAAAATGGAATCAAGTTTTCAATCTATCAATAATAACTGACATACCTCAGAAGCTATAAAATATATAACTAATGAAAAGCTATTCCTACTGGCATTACTCTGAAGCATGACCTAAAGAATACTGATCCTCATCATATACAAATAGCTGCTATCATCTCAAAACTCTCAAGTATTCCACATCCTTTTTATAGTCTAACACTTTACTTTGTACACTACCTCTCAGTAAGAAACAAAAAAACCCTCCCATGTCTGTCCACTAAGTTTTCTGTCATAAAAGAAGAAAAGGACAAAGTATACAAAAGTCAAGCCATTGAACAGACTAGTTTCTGAATTTACTAGGGTCTAATAAAGGAAAACCATTTGCTCTTGGCATCAAGCATACTATAGTATTCTTGGCTTATATCAACATAAATGTAGGGAAATGGGGAGGGATTAGAATTTGTGTAATAACTTGTTTTGCATTTAGGTGTTCGCAGATCACTATTTTGATTAAGTTCATTACAGAGACGTTAGAATTGGGAATCATTATAATCGGAAGTTATTCAGAAATGAAGATAAAACCCAACTGAAGTAAGTCAATATGAAAATTATTCTATTTATAATGGGAGCTTATTTGCATCATTTTATGAAACATAGTCCATAGCTGTTGGCAAATAAACTATTCTATTAGGAAAGAAGACGGCGGGTGTAGTTCGGCAGAGAACTGTTAAAAGTATATCTATCCAAATTCTACACTATTCAGCATTCAGCATACAATTCTCTTTCCCCCAATTTAGCTGAGAAAGAATGTTTATTTGGTTTCAAAAGAAACCCATTTATGGAAGGTAAACCATGGGCTAATGGTTCAAATGTTAAGCTGTCTCCCAATCTGTATGATAAGAGAGGACTATAGTGTTAGGAAAAGGTAAGAAGCTCAAGTTAATTTAATAGGAAGGACCAGTGTATGTGAAGAAAGTTTCCAATATGCTCAAGATAATGGAGTACTGGTTGTCTAGAGGAGACTACAAAAGTAGTCCACCTAATAATGCACATTCCAGAGGTATTAATAATGGAAGGAATTACCTTCAGTGAGGTACCTGAACACAAATGCATAAAAGGCAAGTGAACCAGAATTTCTATATTATGTGACTTAAACTGTCAATCAATTTGGTTAATGGGATTTCTAGTATCAGCATGTTTCTATCAGTGTTGTGTAGATGCCATGGCAGAGTCACTGAGGCAGAATCAGAAAAAAATGGTAACAAGTGATCTTGATCTTGAACAACTACTTAAAAAATTTTCAATTTTCTCACTATAGAATGAGGGGTTTGGACAAAAAGATTTGTAGATCACCCCCACCCTAACAATAAGAACCTAAGATTCTATGACCAACAGGCTTTTTATTAGACACTTATTACTGAGAAATCAAACCTTAGACAAATACTGAACACACTAAGGCACAACTAGAAAGGCCAGGCCTGGGAAAACCTTATGTCATTTACGTATTTTAATTATAGTTAAGTCTACTTATGTCCGAATAGCATCTTCACCCCTTAGGCTAGACTTCTCTTATAAACACTAATGAACACTGAATGTTTTAATACTATCCCAGAATCTGGATTAAATATGATAAATAGCACATGATGAATAAAAAAATAAAACCTTTTAAAAAACTTGAGGTGATATTTATGTATAATCATTTAAAAGTGAGTATTTTAGAGGTATTTAGTACATTCACAAACGGCTCTCTAGTCCCAAAATGTCTCATCACCCCAAAAGAAAACCCCACACTCATTAAGCAAGTGCTCCCCATTCCCCCCATCCGAGTGCAGATAAACACAAATCTTCATTTGTCTCTATGGTTTTAATTTGCAAGGTAGTATGTTTTTTGTTTTAGAAAAAAATGAAAAGTAGGAAGTCTCTAGCCCATTTACTTCTTTAAGTCATACTTTCCAGAAATAATTACTAAAATGTATGGTGAGCACACATAAACATATCCATATTCATATTCTCTCTCTTCAAACTGGACTATTACTATGCTTGGCAATGTAAAAGCGTAAGCAACCACGTGCTTGGGAACTATCAAAGTTTCCTCTCAGGGATCTATTCAAGTTCATTTCCAGACTTATTCAAAAAGAAGAATAAACCTCATAATAGTCTCAATTCAGTTTATGCAAATCCACAGACACGGTCATTGGTAAAGAAAAAAACTTCATATAGAAAAAAGATACACTAGAATTCAAGCCATTTAATAAAAGTGATGGAGAGTTGTTCAAGAAAAAGGACCTCAATCTCAGAAAACATTAAAAGACCAGGTAGGACTTTTATTTGTATTACTTTGTAAACGTTGGTTAATGCCAAATAAAACTGAATAAATAGAAAGAGTTAAGTTCAACAATATTTTGCCTTTGAATGCCCTTATCCATATTAGATATGCACCAGTGATACAAAGCTGGTAAATGATATATACAAAAATCCAAAGAGCAGCATTTTCTTCTAAGAGAACTGGATTCATGTTTTCTCTATTTTTATATTTTTTGGATCACTGATCCTATGATGTTTACATAGTGGGATATATGTTCCTCCTCACAGAATTTTTTATTAAAAAGACAAGTATTTCCATTAAAAAAAAGTCAGGATTACCTGCCAGGTAATATAAAATATCACAAACTCAAATTGTTTCATATTGTCCTTCTCCTTGACTGTGTAAAATTAAATACACATTTCTGTACCTCATTTTAAGTTCCATTTACAAAGCCATGTTTTAAGACATAGAAAAGAAGAACTAGATATACTTCGGTAGAAAGAAATAGTGAAGTGACTCTCAATTCTTAAAAATAAATAAAATTTTCACTAAAGTGAAAACATATTTTGTTGCTTTGTACAATAGCATCTAACACTGTGTTTAAAAATTACCTAATTAATTCATTCAAATATAAACTTTATGTCATTATGGTCAAGGCATTCTATATTAAGATCAACTCTATCCTCTAAGAGTTAGGTATGTAATTGGGAAAATCAGAGACATACATAACTACAATACAATGAAGCACATCAATGAAAAAACCCTGGCTCTATAAAAACTTCAAGGAGGGAGAGATCTCTTCTTGCCATCAGCACTGAAAAGACAGTGGACACCATCTCTACCATCCTCTAATGTTCTTAGAAGACCACAACACAAACCTACAGATAGCAATCATTCCCCACTAATTCTTCCCATGAACTTTCTAAGGAAACTTGTTCAAATAACTTACTATCCATATCTATCACAACTTTCTATCCATCCATGCTAACCTACCTTTCTTACCCTTTGAACCAGAAGAACAAAGCGTACCATCAAAGTAGAGAACTCTAAGAAAATGCACAATGCCAATAATGTTGTAAATCATTTATTACATCATGAAAACGTTACCACACTGCCATCCTGTGGAAGCACAGTTACTGGCATTCACTACTGCATATGATATTCCCAATATGCTCGAAGAATTCCAGAAAAAATTGTCATTAGGTATCTACAAGGTATACTAATCTGTTTGGTTATTTCTAGCCAAAGAAAATCTCTCTGACTTGGGTCAAATGCTAATCTTTTAAACAGAGCCTAAATGTCTTTTACTGTTAAAATACTTTATTTATTCTTTATCTAAGGGTCTGTATGGGATAGGGACAAAATTATATAGAAAACTACGGCCCTTTACTTAAGGCACACAAGTGAGTTGTTCTATAAAATAAAGGTACTGAAACTTCTGATTCAAGCTCCATTAAAATTTTAAGTTTTCAAGAAGCCCCCGTCGTTCACCAAACTAACCTTTAAGTACCTTCTCCCTGACAAAGCAAAGACTTAAGTCGATGGTACTGTTTAGACTTATAAAATACTGTTGTACTTCCTTTTACTTAAAGTTGGAAAAGGTTTCATGAATATTGCATTTCCACTAACTATGATCCACCATTAAATCACCTTAGCATTTCTGAGTTCCCTCATCTCCTGTTTGATATTTAATGGAAAGGTCTAACAAAATATTCCTTTGCCATTCTGCTTCTCTCTCAACCAAAACAGTATTAACCAAAAGAAACACCATGGGGAAATATTTGAGAATCCAACCAATTTTGCTTTATTAACAAATATGATTGAAGGACTATAAAACTATTGAAGCCTTTTAATAAAGATATTTTATTACTTGATTACTGTGAATCCTGGGTAAATAAGCAGGATGAAGAATGGTAAGAAACTTACAAGATATGAATTAAAGCTTAGAACTGAAAAAAAAAAACCCATAAAAATATGAATTAATGATTAACAGACATATATAATAAGGAAAATTTCTCTTTTCCAAAGATGCTGCTCATCATTAACTATGTAGAGAATGGATCTTTGTGGTTGTTTTTCTTTTTTTTTTAAGATTTTATTTATTTGAGATAGAGATAGACATTAGAGATTGAGAGAGTGAGCGAGAGCACCAGCCGAGCCCGGAGAGAGAAGGAGAGGGAAGAGCAGGCTCCCCACTGAGCAGGGAGTCTGACATGGGGCTTGATCCCAGGACCCTGCAATAATGACCTGAACTGAAGGCAGATGCTTAACCGACTGAGCCACTCAGGCGCCCTGAGAATGAACCTTTGAAACAGATATTTTATAAGATCGATTTGCAAAAAGCAGCAATGACTTGTTCCAAACACTTGACAGAGAGACACCCAATATAACTTTTAAGAACAGCATATATATTTCATACTGATACCTAAAATAACACCAAGGATAGTACAGGAGAAAAATAAACAAACATACATCTGAGTTTGAGTTTTATTTCTGTCATGTGAAAACATTACTCATTTAATTTCTGCCAATGGTTAATAAGTTACCTAAGTACATTAAAATATAAAGTGTTTAAAGACTATATGAAGAACTCATGAAATATATATAATTTTTACATAATGTAAAAGTATCAGATGATGTTCCTAGATAAATAATTAACTCCTTTAAAGCTAAGATTAGTTATTAAACTTAATATGCAAAGAAGCAGTAATAGACAAATATCAGTAACCTTAATTCACTCATAAACTAAGTAAAATAAAACAAAGAATTTAAACCATGCAGTTCAATGTTATTACTAAAAAACTAAGCAATTGAAGTTCTTCTTAATGTAGCTCTTTCTTAATGTCAATTACTATCACTAACTAGGTTTCTAAATTTATATAACTAATATGACTAAGACTCTGTTAATTTATACTACACAAACAAAAATTTTCTGGACTATGAAACAAAATTCAGTAAGAACAGATCCTTAAAGGAAATCTAATATCTATTCTTCTAGATAAGAGTATGAAATGATTTACTGCTTCCATACAGTTTGTAGAAAATGAACATTCATTGTTTCTATTCACTGAAGAAACCTTTTGGATTAAACTAATGATTACTGCTAAATCATAGTTAAGACTCTTGTTCTATAGATCTTAGGTCTTAAAACAAGAAGACAGTAAAAGACTAATCCTTTGAAAACTAAATAATGAGTCATATTAACAATATAGATGGCAGAAGCATCTTCAAGTGCACATGTAGGTATAAAATTTTCCCCCCAAATAAACTTTAAAGTACCCACTGAGAAAGTTGTAAAAGGAATCCTTAAGTATTATATACTAGTCTAAGGAAAATTTTCCCCTTTCTTTCTTCTAATAATTAGTTTCAATGCCTACTACAGGACAGTCATCTGGAAAACTCACTTTATGGAACTAATATTGCAATTTCTAACTTTAAAATGAAGACTTCATATAAAAATTTAGGGGGAAGGGGCAATTATGATAGTTCCTGTTTGTCTGTCTGCTCTTGGCTTATGTTCTCTTGAAGGTACAATAAAGAAGAGAGGCAAACCAATTAATGCAAGATAAAACATCACTGATAAACTGAACATTCTAGATAGCATGGGAAAATCATGCTTTAGTGTTATATAGACATATTCACTCCTTATAAAAATCTATTTATAGGCTATAAATGTAATCTTTCATGTGGTAAATATTTACCAGCCACAAATATAAAAATGTATAACCTTTTATTATTTCAATATCTCAGATCTAAATTATCAAAATGATTTTAGTTTATTTATATACTGAATCCCTTTTAGGAGTCATTTTGTAATAAGTAATTACTTAGAGTAGGTTTTTAAAGACATTTTATTACCTATAACTGTGTATCAGCACAAAAGGCAAGGACACCACTTTGATATTTAGCATTTCTAGCCCATAAAATGTTATTGGCAATTAAAAAAAAAACATTTCTGTATAAGAAATATAATTCTTAGGTTGTTTTTCGAATTCTCAGCTGATTTAGAAATGGCATTTTAGAAAAAACTATTCTTTGTTCAGGTGTAATTTTTTTCTTTTCTGGGTTTTCATTTATTTAACTGTAAAATGAAGGTAACTCTAATTTCTTGGGAAAATTACCCTTCAGGACAATAGAAGTTATGTGCAAGATGAGGAATGTCACTTCTCTTCTATTTCATCAATTACCCCTATACATCTACCTCAGTATGCTATTGCCCTGTAGTATTTGTTAATTCGCAACACTCCTAATTCCTCTTTCCAGCAGACAACCCAAGGCTTTAGAATGGGAAATGTTAATAAAGATAAGTATTAGTACAAACAACAAAGAGTCAATGTCATAAATTCTTCACCTATTAAACTTCATATGAACAAATGGGAGGCATTTCTGATCTCAAGCCAACAAAATTAAAGCCTGTCATAGTGTTTTTCAAGGGACATTACCAAAACAAAGAATTCTACATATTTAAAAAAATAAAATTGGTAGTCTTTCCTATAGCAGACATCAGATTTTATTTTTGACAAGAATGCATTCAGGAGCAGAGATAGGAAAGTATATTTGTGTCTAAGTAGAAATTAATGGACGGCAGCTAAATCTGAGTAGAAATAATAGATGATCAACAGATAGCATCTAAAATTGGAAAATAAAAATCAAGAAATAGGAGTTTCAAGTTGTGCTACTATGTTTTATAAGAAATATATATTTGGTCTTGATCCAATGTTCCTGGCACAGAGCCCCCAAATACCTGGAATTTCCTAAGTGATGAGAATGATTAAGGTGTTTTTTATTATGTTACTGGGTGACTTTTGCATCTCACCTAAGGATAAAGGCTGGTTGTCAAAGGGAACCAACCACATCATTAGTGGATCAGAATTTCAATCCCAACCCCTTGACCTCCAGGTATGGGTGAAAGGTTAAAGATTAAATTCAAATGGCCAATGGTTTAATCAATCATGACTATGTAATGAAGCCTCCATAAAACTTCAAAAGGACAGGGTTCCAAAAACTTCAGGTTGAATAAGTGGAGATCTGGGGAAAGTGGAGTGCCTGGCATTCCCCATACCTGGCTCAATGCATCTCTTCCATCTGGCTGTTCCTGAATTATATCCTTTTATAATAAATCTGCAATCTTATAATTACTCTAGTAAATTAATCAAACCAAGGAGGGGATCATGGGAACCTATGATTTACAGCCATATGGTCAAAAGCACAAGTAACAACCTGGAATTGTGACTGGCATATAAAGCAGAGTGGCTAGTCATGTGGGACTAAACCCTTAACCTGTGACATCTGACACTACCTAAGGATAGACAGTATCAGAATTGAGCTGAGTGTTATGATACTCAGCTAGTATCAGAGAACTGTTTGATGGTGTAGGAAAACCACCCCCACATGTTGGAACTGATGACCAGAATCCTTAGAAGCTTATTAGTGGTAAAAACCCAAAGAAACAACTGAAAGAACCGAAAGTGGTTGTCTCAACTTAAGAATTTAGGGAGTGAGCCATTAAGGAAAACATGGAAAAAAAAGTGATTTTGCTTATAAGCTTTGTAGTAATATTTGACTTTCTCAGTTACATACAATATTATCTTAAATTTTAAAATTATAAATAAAAATAAGCATACCACTCTATTAATGTGTTTTAGTTGCTATTTGTTATTTTAAGTAACATACCAGTGTTATTTCTCTGCTATTTTTCTCATAAACAAAAATAGATATAGTGAAAGTATATTTTCATTAAAAAAAAAAAAATCTTTAGATACCCTCAGTCTTTATCATCACCTCTCAGCCTCTGGAACTCTTTCTTCCTGTCTAGTTATTCCTTCATAAATTTAAATATCAACAGCAGAGGCAAGCACTTAAATAGCACTTTTCATTTAATCTTAAAGTTCCGCAAGGTGGGAATCATTATCTCCATTTGTTTACGTGAGGACATTAGAACATAAAGAAATAAGTAATCTGCCCAAAGTTGCACCACTAGTAAGTGACTAGACCAGGAATTGAATCCTGTTAATTTGGCTTTGCAGTTCATACTCTTAACCCTGATACGGCACCTCTCATTTATAGTTACATCATCACAAACTCTCTCTAAGTCTATTTCCCATATTATTTCCTCCTCTCAAGATCAAGATTTACCTCCAAAACTTTCAGAAGGACATAGTCAATTGGAAAGCCTAACAAGGCAAGACTTTCCTGAAACTCAAAAGTTAAAACTCCTTCTCATTTCCATTTTGTTCATATGCTAGAATTACACTGTAATAATGAAATTATGTTGTATAATATAAGATCCCTAGAAAAGGACCATCTTTGATCATCTGTGCATCTTAATGGCTAGCACAAAACTTAGTATCTATTAAACATTTAATTCTCTAGTGAACCAATTTGCTTAAATTTCCTAGGGTAAAATTAGACAAACTAAATTCTAGTGCTTCCAGCTTTTGTATCCTAGAATTTTTACATGCAATATTTAAGTTCTTCTGTTATTTAGTGTATGCTTTGTTTATATATGCCAAGTATAATATGATGCCTAAAATTTATGGTTTTACTATTTTGGGTTTTACTTTTTATTTTATTTTTTAAAGATTTTATTTATTTGCAGAGAAAGAGAGCACAACCAGGGGGAATGGGAGGCAGAGGGAGAAGCAGACCCCCTGTCAAGCAAGGAGCCTGATGTGGGACTTGATCCCAGGACCAGGGATCATGACCCAACCAATTGAGCCACCAGGCATCCCTGGTTTTACTTTTTAATCAAAAAAATTGGGGGGGGGGCACCTGGGTGGCTCAGTCGGTTAAGCATCTGCCTTTGGCTTGGGTCATGGTCTTGGGGTCCTGGGATCAAGTCCCGCCATCAGGCTCCCTGCTCAGTGGGGAGCCTGCTTCTTGTCCCTCTGCCTGCTGCTCCCTCTGCTTGTGCTCTGTCAAATAAATAAAGTCTTTAAAAAAAATTTTGTTTTGTTTTTTTAAAGTAAGCTCTATGCCTAATGTGGGGCTTGAATTCACCACCCTGAGGTCTAGAGTTACATGCTCCATGGAATGAGCCAGCCAGGCACCCTTCTGGTTTTAATTTTAATGAACTCAATAGCAGGATTACCTTTCTTCACTCACAAACTTTACAATCCTAGAATAATTTGTACAGAACTAAAGTATGTAGTATGTCTATAATACTTAACTCGTTATAGGATGATTCCATCAGTAAATATTACCATAAAAATACACTGTGGATATAAAAAGTAATTGTTACAAAAAATGTGATTGTTACTCTCCTTACTCAAATGACTTCACTAAAACAGACAATAAAACAAACTCCTCAGTGACATTTAAAAATCATTTATCAATACTAAGAAATTAATTTCTTCCTTCTCCTTAAATTATTAGTCTAACAAGACCATTATAAACCATCAGAGATAAAATTCACATTTCTATAAATGAAAGAGCAAGTCTCGTTTATTATGACTTTAGTACATGTTCATTAGAGAAAATCTGGAAAGCAGAGAAAAGTATGAAGAAAAAAATATCAGTAGTAGTCCTTGCTGTCTGCTTTTTATTAACATTTTCTTATATTATCAAATACCAATTTTAATGATATCATAATATTTCATATATGGCAACACTATAATTTAAGTGTAATTTAAATGTCCACTAGAGAAATTAAAATTTCTCTAGTGGGCATTTAAACTATTTTCACGATTATAACTTCCATCATAGTGAACACCCCTAAATATGTCTCCATATCTTTAGTAATTTCTTTGATAAAAAGTGTAATAAATTTTTACAAAGTTTAAATAATTTTACATCTTATTAGCGTTATGTGATACCTGCAAGCCAGTCTTTCTATAAATGCAAATAAGATGTGGGTGTTCTTTTTTCTTGTTAAAACATCAGAATCCTACTTGTAACATAATTTTATATAATTCACATTCCAACATAGCTACATATACCAAGTCCAAAATATTTCTTAACAAAATAAATTTAACTTTATACAACAATTCTTCCCCACCCAAATTTCAAGTAGTAGGGGCTTTTCTTTTCCCTTACCTACCCAGTTCACTCCATTCCTGTGCCACACCTACCCTATACAACCATATTATCTTCCATGTGCTCCCCTTTCCACATGTGAACAAACTTGAGTTTTCTCTGGCTTACCAACATATTCTAAAGACATATGGAAAAAATTTACTGAAAGGGATAAATAATTTTCATAATTATTTCAAATGATTTATTTTTTACTTCATTTAATTTGATACTGAGAACCCAATCAATGTATGGTTATGAGTTTGCCATTTGTCAATCATTATTTCTTTATCCAAATGTTTCTGCTCACAAGGAGAGAGAATACAAAGAATGTTATGTGGTAAAATGAGAGGACAACTTGTACATATATTTTATGATGCTTTCATATTTTTCAGGATCATTAGGTTAAATTGAACTTAAATCTTGATACATTCAGGATAAAGAAAGAATTGATTGTTCTATACCATCACTTTCCATCCATTTAGAAGCAAACTATGAAAGAGCATAAAACTTACCTAATATACTCTTAGTTATATGAATGGAATAAGCGATTAAGGAACAAGGAAGGTGAGGTACAGAGTCTGAATATCATCAAGTTATCTGAGGCGTTCACTAATCTAACTTCACACACATACATAGTATCCCCAAACTACTGTATTTTTTATCCCCCTGAAAAGAAGAAATATTTTCAAGAGCCAACTAAAGCAGTATTAATAGTGTACTTACTCTCGTAAAGTTACCAGAGAAATCCTATCCATCAAATACAAGATCGTTTCTTAATTCTCACCCTTAGTTAGTTCCTAGAGCTAACACTCAAGGGAAGTTGGGACAGTGCTCCTGTTTAAAACTTTTATATGGTAACTCTTATGTTTAAGTGTTTAATCATGCCAAACTACTATTTTTTTTCTTTAATTAAGTAAATAAGTTTATATCTTTGTGTTACTGCTTACCAACAGCATTACCATAATGGAATTGTATTATTTTACTAGGACATTGTGTTCAGACCACAACTTTTCTGATTAATTCTACATATAAAAGTTCTGTCTGTCATAGAAAATGAGCTCTAAGATATGAGACAACATCTATTAAGCATCTTATTCAGAAGACAGGTTTTAAACCCCAGAGAGAAAATAAAGTTCATAGAAAAAAGGTTCAGTCTATGCTACTGTCTGAATCAGTGTGTCCCCCCACCAAATTCTTAAGTTTAAAACTAATGCCCAAGATGATGGTATTATGAGGTAGCTTTTGGGAGGTAATAAAGGTACTGTGGGCTCCATGGAATAGTACCATTTTAAAAGTAGTTCAGAGAACTAGCTCAGCCTTTCTACCACGTAAGGACAAAGCAAAAAGGTACCAGGTATGAACCAGGAAAGGAACCCTCACTAGAATGTGACCATTCTGGTACCTTAATCTTGGGACTTTCCAGTCTCCAGAACTGTGAGAAATTTCTGTTGTTTATATGTTACCTAGCCTGTAGTATTTTGTTTTAGCATCCCAAACAGACTAATACTGCCATATATTATACAGAGAGGGCTTTCAAAAATTTATAACACTGTTTATTTTGAGGATATTTAATCTCATAGTGACTAAGCCAAATTTGAATAATATGTATATGTAAATGATTTCATTATAGAATGCCCATTCCCACCCCCCAAAAAAGGCTGGGCTAACTAATATTAAATTTAGTATGTATAGACTAATTTCTACAAAAATAAAAGAAAAACTCAAGGAAAAGTTGGTAGCAATGCACCTGGGTAAAAATGCCGACCCACCTTATCAATGCAAAAAAAAAAAAAAAAAAATTATTTTTACCTTCTTATGAGTAATATGGCCAAACAGAAATGGCTGTTCAATGAAAAGAACGTATATGAAACATCTCTTAGAAGCCGAAATTTCAAAAGTCAAATCACTTACCTATGTACACTCTCTTGCTATATCTCTGCATCAGTAACAACACAAATACATGCAGTGGAATAAGGTTGATAATGAACACATAGCCACCCCAAGCAGAGACCTACGAGTTAAGAAATGCAAAGTTAAATAATTTAAGATGTTTGCTTTAAAAAATTAGGTAAGTTTTATTTGTCATGACAATCTAAACATATAATGAACAGACATAAATACGATTCTTAACAATTTTGAGATATGCTTAAAATATTTATATAACTTACAAAAAAACTATTTCTACTTATTTTTATTGATTATTAAAATAACACAATCCCATAAATCCAACATGGTATTCTATGTTCACTGGATAAATGGTCAAATTAAATAAGAACACTAAGAACATTATAATTTGTCAATCGGTAGTAAAAAGTCTTTTTCATGAGGGTAAGGATTCTTTGGATATAGATCATAAATTTTTAAAAGAAAAAAAAGGATCTTACTTCCCCCATTTTTGATAATTACATTGCAAGAAGCTTGACTGAGAATAAGAACAATCAATGTTAGCACCAGCCAACAAGTGAATTACGAGGAACACTCAGATAATCTGGATATGTTTTGAGATATTCAAAATAAAAGTGCTACCTCGAGTAGAAATTACTTCCTACTAATGGATTACAAATCAAGATTCCATTTTAATATTTAGCATATATCATAAAATCAGAAGATTCTATTTAATCAGAATAACTGAGTATGTTCTGGTCTAATTTTTTTTTTAAGTAAGCGATATGCGGAAAGTGAGGCTTGAACTCCATGACCCTGAGATCAAGAGTCACATGCTCTACCAACTGAGTCAGCCAGCCATCCCTGTCCTGGTCTAAATTAATAAAGATTCTAAAGATAAGGTTTATTCTCAATCAAGAATATTACTTTTCTGAGTACATTCAATAGGCAATAAGCTCTTGTCAAGATAAAAATTTTAGGTGTGCACTAATAATTAAAAGCTTAGAGGAACCATTTTACCAAGTCACATTAGGAGAAGAGATGTTAACATATATATTGTAACAATGCTACCCTTGTCTAAAACGTTTCAGGACCACTTGTAATGAACTACCAACCTTCAGTGTACAATGCATATAGGAATACCAGTTTAGTGCTTCAGTCCCATGCTATTTCGCACCAAAAACAATGTTACTATGATTGAGCACAGGTCCTAACTGAAGGACTTCAAATTACCTTCAAAATTCAAATGTAAGCTTCAAAGAGAATGGGTACAACAGCACAGAATATGTCTTAGGCTTTAACCATTTTAAAAGGGGCATGGATAATTTGGATGCATATATTCCATGATATTTGTTTAAAAATGGGAAAAAAGCTTACCTAAAATTATCACTAATTTTCAGCATAAAACTACTATATAGGCTGTGCTGTGGGGAGGAAAGGCAGGAGAATGAATTTTGGTAATTTGATTCCTAATTTTGATTCCTAATCTTAAGTAATCTATTGTAAAATGTATATAGATAGTTCCTAGAGGATAGGACCATTATTTAGAAAAAGTTAAACATCTGAAAAGGAAAATTTTTGTTTTTCTTGCTGCAAATATTATATTTGAGGGGTTGAATATTAGCTCTCCCACTAAAACAAAGTCCATACACACGCCAAGGACGGAGGTAGGGAAGAGGATGGCAGTAATAAATAGGAATGCATTAAGCGTCTTAAAGATTTCAGGAGAAAGGAAGTGGAGAACTAGTCTAGATGAGAAGAAAATGATGACGAAGAGGAATTGGTCTAATTGCCAAATACTTGCTAGACCTCATATAGTTTCAAATATGAATTCTTACCATATAGAAATACGATAAGCAGCAGCACATTGTCCAAAAAACTGACCCAGTTTTTACAGATTTTACCTAAAACACAAACAGGCAAATGTTTATAAATGTTCCTGCTAAATAAACAAAGTTAAATATTTAGTACACTTGTACTACAAAAAGCTAAAGTTATATGCTTAAAGAAAGTACAATGGTTATTCAGATATTCAGATCCACTTAATATATGTATTTAGAACATTGGGCAAGAGTCAGACATTTTATAAATAGCCCTGATTTTTCTGTTGTTCTTATGCAGTTTTCAGGAAAAAGAATCATCTTAAAAGAAAAAAAAATCATATTTTTCTATTTGCTTTACTTTCTATTTTAAAATGATTAATATCAACAAATTGAGATTTTAACTAAATAAATTTATTCAGCAAATCTCCATTTTTATATGTGACTGGTTTTCTTAGGCATAACACCTTAATCTGTAAGTTTTCATCATTTGAATATATATATCTTACATACAATTCTAATTATGAACATCCATTTTTGAAAACCTATCATCAGGAATTTTCATACACTATAACCAAGAACAATAAGCAATAAATAATCTATATCCTCAAGAAATTGATAGTCCTACAATAATTTCTAGGGTATGTCAGTAAAATTCTCAAAGACTCTGAATCAGAAAAGGAACCTGCAATTAATGAAAGGCTCAAAAAAATGACAAATCTCTACTGTCTAAAAAAAACCAACCTAAGAAATAATTCCCAGATAAGTTTATATGCTCCTCTGAAAATAATGGTTTGGTTTAGAAAACTGAATTTTAAGTTTCAAATGCACAAGTTCTAAATACTTACTTATGCCAAGAGCAAAAATGTCATCTTTATTTAAAATATATATACACACACACACCTGATTTCAAGGAATTTACGTTTAAAAGGACTCTGCTAGTACATTAAAACAAACTACAGGTGACATGTAATCTTTGGGGGAACTGTAAAGCAAACACACACCCGAGGAATGAAAGGAGGGGAGAGGAAGGAAAGAGAAAACATTCCTAGTTTACAGCGCTTAAAGATATATTATCAGGCTGTCTTCTGTTAGAGTAATGAAAGATTGCTTTGAATTCAACACTGTAGTATATGTGTGACAAAACACATCCCCTTTCCCCCACTGAAACTAGTTTGATCTATGCTAAAATGTAAATAGGGAAGGTAGTATATTAAAATACTGACATTTTAAAAGTGAAAAAAATTTCCAGGGATGATTGGAAATTATTCTTATAATAGCCAATCTCTAGAGAGTGGAGAAGTGAGATGGAACCAAGTGCCAATACCAAAATCAGAGACCAAGAGACAAATTAGAGAGACCAAAGATGATTTTTAGAAAGGAAAACAGCTACCAGGGAAATGGGAATGAAAAGAATGTTCAGAAAGGCCTAATTCTTTTTTTTTTTTTTAAGATTATATTTATTTGAGGGAGAGAGAAAACGAACATGGCGGGGGGGTGGTAGGCAGAGGGAGCCAGGAGCCTGAGGACGCAGGGCTTGATGATCCCAGGACCCTGGGATCATGACCTGAGCCACCCAGGTGTCCCAAAAAAGCCTAATTCTAAGTGGGGAGACTAGAAGAAATAGTGTTCTCAGAGGATGAGATGCTCCAGAAATAAAATGGAATCCCAAAAACAGGGGCAAGAAGGCTAGGGCAGGTAGATCAACAAAGAAGAAAAAAAAAAATGATTCTACCTAGCGACTGAGAAAAAAAGGCTATTCAGTGAACTGAAGGTAGAGAAGACAAATGTTGGCAGGGAAAACTTGCAAATGACCATTCAGTGCTTTATATTTGTGTGTCAGTTATTTTATTGCGTCTTAGCTCCAAATGCACGCTTCAATATATATTCTATGATAAACAACAGAATACTAAGTACTTCTCCTTCAAAGTGAGTATGATGTTAAGGTTTCCTCGTAGAGGGTGCTGAAGGAACACTGTAGCAGAGGCTCTCCAACCATTTCAGGTGTACGTTGGTGTTGGTGGTATGGGTGTGAGAACATCTTGTAGTGCTGACCCTGGCCATGTAGCAGAACACGATCCTCCTATGAATCTGCAGCCTTGGTCTAGTAATAACTTTTCTGTAGTCCTCTTGACATGGTAACCAAAAGCCCTATACAATACAGTCTAAAAGCTTCTTGCCCCTGCTGGTACCCAAACTTCCACTGCACACAATGCTATAGGTTACCAACTCCCCACTCCTGAATGCCTCACTCCAGAGGGTAGCCAATCACCTGTCATGCAGCTCCAAAGCAGCTCTAGGCTGTGCTAACCATCAAAGTTCTCTGGGCCTGGTGGGCGGAACCACACTCTCTCTAATGAAACCTGAATCCTAAGTTTGTCCTTCCTTGACTACCTTCCCTCAGCCCTAGTATATCATATAGCATTTCCTTCTGTATTACTCTTCTATCATAGTTAATACTTCTTTTCCTAAAACTCTCCTTATGTAGTCTACTGTGACTGACTGGGCCCAGTCCTGCTACAATCTATTACCAAAAAATACTTATAAAATATACTAAGTATAGTCCATATCCTAAAAATTACCTCAAACCCTAAAACCAACTGTGTGGGCTGAGAGAGAATGAGAAAAGGAATCAAACATATTCTGCTATATTTACTAATAGACAAAACTCTGCAAGGCTATGCTGGACACACAAATTATAACTCAAGTCATGACCCAACTGGAGAGGTAAGACACAAAAGCAAGAACTAAAGTCAAAGCACAGTATGACTGAGACCACATGGTAAGTATAGACACTGAGTGGCATAAGGTCCTTATAACCTGTTGTATTTATAACCTGTTGTATTACCTGTTGGTAACAGAAATACAAGATGGGAGGATGGTATATATGACTGAGTGTTGAAGTCCAAATTTACAGTGGCAGGAATGCAGACATAGAGGAGAAGCTATGTTCAAAGCCAAATGAACATGTTTTTGATGAACTACTAGAATTAGAGAGTAGTAGAGAAAAAAGTTGAGAACTCCTAGTTTTCTATCTTGCAGCACTACAACCCATCAGTGGGGAAGAGGAAGGCCAAGCGATGGTAGGTTTGGATAGGGTTTTTTTTTTTTTTTTAACTCAGTCTTTGACATGTTAATATTAAAACTCCTGAATTAGAATTCTTCAACAATGGAACTAGAAATCAGGAGGAAAAAATGCCTGGGAAATTCCCAAATATTAGGAAACTAAAAAACATGCTTCTAAAGAACCCATGGGTCAAAGAATCAAGAATTAGAAAGATATTTTAACTACATGACAATGAGAACACAACATACCGAAATATATGGAGTATAGCTAAAGCACTGATGAAAAGCGTAATTTAAATTTCATATTAGAAAAACAAACAGCTAAAACAACTTGACTTTAACACCAAGAAGCTATAAAGGAGCAAACCAAATACAAAATAGAATAATAAAAGTCAAGAATTCAATGAAATAGAAAGCAAATACAGAGAAAAAGAAACAAAACCAGAAGGCGAATAAACTTTTAACTAGACTGACCAAGAAAAAAGATACAAATGACCAATACTAGGAATAAGAGAGGTAACATCACTATAGACTGTATAGAAATTCAAAGAATTATAAAGGAGTATGATGAATAATTTATGCCAATGAATCAGGTCATATACATGAAAACTTTCAAAAAAGAAATATTTTACCAAATTATTCATAAAGAAACAAAATCAGAACAGAATTATGTAAATAAAAAATGAATTTGTAATTAAAAATCTTCCCAGGTTCAGATGGTTTCACTGGGTGAAAATTATCAACAGTTATGGAAGACACAATACCAATCCTATAAAGATACTTTCAGAAAACAGAGAAGAAACACTTCCCTAAATATTTTAAGAGCCCAGTATAACCCTGAGATCAAAGCCAGACAGGGGAGCCTCCATAGCTCAGTCAGTTAAGCATCTGCCTTGGCCTCAGGTCATGATCCCAGGGTCCTGGGATCAAGCTCCCAGGGCTGAACTCCATTTCTCCCTCTCCTTCTGCCCCTCCCCATTGCTTGTGCTCTTGCGCAAGCTTTCTCTCAAGTAAATAAATAAAATCTTAAAAAAAAAAAAAAAAAAACAGACAAAGACATCACAGGAAAAGAAAACTACATGTTAATAATCCCTCGTGGAAAGAGATGGAAAAAAAAAAATTCTTAACAAAATATGAACAACACAAAACTAGCAATAAAAAAAAAAAAAAGGATTGTGTATCATGAACAAGTGGAATTGATTCCATGAATTCAAGGTTGTTTTAACATCTGAAAAAAACAAAAAACAAACAAAAAAAAACCAACAACAACGCAGTGGTTCCCAACTGTGGACTAAGGAGAAAGTACTCCTGGCATCTAGTGTGTGGATGTAAGGGATACACTAAACACTTGGCAACATAAGAAATAGCTGCCTGTCCCCAAATGTCAACAGTATCAAAGAAGAGAAATATTGAATATAATTAGGGACAAAACCATATGATCATCTCAACAGATACAAAAAAGCTATTGACAAAATCTAACACCCATTCGTGATAAGTATTCTCAAATTGAAAATATAAGAAAACTTCCTTAAGCTATGGTAAAGGACATCTATAAAAAACAACTAACATCATACTTAATGGTGAAAGTTTGAATGCTTTCCCTTTAAAATCAGGAAGGAAAGGATAAAAAAGTTCTCACTGCTTCTACTGAACACTGTTAGAGGTTCCAACCAGTATAATGAGGCAAGAAAATTTCTGTTCTTAGAAAAATATTGTTAAAAAAATAAAAGGACAAGCTACAGACTGGGAACAAATGTTTACAAAACATACATCTGATAGAAAACTTGTTTCCAAATATAAAGAACTCTTATAACTCAATAATAAGAAAACAACCCAAGCAAAACACAGGCAAAAGGTCTGAAGAGACATTTCAAAGAAAAATCAGAATGCGAAATAAGCACATGAAAAGATGCTCAATGTTACTCATTGGAGAGAAGCAAATTAAAACCATGAGATACCACTACATACCTACTCGAATGGCTGAAATTTAAAAATCTGAACATATTACATGCTGGTAAAAGCAGAGTAAATGCAATGCCTCATATTTTGGTGGAAGGAATGAAAAATAACATGGCCACTCTGGAAAACGGTTTTGGCAGCTGCTTATAAAATTAAATAGGTACTTATATTACAAACCAGCAACCCCCCTACACACCTAGGCATCGGTCCAAAAGGAATACTAATATATGCTCATATGCAGAACTGTATGCAAATACTTATAACTACTACATCATAAAAATGCCAAAAATTGGGAAAAATAAACAGTATATCCATATAGTACACCATACTAATTAGCAATAAAAAGCAACAAACTACTAAAACATGCAAAAACATGGATGACTCTCAAAAGTCTTATGCTAAGTGAAGTCAGCCATACATAAAGAACCACCTTTTACTGCATGTTTCTACAATTTGGCATTATGGAAAACAAATTCCCAAAAATATGTAGATAGAAATCAGATCTGCGGTTGCAAGAAATATGGGTTAAGGAGAGGACTGATTACAAAGGCAGAGGATAAAACCATCAAAAAAAAAAAAAATTCTATAGGCGGCAACAGTATGTATTGTTCCCAGTACTATTTCATCTGCATCAGCTCTGTCGTTGGTGAGTGCTAACACAGAGGTAAAAACAAATATGTACTCATCAACTTCTGTGTTCCTATAATGCTTTACACATTAACTCATTTAAAGCATATAACATAGATACTATTATTACTTCCATTTTATAGCTGATTTAATAGACATGGGGGTGGTTTAAATAACTCCTAGTGATAAAAACTGAAATCCAGGAAAGAGGAAACCAGACCATGGCAGTTTGGCTCCAAAGACTCTACTCTTAAGTACTTGACCCTGACAAAAAAAAAAAAAAAAAAGTTTAGAAACTATAGGACACGAATCTAAAAGCATATTCAAAAATGTTTGGAAATGGTGCTTTGAAAACAGAGTACTTCATTAAAAAAATTCTGAAGACATAACTTGTAAGAGACATTAAGCAGTTTAAAAAGAAACATACCAAATGAGGAATGTAGTAGACAACTTACATTTACATTTTAGAGATTAGACATAAAATGTTTTCAACTTCATGTCATTTGGCTACCAAAAAACTTCTCACAGTATTCAGAGCTGTTATTATGTTTATTTTCAACTGGTAAAGATCGAATTTGACATAAATGTAATTAATAAACTCTGTAACTAAAATGTTTCTTATATTTCATTTGTAAGAAAAGTGAATGAAGGTAAATTGTCAAACAATTTGCCCCAAGTCAGAAAATGAGTTCTTATGTAAGAACTCCAAACCAACTCATTTCAAATATTGGAGCTGCTTCTACTTTAAACCTATTTTAAATATGTTGCTTGAAAAAACAGAACAAAGGAAAACCTCGCAAAATAATTTAGTCCTTAGTGAGTATGCTTTATCATTCTGTCACATTATCATTCTTGTTTTCTCTTTAAGATTTTATTTATTTATTTATTTGTCAGAGAGAAAGAGAGATAGAGAGCACACAAGCAGGCAGAGATGGAGAGAGAAGCAGGCTCCCAGGACCCTGGGATCATGACCTGAGCCGAAGGCAGTGGCTTAATCCACTGAGCCACCCAGGTGTCCCTCACACTATCATTCTTAAAAGCAATAGGATACTCATAATTGCCCCTACCAGCTCATCAACTTCATTTAACTCTGTATAATCAACATATAAAACAGCACCAGGTCCACACTGTTCTACAAAAGTATTGTTGAATTAATAAAACAAAATTATGCCACTTAAAAAGAATATTGTAATGGAGAACCTGATGCAAAATTCATATGGAAATACAAAGGACCCTAAATGTCCAAACAAAAATTATTAGTGTATAAAAGCTAGCATTATGTTAACTTTGACTTATAATTCCAAATTTAGTTTTCTACATACTTTAGGAGACTAATACAACTAAAAGAATTCTTAGTTTATGTCTTTGCACACACAATGTATAAAAATCTAATTTTGTGACAAAAGGGGTAGGAACACAGTTGTAAGGAGATTTTTTTATGTGCTACTGAAGATAAGCTAGTATAAACTGAAATAAGAGTATTATAATATTAGAATGATAAATGTAACTCCCATGGTAACCACAAAGAAAACAGCAATATAATATATACCAAAAGGAAATGAGAAAGATATTTAAACATTTCACTACCAAAAAAAAAAAATTAGGGATAGAAAAGCTAGTAGGCATGTAAAAAATAAATAACAAGATGTTAGAAATAAGATCTTTCTTATCAGGAAGCACTTTAAATGTAAATGGCCAGAGAAAAACACTACAAGTAAACCTACTGACCAGTTATCACCTATGAACGCTGATGCAAAAATCCTCAACAGAATACTAAAAAACAAATTCAGCAGCAAGTATGTCAAGTATGAGAGTATAGAAAAACACGTCTAAACATGCAAAGACTTGAGGAATACTGTACTTTGAGACCTTCCTAAGGCAGGTACCAGAGGAATACCTTGGTCCAACTGAGAAATATATATAAAAACTATTTTAAGGGGCACCTGGGTGGCTTAGTCCATTGAGCAACTGATCTCACTATCTTATGGGTGGTGGGACTGGGCCACACTGGGCTCTGTGCTCAGTGGGGAGTCTTCCTGAAGATTCTCTCCCTCTGCCCATCCCCCGACAAGCACATGTGCACATGTGCTCTAAATTAATCTTTAAAAATATTTTTAAAAATATCAATATACAAAATATGTGTTAATACACACTTATAACATTTTGTTAATATACAACATATAACGTAAAAGCCATATATAGAAAAGTCCACAGCAAACATAATGATGAAAGGCTGAAGTTTTTCCTGAAAGATCAGGAGGACAAGGCCTACCTTTGCACTTCTAGTCAATATAATACAGTTGGCCCTTGAACAATGCAGGGGGGTTAGGGGCACTGATCCCCACACAGTTGCAAATTTGCATACAACTTTTGACACTAAAAAACTTAACTACTACAGCCTACCATTGACTGGAACCTTACCCTGAACATAATCAGCTGATTGAAACATATTTTAATATGTTACATGTTTTTACCATGTATTCTTACAATAAAGCCAAAGAAAGCATTTTAAAAATCATAAGGAAAATACATTTATATGCTGTACTTTATCTCTTGAAAAAAAAAAAAAAATCCACGTAAGTGAATCCACACAGTTCAAACCTGTGTTGTTCAAGGGTCAACTGTACTTGAAGTTTTAGTCAGAGCAGTCAGACAAGAAAAAGGAAAGGCATCCAAATTAGAAAGAAGTAAAATGATTCCTATTTGTACATAATATGATTTTATATGTAGAAAACCTTAGATTACACACATACACAAGCAGTCAGACCCGATAAATGAATTTGGCTAAGTAAGCAGGATACAAAGTCAATATACAAATAGCAGTTGTATTTCTATACCAACAATGAACAATCTGAAAAGGAAATTACTGAAAAAATTCAATTTCAATAGCATCAAGAATAAAATACTTATGAATTAACAATGAAAGACTTCTAACAATGAAAACTCTAGAACACTGCTATACAAAATTAAAGACATAAATGGAAACATCCCATGTTCATTCATGAATTGAAAGACAGTATTAAGATAACAATACTACTCAAAGTGATCTACAAAGTCGATGTATTCAGATTCAAAATCCCAATGATGTTTTTTGCAGAAGTAAAAAACCCATTCCATAATTCATACAGCATCTCAAAAGACCCCTAATAACCAAAAGTATCTTGAAAAAGTTCAAGCTAGAGAAAACATACTTCCTGATTTTCAACCAGGGTGCTAAGACCATTCAATGGGGAAAGGATAATCTTCAATAAATGGTGCTGGGAAAGCTGGACATCTGTGCAAAATAATGAGGTTGAACCCTTACCTAACACTATATACAAGATTGACTCAAAAAGATCTAAATGTAAGACCTAAAACTCCTATAAGAAAACACACGGCAAAAAGCTTCATCACATTAAATTGGCAATGATTTCTCAGATAAGACACCAAAAGCAAAGCAGCAAAAGAAAAGACTCACAAATTGGACTTCATGGAAAATTATAAACTGTCAAGACAATATAATAAAAAGGCAACTCATGGAATGAGAGAAAATATTCAGAAGTGATGTATCTAATAATGGATTCATATTGAGAATATATAGAGAACTCCTAAAACTGATCAACGGCAACAAGAAAAACCTGATTCAAAAATGGGCAAAGGACTTGAATAAACATTTCTCCAGATATACAAATAACCACAAGCAAAGATGCTCAACATCATTAGGTACCAGGAAAGTGCAAACCAAAACTACAATGAGATACCATCTCATACCCGTACCCATTAAGATAGCTACTATCCAAAAAAAAAAAAAAAAAAAAAAAAGAAAATAACAGGTGCTGATAAGGATGTGAGAAAAACTGGAACCCTTGTGTACTGCTGATGGGAATGTAAATTGATACAGTGGCTATGGAGAACAGAAAGGTAGTTCTTAAAAAAATAGAAAACAGCATTATCACATGATCTGGCATTGAACTTCTGGGTAGATACTGCAAAGAAATGCAAACAATATCTCACAGATATTTGTGCACCTATGTTCATAGCAATGTCATTCACAATTGTTAAGATATAAAAGCAACCCATGTGTCCATCAACTGATGAATGCATAAACAAAATGTGGTATATCTAAACAAAGTGGAATGTTATTCTGCCTTAAAAAGGAAGGAAATTCTGACATATGCTTACAACATGCATGAACCCTGAGGACATGATATTACGCTAAGTGAAATAAGCCAATGACAAAAAGACAAAAACTGTATGATTCAACTTATATGAGATACTCAGCGTAATCAAAACGAAAGAGACCAAAAGCAGAATGGTGATTGTCCGGGACAGGGGAGGGAAGAACGGGGAATTACTGTTTAATGGATTACAGTTTCAAGTTTCCTAAGATGAAAAGTTATAGAGATGGATAGTAGCAGTGGTGAATGTATTTAAGGTACTTATAAATGGTTAAATTTTATGTGTATTTTACCATAATAAAAATAAGAGTTACGACCTCATACCAATAGGGGATATATTAAAAACACACAAACACAGAAAAAAGTATTGGCAAGGATTTAGAGAAATTATAACCTTCCTAAATTGTTGGTAGGAATGCTATGCACATGGTACAACCACTGAGGGAAACAGTCTTCAGGTTTCTCAAAAAGTTACACAAAGTTACCATGTGAACCAAACAACTCTACAATTCCATACGTATTAAAGAGAAATGAAAACATACATCCACACAAAAACTTGTACACAATGTTGTTAGCACCATTATTCATAATAATCAATATGTAAGAACAACTCAACTGTCCCAACAACTGATGGCTAAAAATAAAATAAAATAAAATAAAATAAAATAAAATAAAATAAAATGCAGCATACCCATATAATGCATCATTCAGCCATTAAAAGGAATGAATTACTGATACATGTGAACAACACGAATGATAATACTAAGTGAATGGAAGCCATACATAAAAGGTCACATATTTTACGTGGGTTTTACTTATACGAAAAATCTAGAACTGGTTAAGTTTATAGGGGCAGAAATTAAATTAATGGAGGGAAGGGGAATTGGGAAAATACCGAGTTTCTTCCGGGGTGATAAAATGTTCTGTACATAAGTAGAAGATATGAAAAAACACTAACTTACATACTTTAAAAATGGATGAAATACTGATTTTTTTGTTATATGAGTTTTGTCTCAATTTCCAAAAGTTAAATTTTTAAAATGTTGAAAGGTAATTAAAATACCAGCTAAGGCACTCTTGCTATGGTTCAGACTCATATGTCAAAAAACAACAAAAAGCAAAAAAACTAAGAAATACAAGGGCACCTGGGTGGCTCAGTTGGTTAAGCGACTGACTCTGGATTTCGCTCAAGTCATAATCTCAGGGTCGGTAGTGAGATCAAGTCCCATGTCAGGCTCTGCACTGGGTGTGGAACCTGCTCAAGATTCTCTCTCCCTCTGCCCCTCCTTACCTCTGCTTGCACATGCTCTCCCCCAAAAAATTAAAAAATAAAATACAAAACTATACAGACAATACCACTTTTGTGTTTTTCTTTTCACTTCAGTGTTTCTTAAAAATATAAAGAAATTAAAGAAGTGATGAAATGCAAATGGTAATATCTGGGTGATAGTTTCTGTACATTATTTTTCTGTTTCCAAATTTCTAACAAATAGGATATATTATTTATTTATTTTTTAAGATTAATGTATTTATTTGAGAGAAAGAGAGGATGCGTGTGGTGAGGGGAGGGGTAGAGGGAGAGAGATTCTTAAACTGACTCTACAGTGAATGCAGAACCCGATGCAGGGGTCAATCCCACATCCTAAAGATCACCACCTGAGCCAAAACCAAGAATCAGATGCTTAATCCATTGTGCCACCCAGGCACTCCAGGATATATTATTTTTTTAATTATAAAATGTTTCAAATATATAGAAGAATCAAGAATAGACTTCTAAATGAGAATACTTATTTACTTCAGATGATTTTATTAAAAATTTTAACAGCATAGTGGAACGTCCCTTAAAACTCCTTCCTCAAAAATCACTTACTCACACTATATTGAGAACAACCACTACCATGAAGTTGATGTACATGATGGACATATATGCTATATTTTTACTCACAACATATGGTATGATTTGTACTGTTTAAAATTTAAATAAAGATATCATACTGTACATATTGCACCTCAACTTATTTTTCCACTTGTCATTATATTATAAAGATCTATCAACATTCATACATACTTTGAAAATTTTAAAGATTATATGTTAAAAGCCCTCAAACAGATGTTCCAAATTTTGTGTTTTTTCCTTTATGCACAAAATTAAGACTGTTTTTAAACAGTAGCATTAGCAGCATCCTACCGCTTGTCATCATATTCATCTCCATGGGTGTTTTCTTCTGAAATTCGAAATCAAGCAACCATCTACATTGTTGACTAAAACATTCTCCCCTGAAATTTCCAAAGTAAAAATTCCCAAGAGCTAAGTAATTTTAAAAGATGTAATTATTAAAGAGAAAAATAATGCATCCATTCACCTAGATACCTAAAAATATACTTAACACATAAAAAAGTATTCACATGTAAAATTTTTGGCCGTTTTCAACATTGAAAAAGTATGAGCAGAGGCTACAAGTAAAATAAAAAACAAATGCAAGCTTTAAGTTGAAGCGAGTACTAAGTAACATTCTTTTACGTGTTAAAAAGAACATTAAGTTGAGGTAACTTGGCAACATACTTCTGGTTTCTGGTTCCAAATATAAGGAATCATTCTATCCTAAGAGAAAGTAAAAACCTGAACAGATTGAAAAATCAACAACTCTTCCTGGATTTGTGAGGAAATGACAAAGGACAAATTGCTGCCCTCAAGATTAGAGATATACATGCAAACACAGTGTCACACCAGTGGGAACTGATATGGGAAACAGTGGGAGACACAGCACATAGGGAAACCTGAACTGTCTGAGTAAAGGCTGGAAGCTCAGTGTGGAAACTTTAAAAAGTTCAGAGTGAACCCATTCGTACAAAGGCCCCCACAATTCTGTGGGGTTTGCCTCCAGGAACTCCATCAGGTTCTTAAAGTAAATATAAGAAACAAATCCCCTTTCCAGTACAAGGAAGGGAAAGGAACCATTTTGAAATACGTCTGAACATTCTGTTCTTAACAGGGCCTGTCCTTGGAGAACGTATGTGGGGGAGGGGAAATATCCAACTCCGGTCAGCTCCAGCCAACCCTGTCTACTTAAGTGAGGCAGAGGGGAGGACGGCAACACACTTACAAAGTCCACAATCCTGCTTACTAAAAGACTCAGACCTAATCATACAAGTACAGAATGCTTTCCCTTTCCATCTCATAATTCCTTTTACCTAGTACATCAGGAAAAGAAAGAATGAATAGAGTATTTGAAACAATGACAGAGAATTCCCCAAACTAATGTCAGACACCAAACCAGAGATCCAGGAAACTCAAGCACTAAAGAAAAAATGCCAAAAATCTAACTACCCTGTACCAGGCACATCTCTGTCAAACTACAGAAAATTAAAAAAAATTTCTGAAAAAAAGCCAGAAGAAAGACACCTTACCTAGAGGGACAAAAATTACATGACGCCTACTCAGAAACCAACCAAGCAAGCAAGAATAGAACAGAATCAGATATTTAAAGAACTGAGAAAGAAAAACACCAACCCAGAATTCTGTACCCTGTGAAATTATCCTTCAAAATTTAAGGAGAAATAAGGACTTTTACAGACAAACAAAAATTGAGAGAATTTGTTGACTGTAGGCGTGCCTTTCAATAAACATTGAAAGTTCTTAGAAGAAAATAACACAGATCAGAAAACTGAGATCTACATAAAGAAAGGAAGAGCACTGAAGATGGAATAAGTAAAAAATAAAAACTACTTCAGGGTGTCCGGGTGCTGGCTCAGCTGGTTAATGCATCTGCCTTCATCCTGTTCCCGGACCCTGAGATGGAGCCCCTCATCTGCCTCCCTGCTCAGTGGGGAGTCTGCTTCTTCTTCTCCCTCTGCCTCTCCCCCCCTGCTCATGCTATCTCTCTCTCTAATAAAATCTTGAAAAAACACAACTATTTCTTATTCTTAATTGATCTAACACATAAGTTTTTTGAAAATAACACCAACTACATATTCTATTATGCATGCTAGTGAGTATAACCTTACATATATATGATAACATATGCATGAAATGAATGACAGCAATGATACAGGGAATAAGACAGAGGAATTAGGATTATTTTGTTATCATAAAGTACTCAAACTACCTGTGAAGTGGTACAGTGTTCTTTGAAAGGTGACTTGGAATAGTTGTAAATGTATGCTGCAAACTCTAGGACAACCATTAAAACAGTAAAAAACAAAACAAAAACTGACACGCTAAGAAAGGAGAGAAAATAGAATCCTATAAAATGTTCACTTAAAACTGTAAGAGGCAGAGAAATAGTGAAGGGCAAAAAAAGAAACAAAGAGCAGGGTAACAAAAAGAAAACAGGAAGACATATAGTATAAATATTAATCCAACAATATCAATAATCACTTTGCATGCCAATAGTCTAAATGCACCCATTAAAAAACAAATTGACAGATCAAAAACAAGACCCAAATTTTTGTTGTCTGCAAGAAACCTCGTTTAAACATAAAGATACATAATAGCTTAAAAATGAATAGATGGCAAAAAAATATACCATGCTAACACTAATTGAAAGAAAGCAGGAGTAGCTATATTAATTTCAGATCAGACTTCAAAGTAAGTAAAATTATCAGGGATAAGAAAGGCATTACATAATTATACATAATGACAAAGGGATTAATTTCTCCAAGAAGAAACAACAACCCTTAAAGTCTATACACCTAGCAACAGAGCATCAAACTAAGCAAGGAAAAAACTGATAGAAATGCAAGGAGAAATAGATAAATCCACTATCTTTGAAGACTTCAAAACCTCTCTCTCAGAAACAGACAGAAGCAGCAGCTAGATAATTAGTAAGGACATAGGTGAACTCAAAATCATCAAAAAACTAGGTATCCTGGATCTACAAACTACTTCATTCACAACCAGGAAAATAATACATTCTTCTCAAGGCCACATACATGAAACATTCATCAAAATAAACCACATTCTGGGACATAAAATACATCTGAACAAATTTAAAGAACTAAAGTCAAATAATGTGCATTCTTAGCCCACAAAGGAATCAAACCAAAAAATTAGTAACAGAAAGATAACTAAAAAACTGGAATTAAACAACATACTTCTAAGTAACACACAGGTCAAAGATTAACTCCCAAGAAAAAATTAAAAATATTACCTAAATAAAAATAAAAATGCAATTTATTAAAATTTGTGCCATACAGAAAAAGTAGTGCTTATAGGGAAATTTATAGCACTGAATGCATATATTAAAAAAGAAAGATCTAAATTAGTAACCTAAGTTTCTATCTTAGGAAACCAGAAGGGGAAAAAAAAAAAAAGAGGACAATTTAAATCTAAAAGAAGTAGAAGAAAAAAGAATTACAAAGAAAATCAATAAAACTGAAAATAATAGAGATAAATCAATGAAACCAAAAACTGGTTCTTTGAAAGATCAACAAAATTAATTAGACTCTAGACAAAGAAAAGAAAGAGGATATAAATTACTATTAGAAATGAAAGAAGTAATATTACTACTGATCCCATGGACAGTTTATTAAAAGGATAATAAGGGGAATACTAAGAACAACCTTATGTCCACAAATTTGATAACCTAAATGAAATGGACCAAATCCTTTTAAGACAAAATCTGCCAAAACTCACACAAGGAGACAATCTAAACAAACCTGTATCTATTAAAGAAATTTACCCCATAATTAATAATAACCTTCCAAAATAGAAAGCACCAGGCTAAGATGGGTTCACTGGTGAATTCTACCAAACATTTAAGGAAGAAATTATACCAATTCTCTATAATCTCTCAGAAAATAGAAGTGAATACTTTCCTAATTCATTCTATGAGACCAGTATTACCCTAATATCAAAACCAGGCAAAGACATTGTAAGAAAACTACAGACCAATATATATTATGAACATAAATGTAAAAATCCTCAACAAAATAATAGCAAATCAAATCCAGCAATGTATTATAAAAATTATATGTCATGACCAAGTGAGATTTATCTCTGGTACGAAAAGCTGATTCAACATTTGAAAATTAATGTATCAAATAAAAAAAAGGGGGGGATTACCAATAAATACAGAAAAAACACTTGACACAACCCATCCACTCCTGATAAAATCTATCAGCAAGCTAATAATAGAGTGGAGCTTTCTCAAGTTGATACATATCTACCAAAAATCTACAGCTAACATCATACTGAATGTTGAGAGGCTCAAAGTATTCCCACTAAGATCAAGAACAAAGCAAGGATGTCCCCCCTCACCATTCCTTTTGAACATCATGCTGGAAGTACTAGCTAATGCAAAAAGACAATAAAAGGTATATAGATTGGGAAGAAATAACTTGGCAACAGCAAAATAATGCTAGTTTTGCAACAGAACTCAAAATCCCAAGCCATTAACTCACATTTCAACTTTCCTAAGTATTTTTGACCCTTTTCCCCACTCAAAAAGAAACAAAATCGCTAGGTGGCTTTTTGACAGCCTCATTTTTGGAGATATAACATATAAAGTCAGGATACATTATCATCATCTATAAAACAGGTATAACAGAATTGATGTAAATGGATCATATACACATGGGCAGCAAGGAGAGGGAGAGTGCGCACAGGAGCAGTACAAGACATTTTAAAATGTTATTCATTATTAAGTTTACTATGAACAGTAACAGATCCCTGTATGGGAACTATAATTGATAAAGGAAAAATATGTACAACCTACCGCATCTCCATACAAAGTTCATGAATATTAAATGGAAGTAAAACATTGTTACTTACCCACAAGTAGTATGTGAACTGAAGTGCAAAAATAGCAATGCCTTCATTATCAAAGGAGCCAGCTACTGACCGAGAAATGTAACCTGGTACAATAGCAATAAAACAAGCAGCTAAAAGTCCTGCTCCTTGGTTCCAAAGTTCTCTGGTAAGCAGGAAAGTAGATATAGATGTAAGGCCGCTAAAAGTCGGTGCAAGGAACACACATACATCTCTTATATGAACAGTTATGTTCAGTGTATTTAAAATCCAATGGATAAGGCCAGCTGTTATCATCAACCCTGGGTAAACCTAGGAAGATAAAAATGGAAAATTTAATTACATATAAAATAAGGTAGGTCAAAACACTAACATGAGTTCTTTTATTTTTTTCATTTTTTTTTTTTTACGGTAAAAAGTCTGAGGATAAGGTCTCAAAACAGTTTGCCTTCTTCACCATACTCCTACACTACAAAATTAAACCTTTATATTGGATACAAAGGAAAAGCTCATATATGGAGCGACAGATATTTAAATAAAGGAAGATCAGAAAGAATGAATCATTAAAAATGAAAATGTTTAGAAATGGAAAACTGTAGGCAAGTTTCTTGTTAATTCTATGAACTATTTTGTCACTATAAAACAGAGTCTTAGTCTAACTTGCTCTTAAGTTTGGGGTTTTAACATTTTTTGCCCACACTTTTATGTATGTAAGGGAATAAGGAAAAAAAAAAGATAAAAGTTATGTGCAATATTACGTATGTATCTTCCCTCCTTTCAAAGCCAAGATTTGGGATGTAAAAAACTCTAGCTAGGAAGAAAAACCTAGTCAGCTGATGAATTCAAAGAAATATTTTGGGCCTCTTGGAAGGTTTTTTTTTTATACCACTGAAGGTACTTAAGGATGGAAGAGAATAATAATAAACCAGAAGAGGCCAGTTAACAGTTACACTCCTTATCCTCATCCTAAAAGAGGAAGAAGAAACATTAGGAGGATTCAGAGAAAAACAAGTAGGATATTATTTTTGAGCTATTCACAGGTGATTAAAATGTGTAATTACATTTCCATCCTTATCTAAATCCTAAAAGATTCTTTCCTTTCTCCATCACAGAACTACAAAAAAAGTTGTAAATTTCCTTTCCCAGCTATACTATTTAAGACTGCAAACTCCCTATGGTCTTTAGACCTTTCCCCTTGCTTTTTCTCCTTCATACTTATCACTATTTCACATACTTTTTATGTCACTTACTTTATTGTCTATTAACACCCTCACAAGAATATAAGCTCTGGAAGAGCAGGAAAATCTTCCTCAGCACCCAGAACAATGATTTGGCACAAAATGGACACACAATTCCCGTTGAGTTACATGGAAGGAGAATCGAATTAAAGAAGGGTGTAAAGTGTGGCAATCATCACAGTTCTTAAAAATTAAATTTTGTTCCTTTTCACATATAATATCAGGTTCCAGTGTATGGCTTTGACAGTCATATTCAAAGAAAATGAAAATAAATCCAAAAATACCTCTAAAGGTAGTCAATACATCCATGATAAGATGGCAGACTAAGCTGACACACAAAATATAGCCAAAACACATACAAAAAAACCTGCCCAACAACAAAAAAAACCCATATTTAAGCTCAAAAGAAAGAGAAATCTCCAAAGATAAAGAGGGAATTCAAAGTAGGTACCGATGCCAAAAGAGGAAAAAACCACTCCAGGCCGGATACACACCTTAGGGGCTGGAGGTTGGTAGGGTTACTGTTCAATACACGGATCAGAGAAAATGCCTAATTCCCAGCACAAATCCAGGGCCTGTTTATGAAACTAGACAGATTATAACCATCCACAAGGGAAGTAGTAAGGAACTTTATGTCTTACTTCCAAAGCTTCGAATAGAAACAAAATGAGAAAAACTCATTCAATACATTTGTGAATATGGGCTCCACATTTATAACAACCTCAGGTGTGAGAAACTTCAAGCTAAGAAATAATAACCTCTGAAAACTGTCCTAGAACCAGTGAAACCCCTATGGGCTCTAGTGAAAGCAAATGAGAAAGATTTTTATAGAAGTGGTCGTAAATACTAGGACACCAGGAGTCTCAGAAAACAAACTCCCAGTAAGGAAGAATTCAAAATAAAAAGTTATAAACACCAGAAACAAATTATAGTCATCAAATATTATAATCAGGCACATAACAAGATGAGCACGATGAAGTGCAGATAATAGCCATCTACCACAACATCTCTTAACACTCAATACCTTTCTAATTTGCCCTGGAGACCATGACTCCTCTCCTTGTTTCTGTATCTGTTTACACCAAGGATAAGAAAATGTCCCCAGATTAGAAACAATATTTTACTATCATGGAGAACATATTCTTTCCAGAGAGGGAACATTTATAAAATGTGGCTATATGCTATACCCCAATCAAGTCTCAATAAATTTCAAATTCAAGTCTCAATAAATTTCAAAGGACTGAAACTACAGAATTTGTTCTCTAACCATAAGTATAAAGCAAAAAAAGATAACTGGGAAGTCCTCCTATGTTTAAAAGTTAAACACAATTCTAAATAATCCATGAAGCAGCAGGAATGATAATGGAAACTGAAATAAATTTCAATTTGAATGAAAATAAAAGTACTAGTATAGGGGGGCGCCTGGGTAGCTCACTGGGTTAAAGCCTCTGCCTTTAGCTCAGGTCATGATCCCAGGGTCCTGGGATCAAACCCCACATCAGGCTCTCTCCGCTCAGTGGGGAGCCTGCTTCCACCTCTCTCTGCCTGCCTCTCTGCCTACTTGTGTCAAATAAATAAATAAAAATCTTAAAAAATAAGTATCAAATAAATAAATAAAAATCTTTTAAAAAAAAGTATTATATATCAAAACTTAGGCTTTGGGGCGCCTGGGTGCCTCAGTGGGTTAAAGCCTCTGCCTTCAACTCAGGTCATGATCCCAGGGCCTGGGATCGAGCCCGCATTGGGCTCTCTGCGCAGCGGGGAGCCTGCTTCCCCTTCTCTCTCTCTCTGCCTGCCTCTCTGCCTGCTTGTGGTCTCTGTCAAATAAATAAATAAAATCTTAAAAAAAAAAACAAAAACTTAGGTTTTATAAATGTAGCTAAAACAGGGATTAGTGTGAAATTTATAGCTTTGAAATAAAGAGATTAATAACAAAGAACAGTTATTGAGCAAACTATATTAAGAAGTCAGAAAAACATCAAAATAAACTCAAGAAAATGGAAGGAAGGAAATAAATTGAAATTAATACAATAAAAGACAAACACATAATAAAGATAATCAATAAAGCCAGTTTCTTTGGTTTAGAGATCTAATAAAATTGATAAACCTTTGACAAAATATCAAGGAAAAAATAAGACTAAACACATATTTCCCTAAAGATATCTTGTACTTTCTCGGGGTGCCTGGGTGGCTCAGTGGGTTAAGCCTCTGCCTTCAGCTCAGGTCATGATCTCAGGGTCCTGGGATCGAGCCCCACATGGGGCTCTCTGCTCAGCAGGGAGCCTGCTTCCCCCTCTCTCTCTGCCTGCCACTCTGCCTACTTGTGATCTCTCTCTCTCTGTAAAATAAATAAATAAAATCTTTTAAAAAAGAAAAAAGATATCTTGTACTTTCTCTTCAACATTCTCCTTACATTCCAGATCATAAAAATATTTCCCTTATGTCATATTGTGAATATAATAGCTCCCCATGAGTTATGATCAGTACTCAATTACCTAAAGTAACTTAGGGCAGCTTTAGGACCTAAAATTTAAAAATTATCTGGGGGTGCCTGGGTGGCTAAGTCGATTAAATGTCTGACTCCTGATTTCGGCTCAGGTCATGGTCTCGGGGCTGTGACACCGAGCTGGGCTTTGGGCTCTGCACTGGGCATGGAGCCTGCTTAAAATTCTCTCTCCCCCTTTCTGTCTACCCCCTCTATTCCCTCCAAAATAAATAAATAAAATTATCTGATTCTTCTAAATGTCTATTTTCTTCCAGCAAGTATTATTTTCAATAAAGTTGCTATTGAACAAAACAAAACCACAAATAACCTTAAGATGTACTGTGATAAGAAATGTCTCCTCCCAGACTCCACTTGCCAAAAATAATGGGTAGTGTGAGATAACCCAAATAAGTATAGGGAAAGGGGTGGGGGAGAAGAAGGGAGTGTCAAGAAGAGATTTAGTATATTAAATACTAAACAGCCACAGAAAATTGTATTAGTTAACTCTACAAAGGTTTCAAGAATCTCCATCACCTTAGCAACTAATAATTTACTAAAATAACTATAAAACTTATGATTAACATAACTGTTATGAGTAACATAAATAACTGCAGATATACTTACAGTACCACCTACTATTCTTCCTAGTGGATACCATGCTCTTTCATCAAACCAATTTAAAAATTCATAGAACCCATGAGATGCAAGATGATGTGTTGATCTATAGTTAAACCTAGAGGAAAGAGGAAAAAAGGAAATGTTATGAAAGTCTGCACACTAGAAAGAAACAGCCCTATCTTTCTATTATAAACGTAAATAACCTTATATTTAACTCTAAGGCTACATACATATTTCTTTCATAGAAACTGACATTATTCTCCAAGGAATAGGCTTATACCACTTATATAAAACCAAAAACAAAGACCTCCCCCTCAAAAAAGCCACGCCTACAAAATTAATAATGCTCAAATTAACATTTGGCCATTGCTTAAAGTACAGGTGGTGGTACACAGTCATGCATTTGAACAAAAAAAGGTGAGGGCACACAATTCACCACATGGTCCAAGTCAATGACTCTCAAAAGATTAAGAACCACTAACAGAAGACAGTATCAAAATGAAAGGAGCACACTTGACATGATTGCCTCCAATCCTACAACCCTAAAAATTATAGGAATAAAGAATAAATTATAATAGCACTAGAACCATAAGAGAATAAAGTATAAATAAACTATAAGAGCAATGTAAAACAAGAATATGACCTTCAGGAATGAGAAATTTAGTCAATGGAAGACAAAAGACAAATGAGAAGAAATGCACAGCATTTTCAGATAAATTTCATCAAAAACAAAAATAGCACACCCACTGGAGAAAAGTAAGCAACACGAAAGCTATCCATCAAAACAAATGGAAGAATACCATAGGAAGCAGAAACAGGACTATCTGCAGAGACCAAGACAAGCCACAGCTGACTGAAAGGATGTAATAACTGTAAATATATACACACTCAACATTAGAGCACTTAAATATATTAAGCAAATGTAGCAGATCCAAAAGCAGAGACAGCAATGCAATAAATATTGGGGGACTTCGATATCTACTTTCAATACTGGATAGAACATAAAGAGAGATAAGGCAATACTGGACTTGAACCACACTTCAAACCAAATGGATCCAGCAGATTAATACAGAACATTACATCTGACAGTGGCAGAACACATATTATTCTTAGGCATGCACAGAATTTTCTCCAGAATATGTTAGTTCACAAATATGTTAGGTCACAAAACAAGTCTTAACAAATATAAGATGACTGAAATTATATCAAGTATCTTTTCCAGCCACCATAGTAACACTCTAGAAATAAAAAAAAAAAAAAGTGGAAAATTCACGTATGTGTGGAAATTGAAAATATTGTCCTGAACAATCAACAGGTCAAAGGAGAAATAAAAGGGACAATAAAAAATGTCTTGAGATAAACACAATAAGATTGCAACATAGCAAAACTTACAGAATGCATGAAAAGCAGATTTAAGAGGAAAGTTTAGAGTAATAAACATCTACATTAATAAAAAAACAGATCTCAAATAACCTAATTTTATACCTCAAGGAACTAGAAAAAGAATAAACTATGCCCAAAGTTAGCAGAAGAAAGGAAATAAAAAGATCAGAGCAATGATAAATGAAATAAAATCTAGAAACACAAAAGAAAGGTCAACCAAACTAAGAACTGGTGTTTTTGAAAAGATAGGCAAAACTGACAAACCTTTGGCTAGACTAAAAGAGAGAAGATTCAGATAAATACAATCAGAAATGAAAGGTGAGATATTATAACTGATACCACAAAAATACAAAGGATCATTAGAGACTACTATGAACAATTATATACCAACAAAGCGGACAACCTAGAAGAAATGAATAATTAAAAACATATAGCCTACATCAAGACTGAACCAGAAGAAATAAAAAATCTAAACAGACCAATAACAAGGAGACTGAATCAGTAATCAGAAGCATCCCCCAAAGAAAATCCCAACAAGATGGCTTTAATGGCAAATTCTACCAAACATTCAAAGAATAACTAATGCTAATCCTTCTCAAACTCTTCCAAAAAATCAGAGACAACACTTCCAAACTCATTTCCTGAGACCAGATCTGTCCTAACAAAGCCAGATGAGGGCACGACAGGATACAAGATTACAGGCCAATGTCCCTGATGAACATACATGTAAAAATCAAGAAAATACTAGCAAACCGAATTCAATAGCACATTCTTCAATACATCATGATCATACAGCATCATCAACAGGTGATCAACAGGTGATCCTTGGCAGTCAAGAATGGTTCAATGTATGGCAATCAATGTGATAGACCATATTAACAAAAATGAAGGAAAAAAAATCACATGATCATTTCAATAAATGCAGAAAAGGCATTTGGCAAAATTCAACCTCCTTTCACAACAAAAACTCTCAACAAATTGGGTGCAGAAGGAAGGTACCTTAACATAATAAAGGTCGTTATCTGACAAGTCCATAGCTAAACAACCTACTTGATGGTGAAAGTTTAAAAGATTTTCCTCTAAGATCAGGAGCAAGACAAAGGAAAGCACTCTTACACTACTATTCAACACAAAGCTAAAGTCTTAGCCAAGCAATCTGGCAAGAAAAAGAAACAAAAGGCATCCAAATTGGGAAAGAAGCAGCAAAACAGTTTGCAGAAGACACAATCTTATATGCAGAAAAACCCAGACTCCACCAAATAACTGTCAGAACTAATAAAAAGAATTCAGTAAAGATGCAGGCTAAAAAATCATCATTCAAAACTCAGTTGCATTTCTGTGCATTAACTGTGAAATATCTCAACGAGAAATTAAGGAAACAACCCCATTTACAATAGCATTAAAGTCAATATACTACTTAGGAATAAATTTAACCAAAGTGGAAGATCTGTTCACTGAAAACTATAAAATGAAAGACAAAGTAAATAGAAAGATACTCCACGTTCTTGGATTGAACCAGTATTATCGTTAAAATGTTCACAGTATCCAAAGCAATCTACAAATTTGATGCAATCCCTATAAAAATCAAAACATTTTTTACAGAAAAAAAAAATCCAAAAATGTTTATGGAACCACAAAAGACTAACTATCCAAAGCAGTCTCGATAAAGAAGGTGGTATCACAAAGATGGAGGAATCATTCTTCCTGATTTCAAACTCTATTACAAAGCAACAGTAATCAAGACAGTATGGTACTGGCATTAAAAAGAAAGAAACAAACCAAACCAGAGTAACAGGACCAAGAAATAAACCCACATACATGGAGTCAACTAATCTTTGACAAGGGTACCAAGAACAAATAATGGGGAAAGAATAGTCTCTTCAATAACGGTGTTGGGAAAACCTAGATATTGTATGTAAAAGAATAAAAGTGGACCCTTACCTTACATCACACACAAAAATTAACTCAAAATGCATTACAGACTTACAGGTAACATCTAAAACCATAAAACTCTAAAACAAACAAACAAACAAACAAAAAACAGAAAAAAAGTTCCTGAACACTGCCTTTGGCAATGATTTATTTGTGGGGGGGTGGGGGACACCAAAAACAAGCAACACAAGCAACAAAACTAAGACTGTATCCAACCAGAAAGTTTGTGCAAAGCAAAGAAAAAAAGAATATGAAAAGGCAACCTATGGAATAAAAAAAAAATTGCAAACCATATGTCTTTTTATAATTAAAAAAAAAACCATATAATGTATTATTAGCCCCAGGGGTACAGGTCTGTCATTTGCCAGGTTTACACACTTCACAGCACTAACCATAGCACATATCCTCCCCAATGTCCATAACCCCACCACTCTCTCCCTACCCCCCTCCCCTGAGCAACCCTCAGTTTGTTTTGTGAAATTAAGAGTCACTTATGTGCAAACCATATATCTAATAAGAGGTTAATTTCTAAAATATATAAGGAACCCATGCCACTCAATAACAACAAAAACCTCCTCAAATAAAAAACAAATCTGATTTAATAATGGAGCTGAACAGACATTTCTCCAAAGACATACATAGGGTCAATAGACATATGAAAAGGTGCTCGACATCACTATCTACCCGGGAAATGTAAACCAAAGCCACAATGAGATACACCTCACACCTATTAGGATGGCTATCATCAAAAAGATAAGAGGTAACAAATGTCAAGGGTTTGAGAAAAGGAAACCTTGTACAGGGATGGTGGGAATATAAATCGGGATGTCCATTATGGAAAACAGTATGGAAGCTCCTCAAAAAATTAAAATGGAACCACCAGCAACCCTATTTCTGGGTATAAATCCTGAAGAAAAAAATCAGTATCTGGAAGAGATATCTGCACTCCCATGTTTACTGCAGCGTTCTTCATAATAGCAAAGATATGGAAACAACCTAAATGTCTGTCAATGGATGAATGGGAAAAAAATGTAAATATATATAAGGGACTCTTATCTGCCACAAAGCAGAAGGAAATCTTGTCATTTGGTTTGTAACAACATCGATCAAACTGGAGGGTATTATATTACGAAAAAATAAGCCAGACAGAGAAAGAGAAATACTATATGGTATCAATTATAAGTGGACTACTAAAAAAAAAAAAAAATGTTTAACACAGTGGTTGCCAGGGGATGTGGGAATGGGACGACTGGGGAGATGATGGTCAAGAGGTTCAAACTTTCAGTCATAACATGAATAAATTCTAAGGATTTAATGTACAACTTGATGACTATAGTTAATAATACTATATTATATACTTGAAATTTGTTGAGTAGATCTTCAGGAACCTCATCTAAACAAAAGTAACGTGAGGAAATGCATGTGTTTATTAAATTGATTTCAGTAGTTATTTCACAATGTAGGTCTATCAAATCGTCATTTTATACAACTTTGTTGATTAAATTTCAATAAAGCTGGAAAAAGTATTACAAACAAAATTAATCCGGAAAGTTTTCCCATTTCTCTTAACTGGGAAAAAGAAACCGCATACACAACTCAATAAATTTCAGAATGCTAAGGATAATTAGAAGTCTCTGGATTTTTAACCCACATCTCCAGTCCTTTTCCTGATTTCTGTACAGGCAGCCTCCTTTACCCAAGATCCTCTCATTAACTCTAACTCTCCCCAGGAGTCAGTTACATCTGGGTCTCTTCAGTAATTATTACCAGCATGCCCAACAATTTACCAATCTTTCTCCCTGTCTACATCAGTTTTTTTGGTTTGGTTTGGTTTTGTCTTTCAATGTCATCAAGGCATCTCAAACTTAATATCCAACTACATTCATGATCAGACTCCTCCAAACACACACACACACACACACACACACACACACACTGCTTTCAGGGTGTTCTACCATCTAAGTTGAAGACAAAAATCTAGATGTCATCCTTGATAGTTCCTTCCCTCTCACATCCTATACACAAATCATAATCAAGTTGTCATTTTACTTCTGAAATATCTCTGAAATTTATCCACTATTACTGATACCACAAAAATACAAAGATCCTAAGAGACTACTATGAACAATTATACACCAACAAACTGGACAATCTGTCCACTCTTTCTATTCTGACACTAGCACTCTAATCCAAGCTATCATCTTAAATAGATTATAGTGGTAGTCTCCAACTCATCTCCCTAGATCCATTTTGCCTATCTCCTAAATTTCCAATCTGTACTCAGCTCAACAAAAAACATCTTTTCAAAATACAAACATGATCATATTGCAAACTTCTACTAAACTATTCAAAGGTTTCCCCTCACAAGTTAAAATTTTTTTAAGGGAAGGAATCTCTACTTCTTAACATAAAGCCACACACACTCTAGCTTTTATACAACACTACAGTCTTATTTCATACCTTGCTATCTCCCTACTTCCCATATATAGTAGCCCCTCCCTTATCTGTGAGGGGTATATTCCAAGACCCCCAGTGAATGTCTGAAACTGCAGAGAGTACAAATCCCTATATATACTACATTTTCTCAAATACATACCTATGATGATAAAGTTTAACTTATAAATTAGGCACAGTTAGAGATTAACAATAATAAAATAGAATTATAACAATGTATTATAATAAAAGTAAAATGAATGTGGTCTGTCAAAATATTTTATTGTACGGAACTCATCCTTCATATAATGATGTGAGATGATAAACTGCCTATGTGAGGAGAAGTGAAGTGAATGATGTAGGCATTGTGAAGTAGCATTAGGCTACTGTTAACTTTCTGACAGGAGGATCATCTACAGTTGACCAGTTAACTGAAACCATAGAAAGTGAAATCACAGATAAAGTGGGGGACTGCTGTACCCATCAGTTCTCCATACTCACTTTGTTCCTTCCTAGGATCTTCAGACTGTTAATTCCCTCTCCCTGGATCACTAGTATCTCCCTCTTCTTAGCTTAAATAACTCATCCTTCAAACTTCAGCACATTTCTAGGGATGCTGTTCTGAAACGGTTCAGTGTGCTTCCTAGCACTTGCCACAGATCTATTTTCACATTAGTTAACTTAATATTTACCTTACTAGATAAATACTCCCACTAGGATACCACTATGTCTCCAACATCTGGTACAGCATGTAACACACAGTAGCCTCAAAAATGTTAAAAGAATAACTGATTTCATAACTATGTTTTTCAGTGGGGGTGAGATACAATCAAGCTATCTTGATAGGTACCTAAAGCCAATTTTAAATGGTATCCCCAAATTAAAGACAAAGACAGATTTAACTATATATTTGCTGAGACCCAAGCCTGAAGGCATAATTAAAAAGTTAGAACAAATAAGAAAGCTCATTAAGATGCTATTGAAAACCTAGTCAAGATACTTAAAAATAAACATAAACATAAGTAGAATGTGTTTAGTCCCATTTTATCCCCAGGATCAAGTTACTCCTGGTATGCAAGATTCCCAGAACTCCCTTATGGATTCTTACATACACATTCTCTTTGATATTCAGTTAACTTCCTCCTGCCTGAATTGTCATTTGTTTTTCTAACCATTTTCTGACTCAATTTCCAACCCATCACTACGAATGTTCTTCTGCATGCCCTTGTGGCTTTCATCTCTTACCTCTTGGAAGTGAAACAACAGGACTATAAAAGGCAGTACACTCATTTCACAGGGCACATTCAATGTTAGTCACTATTTTTTTAGACCCATAATAAAGTACCCCATTCTCATCCTTCCCCCTACACAGCACACCACTTAACTAATCTAAGCCCTGTGTGACAGCTAAATTAACTATGACTACAGGAATAAATAAATAAAAAGGGGACACTCTACCCGAGAGTTCTTGCTGCTGAGTAATATTACCAACACAGGATTACCAAACTTAAATATTGCCAATAATGGTAACAATGTTTGACATTTCCATGATAACTCCTGAGGTTCAATACTTTTCATATATTTACTGGCCATTAAAATATCCTCTTGGGTAAAGTGTGTGTTGAAATACTTTGCACATTTTTTTCCTAGGTGATTTGGATAAATTTTTCATAAACTGTAATCTTTCATTCTGTGGCTTCTCTTTTCACTTGCAATGGTATTTAAAAGAGCAGAAATTCCTGACATAAACCTAATTTACCAACTTTCTGCTATAGGGTTAGTGATTTCCTCCTGGTTAAAAATAAAGTCTTTTCCTACCCCAGAGTCATAAGGATACTGTTTTATTTTATGTCAACTTACAGTTTCAACTTACTTATTTAATATACCTGCAACAGGTTATTTTACATGGTGTGATATAGGGATTCAATTTTATTTTTATTTTCTCCTTATAAAGAATCATTCCACCATCATTTATTAAAACAACTACCTTGGGGAGCCTGGGTAACTCAGTGGGTTAAAGCCTCTACCTTCCGCTTCGGCTCAGGTCATGATCCCAGTATCCTGGGATGGAGGCCCCGTGCATCGGGCTCTCTGCTCAGCAGGAAGGCTGCTTCCCTTCCTCTCTCTGCCTGCCTCTCTGCCTACTTGTGGTCTCTGTCAAATAAATGAATAAAATCTTTAAAAAACAAAAACTATCTTTTCTCCATTGCTCTACAATTCCACCCCCATAGTATATTAAAGGTTCATAATGTGCAGATCTGTTTCTAGACTCTACACCGTTAAAGTGGTCTTTATGTCTATCCTTACATCAATAATATGTAACCTTCATTACTGAAGCTTTAAATTGTTATCTTGATACCTGGTAGAACATTTTTTTAACTGTGGTTTATTTTGTCCTTTTGCATTTCTATATAAATTTTAAAATAAGCCTGTCAATTCCACCAAAAAAAAAAAAAAAAGTGAGGTTTTGGGCTGAAAGTTCATTAACTCTACACAGCAGGTTGGGGAGAATTAATATCTTTACAAAACTGACTCATCAAACCTATAGTTTATCTCATTTAAATCTTCTTTAATGTCTCTCCAGAAAATGTACAACTTAACCTTAGAGGTCTTGTACATCTTTGCTTAGATTTATTCCTATCTTTAATGGTATCTTCACTTAATTTTTAAAAATTCTGTTTGACACTGACAGGAAATCTCTTGATATTTTTACATTGATTTTATAACCAGAAACCTTGGAAATGCTTATTAATTCTAATAATTTATCACTAGATTCCTTCAGACTCTAAATTTGAAAATCAATAAACTTCCCTGTGACAGTTAAAGAGATGTGTCAAAGACTACTTGGCAAACTTCAGGTTTTGAAAGCCCTGTTGTAAGAAGTAATAGTTTGTTCCCATTTTGTTCCATCCAATTTATTAGCCCTTACAACTGACAATCTTTTCAGTTAGCAGAAAAATAGAATTTTAATTTCATTCAAAGTAAACAAAGTTAATTGAAATAGTTAAGACATACAGTATGAAATTCCAAAATGGAATAAGCTACTGCACTTCAAACTTCTGTGTTGTTTGAAATTGTCCATGATATTGTGTGTATATACATGTAGTTTACATATACACACAGATATATATTTAATTGTAATAAAATTACAGACAGACACATTATTTACATAATTATACACACAAGGAATACAACACATATATATGTATTTAAAAAAAACACAGGTATGTGGCTTCCAGAAGCAAGTTCTTTATTCCTATTTTCTTACTTTTCATTGTTTCCTATGGATATAGGGAAAGGCAATAATAAAATACAGTCTCTGAATACATAATATACACAATACATATATATGTAAACTTTGTTATGGAAAGTATCACACACACAATCTCATATATCCAAATTATAGTTCTCCCCAAGTAAAACTAGGTAAACAGACTGAAAAATGATGTATTAAAGGTTAGAAATCACCAAAATAAAATGGAAATAAAAGAAACACAAGTGGTAAAATAACATCTATCTTAAAATAGTCTCAGAACACTATCAGATTTTACATGTATCCCTTCCTTTATTTATATTGTCAAGTAACTTTCAGTATTTTAACTTCAATAAAATAGTTTTAAAACAAGTATGACAAAAATGGTAACTATTAGGTACAGATGGTAGCTACATGAGGTTCACTATGGTTTTACTTTTAGGTTTATGCAACATTTTCATGAGTTCTTGCAAAAATAATAAATGCCTCTCCCAAGTTTTCTCAACCCAATCTCTAGAGCCAATTTTCAATTCCAATAATGTATGGAAACATGACTTTATTAAGACAGACAAAATAATTTTCATCTGGATATTTTTACTTTCTGAAAGGAGCATATCGATAATTCTACTAGTTCCCAGTAACAAGCAAACTGATGGTTTAAAGATGTAAGAAAAGGGGAGCCTGGGTGGCTCAGTGGGTTAAGACTCTGCCTCCCACTCAGGTCATGATCCTGGGATTGAGCCTGGAGCCCTGCATGGGGCTCTCTCTGCTCAGCGGGGAGCCTGCTTCTCCCTCTACCTCTGCTGTTCAGCCTGTGATCTCTGTGTCAAATAAATAAAAATCTTAAAAAAAATGTAAGAAAAAAGTGGGGATGAAAGAGTATAATGTGATTTTTAAATGTGATAAAGAGCAATAGCCATATTACAAATTAAAAGACGTCTTTAGCAAATCCACTTTTACCCAAAAACTAAGATATGTTAATTTTGTTTTCTTCTGCAATGTATATTTAGGTAAGACCTAAGTGTCCTTTGGCTATTCAAAGGCGCTGCATTTTATAACTGCCTTTCCCTGTATCTCTAGGAAACAATGAAAAGAAAATAGGAATAAAAAGAACTTACTTCTGGAAGCCAGGCCCCTGTTTAATTTTTTAAATCCTTGCAAATCCCAGTGTTACTTCTTCATCACAAAAAAACCCTTCAGAAGTTAAGAAAAGTTTATGTACTTGATTTAGGGAGAAGAGACTACCTCCTAAAGTAGTAACATGAGATTAAGAGATGGAATCTTATTCATGAAGAAAAGGTGGTATTTCTTGGGTTCTAGTAGATATTAGTACAATGCTGTATTCAAAACATTACAGCTTAAAAAGAATTTTACAAGCTGGTTTAAGGTTTATCCAGCATACACTGTATTGTTTCATTATGAAAACAAACACTAAATTCCATCCCATTTGTAAACTAGTACCAAAAACCTTTATGAAGAAAAAGACACTGCCTCTGGATTTTCCTTCTATAAATTTTGTTGATGTACCCACTTGTACATTGGACTTTGGATTTATTTCATCTAAGTAAAATATCTAATGTACACTCAAAACAAAACAAAATCTCCTGATTATGAAGCAAAATACAATACACTCTTAATATTAAAGTTTTAAAAAAAAGTATGCCTCAGTCCTAAAATTAACCTATAGCTTTTCTACCTTTGAGAAGAAACCTTTTTTGGGGGGGGGGGTGGAGGAGGAGGGGAAGAAGAAGAAGAAATAACAGAAATCTCTGAGGTGGGCAAGGGTTTTGTATGTTTAATTAACATTTCCAATTCTCTACAAAAATATGGCAGTGTATCCTAAAAAAATACTAACATAACTGGAAAATGCCTAAGAATAAATTAAGGAGAAGAACAGTATATTGTTATCCTTAATGTTATGACCGAACTCAAGGCACCTAATACTTACCCACTGTCACTAGCTTTTGAAACATATGTGTAGAATTTGAACTGGAAAAGTTAAGAAAAATAAAAGCTCCTCTTAAGGAGGAAGTAAAAGACAAAGTTCTAGCCCAAAGATAGGCACTAAAGGCAGCACTGAAAGTAAAACGCAAGTTTTCCAAGGGCCAGTTCTGCCATTCTTTTCCCTAAACCATGTTCCTTTTCTAAAACTATCTACCAAATAAATGCATACAAATAATTAAATCTTTAACTAAAGTTTGCTATTTGACATTTCTGGGGAAGGGCGGTGAGGGCAAGCGATGTTGCTCTTTCATAACACTCACATTAAAATGATGGTCTCCAATAAATGCCTGCTATAATAATTCCTACCTTTTTCCTACAGATACAAGACTGATACAGTTTTAGGAAACACAGTGAAACTGTCAGAAATCTAGAAACCAGGATTATAAAATAGATTCAAACTACAAGTTACCAGTCTAAATACAGAGGCGATGAGAGACAAAGATGATCCACCTCCCAAAAGTGTTCAGTCCACAAATCTAATTTTCTTAAGACAACACAAGTCTAGTTTAGCTCAGCCTTTACAAATAAAATCTAAGAAACAGAAGAATCAATCAGAAACAGAAAGGAGGAAAGAAAGGAGAGGAAAGCGGCTTTGATCAGTGACAGTGCTAAAGAACAACAAATCCAAGTAGCAAATGAGGGAGGTAAAGGAGGGAGACAGGGCAAAAGGAGAGTGAGGTGGTGGAGTACTGTACCAAGTATTATCACATCTCAACACGGTCCCCTGAAGACAGAAGCCTCAAATCACCCTAGCGGTGATTTTTTTTTTTTTTAATTTGCTTGGAGATAAGAAACCAGATTAACTAAAGTTCCTATCAAAAATAAGGATACATGGACTCCCAAGTGAGGGCTCAGGGCTGTCCTCTATGGATAGATAACACATCTCAATTTGATACCATGTGTTTCAAAACCTCCCCCAAACTCCTGCCTAGAACAGCATGTGCCTCGAAAGGTGGCTACTCTATACTGGGCATTAGTATGGTTTTCATTTTTGAAAGACGAATTTTTCTTTTCCTTCCTTCCTTTCTTTCCTTCTTTTTTTTTTTTTTTTAAATTCTTGAGCAACAATATGCACCAGGTTTCTGCTAGGCACTAGGAATGGAGCACTAAAAAGGACAGGCAAAGTCACAGCTCTCCTGGAGTTTAAGCGCAACAAACACAAACCAGGTAATTATAGATTGAACAAGAGCTTTGGAAGAAACTACAGGAATGAAATAAAAGAGTAAAACAGGAAGAAGAGAAAGAGGAAGGAAGGAGTGGAGACTTTTTTAAGCAAGGTGTAAGTGGAGTCATATGGTATTTGTGAGACTGTTAAGGATGGGAATAACTGGACATTTCAAAAGGGGAAAAAATTAAAAAGAAACACACCCAAACACACACACAAAGTCTAGATAAAGAAAAGAAAATCATAGCCAGAAAACGTTATTAAGTACTGTTTGGCTGATAATAACCATCATCATCATCTTATCACCATCATACACAATCTATAAAATGCTTTCATCAAACTCTTCAACAAATATCACTCTCACAAAGGAGATACAAAGCAAGTGGTCCCTATCTCTGCCTCAAATTTCCCTCCTTTGCACCTTTCTTATGCTTCATATGCGTGGTTTAATTGATTTAACCACTATGTGTCTCCAGATAACCATACTCTTCTCAGAATGCTGTAATTTTTCTTTAAAAATATTTTATTATTTACTTAAGAAAGAAAGGGCGTGCAAACAAGCAGGGGGAAGAGCAGAGGTGGAGGGAGTGGGAGCGGTAAAGAATCTCAAGCTAAGTCCAGGATCATCACAGAGCCCAACTCAGGGCTTGATCCCAGGACCCAAAAACATGGCCTGAGCCAAAACCAAGGGTCAGATGCTTAACCGACTGAGCCACCTATGCGCCCTAGTATGCAATAATTTCTAATCTTTACTTCCTCCAAAATCTATCTCTCATCTTAAAAAGTTATATGTAAGCACGGGCACACATAATTTTCTAAAAGACTTGCAATCCCTTCTTCCTCTTCCACTATCAACACAGGCACATTTTCCCCAATTCCTCCTCCCTTATAGACAAGCTTGCCACATAAACGTTAAACAACTACTCTGGGATAATGTCTACTGATAACATGAAAATAATGTCTGCATATGCAATGTATCAAAAACAAATGAGAAAGGACAGGAAAGTAATTTTTCTCACACAGTTTTCTCCTTTGTGGCTTTAAAACTGTTTACAAGATATAAAACAGAGAACTAAGAATTCCTATTTGACCTAAACAGGCTGTTTCACTTTTATAATACACATGGATCAAAAAGTTATTGGGTAGAAAGCGAAGTCTCAGTTCTCATGAGAAGAAAGAATGCAAGACAGACACACAATAAGTTAGTTCTATTGTTTCTATTGCCCATTACTGCAACATCTCCCAAGAGGTAGACAGCTTCCATTATTATCACCATCCAACAATATTTTGAACTGAACAGACTACTTACGAGATTTAAAGTTTAAAGAAGTTGTTTTGAATTTCCTCCTCTTTCCCGTTATCAAGTATTTTCTAATTCCACAGGAATTTCAAATATGGTTGTTTCTCATTCTTTATTGAATTTTAAAATCCCATTTTACTCTTTACATCATTTTTCATTAAATCTTTAAACAATCTTGTTTTACTAACAAGTCAGAAAATTATTCATATGCCCACTTCAGAAATGAAGTCTATAAAACAGCTTATCTATGATAAGTCATTCTCCCTCCTTCTGAAGGAAAAATAGCACCAAAATTTTGTAGAGGTGGCTAATTTGAAGCTCCTTGTGGCTTTCACTCTTACTGTAATATATTACTTTAATAATCTATCTAAAAACACAATCTCCACCCTAAGTGAAGCAATAGAAATTCACCTTCTCTATTACATATGTCCAATACTTAACTATTTCAATTTGGCTCTTTCCTTCCTAGCAGCAGTCTAGGTCTTCCCTAAGAGAAAAATACTTTTCCTATTTCTTCAGCTATTGCAGCAAAAACTGCAGTACAAAAACACAAAAAGAAAAAGCACTGTCTTTTATTTATTTATTTATTTATTTTTTTTTTTTTTAAAGATTTTTTATTTATTTATTTGACAGACAGAGATCACAAGTAGATGGAGAGGCAGGCAGAGAGAGAGAGAGAGGGAAGCAGGCTCCCTGCTGAGCAGAGAGCCCGATGCGGGACTCGATCCCAGGACCCTGAGATCATGACCTGAGCCGAAGGCAGCAGCTCAACCCACTGAGCCACCCAGGCGCCCTATTTATTTATTTTTAAGGATGTTATTTATTTGACAGATCACAAGTAGGCAGAGAAGCAGGCAGAGAGAGAGGGGGAAGCAGGCTCCCTGCTGAGCAGAGCGTCCGATGTGGGGCTCGATCCCAGGACCCTGGGATCATGACCTGAGCCAAAGACAGAGGCTTTAACCCACTGAGCCACTCAGGTGCCCCACCAGCACTGTCTTTTTAAAGAAGGTACTGTTTTTACAGAAAAGGCCTATTTTACTAACTTTAGAATTCTACATTATTTCCTAAAGAACGTTATTTAACCACGATCAGCTTTATTAAAATGAGAAAATCTTTGCTGACTATATAAAAGGTTGGCTCTGTCCTAAGGAAGACCATCTGAATACCAAAATTTCAAATGAAACAAAATTCACCAAAGCACTGCAAGATGTATATTGTAATTTCCATCCCTGAAGCTGACCTCTGTTCTTTTTTCTCTTCTCATTTAATACTTACTTTTCTGCTCTATCTCATGCTTTAGAATAATTTTTTTACTTGCCCTCATAAATATCTTAAGAGATATATTAATCAGTAGCAAAGATAAATTTGCTATGTTTGATCTTTATAGATTATGATCCAGTAAACAAACTTCTGAAATTGTCAGAAAGAATCATGGAGTTTCCTCAGTAACATATTTTTCACTTGTTCTCTTTAGAGAAAACACAGTATTTCTACACTAACACTGTGAATTGTGCCTTCATTCGGAACCCTGGATTTTCACATACCAGGGCAACAACATATAGAACAGGTGAGTGATATGCTTTCCTCTTATAAATGGGTGATGGATGACTACAATGATATGGGGGGGGGGGGAAATCAGCATGATGCCTAAACTTCAGTTTTAAAGTATATAAAGAGCTAAGAGTCTGAAATTCATTCTCTTACAAGTGTCACATGCCCTTAAATCCCTTGGATGAAAAAAACTGAGTTCCAGAGACAGATTTTCTTAGTCATGATGCTCCAAATTGCTCCAAATGCTCAATGTCAAAGCTTGGTCTTCACTGTTCTCTTTCCACTATTACCTCTCCTCTTTCCTTCGTCCATTTCCTGAACTTTGACTACAATGTATGGTAAGTACACAATTCCTTTTTCTAAGTTCTAAATCTATATATGGAACCACCTACTTGAGTAACAACTATGTAGACGTCTCCACAGATAGGATATTCAACATACCTAAATTGAACTCATCATTTACTCTGCCCTCTACTATTAAAGTAGCTCTTGGGGTGCCTAAGTGGCTCAGTTGGTTGAATAGCGAACTCTTGATTTTGGCTGATGTCATGATCTCAGGGTAGTGAGATAGAGCCCTGCAGGGCTCTGAGCTGGGTGTGGAGCCTGCTTAAGATTCTCTCTCTCTCATTCTCTACCTCCCCTACTCTAAAAACATTAATTTTTTTAAAAGATGCTTTCTATCTTAGTTAAAATGTTACCATTATCACTGGTATCTATATGGGAATCATAAAATCCTCACTCCCTATACCCAGCTCTTAAATTCCCCTCATTAAAACTCTCTTCATATTTTATCTAGACTACTTCATTTTTCTTCTTACAGACTTCCTAGCTTCTGGTATTTCCTTCTGACTTTAGAATCCATCCCCCACACAATAGAAAAATTTCTAAAATGATTATACCGATCCTTCAACTGTTTCCCAAAATCTACAGGATAAAGTCCTAATGTTTTTAAGACTCCCTTCCCTATCCTTATCCTGAAATGGCTCCTCCCTACTTCTTTCTCACCTTATATACCTCAACTTCAGGTTTTTCACTAAATAAATACTATTGATGATTTTCATGCTTCCGTATCTGTGCACAAGCTGTTGTTACCTGAAGAGCAAATCCTCCTTTAGTATCCTTCCACACCTATCTTTCAAGACCTAACTCAAGACACCACTTTCTAAGCTTTAACTATCCTTTTCAGATTAAGAACTGGCACTTCCCCCTTTAAACCTTGATCTTGCACTTTTCATTTTACCTTTTTCAAAGCAACACACTAAATAGCATTAATTTACTATTAGTAGGTCCCAACCTAAGTAAATAATAACAACAAACAGTGAATATTTAATAAGTAATTATGAATTATACACTGCTCTAAATACCTTCATTTGTTTAATTTAATCTTCATGACAACTTATTGATATAGGTATTACTGTCATTCCCAATTCACAGATGAGAAGACAAATGAAGAGGTTAAGTAACTTGCTCAAGGTCATTCAACTAATGAATAGCAAAGCTATTCACTTGATTTGATCTCTAGGCAAAGATAAATTAATTACTCTTCTTACCCCTAGCACCAAGCACAGTACCTCACATGTAATAAGTTCAACAGATGTTGTTAAACTGCCTCTGAACATTTTACATATGATCCAATTTTAAAACATTTTCTGCAAATGTCCTGAGTTAAGTGAGTTAGTGCTAATATGAGGTTATGAGTTGTATAAAATATTTTAACTCCCACTCTAAGGTAAATTATTCTTTCTATAAAAATATACTATTCAGGTAGAAGGTAATAAAAATAGTGTAATTGATTAAATTTTCATGTGTGAACACTCCATATACTGGAGTCAATGCATTTGGGTCCCTTTTTATGTTCTGGCCTCTAAAGCCTTTCATCACTCGTAAAACTATTCAGTATTGTATGCAGAAATGAAAAACCTCTGCTGCAACAAAAAGAATTTCTGTTCCACTACTTCTTCTTTTTTTTTTTTTTTTTAAGTTCTGATGAAGAATTTGACTTCCATAATTACCAATCTCAGCACTTGATCTGGCCCTATCCTAACACTATCCATACCATGTTTCTCACTATATCCTAGCAATGGGGGCCTTATTTTGCCCCTTCAACGTGCCAAGGTGTTCCTGCTTGGAGGGATGCTCTTAATTCAGATCCTCACAGGGATAGCCAACTCCTTGTCATTTTGATCTTAGCTTAAATATCACCTCAAAAAGGCCTCTTCACTTCCATATCTACAGTGGTAGTCATAAAGCCACATTCCAGACACTAGCTACCATATTATTTTTTTTCATAGCCTTTATCACAACTGAAATTATCTAGATCTTTGTTTCCATGATTACTTGCCAGAAAATAAGTTCCACTACAACAGAGACCCCTATATATATTCCTAATCCTTGGTACTGTGCCTGGTAGTTATCACACAATAAATATTTATTAAAATGAGTTAAATGTTGAATGTACCACTAGTACTAAAAGCTTTTGCAATCAAAGCCTATAAATTTTTTTTTAATCCTAAGATCTGTAAGACATCTTAATTTATCCTCTTCTTATTCCACAAAAATAAGTAATAAATGTAACAAGAAAGATAAAGGACAAGAGAAGTGTAGATATAAAAATTCAAGACTACATAAAACACACAAAAATGTAGGTCATAAGGGCCTATGAGTTTAAAAACTAAATCTAACTTCATTTCCCAGGAATCAAAGCCAAATAGGAGGGAGCACCAGGCTGGCTCAGTCGGTAGATCATGTGACTCTTCATCTCAGGGTCATGAGTTCAAGCTCCAAGTTGGATGTAGAGCTTACTTTAAAAAAAAAAAAAAAAAAAAAATCCATGCTCTTTAGCTACAATACTAAAATCTATTTGTTAAAATAAAATAGAATACAGATATCAAAATGCAGCAACTCTAACATGAATTTTCTGAATTTTTGCAATTATGCTATTTTATCTTTTTACAGGTTTTTATAGCTAGGTACCACCTCAAGGATAAAAGCAACAAGATTAGAAATAGGAGTCAGGACAGAATAAGTTATCAGGTGACAGATAAGATATGTATGCAGTCACACTGTCTCAGATTTTGAGATTTCTAAAAATCTTGCCAAGTATACATTTTCCCCACAAAACTGGTATAATAAGTAAGAACGGGCATTTCTGACCAGAGATTCCATATAAAAAAAAAAAAATCAGGTTTACTAAAGGAAGTATTTCTTTTTCATTATTCTCATACTCCTATCTGGGATGGTTTGGAACACAGAAGCACAGAGGGCAGTTATTATGATTTAGTTCTACAACCAAAAAGGTCATAAAAACAGTCAAAACAACAATGAAGACACGAAGAGAACCAACAGAGACATCAAATATATTTTCACAGTGTTCAGTACAGGTAAACACTCAACATGAAAGAATTAGTTGTCGACCTTAAGAGTTGGTTGTTTCTGAAAAGTTGGCAAAAGCAGGGACTGGCAATGAAAAAAGCCTCAAAAAACAAAACACAAACAACAACAACAAAACCCTCAGAGATTGAGATAGGTTTTTAATTTTTCTGGGTGAGAGTCTGAGAATCTGATGAAAATATGGATTCTCTGACCAGAAGAATGTGCATAAAACTTGTGCAGAATTTAAACTTAATTTTAGAAGATCCCCAACACATTAAGTCATATTAGAAAGGCATTTCTTTCCAGCACTGAAAAACTGCTGTGAGTTACAGCAGTTCAATAGTTTGGAAAATAGTTCAATAGTTTGGAAAAGTGGTGATCCAGTGAAGTAGTTTTGGGAAATCAAGACTATACTTATTTTTCAGCCATTAAATCATTTAAAACAATATTATTTTAATAAGGGAAAAAAATAATACCACCACCAGAAAGGATAACACTAGTTAGACAAAGTGCTATGTAATTGTCTGGTTCTCTTTCAAACTACTCTGGTACCTAAGGCTTTCTGTACTAGAAGTAAAATAATAGGTTATCTTTTTTTGCCCAATCTCAAAAAATTAAGGAGAGATGACAAAAAGAGATTCAGGAGAAAACAGGATTAATATTTAGTTTTCATTTGTTTTAGAGGAATAAAAAAATGTCACATTTATAAAAAAAAAGATTGGATTTTTAAATTTTGGTATATAAATACAGCACTGTGATATCTCAAACTGTGGTTGGCAAAGCTGTAATTGGAGCAAGATTACCAACACTTAAACAGATGTCTTTTGTGCATCCTAGAGCAGAAAAAGCTAGGAGCTACATAAAGAACACCGGATATAAGATTCTGTAATATGCAAATATTTTTCTTGAAAATGCAACCATAAAGTTTAGATACCAACTTATGAAGAAATTAGAGTTCACAAATAACTTTTTCCTCAGAGTCGATAAGCCTGGGCATTATGCATACAAGTTCACAATTCTAAGAAGCAAGGCAAATTTGGTCTGTGACCTTATAAAGCTGACAATCTTTGATAATCTGACAGGAGGGACAGGTAATAAATGCAATCAAGCAGAGAAAGGAAAGAAGGGATACAAAAGGACATCTAAGACTTTTCCAAAGAATAATTTATATTAAGCATTAAAATATACTGATCTTGGGGCGCCTGGGTGGCTCAGTGGGTTAAAGCCTCTGCCTTCGGCTCAGGTCATGATCCCAGGGTCCTGGGATCGAGCCCCACATCGGGCTCTCTGCTCTGCAGGGAGCCTGCTTTCCTTCCTCTCTCTCTGCTTCCCTCTCTGCCTACTTGTGATCTCTGTCAAATAAATAAAATACAATCTTTTTTATATATATATATATATATGTGTGTGTGTATATATATATATATATCTGTATATATATATATATATATGTATATATATACACTGATCTTACATGTTTGATTCAGTGAGTTTTGACAATTTTATATATACCATCTATCATAACTATCACCCAAAACTATCACCCAGAAAGTTCCCATGTGAACCTTTTCTGTCACTTCTCCCTCCCAAACACTTTGAATTCTTTCACCATAGATTCATTTTGTTCTTAGATTTCATATAAATATAGCATAGGGGTGCCTGCGTGGCTCAGTCAGTTGAGTGGCTCTTGGTTCTGCTCAGGTCATCATCTCAGGGTCATGAGATCCAGACCCACATCGAGCTCTGTGCTTTTTGCTCAGTGGGGAGACTGCCTGAGATTCTCTCCTTCTCCCTACCCCCACCCCGCACTGCTCACGTGCTCTCTCAAAAAAAACAACAACCTTAAAATAAATTAATAAATATAGATCTTAGATTCTACTTTCAATAAGTGTTTTTTTTTCCCATTCAACGTATTTTTGAGATTCATCATGTAGCAGCAGTTTGTTCTTTTTATTACTGAGTAGTATTACATTTCATGAATACAATAAATTCTGTCTTAAGGACATATGTTTTTATTTCTTTGGATAAATATTTAGCAATTCCACTTTCTTTGAATAAATATTTAGCATTCCACTCAATAACTACTCTTAGGTTATAGAATACACATATATTTAAAAATATTAAACAGTTCTCCAAAGTAGGTGTACCATTAATACTTAATACCTCAACCAGTAATGCATACTTCCTATCAAGGTTTTTTCTTGTTTTTTTTTTTTCTTTTTTTTAATGGGCCTACATGCACTGTGCTAAGTATTGGAGAAACAGAACACACATGTCCTCACAAAGCTCCCTCATGGAACTTAACTGACATCTATCTTAAATCTGGATGGATTATTGAGCAAAAAGGCAGAAAAGAACAGAAGTGTTTTAGAAAGAAGAAAGAGCATGTCAAGGCCTGAAAAAATGCACATAAGTTATCTTCATAATACTAACAGGAAATAAAACTAGATCAAGTTTTGTGATGTCAAGATTATGCTAAAAAATGAGAAAACCACCTAGGAAGAGTAAGTTGTAAAAAGACCAGTTAAGTCCTAAAGAGGTATTTATGTTTATTAGATGCTCTTATGGCATCATAGGTCTTCAGAATATTTATTATTCTTAAGGGTTTCAAGTCTATCTCTCCCTCAGAGTAGAATCATGTCTATTTGGGCTCATACCATTGTACCTACAACACCCTGGCAAATAGGTAACATTCAGGGATGTGAAAGGTTTATCAAAGGTATCTATATTAATTTTCTTTAAAAATTTTCTTTTTTTCATGTATCAAGGAGTTAACAGTGTTGGGTTCTCATCTGGAGACTCATTCATGGAATGAACTGACTTCCAAGCTCACTTAGGTTGCTGGCAGAACATCTTCTTGAGGCTATGGGACCAAGGGCCCTGGTTTCTTGCTGGCTGTTGGCTGGAGCCTCTTAAGAGGCTTCCTGCAATTCCTTGTACAGGGACCCCTCCAACAAGGCTGCTTACTTCATAGGCTAGCAAGGAGTCTCTGGTACAAGTCAACTAGCAACACAGTCTTACATAACATAATCATGGAAGCTACATTCCCACCACCCTAGACATTGCCCATCACTCTACTTTTCAAAGGCTATCAGCAGGCTACTTCGAAAATAATACATTCTGTGAAAAGATTCATATAGTCAATTATGACTCAAACAAACAAGTCTGTTTGCGAAGTGTAGTATTAACATTTTACAAAATTGGCCAAGTTAACATACATTCACCTAATAAGGGAGAAGGCAACTAGTTCCACCAACAGAAATGACCAACTATGGATGCCTATGTAAGTGTAAGAGAATCAAGAAAGGACAGAATTCCACAAAGAAAAAATAAAAATAGAAATAAAAAGCGAAGTATTAGAACACCAGTGATTATATCTAGTATTAAAGGTTTTCTGTTCCTTCTCCTTTACCCTGTCACTAGGTACACTCTCAGGCTACAAAAGTACCAGATTTACCTAAATCCCACTAGTTGAGAGACTTCATATATACCCCAAATTCAGCACTATTGGGAATAGAGAACAACAAAGGTAAAGTACAAAGCAGCTAAGGCCGGGGCATCTGGGTGGCTCAGTGGGTTAAAGCCCCTGCCTTCAGCTCAGGTCTTGATCTCAGGGTCCTGGGATTGAGCCCCACATCGGGCTCTCTGCTCAGCGGAGAGCCTGGTCCTCCTCTCTCTCCGCTTGCCTCTCTGCCTACCTGTGATCTCTATCAAATAAATAAATAAATCTTAAAAAAAAAAAAAAAAAAGGCAGCTAAGGCCACCAGCTCAAGTTGGCATTTCAATCTACCATTTATTATTCCTGCCATCTAGTGGCAGGATCAAAAACAAAAGCATACCAGACTGACAGGCAGGTACACCTGGGAGGAAAAAAACACCAGTTTATTAGAACTACTATAACAAACAATCTAAACTCAGTCCTACCACATCTACATATAAATACCATCTAGGTAACACATTAAACACATTGCTAATTTTATTACTTAAACAACGGAAACTCATGCAAGGATATATTCAAGCCTAGTAGGGTAAGAGATTCATCAATGTTTAATTAACTAGAGCAAAACAAGAAAATTTAAAAGAACTACTAATGATACAGAATAAAGTCTTTTTTTTTTTTTTTTTACTCTTTTACTTTTACTAGGTCAATTCTGAAGTTTGTAAAGACCTATGAATACACAGATTGACCACTACCACGACACCAGATCACCTACTCATTTATATACAAGCAGTTCCAACTGGGTTTGTTTTTTTTTTTTTTTAATCAGAGAGAGATCACAAGCAGGCAGAGATGCAAGCAGAGAGAGAGGGGGAAGCAGGCTCCCTGCTGAGCGGAGAGCCCCATGTGGGGCTCGATCCCAGGACCCCGAGATCATGACCTGAGCTGAAGGCAGGGGCTTTAACCCACTGAGCCACCCAGGAGCCCCCAGTTCCAACTGGGTCTTAAGACTACTCACACTAACCTCTCTGTTCTTAAAACTGATGGATAAGTCATAATGATTCAAGATCTCTTCAAAGCAGAGTTCATGCTGTATTTATCAGATGGACAAACTACCTATTTTTTCTATTTGAGCAATATATGGTAAAAACAAAACAAAACAAAACAAAACCAATGGCTGGGACACCTGGGTAGCTCAGTCCATTAAGCATCTGCTTTTGGCTCAGGTCATGATTCCAGGGTCCTGAGATCCAGTCCCACATTGGGCTCCTTGCTCAGCAGGGAGACTGCCTCTTCCTCTGCCTGCTGCATCCCCTGCCTGTGCTCAGTCTCTGACAATAAATGAAATCTTAAAAAAAAAAAAGTTTGTTCCAAAGCGGATACTGTCCTGCAGACTTTTTTGAGCTTCTCTCTGTACCTTCCCACTTAAGATGAGATGCATTACAAATAAAGATAATCGAACTCCTAAGAACAGAGTAAAACTTCTCCCAAACACATTATTAATTGAAAACAAGATTGGGGGTGGTGCCTGGGTGGCTCAGTGGGTTAAGCCTCTGCCTTCGGCTCAGGTCATGATCTCAGGGTTCTGGGATTGAGCCCCGAATCAGGCTTCTTGCTCCACGGGAAGCCTTCTCCCTCTCTCACTCCCCTGCTCGTGTTCCCTCTCTCGCTGTGTATCTGTCAAATAAATAAAATCTTAAAAAACAAAAAACAAGATCCATGTTACAGTTCTCTTACTGCCTTAACGGACTGTGACAGCTATCAATTTTCTTAAGTATTCATTCAAAAAATGAGAGTCTACTGTTTATAAAGGGCACTAAATAAACTGACTGGAAAAAAGGAAAGGACAAAGAAAAGTTAGCACCAAAAAATTACATAAAAGTAACAGACTGATAAAAGTATTTTAATGCCATTCAAAAAATCTGAAGAAATTCTAGGATCACATATAAAATAGCAGATTTGGGGTACCTAAGTGGCTCATCAGTTAAGCATCTGACTCTTGATTTTGGCTAAGGTCATGACCTCAGGATCCTGAGATTCAAGTCCCATGATGGGCTCTGCACTCAGGTAAGAGTCTCCTTGGGATTCTCTTTTTCTTTCTCCCCTCACTGTGCCTCTCCCCACTAGTGCATTCGTTCTCTCAAATAAATAAATTTTAAAAAAGAAATAAAATAATAAGATAGTGGTTTGATAAATTAAAACTATCCAATGTTATTTTTTGCTTAGTTAAATCCAATATATACTGAAATCTAAAACACCTGGGCAAAAGGCAAGAGCTTCACACACCTGGCATGTATTCTCTTTCTCTCCACATAGCACACATACATGCATATGTAATACATATTTAGGTCAGACACACATTCATATATTACAGAAAAAAGATCTCCAACAAACATATATATAAACCTATCATATTTATACTTATTATATATCTTATCGATATTATATAATTACATTATACTATACAAATAAAATTTCCAAATAAGCATTACAAATATAAATATGTAGTATATTACATATATTTAAGTCAGGACATATATTCATATTCTACAGAAATAAGATTTCCAACTAACAACCATTAAGTATCCATTGTATGGAACACGAATTCTTTTTAAAAAATCCTATAGTAATTCCTAAATTAAATATGGTAAACACCGGATTAAAGAAATTTAACAATGTATTCAAGAACATCTGAGCTTTTAACATGCTAATATGTATTATAAACAAATGGATGGGATCTGCAGTTTTTCCAAATTTAAATTAGCAGAATTTGTTTTGAACTGCAATTCCTGGGATATGTATTCTGCAGAACATGTTTATGGCAACCACTTTAACAAATAATTTTTATGATTCCTATGTTCTCTTCTAGGCATAAGTTCATTCTGTGTTCCAGAGAAACCAGAAGTTATTCCATTTACTTAGTTTTTAATCGGTAACTTTTCAAACATAAAATACCAGCAAAACATAACTCAAGAAGGGGCTAAGAAAGAATGAACAGTTTTCTCTTCTCATTTGAAAGGGGTTGAAGGAAAGAGAAGATACTGAACTATATGAAAACTTTGGTATCCTTCACATATCTAAAGTAACTTTAGCAATTTCTATAAAATAACATGTATTAAACTCCTCAGAGATTATCACGTTTGGGGTATACTCTATTTTAAAATGTGTTTATTTTGAGAATTACAAATGTTGCAAATGCATTTACTGAATTTTAAATGGACTTACCCTCTTCTATCCCCCTTTTCTTTTTTACAAATGGTGTTAACATTATGTTCAACCTGGTGCAATCCGGCATTAGCTTTTTGCCAAATTACTGCACTTGACACCTATATTTTGTCATGGTAATACTGTATTAATATTACTGCCAGTACATTATACTTTAGTTTACTTCTTGAGGAAGGTAACTAATTCTAATGCATGACACTGAAAGTGGAAGAATCTGGGGCAGGGAAGAATAAAAATGAGTAAAAGGCTTGATCATACAGTGTCTGGTATCTCTGGTAGAAAAGGTTTCTGAGACAAAGTCTAAAGATGCTCTGTATTCCTTTACTTGTCAAAGAACTCCTCCAAAAAATCAGAAGTATTATTATGACTTTCATTTCTGTCTTTGAATCTTAGAGCCAAGAAATCTGAAGGGACTTGAAAATAAGTCATGCTCCCTGAAGCACTGCTTTTACACCAGAGAGCTGTACTGAAGTGTCGGTCTTCAACATACAGAACTATAATGATGGGGAACTTTTACACAGAATAATCTTTCTAATTTGAGAGCTGGGAAGTGTCTACAAGTTTATTTCTGTGTATTTTGTATTTGTTCAGGCATAATAGAAAGTTGTCTCATTTTATTTAAAGCCTTGAATTATGGAATTCAGAATTGTTCGTATTAGTTTCAGTTTTAAAGCAACTCACTACACTCAAAGCCTGAAAGTGTGCTTTTTAAAGTACATAAAGCAAATATTTGAATACTGGTTGTGAATCTCTGGCTTCTGTTATTTTGAAAAAATATTCTGACCACAACATTTAAGAAACTTAATTTCCACGATAAAGCTTGGAGGTGGGATCAGCCAAGAAAATCTCAAATATCTGCCAATTCCTTACCGCTGTCTTCCGAGATCTCCAGCATACCCTCAAAAGAACTAGTCCGGCTATCAAAAACACAAGTTTTGAAATGTGTTGGCAGATAGTGACTAACTGATCCAACTGAATAATTTAGTGGGGAAAAAACTGTCAAGTGTGGGTATAGGCAAGATAGGGCTAGAAAAAACTTGGGAGATGAATGTACTAGTTCTGTCACTCTGGCCAAGTCACTTAGCACTTTACCAAAAATATTATAATAGGCCATAAGTGGATAAAAAATACTTCTAAGTTTTTCCAAGCCTCAGTCTTTTGGAAGTGGAAGGGTATAATAAGTAGATGGATGGAGCATCATGCCATTTCATAATTGTACACATTTGTACCTGCTGTTTTTAAAACCAAAAATATCACCTGAGGCTTCTGACTTCACAAAATATTCTCTCAACACACTAAGCAGTACTTCCTTTTCTTATCTGTAAAACAGGGGTAATAAAATATCTTATAGTGCTTAAGGACCATTAAGCCACAAAAAGCATTAAAATTTTCAACAAATTTAACCTAGACTTAGTATCCCTCCCCCCAAATACAAAGTAACCGAGTTAAAAAAACAAAACTGACCAAGACACAAACATAAAAGCACAAAGTCTTCTGTGAACGAAAGAAATAAAAATGATACACACAATACGGTAACCAGTCTCCAAAGATTGTCCGAAATAATTCTGTCCCTACCAGTATGTATGACTCTGATAGGCCTGTGTCCACTTTGAACAATAAAATATACTGGAAGTGACACTGATCATTCCATGCCTACCCCTTAATTGGACAAGCAGTTTTCTTGCTCTTGGAATGCTCTTTCTTAGAATTCAGCTGCCATGCTGTGAGGTAGCCCAAGCAGCCACATGAAGGAGCTAAAAGCTGCAGCTGAGCTCGCAATCAAGACTCCAGAGGACTCTTAAGCCATATAGCACTCATAGCCCCAGCTTATAGTAGCCTGTTGAGCCTCCAGATGACTGTAATCATCCCAGCATCACAGCTGAAATCACGAAGCAGAAAAAACTCCCATTCCACCCACAGAATCGTGAAACAATGAAATGCTTTTTGTCACCAAGTTTTGAGGTGGTATATTATATTTTTATGAATTGAAACAAAAATTATCACAAAATTCCGAGGTATACACTCCAGCAACCGTCCACACATATGCATGCATCCGAAAATAGTTTTTAGTGTTCATAGTAGCATTATTCATAAAACCAAAAAGTTGGAAACCTAAATATTCATCAACTAGGAAATGTATAAATACAAACCAAAGAAAATTATATACAGAATACTATTTTTAAAGCTCCAAAGCAAAACTTAGCAATACATTGTCTAGAGACACAAAGATATCTAAATATATGTACTTTAATAATGACAAAGGAGATGTTAAACACCACTCAGATAATGCTTTCTTAGTGCTAAGAGGAAAACCAGGAGGACAGGCTAGAGAAGAAATATGGATGGATGTGAAATTGTTAACGCCCTAGTTCTATAGTTGGGAAGGGGTTTCACATGGGTGTTTATCATTATGTTCATAATTACAAATATGACATATATATTACTTTAATGTAATTTGCATTTCCATTATAGTTTGATTTATATAAAAATTCTATAGCTTTATATTATGCTGTAATTCATATCCAACAATTATAACAAGAACTTATTATAAACTTTTAAAAAATCTAGAATTATTTTTACTTCAAAAGGAAAACCGTTTTACATGCTGTTTATATTACACTTAAATATGGTAAATTAAATAACCAAAATAAAGTATACTAAACAAGAGGAATGATCTCCCTTTCTAAAGAAGTGACCCACTCATTTTAACAACCTTCAAAAAACGATTTAAAAAGATTTTAGTTGCGGGGCACCTGGGTGACTCAGTCCCTTAATTGTTGAACTCTTGGTTTCAGGTGGGGTGGTGATCTCATGGACTGTGGGGTGGAGCCTTCTGTGGTTTGCAGCCCTTTTTCGGCTCCACACTGGGTGGGGAGTCCTTTTGGGGAGCCTCTCTCTCTGCCCCTCCCCCTGCATGTGATCTCCCCCTCAAATGAATAAATGTATCTTAAAAAAAAAATTACTTGCTTCTCAAGCTCATTTTTCTACTTTCCATGAATAACTGGCCTTTATAGATTTAAGATCAGATTTATTTAATCTACCACATATTGTTTCATTATCCTATCCCTTCTAATGCCAGAAAGCTGCTTAGCCTATTAAAATACAGTTTTCTTTAGCTATGGTGTGGAGTAAAAATGAATTTAGGATTAAATTAAACTTCCATAAAACTTACTAAATTTTCAAAAATTAAAAACACAAACAATATATTTTTTTAAGATTTTATTTATTTGACAGACAGAGATCACAAGTAGTCAGAGAAGCAGGCAGAGAGAGAGGAGGAAGCAAGCTCCCTGCTAAGGAGGACCCTGGGATCAAGACCTGAGCCAAAGGCAGAGGCTTTAACCCACTGAGCCACCCAGGCGCCCCAAACACAAGCAATATTTTAATTGTCAATATAGTCAACGAACCTTGTTCACTATAACAGATTTAAAGACACACTGATGGATACAGGTTTTTTTTTTTAAAAAGTACACAAAAACGTCTGGCGAAACCATTACAACCTATCAGTTTTAGAACTCACAGGAATGTTGCTATTATTACATGGAATAGTATAAAGAGTATAAAAAGCTGTGCAACCACTCTGGAAAACAGCATGGAGTTTCCTCAAAATGTTGAAAATAGAACTACCCTATGACCCAGCAATTGCACTACTGGGTATTTATCCTAAAGATACAAACGTAGTGATCTTAAGGGGCACATGCACCCGAATGTTTATAGCAGCAATGTCTACAATAGCCAAACTATGGAAAGAACCTAGATGTCTATCAACAGACGAATGGATAAAGAAGATGTGGTATATATACACAATGGAATACTATGCAGCCATCAAAAGAAATGAAATCTTGCCATTTGCGACGACATGGATGGAACTAGAGGGTATCATGCTTAGCGAAATAAGTCAATCAGAGAAAGACAATGGTCATATGATCTCCCTGATATGAGGGAGAGGAGATGCAACATGGGGGGTTAAGGGGGTAGGAGAAGAGTAAATGAAACAAGATGGGATTGGGAGGGAGACAAACCATAAGTGACTCTTAATCTCAGAAAACAAACTGAGGGTTGATGGGGGGAGGGGGGTTGGGGGGGTTATGGACATTGGGGAGGGTATGTGCTATGGTGAGTGCTGTGAAGTGTGTAAACCTGGCGATTCACAGACCTGTACCCCTGGGGATAAAAATATATTATATGTTTATAAAAAATAAAATTAAAAAAAAAGTATAAAAAGCTGACCAGTCATTTTGTTAGAGTTCAATCCATAGTTTAAAAAAAAAAGGCAAGGCCTTGGGGCACCTTGGCTGGGTCAGTCTGAGGAGCATAGGACTCTTGATCTCAAGGTGGTGAGTTTGAGCCCCACATGGGCTATAGAGATTACTTAAATAATAACGAAAACAAAAGGTAATGACTTGATATTTTGGCTTATTCAACTATCAGAATCTACAATATTCAAAGATCTTCCCAGTAATTAGACAAAGACAAAGCTATTTCTACTGCAGAGCTATATTACTGGAGACAGGCGATTGAAACCTCAATGAGTATTTTTATTTATTATCCTCTAACCTTTTCTACCTTATCTAGGAAGGTTTAAGTGAAATCAGTCAGAGCTGTGATGGCTTCCTAAGGTGTCACTTAATTTCCAAATTAATTACCAATGCAGATTATCTTTCACCTGCTTTTTCAAAGTTCCCCTTCTGCCACTTTGCCTTTAACTTCACCACCAACCTATGTTACCTACTCTCAATAACCGAAAGAATCAAAGAGGATTTTCATTTTTATAGAAAATGGCAAAAGGAAAAACAGCGTTCACTATTTGTTTTGCAGCATGACATTAAGGAGGCAGCCTGCACCCTGAGCCGAGAGAATGGCACCATCAAGCTCTGTCCCTTGAGAACAACACTCAGCATCAAGCCACCACAGCTTTGAACTGCATCTGTAAGCGTTTGTCTATTCCTTAGCTCTTTATTTTGTGTGTCCCTTAGGCCTAAGCCTCTTGTGCATCAGAAAAGTGTAGGGTTATTTTTGGGGTCTGGGAACACCAAAAACAATTTTTTCCACATAAATTAATGGTTCTTTATTTTATGCATTTTGGCTTACTAAAGTTTTCATTGGAATGCTCTACTTTTGGGTGAGGGATGCTGTAATCACAGTTAAATCAACAGCCAAGAAACCAAATGGATTATTAATCCAACCCACCCAAACTCATCATGTGCATGAATTAAATGCCTACATACCCAAATGCTCATATCTATCTTACTATTTCTCCACATCAAGATCTATTTCTCAAATTCAAACAAAATGCCACCTTGTAAACCTTACTTTTATTGCTGACATGTCCTTTTTTATTTACCAGCTCAAAAGTTAACAGCATTAACTGGTCTGTCTTTTCTTATTCAATATTCCTTAACAGTTGAGTTAAAACTTGAGACAGTTACCTGTACTTAGAAGAAATACTCATTGAACTAAAATACTCCCTCCCTTAAAGTTCTCATAGGCTATCCAGCTAACCAGTCATTTACCAAGTGCAGATGGCAATCACTCACTCACATAAATTATTTCTCCATTTAAGCATCACTTCCTTACTGCATCAATTCTTTCCTTCTTCTAGAAGTATCATCACTTCCTTTCTGCATCAATTTTTTCCTTCTCTATAAGATTAAAATGACATCTTTATTGAGAGTAAGATTATGATGTTCCATACTAAGAGATCCACCAACAATTCCAGTGAGGGGGTGGTGAGTTTCCACACCAACAATCATTTCTCTGACATCTCTATCCTACAGATCACCTTAATTCTGAAACTAGGATAGTGTTAGATCCGACAAAGGTTCAGTCCTACAAGACTGACCTCCCCAGCAACCCAATCTCCCACTTCACAAACCAATCACAAGTCCAAGTTGTCACCAGTGCTTCTAGCCTACTAGCTACAGACCAGAAATTCTAGTGACCCTCTCCCTTGGGTTCAATTAATTTCGTAGAGCTGCTCACAGTACTGAGAGAAAATATTTAACTTACTAGATCACAGATTTATTATAAAAGGACAGAACTCAGGAACAGCCAGATAAAAGAGATTCATAAGGCAAGATTATGTGGAAGGGGCACGAGGCTTCCATGCTCTCTCCGAGTACACCAAACGCTCCCCAAAACTCCTCATATTCACAAATACGAAAGTTCCCCAAACTCTGTCCTCTGGGGTTTTTATGAAGACTCTATCACATTGGCATAATTAAATTATTGGGGCCACTGGTGATTAAACCTGCAGCCCCTTTGCCCTTCCCAGTGGTGAGAAGGTAGGACTTAAACTTCCAACCCTCTAATCACAGGGTAGGTTCCATTAGCAACCAGCTCCCATCCTTAGGTGACCTAAGGGCTTTCCAAAGTCACTGCATTAACATAACAAAAGATGCCAATTTTTGCTCTCATTACTTAGATAATTACAAAGGTTTTAGGAGCTCTGTGGCAGAAATAAGGATGAAGACCAAACATATGCTTCTTAGGGATCACACTATCACTACACATGTTTCTACTGACATCACAGTCAAATTCAAGGTTTATCAAACTATATACAACAGAGACTTCCTGTGCTATTACTATCATCACCGAAACATAAAATGTGGTTACCATTAAGGATAAGGATCCATGTTAATATAAATTGAATCCACTACGTTCCTAATACAGTGTAGGATATTCTAGCATGATTAGAAATGATGTTCTTACCCTAAACAATCTCACCTCTCTATAGTAACAGTAAGTTATCAATATTATTAATTAGGGAGGGAAATAAGAACCATATCACTGTAACAGTATTTTACCACTTTAGGCAAAGAACAAATAACTTAAACCTCCTTGAGTTTTTTTAAGTTACAGGTGTTAAAATCTTCAATACAGCTCTAGCCTATTAAGTTAAATGAACAGTCCTGAACAAAATTTAACCAAAGTAAGTTTGTTCTATATTGGGATCAATAAAACCTATATCTATACCTCTCGCACAAGGCAGATAAACCATATTAGATTGTTATTTCTGAAAGAAGTATGCCTGGCATGTTTCCTAACAGTTAATACATTTCAAAAAAAAAAAATATCCCTACTTCCCTGGGGAATTCAAACAAGAACAATACTAGAGGTATTAAAGAAGCTTAAATCATTAGGTTGGAACATTATCCAAATACAGCCTAATTCAAAGTCATTTATATTTCTCTCTGGCACATATTACAAGAGATATAGGGGACAAGGAATAGTAAGTATGTATATATCTTCCTTATGATGCTTGGTTTATATTTTAAGTTTGAATTCTGTAGAAATACTAGCTGACTAAATTGGGAGTTTGAAGAAAGGCAGTCCTAGATTTAAATTCTTCAACACCGCACTAACTATGACAAGGCTTTATTTGTTTATAAAAGAAAACAACTGTTATCCATTCACGTAGCATAAGTTACATACTAATGGGCAGCAGAAAAATACCATCAAATTTGATCAAAATCATTCTGACCAATAAATAGACATGCATTAGAGAACATTCCTGTTCACTATTTCACTTAAGAACTGCTTTCTAATTAAAAGAAAAGCTTACTTGGAAGAAATACTCACTGAACTAAAATCTCCTTCCTTTAAAGTTCTCCTAGGATATCCAGCTAGCCAGTCATGGCCTAGAATCCCATTTCCAATATCCTTAATCATTCGCTAACATACAATGCCAAATTTCCACACCCCAACAGATTTCAAGCTCCTATATAAAGAATCATGTAGAATCCTACATAGAAAATAATTTGCTTTATTGTTCTTTTAACTTAAGTATAGTTGACATACAATGTTGCATTTGCTTCAGGTGTACAACACAGTGATTAGACAATTGTATACATTACTCAATGCCTGACTGTTACTCTTTGAAAAAAACTTTTTATCACCTGAAGACAGTTTCTGAAAGGAACTTAACTACTATCAAACCTCTCCTATTCTTCCTGAAGACCAAGACAGTTACTAAATCAATAAAGGAAAAACAGGGTAAAGAAAAACAGTAGTAGCCATAGAAGACTGGAAGAATACAGAGCTATCCTTTATAAAGATACCAATACATTATTAAACACCCCATTCTTAGGGTTCTCCTAAATTCCTTCAGTTCAGATCTCTTTCCAACATTCGCTTTCCTCCTTTCTTTCAAGAACTAACAACCACTCCCTACCTTATATAAATTTTAATATGTTTTAAAGTAAACAATACTTGGCAAAAGCTATAGTTTAAAATCCAGTCCTTTGCAGGACTATTATTTATCATATTTATTTATCTGATTATTTATCATTTGTCTCCTGAATGACAGTGATGTCTCCCCCTGCCCCTCCTTCCTTATAGTCTCTGTCTGCTGAAAGACTGAATCTCTTTGGCCAGTTAGTACTTTTTGAAAAGTTGTCAAGGTTATCTGGAGACAAGGCTGACTCTAGCTCAAAGTATCCATCTTGAGATAATTTTTGATCTCAAGGGAAGAGAAGAATCTCTCCCTTTCCTACAAGTACTTCCTGCTGTGAAAGAGCAGGCAACCTCCACAGTGGGGTAAGCCTGGTTAGTCAAATGATTGCTAAACCTTATTACCACATATTCTCCACAACCCTTTGATCAATGAAGATGAATCTTAAACATAATGCTGAGGAAAAAAAAAAATGACACAAAAGCTCTAAATGCATATATCTCAATTTTTAAAATAGGCAAAACTAAATTATATTATTTCGGAATGCACACAGAATTGCACCACCTGTGAGGAAAAGCAATTATGTAATTACTATACAAGTGGTGAGCAGGGGAGGCAAGCATACATCACGGCTTCTGAGGTGGTGGCAACGTTCTATTTCTTGATCTGGGTGATGATCACATGGGTGTTTATCTTATAATTAGTCATTACATTGTACATAAGGTTTATATACTTTATAGAATGTGTTATATTTCACCATAAAAGAAAAACTTTTTTAAAAGACTGAAACCAAAAACTTTCTTACCAAAAGCTTTTGCAGAACATTTTCCTCATGCTTATATAAACATTTAAGACATTTTCAAATATCATCCCAAAAACTTCAAGAGTGCTGCCTTCCAATAATTCTGTGCTCCATTACTGTTCTTGCGGATTATACAAGTAAGATGGTTTAATAATTTACCTTAATAATAAAACCTACTTAAATAGAATTTATTCTACTTTAAGGAAATTACTGGTTATTTTAAGAATAGGCACGATCTGCTAAGAGAGTAGATCTTAAAAGTTCTCATCACAAGAAAAAAAAACTTTATATAAGGTGACAAATAACACCTTAATATCATTTCAAAATGTATACAAATACCAAATAATTATGTTGTACACCTGAAATTATTAAATGTCATCTATACTTCAATCTAAAAAAAAAGAATAAGGATGAAATAAACATGGTGGTCACAAGTGAGTTTCCCAGTGGTGATTCTTTTCACAGACTCTAGTCCACCCACTTGGCCAGCAACAAACAATAATTTAAGCTGTGCATACACAGGAACTTTAGAAATTATGAATTACTATATTTTAACTTAAAAATAGTATAGAAAACAGCATATGCTACAATATTATTTATTCATCTATCTATGGGAGAGAAAGATCCAACAATTTAAGTTTTAAAAACCAAATTAATCTGAAGTCATGTGTAGGTTGGAAAGATTGCTAGATATCACTAAAGAAAAGAACACTGCATGGTGAAGAAAAGTCTTTACTGGAGAACAGCTGACAAACCTGTAGGGCATAAAAAAGGAAATTAAAAGAAAACCTCAAAAGAAACATTACCAATTTAGTTATAAAGTAATCATTTATACTTTATTAATATAAACATAAGTTTTCTTTATGATTTTATGAAGAGTCCTTCCCTTCAAATAGGAATGAATAAAAAAAGTAAAAAAAAATTGAAAACCTAAAGCACGAAAACTATTAACTCAATGAAATTACAGATAAGCGAAGCACACAAATTTTGTATCACTAATTCTAAATAAGTCAAACTTCACGTAAAAACCATTTTATAGGGGAGCCTGGGTGGCTCAGTGGGTTGGGCCTCTGCCTTCAGCTCAGGTCATGATCTCAGGGTCCTGGGATCTAGCTGCCCCCACCCCCTTCAACGGGCTCTCTGCTCAGTGGGATGCCTGCTTCCCCCTCGCCTGCCTATCTGCCTACTTGTGCTCTCTCTCGCTCGCTCTCTGTCAAACAAATAAAATTAAAAAAAAAAAAAAAAAACACACCAAAAAACCATTTCATAGCTAAACTTCAATTTCCAATACTGTCAATTTAAAGTGAACGGTAGAAACAAACTTCCCTTCATCTTCTCAAGTAACAATTTTCAAACTTCTCACAAAACGGCCTGTAATGCAAACAAAGGTACAAAGAAAATAGAAGAGAATCTAGCCAAACTGCAACCTTAGAAAAAGTACTTCACCCCCTTTACTGGTCAGATTCTTTGCCCTGATAACAAGCCAAGCCAACATAAACTCTGGAAGCCCTGTAGACTATTGAATTCTGGATCTACTAAACTCCCACCCTGTAAAATTCCCTTAACTGGAATGGCTTAATATTTCCAACCTTATTATAATGAACTTTTTACAGACAAAATAAATCTAAATAAAACAACATTCACTTGGATTCATTCATCTTTTCTTTCTCACTCAGCTATTCCCCTTAAAAGTCCCATCCCTGAAAACTCCCTAGTCATTCAGGTTTAAAAACCTGAAGGCAGGGGGGCACCTGGCTTGCTCAGGTCATGATCCCAGCTTCCTGGGATCAAGTCCCAGGTCTGGCTCCCTGCTCAGGGAAAGCCTGCTTCTCCCTTTGCCCCACCCCTCCAGTTCCTGCTCTCTCTCTGTCTCTCTCTCTCAATCTCAAATAAATAAATAAAATCTTTAAATCATCATCAACTCTTCTCTCTTCCCTACATCAAAACAAGTAATTAGCCATTATCCAACTAGTGAGCTTAGTTAGCTGGGCATGGATTGTGCCCAGGCATTCTGATAGGCCAATATGTTAAGACTTAAATCAGGGCAGCTGATTAAAAAACATAAATTAAATGGAGGACACTTTCATTTAAGCCTGCCTTGAAGGCAGAGGATGCAGTAAAAAGGACATAGATTTTGGAGACAAGCAGAACTGTATTACTTAATTCTTGGGGGAATACTAAATTGAAGTATTTTTTTTTTATCTACAGAAGAGATGTTACCTTATCTCAATTCTAAGATCTAAAATCAAGTTGTAAGACACTGTAAAAACTAAGCATCTACTATCATTTAGAACGCATATTAAAGTTATCCTGCAACACTAAGTTCCACAGAAAGAAAAAAATGGTCACTAATGATATGATCAATTTAATTAGTGTAGCAGTCACAATTCTTTAGAAATGTGTATTTCTGAAAATAGTATAAACTTGACCAACATAAAGGCATTCACCAACCTATGTGCAGGTTATATTCCAAAGTATGCTTAGATGCCTTTCATTTAAAACTCTGAAGGTCGGGGCCCCTGGGTGGCTCAGTGGGTTAAAGCCTCTGCTTTTGGCTCAGGTCATGGTCCCAGGGTCCTAGGATCGAGCCCCGCCTCAGGCTGTCTGCTCAGCAAGGAGCCTGCTTTCCTTCCTCTCTCTCTGCCTGCCTCTCTGCCTACCTGTGATCTCTGTCAGATAAATTAAAAAAAAAAAAAATTAAAACTCTGAAAGTGTTTTTACAAAGAAATTAAAATTCTAAGTCAACAAATGCTAGTTTACCTCCATTTACCTAAAATAGGACAGCCTCTGCAGTTGCTCCTATCTCTTCCAACCCTTACCTCCACCTAAACTTTTTTTTTAAAATCCTATGGTATTGACAGTTTCTATCAATTTCTAAGTCCGTGGAAATTATTTGTGTCAGAATTAGGTCAAGTGAGGACACAGAAACTTATTCAGAAAAAAGTAAGTGATTTAAAAACAAAAAATATCCACCAGAATCAGGTAAAGGAAGTAAAGAAGTTAAGATGGGGTAGCAAGTTAACCATTCACATTTTCCCCTTTCAACAGTATTAATTTGGCCCATACATTGTTTTCGGGGGTTCTCTATTATTTGAAAATGTTTTCATTTTTTCCTATTAATTGTAGGGACTGAAATAAGTAACTTTTGCAATTATACATAAATTAAGCTAGTATCTGGACAAAACACGGCAATAAAACAGCATAAATATGACTCAGAGTAAGCAACAGGCTGACCAATAAGAGGCTTCTAATAATCCAAAAAGAATTTAGGTGTTCCACATAAATTAAGTCCGGTAAAACCAACATCAATATCCTTCTAACCACTTCACAGTTCCATCTGAGACATCAGATTTGGCAAAGCCAAGTCATTTAACAGACATGCATTGACTTATGATGTACTCAGATAAGTTATTAACCAAAACCTAGAAAGATTAAATCTTGATTCTAACCTGCAGTCCAATTGAGGGTAATACAGAAACAGTATTTATACTCATTAAGTTCAAGTATTATAGAAAAAAAATGTCCAGAAATAAGAGATCCTCTTAATTATGGAGTTGGAGAACAAAGATAACACTCTTGAGGCACTATCAATGTCTACAAGCAGGATTCAAAAGCAGTAATAGAAATATATGATAAAGCAAATAAACTAAAACACTAACTATAGAATGTAGGTGTTGAAGAGGAGAGTTCACTATAAAATTCTTCTGACTTTTCAGTATATTTGGAAATTCTTATAATGTACAATTTAACGTAACATACACATAGGTTGAATTGTGGGATGCTTTTATAATTTGGGTTAATAGCAGTATGGTCTCTAAGAGCATTTAAGTTTTTAAAGTAAGCAAGTAACAAATATGATTCAGTCACTCAAGAATATTAATCTTTCCATTTTTTCTGAGAGCATGTATGCACTAATGAATACTAAGAAATTACAACGAAGAGAACTTTTTAACATTTTTCATATCCCAAAGTACTCATCACTTATATATATATAGAGAGAGAGAGAGAGCAAAAAAATCAATAGTAGATTAAGTACAGACAGGCCAATAAGTTTCCTCATATTCTTTAACAACTGAGTCAGAGCCCATAATGAGCTTCTAATGCTTCCTCTACAATCAATGCTGACTTTTTGCAAACTATTCATGGCAGTAAGAGATCTGCAGTCTACTCAAGTTAGCCCGCAAAATATGAAAATCTGGAACAAAAAGAAAAAGTTCCAAAATCTTTACTAACAGATCCTAACTACCCCAGGACCTATACTGTACGCCTCATAAAACCTCTGTTTACTACCTACAAGAACATCACACTTAAACCAGATGGGAGCAGGTCCGATTCAATTATCCAGTGCAGCAGGCCAAGACACTCCCTGCACCTCCTCCCTAAGTGTTCTTGTAACTTACAATGATTTTAAGCTCAAGGCTAGAAAAACTGTAAATTACAATGAATCCAGTGACAGTATACCTGTTCTGAAGTGCAGCTGGACTGCTGTTGCTAATGATTCTACAAAGTAACTTTTTAAGATTTGGGATTTTTTTTTTCTAAAACTGGTTTTGTTATCCATTTTGTCTTCTTCAGAACTGAGGTCAATAGCCTCTTTTTGTCATCTGCAAAGTGAAGAAAAACGTGGAGACCGCAAAGTACAGGAACTAGTTCCCAGCTTACAAACAGCTTATGTTCCAAAGGTTTATCAATCCTTTGAAAACATGTTTGCACTAATTAATCTATTTATACCAATTTATACCATAGTTTCTTTGGAAAATTGTACTCCAAGTTTCAATTCTAAACTGCAGCTTTCTGCCCTGCAAAAAGACATCTGCTGCCCTTTTACAGCTTTTACAGTTTTGCAGTCAAAACTCAGGCTCAGAGAATTCTCTCTTTAGAGCTCTGGGGAGAACCCACTGCAACCTGTGTAGGCAGGGAAAAGGGCAGCTCTCCTTACAAAGGGAGCTTTCACATCACATCCATGGGAAAAGCCACTGTAAGTCAATGAGATAACAGTGGTGGAAAAGGTACCTGGTTAATATAAAAGTATTAATAGTTACAACAAAATTAAGTAGAAACTACATTTTGCTCCAGATAAAAAGAAGATAAAATTAGGTGCTGTTAAAATAGTTGCTTAACCAAATGTTTGACAAGTACAGACAATATATTCTAGAACTGCTTCCTCATATCTGATCTACTCAACTGATAAGGGAGGAAATTACTAAAGTGAAGTGGTGAGGAGATCATACCACAAATGTTGCTAAGTTCTAAAAATGTATAGTGTACTTTAAAATTCAATAAATATATAATATCCAACATTATATACCACCCCTTATAACAGCTGCAAGATTTAAAAAATAAATTGAGTGACAAATTTAAAAAACAAGTATAACTTTGTGACAATGAGTCACCTCTGGCAACTAACTAGAGTCTTACGCAATTTAAGAACTACTGTAAATCATAGAAATAACTCACAATCAAACAGAAAAAGTAAACTTTTCACTAAAAAGACTTCAGAAATGAAGCCAGTAACAAAGACATGAAAAAAGGGAACAGAGAAGGCCAGAATAAATCGGTTTGTTGATATAAAATCTGAAAGAAACATTTAAATATTATTAAAGATTCATGTCATAGCTGCATTATAAAATAGTAATCTGGGAGACTCCCAAGCTAGTATAACACTAGAGTATTAGATTAAAAGATCAAAACATTGGTGTTCTTATTAACTTGGAAAGAAAACTGCTTTAAAAATCCAGAGTAGTAATGATAGGCAATCTAACCCTTTTCAAAATTTTTCAACAAGAATGGATTATAAGAATGAGATACCTAACTACCTGAGGTCTTCAAGAGGTATGAAAACAAAAACAAAAGTGAGCAAAGGATTTTTTGTTGTTGTTTAAAAAATCTAGTTTTCTCATTAAGTCAACCCAAATTGTACTTAAGACATCAAATTTATATTTGGCAAATCTCTGTTCACAGTAAGGAATAGGGACAATTCCTTTATTATAAAAGGACTGTTTAATACTAATGACAATTACCTAATATTATGAACAGAAGCATTTAATTAGGAATATAATAAAATATATAAAATATATTACATTATAGGATATGCACAATATATAAAATATAATAAAATGTAAATATTAAAACTATTAGTAAGCACCTAAAGTAGATTTTATGAATGAAGAGATATATATACCTTTAGATTAGCATATACAAATTAAATTTAGTTCAAATTTCATACATTTAGCTAAAGGACAGTGTTTCTGAAATGTGTTTCTATGCATAAAAAAATAGAAGTGAAACAAATTTTCACGTCGATAAAAAACGGTTATGCTCTCCAAGCATATTCCTGAAACCTAAAAAAAAGATCAACTTCTAATTCTTTGTCATACTTTAAAAAAGAATATTATCTGTAAAGTAACTTGATAAAACTTCATAGTTACAATACTCAATTTCAATAGTAATTCTGGGCTGACTTGACACAGATTTCTAATCTTCCTTCAAAATAAGGAAAAATAATAACATTGTCTCCCATTCAGTTGAGAATTTTTCTGAAATCCTTAATTGCAGCCTCAAAGTTACTATTAAACAATATTCAGCCTTTGTAAAAACGATACTCTCTTAGAAATACTATTCACAACCTTTGCTATCCCTGATGTTCAGTCACCATGCATTTCTGCTATTGTAATCTAAAAAGACAGTTTTCTCTTTTTACGTTGTTGTTCTGTAAAATATTAGCAGTTTTCATTTTTCGGTTCCAATTTCATTTTTATCTAATTTCCTTAAGTGTTTCAAACCTAGACTAAGAACATTGTACCTAGTTCCCAAGGCTTCACAGTATGTTCTCCTGTAATTCCAAATAACATAAAGTTATTTTTTAATGTCAGAAAAAAATCAAAACCTCTTCGTTTCACGAAGAATGTCCCAGTAATTAACTGTCTACCTAAAATGAATTCTCGGTGAGCAGGCCCCTGCCATGTTCAATAGATGCTGCACTACCAATTTTTCTATCTTAACAGAACTTCAATCCAGTATTTTAATATATGGGTAATTCACTTCCCCAAATATTTATCATCCATATAGTAACAGCTCTCAAGAAGATTCTTTCTGTATTCAAATGATAAATATCTTAAAGTTTAGTTAGATCTAATTATTATAAGGCTGTAAGATTAACTCAAGGCTGACAAGTCGGTCAACATGAATTAAGTCAGTTTAAAAGGCATAGGCTCAGGTAGAAGGTAAAAAACAAACAAAACCAAAAAGGCTAGGGAAGCTGGGGAAAAAATTAAAGCAATAATTCACAAACCAGCGTAATGCCTAAATTAGCTAGCGTTCTTAGTAGGGTAATTTCCTAAAACATTCAGGTCAGTCGCGAATACCATGTGTAACTTCTGGACTATAACCTAAGGCTCCCCATCACTGTGATAGTTTGTTCTCTTACCCACAAACGTTCCTGCAGAGACCAATAAAGGAACTAATGCCATGCTTTCGGATATTGTGCACAACATACTGAGGGTGACAGTTGGACTAACAGAGTAATGTTCTTGCTCTAAAAAGCAACCCAAGATAACTGTGGAACAGTGAGGTGCTGAGTGCACTCAGGGGCCTTGAAAAAAGCTACTCCTGAAAATATCTAGTGTTAAATAAATAAGAGTCCCCAGCTTTCAGATCACTTTCAGGGATATTATTTCCTTTCCTACAAGACCTCACACTCTTTTTCCCTTCTTGTATAAGGAGAGCAAAACCGAGAAACACGAAAAACCTAAAACTGCGAGGCTGAGTAGACAGGGCTCCTGCACATCTGGCCTCACGTCCAACCGCAACAGGGCAACCCCTGGGCGATCCCAACCCAACCAGCAAAAACGCGCCCGCAAAAATGAGAGAACGCGAAAGCCACGGGCGGGGGGGGGGGGGGGGGGGGGGGGCGGGGAGTCCGCCACGAGTCGGCCGAGGAGCGCCCTGCCGGCTCCCGGCGTGGCCACTCCGGACTGGTCTAAGCAAGAGGGCTGCGAGGGGCTTCGTTCGCCCTCCCGGGAGGCATCACACTTATCCGGAAGGGGGCCAAAGTCCCACTTGGGGACCCCACCTCCAGCTGCCAGGGGGAAACTTCACCCACGGGCAGGGGGCGCGCCCGGAGCTCCTGGAGCCGCGCTCGCCTCGGCGGGGGTGCGAGCCGGACTCGGCGGCTGCGCGGCGCCAAGTCCGGGACGAGCCGCGGCGGGCAGAGGCGCCGGTCCCGGTTCTCCGCGGGCCGCGGGCGGGGGAGGGGCAGCGGGGCACTTACCACGGGTCGAACTCGTGAATGATGCTTTCGAAGCGAATGACCGCGAAGAGGCGCGAGCTGAAGCCGGCAAGCCAGGCCAGGAAGAGGATGGTGAAGGAGAGCAGCGACTGCCAGCCGGCCGGCTGCGACAGCCCCCCGGACAGCCCCGCGGGGGCCGGCTTCGGCGGCGCCACGCCGCCCGCCGCCTTGTGCGCGCACTGGGCCCCGGGCCCGTGGTGACCATGCCGGCTGTTCCCCAGGGCCATGAGGCCGCTCCACGGGGACGAGTTGAGGGACGACTTGTGCTTGCTCTCCGGGGCCGAGGGCTCCGCCATGTTGTGCCCCGGCGGCGGGTCTCGCTCCTCGCCGCCGCCGCCGCCGCCGCCGCCGCCTGGTGCGAGGGGTGCTGGGCGGGGACCCGGAGGAGGAGGAGGAGGAGGAAGAAAAAAGAGGAGGAGGGAAGAGCGCCGCGCGCTCCCGCCCTCAGCGCCGCGAGGCCGGGGGACAGGGGGTGGAGGCGGCGGCGGGGAGTCTCTGCCTCAGCAGCGGCCGCGACCGCCGCGCTCTCAACTCGGATGGCCCTTGCGCCCCACTAGCCATCCGTATCCTCCGTGCAGCTGCGGCAGCGGCGAAAGCCGACGGGACGAGGGCGCCAGAGAAGAAGCAGCAGACGGAGGCGGCACCACAGCGCCGAACAGCAATGACATTCCCCCCTCACACCCGTCGCCCGCCCCGCCGTGAAGAGCAGGAGGAGGAGCCCCCTGGAGTCCGGGCGGAGCTCAGGCTACCTCTGACTCCGCCCCCGACCCAACAGGAACTGGCCCTTCCACCTGTCACAATGCGACAGGTCCGTTAGGGGGCGGGCCCAGAACCACGGTGCCCACCAATGGGGGCGCGAGCTGGGGCGGGGCGTAGCCCAACCGCTCTCCCCCACTCCTTCCCACTCCCTCCTCGCGCCGGTTTGCCCCGGGCGGCCGTGCTGCGCGGCTACGGCTTCATTGTCAGTTGAAAGACGCGGTTTCGCGCGCCTCTGTTGTCGGCAAGGAAGGGTGCTAGGCGGCTCTGCTCGTTGCATGAAGCTGGGCCGGGACGAGGGGTCGGGAGATGATCGAGAACGGCGGAGCAGCCTCCGTCAGAATCGTCCTAAAGAAGGCGAACAGCGCCGCGCCGACCCACCGGGCGCTCGCGGGCTCGCGGCGGTCGTGACTTTTAACCCGCTTTGCGCTGAGCGCCCCGTCACGTGACTGAGCGCGCAGGCGCGTTACTCCAGTCTTGTGCGCTTGGGGCTGGCTGGCGGGGTTTGCCGCCCAGGTCGCCCGGCACAGTCTGCGCAGCCTGTTTAGTGTCGGTGGCGGCCCCTAGGTCCACCCTGCTGGCTGTGCCGGGTGTGCTGCTCCCGATATTGTGAGTTAAAACAACTTTGCCGGCGCTGAAAACTCTTCGGAGCAGAAAACCGGCTCCTAGCTCCGAAAAGACCTACCTAGGGGGCAGGCAAAGTGCGACTTTCGCTTTTTTTCACTTCTGGTCTCTTTTTAATTGGAAATTAGAAATCGTTTGTTCACTGGAAATACGAGCCGATGCATGGCTTCATTGTTAGTTGGGCTGCATACAGTCCACCTAACGAGTGAAACTTTATGTCAGCTGTTACTGAAGTCTCTTTAGTAAATAATAACGGACTGAAGATCCTTGTCCACCAAGTTCTGCCCGTCTAGGTTGTATTTTTATATCTTCCTCCACTTTCTACTTGCCCCCCTCCCCCGCCCCGCCGAAAGTGCCACCAGGGAGACCAAATTCAAGTCAGAATGAGTTTAAACATAAATGGGGTAGCAAGGAGACTAGAGTTACTCTAATATACGCCCTGTGAAGGACATGGACCTTTGATTCTATACATATTCGATTCATTTTTCATGTAAATGTCCATTTTATTTAGGTGAATAACGTGAACTTTAAAGCCTGTGTTCGCATATTATGAAAAAAATTATAAAGCCATTAAGAAATTTAACACATCTAGCAAATTTAAGCATTTAGAAATTGTGTTTAAACAGTAGGTCTCTTCAGAATGTTAGATAAATGAATGAGTATACTTAGTCTGAGACTGGTCTTTGAAACTAATGGATACAGCTACTCTTTTAACCTGAGTAACTTTTCTCTGGTCTCCTAACAAAAATAACTAAATAGTCTCATTAAGGAAAAGATGAAAGGTTTCCAGAAGTAGACTTTCCCACCAACAATTTAAAGCTGACGCTTATTGGACATCTGAATTTTAGTTAGAATTATCATAGAATATTAACTGAGCCCTGCTGTAGGAGAAAGGTGACCTCCTCTTCTCAGAGCCAAACTGTACACGCTAAAATGCCAGCATTTAGAGTATTGGGCCCATGTTCCATGAACCAAAGTTCTATCAACCTAAAATAAAATTTATATTTTCATTTTAATTCATTTGGATATTTATTTTACTATCTTTTGTATAGATGCTTTCTATTAAGTCATACATTATCTTGCTTCCTTTTTGGTGTTTTAATTGCCAAAGTCCTGGTCTGAAAAGTAACAAGACTCAGTTCTAGTTGCCCATTGTTGCTTACTAAGCTGTGTAGCATTGGCTGACTCACCTGTATGTGTTACCCCTTCTACTTAGAAAGTCAGTTGTTGATACCACCTGAGATAGATTATCTGAAAATACTTTGAAAAATTGTTAAGGATCATAAGCAAACACGGCTTAGCCGTGAGTATAAATCAGTAGAAAAAACCCTGTTATTCTTGGTCTTTATTCACTTACTCACTAATGCATTCAACAAGTATTTATTGAACTCCTTTATGCAAAGTACTGTATGGGCACGGATGTAGTAGGGAATATGAGAAAGGTGGTTCCTCCCTCACAGAGGTCACCAGCCATTCCTAGGGAGATGGGCACTGAATAAAGTCACATTTTTAAGTACCAAAATGCAATGCTACAAACGCTATCAAAGAGAGGCATCTGGGGGATTTGATCTGCACAAGATGAGAATGTTTCCCAGGGAAGCAGCAGCGGGGATAAGGATAAAATGATTCAGAGGAAGAAGAAAGGAAAGACTTATCCAGACAGAGAGGCACATACAAAGGTCCTGCTTTAGGTGTGGGGAGGCGGGTACAAAGAACCCCAAAAATGGCCAGTATGGCTGCGGCACAGCGAAACAATGTGACACAGGAGTTCAGTAAATGGCTAGAGATTGTAAGGTCATATTAAGAGGTGTTTTTGTTTTGTTTCAATGGAAGACTAAGAAGAAACCCAAAAGGGATTTAAGCAGAATTTGGTGTGTATGAGATGGAGTGTCATCAGCTGTCTGTTTTGGAAAGATTACCGAGAGAGTGCAATGTGAAAAACACGTTGCAGAGGGAACTCAGGCCACCTGTGTCAACATCTGAGCTTACAGAGGTTACTTTTGTGAGGAATGCATTACGGAGGAGCCCCTAGGGAATCCATAAAAATAAATTGCAATACGGTGACTTCTCAATTTCCAGCCCAAATATAGAAAAGTGACTTTGCTTGCGCATGAACTCGAATATATTGTTTTGCCTCACTGCACTTGAGCTTCTTGATCCTGCTTGGTGTTTTGGATGCTGAAACGGGGATAGTAGGGCCCAGAGAGGAAAGGATAGGTGGGGGAGGTAACAGAAGAGTGCAATCCAGAAAGAGGCATAAAGTACGACCGGCAGTGACATAGAATGCAGAGAAGTGATGTATGACACCACTGAAAAGTGTGCCTTGTATTGGCAATCACAATTCCCCAGTTACTTTAGCAAGGTCAATTTTAGTGAAGTTGTAGGGAGCAGAAACCAGATGGCAGCAGGTGAGGAGGGGTTGGAAGCAAAGGATGTGGAGGCAGGGAGTGTAAACCACTCTTTTTAGAAGGAAACAACATGTGTTGGAGGGGATGTGGAGAAAGGGGAACCCTCTTACACTGTTGGTGGGAATGCAAGTTGGTGCAGCCACTTTGGAGAACAGTGTGGAGATTCCTCAAGAAATTAAAAATAGAGCTACCCTATGACCCTGTCATTGCACTACTGGGTATTTACCCCAAAGATACAGATGTAGTGAAAAGAAGGACCATCTGTACCCCACTGTTTATAGCAAAAATGGCCACGGTCGCCAAACTGTGGAAAGAACCAAGATGCCCTTCAACGGACGAATGGATAAGGAAGATGTGGTCCATATACACTATGGAGTATTATGCCTCCATCAGAAAGGATGAATACCCAACTTTTGTATCAACATGGATGGGACTGGATGAGATTATGCTGAGTGAAATAAGTCAAGCAGAGAGAGTCAATTATCATATGGTTTCACTTATTTGTGGAGCATAACAAATAGCATGGAGGACATGGGGAGTTAGGAGAAGGGAGTTGAGGGAAATTGGAAGGGGAGGTGAACCATGAGAGACTATGGACTCTGAAAAACAATCTGAGGGTTTTGAAGGGGCGGGGGGTGGGAGGTTGGGGGAACCAGGTGATGGGTATTGGAGAGGGCACGGATTGCATGGAACACTGGGTGTGGTGCAAAAAACAATGAACACTGTTACGCTGAAAATAAATTTTAAAAAATTTAAAAAATAAATTAATTAATTAAAAAAAAAAGTCTGGCTTCGAAAGCGCATAGAGAACCAAGTCAGACAAAGAAAAGATAAAATGATCCTCAGCTCCTGGCTTTTCCCAGTGTGGTCAAGAAAAGATTTAAGCGCAGATAATGTGCCTCAGAAATGGCACAGGTCTAAGAGAAGGTTTATTCTTCCTAAAGGAACTGAAACAGTGTGACACATACCCTTGCCCTGAACACTGGGCATAGCAGGGAAAGCCAGAGTCTGGCATGTAATTGGCATTCATAAATATGTGGTGACTGAAGGACTTCTCTACCATGAAGTCCAGAGAAAGGTAGTTGCTGGTATTGATTCCACTGCTCAAAAATGTCTTCAGCACTTTCTGTCTTTCCATTCTATGCTGCATTGTCTGTTAACACATTTTCATCCACTTCCGTGGTCTCCTCTGCATTGCTTGGGAGAAGCTGAGAACTGTGTTTCCCAGATCCTCTTCCATGTATGGTTCCATGTTGGAGTTTGAGAGGAGCCCAGTCAAGATTTAGAAGACAGAAAAGAGGGGGAGTTGGCTTCAGACAAAAGGAGAAGCATGAGCAAACATAAGATTCACAACATCCTTTCAGCTGCTGTGAGAACTGCTTGTCATCAAGTAAGACAGAGTAAGGAAGGTTTTTTTGGAGATGATTGGAAAGCTTTTGAGAACTACCTCCTTCAATCCTTCAGGTTGAAGTTTTCGATGTTCACTTCCCTGACCATGACTTTTTGTCAGCAATTTCCCTGATCTTAGTTCCCCTTGGTTTTCCAACATTCATACAAGTAATCAGTATTAAACCCTTTATTCCTGAAATACCTAGAGTAGCTCTGTTTAACCAATTGAACCTGGTAATAAACATTCAATTCTCTTAGTGTGTTGGATTTCATTCCTTTGACTATTGCCTGAAATTTTTCATTCCTTTTTATCGCTTCATGATATTCCAAAGGATGGATGTACCATACTCATTTAATCATTTAGTCAATAATCAATTGATGGTGGTGGATGTTTGGGCTGTTTCCAATCTTGTGCAACTACAAACATGGATACAAGGAATAGACTTGTAAAGAAGTAATTGTTCCCAAGTGTAAGAGTGTTGGCTGGAGAAATTACTGTAAGTAAAATTTGGTATAAGCATGTTTGGGATTTCAGTAGATAAATCGTTCTCCATATAGTCTTGTATCGGTTGCATTCCCACAATGTGTGAAAGGCCTTCCTAGGAACTCACCAGCAGAGTGTGTAAGAAACTCTTGGCTTTTTGCCAACAAGTGAGGTGTAAATTGGTAGTTTTAATCTGCATTTCCCTTATGAGTAAGGCCGAGGATATTTGGTTTTATATTTAAGGCAATCTTTTCACATCCTCAATGAGGCAGAATTGACATCACTGATTGTATATCTTTAAGTGTAATTATTGAAGTAGTATGCTCCAATGTTATGGAAACCATTAACGTGTAGTTTTATTTGCCAGTTGCTGAGAAAATGAGGTCATCTATACTGAATTCATGCAAATCTGTTCTTAAAAAACACACACACACACAAAACTCTTCTGCTGTTCAATTTAGCATATCTCCTAGATTATCTATTCTATATCAGGTACCTTATGAAAGTACTTTCAAAGTAATAAAGGGATTTTTTTTTAATGCTGCATTAAGAAATTCAGGTGGAAATTTTCTAAAGATAAAGTCGCTGTTAGCAAACGTCTCCTCTGGTAGAAAGGTGGTTTTTCATTTCATTTTATGTCATGAAATTCTATGCCTTCCTGATATGTAGCTAAACTGTCCATCTCTCCCCAACAGCCTTATAAGAATAGATGAGTAAATAGGTTACTTTAGCAAATAATATTTTCTTTCAGTGTATTTCAATTACAATTATAGTGTTTCTCATGCTGTATTATCATCTATCTTATACATTTGGGATATTTTTTATATTAATCCAAGTAGTCACAATAACTGCATTATAAGAGAATTTATTAAATTATGTTCTCATGAAGTAAGTCAGAGTAATGCTCAAAGAAGAAGTTTATAAAATATGAAGATACTATTATTTCACCCTAGAGGTGTCAGAAAAACAGGGAACTTGAACTAGGGGCTCTCTGTTGCTTAACAAGAGAATTTTATATGTACTGAGCTTCAGAATTTGTGTATACATTTTTTTTAAACTCTCACTTCCTTCTGTTGTAAATTGTTGATATCCCAAATGTTTAACTTAAACGGAGGTACAATAAATATTATGCTGAAGCAATGTATTCTACTTAATAATTACAGAAAACAAACTCATTAACTAAGGAATTAGAAGAGATTTTATTGGTTATTAAATTAGTGACACAACAGAGAATGGAAGGTACATTAGCTGGAAGTTATAAAATTGAAAACTACATTATAATTTTGATAATAAAATAAAATTAAAAGGAGCTGAAGGGATATACTCATTAAAAATATTCTGAACATATAAAGCATTGTAAATGCATTTATGACTGGGGTGTTAATTTTATTTCTGAAAGTTTGGGCTTCTTAGGCTCTCTTAGTTTTCAACAAGCAGAGATATACTGGAGGTCCCAGCTAATGGGATTTATTGAAAGGATGCACAGAGGGGTAAGAGACACAAGAAGACATCTCCATAGCTGCACAGCCAGACCTCTCAGAAAACAAGAAGTTATTCTGGGACACACAGCAATTGTGGTGGCTCAACAAAACTCTGTTAGGCCAATAGAATGACCTGTCATCTTCCTTGCATTCAGCAACTCCTACACCAGGCCCTGTGTGTATGCTGACTCCACTCTTCTGTGTTGTTTCCCATTGTGACTACCTCTCCTGTCTTTACCCTCTAACTCACTCACTATTCTTGTTCTCAAAAGCTCACTGCTCATGATTCCTTATGACTCCTACAGCTTTGGGGCTGCTACTTAAAACCCTCTGTTGAACAAGTCTGTGTTTCTCGTGAAATCTTTGCTCATCTGCCTTGGATCCGTTTCCCCAGAAGCAGACCCTGAGGTGAACTTTTGTATAATTTATTATGGTAGTGCCCTCCGGAGAGAGAAATTGGTAAGGGAGTGAGAGAGTCAAGGAAAGGGACGAAGTCCATCAAGGATATAGCCTTAGCAAAGTCTGAGAAGGGTCACCCGGCATAACTCCAGTGGGGGAACTTGGGAGTGTAAGTTATGCCTCTGACATCTAAACAAGAGGCAAACACCCAGGGCATTGCTACTTCTATACCTGCCAGTCACTGGCTAAAGGTCAAGGAAATGCATGAGCTTCTAGGCACTTCAGGCTCTCTGGTTATTTGAAGGGAAAGCCTGCGGCAGAAGCATAGGCACGTGGTAGAGAGGGACCTGAAGGTCCTGGATATGGAGGGAGCATTGCTTCAGCATCTCTCTCATGTTCAAATACAGCTTAGATTGGAGCTCCCTGAGAGAGACAATCTGCTGAGTCAAGAAGTTATCCTCCCGATGGGGCACGTGCACCCCAATGTTTATAGTAGCAATGTCCATAATAACCAAACTATGGAAAGAACGCAGATGTGTCCATTGACAGATGAATGGATAAAGAAGACATGGTATATACAATTTATTATTAATAAAAATCTAATATCTACTATATATATAATGTATATAAGAATATCACACAGCCATCAAAAAGAATGAAATCTTGCCATTTGCAATGACATGGATGGAACTAGAGGGTATTATGCTAAGTGAAATAAGATAATCAGAGAAAGACAATTATCACATGATCTCACTGATACGTGGAATTTAAGAAATGAGATAGAGGATCATAGGAGAGGAGAAGAAAAAATGAAAGAAGACGAAATCAGAGAGAGAGACAAACCATGAGAGACTCTTAATCATAGGAAACAAACAATTGCCGGAGGGAAGGGGGTGAGAGGATGGAGTAATTGGGTGATGGATATTAAAGAGGGCATGTATTGTAATGAGTACTGGGTATTATATAAGACTGATGGGGGAGCCTGGGTGGCTCAGTGGGTTGGGCCTCTGCCTTTGGCTCGGGTTGAGATCTCGGGGTCATGGGATCGAGCCACGTGTCGGGCTCTCTGCTCAGCAGGGAGCCTGCTTTCCTCTGCTCTCTCTGCCTGCCTCTCTGCCTACTTGTGATCTCTCCTCCCCGTCAAATAAATAAATAAAATCTTAAAAAAAAAAAGACTGATGAATCACAGACCTGTACCCCTGAAACCAATAATAAATTACATATTGATTAAAAAAAAGAAGTTATCCTCCCATGTAAGGTGCTCCTATTGGGCTGTTGTACTGGCTCACTCATTCCATAGGCTGTTGGTTACATCTAGACCAGTCACATTTCTCTGCTCTTGTCCGTTGCAGCTCAGGTAGTAGGGTCACATGGCTACAGTGCATGGTCACCTCTGTACATGGTCACCTACTATAGGGGGTTATAACCCTGACAGTTATGCCAAGGCTCTTAAAAGAAAGCAGAGAAACTGGCCTGAATCTTGTACCTTGCACAGTCTGTTCTAATACAGACTAGTTCATCTTGTTTGAGTTTACTTGCACCTAGATGCATACTTGTTACTGTTACTTGTGGGTTTTTTTTTTATTTGTTTGTTTGTTTGTTTGTTTTTTGATCTAGTGGATCTCAAAAGCAAGTCGTCATCTCTTAATTTCAGATTTGAGTTTTTGGATGAGTACGAGTTCTAAATAGTAATTACTTCTCCCATACAGGAAAGGGAACAGGTGGTTGGTAATTTCTGATGTAATTTACTTCTGACAATAGTATTTCTCAGAATAAGACCCCACAATACATATAATCACCTGGGGTACTTTTATAAATGCAGATTTTTGTACCCCATACCCAGTATATGTGGGGCATGACCCAAGCATCTGCATTTTCAATAAGCATCCCAGGTGATTTGATGCACAGCAAAGTTTGAGAACCATTGCTTTGTAGTATAGATACTATCAGCGTTATTTTACTTTTAAGGAAATTGAGGTTTTAAAAGGCTAAGAAATTCACCTGTGGTTATAGACAACTAACACAGAAAGTGTCTCAAATGTTCTTTGCCATAACAGGGCGTTTTCACTAATCCTATGTTTGCAATGTGAAAGTTTACTTGCTTGCAAAAATGTTTACAACCAAATTAAAGCACATTTCAAGGTGTCTGTGACTAGATACTGTCTTTGTACATATGATTTCATTTAAGCTAACTGCATCCTCCCAATTGTGTCGACTACAAAATTATAATCTGAATACTTTTATATTCCTTCCAGGAAAACAAACAAACAAACACCTGAGTGTAAAGGCAACAGTCTACGCAAGCAAATCTATGAAGCTAAAAGTGAAGGAGGTGGTAAGAGAGCATCATCAAGAGATCAAAGTAGGGTTCAGCAATTTTGTTCCAGACAGAGTGGTAGTGTGTGTTTGGTGAGATGGTGGGAAGGTTCAGCACCTCATACGTGAGCCAGAACACCGTCTGTTATGTAGGATAACCTGAGCATGCATATGGAATTTCAAAATGTTGCTTTTAACTCAAGTTTAGAATGCAGGAATTGGGAGGGTCTGGAGTTCACTCCTATCCAAAACAAGCTGTAGACCTTGCATGTCAGGTCTTGGCTGTGTACAGAAATGGCCATGCTTTTCCATGAAGGGTGGTTTGAAACATTTGGTAGGGTAATAGCAACTTTTCACCTTCAAATCCAAGGATTGGCTTGCTTGTAGAAAGATGGAAGCTAGTAAATATCTGATTTCCTTGTTTTGTTTTAATTGTCCATAAGACATTCTTCTATGAGGGACACCTGGGTGGCTCAGTCGGTTGAACTGCTGCCTTTGGCTTGGGTCATGATCCCGATTGATTCCCGCATCGGGCTCCTTGCTGAGCGGGGAGGCTGCTTCTCCTTCTGCCTCTGCCTGCCACCCTGCCTGCTTGTGCTCTCTCTGTCTCTTTCTCTGACAAATAAATGAATAAAATCTTAAGACATTCTTCTATGGAAATCAACTTAGAGATACCCTAGGAAGTAGCAAGGTCTGATCCTAAACCTTGTATATTTGAAGCCAGAATCCCTGCTCTTTCTACAAAATTCTTCTGTCACTGTATGTGTTGTTATGGACTGAACGTGTCAGCCCCACATTCACATGTTGAAGCCCTAACTCCCAATGGGATTATATTTGCCTTTTGGGGGGTGAATAAGGTTATATGAGATCATGAGGTAGGTTTGGTGTACTTACACCAAGAGGAGGAGATGTTAGAGATATCTCTATCACATCTCAGAAGACATGGTGAGAAAGCAGCCTTCTGTAATCGAAGGAGAGAGATCTCATCAGAAACCACCCCTTCCGGCACCATGATCTTAGACATTCAGTCTCCAGAACTACGTTGAAAATGAATTGTTATTGTTTTAGTAACCCGGTTTTTGGTATTCTGCAAGCTGACTAAGATGTGTACTGAGTACAACCTAGGTGATCTATCTATATATCTATATCTATATATATAAAATTATTTTTTAGGTGACTTTTGCTACTCTAGAATAGTCAAAACATTTTTGAAATTACAGAATCTTAAACTGGTAATATTCAGCCAGATTATATCCAAGAAATTTACCAACACATACACAGTAATTTCTCATTAGCTGCAGGGAATATGCTCCACGACCACCCCCCGCCCCCCGCCAGGGGTTGTCTGAAAACTGAGGGTAGTACCAAACCCCCAAATATATACTATGTATTTTTCTATGCATACATACCTATGATAAAGTTCAACTTATAAATTAGGCACAGGAAGAGATTAACCACAAGTAGGAATAAAATAGAACAATTATAACCATACACTGTAATGAAAGTTACTTGAATGTGGTCTTACTTTCTCTCAAAATATCTTATTGTCCAGAGCTCATTCTCCTTCTTAGGAAGATGATGTGAGATGACAAACAGCCTATGTGATGACATGCAGTGAGGTGAATGATGTAGGCATGTAATACAGCGTTAGGCTACTGTTGACTTTCTGACCAAATGTCAGAAGGAGTATCATCTGCTTTTGGACCCCAGGTGACAGTGAGCAACTGAAATAATAGAGAAGCAAAACTGCAGGTAAAGGAAGGAAGACTATTATGTCTCATTTATATAGGAAACTCAGGAACATTAAAAGTACCCAGAATTCTTATGTTTGAATTCTCACTTTCTTACATTCTAAAATCTACTAGCATGTAAAAGAAACATTATATATAATTTTTATGTAAGTGAATGAATTTGAAGACCATGACCCTAACATTTTTGCCTGTAAAGAATCTAGTTCAACCCTCATTTTATAGATAACTGAGAGGTGCAGAAAGGCCAAGTGACTTGTGAAAGACACAGACTTTATTAGTGGCCAAGCCAGGATCACCACTCACTATTAGTGACTGCTAGTATAACATGAATGCCTTCCAACTCAATACACTAAGTACCACATGACAGAAGTAGTAAGTTTTGATCACAAAATATGTTTCAGGTTTGTAAGATAATACAGATCATCAGAGACAGAATACTTAGCACCTTAACATTTGAAAGGGAAGTGTTATTTTGAACATTACTTTTAAATAATAATTTGGGATGATAGTGATTAGTCTGCTACTGATACAATAATGCTGCATAACAAACAGCATCAACATTTAGTGGCTTATGACAAGTATTTAGTTTCACTCAGGGGCCTGTGACTAGTCTGTGATTCTGTTGGGCTTATCTGATGCCATCTGAGCTTAGCATCAGGTATGAGGAAGGACGAGGTCTCTTCCATGTGTCTCTTCAGCTTCCTTGGACTCAGTCACTCTTCAGATCTGTTTTGAGAGCAGATGTCAGAAGCTCAAGAACCAAAACAAATCATGCAAACGCAGTTAATCCACTGTGTGATGTCTGCTGATATTTCATTAACCAAAATCAGTCCTACAGCCAAGTCCAACATCCATGAGCTGGGTCTGCATGTATGACCAGCTCTCCTGAGATCATTGCAAACCCTCAAAAGCAAAGAGAATGCATGTATAATATTATAGGAGAAAGACGAATTGAAAATAATAATCTAATCTATGAAAAATAACATTGTGGTTTGGGTATTAGCATATAGTTCATAAAATGTACTTTATATAACTCTATGCAGCAAATTTATGAGCCAAACATGAAAATAAATTTCAATATGCTGTATGTATTCTCTTCTTTAAGATAAAGAAATGTAATATTAATTTAAAGTTCTATGTTTCTTGAACAAAATGTATGTCTCCTCTAAAGAGTGTCTGCTTTACTTATATGCAAGGCTTTAAATGAGAAAAAAGGAAATATATTCTGGTTGTAAACTTGTCATTTTAAAAAATTTTAATTATATGAGGAGTTTTAACGTTTAGGTTGTGTAAGCCTAAACTTTATTTACTCTTAATCTTAGTTTAAACTTAATTTAATCATAGACACAACCATTAGGTAAAGAAGAGTTTGGAATCCAAGAGTATGGAAATTAGAGGCAATAAAGGCAGTACAGAATCCAGAAAGAATGACAGAGAAAAAGCTCTATAGAACTCTAAGAATGGGAAGGAACACCATATAAAGTTGTACAATCCAAATTTTAACACCAACTAGCCAGAATTAGACACTTTCCTTTTGGGCAACCCAAGTAACACTTCTGAAAAAAGAAAATCTATTTTCAAACTGGATAGAAATAAAGATAACTTATGAACTCACTAAAGTTGAAAATCCCAGAGTTTGTTTTGGTTTCAGGTGCAGCTTGATCAGGGGGCGTTGAACAATGTCACTAGACTCCCATTTCTCCATCACTAATATCCATTTGGTACCATTCACCTCCATGTAGTTTCCTATAAAGCAGACAGGCTCTTCCCTTGTAGTTTAAAATAGCTGCCACTTCTCCAAATATTTCCACATCTCACATTCAGAGGAGAAAAGAATGTGATAATCTTTTTTGCAGGATTCCCAGCATTCTCACTGCATCTCAGTGGCTCTGAGCAGACAGCGCTCCTATCCTTGAACCAATCACTATGACCAGGAAACTGATAATTGCCTTAACCTCGAGTCACATGTTCCATTCTTAATTCTGGAACTTGATTCTGGAGCCCCACCTGAAGCATACTTGGCTGAAAAGGGGAAAGAGAAGGTTTCCCCTGGGAAATTGGGTTATAGTTGATAAACAGTGGTGTGGATTATGGGTGTGAAAACAAGAGGTGTTTAGAGAATGGGTGCACATTACAACCCTGTTATGTGTATATGTACCAGTAATATTCTTCAGTTGTTTTATACTTATAAGCAATTTATAGGAATCCAATGATAAGCGCTGCTAAGAAAATGTCCTTCATGTTCCTTACACACTGTGTCAGTTGAGCTTTTCTGTTACTTTTATGTAACATAATACTGAATAATGACAATAGCAACCATTTATTGAACAAGTCCTATTTACCAAGCACACCAAGACACCCTCATTTAATCTTCATGTCAATCTTCAAAAAAAAAGCATTAGTGTTTATATTTAAAAAATAAAGAAGCAAGGCTCAGAGAGGTCTGCCACCTTTCCATGAATACATAGAAAACCTGGTAAAACTTGTAGACTGTATTCATTAGATAATATCAGAAACAGATTAGTCTGAATTCTCAGTGGCTTCCTAGAATGAAGGTTTATGTCTCCCTCATGATTCACGTCCAAGTGGGTTTAGGAAGGACGCTGCTCTGTGCGATTGCTAGCAGACCTAGGCTGGCTGAGGCTTTACTCTCATAGAACTACAGCATCTGGATCAACTGACTTTCTCCACCACCATGACAGGTGAACAGAGAGAGACCTGCAGAGTCACACATGGGACTGAAGAATTAAATTTTTCAGTGTGGCAGTGTGGCCTGCATGACTCTCACAGCCAATAGTCAGAACTTGTCCCATGGCCTTCCCAATTACTGGAGGCCTAGAAAATGTAGGGGGCACTTGGGTATTCAGTGAGCAGCTAGTATCACTTCTATGGAGACAATCCCAGATCTTTTTGGCCATAAAACAGGAATTCTGTCCATTAGACCATAATTTCTTTTGCGTTTAGCTATAGACTTTTTTGCCTAGTTACATTTTATTTCACTGTTTCAAAGAACCGATTGTTCAAGATTTTCCTTATAGAAAACATGAAAAACAACACAGTGGTGAGAGTGGTGTAGTGATTAGGAGAGGGGGGCTCAGATCCAGACTTCCTGAGATTGTATCCTGGCTCTCTTTACTTGCTGCTTGTCTTTGGATGAGTTATTCAAACTCTCTGTGTCTCAGTTTTGTCCATTTGTTAAAGGAAATAATAACGATATTAACAACAGGGTCTGCATAACAGGGTTATGAAGATTAAATGAGTTCATTGCTTTATAGCATGAGGATAGCACTTAAGAGCAGGAGTGCTCAGTTAAATTGTGCTTCACTGAGTAAAGCTTTCTCAGCTGCGAGATGTAACTTCAGTCAGAAGATGTGGAAACATGGGCCCTAGGGTCACAAAGGCAGCCACAAGAGAAGGATAACAGAGCAAACCTCAAACCGCTCCTGAAAAAAACAACTCAAAGGTCAAGCTCAGTTGAAAGAGGGTAAGCTGTGTGGTCTTGATTGGCGAAAGTGAGTGCATGTGTGCACACTTGTGTGCAAAGTACAAAATGTAAAGCAACAAGTCTGACAAGCCACATAAGAAATTCCATCTTGATAATCCCTCCTCATGCATCCTGTAGACAATGGAATGTATTTGTACACGGTTTCGAACGTTCGTGAATCAAGAAATAAAGCCAAGATTAAAGATACACACTCTATTTATCTTCCTCCCATGTCACACACACGCACAAGAAATATATTCAGTCTCTCCTTGGCTACTGAGCCCTGAAAACAGTCCAGAGAAGCCTGATACTTCTTGAACTCATTCCTGCTTTCCTAGAGCATCTCTCCAGGGAAGGTGATTTCTCAGTGACTCTGCACAGGATTCTCAAGCACCAGGAACTCATCACTCTCTCCTTGAGGAGTCTGGGACCGAAAACCAACCACCGATGGTTTGTCCAACCCGTCAAAGCAGCTTTGTCCCACCTGTCAGCCTTCACGGAACGCACGGTGACTCCCTTTCATTTCAATATTGAGAACACGACCCAATATTTGTGAGAATAAAATCTTTCCCAGGCCTGCTAACAAATCCGAAGCATTAATTGTGAATTAAATTTATTTCTGCTTGAACTCAGTTTTTGCAGAGCACTCAATGACATCCATGTGTCCCCAAGCTTCCTAGGTCGCATAGATCAGAAAATCCTTAAGACTCTGAATGCACTTTAAAATTTCCTTGAAAAAAGCAAGTACTTTCGAAAGCAGAAATTCAATTCTCTTTCTATGTACATTATTTAACAAAAATAATGAACAGCAAATAGTAACTTCTCGGAGTATAAACAGGACCTTCATTTAATTCTTCTCTGTTTTTCCTTATTCATCTTTGTGCCCTTTAAAGAAAAGAGATTTATTTTGTACTTTACACATAATTATGGTTTTGTGGCTCGGCTTTAGTACTAGAAGATGCCTTCTTCCATCTCCATTTCAAAAGAAGGATCTGTGATTTTGGAGGAATAGTTAAGCATCTCGAAGGCAGAGCATGTACGTACAGATCATAGAGTAGACCCTGACCAAACATGGATGACATTAAGCTCTATCCAGGAATTCATAATACCCAGAGTCAGTAGAAACAAATAGCCCTGAGAGTTCCCAATACGTTTAAGAGGTTTTTAATTAACTCTACAGACCAGGATAAAAGTAAGGAATTCATTCAATTAATATTCAAGCCCGTCTCAACCAGATACGGGACATTTTCACCAAGTCAATGGCACATTATTATTCTAGTTTTGTTTGGGATCCAGGTTGAGCTATTTATTTTCCAAACAATAGCCTGTAAAAATGAACTCTGTTTTTTAATAACTGTTTCTGGATCTCCACATTCATTTCCTTTGCCAAGCTGTATACCTGATCTACATTTTAAAAAGTGGATTACAAACTTCCTTTGAGGTTATAAAACCCACTTGGGGTCAAGAAGATACAGCTCCAGCACATTTCACCCTGGGGATGAGATGCCGTTGTAAAGATGCAAGTAGACAAAAGTGATGAATTCTAGATGGAGTCTAAGCACCACACAGTTAAAATTTTGAGGTGTGGGAGGGGGTTCTGTGTATTGTCCCAAGTATTAAAAAACAGTAGTATTTCCTGACTTGTTCATTTTAGCCATTCTGACTGGTGTGAGGTGATGATATCTCATTGTGGTTTTGATTTGTATTTCCCTGATGCCGAGTGATATGGAGCACTTTTTCCTGTGTCTGTTAGCCATCTGGATGTCTTCTTTGCAGAAATGTCTGTTCATGTCTTCTGCCCATTTCTTGATTGGATTATTCGTTCTTTGGGTGTTGAGTTTGCTAAGTTCTTTATAGATTTTGGACACTAGCCCTTTATCTGATATGTCGTTTGCAAATATCTTCTGCCATTCTGTCAGTTGTCTTTTGGTTTTGTTAACTGTTTCCTTTGCTGTGCAAAAGCTTTTGATCTTGAGAAATCCCAATAGTTCATTTTTGCCCTTGCTTCCCTTGCCTTTGGCGATGTTCCTAGGAAGATGTTGCTGCAGCTGAGGTCGAAGAGGTTGCTGCCTGTGTTCTCCTCAAGGATTTTGATTTCTCACATTGAGGTCCTTCATCCATTTTGAGTCTATTTTCATGTGTGGTGCAATGAAATGATCCAATTTCATTTTTCTGCATGTGGCTGTCCAATTTTCCCAACACCATTTATTGAAGAGGTTGTCTTTTTTCCATTGGACATTCTTTCCTGCTTTGTCGAAGATTAGTTGACCATAGAGTTGAGGGTCTATTTCTCGGCATCAGGGAAATACAAATCAAAACCACAATGAGATATCACCTCACACCAGTCAGAATGGCTAAAATTAACAAGTCAGGAAATGACAGATGCTGGCAAGGATGCGGAGAAAGGGGAACCCTCCTACACTGTTGGTGGGAATGCAAGCTGGTGCAACCACTCTGGAAAACAGCATGGAGGTTCCTCAAAATGTTGAAAATAGAACTACCCTATGACCCAGCAATTGCACTACTGGGTATTTATCCTAAAGATACAAACGTAGTGATCTGAAGGGGCACATGCACCCGAATGTTTATAGCAGCAATGTCTACAATAGCCAAACTATGGAAAGAACCTAGATGTCCATCAACAGACGAATGGATAAAGAAGATGTGGTATATATACACAATGGAATACTATGCAGCCATCAAAAGAAATGAAATCTTGCCATTTGCGACGACATGGATGGAACTAGAGGGTATCATGCTTAGCGAAATAAGTCAATCAGAGAAAGACAACGGTCATATGATCTCCCTGATATGAGGGAGAGGAGATGCAACATGGGGGGTTAAGGGGGTAGGAGAAAAGTAAATGAAACAAGATGGGATTGGGAGGGAGACAAACCATAAGTGACTCTTAATCTCAGAAAACAAACTGAGGGTTGATGGGGGGAGGGGGATTGGGAGAGGGGGGTGGGGTTATGGACATTGGGGAGGGTATGTGCTATGGTGAGTGCTGTGAAGTGTGTAAACCTGGCGATTCACAGACCTGTACCCCTGGGGATAAAAATATATGTTTATAAAAAATAAAAATTAAAAAAAAAAACCCAGTAATATGCCAGCACCTTTTGTCTCTCTTATATTGGTGGTTCCTGTTAGCCTCCCTTAGAAATTCTAAGCCACTCAAGGAAGAGATTGTGAAGGGAGAGGAAAGACATAGGGAAGGGAAAGAAAGAAAATGATAGAATTATGCAAGAAAATATCAGAAAGACAAAAACAAGAGAATTCTAGGGAGTAGGAACAGTTGGGGGGTAGAATTTTATATAAATATTGTTTCCAAATAATCACAGCAACTAAGAATAAAACTTCAACTAACTATAGCTGTGAGATAACAAATGATCAAAAATGAGATTTGTGTGCCAAGGGGAGAAATGCTGCCCGGGCCTAGATATTAGCAGATGAGCTTGGGCAAGAGTGAAATCTGGGCATCAGACAGGGATACACAGTGTCAAGTTGTTATTTTCTTTTCATCTTGATGAACATTTTGGTATTCTTACACCATTGCTAACAGAATCCAGGCTTATTTTTCACAAGTTTTAGAGCCAATTTGTGTAGTTTTACATTTGTTTGTATTTGGTTTTTAACTTTTTATCTGGAGATTCTGAATGTGTAGTCAGGAGTTCCCATGTACTCATTCCTCAGCTTCCCCTGATGTTAGCATCATATATAATCATAATACAAAGTGTAACACTAAGGAATTGACTTTGGTGCTTGACTAAGAACTATGAACTTTATTTGAATTTCACTAGTTTTTCAATGAACACCCTTTTCTCTGTTCCAGGATCCCACATTGCATTTAGTTGTTGCAGCCATTGTTGTTATGAACTGAATGTTTGTGGGCGCCCTCCCCCGCAACCCCCGACTAAACCCCAGTGTGATAATATTTGGAGGTGGGGCCTTGGGAGAAGAAATTAGATCATGAGGGTGGAGACCTCATGAATGGGATTATAAACAAAGGCCAGGGAACTAGCTTGCTCTTTTCTCCCTGCTAGGACACAGTGAAAAGTTAGCCATCTACAACCGGGAAGAGGGCTCTCATCAGAACTCAACCTTGCTGGCACCATGATCTGGAACTTGCAGCTCCCCAAACTGTGAAAAATACATTTCTGCTGTTGATAGTTGCCCAGTTTATAGTATTTTGTTATAGCAGCTGGAGTTAAGACAGTTAGGTATTGCTACACAACAAATTGCTATAAATTTAGTGACTTTAAACGATACATTAATTATTTTCTAGTTTCTATAGGTTAGGAGCTTAGGCACACCTTCATTAGATCCTTTGCTTAGGGTCTCACAAGACTGCAAGTAGGTTGTCAGCTGGGCTGCAGTCTCATTTGGAGGCTAGATCGGGATGAGTCTGAGTTCAAGCTCACTCAAGTGTTGGCAGAATTCGTTCCCTTGAGACCGTAGGACTGAAGACCCTGGCTTTTTGCTGGATGTTGGTTGGACGCTGCCCTCTGCTCTTACAGGTAAGCCTCCTGAGGGGGCCATTTGTTTCTTCAAGGGCAGATGGGAAGAGAGATCTCTTGAGTGAGCAATGTGGAGTCATATAATATAACATAGTCACAGCAATGACATCCTGTCACCTTTGCCATATTCTACTGGTTAGAAACAAGTCAAGGGGATGGGATTGACCACCAGGGATGGGGGATCATGACTAGTCTCCACAGACCCGTGCACAGCTGTCACATCTTTTTAATTGCTTCTAATCTGTGACAGTTACTCAGTCTTCTTGTCCTTCATACCCTTGACATTTTTGAAGAATACTGATCTGTTATTTTTTTAGCTTTGTGAACATTTAACCATTGCATTTGTAATAGTTATTAAAATATTTTTCTCAGTAAAGCATGTAACTCTTGATCTGAGGGTTGTGAGTTTGAGCCCCACATTGGACATAGAGCTTACTAAAAAAAATAAAAAATAAAAAAAATGTTTTTCTCCGAAAATCATGAGCACACATTTATCATTTACCCTACCCCCTAAAGATTACACCATCAAACAGTAATGTGTCTCTTTGTTTTTGTTTCCTGGGAGATGTTATGGAATAGATTATACTGAGAAGTAATGGATTATGTATAAAATGTTGTGAGCCTAGAAGAATGATTGTATTTTTGATAGAAATCAGAAAATTAGGGGGGAAATCTGGCTTCGGAAGCAGAGTGGACATTTGTTGTTTCCCCCCGGGAAACCGTCCTGAATCTCAGTCTGTGCAGTTCAGATGGAGAGAATTCCACTCAGCTCCAGCAGTGGGCACATCTGTTACACCTGTCAGAGCCCCAGGCCGCTCTGATTGGTTCCGGGATTGGCCCATGACCCAATCAGAGCTGCAGAAATGTTCAAATGAAACTCTTTCTGAGGCTGTTGACAAAGAGGAAGGCATAGTATGCTACAGGGCTTCACATCATATACCCAAGTAGCTGTGGTAAGCAATCTGCTATGTGTATTAATTAATACTAGGTTTTGCTGTGAGACAGAAAACCCAAGTATACTGTAATTTAAACAAGAGAGAAATGTATTTTTCTCACATAAAATTAAGTGGAGGTAAGCAGTTCAGGGCTACATGGTAGCTCCAAGGTCGTCAGAGAGTTCTTTCTTGTTCTAATCTTTGATATCTTGGCTCTACCTGCTGGTCCCAGTTGGCTGCTTGAGCTTCCAGGCTGTGAGGAGAAGGAAGGGGTAAAAAGGGATCTTTCAAAGACACTTTCTAAAAATTGTTCATGACACTTCTACTTATATCCCATTGGTCAGAACTTAGTCACACTGCTATGTTTAACTGCATTCGAGGCATGGAAATGTAGTCTTTATCTCAGGAGGCTGTGTGTTCAGCCACAGATTAGAGGTTTTGTTATAAAAGAGCAAGGGGGAAACAGCTATGGGAGGACAATGAACTTTTTCCTCTGCCCTATCTCCACAAAAGGAGAGCCTGACTGAGAATAGAGTCTGTCCTGAGGAGCAGAGCTGAAAGATCGAAATAGGTATCAATGATACCTTGCGAACTCTTGATCAAGCTATACCTGAAGCCATCACCCCTTCCACTTAAGCTAATAACTTTCCTTCTTCCTTCCCTCCCTCCCTTCCTTCCTTCCTTCCTTCCTTCCTTCCTTCCTTCCTTCCTTCCTTCCTTCTTTCCTTCCTTCCTTCCTTCTTCCCTCCCTCCCTTCCCCTTTTCTTCCTTCCTCCCTCCCTCCCTTCCTTCCTTCCTTCCTTTCTCTCTTCTTCTTCTTCTTTTTTTTTTTTCAACTGAAAATAATCTTGATTGGTACAGAAAGGAGGATTCTCCCAAAGAACTATAAAGTCACCTTTATTCCTTTGTCCTCTCAAGTTCTTCATTGCCCTCCCAGTTGCTCAGAATGGCAACTGAGTTTTCCCTTAGATCTCCTATGGGGCCAAATTATGCATCTCCATGCTCCATTTCCTTTCAGCCTAAAGGAAAGGGAACTCCTTGTGTTTCTTAGAACTTGCCTTCTCGGATTTGATTATAGTTTTTAAAGTATGTTGACTTGTAACTTCCACTAAGAATTATAAGCTAGAATTCTTAACACTACCTATTCTAGGTTATTTGCTTAATCTTTAGTAAGTGCTTCTTGGAATTCTTTTGCTGTTCAGTAAAAACTCCTCTATCAAATAGCTTGGCTGCATACCCATCTCCTTTTTCTCAATTATGATTTTTATTAATATTAACACTATCTGCAGGAATTAGAGCTTAATCGATTTCTTTTTTCTATTCATCTGAGTACCCTGCCATAATAGGTCTTGTTTTAAAGGGTTCTATACAGTTGGTCAGCAAAGCAGCTTTTTTTTTTTTATTAAAAAAAATTTTTTTAAGTCACCTTACTAATAGTATCAATTTGTCTAGCCTGTTCCCTTTGCATCTTTTTTACTGGATCTTCTCTTTGAAGCAGAAGATACAAAACATTAGCTTTGGAGGTTTGCCTATCAGATTCTGAAAGCATGGTTTTCACTTAAATTATCATGTTTCTCTATACCTACTTATATCAGTAAAGTGATTAGAAGTGTCTACCAACTGCAATTCCCAGGCTATGAAATTCTGCTTTTTGAATTTAAATTATATGGCAGCACCATATGGCAGAGGAGAAAGGAGTGCTAGATGTCTTATCTAACAGAGAGTGCCTCTCAAGCAAGGGAATTGCCGTCACAGCCCAAGCTTCACGGGTTCTCTGAGGCTTAGTATTACCTGCCGCCTCCCAAAGTACACACATACAGGATTTTCTTAAGCCATGGTGAGAAAAGTTGCTACAACCCAGCAGAGGTGAGGAGAATCCATCTGAGTCAGCTACTGCCCATCTTCCTACAACAAGATGCTGAGGTAGCCATGAGTAGAAAGTTCTGGAAATGGGAGAACTCTAGGCGTCTTTCACTTACGTGTATTTAAAAAAAAAATCTTAATTAACTTGATGCAGAGCTGTGTTACAGAACATCATTCATTCCCCCCAGGGCCTTATAGGCAGTTGCTACCAGCCTAATGCAATTATGCTTGGGAGCACCACGGAGACTCTTAAAGCTTCTAAAGCACAAGGTCAAATTCTACAAATGTCCAGGTATGCAGGGGGGATGCTGCTAATTTATGATTATGGGGACTCTTCTTTTTGAGTGTCACAAATTAATGGAACTCGGGGAGTTACACATCCTCTTCAGGATAATAAATGGGATCCTGACATTTTAGATTCTCTGCCATTGCCTTGACTGAGTATCCTTTCTCTCACATGATGTTAGGGGACATCTTACTGCCTGATGGGATGGTGACCTCCTACTTGCTGCCTCTGAAGTTGGTGTCAGGACAATTCAGAAAGAACAAGGTATTTAAGGGTGGTGAGCTCTCTTATCTAGCTTGTATATGAATTGAACAAACCCTTTTCATATAATGGTGGTCCTGGCTATCACCTTTTGCCCTCCAGATCCACTCCCCACCATGCCTTCTGTTCCTGGTGGCTGACCCAGATGGGTGACATCCACATGGTTCCTGGCCCTGGCTTCTGGTTGGGGTTGCCCCATGGTGAGTCCTGGCGGGTGAGGTTGGGTTCTTTATTCCCCTGACATCCTCTCTGTGGGGTCCGCAGTGTTGACACACTGAAAAAGCTCCTTTCTGGTAGCTCACACATCATCTCTTTCTCTCTCGCTGATTTCTAGTAATTTCTCTCTCCCTGCCCCTTCAGGCTCTGCCCCTTCTCTGTTATTAGCCCGAAGCCATTGTGGTTTACATTGTCCTGTCCACACTTTTATAAATAATGCATTCTTTAAACTCTCCTCAAATGACTCATTTTTTACCTTGTATTTTTTGTTGGGACTAAGTGATAAAACAGTGTTGTCCTGATTTGCCCATTATCCCTTCTGCTTCCTTCACATGACCAGGCTCTAATAGTCTTTCCTTTTAAGTGCTTAGAAAAGACCATTATATTTGTTTGCTTGTATTTACTTACTTTATACACTGCTGCCCTGCCTCATTTCCAGAAGGGTGTGATGATGCTGTGTATTTGCTAGTTTTGCCCTAGCCTGGACTTGCCTTTGCCCATTTAAAATGTACTGAATCTTTAGGTCATCCACATGGAAAATTGGGGAAAATCTTAAAACTGGCTATTCCTTGTCATGAAGACAATCTCTAAAAATAGATTTTATTGAATTTAATCTTCTTAAATTGAATTTGACCGAACCTGTTTGGCACTGATATAACCTCAGAAATGTAATATGCATTTGCTTGGTGACATTGAAGTACCTACTTTTTTGTTTAGCACGGATTAAACTTTGATTCTTTTGAGATAATTGTCTTCTTTTTTTAATGCTTCCTTTGAAGATTTTATTTATTTATTTATTTGAGAGAGAGAAAGCCGAACAAGGGAGGAAGAGAGGGAGGGAGACAGAGTGGGGAAAGAATCCAAGAAGACTCTGTGCACTGAGCTCGGAGCCCAACTTGGGGCTCGATCCCACAACCTGGAGATAATGACCCGAGCTGAAACCAAGACTCAGAAGCTTAACTGACTGAACCACCCAGGCACCCTGAGATAATTGTCTTCTTACACAAGAAGGATAATTTCTTCTCTTAGGTACCCATTGCCCTATAAGGAAAAAAAAAATGACAACAGCAGCAAAATAGCAATGTACCACACTTGTGATAAAAAATGATCCAGGGCGTCTGAATTTCCCAGTTGGTTAAGTGACTGACTCTTGATTTCAGCTCAGGTCGTGATCTCAGGGTTACCCGATGGAGCCCCGCATCGGGTTCTGCATTTAGCGTGGAGTCTGCTTGAGATGTTCTCTCTTCCTCTGCCACTGCCCTTCCCTCCCACTTGTGCATACTCTCTGTCTCAAAATAAATAAATCAAGACCTTAAAAAAAGTGATCCAGATATGGGTGTTCATTTCCAGGTTTTCAATATCAGGATAAGTTTTTCAAGACTGAATTAGACACTACATAATTTTTAGTACAACTGAAGTACATGGTACTTTAAAATAGTGGTAAAAATGTTTTCAATCCTAGGTATTGTGATTTTGGCTCTGGACCAGGATTCACTTTCACCCAAATGGAACAAGGAGATGCAGTCCACACTATTCTTGCCTCACTTACCTTCTCTTGGCTGCCCACAGAGGTCCCCCGCAGTTTCAGTGGAGAATTCCTATGCTTGCGAAACAGTTTCTTCCCTCCGGCATCTCTCTGTCAATGAGTTTGCTCTGGACACACGTGAGGAGGAGACACCCCCCAGTGCCTCGGATTTAACCCCTCTAGCAACCCTCACCCCTGTAGAGACAAATATCCGCATTTCCTCACCCTTTTGGGAGAAGAGACAATTCTAAGTCATTTTCAATGCAGGTGTTTGGCGGGTCACCAGCAGGATTGAGGCCCCATTGCCCACAGAAGTCACATGCTTGTTAACACACCCCTTATTGGTTTCCTCCCTTTCTGCCTCACTTCCACACTCAGTGTGCATCCTGTGATCACCTCCCAAATAAACTACTTCCACCAAATTCCTGTCTCAAGAGCTTTCGGGAAAACCCATTCAGGACAGGAGATTCTAGAAGGACAATGGGAGAGGAGAAATACCGAATGATAGATTGTGCCATTCTAAGCTTCAAGAGAATAGTGTCTTTTATATTCTTCTGAATCAATTGTAAACGATTGAGAACACTGGCTGTTTCTTTCCTTTTTTCTTTTTTTTTTCCTGAAGATTTTATCTATTTATTTGACAGAGAGAGACACAGCAAGAGAGGGAACACAAGCAGAGGGAGTGGGAGAGGGACAAACAGGCTTCCAGCCGAGCAGAGAGCCCGAAGTGGGGCTCGATCCCAGGACCCTGGCTCGATCCCAGGACCCTGGGGATCATGACCAGAGCCGAAGGCAGACGCTTAACGACTGAGCCAACAAGGCGCCCCACACTGGCTGTTTCTAATCAACTCTATAAATCTTTGTGATCTATGCATGCAGTGAAGGACTTGATAAATATTTGATAATAACAATTCTAAGATTATGCTATTTATGGTAAGCATTGCTATAGCGGAGGGGTATAACTATCGCAAAACAGCAAATACAAATAGAGTTCTGCATTTTTTTTTTTTTTAAGGTAAGTGCCATTTCAATTCTCTCTAAAGGTTCATACTGAATAAAAGGTCTTATTTAGATGAGCACTATTAGGGAAAGATAAGTATATACAATTGTATTCAATACGAACTGAAGTTCATTGTCAATTTTTCACATTCCTGATTCATATGAAGGGCCTAAGCAAGGAGAAAGCAACATGTCTGCATGGTTCCATCAGACCGCAACATAGTTTCACCAAATGCCCATCTGGGGTGTATATTTGCATGCACAGCTCAGTCTTACCCTTTAGAACTGACTGAGGACCTTTAAAAACCTTACTGAAAAGAGGCCAATCCAAAAATAAGTGGCAGAGAATTCATGGCGGAAACAGCAATGAAATAGAAATTAAATGCATTGTTTAACTCTAAGCCACTCTCCAAATTTTGGCTCGTTTTCTTTGACTTATCATCCATCCACTATCCAGGGAGAAGAGGAACATTTTTAGCGTATTGTTTTAGGAGTTTCTCCCCTCAAATAACTCACTAGCATTTACCCTATAGTAGAATGGTGAAAAGTCACACCCAGGATAATACCAGATAATTTCTTCATCTAGCTGATGTTCATGAAATTGAATAGGCTTGCTCCAAAATTCATTGGGAGTCATTATTCATTCTCCTAGGATGCATTTAATCATACTCAGTTGTCCAGGGGTGGCATTACACATCTCTGATGAAGGAAAGGTATGGTACAAAAATAATATACTTCAACGCTGTACACAGTAGGACAATAAATATGACAATCCCTCCTGGAAACTAAAGCAAGACAGCTTTAATTTAAAAGCTTCAAGCTTAATTTAAAAACATCCAGCTAAAATGTAGCCTGTCTTAGTAAGACAAGGTAAACTGCTCTTTCAAATTATCGCACATTTCATCCTTCAAAATGTATTCTTTATTCATTTTCGAAATCGTCATCCTAACCACATTTAGGCATCACTGGCAAATAAGCTAATGGTATAGTAGCACAAAATGCCGAGACAGCTACAATTATCTCTTAATTACACACAGCAGGCTTCCAGTGTGTGTCCCCCTTTTGAGGATACTGAACAAGAAACAAAGAAAGTCAGGCAAACCAGTTAGTGATCCCACGCAGGCTCCTTGATGGCGGGTTTACTCTGAAAAGCTCTGGAGCAAGATACCGTAGCGGCAGCAACTGTCACCAGGAAGAGCTTGCCCAGCGCAGGAAAATAATCAGACTGAACCTGATTATTCCGTCCACAGCGAGGGATCTGAAGAACTGGGAAACAAAAACAATGGAGACAATCTGATCCGCAAATCAATGGTTTACAAGGAGTTCCAGCCTAGTACATATGAAATGAGGAAATTTCAAGCAATTCACCCCAGGGCGGATTTATATCTTCTTTGAGAAGGAATCAATATCTCCTTGTTACTGTGAGATCATATATTTAGTAGGGGAAATGGTCTAAGACCAGAAATATGTCAAACAACTCCAAACAACTCATCTCCAGGGGAGATTAATGTGATTGGGAAAAGCCTATCAATTAATTAGTCAATACAAGTTTATAGCTTGACTATTAGTTGCCAGCTATGTCTGAAATGAGGTTAATAAAAACTTTGCATGTACTCTGTGCTTTTTTCACACATTCTGTGACAAATCTGCCTGGAGAAGGAGCACTCAGACATATGGAGGGTGTGAATGCAAAAAAAAAAAAAAAAAAAAAGGATCCACTGACTGAGGGTGATAATAATTATTCTGTGTGTATAAATCACTTGCTAGACAACAAAGGATGTTTGTAAGCTTTCTTTTCTTTGATTCATACCACCAACCTGGAAAAGAAATAGGGACATGCATTAACTACTTTCTACAAATGAGAAAGTCTCTTGATCGGTAATCTAGAAATTCCCAAGAGCTATGGGAATTGGAGGGCATAATACCCACCATTATTACACTTGCCAGAGGAGGATACCAGAGTGGATATGGAGGTTTCTAGAACCAGATCTGAGGACAGCTGTTTTACTCTCATCCAGTTCCACTAGAGAAATTTCAATTAGCCCCACCTGAAGTTTCCCAGCCTCATTCTTCACAGAACATTTTCATATCTTGAATTTGGCATATTGTTCCTCTTTCTTTGTTTTCTCTTTCTTCTGCTGGTGCAGTAGCCTCAAACCTGGCTTTTTTATGGTTGCCTGCTGAGTTTATTATTATGTTCTGTTTCCTGAGCCCTACCACAGATTATCTGAATCAGAGGTCCAGGATATAGTCTGGTACCAGACCTGGAACTTGCCCACCTTCTCTGGGGTTCACTTTGTCTTTTTCATTTTTATGACCCCAGTCTAATCCACTGTAAGTAATAGTCCAATCAACAAAAGTTAATCGGTGAGCCCAAGTGAAGGGCATGTAGGTGCTCATTGGGTTATTCTTGCAACTTCTCTGTGAGTTTGGCATTTTTCAATATGAAAAAGTGGAGAGAAAAAAAGATGTGATTGGTGAACTATTAATCAAATTAGAAATAGTTTAAAAACCAAAGTAACTGTGTTTCAATACTTAATTAATGTTTGCTGAATAAATGAATGAACAAATGATCTCATCTCCAGCCTTCTGTTTGGAAGAGGATATTAGAAATGAGAACGATCAGACTATGAATTCAGTTAAATCAGAGCGAGGTAAATGGTACCAGGAAATGGAAGAGTTGAAGGCTAAAAAGAAGTTTCCCAGTGGCTTTGTTGTAGCTCAAAATCAGTTATTTTCCAGAAAAGTTTCCCATACCATACTATCCTCTAAATAGATGCCTGTTTCTATTTTCATTTCCAGCTAACCCTCCCGGTCTGTATAATATGTAGCAAAAGTGTGGATCAACCAGAGCAGTAGCAAGGGGACAGGGCAAGAAAGGTGGTTGTATTATTCCTCTCTGAGAAACCCCAGAGTGCCTGCCACACCCGTAATCCCTTTCTGCAGAGGCCTTTTCATATGAGAGGCCATGCTTTGTATCATGCACCCCCTCTGCCCACCATCCAGATCTTACGGGACTGGGGTAGTGATGGGGTCCAGGGTCAAAGACGGTCAAATACCAGCAGTCTCAGAGGTAGACTGGATCTATCCTCGGTCATGGCTGGCTTCTCAGAGGATGCTGGAATATGAGACAAATGCAGACATACAGCAAGAGGTGGGCAGCGTGGAAACAGAGAGACAACAAAGAGAAGGCTCTAGTATGGAAGTTGTGATGGGACATTGAAGATAGTCAGTTGACCATGGTCACAGCTGTGGAAGCAAAAGCAGAAAGGTGTTTGTCAGGATTCTTAGTCAAACCCAACTTGAACTTGCTTAGGCAAAAGCGGTTAATTTATTGGCTAATACTGTAGAGATGATTGGGTGTGTAATGAGGTAGGATGAGAAGCAAGATTTGAATCTGTTCAGAAATTACTATCTTTCAGGTGCCTGGGTGGCTCAGTTGAGCATCTGACTCTTGATTTCAGCTCAGGTCATGATCCCGGGGTCATGGGATTGAGCCCCACTTTGGGCTCTGTGCTCAGTGCAGACGCTGCTTGTCTCTATCCCGCCTCCTTTTCCTCCCCCTTTCTCCCTCCCCACTGCCCTTCTGCCCCTCACCCTACTTGCTCATGTGCACTCATTCTCGTTCTCTCTCAAATAAACAAAAAAATATTTAAAAAAAATAAATTCATCTTGTACTTTTGTTTCCCTTAGAGTGTTTGCTTCATCCTCTCTTATTGTCAGTGTAAGGAGAAGGGCCAAGGCCACCTACAGCTCTGACACTAAAGAACACTGGGGAAAGTCTCTGATTGTTCCTGTTTGGGTCACATAACCATCATTGCACTAATCAGTGGGGCCAGGAGGCCTGGGTCCTCTAGGTTGTCAGTCTTCAGTAGAGCTTCACAATTTGCATAGGAGAGAGAGAACAAACTTCCAAGAGAAAGAGGATAAATTTCCCTGAAGAAGAGGGAGAAACTCTGGGTAGAGTAAACCATTGATGTTTACTCTAGTTGCCATAAAATCAGAAGGTGAGAGATAGTAGACATCTACTTCTGAGCACATACACACCTATGGTTTGGTGGCATCACCAGAGCAGCAGCTGATCTCCTAGGGCTACACTTTTTCATGTGTATTCGCCAGCTATTACTGTATTGAGCTGCATAACAAACAATCCAGAGATCTTAGTGGCTTACAACAACAAATATTTATTTCTCATTCATGGGATGGGAGTCAGCTGGGATACTCCCTGGGACATGGGTGGGATTCTGGTCTGCTCCACATATCTCCTCATTCTAGGACAAGTGTCCTTTGAGACTTGGTCTTCATGATAAACATCTAAAACACAAAGATCAGGCCAAACAGTGAAAGGATATTTTTAAGTGCCTGTGCCTCTACTTGCATCGTGTCTACTAACATTCCATTCTCCATATCCACCATCACTAGGCCAGAGGAATTCCACAGGGGTGAGGGAGAGAAAGTGAATACCTGCCAGAAAATAAGAAAATCTACTATGAGCCTCAGTGACATTGAAGGACCTTCTAAAAGGTCTGCTGAAATTACTTCTTATGTTTTCTTGTTTTCCTATATATTTATTTAGTGGAGGTATATCCCAGTTCAGAAATTCAAGTGTGCATTATATAGAACTTTGTCTCCTACAATGCAACTTAATTCTATTTTGAGCCCCCATTCAGCTGAGCGGCTGAAACTTAACCTCATTTAACTCAGAATTATCTCTCTTCATCTTTCCCAAGATTGCATCTAAATCCTGGGGGCTTATGTATTATCAAAACACATCTGGAGAGCATCTGGTCTTTGAGTCATCTTTCTGCACAGACTTCCTCTGAAATGTTCATCATTCTGTCTCAGAAGTCAATCCTTGCAAATGACCACTGAGATGTCACTTCTTTCTATGGCTGCTTTACTCCTTTGGCACTATGTTTTGGAGCATGAAAATCACGCAGCTGCTTCTGTGCTAGGGTGGGGTCTCTAAGATCAGGTAGGATCAAAGTTCCTAGGACTCTAAGACAGGTTTGCCACAGATCATTGTGTAGGCCATGCCATGTCCCTAGGCAGTTTCATTCACATGGGCAGCAGAGAGCAGGTCTGTTCTCTGGTCCCTGATCCATCCCCTGGTCCTACAAATCTACCTTAAGTCTTGCTGCCTATAGGGACTCTGACTGGGAAAAAGGGTACAAGTGCATAATCTCAAGGACTTGCTCTTTGCCAAATGTTTGATCTGTCCCCTAGATTTCTCCCTTGGACCTACCAAGAAGAATTTTCTAAGTCTGAGGGTCAACTAAACAATCTCCCCTTACCTCTTGCCTTTTTCCAACCGTGGAATTTCTCGGTCTATGCTGAAGATAGTCTCCATCTATCCTCTCATCCCACAAAACAGAGCCTGGGATTTTGGAAACCCAAACCTAGAAAGCTTTATTGTTGCAGTTTGCCACCAGAGCTCATCCCTTCCTTGAGGCAATGAGCCTAAACCCACCTAACTGCTTGGAAAGAAAAGGACATAGCAAAGAAATGGACTACTGGGGGAGGGTGGGGTCTCAAAATGTTATCTTTATTACATTTATGGGCTGAGACACACTGATCGTGCTTCAGTTCTTTGAAATTTGAAGAAAATAAAAATCCAACAACACACTTTTGTAAGTCATATTTGTTTGGCTTTACATGCTATTAAAATATGTTTTGTTTGACACCGTGGGAAAACAGAATCTTTCAAATGAAATAGCAAATCCATTTACATTATGAAAATAAGGTTCAAGAGGAACTAGATAGCTGTCCAAAATTCTCATTATTTTCCTAGGACAAGCTGGAAAAGGTCCTTTTGGTATGATGGGAAACACTGGGCTACAGCATTCCTCATTTTCTACTCCAGTTGCCAAACTTTCTACTGTACACCTTCTACAGGATCACAGAGTGTTGAAATGAATTAGTGTGTTTTTTTGTTTTCATTTTTAAACAAGAGGATATTCTTTTTCGTTTTAAGATTTTATTTATTTATTTATTTATTTATTTATTTATTTATCAGAGAGAGAGAGAGAGAGAGAGAGAGAGAGAGAACACAAGTAGGCAGAGTGACAGGCAGAGGCAGAGAGAGAAGCAGGTTCTCCGCTGAGGAAGGAGCCAGATATGGAACTCGATCCCAGGACCCCGGGATCATGACCTGAGCTGAAGGCAGTGGCTTAACTGACTGAGCCACCCAGGCATCCCACAAGATGATATTCTTTGGTGGACTCTTTCGGGAATGTCAGAGCAGCCAATGAGATGGTGATTCACCATTTTCCCCACGACCGACTCCAATCTTAAAACCTGGTCCTCCAGCCCCCACGGTTCTTCTGTGTGAGCCCATCTCTGGCAATGGCCACTAGACCTGGCTGGATATCTGATCCCAGCCTGCCAGTCCCGCTGGCACTTGGGATTAAGGCTGAAGACAGTCTGTCTCTTGGCTGAACCTGCAGACAAGCCTGGTTTGTGGAGAGAGAATGTGGAAGACACCTTTGCTCAATCTGTCCTCTTGGCTTTCTGATTCCCAGATTCTTCTCTCCTGAGGCCGTGTATCTTGCTACTTTGACATCCTCCATGATTCCAAGATGGTACCAGCTTATAATAAAGCCCTCTCCTTGGTGAGCTTGAGCTCATCTAATTCTATTTCTCTTGTTTTCAACTAAAGAACTTTCCCAAACTCGCTTTTCCTTTTGCTGAGCTCAGTGAAACCCAAACCTTATTTATATCAACAAAGGACTTAATTAAGCTGAGTGGGCAACAGCGTCAAGAAAAACCTGGATAACCGCGAGTAGCTGATGATCGTTACTTTAAAGGAAAAGGAAACATAGTGGAGGCTACCCATTGAGGGAAAAGCCTCCATTCTAATCTACGCGCATCAAACTGCCAGGGCAAAGGGTTGGTTTTTTATACGAGAGCAGACTTGGTAACAGTGCTGCCCTCAGCTTAATGAACAGCGTGAACAAAGGAAGGCAAACTTTTATAGGCTGAAGCAGCTGAGCATTTAGAGGTGGAGGGAAGGCACAAGAGCAAAGTTTCCACTTCAAACGTCGGAAGTTTTTGTAGTGCTTATTATTTTAGGCTACCAGACTGCCTGCTTTCATGTATTGATATATTGACTCTGTAAAAAAAGAAATCATTAAAAATATAAGTTTGATCACATGTTCATAGCCATCTGCTTCTGGTGACTAAGTTGGGGGTGCAGAATGCCAAGAGAGGATGTACCATCTTTTGTCAACCGAGGCAAAAATAAAAATCACAGATCAAAAATCGGAACTTGGGGGAAGCATCCGGATTTCTTGAATAAGTCAAGAAATATGCAAACTGCAGACCTCTTTTAAACTCTGGAATAATCTAACTTTTTTGGTGAGTTTTGTCTGCTCAGTACATGAATTCAGATTGATGGATGAGGGCACTATAGGAAGTGAGGTCTGAGGGCCCAGATCCAAGCTCTCCTACATCACTTGAAGAAAATTTCCCCTTCCTGTGCATCCCCTATGCTAGAGGATTAAAATGAAAAAAAAAAAAAAAAAAGAGTCTTTTGAGTACCCTTGAAATTTTGCCTGATTTAATTTGTTAAGCATCCCATGTGAGGTCCCCAGTTTCCTGGTAAAAGCCCCAAGAAAACATTTGCTCTGAAAAGAACAATATACCATGATCTCACCTCACGTTATTGGTCAATAAGAGTGTCCAGCAATTAGCTTTTTATAGAGTAGGGAGATAATCTTTCTTTTGAACCGTATTTCTTGTTCTTTAAATTAATGGGGCTTATTTTTCTTGAGGATGTTCTTAGAGCATAGCAGTAGAGCATTTATTCTTTATTCTTCACCTTCAGAATTTAATTTCTAATTCCACTAAGTCTGCCCCTGGCCCTTGACCTCGCTTCCAGCTGTTAAATTTAGCTCTCTGTGATTGCTGTGGACATGATGAGCTCTAGACAAAATTGGATGAAGGTAACATTTGTCGTTTTTCATCTTCTCCATTAACACGGTATTTCCTTTCCTCCCCGAGTCCCCCGCTCCAAGCCACTCATGTTGCCTGGGTGATCCAACTTAAATAGACTCAATGTTCTCTGTAGTGTCCAGAAACCCCACTTCTGCACTTATCTATGAGCCAAACCATATTAATTTTTGTTAATTTAAAATACATGATTATTGAACAAATGTTATACACCAGCCTATGCGTTTGACATAGGGATACAAAAGCAAATAGCATAGGCCCCTGTTTTCGTTGTCTAAACAAGGAGACAGACACATACCAATGTATACGTAGACTAAAGCAAAAGTGAGCAACTATCATAATAGTGATTACATAAATAATAGAAATGGGATGTGGTAGAAGTTGGTGAAAGCCCTTGGGAATGAAAAGAAAAGACAGAACTGGAAGTCCAGGGAGATTCAAGAAGGTTTCATGTCATCCAAATCAAATTCATTCCAGAAAAAGTGTGAGATCACACATTTTCAGATTGGGAGGTATCTCTATTTTGTTATTTTAAATGGGAAAAAAAAGAATGCATTTTCTGGTGCAGAAGTGAACCACAGACCAGGACCCAAGGATGACAATTGAAAAACACTTGAAATCGGTTTGACTCTGGAAGATCTGGGCTATATGGTCACTGTATCCATATTTCGTATAAGATTAGGAGGCTGGGTCATAGCCTCAAATATAAAATGTTGATCATTTCTTCTTATAAAAATAGTGTGCAATGGGATGGATATCTATTTTGAAGTTAGAACTGGAGAAAACTGGAATTGAGATGAACCATACTGGCGTATTTATCGACCTGCTTTGGCTTAGTAGTTCATCCTTTGCAATACAGCTCTCATAAAGAAGGATAGTAATATGATAGGTTTCCTCAAAAGTCGATTATGAAAATAGAAAATGACATTTTCTTCCTGGGTAGATTTAGCCTGGTCCTGCCAAATCTGTCAGGACATTGCTTTGTATACTGTATTTATTGAAGAACTTGATAGATGCCATTATTGGTGTTAGCTGCTAATGGTGATGTGGGGGTGAGCTTAGAGAAGGATCAAAGGTCACAGCAGTGAATAATTCACCTTTTTAATTCATGCGCAAAAAGGCTATGAAGGCAAACACTCAGAAAAATGATAAGAAATCTTCTGAATCATTGGCATTTAAATGCTATATTTATATATATCCTAGTAACTTGGGGTGCAGAATCTGGTCATATTAGTTAGTTAATACATTTCAGCTACCATCACAGAAAGACCCCCACGTGACAGTGGCTTAAACGAGGTAGAAGTTTCTGTGGATGCTGCACAGGGCTGACAGGGCAGCTCCTGTGGGCCAGGAATATAGTTTCCTTTTCTTTTACACTGAAATTCTTTGAACTTTATGTCTTCATACATAAAATGGGAGTGATGGGATCTCATTTTCCTCATGAGGGTGATAAGAGGTAATGCATGCAGGATGGCTGGTACGTAGTAGGCTCTCACTATTTGTTCTTAACATTCACTCCCAGTCCTGCTGACTTCTACTGTCAATCCTGGGGGCCCCTGGTAGATAAGTGTATCAAAGGGGCACCTGGGTGGCTCTGTTGGTTAAGCATCCAGCTCTTGAATTTGGCTCAGGTCATGATCTCTGGGTTCTGGGACTGAGACGTGTGTCTGTCTCCCCACTCAGCGGGGAGTCTACTTGTCTCTCTCTCTCTCTCTTTCCCCCTGCACACACTCTCTCTGTTTCTCTCTCTCAAATAAGTAAATAAATCTTAACAAAAATATAAGTGTTATTATAAAACTGTACTACTTACTCTCTCTCTTAAACCCTAGGGCCTCTCTCTTTCTCTCTCCTTTGCTGGAATTATTCTGTTTTTCACTTTATGTTGCCAGCCTGTTTTGAGGGGAAAGTTTTTTGGGGTAAAGGGTACCAAGAGGGAATTCTGTTGATGAACACCAGAGAAGGAAGCCTCTGTGGATTTTAACCTAGGGAGGTTCTTCCAAACCATCTTCCTTGCCATAAATACTCAAAAGACATATTTGACCTTGAAAGTCTAAGACACCAGAAGAGGTTCCAGGCAATGGACATCTCTAACCTTCTGTGTCAGATGGAACTGCTCATTTAGAAGGCCCCGAGGTGTGGGCTCAACATTCACAAGGCCCAGGATTTTGCAACTCTACATTTCTAGATGGCTGGATAATGTGCAGACATTCTGTATGGGTTGGTAATTGTGTCTCTCATTTAAAAGGCTCTCCTTGTGTCCTAACATAGAAGGAGATCCAATCCTTCCCTCTTCCCAGTCTGCTGGAGACCCAGCAGGCATGCGATCTAGGTAGCTGCTGGCGGCTTGGACTTACCTGGGTGTATCGGATGACCTATGCTGGCCACGGACAGCTATTTGCACAAGGGGATTTGCCTGTGGGGAGAGATTTTACAGCCAGGAGGAGGACCTTCATGTGGAACTAGTTCCACAGCTTCATGGATAGACCTACCCCCTGGAATGTATTTCTCAGTCTTCTAAGATAAGGGCTACAGCAATGAGGCCTTTCTCAAAGTATGGAGTCTGGACTGCCTAGGGAAGGTTGTTGACAGCATGGATGCCTGGGTTCCACTTAGACCCTCTGAATCAGACTCTATGGGTGGCAGGGCATAGGAATCTGCACCCCAGATGATTCTTACACTTACTAAAAACTCAATGCAGGGCCATTCCCACCTGGGAGCTTGCAAGCAATACAAGGCCTTCAGCCCCACTCCCGATCTCCTGGAATCAGGGTCTTCCTTTTAAGGAAATCTCTCAGGTGAATTTAAAAAAAAAAATTTATTTCTTTATTTGAGTGGGAGCAATCAGGAGAAGAAGCAGAGGGGCTCGTTCGCAGGGTGTGATCCAACGACCTGAGATCGTGACCTGAGCCCAGATCAAAAGCCCATTGCTTACCCAACTGAGCCACCCAGGCGCCCCTCTCAGCTGATTTTTTTTTTTAAAGATTTTATTTATTTATTTGACAGAGAGAGACACAGTGAGAGGGGGAACACAAGCATGGGGAGTGGGAGAGGGAGAAGCAGGCTTTCCGCCAAGCAGGGAGCCCGATTTGGGCCTCGATCCCAGGACCCTGGGATCATGACCTGAGCTGAAGGCAGACACTTAACCAACTGAGGCACCCAGGCACCCTTGTCAGGTGATTCTTAATACACACTAACTTTGAAACTCACAGGCCTAATGGCTTGAGAACCACCGGGCCCAAAGGACTCTTTTCCTGACAGAGTCTGTGAAATGGAAGGAGGAAGGCAAGGCACAAATAGGATTCTTTTGGTGCCCAGATGATGCAGCATGGTCCACAGAGTCTGTCTTCCAGGAAGCCCAGAATGATTGTGGGGCAGTGAGCACTCCAGGGAAGGTGTGATCAGTCTGCCATCTGCAGGGCTGGTGTCTCTGAATGTTCCCAGAGACAGCACTGATATCCTGACAAGCGCTGACAGCACTAACCCAGGAAGGTGTCCTCAGTTGGCTTCCTGGGGTAGGGAGAGCCAGATGCCCAGGGCAGGGGTTGGAGGTAGGGAGGCTGGGGCAGAGAAGGAAAGAGTGGCAAGCACCCTGTGTTAGCAGAGCCTGAAGCCCTCTTCAAGAATGCCTGTGGGACAGCCCCTGTTGATTTCTCAGAGGGAACAGGTTGAGACTCTGGGGCTTTGAGCAGGGCGGACTATCTGTGTAACATCAGTGTGGGCAAGTCTTGCGAAGCACATACTCAGAGGCTAGTCAGGCTGAAAGAAAGAAGATCCCATTATAGTGTGTTACACCACATTTATGTAAGTAGAGGGAGTGCCTGAGAGGTTCTCAATAAGGGGCAAGTTTTAGACTCCCAGGGGGCATTTGGCAACACGTAGAGACATTGACCTTTAACAGGAAGAGGCCAGGTATACTGCTAAACATCTATAAAGCACAGGGCAGTCCCCAAAGTGTCAACAGTGCCCAGGCAGAGAAACACTACATTATATCCCAAAGATAGATTTACAAACAACCGCAGTATTTTCTGTAGACTTTTGCAACCCCCTGGGATGATAGTTAAAGATCAACCACAGAGGGTTAAACTAGCAAAGTGAATACCCTTCTGGCTGGCAATTGAGTTGACTACAGCATGGTTGCAAACTATCTTTTTCTAATACCTTTTCAGATATTTATGAGAACTGATCAATTTCAAAGAGCCAGGGGAGTCTTCAGGCCTCTTAAAAACAATGGGCCCTGTATTTGTCCTATTCCTTCATTTTTCAGGTGTTTCTCCACGCACTATCAGTTCTGAAAAATAATGGCATGTGACTCAGCATTAACACCACCAATTCCCGCCGCGAGAGAGCTGAGGACTGTGTTATCAGAGCCCGCCACTCTGAATACTCCCAATTTATCATCCACTTGCCTCGAGGCTAGAAGAGGGAGGAAATGATTATCCATCACTTATGTACTTGCTCTTCATATCTGATCAATTCTGAGCTTAAAAACAAATTACATGCATATAAAAATTACATTTTTGGAATCACCAGTTATTAGGTTTTTATTCCTGTTATCAGAGGGCTGCACTGAGAACTCACAGAATAAAAGAGAACTATGATTCTGGGAAGTCGAATTTCTGGGCAGGAGAATGAAGAGACTTTCTGGGGGCGGGGTTATTGAGCTCAGTAAAAATCCTCCAAGAGATCCTGGCAAGGCAGAAATCAAATTTATTTTGATTTATGGAAAGAGGAATATAAAGTTTGAAGAAGAAGCATATGCTATAGGTAAAGGAACACCAAATTCGAGATCAGACAGACTTTGGTGTGAATCCTGGCTCAGCAGCATATGAGCTGTGTGACTATGGGCTTGTTTCTCACTCTGTTTCCATTTTGGTTAAAAAGGGATACTACTGGGATGCCTGGGTGGTTCAGTCGGTTAAGCTCTGCCTTTGGCTCAGGTCATGATCTTAGGGTCCTGGGATTGAGTCTCTCATTGGGCTCACTGCTCAGCAGGGAACCTTCTTCTCCCACTGCCTGCTCTGTTGCCACTCCCTCTCTCTCTCTCTGTCTCTGACAAATATATAAATAAAATCTTCTTTTAAGAAAGGGGGATACTATTACTTACCTCATAGAACGGTGTATTGGTTAGCTATTGCTAGGTAACAAAAGTTCCAGAATCTGAGTGGGACAATACAATAAACTTTTATTGAGGTCCCGCATCTGTAGAGCCCTGGGGTCAGCTGGGAGTCTGCTAATATAAGTTGGAGTGGTTTTGTTCTCCGAGAGCCTCATCCTCCTGTCACCAGAGGTCTTCCCAAGAATATTTTTTTTTTGTATATCAAGTCTCTGCTTGTATCACATCTACTAACACTCTACTGGCCAACACTTGTGACATAACTGAGATGAAAGCCAAGGGTAGAGGAAGTACACCTGCCCAACAGAAGCCAAAGTAAGTCATATACACAAACCCACCATCTCTGGAGCAGGAAATATATACTTCCCATGAGAGGGAGGGGGAGGAAGTGAATATTTCTGAACAATAATCTGATCTACCACTGGCTGTTAAAATGATTAAATGAATTTATGCCTTTAAAGCACACCAAAGTCTTTCTTTCTTTCTTTTTTTTTTTTTTAAGATTTTATTATTCATTTGACAGACAGAGATCACAAGTAGGCAGAGAAGCAAGCAGAGAGAGAAGGAAGCAGGCTCCCCGCCGAGCAGAGAGCCCGATATGAGGCTCCATCCCAGGACCCCGGGATCACGACCTGAGCCGAAGGCAGAGGCTTTAACCCACTGAGCCACCCAGGCGCCGAGGCACCAAAGTCTTTCATAAATGGTAGTTCATTTCTCCTCCAAACTCTGATCTTACAAGGAAGAATGAGGAACAGGAACTTAATTTCAGAGATAACAGTAATTATTTTAAAATAAACTTGAATTCTGTATTAGGATCAGTTGTGAGAGAAGGAATAAAAGGAAAAAGCAGAAATATTGAAGAAAGTAATAAAACAGAAGGAGAATAAGAGAAGAAAGAAACAATACCTTTTCAAAATTTGAGATGGTAAAGTAGGAGATAAAGAAGCAATACTTCTTGGGGGCACCTGGGAGATTCAGTTGGTTGAGCATCTGACTCTTGATTTTGGCTCAGGCCATGATCTCAGGGTGGCGAGATGGAGCCCCAGCTGGAGCTCTAGCTGAGTGTGGAGCCTGAGATTTTCTCTCTCTCTCCCTCTGCCTCTCCACTCCCCTCACCTCTCCCCTCCCACCATTTATGCCTTCCCTCCCTAAAAAAAAAGGAAGTAATACTTTGATAAATAAATAATAAATTGATAAACATAAATATAGCTGTAAAACAGAGGAACAATAGAAGAAGGAAGAAAAATGTTGTAAGAGACTCATCATGCTATCCGGGGAGCTTTTTCAAAATTCAGGCACCTTCTCTTCCGCATCCCAAATTCTGAGCTACACATTTTTCACAGGACTAGGCTAGCAAAGGGAGAGGTGTGTTCTTTATCACTTCCTGTCCAGCTTTTATGAAAGACTAATTAGTGTTTCAACCACTATTTGCAAGGTCACTGAGTACGCTTTATCCTCGATACTTTGGAAGCTCTAATCTGAATGTGATTCCTATTTCAACTGACCGAATAAGCAATCATTTTCTGGGAATGGGGTGTGAGAAAGAGAGAAATACTTTCACAGCGATCAAATGAAATTGACTGGGTTTTTTCCAGTGTTATGACTTGGTCCACACTAAGAAAAGAATATTCTCAGCATAACCCATCTGATTATCAAGGATTTCACGTAACCAGACTGCTCAGTCTTTTATGGTAGGAAAAAACTGTGTAGAGATTCTCTTCTAGAGTACAATAGCACCTTCAATATATTACTTTGCCTGCCTCCTAGAATAAGAGAAGAAATGCTTCAGTCAGATTTGACTCAGTTAATAAGGAACACAAGGAATGCCCTGTTAAGATGAAAAGTGTAATATTTAATGAAGTTCTCTTTGTAAGGAGCAATGGCAAATTGTCTTTTTATATTATATGCTTTGAGAAGCAAAGACCTAGAAATTCATCCCTCTTTATTTTTCATTTTGAAACTCTTGTTCCTTCTTGCCTCTGCCATCTTGCTTTTTGGTCAAACTGCCAGTAACCAGAACACAGGAGATGCTCACAAATTGGGGCAAGGTCAGGAAAAGGCCATTTTTGAAATGATAATTAGCAAAAATATGATGGCTTATTCAGGATAGGAGTGAGCACATGGAGAAGCAGTAGCCTCCACACTCATATTCCTTAAGGGAAAAAAAAAAGTTTGTACTGCTTGGAGAAATGAAACTCTTTCTGTCTTCTTCCCTCCCTCTCTTCCTCCTTCCTTCCTTCCTACTTCCTTCCTTTTAAATATCTAGGATTTAATTTTAAAAAACATAGCTCTGGAATGTAAAGTTGTTTAAAAAAAAAATCTTTGAATGGTTGATAAAAACCACTAGCCTGAGGTAAGGAGTCACTCTTAAAAGAGAACAACTGATTTTTAACGGAAAGGCTTTCATGATCTCCATGGAACCTAGTAAGAGGAGAGCAGAATGTGAGAATTTTCTGGAATTTTTCTTCTCTCACTCTTCTCACTCCTGCTGGCCTCTTTGCCCTTCCTCAAGCACACCAGGCTTACTCATTCCCACACTGAGGTCTTTCCACTTGCTCTGTCCTCAGCCTTGTAAGCATTTCTTTACCTGGATATCTGCATGACTTTCTTCTTCACTTTCTTTATTATTATTTATTTATTATTAATATTATTATTAATTATTATTATTTATTTTTTTAAAGATGTGAATCTTCTTTTAAAAAAATTTTATTTATATATTTGACACACAGAGAGAGATCACAAGTAGGCAGAGAGGCAGGCAGGGGAAAGAGTAAGCAGGATCCCTGCTGAGCAGAGAGCCCAATGCAGATGTTTAACCCACTGAGCCACCCAGGCGCCCCTATTATATTATTTCTTTAGGGATGCTTGAATAGCACTCCCTCACAGAGTTCTGCTCTTACCAACTTATCTCAAATTGTTCCCAGTTTCCTTCTGTCCCCTAACTTGTCATTAATCATATCTTGTTATTTCTTCATATCAGTCCCTACTAGCTGACATCATATTAGACATTTCTTTTGCTAATACGTTTATTGTCGTTCTTCACTCAAGTGTAAGCTCCACGAGGGCAGGGACTTTGTTTTGCTCACTGCTGTATCCTCAGTGTCCAGGGCAGTACTTGTATACATAGTAGATATTTCAGGAAACTCTGTTCAATGAGTGAATTCCTGTAGGGAGGAAAAGACATTATTTTTGAATGTTCACCATAGATCTAAAGATGAAAATAGCTTTAACACAGAGAAGGGTGTTTCTTTGACTACCACAGCTTTATGAAAAATTTCATTTGAGGAGCTCCTGGGTGGCTCCATTGATTGAGAATCTGACTCTTGATTTTGGTTCCAGTCATGATCTCAGGGCTGTGGGACTGAGCTCCATGTCAGGCTCTGTGTTCAGCATGGATGGAGTCTGCTTCAGATTCTTTCTTCCTCTCCCTCTGTCCCTTCCCCTGCTCACGCACTCTCTCACTCTCTCAATAGATATACAAATAAAATCTTCAAAATAATTCATTTGAATATGCACATCCCTTCTCCTAAAAGCCAGTTGAATCTATTGGACATGGAGCACTGTGCTAGATGTTGCTTGCAGAATTGAAGTGAATAAAGCAGTCTCTGCCTCAAGGAATGATAATTTCGGGGTGGAACCCATGTGGTTCCTGGGGGTGCCATTCACTGACAAATTCACATGACATAAATCATGCCTTCCTAAATCTCTGAAGTGCACCACCTCTCAAACCGTACACAGCAACCCTAGGAGACAGCATTTCTCTTCCTTTCAGCTAACTGGTACTTCCTCAGCAATCCAGATGCACAGGACTTTCATTCTTTGATTCATTCAGCAAACATATACTGAGCATGTCCTCCATGTAAGAAAAGTGCCAGAAGTGGGGATACCAAAGTGATTCCAATATAGGGCGGAGACAGACAAGTCAATGGGCAAAGATAGCACACTTGTTAAGTATACAGGTGGGCTTCCAAGAGAGGACATAGAAAGGGCTTCCAGTCCCATCTTGGGAAATGAGGGAGATCTGAGCAAGTTTTCCTGAAGGGGAGGTCTCTAAGTAGATCCTCTATGGGGAAGCCTGCCTACTTTATGCCTCTGTAACTGTAGCAGACTACATATTGGGTATATTAGCTTTGTTTCCTGATGACTGTGCAGCCTCTGCAGGGAAATGGAACGTGTTCAGGAGCTTACAGAAGGGGCAGGAGGAGGGTGAGCTTGTGAAGAGCGTGAGGGGTCAGGAAACAGCTGCTCAGGCCGCTGGCAGGAGAGTCAACAAAAGCTGTGGTTGTGGAGGGAGGTGAGGAGATGTGTATGGAGCAAACAGGAGAGAACCAGAACGGGAGAAACAGTCGCAGAGTCAGGTGAGTATGAGGACGTCTGTCCTCCACTTTGTGCCTTGGGACACAGAGGAACAAAGCAAAGTCTTTATATGCTGTACGTAAATAAATCCTCTCATTATTGATATAGTTATGCAAACAGCACTGTCATAGCAGCATTGATAGAATTCAAATTCAAAACACAGGACAAAAGGGCTCCTGCATTTTTACCACCCCAACAAATGAGTACTTTCATTCTTGTGTCTTTCCAGGCCTGGCAGGAAGGGCTTTGGAATGTTTCTATCTCTGTAATCGGAGTGTTGATATGATTTTATGGTCAAGTCTTTGTTACCTCCAAGCTCGGTCGATGTTATGCAATGAACACCTGTACTTCTCTTTGCCATGCCTTCAGCAAATGCACGCAAGCTTTTACAACAGGACCCCAGAGAGGCAGCTTAGGGGGAAATGCGGAAGTGAGTGCAGCTAGCTGTGTTAAAGCAAGCACAGTTGCATGTAAGCACCTTGTCAGCTCTAAAGCACGAGGCCAAAAATACGCATGCGGCAGAAATAAAGGAAAAGAAAGCAGACTATATTAAAGTGGTTGCAATCCTTTCTAAATAGGAAAGGTTCTTGCTTATTTGGCCAGTCCAGAGTCCTCCTTTCTTATTTTCTGAGATTGGGAAAAATGGACAGATAAAAGAAAAAAGAAAAACAAATGGAAACAACAAAATGCCCTCAATCTACCTAAGAAAGAAAGCTGTATCATAAAGCTTCGTCGTAGAGAACCAAGGTGAAAACAGAGCAGGGGAAACCGGAATATGGAATCCTTATCTTGCAAACATCGTGATGACAGTAAGATGACATAGTGCTGGTAAATGTTGAAAAAAATATTGAAAAAAAAAAAACCCAAAACACCATGTGTGCATCACTTACATACATAAGTTTATCATAGATTTTATTGTGTAGCACACAGTTTACAAATAATGATAAAATATGTATACCCTCTCTTATAAATTCTATATAAACAATTGATTCTCACAGAATGCTTCTTTTGATTTTCACTGAACTCTGGTACCCATTGCAATTGACAAATGAATATACTTCTGACATAAACGTTGGTTAATATGTTCATTGATGTTAACAAGTTAGACCTAAGAAGGGGAAACAAAAAAGAATACATTTAACTTTACTCATTCCTCAGCGATGCGAGTGAGGGATCGGTGGGTCAGATAATAGTTTTTGAATACTGAAAGAACATTTTCTTAATTTTATGCCTATTCATAATGTAATGACTATAGGTACAGTGCACTTTAGAGTTAATCTGTATTATTAGCATTTTCCCATGACTTTCTTAAATCTAACTATTCAATAAAACAAACAAACAAAAAAATCAAGCCCTGATTTGTAATGCTTGTTGATTTCCATGGTGTAAAAGCTCTTACCATGGCTAATTTTCAAGCTCCTGACAGGATGTCGCTGAACACAGAATAGGAAGGGATGCCAAGAAGCACTGTTATATAGTATTTCCACAATACAGACGCGAAGATGTCAAGAAACCTCAAGAGTGTGCATAGAGGTGAAATGTAGTAAAATAATTAGAAAGTGACGGATTTTGAATGTTTATTTAACAGCTTACTGACTTACAATGAATTGCACGTGCTTGAAGTAGACAATGTGAAAAGTTTTGACACCCGTATACACCTATGAAACTGGCATCACCGTCAAGAGGATAAACATAACCATCACTCCCCCGAATTTCCGTATTCTCCTTTGCAATCTCTCTGTCTCCACTTTTCCTTACCTCCACCCTCAGGCAACCTCTGATCTGCATTTTAGTCTCCACAGAGTAGTTTTCTCTAAAAGGAATCATAGACTGTGTGCTCTTCTTTTGCCTGGCTTCAGCATAATTATTTTCAGATTCACTCACGTTTTGGCATGTCCTTTTTTCCTCGGTCTATTGCATGTTTACCACCTTTGTTTATAATCTATTTTGTTGCAAGTTTATATAATTTAATTTTTAATAATGGATATGTTTAACAACCAGCTGGCAAAATTCCTGAAAATTTAACAATCGGCTCTTTCAAGCTAGTGCAAGCTGGCTCTGGCGTACTTCTTCGGGACTGTGTGCGTGCGTGTGTGCACGCCATGTGTGTGTGTGTTTGTATGTGTGTGCATGTGCCTAGTTCTAGAGAGAAGGCTGAGAGACTTTGGGACAGCTGCAGGGTTTGGGAATAATTGAAAATGAATGAAAGGGAAGGGAGAATATCTAACAAGTTCTTCTGTGTTTCCTCTTTGGTGTTCTTGGAGAGAAACTGCAGTAAAACGTTAATTAAAAATTACTTTTTGATTCCTGGCTTGTTGTTTTAATTAATGCATGACTAGACAATGCAGCTGGGCTTTGGGTATTTTACACAAGGGACTTTTCTCCTGGAGGGTTTTAAGAGAGACCTCCAAAAGCCAGAGTCAATAGGGGCAAAGGGGTAAAAAGGGATTTGCAACAGATGACTGGGCGCAAGGAGGCTGAGACTCGGCTGCTCATGAATCAGGGTGTTACTGTTACTTCTTAAGCTCTCCTAGAATGCACTGAATAGACAAGTGCATGGGAAAAGGCTTGGATTTCATTCCAGCAGACTGTGCTTAGGGAGATATAATTTGGGATGTGACGCTCAATGCATCCTGTCCGTAACATATCCTCAGGCAGAGACGGGGGCCTTGGGGTGGGGTTGTTCCATGCGTCTTCTATACTGTAACAAACTAATAAGGCTAGTAAGGAGAGCTGCAATAATGAAGATAACTATTTATTGAATGTTCGCTGCATACAAGACACTTGGCTGAGTGCGTTCTTTACATTATCTGAGTTAACAGCTGGAACAACTGCGCAGTGACTAATAGTATTGTACCCATTTTACAGGGAAGTTAAATCCTTTGACGGAGGTCATATCAGGAAGTGGTAGACAGTGTTTGAACCCAAGTCTGTCTGATGCTTCTCGTCTTAACCTCTACACCGTACAGACTCCTGGTTTGCTAAGCTGTAGGAAACTCAGAGTGCAAGGTTTTAAAACAAGAATTACAGGCCTGGCTGATGAAGGGCCTTTTCCCAACTCAGTGACAGCATGGAAAGTGTGTCAGAAGAGGACACTGGGGCCTGATCACCCAGGGCCTTTCATACTTGTTTTGGAAGTTTGGATTCTCTCCTAAGGGCAATGGGGTTGCTCTTGACAGATTTTAATGTGGAGTAATGAGCTCAAGTACGCATTAGAGAAAAATGGGTTGGAGAGTGGTTTGGCTAAAATATAGGCTGAAGATGCCCCAAAGTACAAGGTAGAGGTACCTGTCCTCTCTCCTTTTAACAAATCTTTCCAACTATTCTTTTGCAGATCAGGTTCAGAAATAAGTAACTTGCCAAGGTCACACTGCTCCCAGGAACCTGTGTCAGGAACTCAGGCTATACTTCATGTGGTGCAGGAAAGATATACTATTCTTTCAAATCTGAGGAAGAACAAAGCTTACTGAAAATGGGAAGAGTGGGAGTGGATAAGGGGAGAAAGGCTGCTATAACAAAGACATATAAAACTAGAGTGGCTTAAGTAAGTAAGAAACAGTCTAGAATGAGCTATCTTGAGCTGGTAGGCTGTTTCTGCTATACAGAAGCATTCAGAGATCCCGCTACCTTCCATCTCATTACCCTATAATCTCCCTGAATATCTACATGGTTGATGCTGATTCATTTGCATGTTGGTGGTACGGGGAAAAAAAAGTGTCTAGGTCAATCTTTTAGAAGAGCCAGAAGTTGCTTGCATCATGTGTGCCCACATCCCATTGGCCTGAAATAAGTCACATGGCTTAACTGCAAGGCAGACTGGGGATTGTAGTTTCTTCTTGGGTGGTTATATGCCTAGCTAAAGCTCAGGAACCTATTACTAAAAGGAAGGGGAAAATGAATACTGGATTATCTTTCTAAGTCTTTCATTACAATTGCTCCTACAGAAGTCATGTGGCAAAACAACAAGGGATGTCCACATAATAGACATTTATACAAAAGAATTAATGCAAGCAATATTCTGCAACAATTTTTAGGATAGTGTCCTGTGGCAAATAGTGTTTCTAATAGATGGAGAGAATACATTTAGTGTCCTTGTGTCTATGTCATTCCTCTGTAGCTCTTCTGGCATTTTAGCCTCTTTCGAAGATGGTGGCAATGTCAGAGTGGGGATTTCCCATGGCCAAGGCCTTTTGTAGATGAGTTAACAATTGGTCATAATATTCTACCTGTCCTCATGAGAAGTGGAAACCAATAAAGACTCATGATTGATGAGCATTGGACAATAAAATGATTGATGCTGGCTGATGGGGCCAGTGATGCTGGAGAGAGTGGACCATGGGCAACTACTCTTCAGGTTTAAACATTAATCACCATGAGGGAATTTGGGTAGGGTCTCCAGGAATTTGAAATTCTCAATAGAATGCAGAAATATGGGTTTTTAGCATGTAATCTAATATTTAAATGTTGACTTAAATATTTTAATACCATTCTGTAGGTCAAAAAGAACATCCCTGTAGGCTGAGATTGGGCTCTGGTCTCTGCTTTAATCTCTCAGAACCTATTTTCTCATTGGTAAAGTGGCAGCAATTCCCACCTCAAATAACTGTAAGAAGAGTAGAAAGAAATAGTGTGTGTCCAGGGCAGATCATCATTACCTCTGCTCCCCCCCACACCCCATAGTGAGTCTGCCTTAAAATTAGGAAATTCTCAGATCCCATCTTAGTGGATAGGAAGTTCAGGATGGATAGTCCAAAGAAGATTAAGGGGGTAGAGTCTACAAGATTTACTAGAAGTGGGTGTTCTGATTCAGGTCTTCAAAGCTATCCTAATTTACACTTCCCAACATTTACTTTTGGAGGTATTAGAGAGTGGTTTGGTTCTTGACCAAGAATTTAGGTCTAGCTAATCTGAGTAACCAGTTTGGATTAGAGATAAGGATAATTAAATTCATCCTCTACTCATCCCTTGTTAGTTGTGTGACTTTGGCTCAGTTACTTAATAGCCCTATGCCATACTTTTCTTATTTTAAAAATGAGAATAATCATAACTTACCATATAAAATAATTGTCAGGACACGATGAGATCACACGTATAAAACCCTTAGTGCATATTGCTGAATATACCATAAGTATTCAATAAACATTAATCATAATTAACTATTTTATCTCACCCAGGTGGAAGATATATAAAAGAGATTTTTTATTGTTTTGATTTTTGATAAAACTTATATTTTCAGGCAAACCACCTTACTTAGTCAATATCCTGAATTGTATTTTTCTCTGGGAGAACTGTGATAATGCAGTAGATAAAATCTTAAGAGTTTTGCTTAAATTGTCCTTTGTGCAACTCCCTACAGTAAAAGGATAGAGTCAGGTGTAAAGTGTTCTAAAACAACAAAGTGACCTTTAAAGAAAAGCAATTTATTCATAAAGTAAATCACCAAAGAAAAAGGGGAAAAGGTCTTCTTGTATATTGCTAGTATCAGATCTCTGGGCTGATGCACTGTTTTGCATCGCTTGTGTTGGTTACATGCTATGTATGAAAATTTTCATATTTCAGAGCTGATGGAGTCTGTGAAAAAGGAATATGGAAATTTACGATAGTAAATGATACATGATCTGTTCCCCCAAAAAACCCCACAGGCAGAATAGTGGATGCAAAATGGAAATGGATATTTCCAAAAAATGTCAACTGGCAATTAAACTCCTTTTCAAAAATAGACAAATTCCTGTAGGATTAGTTAAACCTATTGCTCATCCTTATCTTTATTACTATTATTATTAGTCATAGCATTAATAATTACCAATTTTTATTAGGCTTTTCCTATGAGCCATCCATTGTGTAAACCTTGTGACATGCTTTATCTCATTAAATTCTCTCAACTCTATGAGTTGGGGGCTATTATTATTCCCATTTTTCAGAGGAAGAAATTGATGCTTAGGAATGTTAACAAACTTGCCCAGTTTCATAAGTTTGTAAGTGGCACCACTTGGCTTGTAACCTAGCACTTCATAGCTCCAATGCTCTTGATTCTGTGAGGCAGTAGAAATTTTGATAAGTGAATTGGGAAGAAGGAAAGAAAGAAAGAAAGAAATTTTGTAGTTTTAAGCTCTTTCCCAGAGAGTATGTTTGAAAACCCTCATTGTAGGGTTTTCCACAGACAAAGCAATCAGGTTGCTGGAGACTGAGGGGAGAGAAAGAAGGGAAGCTGGAGGTTCAGGAAGGGAAGCTAACAAGCAGTGGGAGATTTTGAAGACCAACTCTCAATGCTTTGCAATTTTCGCAGCAGTGTTGACATCTCATGCTCATTCTTTGATATCCTGACCTATTTGTTCTGACTAAGGATGGCTTTTATTGTCTATGTTGATGATCACTATACTGGGATTCCTGGGAAGTCCTGCTTTCAAATATCCTGTTCTGTTGTCCTCATAAACACATTCATACTTGTCAGACTAAGTTTGGGAATTGTGGTCTTGCAGTGATGGGCACGGTTTTCAGAGCCCCTCAGTTCCAGTTCATTGACTCCAGCTGGCAAGGTGGATCCTCTCTCTGAGTGCAGTCAGCCTCTGTCAGAAGACAAGAACATCCTGGTGACAGCTCTGACAGTCTCCCACTCTCCTGTATGAAGAAGCGGTATTGTTTAGGACTCTGTATTGTTGGTTAATTTCACCTACAGCCTCACCATACCTCATTTGTGTTGTTTAATTAAATAATTTGAATCCCTTTTGTGATAATAATTTAACATATATCCTTACTTTGATCACTTTTAAACACAATTGGTGGTTTGGATGAATTTCTCTATAATTACAGAATGTGTCCTTGACTATGCTAAGGGGAATTTTTGACAAAGAAACTACTTCAATCATGAAGCTGTTGACCTTGAATTGGATAAAACACAAACTAACTATAAATATCATAAAAATATAAAGGCAGAAATCTTTTTCTTTATAGTAGGCTGGGGGAGAAAATCCAACTCAATTTTTGTCATAGAAAAAACAAAATACTGCTTATACTTGTTTATGTTGGTTTTGGAGTCCACCAGCCACATCTTTTTTTTTTTTTTTAAGATTTTATTTATTCATTTGAAAGAGAGAGACACAGCGAGAGAGGGAACACAAGAAGGGGGAGTGGGAGAAGCAGGCTTCCCACCAAGCAGGGAGCCTGATGCGGGACTTGATCCCAGGACCCTGAGATCATGACCTGAGCCAAAGACAGACACCTAACAACTGAGCCATCCAGCCACCCACCCCGACCAGTCACACCTTGTTAGGTAGTGCTATAGAAAGAACAGTGGACCTTGGGACCCCTGGGCTTTAGTTCTGGCTTTGCAATTGTATCATCCAGAATTCTTTGGGTTGTAAGTTGTAGAAAAGGCAACTCAAAATTGCTTAAACATTAAGGGAGTTTATTGCTTATGTAACCTAGATGTCCAGAGTAAATCTGCCTTTAAGCACCTCCAAAGTATTAATTACATCATCAAGACTTGATTTCTTTCCATCTCTTGGTTTAACCTTGTGCTTGTCTGCTTCATTCTCAGACTACAAGTGACAGCTTATGGCAGCTCTGTTGTCATCTCCTCCCAGGGGCAGACCAGAATGGAAAGGCAAGAATCTTTCTCAGAAGTCCTGTTTCTTTCTGATTGGACAAGCCTAGATCCCATGTTATTCCTAAACCAATCACTGTGGTGTTTTGATCAATCATATCTGGATGGAGCCTCATCTAGACCCCATAAGAGAGGGAAGGGTAGATGCCCAGACAAAAGTGGGGGCTGTTGTCAGGGGAATTTCTACTGGGGGACTGCCAATGCCCCTCACCAACTGTGTGACCTTAGGAGGATAATTAAACCTCTGAAAAGTAGCTAATAATACCTACTAAAATGGATTAAAAGTTATTTGTGGACTACATATACCGATTTTACGTTTCACAAACTATACAGTATTACACAATTTTGTGTTATTATTTTTAGAATTTTCTCTAGCATTTATACCTAGCAGTGCAATTGATGACTTATACATAGGCTATGTACATCTTCATTAAGCCATACCAGGTAATGCCAAACTGTTTTCTACCATTTGCAGTGATTAAGAGTTCCTGTTCTTTTACATTAAATGCCCAGTATTACATTCTTTGGTTGCTTTCCAAAGCAACCAATGATTATGAAGTGGTATCTCACTGTTGCAATTAGCCATTTCCTATTAGCTAACAAAGAGCATCTTTTTTTCATATATTTTAACTATGTCATCATATTTCTTGGGTATATTCAGGCAATGTACTTGTTCATATATTTTGCCCATCTTAAGTATTGTGCTTTTTATTTCCTTTTTCAACTATTCATAAGATTTCTTGTATTTTTAGGATACTAATACTTTGTTGGTTTCTTTATTGCAGATACTTATTTCCAGTTTGTGGCTTGCCTTTTTACTTTTTTATGGTGTCATTAGATGAATATAAACTCATAACCTTGACAGTCTAATTTACCAAACAATCTCATCCTATAAGGTTTGTAGTTTTTCTGCTATGAATAAGAAACTTTTCTGCCCCCTAGCCTGTAAGGTCATAAAGATATTCTCTTCTGAAAGTTTTGGTGTTTAACCTTTCACATACGAATTCTTAATCCATTGGGAATTTATTATGTATGCTGTAAGGGAGGTGTTCAATTTCAAATTTTCCACATGGACAACCAAACTGTCCCAGCACCATTTATTTATTTTTTCTTTTTTAAAAGATTTTGTTTATTTATTTGAGAGAGAGAGAGAGAGACAGAGAGAGAGCAAGAGTGCAGGGAACCTAAAGTGGGGCTCAATCCCAGGACCCCGGGATCATGACCTGAGCCAAAGGCAGACACTTAACCGACTGAGCCACCCAGCCTTCCCTCTCAACACCATTTATTTAATGACTTTCTCTATGGCTGTGAAGTGCCACCTCTATTATACATGAAGTGGCCTTGTAGGTATATGTCTGTTTTAGGTTACCTGTTCTATTTCTTTGGCCTATTTGTCTATCCTTGCATCAATAAATGTATTTTTTAAAAAAACTTAGGACTTAAACAAAATCCCATTGTTTGTGATGGGATGTGGCTAGAGTGTGGCATAGACAATCAGCACTATACTCAGTGAAGGCTCTTCCCATGTTTCATCTTGTATCTCGACAGTGCCTTGCTGATCTGGTTTCAAGAAGTTTTATTAAGTCCTACCTCATAGATATCACTGCTCATCTCTGTTCTTGTCCACCAATGTGTCACAATGACATTTTTGTGTGTTTTTTATCCCTAGTGGTATTCAATTAAATAAAATTGAGTTTGAAAATCTGAGAGATTTGGGGAAGTTTATGTATGTGTTTTTATCTGTAGAAAACCTGGAAAGTGAGAAATACTTTTGGAGAGAGGGCTTGAAAGATTCATGGTTTCAAAGTGGAGGGTTCAGTAATCAGTAAATATGGGTAAGAGAGGGGTTTCTCACAAGCTGAGTTTCATGTAAACAGAACTTCCAAAAAATTCCAGAAGGACAATGATTCTTAGGGCTCTTTTAGCCTATGGCATACTATTAATACTTGATGAAATATAATGGGACTAAAATAAAGACAGATAGCAGTTAGCCAGACAGGATGTAGATAAAAAAATATGTCTATATGATTTTTTTTTAATATGGCTTTCTAGACTACAAATATCTTTTTTCTCTCTGTGAATAGGTTTAACTATCATTGTATGTACTACCTCAATGTGATTTTATATTGACAATACAAAATAACATGATTCTTATCTTCATACTTTAATTTTCTGTCCCTTCTCCAGCGGCGTTGACCACCTTTGTTGTTCCTCAAAGAAATTTCTTTGCCTGCAGCACTCCCAAAGAACAGGATTGAGCAAAATTTCATGGAGAGGCAAATTCAAAAGGCTACCTGCTTGAAATAAACTCTCTCCATTAGAAAAAATAGGGGAGTAAGATCTTAGGACTGCATGATTAAAATAGAAACTAAGCTGTTTAGCTCAGAGATCACGTCTTTTTAGACTGTAGTGTCTGGCACACTGTGTATGTATGTGGCAGTTATTGATAATAATTATAAGTATAAACTGAAGGATGTGTAGGAAAGCAGCTGTCCTAAGATGAATTGGACCAGAGCCACAGTGGACTGTGTCTGATTAATTAAAAACCCTGGTCCTTGTTAAAATCACCATTCTATTCAACAGAAGGCAGCCAAGGAAATATACAGCAAGGTTAAAGCCTGCATGTGCAATTCAGATATCAGCTGTGCTCTTGGCCTTTGACTTCTGCATCTGAACATGTTGATTCTCAGCCAGCTGTGACGCAGAAGTCAATCCTCCTCCATTTCCACAGTCAGAAGCCCCCCACCCAGGTGATACTTGGCATCACGAGGCAAGGAATTGGTATAAACATTTTGTGGAGAAGGTGGAGGATTGGAATTTATGTTGCATATCCCACAGCAAAGTAGTTTAGAAGTTCCCTTAAATATTTCTAATTTCCCTAATCTTTTGTTCTCACCCCAAGGGAAGAACTTTCTCTCTGGCTCCTCTCAGGTACCCCCAACCATGCTAAATTCTTTTTTCTATATGCTGCCTTTATTTTCTTTTTCCTCCCTCCTCAGAATATCTGGGGTTCTCATTATCTTATGCATAGCAGCTTAGCCACCATATCTCATCATTTGGTCACATCCTGGAGGGTCTTACAGCACTCGAATGGTCTTATTCATACATTTAACAAGTGTTTAATGTGGCTTATCATGTGCCAAGCATTGTTCTAAGATCTGGAGATAAAACAGTGAGCAAAACAGACAAAAATTATTTTTTTTAAATTATGTATTTATTTATATAAGAATGTGTGAGAGAGAGAGAGCACACAAGCAGGGGGAAGAACAGAGGGAGAGGGAGAAGCAGATACCCTGCTAAGCAGTGGGACTGATGTAGGGCTTGATCCCAGGACCCTGAGATCATGACCTGAGTTGAAGGCAGAGCCTTAACCAACTGAGCCACCCAGGTGTCCAAAACAGACCAAAATCCTTACTATCAAAGAGCTTATAGTGGAAGGAGATGGACAGAAATAAATAAATAAGACAAATAATTAGAATGTATAACATGTCAGGACAATCAGAGAGGAGGTGGTTCAAGATGATAGTATAGGAAGATCCTGATCTCACCTCCTTCCATGGACATAACAAATATATAGCTCAAGAAGGAATAATTCCTTCCAAAAGGAACCTGAGAACTAGTTGAACACTTGCTCTATAACAAAGGATGAAAAGGACCACTTCGAGATGGGTAGGAGAGACAGAGACAGGTCTCACTAAAATCCTTCTTCATGCACAGGGACCCACGATTTGGAGGCTTTCCAAACAAACAAACAAACAAACAAATAAAAAACAAACAAACAAAAAACAAACAAAACAAAACAAAACAAAACAAGAAACACCAAAAATATATATTAACAGAGCTTCCTCCTAAGAAGCAAGGAATTTGTACGTCATACCAGGCACCCTATCCCTCAAGTTCTGCATCCCTCAAGAGAGGCAAGCCCCCAAAATGTCTGGCTTTGAAAACCAATGGGAATTGGGATGTATCCAGGGAGAATGTAGGGCTATCGGGAATGATGATTCCACTCTTAAAAAGCTTGTGCAGAGGTTCACTCAGCTAGTGCAAAAAAGCAGCAGTTTGAAAAGGGCCTAGACCGTAGATCAAAGATTCATTTGTTGAACTTAAAGCCTCTGCCAGAGGGGCAGAAGTCTGTTGAGACTCTCTGGGGATGGAATGCTAGCAGACATGATTTTTATAGTCTCCCTCTGCTTGCATCAGTGCTGGCAGGCACCATTTTTGTATCTTCAATCTAACCATTTATCAGTGGGTGAACAGCCCTGTCCCAGACCACTTACACAGCACTGCCAGAGTGGCCAGTGAACAGTCCTGCCCTCCTGTGCTGCTCATGTGACACAGCTAGACACAGACCTGCCCTCCTCAGCCACTCACACAACCCCACAGAGCTGGTGGGTGTGTGCAGCCCACACAGGGGATGTTCCTTGAACACAAAGTTCAGGCTCCGGAGGGACTGCATTTCTGGACACTGTGCATCTGAAACAACTGGAGAGATCGCTCAAGAGACAACCAAGAACTAGGTCAAGGTTAAACAACAAGGTTCATCTGCATAAGACAGGCAGAAATAGCTATTTCACATAATACACAGAAATAAGCAGCAAGAGTCAAGCAAAATGAGGAAACAGAGAAATATATTCCAAATGAAGGAATAAGGTAAAATTTGAGGGAAAAACTTTAATGGATTGGAGATAGGCAATTTATCTGATAGAGTCACAGTAATGGTCATAAAAATGTTCACCAAACTTGAGAGGAGAGTGGGTGAATACATAGAAAACTTGAACAAAGAGACAGAAAATAAAAGAAAGTACTAAACAGAAGTGACAGAGCTGAAGAACACAATAACAGCTGAAAAATACACTAGGGGGAATCAACAGCAGAACTAGAGGATACAAAAGTATGAATCCTGTAAGATTCACTTACTACCCCTGTAAGATGGGGTAGTGGAAATCATCCAAACAGAAAAGTGAAAAGAAAAAAGAATTTTGAAAATGAGTTTAGTTTAAGGGATATGTAGGCAATTTCACATGTACCAAATTTGTAGTATGGGGTCCCAGAAGAAGAAGGAAAAGGAGAAGGAAAAGAAGGAGAGGGAGAGGAGAAGGAGGAGGAGGAGGAGGAGGAGAAGAAGAAGAAGAAGGAGAAGGAGAAGAAGAAGAAGAAGAAGAAGAAGAAGAAGAAGAAGAAGAAATGGGAGGAGAAGGAGGAAGAGAAGGGGGAAAAAGAGGAGGAGGGGTAAGAGGAGGAGGAGGAGGAGGGCAGAGGAAGCAGGGGGAGGAGAATGAGGTGAGAAAGGGGGCAGACATTTATTTGTATAAATAATGGCTGAAAAGCTCCCTTAACCTGAAGAAAAAAACCAGAAATCTAGATTCAGGAAACAAAGATAGTCCTAAACAAGATGAACCCAAGGTGGTCCATACCAAGGCACATCATAATTGAAAGGTCAAAATTTAAAGATAAAGAGAGAACCTTAAAAACAGCAAGAGAGAATCTTAGAAACAGCAAGGGAAGCCCCATAAGAATATCAGCTGAGTTTTCTGCAGAAATTTTGCAGGCCAGAAAGGTGTCACACAGTATTTTCAAAATGCTGAAAGGAAATACAACAGTAACAACAGAAAAACTTCCAACCAAGAATACTCTGTCTGGTCAGAGTATCATTTAGAATTGAAAAAGAAAGAATTTCTCAGATAAGCCAAAGCTAAGAGAGTCTATCACCACTAAACTGGCCTTACAAAAAAAAAAAAAAAATCATTAAAGGGCATTTAAGCTATAAAGAAAAAAACATAAGTAAAAGTAAGAAAATACATAAAAAAAAATTTCACTGCTAAAGGCAAATATATAGTGAAAGTAGTGGATCAATCACTTAAAAGGATAGGATGAAGGTTAAAAGTCAAAAGTAGTAAAATCAACTATACATTAATTAGGCAAGGGAATAAAATAAATAAAATAAAAAGATAGAAAATGTGTGTTTAAAACATAAAAAGATAAAACATGAAGGGGAAATAAAAATGTAGTGTTTTTAGAATGTGGTCAAACTTAAGTGACTATCAACCTAAAGTGTATATTAGTTAATATATAGGTTATTATACAAGAACCTTATGGTAACCACAAACCAAAAACCTATAATAGATACACAAAAAATAATGAGAAAGGAATCTAAACATGACACTAATGAGTGTCATTAAACCACAGTGGAAGAGAGCAAGAGAAGAAGAAAGGAACAGAAAAGAACTACAAAACAACCATAAAACAATCAACAAAATGGCAAAACCTATCAATAATTATTTTAAATATAAAAGGATTAAATTCTTTAATCAAAGACATAGTGTGCCTGAATGGATAAAAGACAAGACCCATTATACAAGAGACTCACTTCAGATCTAAAAAACTTATAGACAGAAAGTGAAGGGATGGAAAAAGATATTCCATGCAAATGTGAAAAGAAAGCTGGCGTAGTAATACTTACGTCAGACAAAATAAACTTTAAAACAAAGACTAACAAGACACAAAGAAGAGCTATCTAATAATAAGGGGGTCAATACAACAAAAGGATATAATATTTGTAAATATTTATGCACTCAACAAAAGAGCACTTAAACATATAAAACAAATATTAACAGATAGAAAGGGAGAAATTGATTGTAATATAACAATAGTAAGGTGAATTTAATACCCACTTACATCAATAGGTAGATCATCTGGACATAAAATCAATAAGGAAACATTAGCCTTAAATGACACATTAGATCAGAAGGACTTAGTTTACAGAACATTCTATCAAAAGCAGGGGAATAAACATCTTTGCAAGTGTACACAGAACATTGTCTAAAATAAATCACGTTAGGCCATAAACAAGTCTCAATAAATTTAAGAAGATTGAAACATTATTAAGCATCTTTTCTGACTACAGTGGCTCAATGAAACTAGAAATCAATTACAAGGCAAAAATTGAGAAAAATGCAAACATGTGGAGATTAAACAACATGCTACTAAAGAACCAATGGGTCAATGAAAAAAATCACAAGGGAAATTTAAAAAAAAAAATCCCAGACAAATGGAAATGGAAACAACATTCCAAAATCTGTGAAATGCAGTGAGGACAGTTCTAAGAGGGAAGTTCATAGTGATACAAGCTTACCGCAAGAAACAAGACAAATCTCAAATAAACAATCTAACTTTATACCTAAAGGAACTAGAAAAAGAAGAACAAATGAAGCCCAAATTTAGTAGAAGGAAAGGAAGGGTTAAAACCAGAACAGAAAGAAATGAAGTAAAGACTTAAAAAAAAAAAAAAATCAGTGAAACTGAGAGCTGATTCTTTGAAGAGAAGAGAAAAACAAAATTGACAAAACCTTAGCCATACTCATCAAAAAAAGAGGGCCCAAATAAATAAAATCAGAAATGAAAAAGAAAAAGTTACAACCAATTTGGTAGAAATACATAGGATTGTAAGAGACAACTATGAACAATTATACACACCCAAATTTGACAACCTGCAAGGAATACATAAATTCCCAGAAACACATGATCTTCCAAGGTGAACCATAAAGAAGCAGAAAATCTGAGTAGACTGATTACTAGTAATGAGATTGAATCAGTAATAAAAAAATTTCCAAAAAAGAAAAAAAAAAAGCCTAATAGGATGGCTTCACTGGTGAATTCTACTAAATACTCAAGGACTATTTAGTACTAGTACTTATCCTTCTCAAACTATTCTGAAAAACTGAAGAGGAGGGAACACTTCCAAACTATTATGACACTGACATTACCCTTATACTAAAACCAGATGAAGACATCACAGAACAAGAAATTACAGACCATTATTCCTGATGAACATAGATGCAAAAATTCTCAGTAAGATATAGCAAATAGAATTCAACATTACATTAAAAGGGTTAAACACCATGATTAACTAGGATTTATTCCAGGGATACAAGGATGGTTCAACATCAGCAAATCAATCAGTGTGATATGCCACTTTAATAAAATAAAGGATAAATATCATATGATCATCTCAATAGAAGGAGAAAAAGTATCTGACAAAAGTGAACACATATATATGACAAAAACTCAATACAGTAGTCATAGAGGGACTGTATCTTAACATAATGAAGACTGTATGTGACACACCCACAGTTAACATCATACTCAATGGTGAACACTAAAAAAACTTTCCCTCTAAGATTAGGAATAAGACAGGGATATAGACGCCTATTGCTTTTATTTGACGTAGTATTGAGACTTCTATCCACAGCAATTAGGCAAGGAAAAGAAACAAAGGGCATCCAAATTAGTTTGGAAACAATAAAACTCACTATTTGCAGAAGACATAATATTATATATAGAAAACTCTAAAGACTCCACCAAAAAACAATTAGAACTAATAAATGAATTCAGTAAATTTGCAGGATACAAAACTAATATACAGAGAGCTCTTGCATTTCTACACACTAATAAGGAACTATCAGAAAGAGAAATTAAAAAAACAACCCCATTCACAATTACATCAAAAAGAACATACTTAGGAATAAATTTAACTTTCATTCCACTAATGAGGTAGAAGACCTGGACTCTTAAAAGTGTAAGATATTGGTGAAAGAAACTGAAGATGACACAATGGAAAGATGCTCACAGACTGGAAAAATTAATGTTGTTAAAGTGTTCATACTACCTGAAGCAATCTATAGATTCAATGCAATCTCTATCAAAGTACCTGTTACATTTCCACAGAACTAGAATAAATAATCCTAAAATTTGTATACAAACCACAAAAGACCCTGAACAGCCAAGGCAATCTTGAGAAAGAAGAACAAAGCTGGAGATACCACATTCCCTAATTTCAAATTATACTACAAAGTTAGAGTGATCCAAACAGTATGGTATTGACACAAAACAGACGTGTCGATCCATGGGACAGAATAGAGAGCCCAGAAATAAACCCACACATATATGCTCAATTGATCTATGACAAAAGAGGCAAGAATATACGATGGGGAAAAGATCGTCTCCTCAATGAATCCATGTTGGGAAAACTGGACAGCTACATGTGAAAGAATTAAGCTGGACCACTTACGACATACACAACAATAAGCTCAGAATGAACTGAAGACTTGAATGTAAGATCTGAAACCGTAAAACTCCTGGGAGAAAACTTAGGTGATCAGCTCTCCAACATCAGTCTTATGATATTTTTTGGACCAGACTCCATAAGCAAGAGTAACAAAAGTAAAATTAAACAAGTAGAACTACATCAAACTGAAAAGCTTCTGTACAGTGAAGGAAACTATCAACAAACGAAAAGGCAACCTATGGAATGGGAGAAAATATTTGGAAATCATATATCTGATAAGGGACTGATATCCAAATTATGTGAAGAACTCCTACTATTCAATAGAAAAAAGCAAACAGTATGATTAAAAATAGGGAGAAGAAATCCAAATAGACATTTTTATAAAGAAGACATAGACAGACAATAGAGCTATGAAAAGATGCTTAATATCTAATCATCAGGGAAATGTAGATCAAAACCAAAGAGCTGTCACCTCACAGTTGTCAGAAAGGCTGTTACCAACAACAACAAAAAAAAACAAAAACAAATGCTGGTGAGGATATAGAAAAGGGACCCCTTGTGCACCATTGCTGGGAGTGTAAATTGGTGCAGTCACAGGGGAAACCAGTATGTAGGATCCTCAAAAAATTAAAAATAGAACCCCATACAATCCAGTAATTCCACTTCTGGGTATTTATCTGAAGAAAATGAAAATGCTAACTTGAAAAAATATATGCACTCCCATGTTCACCTTAGCATTATTTATAATAGCCAAGATATGGAAGAAACAAAATAAGTCTCCATCAGTGGATGAATCGATAAAAAAAGATGTGGTTTATGTGTGTATATATAAATATATTATATATATACAATATATATATACATATAATACACATGTAATACAAAATGAAATATTACTCAGCCATAAGAAAGAATGAACTCTTGCCATTTGTGACAACATGAATGGGACTTGAGGATATTATGCTAAGTGAAATAAGTCAGAGAAAGACAGACACCATGTGATTTCACTTATATGTAGAATCTAGAAAACCAATGAACCAACCAAACCAAACCAAACAAAACCAGACTCATAGGGGATTTGATGGTGGGCAAAATAGGTGAAGAGGATCAAGAGGTACAGACTTCCAGAGATAAACTAAATCAATCATGGGGATGTAGTATACAGTACAAGAAAGATAGACATAATATTGTATTAAATCTGGATGGTGACAGATGGTAACCAGACTTATTATGGTGATCATTTTATAATAAACACAAATGTCGAGTCACTATGGTATATATCTGAAACTAACATAGTGTATGTCAATTATGCTTCAGTAAAAATGTATATATAACATATCAGTTAGTGGCATGTTGTTGAGCTATGTACATATGTACACATATGTATATAAGAGCTATGAGCAAAAACCAGGCAAAGAAGAGATACAGTGATTCTGGAGAAGGCATTGCAATTTTTTGTGGGGTGGTCAGGAAAGGTTTTGCTGACAAGGTAACATTTGAGCACATTGCTGAAGGAGGTTTGGGAATGAATCTTGGATACATTTGAGTATCCAGCTGAAAGGAACAGCAAGAACATGGGCTCTGAGGCAGAAGCGTGCCTGGTTTCTGTAACAGAGGTGTTACTGGACACTCAGGACCAGGTTCTTGAGTTTCAGTGTCATAGAAATGAACATTGAACTTCAGAGAAAGAAAGCAGGTGGAGTTTATTAGCGATACCTTGTATACCAGGGAGCTGATGAGAGAGAGAGGAATGTCATTCCCAGAAGGATAGCACGCAAGGCTATCAGACACTTTTCCATGGGTGAGAGCCTAGGACCGGGGAAGCATCTTTCAGTCCCACGATATGATTTTGTGATCGTTACTTTTTAGTGGACACAAGACAACCTCAAGAGGCCTTTTTCCATGGTTGACATTCTTTTAGGGCTCCCGGGAAACAGAAATACTTGTGCAAGCGGGCTTTAAATTATTACTTCTAATTTTGCCCAGACACCCATTACTCCCTAATGGCTGTTCTCTCTCATTTGTTGGCTTTCCCAGAAGGAGGTATTTGTCTCTAAGGATATGGAAACTTTTAACCCTTGCTTCAGACCAGGGGCTTTACAGGAAGTCCCTCTTGCTTTTCCTATACTGTCTCCCAGGGAAGCCATTGAGGCCACAGCTGGTGAGCAAGGGCAAGAGTAAATGGAGATGAGGCTGGAAAGACAATTAGACGAGATCCTGAACAGCTTTATCCTATGAAGATTTTGGTTTTTACATCAAATGATGTGGGGACACACTGAGGGATTTAGGGCAAAGAAATGTCATGATCTGATTAATTTCCCTGAGCTGAGGATAGATTATAGAAGACAAAGGGGAGCTGGTTAGAAGCTTTATACTATAATCAATCCCCCAAATAATGATGTTTTGGGGAACAGTGAATGAGATGCAGGCGGTGAGAAGTGTTGAATTCTGGATACATTTTAAAAAGAGTGTTCATAAATGGGTATATGGTGGTGGGCAGGAAGACTTGAAGGTTTTTGGCTTGAGTACCACATGACAAGAATGGGTTTGTACTTTCAGAGACGGAGAGGACTCTGGGGAGTGAGGTGGGGGAAAGCAGGAATCTTCTTCTGGACATAGTAAGTCTAAGATACCTATTAGATATTCCAGGGGAGATGGTGACTAGTTCAAGGGAGAGCTCTAGATTGGAAGTATAAATTTGGAAATTATGAACTTGTAAATAACAGTTAAAAGCGTGAGAGTTACTGAGATCACCAAGGTGGCTGGTAGACTCTGATGACATGAGATTGAAAACTTGTCAGAACATTTCATCTAAACAAATAAGATGCTCTTCCTAAGAGGATGTCTCGCCACATATTATTCTGGCAAGGCAGCCGACACATAAGACCCTATATAATCCGACCTTATATTTTCCTTGCTATTCCTTGAACATGGCGCATGTCCTGTAATTTTATGGCTTTGGCACTTGCTTTTCCTTCTACCCAAAAAGTTTTTTCTTGCTTATCTCCTTCAGATCTCGATATTCCCTTATGTATTACTCATCTCCTGCTGCATAGCAAGTTCCTCCAAAACTAAGTAGCCTAAAACAACAACAAACATCTATTATCTCACCTCTTCTGCAGGCCAGACATTCAGAACAAACATAGATGGGTGGTTCTGGCTGACAGTTTCACATGAAGTGGGAGTCTGGACTTCACCTGGGACTTTGGTCTTCCTGGGACTGGAGGTTCCACTGCCGGGAGCGGGGATAGGGGGGTTCATTCACTGTTGATAGATTAGTGCTGTTGGTGGGAGGCTTGGGCTCCTCTCTACGTGGTCCTCTCTCAAGGCTGCTTCCCTGTCCTCATGACATGGCGGATGGCTTGTCCCAGAGTGAGTGACCAAAAAAGCAAAGTGGAAGCTTCTGGGCCTTTTATCACCAGCCTCAGCAGTCAAACACCTTAACTGCTGCTGGGCTTTATGGCCCATAGACTGGCCCTGACTTACTGTGGGAGGAGACTCTGCAAGGGTGTGAATACCAGGAGATGAGACTCACTGAAGGCCATCTTGAATGTTAGCCACCACCTCTTATCTGAGATGCCTTCTCTGACTATCCTGTATATTATGGACTGGATGCGTGTGTCCTTCCCACGCCCTCCAAATTCCATGCAGCCCTTAAGCCCCAGTGTGGCTGTATTTGGAGTAAGGAAGTAATTAATTTTAAGTGAGGTCATAAAAGTGGGGTCCTGATTGGATAACATTAGTGCCCTTATGAGAAGAGACTCCAGAAAGTTCACACCAAGGAAGGTTATGTGAGGACATGGAGAGAGAGTGGCTGGCTGCAGTCCAGAGGGAGAGCTCTTACCAGTAACTGAATCGGCTGGAACCTTAATCTTGGACTTTTAACCTCCATAACTGTGATAAAGTAAGTTTCTGTTGATAAAGCCACCTCATCTGTAGTATTTTGTTCTGACAGCCCAAGTGGACTAATACACTGTATAAAAGTGCAGCCTCTTTGTCCTCTATTGAGGAGTCAACACTTTCCACTCCCTTTATTCTGCGTTTTCTCCATAGTACTTATCACAAGCTGACAATTTCTTAATTTATTTCTGTGTTGTCTGCCTCCCCTTGCTAGAGTATCAGCTTCTTAAGAGCAGGGAATTTGTCCGTTTGGTGAACTGTTGTATCCTCAATTCTGAAAACAATACCTGGCACCGAAAATAGGCTCAGAATTATTTGCTGAGCGATAAATGAATATATCAATATTTGACCTTAATTCATTTCTCTTCATCCTTTCCTGGATGACCCGGATTGTTTTTTACTTTAGTTAAATTTGGTATTCGTTATGTTCTTATCGCCAATGGTGAAATCAGGCATGCAAGAGAAATATTTAAAAAATCTTAATCTACTGCTTGTATTATTCATTGTAATAGGTTATTTGATAGTTAACAGAGTGAAATACAAGCCCATCTGGGGGTAATTTTGAGGTTGTTACTGCTTAAGCAATAAGCCTGTTGGAAACCTGGAATTCTTGGGACTGTTTTTTCCTGCTTGAGTGTGAGAATTCTGTAGCTTTGTAAAGAAGTGGAAAGAACATGTAATGAGCAATCCTGATAAAATTGTGTGTGTGTGTGTGTGTTTGCACATAATAAGGAAAGAGTAAGACTGGAAAAGTATACAAAACACACTTCTGTGTATTCCATTTTTTCCATCATGCTTATGTCTTTCTTTCTGTAGTTAGAAATGAAAAAGTTATAAAAAAATGCAGTGAAAAGAATAATGTAGCAGGATGAATTCATTCATATCTGTGTTCTGCTTCTTACAGATTGGCTTAGTACTTTTAATCTGTCTTAACTTCCTGCTCTGTAGATAGGAGACAATAACATGTAACTTCAACCTTGACTTAGGTAGAAATATGTCAGAGGGTTGGTGTGTATTGGTTTATTCTTGCAGGCTGCAGTGAGGTCCTGGAAGAATGGGACAAAGCTTAGTCCAAGCTGGCTCTTATAAGAGGAAACAGGATATAACCTTGCTATGCAAAGCCCTTTCTGTTTGCAAAGCTGGGGGCAGTCAGATTGGCTGACCAAGGACATCACTTCATTGCCAAGGACGTGGGTTCCTGCCAGTCTTCTCTGTCTGGATATAGATTGTGTTAAGGACTGGCTTATTCTATTTGCTTGTATCCAAAAAGGAGTCTACTGTGGCTACTTTATTTTCTTTCTATTATTGTTCTTTTGGTGATGGTGTATTGGGAATATTCAAACTTATCACCGCTGGACTGAGAAGTTACACATGGACCTGATCTGGATGTAGGCACATTCCCCAGGGACAGGAGACTTGGAGCTAGATATAGTAATAGGGTGAGACTTCTGTTTGTTTCTCCGATGGCTCATAATAAATGCTATTCCCATCATTATCATTACTATTAATGCCGCCACTGTGTCTCTCTCTCTCCCTTTCTGTCTGGGCTTGCTTAACACTCGTGGGCCTGAGGTTCCAGAGAAACATGGTCTTATGTACAGCTGAGCGTTTTAAAAAAGCCAGAGCATCAGGAAATCAGCACACTTTCAGCCCACAGGGTGCTGGAAGACTCGAAGTCAGGAGGCATAGATTAGTCACAATATGGATATTGATGGACTCAGACAATTCTAATCAGACTAGAGTGGGAACACAGGGGATTCAGAATGGCGGATCAATAAGCAAGAAAACACCCTGAAAAAAGTTACCTCCTAATGATTGGCCTTCTGCTCTTTGGCCTCTTTCCCTCCCTCTTGAGGAGGAACAGGCTGTAGCTCCCTCCCCTCACTTCCCCTGCCAGGGCTCCCTTCCCGTGTCTGTCTTGTTACCATGTTTGTATCTCCTTCTCCCACTGTTGAGTTTTTGTCCATACATTCCCATCCCTCACTTCTGCATGGGCTTGATGGACTCCTCATAGTTCTTAAAATCTGTGAATCTGCATATACTGCCAAGAGAAACAGGGTTCAGGCTCCATGGACTGCTGTGGTCTGAACATTTGTGTTCCCGCAAATTCGTATGTTGAAATCCTCACCCCCAGAGATGATAGTATTAGGAGGTGGGGCCTTGGGGAGGTGATAAGGGCATGAGGGTGGAGCCCTCATGAGTGGCATTAGTGCCTTTATGATAGAGGCCCCATAGATCTCCATCTCCCTGCCACTGCCTGTGTGAGGACACAGGGAGAAGAAGGTGTGGGCTGTGAACCAGGAAAGAGCCCTCACCGGAGAATGCGATCGTGCTGGTGCTTTGATCTGACCGTTCCCAGCCTCCAGACTGTGAGAAATAAATTTCTGTGATTGAGAAGCTACCCAGTGTGGGGGATTTGATTACAGCAGCCTGTACAGACTAAGACATTGATTGTATAAATGCCCTCATTACATTTAATTGTCTTGGATGAGGGGTGGGGGATGATTAAACCCCTTTCTTTAGAATGCCAGGCCCAGATATTTGTTACCCATCGAAGCTCAGCCTAAAGTGACTTCCTCTATTTTGTTAGGTGAAACATAGTCATCCTCTTGAAAATTATAGAGTTAGAATTGCTTTCTTTGGCCCACATTATGTTGTTGGAAGATTTATATTCATTACTTAAGCAGGTAAAGAAATTTCACACACCATTTTGGATTTCTGAATTTTCTTTTTTTCTTTTTATTTATTCATTTATATATTTTTCTTGGATTTCTGAATTTTCTTTAAAAAAATCGAAAGATCTGGAAACACTGAACCCATATTTCTGCAGGACAGTGGCTGCTGTGGCTGAGTCATGGCTTCCTTCTCTTTGTGGCAGGAGCCCTGCTGTTCATCTTCATCCCCACCTGGATAACTGCATGCATCTGTGGTCCTTTTTGGATCTTCTAGGCAGTTCAGGTCTTGACCTCATTGTTAGGAGAAGTGCCCTGTAGATTCTCTTTGAATCCTGTTGCCTTCTCACAGAAGCCGACTTTAGAACAGGGCTGTGCAGATTGGTTGGAGATTGGTGAGAAGTGCATTCACTATGATGAAAACGGTAAGGTCATTTTGTTCAGAGGCTTTTTTCATTTGTTTATTCATTTGGTCATTCATTCCTATGGTCCCACTTGTTCTTTATCATTGTCTGTTGCTTTAATTCCTTAGACACCATGAAAAATGCAAAGTACGAAGAGGTAAAAACTACTGCCTCTCTTACTCAAATCTCCTACCTCTCCTTCCCAGAAGCTACCTCTTTTACTGTGATGTGTGTGTGTGTGTGTGTGTGTGTGTGTGTGTGTGTATGTGTGTTCCTTCCCAAGAAAGCCTATCCATGCATACGGGCTAAAATATATCCCTCTGCCATGTGATGCCAAATAGTAGCAAACTTCAGACTGTTCTGTGGCTTTCCTTTTTCGCTTAATGATATATCTTGCAGATTATTCCACAAAAGTACAGATTTGCTTCATCATTTCTAAAGCCCACATAGCATTGCATTTTATTCATGCACTATGATTTGTTTAAGCTTTCTGGTGGGCCTGTAGTTTGTTTTCCATCTTTTATGAATACAAACAATGCTGCAATGAAGATCCTTGTACGTAGTTGAGAGGAGGAAAATAGGCCAGCGTATGTGTCTGATTTTAAGATGTGGAATTGCTTGGTTCAAAAGGTATAAATAATAGTGTCCTTGAGTCCATTTGCACAGGCTCATGAGGAGCAGACTGGGCACCTCTCTTTCAACCTTGTGATCAAGGACGTCATGTTGGTAACTTGAAATTGACCACAGTGAGAATACTTATATCATGGAAATCTGCAAACACTACAAATTAGGACTTTTCCTTTCCCTTCTGGAGAGCTGGTTGTTAAACCGTGCTACTGTAATTCAGTTCTGACACTACCTAGAGTTAGTGTAGACTCTAGTATAAGGGCACAGTCCTTAACAAGACTGCCCTCACTTCCAATGCTAGCTGCAAATCTGGAGGCTCCCCAGCCACCCATTCTTCTGATCAACTGGCTATACATTGAGGGATCCCCACAACCCTTTTAGGTTTAATAATTTGCTAGGATGACTCCTAACACTTAGGAAAGCACTACACTTTTCATTATAGTTTTATTATGAAGGATGCAGATCCGGACCCATCAAATAAGGAAATCTATTGATGGAGCTTTTGTGTCTTCTCTCTGTGGCTTCAGGACATATTACCTTCCAGCACACTGACATATTCACCAATCAGGAAGCTCATGGAGCCTCAAATGTCCAGAGCTGTCACTGGGGTTTCATTATGTAGGCACAATTGATAGAATCATCGACCATGTGATTGAATTCAATCTCCAGCCCTGTTCCTTCACCAGAGATCAAGAGGTTGGGCTGGTGTCAGGTACCCCTAAAACTCCAGAGGGTTTAGAGTCTTCTTCCCAGGAACCTGGGAAAGACCATTCAAATTCATCAAGCATTTCAGAGAACACATCACTGGGTGTACACATTGAGAGTGCTGACAGAATTTTCAAATTGTCCTCCAAGGAGGTTGTACCAAATATGTAGTCCCACCAGCAACACAAAAAAGTGTTGTTGTTGTTTTTTTTTAAAGGTTTTATTTATTTGTTTGAGAGAGAGAGTGAGCGGGAGAGAGAGAGAAGGAGCAAGGGGAGGGGCAAAGAGAGAAAGAGAAGCAAGCAGGCTCCTGCTGAGCAGGGAGCCCGACAGTCAGGTTGATGGTCATGGGGCTCAATCCCGGTGACTCCGAGATCATGACCTGGCCGAAGGCAGACGCTGATCTGACTGAGCCACCTAGGCGCCCCTATAAAAGTGATTTTGGAGGGAAAATTCTGACTGTGGTGATTTATCCTACCAGATCACCCTAGTATATCAGTTAACTTCTCTGACACTGAGCACAAGAAACTCTAGGGAAATTATATTTGTATTCTTGCTGAGATCTTCATATGAAACCCGATACTTGTGAATGTTTCTTATGACTCTCTGTTCCCACTACTTAGGAAAATAGTTGCTGGTGAAGTTTGCCAGCTGTTTATGGAAATAAAAAGACTTCAAATGTCTCATACTGGGTCGTTAACCTTTCTATAATCACTACTCCTTATTAGAAAATTTCCCCTGAAGATTACCTTGTAAATAGATTACATGTATGATAACACCTCACAAATTGGGAGAAAGTCATTCTGAAATAGTGATGGTTTGAAATAGTGAATGTTTTGAAAATATTGTGCATTTTCACTGTTTTCTTGCTTGTGGCCATGATGATTTGTCCCGAAGCATTGTCAGATCCACTTGGATAATGCATTAGTAGAATAAATAAGATAAATATTGTGATCATCTAGTAAAAGTGACTCATAAGCACTGAAGTTTAATGAAATTGTCATTCTTATCAATTCTAAGTGACGGACATATACAAAGTCCTTTAGGCATCTCAACAGCTATATAAAATAGGTGGTGATTCTAGTCCTATTTTACAATGAGGAAACAGAGGCTGAGAAGCTAAGTAACTTGGTCAAGGTCACCACACAGCTGATGAGTGATGATCTAATACTTGAACCTAGAAAACCGGACTGCAGAGACCATGCTCTCAGCAGCAACAGCACAAAGATGCTAAATTTGTGTACAGAGAGAATAAAAATCACCAGTGAACGGTATTTTTGATTTCCCAAATAGGCACTTGAGAATTGACATTAAAGGCTCCAGGGAGCTGGGGTTGGAGGTGCTATGGTGAGAGGGCAAGAATGGGGTGGCCACGTGGAGAGGTGGAGAGTTGGCTTAGCACCTTTCAGGGCCAGGCTGCTGCCTAGAACTGTGTCCTCCACCTGCAGAAGACCCCCTTCCATTGACTGAACACATCACGGGACCCACACAGAGGAGCTGTGTCCACAATTCTTTCTGCCACTGCTGGGCCTTCCACCAACAGTTGCCTGTGTGTCTTCTCCAAAAGGAGGCCCACCTATACTCTGGGATTTGGCGATGCTTTATTGAAACAACGAGGCCTAATGTCTGGATTCTTTTACTCTCGACTTGGTTAAGCAGGGAACTGCATTTCCCCAGAATCCCCTTCCCTCTGTGGTTCTTGGTTAGAGTTGGCCAAAGGAGGACCATGCATGAAACGTGGGAGTCAGACGTGAAGCGTGGGTCATCCCTTTCTGATGGTGTTTTCACAGTCTGATATCTGACAGAGAGTCAGAATCAGAGGAACTCCTGGGGCGCCTGGGTGGCTCAGTCCATTAAGCGTCCACCTTCGGTTCAGGTCACGATCCCAGGGTCCTGAGATCAAGCCCTGCAGTGGGCTCCCTGCTAGGTGGGGGGTCTGCATCTCCCTCTGCGTTTCCCCTTGGCTTGTGCTCTCTGTCTCTCTCAAATAAAGAAATTAAGTTAAATTAAAAAAAAAAATCAGAGGAACTCTGTCAGTGCTCTGGCCAGATCCCCTGGGATCCCTTTTACCTTTTCTGTGTACCTTCCTTCGGCTACAGTTCCCAAAGTTCCCTGTTTACTAGCTCCTTTCAAGTCTTCTCTTGATAGCACTCCCCTCGTAAGTCATTAAGTCATGAAGCCTCACTTAGGGACTATGAGAGAACTTAAGACCATGAGAATGTAAGAAAGAAGATTGCTTCCCACCTGGTTTGACATGTGTCGCCAAATTCAAGCTCCTCTCCCTCTCTGGGTAGGTTTCTGCTTTGCTTCTTTTGATCCCAGTGAAATATGGTCCCTAAGACCCTAGTTGTTGAAGACCAAGGGTTTCACCCACTCTCTGGCCCTTGCTAAGAAAAAGGAAAGATGCAGGTATCAGCAGTTTTCATCTCACCAGGAAAACAGAAACTGCTCTAGGTTTTCAAACAAAGAGTTGGTTATAAAGGTATTAAAAGAGCCAGAGAAGAAGGAGGTGCAAGGCAAGATTTCCCAAAGATCAGCAACTGTAGGAAGTGGCTACCCCCTCAAGGTCTGATAGAGCAAAGGGCCAGGAAAAAAACAAAAACAAAAACAAAAACAACTGACCGGGCAACCAAACAAAACATTGCTTGGAGTCAGCATTGGCAGAAACCCAGAAGCTGGCCCTTGTCCATGACTACCGCTGCCCTCCTCAAAAACACAACCAGGTCCACAGAAGAAAGGCTTCTTCTGTCACCTTCCAGACGTCTGCCAGTGCCTCCCGTCGGTGACAACCGACAGGGAGCTGGGTGGGAAGCAAGTCAGGGAAGGGAAATTTGCAAGTTTTCTGCCCCTGGCAGCAGAAAAGAGGCTATGGAAGAGGAGTGCAGGGCTGAGGAGCAGCAGACACCGAGCAAACCCTCAGCCCAAAGTTTCTATCCTCTTCCTGAGGGTCCAAAGCATCTGAAAAGTTCCAAAGCTTTGTGACCTTCTTGGGGTAAAGAGGTCAGGGAACACGTGAAGGATAAGAGACAGAATGAATGGGACAGCAAGTGGCCATGCCTGCAATCTGGAAAGTATATCCCCACCCCTTTAAAAAAAAAAAAAGAAAGAATTTATTTATTGAATTTGAGAGAGAGAGTGAGAGAGCACAAACACAGGGGAGGGGCAGCAGCAGAGGGAGAAGCAGACTCCCCACTGAGCAGGGAGCCCCACGTGGGGCTTCATCCCAATCACAACCTGAGCCAAGGACAGACGCCCAAGCGACTGAGCTACCCAGGCCCCTGGAAAGTATCCTTTTAAGAACACCTGGGAGATGTCTAGACAGGGGACCGTTTGGCCCCTTTCACGGTCTTATGAGGACAGAAGTGAAGGGGTTCTTTTACTTTCATTGGGACACTAGTCGATAAGCTTTCAGCTAAACTCTACAAAAAGCCTATACACATCCCAGGAGAAAGCAAGCATGCTTTCAAACCCAAGTGAGCTTTAACAGGAGACTTGCAGACTCTGGGAGTCTGCAAAATGCAGCTCATCTCCTGGAACGGCCCGGAGACCTTGGCATTTGTTGTTTAAAAACCAGAGTCACAGTCGGTTAATCCCATCTGCTTTTGAGAAACAGGAACAATCAGTACCATGGCTCTCTGGCTCCATGGAAGGCAAGCTTCCTTGGGTCTCCGTGGGTCACTCTTAAGAGAATTTTATGCTCAGGAGTAAGACAGATCATGAAAAACCCCACTGTATTAATTATCTATTGCTGCGATCACAAATTATCACAACCCTAGTGGCTTAAAACAATGCAGACCTATCGTCTTCCGGTTCTGGATGGTTGCACTGGTCTAAAAATAAGGCGTCAGCAGGCATACATTGCTTCTAGAGGCTTTGGAGGAGTATCTGTTTCTTCGCCTTTTCTAGCTTCTAGGGGCCACTTGCAGTCCTTGACTCCAGCTCCTTTTTTTTTTTTTTTTTTGAGGTTCAAAGACAATAGCATAGCACTTCTCCCTTCCTTCCTCTCTAACCTCTACTTCTATCTTCTCTCTCCCTCTCTCTGACCCTGAGCCACCTACCTCTCTCATATAAAGACCCTGTGATTACATTGGGCTCACCTGGATAATCCAGGCTGCTCTCCTCATTTCAAGAACCTTAACTCAATCAAGAACCTGCAAAATCCCTTTTACCCTCTAAGGTAGCATACTCACCGGTCCAGGGATTAGGGGCTGGACATCTTCCTTGGCCATTACTCAGCCTAGCACTCCCACTGTCTGTAATTTATTAAATGAAGGGAGGGGGAGAGCATACACCAAGTGCTGAGCTGGGTTATGATTCCACATTTAATGAAAAAGGCAGCTTCCAGGTTGCCGATGAAACTGAAAATTATTTGCAAATATACCAATGGTAATCAACCCAAGTTTCCTTGGACCCTTTGCCATTTTAAGTAAACCAGTTTAGGTCTCCATTCCTTTTCCTTGAAAAACACTTTTAAGAACTGTTGCCAAAGGCACCCCAGGTTCTCGCACACAAGAAGTTCACATGGAGGGTGGGGAGTTGCAGAAAACCAGCAGATCATGGGAAGAACAGAGCTGGTGTGAGATGAGAACAGAGCCAGAGATATGTCCAGTGATCAGTGTGAACACACAGCCTGGTAACTCTGGGTATTTGGGGATCAGACTTGCCCAGTTGCCAGGGTGAGGAAATCTCACCATCAGTGTGCTGGTGCATATGCCATAGGGCACTGGAGTCCTAAGACCACCAGTGCAGTGTCCTTCCGGGAGGGTCGGCCTCTGAAACACCTGTAGAGCTTGTGAATCATATGGGTGTCCTCCCTGACCTGCTGCCCTCAGGGTTTCTGAATCAAAGGTCTGGGGTGAAGCCTTGGGGCTAATATGTTTAACACATACTGAAGATTATTCTCAGTAAAGTCTAAGAATCATCGCCCTTCTGTCTTAGAAAGCCCAAGGGCGGTTTTTGTGAAACAGAGAAGTGTGTCTTAGGAGCCCAACCAAATGCCAACTGCATAATTGGAATATTTATTACCATGACGCTCAGCTTTCAATATAGCCTCTTTTCAGGGCTCATGCTAAATGAGTTCAATATCCCTGAAATTTCCAGAGCTGAGAGGTAGTATTTACATATAATGACCTGCAAATAGCGATCCAAGCTTTGGGTATAGCGTTTGCTCCTGAAAGAATCCAAAAGGGAGCTACATCAGAGGAAATTCAGTTTCTTTTCTTGGCTTTCACCTACTTGCATTTAACTTTGGATCTATGCAGTTCTCTCTCTGGCTGAGTCGACGTGATTTCCCACCTTTCATCTGAACGAAGCCATTATCAGCTTTAAGGTGCGCCATCATTGTATGCATCACTATGAGGGAGAGAAAAAAAGCCAGTGAGACCATGACAATTATAAGACGTATTCTCATTTCATGGATGTGAAAGTTCCTGGGGGGAGGGGACTTGCTATGTGGAAATGCAATATTTCAAGATTGCTGCTTCCTGTGAAAGAGAAGGCTGTTATTTCTGGGATGAGATCAAGTTTCCCTCGAACTGTGTTTTCAGGTTATCTTCTCACTTGGCACTCATGCATGGGAGAACAGAATTCAGTTCTGCGTTAGCACATATTTTATGTGACATTGATCTCTAGTTTTGCTAATTAAAAAACAAAATTTTATAGAATAAGAGCCAATGATTATAGAAACCAAGTTGAGAATTAGGAATAAGGATACAGTTTCACAAGAAAATATAATGACAGAAAGAACACTGTCTCCTCTGTATCATTTAACTGAACAGGCTCAACAAGAAGAAAAAGGGGAAATACTGTGGTATGTATTGTGGAATTAGCCAGGAAAAGAGTCTGCTGGCTCTTTATGGTCTGAAATATCTTTCTAGACAGTGGACTTTGACTAGGTAGATTTCAACATGGTAAGCTTAATAAATAGCATTGGAAGATGTGTTTTATCCAACCCAGGCAACTGATAGAACCAAGGTTGTTTTTTGTCCCTCGAGAAAAGCAAGCTTGGTATTACCATGCCTTTCCAACACCAGGGGGGAATTTGGGAATCATATTTGCCAAGCTCTCTGCCATAAGGCAAAGGGTATATGGTAGCTGGAATTGGTTTCTCTAAACTACGAGAGTGTATGTTTGGTTATGTGTACATGATGCGTGTGTGACTTTTACTCAGCCAGGACATGAACAAGCACAAGTCCACTCTGAGACTTGAAATTAGAACAGCCAGATTTGGAAACCGGATTTGCAACCCACATTATTTGACGACAGTGATAAGATTTTGTTCCCAGGGCAAGGGTGATTTGGCCAAGGGTTATTGCTTCCCTCTTCATAGCACACCTTGTGACATTTTAATCCTCCTTTCCCCTCACACACTAAGTTTGAACACACATAGCGTGAACGAGTTAGAAGGGCAAGTTGCCAACCCAGTTGCACATTAGAATTATTGGCAGAAATTAAAAAAAAAAAAGAAAGAAAGAAAAGAAAACACAAAAACCTAAACCAAAAATACCCATGCGTAGGTCTCATTCCAGTGCAATTAATTCAGAATCTCTGAAGTAGGTAGGACCTGATTTTTTTTTTTCTTTTTAAACTCCCACGTGTTTATAAGGAGAAGCCCAAATTGCAATCCTCTGGGGATTTTGCACATGTCAGGATGGAGACTTGAGGGTGGCTTGTGCTAGTAACGAACCTTCTTGGGAAAAGAGACTGGAAGCTGGGATTGGAATAACCTCCACCTTAGGGTCAGGTTCCCCACAGGCAGTCGGCGAGACGAGCGTCTGTTTGGGTGCAAGGGTTTCAATTAGAAAGTGCTCCCACGAGAGAGAAACCTGTAAGGGTGGAAGCCGGAAGGGGAGGGGAGTGCGGTAGCTTGTCTCCAGGGTTGGCTGCTTTCCATTCCTTCCCTCCTTGCGGGCATGCGTTACTCCCCTTACCAAGGTGCGATCTACTTCTCCCCAATCAGAGCTGGCCTTCTAACCTGCCTAGACCACTAGATGTGGCAGAAGTAGGGCTGAGCCAATCCCAGGCTTATCTTTTAAGAGGCCCAGTGACTTCTTGTCCCTAAGGGTAGGCAGCGGTGAAAGAAATTCAGCCACCCTGAGACCACCGAGCTGTGAAGAAACACAGGCTAGTGACACGGAGAGCTGACAGAGAGGAGAACTAAGGAACCAGCTGACGGTGACCTATGATGCCGGTCACATCATCCCAGCCAGACCCCCGATAATTTGAGCCATCCCTGCGGAGATCCCCACACATCCCCACTCTGCTTTGTGAGAATCCTGACCAGAAGAAGCCCGAGCTAATAACACGATCACTGTTTTGTACTTTGGGCTAGTGGGTTACGAGGCAATAGATCTTGAAGTCTGGGGTTGTTTCTTATACAACAATAGAAAACAGTTTGGGGTCGTTGTGTACCGACAGATCACTGAAGGTTGGGGGCAAGCAGTAGATAATGGAAACAGGAAGAAACCTAGTGGGGCGAGATGAGGCAAAACCCTATGGAGGGGATCTGTAGCCCGATTCCACTGGGGAAATCCGAATTATGTCTCAGAGTTATCTTGACCTTAGATTTCATATTCGTGGTTATTGGATAAGGACCAGCTTGGGGTACAGATGGTGGCATAAAATTCCTAGGGTCCTCTGGCTTTCTGCGGAGTATGGACAAGGTCCATTACTCCTCGGAGCACACCTGGCTTGCGGCAGTGCGTTGCGTCATCACATTAGGGTGCGAAATCCTAACGCTTGCCGGGTATTATTTCTCAGTGTTTAACAGACCACACAACGGAAGCAAAAACACCATGCAGGTATCACAGGCATAAAGTTCAAGTTTGATCGACTAAGGGGAATCAGGACCTCATATAATAATAATGACTTACAGGGGGAATCTTTGTAGATAGAGGAATAGGTAGGTGCAGTTTCTTTTTTGCAAGAGGGGACATAAGCCCTGAAGAAAAATGCAGAGGAAAGGTGCTTGCGTAGCAAAGCACAGGGAAGTCTCTTTGTGACAATGCCGAACGTTTCCTGCTGCTCAGAGAAGCATGAAGCAGGGGGATGCTAAATGTGGACAGGTGTGCCTGACAGTAGTGTTCGTCAGCTAACTTCCTAATTTCTGACCCAGTTGAAGAAATGCCTGTGGTCTTTTTGTGAGGTTAAGTTAGAGGGTACGTATTATCTATTTTTTTTTTTTTAAAGGAAACTGGTCAGGATTATTGTACTGTTTTTGTAGAGAATTAATTTTCAGAGAAGTGGTTTAGAGCAAAAGTGCTCTGGCTGTTTTGGGAGGAAGATTCTCATTCTCTAAAGGCAAATCTCGGCTATCTCCATCCTCCTCCTCTACTTTAACACTGAAAAGCAGAAATAGGTTTTTTTGTTTTGTTTTGTTTTGACTCATAATGGTAAGTTTCATTACTTTTCTTCTAGATTCATCTTATGATGGAAAGCAATTCTTTACTTGGTATGGAGTTTTAATGTGGGGGTGTTCATTCAGAATGAAGGAAGGCTGCACACCAGGGCTAAGAGCTGATCTATTTCACTTGCTGTAATACACAGCCTGGACCTCTGCTGGGCACACAAAGCGCCACCACTGGGAATCTCACTGGGTGAGGTGGCAGTTTGTGGTGCCAAAAAAAGCTTACCTGCTGGGGTTAAATGAGAAACTCTGGGTAAATATTGCCTCTAAATAGCGTCTAGTACCAAAGCCGAATTCACCAAGGAATCAATTACTCTCCAATGGCTGGTATGGAGCTAACATTGCCAGAGCTGCTGGGAGAAAAAAAGCTCTGATCAAACCAGGCATCCGATGACATCAAGGAACAGAATATGCATCTACTTCCTGGGGAATTATTTCCCTTCCACAAGCTCTGGCCCAATGGACACAGACAGCAGCCAGTGGTCCCAAGTTAGCAGCCCTTCCAGCACCTGGGCATCATTTCCTTCTTGATTTAGATATCTTATTGGAAAATGGTGAAATTTTAATGGGAGACAATGAGACCCCAGGGATTTCCAAGTGCTAGCTTGTGGAGAGAGGTCTCCAGGGGTCACAGACACAATCGCTGCTGCCCTCAGACCCAACTGCGATTGCTCACCGCTGGTGCTGATGGGGATTTGCAAGTTGATTAAAACTGGAGATTTAGTGGCTGAAGTAGAATTTCTCAGATAATTGCTGGAAATGAACCAATGTTTTTGCTGGACTGAGCTCCATGTGGCAGATTATGTGTTCTCAGACTGAAAGTAGATCCACAAAAGACAGAAGAGTTTCTTAAAGATGAACCTTCTGATCAGGTGCTTTGTTTTTCGGTGAGCCGAGCAAGAGGGGAGAGGATGGGATGTTCTTGTGTTTCCATTTCTTTGCACTAAGGTGTTCACCAAAGGGATGTCAGAGCCTATTCAGGGGTTTTAAACTGGTATTTGACACCAGAGTCTTAAAGTTATAAATGGATTCCTTGGCACTGGTTGCTAAGGAAAATGAAATCAAACCAAAGATGACTCTATTTCCTTCCAGAAAAAAAATGTCAAAGTAGCATCCCATTGCTTTCTTCACCCAAATCTTTAGTTTTATAATTTCATAGTTCTTTTCCCCCTTGGAAATAAGTGTGTCTTTCATGACTTTTCTTGCTTAAAAACCTATCTGCTCCTCACAATGGGCCAGGATCTGATTAAACAGTATTCTGCAAAGGATATTAGAGCTTGTGCTCTCAAACCAAAACCCCAGCTTTGTAAAAAATTGAAAATGCCTTATTTATTTCAAAATGTTTTAAATGACAAGCTGAAAGAATTTTAAAAAAATTATACCCCTCATAATTGGTGACAAGGCCTGGAAAAAGTTACTCCTGTATCCTCAACCTCTCTCAGAGCTCCGTTTGGTGATATTGATGAATGGCCTTAAAAACATACATGTCCTCTGACCTAACACTTCTTCTTGAATGGTCTTTAGGAGATAACCAAGGATATGAGTGAAGATTTAGCTTTTCTTATGTTTGCTGCTGCTGCTTGTCTAGCAAAAGCATGTCTAGCAAAATCGTGTCTAGCAAAATCTTGGCAACAGCCTTCAACTTGGGCAAACCAGAAGAGTACATATTTAGTAACAACCAAGTTGGAAATGCTAACAGTGGTGGTCTCCACTGGTGGAATTACATTTTTATTTGGCTTACCTGTGTTTTCTAATTTTTCTTCAATGACTATATGCTACTCATTTAAAAATATTTACAAAAGCTTCCTTTGAACGTAAAAGAGTTTCATTGTAGAAATTTGTCTTCTGACGTTCAGGAAAATAACAAATGGAAACAAAAGGATGTTGAATTATATGTGGGATGATGCTACCTTTTTGAAAAAGAGAAATTGATTTACTCTCTTTGCCTCTTGCTTCTCTCTTCCTCTCTTCCAACACAAACAGGTATATCCTTATTCAGATGTCTGGAAGCAAATACACCAAAATATTACCGTGGCCTCCTGTTGGTGGAGAGATATGTTAACTTAATTTCTTCTCTTTGCTCATCTGTATGATTTGTAATTTCCCTTCAGTGAACACGTAATGCTTGTATAATTGGAAAAATGGAGCTTAATTTCATATGGAGTAGACAAGAGGGCCTGAAGCATATGTATGGCAGAAGCAGTGGGGAGGGCTCTGTCCTCCTACCACTTAGGGCTCATGTAGACTTGGGATTTTCTTTCTCTTAGGAAAAGTGGAGCTTCCCATTAACTGAGAGATGGGCTGGGGCAGAAAGCCCGAGAGGACCGTCAGGCATCTCCTCAGAGGCCTTTGGGGTAATATATACATCCGGTACTTAGAAGCTGGTCGAATAAGGGAGGCCATTTGTAGATTGCCCTCTCTACAAATTGCACCTGGTGCCTCCCTCTTACTAGCTTTGCCTAGCCCAGCCCACTAGTGCTAAGGGTGACCCCCAGCTCTCGCCCACCTGGGGATGGGCAGGAAGGAAATGGCTGATACAGGAGTGCTGACCTATGAGAACCAGAAAGCTTTCCCTGGGCTCTCAGAAAGTACAGTGCACTTAGAGTGCGTGACCCTGGGCAAGCGTGTAAGACCTCTGGGCCGTGGTTTCCTCATTGGTAAAGTCTAGATGATAACACTGTGATGATTACATTAGGTGATGCGTATCCAGCACCTTGAGTGGAGTCTGTCACTTGGCGGGGCCCCAGCAGATATGCAACAGCTTCCACAAATGCTGCCATATCATCATTCCATGTGTCCATTTTTATTATTTTAATTAAATTTTTTGGACTAGATAATACATATACATGGCACAAATTCAAAATGTAAAAAAAAAAAAAAAAAGGAAAGAAATACAGTGATACGGTGATAGACTAGATCAAATCTTCCCTCTTAGAGAGGTCCATCCCCTAATATTTGGATCCTATGATCATGCTACATGGTGAAAGAGACTTTCAGATGTGATTTAGGTTATGAACTTTACCAAAGGGAGATTTTCCTGGACTAAGTAGGTGGGCCCCATCTGGTCAAATGAGCCCTTAAAAAGTGAGAATTTTTTCAGGCTGTAGTTGGAGGGCTGCTGCCAAAGAGGAAGGCCCAGAGATTCCAAGTATGTGCGTGACTGGACCAGCTGTGGCAAGAAGGGACCATCTGGAATACAGGAGCCTGGAAGCTCCGGGACTGGCTTCTGGCAGCAGCCAGTGGGGAAACTGGAACTTCAGTCCTACAACCACTGGGAGTCCAGCTCAGCCAAAAACCTAAATGAGCTAAAAAGCAGATTCTTCCCCATAGCCTCCAGGGAGGGAGTAGGCCAGCTAACACCTTGATTTCAGCCTCAAGAACCTGACTAGAGTTATCAGTGGATCCAAACCAGAGTTCTGGCTATGAAATAGCACATTTGTATTTTAAGCTGTGATATTTTCCATAAATCAAGAGAAAACTAGCCTAACTGAAAAGTAAGTTTCATTCCTACCCAGCTCGCCCCTGTCCTCCACTTTCTTTTCCTGGAGACAACCTCCCTAAGTTTTGAAGGAGGGAAAAAAAAGTCTCATCCCTGGGAAACTTTAAACTGAGAGATCTTTGTTTGGGAAGATCAACGAATAGGAAAATGATATTTCTGATATGTTTTCATTGGGAAATCTTTAATGCTGCATTGTGCCAAGTGTAGCTCCATCCATGTAAAAGTGATTAATAAAACAGTAGGAACATTTGAGATATTTATGAATCTTTATAGAAAAGAAAACCACAACTACTTAGAAAATGTGGACAATTATGAGCGCAATGGTGAACTTAAAAGATTCAAAGTTATTGTAAAGGAAATCTCCCTGTGTGAAAATATAAAAGGTTTTCTTTTCAGAGCCATGAAAAAGCTTCCCAGTGGTCCAGTCATGTTCCTCCCAGAAGACAAGACCTTTAGCGAATGGGGGGAGAGAGAGAGAGAATGGAAGAGAGGAAAGAAAGGACCAGCAGTCAAGTTGAAGAAGAGAATTACACAAACAACAAAGACTTGTAAATATCCTAAATGGAATCTGAGCTGCAGTCACTGTAAACACGTCCGGGACAAGGTAGACAAAAGGTAGATTGGGGTCATTTGTCTATGTCCCTGCTTCGACCAGTAATCAATCTGCAGCCTTTTATTTTTCCCGTTGACATTTGGAAAGTTGATGATCTATCAGCTAATATTTATATTTTAAACTTGGCTTTTTGGGGACATTTTTTTCCTGGTGTTGTTGCAAGAGGGAAGGTCAGGAAAGGAAGGCCATAGGTCACCCAGTGGACTTGTGAACGTATACTTTGGGAGAAAGGACGGCACCTACCAAATCACAGAAGGCTGGAAACTGACTCTCATGTTGAAAACTCATTGTATTTTACTTGATCCAACCGATTCATAATTGAAAAATTAATTTAAAAAGTGTGTTATGAAAAACAAATGCATCATGACTATTTGGAGGACATAAAGTATAATGACTCATTTGATGGATATTAGTCTTAGTGGGAACACTGTAATCATCCCTGTATCATATGGATAGTGGAAATATGTAATATTCGTTCAAGTCACATTACAAAGAAGGCAAAATGCAGCTTCCTCAGGACAAAAGATATCAAAATATACAATGGTATTGTCAGAATAGCTTTTTTAATTTTTAAACAGAAAACAAAATAAAGAATCCCATTGCTTTGCTATAATTTTCTCAAGAAGTTTCTCCCTGAGAGGAATAAGACGTAAGTCTTAGACTTTTATTCCCACCCAACGAATAACTCACAATGTGTGAGATTACCCAGGAGTTCACTTCTAGATTGTACCTCCTCAAACTCGAAGTCATAGTTATATTTATTTCAAAGAAAGGCCAGAAACATCTCCTCTGAAGTCTTTCTGCCTGTTAACACACACCACAGAGCCCCAGGAATGATGAACCCCTCGAGGCCTCTTTTTCCCTAACAAAAGAATCCCTGGGAGCCCAGTGAGTGCTTTCTATAGCCAGGGCTCCTGAGTCTTTCGGCTCTTGGCTGAATAAGAAAAGTGTCTCGCTAAGGTGGTTTTGATTAATAAAATGCCTCTAAGGTTAGCAAAGAGAACGTGGTTTAATTTACTATGGCAGAAGAATGGGGACAATTAGCACCTACCACAGGTTAAAGGAAAAGGCAGCCAAAGGTCTTTGTCCTACCAACATTGAGGACCATAAGCTTTAGGCATGGAGTTTGGGTTGCTCGTGGCCTTCTTTGGTCTATCCCAAGTTCTCTTTTCATGGCTAACGAGGAAGACCTATGCCACATGTGGCTAAAATAACTCCAGAAGAAGCAGGCATCCTAATTATGAGAATTATATCAAAGACTATTTTTATCCATTATGACCGCACATCTTCAGGAGACAAATTATTAATACTCATGCAATTGTTCTACTTGTAATCAATTTCCTGAGAGTTTTCTATATCCTGCCTTGTCAGCTGGATCAAATTGCATGCATCTGGTTGCCAATTGGAATATTGCTGGTTAAACAATGTTGTTGCTCCTTTATGAGAAATATGGGATCAAATACTCTTGTTCTGACTGAAGCATGAAAAACCTTATAGAAAAGCAATGTATATTTCTTCTTTAAATCTAAAAGTGATATCAACTGTTGGTAACGCTTACTGTTATTTTGGGTTTTTTTGCACCAATCTTGTAGGAAAGTTTTCAAATACATTTGTCAAATGATTGATGAGAAGTTCTTCCTTCTTGTTCCGTTTATAAAGCTATAGTTTCCTATTTCATCATCTTTTAAAGACTATCAAAAAAACGTGAGGTGCTACTCTTGACTGTGGGGAGGTCTAGTTCCCATGGTCTGGGCAGGAGTCTGTGACCACTCATTCTATGGAATCCAAAGTAGCTCACTTCTGTGATGCTAGGAAACTAGTACTTAGTACACAGGTAAATTTTGGGTTTTTCCATTTAAATCCTTGTGGATGGAAAAGAGTCCTCGACTTATTTCTCCACTTATTTGTCGCATTGTCTGCCTAATGGAATCAGGTGGGTGGTTTGCTGCTGAGCTTTGATGACTGTGACGTGCCATGCCTGGTGGGAGCTTGTTGGATGGAGGTAGGGAGCTGACAACAGTGAGAATCTCTGTGGGCAGCAAATCTGAGCTGCCATGTGTTCTAATTAATATTCCATAAATCCTTTAGGTCTCAGCTTCCAAGCCACTTCCTCAAGGAAGGATTTTCTGACTCGGCCAAAATAATGTTTCTCTTCCATATTTCACAGCTCCATGTACCTCTCCTTCTATCATGCTCATCCAATTTCCAAATACTTGTCCATCTTTCCCCATAGCCTGTACTCTCCACAAAAGATGGGAACCATGTCAATATCACTACTACTTTCAATTGTGTGTAGACTGGATGCCCACCGTTTTTGTTTTTGTTTTTTTTCTTTTTCTTTTGAGTGTAGCACTTGTATCTTAGAAAGTGTCAATTCTTGTGCTGGACTTTAAGCATAGCTTTAAGAAAATTTTCCACTTCACCTCTAGGCTTTTTTTTTTTTTTTTTTTTTTAAGTCAAGGTTCTTCTAGTTTCCTTGTTAATAATCTCAAGCTAATGAAAACACAGATTTTCTCCTGTTTTATGGGACGGTTTTATTGAAGACTGCATGGGAGCTCGCTCATCTGGCCAGGCTGTCTGCCTGCACATCCGCTTGGAGGTGGACATGAGGCAGTCATTTCATTGCCTGGTAGGTAAGTACATTCTGCAACTAAAGTCATTTGTCAGCCCACAGATTCTTGGTAAATACTCGCTGAGTTTAGAAATCAGTGGTAGAGGAAGTGGTAATGTGGGTTAAGAGGCTTACATTTGGGAAAGCACATTCGACCTCCCACATTCGGATCTTGACTAAAGGGTCTCAGAGCCATAATAAGAGTATTTCTATTTTTAATCATGTTTCCCATGGAGTTAACATTTAGTGGTTTATAGTAGAATAATTTGGAGAACTTGAATTTACATCTCTTTGGGGCTGAAAGCAAACTGATGAAAATATAATTTAGCATAGGTAATCTGCAGGTAGAGCTGATTGCTGTAATAGAGTCAGGATCCCTGGGGTGCCTGGGTGGCTCAGTAGGTTAAGCGTTGGAGTCTTGATTTAAGCATTGGAGTCTTGATTTAGGCTCAGGTCATGATCTCAGGGTCATGAGATCAAGCCCTGTATTGGGCTCCACACTGAGCTTGGAGCCTGCTTAAGATTTTCTCTCCCTCTCTTTCTGCCCCTACTGCACCCCCTGGCCTCCCACCAAAAAGACTCAGGATTTCTTCACCTTCACCTTCCTTGGGGAAGGAATCATCTTCCAGCAGTTCTCACCAGCCCCTATTGGAGTTAAGTGCCTTCCTCTCTGGGAACTGGAAGATTCCCTTCCCGCCTGCAAGGCATTTGTATTATTCACAGTCTTCTGACTCTTGCCCGGGATCTTTATGAATCACATGGCTGCCTTCTCCCATCTGTATTTTATAAATTCTACTGGTGAATTTTTGGAGAGAAATGGTACAAGTTAGCATGGGTGGGAAGTAATTATAGTTTTCAGTTCCCAATCTTTATCTCCTTCTAAGGGAGTGAAGAAAGAACTAAGACCTTTTTGATGGTTTAGGCTGTAAACCTGTGGGTGCTCTTGGAAGATGTGGAGAAAGAGAGGCTATACAAATGGAAATGAACTCCCCCCCCAACCCCACCGTCACCTCCTCCCCCATATATAGTGCCTGGAAGACAACTGCAGAGGAAGACAATTTAGGAGCTTAAAGGACATTTGTTCATTATTGGCATTTCCCAGGATATCAGGTAAGCTGAGTGGATTTCATTTCAGACACTATGTAATGACATGCAGAGCTCATTTTAGGAGTTAGTATTCATCAATCAATTAAGTCAGGAAGTTATTTAGTACTACCCCCCACCAAAAAACAAAACAAAACAAAACAAAACACCAAAAAACCCCCCAAAACCAAAAAACCAAACCAATTTTCTAGGCTTCCTGTTTCAGTCTCTTTGTCATGCTGAGCAGGCAGGGGAAACTTGACCTTGGAATGCAGGTTGTGATACACAGTGTGAGCATCCATCTGCTCTGTGAGGGAAACACATGACCAGGGCTGTTGTAGTAAGGAACAAGGGAACACACTTGACTCTGGGGTGTCCATTCCTTCCTGTACTATATTATTTGGGTTTTTAGTTGGAAACTATCAATTTCTTGCAACTATGTAGTATCCATTTTGCTGAAGGAGTATTATATATCCCTGTCCTATTGAACTCAGATGCGGCCACAAAACTTGCTTTGTCCTAAGGAATGCTAGTGAAGGTAACGTGTGACTCTAAGCAGAAGACCGAAGGGCTACTGTGTGGTTTTGCTATAGTTCTTTCCTTTTGCTGTGACCAGTCAGGTCACAGGTAGAGGCGACTCCCTCAGCCTGGGTCCCAGTAGGAAGCTGACCTGGAGAAGCACCATGGCTGATCTGGGATCGACGTGTAACCGGAACAGGAAGGAAGCCTCTGGAACTTGGAGTCATTTGGTACCACAACACAACAGTCTATCCTGACTGATACAACAGTGAAAATATTTGGAGCCTCGTCAGTGGAAATAATTTTTGCACCTCTCCATCTTTGATTTCTTCTTATAGAAAGTAAACCTTATTACCAGAGGTAAGGATACTTTTCCAAGTCAGAATGCAGGCTTAAGAAAAAGCTATGAAGTTGCTTGCTGAAAATGAGATTTCTTCATAGTAATATACTTCAATTAACTCTTGAAAGGGAGTTGGACGGAAAGTGGTTGCTCCCTGAGGGCCAAGGTCATGTTGGTCTTTGTCGTTGCTATATCTCTGGTGCTTAGCCAAGTGTCTTGCCTATATAATTGCCTTCAGTAATTGGATAATGAGTTCAGACTGGATAATGAATGCAATTGCACCTCTCTATTCTTCTAGGTAACATGTAGCATTTTGGATGAACAAAAAAATTATGTTCAGGGTTTGAAAAGCAAATAAAATCAAATAAGGAACCAAGAGGCCAGCATGGGTCTAAAGGAGTCTGCTAGGGCCACACCAGGTATCACAACCCCACATGTCACTCAGGCCTATGCCAAAAGCAATGAGTAAAGCAGGCTGGGTCATGTCAGCACAAAAATAAGCGTCCTCTTGAAACATATGGTTCTCTTAGTCTATCTTTAATTCTTCCACGTTTTGATATGGACCTATGTGAGAACTTATCTGTCTAACTTGACTATGGGAAAAACAAAGGCTACATTATGGTGACAATCCATCCCTCATGGTCACCTTCAGTTTCTAGGGGACAAAAGAAGTGGTAATTCAAAAAGCACATGTCCGAGCAAAAGGACTCAAGGGTGTCTCAGGAGGGCTGCCATGTTGGGATATGGGCTTGGTTTTCCCAGAGCATCCTCGTGTTTAGGAGCTGCTGACTATCTGGATTTTGGTTTTGAATTTCCGGATCTTTGAGTGTTGGCAACTAAAAACCAATACAAAGTTCAAGGGAGAATAATATCATGTAGGCCCAATAACCCCTTTGCAAGGCAGATTGACCCTAAGCACTGGTAACAACTTATGACCTTTGTCTGTTTTTGTAAGTATGGCTTCTGGGATGAAAACTCTAGACTTTAAGATTATATTTGCATAGGTGTGTGTGATTTTTAGAAAACACCTGGAGGAAGAGCTGATGCCAGCTTCCATGCCCCTAAACCACAGATTGGTGACTCATCACCTGAGCTGCCACGAGGATAGCAGGAGGCTGCTCTATGTCCTTTCAGAGTTTCTCCTCCGTTCAGGCCAACGCCCTTCAACTTTGAATATTTCTAAGATTAAATCAAAGATTTGGTTACTAATCATATATTTAGAGTGTCCTCGCTGAAACAAAACATTTTATTTTTGTACAAGTGTGTTTATTTCTTATTTCTTTTTCTCAGATAACACTAGAAAATTTCCAGTCTCCTCCAAGGGCAGAGATGAAGGCCAGCATGAAGGTATAAATGGTTAGGAGTCCCAGGACAAAGGATGTTCTGGAAAAGGAGAGAAAGACCCGTGTAAGAGGTGTCCTTGTTGTTTTCAGCTTTTCTAAGATTGGAAAGATGAGTACTTTTTTTTAAACGGTAGCAGTAGCTACTGTTTGAAGATGTCTGTGATCTTTGAGATGGACTCAATTGATGGAATTCAAAGGGGACAATTGTCTTGTTTGTGTCTACCCAGTAGCACTGTAACACCTTTCCTGTATTTTGGAAATTTCCCTCATTTAAAATCTTGCCCCTGAAGGTAGAGGGTAGGTCTTGTGTTCCCAGCTCTCACCTTCCTGGTCCATCTTACAGCTGGTGCCCAGTGACCCAGGCTCTGTGTGACAGGTTTCTTCTGCTTGTCCCCCCAGATCCACTCTCTACCCTTCTCTACCTGCTCTGCCCCCAAGGAGTCTGACCTATGTGGACCATATGACCAAGGTGTCCCTGCTGGTTTCTGGTTGGGTTTAGCCAATGGGAGGCAATAAGAGGAGATTGGAGAGAGGAAGTAGAGAGAAGTGGAGCACCGATTCCACTCAGCTCCATTGATGCCAGGGAAGTGTTTTAACCATTCCAGGAATAGACAGTAGGAAGGTCAGAGAGTCGTGGACATCACTGATGATCTTGCCAAACTGGTGGGCAATACAGGTGAGAAACTTCATCCTGAAAGCAGAGCGTGAATATGGCAGACTGCAAGCCAACGTCTTGTGGGATGGTAATGGTGATTATATTGCTCCCTGTGGCTGTTGTGGTCATTGGAGTCTGACCTACCAACTAGGGGTGGTGATTCCAGGACCACTATCCATGAAACTGCCAGTGAAGGGGAAAAAGTTCAGCACCCTTTTGTTACATGAAAGCTGCTCTTAATAAATTCACTGAAAGCTCTGAAACAAAACAAAATGAAACAAAACAAAAAACTATCTACTATGTCTACTACCTCTACTGGCTGTTCCAGGAATAGCTCCTTTCCTTTGACCCTTCAGATGTAGGTGCAGTAATGGTTACTTCTGGGGCTAGTCCTTGGATGCTTCACCACCCCTTCCCACCCCACCCCTTCCCACCAAGATAAACTGTCCTCTTAATAAAAACTCTGAAATTATCCTTTTGAATGGGCCATCTCTTTTCTGATTTAGGTCTGCCAATCAAACATGATTTTGCCAAACTTTGACCCAAAGCTGGTGACAGAAGAGTGATGGGATGGCGTGACAGACTCTGTCTCTCCAGAAAATCCTGACTAGTACACATGGTGAACTTCATTTCTTTCTTTGGAGGTTAGATTGTGAGGTAGAGTTCCTGGTATGGATGTGACAGTGCCTCAAACCACATAATTATTGGTTGCAGGCAATGGTGGTGGCAACAGTGTCCTAATCAGCCTGGTTCTGCCATGTGTTGGGAACTGTTTCTAGGAGCTTGTTCAAGCCTGGCAACATAGGTTACGTACAGTTAGAGAAAGGTCAGATTATAAAGAAGAGAGTTTTGTTTTTATTTGTTGACTTTAAGAATAGTTATAAAATATAGTTTCATGGTATTAAAGTAATACATTTTTCTGCAATAAACAATAAATATGTTCTTATCCAGTTGTACTATTATTTCTTCCTTTAGAGTCTAATGTCCTTCTCCAGACTGGCACCAATGATAAAAGACTCAAGCATATTGTTATTGTTCCCTCATTTAATTTCACTTCCAAATGTCTCTGTGATCTCCACTCAGCATGAAGAAGCAAATGTGATTGTGTTTGCAAGAGGCTGCCTTCCAAGATGGTGTATGCAATGTTGGTCTATGTTCTTTTTTCTCCTTCTCTATAGAAATATCAAGTTAAGCTTGCAGTTTCTGTGATGTTTGTAGAAGGGTTAATTTCTACAAAATATGTCTGAGGAATAACCCTACTTGCTGGATAACACAACCAATGGCTTTTATTGGCTTTCATGGAATGCATGAAAGAGGAAATTGTGAGAAAATGTTGGTTTTCCTCTTGTTATATGGCCCTATCCCTAAATGCAGCATTTTTGTGCACTATCCTTCTAACAACTGATTTTTTAAAATATATAGAGTTTATTTTTTTAAGAACAGTTTTATGTTTACAGCAAAATTGAGTGGAAAGGGGCACCTGGGTTCCTCAGTGGGTTAAGCCATTGCCTTCAGTCCAGGTCATGATCTCAGGGTCCTGGGATCAAGCCCCACATTGGGCTCTCTGCTCAGCAGGGAGCCTGTTTCCCCCACCCCTGCCTGCCTTTCTGCCTACTTCTGATCTCTCTCTGTCAAATAAATAAATAAAATCTTAAAAAAAAAAAAACCCATTGGGGGGAAAGTACAGACTATTCCCATATACCCTCTGCCCCCACATAGACACAACCTCTCCCACTTAACATCCTCCACCAGAGTGGTACATTTGTTGCAATTGATGAACCAACCTTGATACATCATTATCACCAAAGACCATAGTTTATATTAGGCTTCACTCTTTCTGTTGGATGTTCTATGAGTTTTGAGAAATGTATAATGACATGTATTCACTCTACTATCATACAGAATAATTTCAGTGTCCTAAAAATTGTTTTTCTGCCTCTTCATCCCTCCTTTTCCCCAAACCCCATGGTAACCGCTGATCTTTCTACTGTCTCCACAGTTTTATCTTTTCCAGAATGTCATATACTTGGAATCATACATTATGTATGTAGTCTTCTCAGGTTGGCTTCTTTCACTTAGTAATATGCCTTCAAGTTTCCTCCATGACTCTTCATAAGCAAGAAGTTATTTCTCTTTAGTGCTGAATTACATTGCACAGATGTACCATAGTTTTATCCATTCATCTATTGAAAGACATCAATTAAAAAAAATTTTTTGAAAGAAGATGGCACAGGGTCCATATTTAATTTTAATAGTTGTGTATATCACGTTAAGGCTAAACAATAGTTAAGAGTGGGACAAGAGCACAAGCAAATTCATGAATTAAAACTTCTGTTGTACTGCATGACAACATTTATGTCTTTGCTGCTCCCTGAGCTGCATATTTCTGAATATATTTGCTTCAGTTGTACTAATAAGCACTCTTCTTGCTGTCCATGTATGGCACTCCAGGAATCACATACGAGGATCCTATTCCATTTATTCTTTTCTTAAAAAAATATTTTATTTACTGAGAGAGAGAGCTGGAGAGAGAGAGTGCACACAAGCAGGGGGAAGGGCAGAGGGAGAGAGAGAAGCAGACTCCTCGCTGAGCTGGGAGCCTGATGTGGGACTTGATCCCAGGACCCTGGGATGATGACCTGAGCTGAAGGTAGATGCTTAACAGACTGAACTACCCAGACATCCTTCCATTTATTCTTCTATTTTTCTAGTCAATATCTAATAGGAAAATATAAGCCTTTCTACATACTCCAAACAGAGAGAGGTTTAATGCAGAGAATCTTTTGTAAATGTCTTAGAATGGTGGGAGAAGCCACAGGAGGAAGTTGGTGTTGTCCAGGAGACTAGAAGATGCTGCACCCAAACCAGCAGTCTGGGAATATGAACAAATGCCAGCATCACATTCAGAGATACCAGAAAATTTAGAATGATCATACCGGAACTTTAAAATAATTATAATAAATATGCTAAGAACACCAATGGAAAAAGTGAACAACATGCGAGAACAGAGGGATAATGTAAGCAGCGATATAGATGTTCTAAGAAAGCATCAAAACAAAGTGTTAGAAATTAAAAAAAACATGGTAACAGATACAAAGAACGCATTTGCGGGCACCTGGGTGGCTCAGTTGGTTAAGTGTCTGACTCTTGACCTCAGCTCAGGTCTTGATCTCAGGGTCTTGAGTTCAAGTCCCACATTGGGTTCCACGCTGGGTGTGGAACCTATATGAAAAAAAAAATGCATTTGATGGACTCTTCAGTAGACTGAATGTACCTGAGGAATAAAGAAAGATCAGTGAGCTTGGGAATATGTCAATAGAAACTTTCCAAGTTGGAAAGTAAAGAGAATAAAGGAAGGAAAAAAAATGGAACAGAGTATCCACATACTGTGGGACAATCACAAATGGTGTAACATAATACAAAATTGAGAATATTAAGTGGAAAAGAGGGAAAGGATGGGAAGAAATATTTGAAACAACAATGACTAAGAATTTCCCCCGATTTAATATCAGACTTCAAAACAAAGATCCAAGAAGCTTAGAGAACAATAAGCTGGATACATGTCAGAAAACTATACCTCAGCATATCATTGTCAAACTGTAGAAAATCAAAGACAAAGAGAAAATCTTGAAAGAAGCCAGAGAAAGAAATCCACCTTACCTATTAAGAAAAAATGATAAGACTTCTCTTCAGAAACGATGCAAGCAAGAAGAAAGTGGAAGAAATAGTGAAAGTATTGAAAGAAGAAAGCCACCCACCTATAATTTTGTATCCAGTGAAATTACCCTTGAAAAGCAAATGAGAAATAAAGACTTTTAAGACAAACAAAAGTTGAGGGAACTGGTTGCCAGTACATCTGCCTTATAAGAAATGTTAAAAGGAAAGACATAAAAATGGACATACATTTTCATTGGAGGACCTAAAAATCACTTTGCCAAGGGTCATGGATGAAGGGAGAGATGGAGAATTTGGCTCATTTTTGGCAATTGGTATATACACAGAGATACTTTTAGGTATTTTCAAGAAAAGGGAGTTTGTTATGAAATGCATATTTCTAGATATTGTAGCATAGAACTAGACAGAGATATTCCCTTTTTCTCTCTATGTCCTATGAATTGGTGTGTCCTTCTTTGTCTGTTACATCTATTCACACCTCCAGTACTAATTCCTGAGTGAGAGTCTAATGGGTCAGTTCCATCATGGACCACCTACAAACTGTAGACTGCCATCCACATTCTCTCAGCACTCACCATTCCAGTAACTGCCAACATTGTGCTATTCTAGGTATCTGTAATTCTCTACCTGAAGGCTTTCTTTTGACCCAAACTTGTGAGGCAGTCTGACAGTTCTGAGGAATTATCCTAAATCAACAACAATTGGGAATTGGTAGACATGGCAGACTATTTACATTGATGGCACTAGTTCTTTGACACTCTCAGAGTCCATGCCCCTCCCATTATGACTTTGTAGTTTCTCTCACTAAATGGAGGGCATCTATTTTCCCATCCCTTGAAATGGGGTTTCATGTTTTATTGGTCTGTAGGATGTTAGCAGACTTAATACAGGAGCTAGAGAAAGCCTTTGGTGCATTTCTGCTTTCTCCCTTATTCCTCTGTGATGGCCATGAGAGCAAGGCCAGGCTAGCCTGTGAAAGGATGAGACATATGGAGCAGCCAAGGCCTTTGTAGCACAGATGATCGTCAGAGGACCCCTGGGCGTGTATGAGAAAGGCTAGCTGAGATCAGCAGAGCCAACTAGCCAATCCACTGCTGGGCTTTACATGCATGAGTGAGCTTAGCTGAGATCAGAAGAACCTGCCCAGCTGACCTGCAGATGCATGAGCAGAATAAATGGTTGTATTTCAAATTACTGTGCTCTCCTTGAACTACCAGCTTGGAGGGATGATGATTTAGGCTGAAAGATTAAGTTCTTGACTTCTTTGGCAAGGGATAGTGTTGAACATTAGGCCTTTTTGAGAAGGGGGATTTTTTTCTAAATGCCTTTAGTTCTTTTTGTAGCATAGCAAAAGCCAGTCTTCCTAGAGTTTCTCTTATTTAGGAAAGGAAGAAATATTTATTCCTCTTAAGACTTGGTCTTGAGGCTGGAGTTGGGAAGAAGGAGGATATGACATAGTAGGAAGCCTGTCCTTTCTGATGAGGTGTTTTAAGTGCAAAGAGGAGACAGAAAGAGAAAGAGACACTGAGGTGAAAAGAGAGCTCATATAACATTTAGGTCTTAATATTCTCTCTCATGAAGATGACATACACCATTAGAGGAGACTAGGTCTGAGGACACCATTGTCATTACCATGAGGACATTTGTGTTCCCTACTCTTTATACCCGAATGCCATTGAAAAGGAATGCTTGCAACTTGTGCGTTGGGAGTGATGTATGTAGGGTCGGGGAATGCCTTAAATAAGAAAGACTGAGCAGGATAGTGGTTACTTCTAGGGAGAAAAGAGGGGTTTTGATCAGGAAAGGGTACTTGAAGGATTTCTGGGATAGAGGTATTTATTTATGTGGTTGTCATAACCACATTTCAAACTGAATGATTTTCATAAGAGGTGTTCATGGCCATCTTTAACATGCCTTCATGGTTGCAAAATGGCTGCTGCACCTCATGTGCAATGTCTTTCTCTCCCATTTTCTTCTAGGTCTTACATATGAGGGTGGAAGGGACTCAAGCAAGTGATTCTGGGAAATGTAGTCTCTACCAGGGCACCTGCCTTCATTAACAACCAAACACTTGGAAAAGAACACAACACTTATTTGCTTACATTGTGTAGACTGGATAATTGTTTTTTAGAAATTTTTATTGACGTATGACATATAATCAGAAAAGTGTATATGTCATAAATTTACCGCCCAATGTATTTTCACAAACTTGATACACCTATGTGGCCAGCTCCAGGTCTAGAAACAGAACATAACCAGCACAGCAGATAGGTGATGACATTATCTATGTTGCTTATTATGCGCCATAGCCATCACCAGTGCAGTTTGGTTGCTGAGATCTGATAGGAGTTTAAGCAAACAGCTTCATAGGTGCTTGGCCACACGTCAGGGTACTGCTGGCTCCTGATTGGCTGAATTTCTTGTGATCTGTTGCATATTCATTAGAGTGTGGGTAATGGAAACCACCCTTGCAGAGAAACAATGTTGTGAATATTTTCAGCTTTGCTTAGTACCCGAGAATGATTTTCAGTTCTAAATAACTGCTGGTGACATAGTTTAATGAGTCCTACAAAAGAAAAGCCCCAAACAATATGTCTCTCCTTAAAATACAGCTCAAATTGTGGGCATAGTTGCATTGTAGAGTTTATAAGTATGTGAACAAGACAGGTAGGTATACGGGAGTTAGTCAAGTGTTTCACATGCTTGTGTTAGTCTGGTAGGGTGTTTGTTATGGTTTAGTTCTAAGACAGAGCTTTAACAAGCTCTCCCCATATGCAGTGCTGGATGGGCACCATTTTTTGCTTTTGCAGAAAGCCTCTGAGCTTGTATATGCCAGACTCATGCTAAGTACTGTTACAGCTGCAAGGAGAAGGCAGACACGGGGTACAGTGGTGGTTATGAGCATTGGCTTTGACTTCAGAGAGGTGGAGGTTGAATAACTGGCTTTGCCACTTTTTAACTACTTTACCTTGAGCAAATGACCTTATCACTCCTAGCTTCCTTCCTTTTCCATTCATTTCCATGTTCAGTGAAATGTTTCTATAGCCCAGACTAGACACTGTACTTTAACAGTTGGATGAAATTAGCTCGAATGCTATTCAATAGTTTGTGTAAGGACCAATGACCCATCTTATGAACTCTGGCCCTCCCACGTTTGCCTTCCTCTGCATGCATCCCATCTCACACATGCCATCCAATGCATATATTCCACAGAGGCACTCCTGTGCACTTCACTCCAAAGCTTTTTTTATGCTCCAGGTTTGGGAGGCAGAGACAACTTTACTTCATTAATGGAGACAACGTAAATAAATAAATAAATAAATAAATAAATAAATATTAGACAGCCTTGTATTTAGAAGAAGCTTTGCCCATTTCCGCACCTTAGGTTCCAGCTGCTATCAAAATTGCTTGGCAAGGCCACCTGCACAGTTGTGTAGTTTGGGCACTGCACAAAAGAATCTGGTCAAGGAGGGTGAGTGAGGGTAAAATCCAGCCTGTGATCTGCTTGTCAAGCTATGAGCTCTATTGAAGGGCTATGTTTACTTGGAGGGGGTCCTTTTCTCTAATTAATCCACCCAGATGGGACAGTTAAATGTAAGTTGCACAAGGGGCATGTTGTTTGGTCATTTTACTTTCTTCTATCCCCTTCTTTTCCTCTCTGCTCTTTGTATCTAAGGAGCAATTACACAGATTCCTTCTATAAGCCCGTATTACTTTAGCCTAAACCCTTGGGGCCACACAGTTGTTTTCTGAATTCAGAAATGTTCATAATGTAGAAAGGTACACATACCCTGTGTTATGTAACAACTCCAGCAGGGTCTGGGAGAGCACTCTGTAATTAAACACAATATTTTTCTGGCAAAATGCATGAATATTCACACCAAGTAGGATGAATAAAGACTATAAATAGTCAAGTCTTGCCACCAAGTGAGTTCAAGTCAGGTCAGATTTTGCTGCCATTGAGTTTTGAAAAAACTCTCGGTTTTCAGAGTTTTTTGGGTTTCAGAATTTGAGATCTGTCTGGTTTTATACACCAGCTCAGCTTGGGGTCATCGTCTGCCTGTCCAAAACTGTATGGCAGATTTAAAATGAACTTTCATTATGGTGTGATTGGCTACATTAGGTCTGCATACCAGTGGATCCCAAACTTTGCCATTCATTAGATTAATCTGAGGAGCTGGTTGCACCCCATTATCGATTAAATCAGAATGCCTGGGGTTGGGAGCCACGTTTTGAAGATCTCTAGGGGATTCCAATGTAAAGCAAAGTCTGGGAACCTCTGGCTTTGGTGAAAAGGGGAAATCATTTGGAAGGATGCTGGGATATTGTCTCCTAATCACAGGGAGGGTTAAGAACATGGGGCTCAAAACCCTCTCTTGCATCTGCACTGTTGACTGGAGGTGAGTGAGGAATTGAGGGGGACATCCACCGGCCTGTTGCTCTTGGGGAGGGTCCCTGGGCCTTGTGGTGGGACAATAGATCACAGTAACAAATTTGGCCTGGGACAGTCCAGAAGAAGACTCTCTGATGGCCAAGTGGAAACCAGCCTGAATGGCCAATGGCCTGGTGGCCAAGTGGAGAACCTGCTGAATTTCCTTGCCTCTATGGCTTCCAACCCGTTTCAGGGTCTGACCACTGAGGTTCATCTCTGATTATCTGCTAGGCCTTCCAGGCTGGAAGATGGAATTGGGCTTCCTCATGCTACTCTTGCTATTTTCCACGATAAGTCTTGTACCCACCCTGGTCTTACTGCAGCCTCCTTATGCAACTCATCGCACTTGATCCAATTGTGCCTCCTTCATCTCTCTACTCCAGCCGTGTCCGTTTGTCTGACATTCTAGAAGACACGTTGAATGTTAGAAAGCAGGCAGTGCACAAATGATCAAAACCATCCAGGTTGCTGAAAGCCAGACCAGCTGTTAGGGGTGAGGGAACTTCAAGGCAAGTAGAGCCAGGAGAAGCGAGATAAGCTGTGTGTGATATGGTTTGAACTACTGTTCGGCAATATTCAATCCCCTCTCCCTCACTCTCCCAGCCTGGTAATGTTGGGCTTTGCTGCATGACGTTCTTTGGCTAGTAGAATGTTAACAGAAATGATAAGAACAGAGACTTTAAATGTGCTTCTGTTGTTGTACATAATCTGTCATGCTCTAGTGATACACTCAAAGGAAAGAATGTCTAAGCATCCACTGCTACTTCAGCCTGGGACCTAGAATGAAGGAACCCTCAAGCCCAACCCACAGCTTAGAGCCAAGCCAGCCAACCAGAAGCGGAGTGAACCAACCCAGAGAACTGTGAAAAAGATAACGTGTTTGTTGTTGTAGCCACTGAGTTTTGGTAGTACTTTGTTATGTGACATCGTTGTGGCAATCATTGATTAATACTGAGGGAAATTGAGGGCACACAAAGGTCATTCCTGCCTCAGCAAGGAAGTCTGTCAACATTTCAGTCTGGGTTTAGGGCCAGTCCTAGGGTGTAATGCCTAGGGGTGGCAGGTAAAAGCAGGTGAATTGCATTGTGTTGCTAATAAATAAGTTAGCCTTAGATGGGGCTGGGTGGGGTGAGAGTGGAGAGGAGGACTACTTTTGATAGTTTCAGAATTTGATAGAATTCAGAATTTGTTGTAAGTGAAAATGAATCTGGGTGAGTAGCTCAGCAGGTCCTTTTTATAAAAAAAAGTTAAGTATCTTGTTCCACACCACAGCAAGCAGACAAGCTAGACCAGAAATCAATAAAAATCAGTGACTTCTCAGAAATATTCCCTGCCCCCTCCATGAACTGTCCTCAATCCTTCTATTGTTGTTTTAGAGTGTCAGAGAATGACCTGAAGTGTGGTTGTTCCTTTTATGTTTGTCTTGATAGAAAGAAGTCTGACCTTAGCCTCCGGCACAAGAATGATAAATAAAAAAAGATTCAAATCAAACAGAACATGATAGACACTCCAATCCAGTTCCTTTTTTTCCCCCTTCTTCTCAGATGTACTTGTTTTAGTCTAGACTGTTGGAAAATAAATGCACTTTTGTTTAATTCAACATTAAGTTACTGAATAACTGAATGAAAAATTTCCTAATTACATTTTATCACATTACGTAGTGTGATGAAGGATAATTTGGATTGCACAAGATGTAGGTATCAGTGAATAAAAGGATTCTTATGACCAAAGGAATTAGGAAAATGTTGGGTGAAACAACATTTAACAGCTTCCTTAATTGCAGGACTTTTCAGGGCCTTTGCTAAGCCAGTGGGCACTTTGAGTCTCTAAGAATAAAATATTTCTTCAGTTTAGTTGACAATGAACCTCCTCATCACCTCTTGGGAGTGGTATGAAAAATGCTTTAGGAGATGTTGTGTTACATAAATGTCTGGGGGTGATAATCTCTTCTAAGATTTTCAAAGTTTATCCCTAAAGCAATGACAGTGATGGGCACCCTTCTGGAATGGACCTCCTGGTTAGCCTCTGCCTGGTTTCCTAAAGCCGTGGTCATCCCTTCATCAAGGGCTGTGTCTCTCCTCTCGCATTCCTGGGATTACTCCTTAGAATGCATGAAATGATTCTAGCAGGCTTGTTAATGTCTAGATACTTATAAATATGTAAATATTTCATCACTGTTGCCTTCTTCTGTACAATACAAACTCTCTTGTGAAGGTATTTGTACTGACAGAGCTCAAATCTGCTGGCATCCCCACATCTGTCACTGTCTTTCTCCTGAAATTTAATTGGCAAGAGTGACTCACGGGACTTTGTTAGCTTTCTAGAAAGGGACTCTTTCTCCAAGAGTTCCTGTTCCCAGTGTCTGATTTTTCCCTGTGGTTGACAATCCCTCACACAGGACCTGCCATATCCCCATATCTCACCCCATGGTATATCACCATTCTGGATGGTTCTAGATCCCTCAAGCCAATGTTTCTCTTATCACTGGGAAAGTGATCTAGATAGAAAGACATGCCGGGGCTGGGGCAAGGGGCATATTAGTGGGGGAAGATAAAGAGAAAAATTGCAGGAAAATAATTTTCCCCAACATAAATCATATTCTTTCCAAGATACAAGAAGCAGCATTTTCCGCCCTCTTTGGCAGGGGTGAGTATCCACATCTTTCATTCATAGTCATGTGGAGTCAGGCTTGATCATTCTAGTTACGTAGCAATTTTTGGTGCGTATCAGGACCAAGGAGCTTAGGTACAAGAATTTAAACTAGTTTTATGAGAAAATAATGAAGAAAAAAGATCACTTGCCTAAGAAAGAGAGAGCTGAAGAGTATGGCAATGTCAGACGATCTTTGACCACAGGTTAGCACCCTCCTTGATTTGGGGACATAAGAGCAGAAGCCAATCTGTGTCGATGCAAATCCAACTTCCAGACCACATTTTGCACTTAGTTTTCTTTGCTTTAAAACTGCAGGTGATTGTGTGGAATTTGGCATGCTAAGCTTTGTTTTTTTAAGAACTCCCACTGAATCCCTTAAGGCAAATTATTAGAAGAGGAGTTATTTTATGGCTTGGAGTTGTAGGAGGCTACCACACATGCCCACAAACAATTCCACTTCCTCCATTAGTATTCCTTGATATAAAGGGGTCTCTCACAGCCGCTTTGGGTCTTTTAATGTATGCAAGAGACCCGTTTTCTGCTTGTCACAATGTTTAATTGTAGCAGGTAGCTTCCCTACCACAATTCTGAATAACCATTGAACTTAACTTTGATTTGCATTGTCCTCATTTTCCCATTTATTAGCAAGCATATTGGCTCTGCCAGAGTCATGTAATTATCTTTGTGTCTGCCAGATTAGGGCATATGGTGTATTATTTTGGGAAGGCAGATAATGCTCCCATTTGGAGCAGTATCCGGGCAGTCTGAACATGCCTTAGAAAAGGTTTCTGTATAAATTAATTTCCCCTCTCAACTGTGTAACGACAGTATATTAATTTTTTGCTCTTTGAGGCATGCAGACTTAACTCAGAGAGGATTTTATAACGGTCTCCCATGACACCATTGGTTCGGCAATTTGAATATCTTAGCCTGGAGATTTTTTTTTTTTTTAAAGAAAGCAAGCTGACAATCTGCTGTGCCTCTTAGAAAAAAGCCACCGAATCAACAGCATTGGGCCCAAAGAGCAAGAAGAGGAATTGTAAGACGCTTTCCACCACTTTCAGAGCATCAGATGTTGTGTCTGAGAAGGGGAACCTATCTGCTGGAGGTAAAGACATCAAAGCATCCATTCATGGCTCCAGCTGGATCGTGCCCATGGAGTCAAATCACAGTCCGTGGCTAGCATTTGGGAAACTCAGAAATATGCCCTGGAGATACCTCAACCTGCAAAAAATTGATCATGGACAACATTTTTAGGAAACAAAAAAGGATTTTCTTCTTATTCTTTGTTCACTGAGGTGTTATGTTAAAGGAAAGTGATGTCTTCTAGAGCTAACCAGCCTGCTTCCTGACTTCCACCATCACACTGGTAAGAGTCAAGCCATAGTTATCAAATCCTGGGTCATACAAGAATCACCCAGAGAACTTGTTCAGAGAGATCATTTGGTCCTAGTCCCAGATCTTCTGACTCTGGTCTGGGCTGGGGTCAAGAATTTGCATGTCTGCCAAGTTCGCAGGTGAAGCTGGGACCACCCTTAGCGAGCCACTGGTGTAGGTAGAGGCCAAGCATACAGACTCAGAAGTTGGATTGTCAGAGTTCAGGTATAGGCAGTCATTGATTTCTAAGATACTCTGTTAACAGAAATACACACATAACAGAACTGTGCCCTTGGGGTCGTGTACAGTGAGGACAGCCTGGGACGTTTAACCTCTCTGTGCTTCAGTTCTTTAACAGAGAATGGGAATAATAGTACTTAGTTTATACAGTTGTTGTGAGGATTAAATGAGCTAATATTCAAAAAGTATATAGGGCATGCCTGCCACATAGTAAATATAACATATGAGTAGCTGTTACAATATTATTATTATTAAAATAATACACTTAGAATGATATGATTTAGACCCTGAAGGGACCTTAGAGATAATGTGGCCTAACTCTTCACTCTTCCCTCTTCATTTTAGGGAAGAAAAGGGAGTCACAAGGGGAGAATATCCCACCTGATGTTCTATGAAGAGCTAAAAGTCACAACTGGTGCCAGAACATTCCTCTCTTAATTCTTATCTCAGTACTTTTCCCAAAACATCATGCTGAGTACTCTGCTTTTAGAGATTTGTTCACAAATGATCATTCAGTTTATATTAAGGATGTTTTGATCTTCTTCAGCTGCTTTAAGATCAGGAAGACCTGGGAAAATACCAGAAGAATGTTGTAATAAGAACTTAATTTGGTGTCTGGTCTGAGAACAGGTCGTTTGCATTTAATCCATCACCTTGTTCTGCAGGGGCCCCAGGATAAGCCTGTTTGGTAGAAAGGCTCTGTTTTTCTCCCTGGATATTATCATTCCAAAGGCTGTTCCCTTTCCCCTTAGAAAGAGTAATTTTATTTTTATTTCACTGGTGGTTGGGCTTATGTGAGGCAACGTCACCAGTCACAAAATAAATAAATAAATAAATAAATAAAACCAATTCCTTCTACACATAGGAAGTAGATTATTCAGAATAGTGCCTTAGTTTGCCTTTGTAACCTCCTCCTCCAGGTACCGATCTAGGACAGCCGTGATATGTTCACTCATTCATTGGACAAAGAGTTACTAAGTAGCTACTATATGCCAGGTGCTGTTGGATAATGAAAGAACTTTGAACTTTTGCATGGAAGTATTTCTGGACTTGACTTATTTCTTTCTTTGTTCTGCTTGCTTTCCTTCTTTTCTGGTTGTCTAGACACCAGCTGGTAATAGACAACTGGCTAGGAGTTACGAGGGTCATCATAGGCACTGAAAGAATGAATGAAACATGGACAATAACTACAAGGGAGAGCCTGAATTCCTATCCTTGGATAAGCCTAAATACCATCTTCCTGATTTTGGAGACTTAAGGAGGGATTTAACATTATTCATAATATCCACTTCCTCCTCATCACTAACACACACACACACACACACACACACACACATGCACACACACACACACACACACAAAGAGCTTCAGTTTATTTTGAATGATTGTTCCCAAGGACTGCCCTGACCATTTAGGAGTGACTGGGTTGCCTGCCAGTGGACCTTTTCCACATATGGTTTATAACATGTATTCATCCATTTTAGAGGCTGAGAAAATCACTAGGGTCAGCCAAAGGGTTGAATTCACAAATATCATTCTTTCTGACCACGAGTCTGTGTTGCTTACTTGAACCATTATAATAAGAGCCAACACACAGTTTTACTGTCCACTGCTTATTGTCACATATGTTTGAGGAGTCTGGGAGACAGCTGCATGGAAACATTACCAGGCTTTGGGTATTTGAATAGGGCCTGGGGATAGGTAACAGTGTAGATTTGCCAGGCATCATTATGTAGCTCAGAGCCTTTGGCTCTGGATGACATCAGCCTGGGCGGTGCATGACTCCTTCACAAGAATGAAGGAGATCCTAGTCAGACAATCACCAATTGCCTGTAGTTAGATACGCTAATTTATTACATGCTTCTCTATAGAGAGATTTCTGAAATAACTCTGGTTGTAACTTACGTTTTTTTTTTTTTTTAATTGACTGTTTTGTTTTAGAACAGCACAGATTTATAGTAAAGTTACAATGATACTGGAGAAAATTCCAATATATCCCATAATTGGTTTCCCCTAATGCTAGCATCTTGCATTATTATGGTGCATTTGTCACAATGAAGGAACTGACACTAGCATGCCTAGCATGACAAGTGCATGACTATTAGCAAAACTTAATACTTCAATCAGATTTCATTAAATTTTTTCTAATGTCCTTTTTTCTGTCACAGGATACCCCTGAGGATACCAAACTACATTCAGTTGCCACGTCTCCTTAGGCCCCTCTTGGCTGTGACAGTTCTCAGCCACTCAGACATTCCTTGTTTTCAGGAATACTAGTCAGGTATTTTGTAGAATGTTCCTCAGATTGGGTTTGTCTGATGTTTTTTCTCATTGGAGTTATGGGGTTTGGTGGGAGCGTAAACCTGCCTTCTTACCACATTATTTAGGATGCCTTATCATTGATGATATTATCCTTGATCACCTGGACAATTAGTGCTTTGTGAAGTAACATTTTTTTTTAACATACTCTTTTAACATACTCTAATGGCTTGTTGCAGCAAGCCATTAAATGTAGCACATGCTTGATGGATGGAGGTTAAGTTCTACTCCCTCTCTTTTTTTTTTTTTTTTTTAAGATTTTATTTATTTATTTAAGAGCGAGAGAGAGCACAAAGGAAGAGGAAGAGGGAGAAACACACTGCCTGCTGAGCAGAGAGCCAGATGTGGGGCTCCATGCCAGGACCCTGAGGTCAAGACCTGAGCCAAAGGCAGACACTCAACTGACTGAGTTATCCAGGTGCCGCTAAGTTCTACTTCCTTAAGGGAGGAGTATCTACAGATAACATTTGCAGTGCGTCTGTACAGGAAATTGTCTTTTCTGCCACATTTGTTTATTCATTCAGTAATTACACCAGCATGGTCTCATGGATATTTATTTTATATTTTGGATTTTAATTCAATGATACCTTATTTATTTTGATTTTCAAATTGTTCTAGATTTGGCCATTGGGAGCTCCGTTAGGGTGACCTTTATATTCCCCCTTTTTTATTAACATATAATGTATTGTTTATTTTTGGGGTACAGGTCTGTGATTCATCAGTCTTAGGCAATTCACTGCACTCACCATGTACATATGCTCCCTAGTGTCCATAACTCAGCCATCCCAACCCTCCCATTTCCCTCCACTCCAACAACCCTCAGTTTGTTTCCTGAGATTAAGAGTCTCTTATGGTTTTTTCCCTCCTGATCCCATCTTGTTTTATTTTCCCCTCCCTTTCCCTATGATCCTCTGTCTTGTTTCTCAAATTCCCCATATCAGGGAGATCATGTGATTATTGTCTTTCTCTGATTGACTTATTTCGCTTAGCATAATACCCTCTAGTTCCATCCATGTCATTGCAAATGGCAAGATTTCATTTCTTTTGATGGCTGCAGAGTATTCCATTGTGTGTGTGTGTGTGTGTGTGTGTGTGTGTGTGCGTGTGTGTATACCACATTTTCTTTATCCATTCATCTGTTGACGGACATCTAGGTTCTTTCTATAGTTTGGTTATTGTAGACATTGCTGCTATAAACACTCAGGTGCACATGCCCCTTTGGATCACTACGTTTGTACCTTTAGGGTAAATACCCAATAGTGTAATTGCTGGGCCGTAGGGTAGCTCTATTTTCAACTTTTTGAGGAACCTCCATACTGTTTTCCAGAGTGGCTGCACCAGCTTGCATTCCCACCAACAGTGTAGGAGGGTTCCTCTTCCTCTGCATCCTCACCAGCATCTGTCGTTTCCTGACTTGTTAATTTTAGCCACTCTGACTGGTGTGAGATGGTATCTCCTTGTGGTTTTGATTTGTGTTTCCCTGATGCTAAGTGATGCTGAGCCCTTCTTCATGTGTCTGTTGGCCATTTGGATGTCTTCTTTGCAGAAATGTCTGTTCATGTCCTCTGCCCATTTCTTGATTTGATTCTTCATTCTTTGGGTGTTGAGTTTGTAAGTTCTTTATAGATTTGGGGTACTAGCCCTTTATCTAATATGTCATTTGCAAATATCTTCTCCATTCTGTCAGTTGTCTTTTGGTTTGGTTGACTGTTTGCTTTGCTCTGCGAAAGCTTTTTATCTTGATGAAGTCCCAACAGTTCATTTTTGCCCTTGCTTCACTTGCCGTTGGCAGTGTTTCTAGGAAGATGTTGCTGTGGCTGAGGTTGAAGAGGTTGCTGCCTGTGTTCTCCTCAAGGATTTTGATGGATTCCTTTCTCACATTGAGGTCTTTCATCCATTTGGAGTCTATTTTTGTGTATGGTGTAAGGAAGTGGTCCAGTTTCATTTTTCTGCACGTGGCTGTCCAATTTTCCCAACACCATTATTTGAAGACACTCTTTTTTGTATTGGACATTCTTTCCTGGTTTGTTGAAGATTAGTTGACCATGGAGTTGGGGGTCTATTTCTGGGCTCTCTATACTGTTCCACTGTTCGATATGTCTGTTTTTGTGCCAGTACCATACTGTCTTGATGACGACAGCTTTGTAATAGAGCTTGAAGTCTGGAATTGTGATGCTCCCAACTTTGGCTTTCTTTTTCAATATTCCTTTGGCTATTCGCGGTCTTTTCTGGTTCCATATAAATTTTAGGATTATTTGTTCCATTCCTTTGAAAAATGTTGGTGGTATTTTGATAGGGATTGCATTAAACATGTGGATTGCTTTAGGTAGCATAAACATTTTCACAACTTTTGTTCTTTCAATCCATGAGCATGGAACATTTTTCCATCTCTTTGTGTCTTCCTCAATTTTTTTCATGAGTACTCTATAGTGTTGTGAGTAAAGATTCTTTGCCTCTTTGGTTAGATTTATTCCTAGGTACCTTATGGTTTGGGGAGCAATTGTAAATGAGATTGACTCCTTAATTTCTCTTTTTTCTCTCTTGTTGTTGGTGTATAGAAATGCAACTGATTTCTGTGATTGTATGTCCTGACACTTTACTGAATTCCTGTATGAGTTCTAGCAGATTTGGAGTGGAGTCTTTTGGGTTTCCCACATAAAGTATCATATCATCTGCAAAGAGTGATAGTTTGACTTTTTCTTTTCCAATTTAGATGCCTTTAATTTCTTTTTGTTGTCTGATTGCTGAGGGTAGGACTTCTAGTACTATGTTGAATAGCAGAGGTGATAATGGACATCCCTGCTGTGTTCTTGACCTTAGTGGAAAAGCTCTCAGTTTTTCTCCATTGAGGATGATATTCTGTGGGTTTTTCATAGATGGCTTTGATGATATTCAGATATGTACCCTCTATCCCTACGCTTTGAAATGTTTTGATCAAGAAAGTATGCTGTACTTGGTCAAATGCTTTTTCAGCATCTATTGAGAGTATCATATGGTTCTTGTTCTTTCTTTTATTAATGTATTGTATCATTGATACAATACATTATTTGATTGATTTGCAGATGTTGAACCAACCTTGCAGCCCTGGAATAAATCCCACTTGGTCGTGATGTATAATCCTTTTAATGTACTGTTGGATCCTATTGACTAGTATTTTGGTGAGAATTTTTGTATCTGTGTTCATCAAGGATATTGGTCTGTAATTCTCTTTTTTGATGGGGTCTTTGTCTGGTTTTGGGATCAAGGTGATGCTGGCCTCATCAAATGAGTTTGGAAGTTTTATTTCCATTTTTATTTTTTGGAACAATTTCAGGAGAATAGGTATTAATTCTTCTTTAAATGTTTGGTAGAATTCCCCTGGGAAACCATCTGGCCCTGGGCTCTTGTTTGTTAGGAGATTTTTGATGACTACTTCAAACTCCTTATTGGTTATGGGTCTGTTCAGGTTTTCTATTTCTTCCTGGTTCTGTTGTGGTCCTTTATATGTCTCCAGGAATGCATCCATTTCTTCCAGATTGTCAAATTTGCTGGCATATAGTTGCTCATAATATTCTTATAATTGTTTGTATTTCATTGGTGTTGCTTGTGATCTCTTCTCTTTCATTCATGATTTTATTTATTTTGGTCCTTTCTCTTTTCTTTTTGATAAGTCTGGCCAGGGATTTATCACTGTAGCCTCAGAGAATTGTGGTCTGAAAATATGCAGGGAATGATCCCAATCTTTTGGTACTGGTTGAGACCTGATTTGTGACCCAGGATGTGATCTATTCTGGAGAATGTTCCATGTGCACTAGAGAAGAATGTGTATTCTGTTGCTTTGGGATGGAATGTTCTGAATATATCTGTGATGTCCATCTGGTCCAGTGTGTCATTTAAGGCCTTTATTTCCTTGTTGATCTTTTGCTTGGATGATCTGTCCATTTCAGTGAGGGGGGTGTTAAAGTCCCCTACTATTATTGTATTATTGTCGATGTGTTTCTTTGATTTTGTTATTAATTTGTTTATGTAGTTGGCTGCTCCCATGTTAGGGGTATAGATATTTAAAATTGTTAGATCTTGTTGGATAGACCCTTTGAGTGTGATATAGTGTCCTTCCTCATCTCTTATTATAGTCTTTGGCTTAAAATCTAATTGATGTGATATAAGGATTGCCGTCCCAGCTTTCTTTTGATGTCCCTTAGCATGGTAAATTGTTTTCCACCCCCTCACTTTAAATCTGGAGGTGTCTTTGGGTCTAAAATGAGTTTCTTATAGACAGCATATTGATGGGTTTTGTTTTTTTTATCCATTCTGATACCCTGTGTCTTTTGATTGGGGGCATTTAGCCCATTTACATTCAGGGTAACTATTGAAAGATATGAATTTAGTGCCATTGTATTGCCTATAAGGTGACTGTTACTGTATATTGTCTCTATTCCTTTCTGGTCTGTTACTTTTAGGTTATCATTTTGCTTAGAGGACCCCTTTCAATATTTCCTGTAGGGCTGGTTTGGTGTTTGCAAATTCTTTTAATTTTTGTTTCCTGGAAGCTTTTTATCTCTCCTTCTATGTTCAATGACAGGCCAGCTGGATATAGTATTCTTGGTTGCAAATTATTCTCATTTAGTGCTCTGAATATACCATGCCAGTTATTTCTGGCCTGCCAGGTCTCTGTGGATAGGCCTGCTGCCAGTCTAATACTGGCATGTATTATATGGTTTACAGACCTCTTTGTCCCGAGCTGCTTTCAGGATTTTCTCTTTGTCACTGAGACTTTCAAGACTTACTATTACCTGATGGGGTGTTGACCTATTTTCATGGATTTTGAGGTGGGTTCTCTGTGCCTCCTGGATTTTGATGCTTTTTCCTTTCCCCAAATAGAGAAGTTCTCTAGTATAGTTTGCTCCAATATACCTTCTGCCCCTCTCTGTCTTTCTTCTTCTTCTTGGGTCCAATTATTCTAATATATTGTTTCATCTTATGGTATCACTTATCTCTCAAATTTTCCCCTTGTGGTCCCGTAGTTGTTTATCTCTTTTTTGCTCAGCTTCTTTACTCTCCATCATTGGGTCTTCTATATCACTAATTCTCTCTTCTGCCTCATTTATCCTAGCAGTAAGAGCCTCCATTTTTTAGTACACCTTATTAATAGCTTTTTTAATTTCAACTTGGTTAGATTTTAGTTCTTTTATTTCTCCAGAAAGGGATATTATTTCCCTAGAAAGGGATTCTCTAGTATCTTCTATGCTTTTTTTAAACCCAGCTAACATCTTAATAATCGTCATTCTGAACTCTGGTTCTGACATCTTATTAATGTCCATATTTATTAGGTCCCTAGCTGTCGGTACTGCCTTTTATTCTTTTTTTTTTTGAGGTGAGTTTTTCTGTCTTGTCATTTTATCCAGAGAAGAATAGATGAATGAGAGAACAAAATGCTAAGAGGGTAACAATGACCCCAGAAAAATATACACTAACCAAATCAGAAGAGACCCAAAACCTGGGGGAGAAGAAAGGAAAAAAAAATGTGTATATATATATATATATATATATATATACACACACACATATATACATACACATATATATATGTGTATATATATATATATATATAAAACAGAGCCACACACAATTTTGGCTGTATTTTGGTCTGTTATAAGAAACCTGTGTTTCAAAATTTTAAAGAAAGAAAAACTTGTATATATACAAAAAATAAGGTTAAATACAATGAAGGGATAGAATATATGACTATAACAATGAAAATTTTAAAAGATTTTTAAAAAGGTATTGATAAAGATAAAATAGTTAAAAGGTTAAAATAGGAAAGGGGAAAAATAATAAAATGGAATAAGGGAAAAAAATTTAAAATATTTAACCTGGAAGACTAAAGAATCATGGGGGAAAAGCCATGAATTCTATATGCTATATTCCCCTAGCTCTGAAGTGTTCCAGTTCTCATGACTGTTAAATTTGGTCTTGGGTGGATGTTCTTGCTAATCCTCTGGGGGACAGGCCTTTTGCACTGATTCTCAAATGTCTTTGCCTGAAGTGGAATTGTGCAGCCCTTACCAGGGGCCAGGCTAAGTAATCTGCTCGGGTTCTTCTTGGGAGCTTTTGTTCCCTGAATACTTTCCATACAGCTTTGGAGGAGGATAATGAAAATGGTGACCTCCCAGTCTCTGCCAGAGGAGCTGAGAGCTCGGGGCCCCACTCCTCAGTGCACCCTCAGAGAAAAGCAATCAATCCCTCCCTTCTCCCAGGTCTCTGGCTGCACTCTGTGCTCACCTGTGACTGAGTATTTCTATCTCTGGTGCACGGCCCCCTTTGGAGTCTCCAGGCGCAGTAGATTCCTGCAGCATCCTCTCACACTGCTTCTCCTGGAGGAGAAAGGTGAGTCTCACCATATCTGCCACTTGTGGGGTCCCTGCTTGAAGAACAGTGACCCAACTGTGCCTCAGATCATGGTTTAAGGTAACCTGGAGCTGAAAGCCCCCACCTTGGCTCCATCTCTGCAGCTGGCTTCCTTGCTCCAATACCTGGGAGCTCTGCCACAGACACCCCCATCTTTCTGTGACCCTGTGGGACCTGAGACCACACTGTCCCTGCAAGGGCTCCACCCCCTGCTTAGCCTCCGGAGGTTGTCCCTCAATGGAGCAGACTTCTAAAAGTTCCGATTTTGTGCTTTGCTGCTCTACCACTTTCCAGGAGCTGGCCCCTCCCCCCGCAGTCTATCTTCCCATATATCACCTCAGATTCACTTCTCAGCACATCCTACCTTCCAGAAAGTGGTCGCTTTTCTGTTCCTAGAATTGCTGCTATTCTTTTCCTCGGTCTCCTCTTGAGTTTGTAGGTATTCAGAATGGTTTGATAACTATCCAGCTGAATTCTTTCAACCCCTCGGATTAGGTCTCCTACTCCTCCACCATCTTGCTCCCCCCCACCCACTCTTCTATCCCTTTGACTTATTATTATTATTATTATTATTATTATTATTTTGAGAACTTTCTTAGTTCTGGTACTACGAGATGCTCCTGGATCATCGTGCATATTTCCTGCCCCAGTCCTAGAATCAGGTATATCTCCAAGGAGCTCTGGGTTCCTTTGTTGGAAAATGGTGTTAGAAACTAAGATCTTTGTGCTAGGTAAGTTGATGGTGCTTTCATAGAACCTCAGCTAGTGAACAACGAGTTGATATTCTGTGGAATTGATTAATCATCCTAGGGGGTTACTCCAAGATTTGACAAAGTCAACATGGAGAACTTTGGAACGCACAGGAAGAACTTCCCTTTAAGAATAAGCTTTTGGGTATTAGGGTTTAGGGTAGCTTCTTGTTCTGTATAGCAGGAATAGTTCTTTATTAAAGCAATATTTTTAAAGGAGGGATGTTATTTATTTATTTTTTTCAGCATTCTAGTTTTCAAAATCTTGGCTACAATTGTCATGTCAGTCCATCTCATTCTGTTATCTCTTTCTACCAGTACCTGCTGGGTATCTTTATCTTGGGGCTCAAAGCAAATCACAAGAGGATTAGCTGGGAATGACTGAGGACTTATACGACAACACCTTTCTTTCTACCCTATAATTAATGACCATCACCCAAGGTTATGGGTCTCAACTGAGGGAATCTAAAGTCAGAATTAAAAAATTTTGAGTAAACTAGTATGTTATTTAAGACATTTCTCTATTGAGGCCAACACAGACATGTACAACATTTGAATGAATTTTAAGGATAAACATTGAGGCTTCACATTTTCTTTTTAAGTTGTGAAACAATAGAAGGGTTTTGACTCCATACAATGGACAATTCAGGGGTAAAAAGATTTAAGTACTACTATATGCTATAGTATGGATAAACCTCAAAAAGATTACACTCAGTGAAAAAAGCCAGATGAAAAAGATCACATATTGTATGATTCCAATTACATAAAATATTGAGCAGACAAATCTACAGAGACAAGGACTGGTGGCGAGAAAGGGCATTAATTGTAAATAGGTATGAGGGATCTTCCTGGGGTGATGAAAATGTTCTAAAACTGGATCTTGGTGATGGTGATAGAACTCAATAAATTTAGTGAATTTATTAAAAATTATTGATTGTAAATTTAACAGGGTGAATCTAATAGAATGAAATTACATCTCAGTGAAGTTGTTTATAAAAAAAAAAAAAGAAAAAAAAAAGGAAAAGAGATAGAAAAAAGGATATGGCCCCACAACTTCTTGGTATATGGGCTCAGCTGTTAGGGGTGCTTGTGGAAAAGCTTTAAAATCACATCTGGTCCCTGAAAACTTCAAGAACCTAACTAAACAATATGTGTTTGGATACTGAAAAAAAAGACCATAGTTTATTTAAAATAGTTATGAATTCTATACAATAGTTTCTACTACTCATTTCTTGCACATTCCCGTGAAAGAACTGGTGTAAATCTGAATCAGATAAGACTAAGAATTATCTGTCTTCAGAAAGGGACTAGAGGGGGGTGCCTGGGTGGCTCAGTGGGTTAAAGCCTCTGCCTTTGGCTCAGGTCATGATCCCAAGGTCCTGGGATTGAGCCCCGCATCTGGCTCTTTGCTCAGCAGGGAGCCTGCTTCCTCCTCTCTCTCTGCCTACTTGTGATCTCTGTCTGTCAAATAAATAAATAAAATCTTAAAAAAAAAAAAAAAAAGAAAGGGACTAGAGTCCTAATTTTCAGACTTCGGATGCATAGAATCACCTGGTGGTCTTGTTGAAATGCACAATTAAGTGGGGCTGGGGTGCCACCTGAGATTCTGCATTTTAACAAGCTCCAGAGTGACAATCATGCTGCTGTGGGTCCGTGGAACACACTTTCAGGAGCAGTGGGCTAGAGCTTCATGGTCAAGTATTACGGATTTTCAAACAGAGGAAGATGAATTCACCTCTGTACTCTGCTACTCACCTGCAGTGTGGTTTTGTTTCAATAGCTCTTTTTCCAGCTCATATAAAGTAGGACTAATAATACACTAGCTCATAGGCTGTTTTGAGGATTAAATGCATATACAACACCTAGGAATGGCCCTGGGCACTCAGTGACTGTTCAAGACCATTGTCAATATTACTTTCACTATTCCGGTGGTGAACAGAATCTTCTTTGTTTCTGTTGATATTCTGCTTGCTGTGGACACTTGGCTCTGTTTTGGTTTGGTATTAGATTATTTTATTTCTTCTTTTTTAATCTCTCTCTTTAGTATCAAATTATTTATTTATTAAAGTTTATAGAAAGTTGTTAGAGTTTGTTTACGTGCTTTCAAAAGGGTCACTTTAAGTACCCACTCTTTGCTTAAGAGGTTTGCTTTCCTCCTACATTATCTGCAAAACGCCTGGCCCTAAATTAGTCTTTATCCAGAAATGGCTTTTCTCTGGGTGGTGCTCAGGCTCTTCCGGTCTCTCTGTCCTGTTTGTGTTTTCTGGGCTGTAGAGTTGTGAGGAGTTTTTCAGCTGTTTCCCCCCTTTTTGGGAAGAATCATTTCCTGACTAGGGTTTGAGCTGAAAATGGAATTTTCCCTTTGTTGAGTAGAAAGGTCCTGGAAGCCAAGACAATTCCTGTAAAACAACATTAAACATCTCCAACCCCCACCCCCCATTCTCTCCTATTTAATAATTTTTAATATTTTCTCACATGTGAGAGCATTTGCATAGTCACCCTGCCCATATCTCTATGTCTTTAGGTCACATAGATAGTTAATTATTAAATGATTTTGCTTTTCATAAGATATTTAGGTTGACTATAATATACCATCTCTAAGAAGGCACGTGTGTGTGTGTGTGTTTGTGTGTGTGTTTTATTTAAAAGAACCCACAAGAGGCTAGACTGTCACAAGAAACAAAAGGGGGCCAGAACTTGAGTTAAACCAAACTTGGAATGCAAAATCCTGGACTGTGCTGCTGAAATCCCTGTAGTGTCATTTTAGATTCCAGAATAATTCACTCACTCTTTAGTAAAAATATTACTAGGGGATATTTTTCAAAAATCCATTTCATGGAGGTATCATTAATATATCATTAAATGCATGCATTCAATGTGTGCAATTCATGAATCTTGACAAATGTGTGCACCCGTGTAATCACTACCATTGTCAAGATATCAAACATTTCTATCACTGTTGGGGGATTCTTAATCTTGATAAATTCCACTGGTAGGCAAAAAGTAAGGCCTACCCCCATGAGTAGGATTCGGGCTCCTAAAAGGGGAGAAGGGAGTCATATTCTGGAGGATGAATGGATATGGTTTCGCCACCCAGAAGATGTTGTGATGATGATATACCTCAGAGGAAGGACATATGCTAGGAACTAGAATTTTCCATGAGAAGGGCCCAAGTGAAGGCTTTCCTTTTTTCCTATATTATTAGTCCTATATTTAGTATTCTGTGTCAGTTTTTACCAAATCTTCTATAAAGGTACAGAACCTATGTTAGTAGAGTTGGCAAGTGTCAAGGGGCAGAGAGCAAAGGGAAACACCACCAGCTTTGCATTACCCTTTGGGCAAGGGCAGCATGGCAGAGGCTGTACCATATTCAGGATGAAAAGAGCCTTGGAAGTGCCAGGGTGATCAAGCAGAAAGAAATCATGGCCCAAGTTGGAGCTGAGAATGGTGGAGAGGGACCATGTGATGGAAAACAGCAGCTGTGGCTTAGCCTGACTCAGAGGCAGATGTGAGATGAGTTCAACCCTTAAAATAGGGTTGTCAGACTTAGCAAATAAAAATATAGGATGCCCAGTTAAGTTTGACTTTCAGATAAAGAATGAATAAATTTTAGTATAGTTATGTCCCATGGAATATTTGGGATATACTTATTCTTAAAAAAGTCTGTTATTTATCTAAAACTCAAATTTAACTGAGCATCCTGTATTTTATCTGAAAACCTACCTTAAAAGAAAGAAAGACCAATGACTGGTTTGCAATGTTCATTATTTAATCAAAATTATTGAAAGCTTATATACACATACACAAATGATCAGAGGGTTAAAATTGAAAGACTGTTGTATATATTTTTTGACCTGACCATGAAGTGAACTTGATATTTTATTTATTTGGTTTGTATCTGTTTTCTAGGGAATTAAATCTGTTTTTGATATTCAGTTCCAAACCAGTTTAATTTTTTTTAAATGTCTATTGAAGTGGGACATGGTTTCCTTAGAGACTCTTTTGAACTGGGCACCACCTCAACAAGAACAGTTTTGCATCTGTGAGTATTTGTTAATAGAAAGTGTGTCATATAAGCCAATGACCTTTCTTATTCCCTCCTCAGAGTTAAAAAAATAATTTCTATGAAAGTTTTATATGCATATACTAAAATAACTCAAGTAGTGCTCCAACACATTATTTAAAATGTGGCCCTCTGTTCAACACTTTTTCATTATCTACCTTCAATCCCCAGAAACAACCACTTTCAATTGTTTTAAGAAATTATTTCAGATATATAACTCCATATCTCAAATAATATTCTTATGTTGTTATCTCTTAACATAATTTTTTGATTTCCTGCTAAGCAGGTAGGAATTCACTGTCTTATACTTCTTTTCTTTTCTTAGTTTTCTTTCCACTTCTCCTCTCTGCAATCTACCCAATCAATCACAATTTTTGGTTCAGTCAAGAGTTGGTCCTTATACTGTTTCAACTTATAAATGTCATTTGTTGCTGAGAAATGTAGTATATTGTGGTTGCATTCTTATATAATTTTTGTTTTTCTTAGAGTTAACAGTTGCCTCTGTTTTTTATTTTTCATTTTTTATTGAGGTGTAATTGACATTATATTAGTTTCAGGTTACAACATAATGATTCAACATTTGTATGTGTTACGCTTCCAAACTATCATCAGTCTTCCCTTCAGCACCTGTTTGGGAATTCCACTCACTTTCTTCTTCCTTTCTTTCTTTCTTGTTTTTAAATTAAATCTTTCTTTTACTGAAACATTGAGTAGCTTCTTATCAAAAGTGTGCATAGGAGGTTTCTTCATCCGAACATTTCCATGTTAGCAAATGTCTTTACTTTCTTCTTGTACTTGATTGATGGTTAGAGTCAGTACAGAATTTTAGATTACAAATAATGACCCTCAGAAATTCAGAGGCATCCAGTGTTGCCATTCTTTTTTCCAATAATTATATATGGCACATTTTCTCTCTCTGCAAGTGTTTAAGATGTTCAGGTTTTTCCTGATGATATGATTTCAATTGAATCTCTTATTATTCACTATATTTGTCACTTAGAAAATTAGAGACACGGGGGCGCCTGGGTGGCTCAGTGGGTTAAGGCCTCTGCCTTCAGCTCGGGTCATGATCCCAGTGTCCTGGGATCGAGCCCCACATTGGGCTCTCTGCTCAGCGGGGAGCCTGCTTCCTCCTCTCTCTCTGCCTGCCTCTCTGCCTACTTGTGATCTCTGTCTGTCAAATAAATAAATAAAATCTTAAAAAAAAAAAAAAGAAAATTAGAGACACATGTCTTTAGTTATGGGCTATCTTCTTGTACCATGACTTTGATAATCTGACTGTTTTTTTGGTTACTTTTGTTTAATTCAGGAATTCATATTTTTATAATAATGGGCTCCCTGGATTATCTAATTTTGTTTTATTTTTCTTCCCATTTATCATATCTGGAGAACTGTTCTTCCTTCTTTCCTTTTCTCTTTCTTTCTTTCTTTTTATCTAGAGAGGGGGAGGGGCAGAAGAGAGGGAGAAAGAGAATCTTAAGCAGGCTTCACACCAAGCATGAGTATGACCAGGGCTTGATCTCATAACCCTGAGATCATGACCTGAGCCAAAATCAAGAGTCAGTTGCTTAACTGACTGAGCCACCCAGGCTCCCCAGTTGTTCTACTTTTTGTGTAAATTCTATTATTCTATTTGTCAGGTAAGTTCATCAAATTTATTGACCAGCCTTCCCATCAAGAAGGGGAGATAAACCATGAGAGACTGTGGACTCTGAGAAACAAACTGAGGGTTTTGGAGGAGGGTTGGGAGGTTAGGTGAGTCTGGTGGTGGGTATTAAGGAGGGCACATATTGCATGGAATACTGGGTGTGGTGCATAAACAATGAATTTTGGAACGCTGAAAAAAAAAGTCACCTTGCCCATGCTAAATATCAATACCAAAAAAACTTTTTAAAAATTTTAATGTTAAATGATAGCTTTTTATTGTGTATTAACTGATGCCTTTTTTTTTTTTTTAACTAGCATCTTATTCTGGTTTCACAAATGGAAATATCTTCACTTAGCTATCTAAAGATAAATGCCATAGCTTTTTTTTTTTTCTTTTGCTGTCTGTCTCCTTTAGATCCTCCTTTTCCATTTGTGTTGGTATCTTCCGTGCCAGAAATCTGCTGTAATAACTGAGGAATTTGGCTTTCCAGATACAAATGAAAGTAAGGTACTAGAAAGCAGGCTGGAAGGTATATGTTGTGGGGAGGGGGCCTTTTCATTGGTGGGCTTTGTTTGAGAATGAGGAGGTAATGAGCAGGCAGTTTTGTTGGGGCTCCCCACATGTCTCAAAAGGTTTTATATCTGGGGCACCTGGGTGGCTCAGTTGGTTAAAGCCTCTGCCTTCAGCTTGGGTCATGATCTCAGGGTCCTGGGATCGAGCCCCATATTGGGCTCTCTGCTCAGCAGGGAGCCTGCTTCTCCCTATCTCTCTCTGCCTGCCTCTCTGCCTACTGTGATCTCTGTCAAATAAATAAACAAAATCTTAAAAAAAAAAAAGAAAAAAAAAGGTTTTATATCTGTGTTGTTCAGCTTCCCTAGGGAAGAATCTCCAGCTCTCAGGCTGGGGTGAGAAGAAGGTATGGTAAATTGTCTGGCTACTATTATTTTGGCGCAGGTAGAGGAAGAAAAATGAAATTCTTATAATTCAGTATGTGGGTTTTGTTCTGTTAGTGTCCCCCGACTCTGTCTCTTTGTTCTCTTTTCTTCCATTCTATTTGTCCTTTTGAGTTAATACAATTTTTTATTCCTTTACTGGAATTTCAGTGGGGTGGCAAGGAAAGGGAGAAAACCATTAAAAGGAATCCACCTTTTAAAAAAATTAATTTTTTTTCAATGTTCCAAGATTCATTGTTTATGCACCATACCCAGTGCTCCTTGCAATACATGCTCTCCTTAATACCCACCACCAGGCTCACCCAAGCCCCCACTCTCCTCCCCTCCAAAGCCCTTAGTTTGTTTCTCAGAGTCCACAGTCTCTCATGGTTCGTTTTCCCCTACGATTTCCCCCAACTCACTTCTCTCCAGCTCCCAATGTCCTCCATGTTATTCCTTATGCCCCACAAGTGAGTGAAACCAAATGATACTTGACTCTCTCTGTTTGACTCATTTCACTCAGCATAATCTCCTCCAGTCCCATCCATGTTGGTACAAAAGTTGGGTATTCATCCTTTCTGATGGAGGCATAATATTCCATTGTGTATATGGACCATATTTTCTTTATCCATTCATCTGTTGAAGGGCATCTTGGCTCTTTCCATAGTTTGGAGACTGTGGCTATTGCTACTATGAACATTGGGGTACAGATGGCCTTTCTTTTTCAATACATCTGTATCTTTGGGATAAATACCCAGTAGTGCAATTGCAGGGTCATAAGGTAGCTCTATTTTTCATTTCTTAAGGAATCTCCACACTGTTTTCCTAAGTGGCTGCACCAACTTGCATTCCCACCAACAGTGTAAGAGGGTTCCCCTTTCTCCACATCCTCTCCAACACTTGTTTCCCATCTTGTTAATTTTGGCCATCTAACTGGTGTAAAGTGGTATCTCAATGTGGTTTTGATTTGAATCTTCCTGATGGCTAATGGTGATGAACAGTTTTTCATGTGTCTGTTAGCCATTTGTATGTCTTCTTTGGAGAAGTGTCTGTTCATGTCTTCTGCCCATTTTTTGATGTGATTTTCTGTTTTGTGTGTATTGAGTTTGAGGAGTTCTTTACAGATCTTTGATATCAGCCCTTTGTCTGTAGTGTCATTTGTGAATATCTTCTCCCATTCCGTGGCTTGCCTCTTTGTTTTGTTTACTGTTTCCTTTGCTGTGCAGAAGCTTTTGATCTTGATGAAGTCCCAAAAGTTCATTTCTGCTTTTGTTTTCTTTGCCTTTGGAGACATGTCTTGAAAGAAATTGCTGTGGCTGATGTCGAAGAGGTTACTGCCTATGTTCTCTTCTAGGATTTTGATACATTCCTACCTCACTTTGAGGTCTTTTATCCATTTAAAATCTTTTTTTTTTTTTTTAAAGATTTTACTTATTTATTTGACAGACAGAGATCACAAGTAGGCAGAGAGGCAGGCAAAGAGGGTGGGGGGGGGGGGGAAGTAGGCTCCCTGCTGAGCAGAGAGCCCGATTCGAGGCTTGATCCCAGAACCCAGGGATCATGGCCTGAGCTGAAGGCAGAGGCTTTAACCCACTGAGCCACCCAGGTTCCCTGTCTTTTATCCATTTTGAAATTATCTTTGTGTATGGTATAAAAGAATGAGTCTCAGACCTCTATATAGCTGTCCAATTTTCCCAGCACCATTTATGAAGAGACTGTCTTTTTTCCACTGTATATATTTTCCTGCTTTGTCAAAGATTAGTTGACCATAGAGTTGCGGGTCCAAATCTGGGCTCTCTACTCTGTTCCACTGGTCTATGTGTCTGTTTTTGTGCCAGTATCATACTGTCTTGGTGATCACAGCTTTGTGGTAAAGCTTAAAATCAGGCAACATGAAGCCCCTAGTTTTCTTTTTCTTTTTCAACATTTTCTTAGCAATTCAGGGTCTCTTCTGGTTCCATACAAATTTTAGGATTGTTTGTTCCAGCACTTTGAAAAATGCTGGTGGAATTTTGATCAGGATGACATTAAAATATAGATTGCTCTAGGCAGTATAGACATTTTAACAATGTTTGAGAAGCTGCCTTTATATAGAAGTCTAAGACAACTAATTTTCATTAAAAAATTGTTTTAAAAATTTTTATTTATTAATTTTAGAGAGGACGGAGGGGCAAAGAGAGAGGGAGAGAATCTCAAGTAGACTTCCCATTGAACGCCAAGCCAGATATGGGGCTCAGTGTCATGACCCTGAGATCATGATCTGAGCTGAAATGAAGAGTTGGGTACTTAACCTACTAAGCCACCAGGTTCCCCTCAGACAATCTTTGTCAATAAAATTTCCTCCCTTAATTTCCATCTAAATAACATTGTGTTGACTTTAAAAAATGGAATGTATTCTCCTTTCCAGCCAGAACCTGAGCTAAGTAGTATCTGGTTCTATATAGGACACCATGTGTATTGAGTTTGGTTTTTAAGTCCTATCCTTTAAGATCATCCTTTGCTTATTGGGCTTATTTTATTTTATTTTATTACTTTTTAATTTAATTTTTAAAAAGATTTATTTATTTATCAGATAAAGAGAAAGGGAGAGATAATCTCAAACAGACTCCATGCTGAGTACAGAGTCCAATGTGGGGCTGGATCTCAGAACCCTGAGATCACTACCCTGAGATCAGGACCTGCACTGCAACTAAGAGTTGGTCACTTAAACAACTGTATCACCCAGGTGCCAAGATTGTTGGGCTTATTTTAATGGATAAAAAGAAACAGGCCAGCCTGGAAACCACTCAAAAAGTGGGATGATAAAAGACATGTGAACATGATTGGGTGTTCAAAGTCCCACTGAGTGCTAAATAGAGATTCTTTGACATTGGGTCCTTTAATCAAGTTTTAAATATTTGGGCTGAAGTGAACCTGTACCTTCATTATTAGGAAGTAAGATAGCATTTGAAGTACAATTATGGAAGGAGTGAAATATACCCAAGAATCCATAAAGCAGCTGCAAGTATATTATCACCATTAATGGACTCAAATATAAAGAATTTGATTGAAATCTTTGGACATCTGTGATTTCTAAATGTATTTGTGATAGCTAATGACATTCCCTGGTTATTATTAAGAATATTCCTAGTCCTCCCCAGCAGGAAGAGATTCTCTCTCTCTCTTTTTTTTTTTTTAAGATTTTATTTATTTATTTGGCAGAGAAATCACAAGTAGGCAGAGAGGCAGGCAGAGAGAGGGGGTGGGGAAACAGGCTCCCCACTGAGCAGAGAGCCTGATTTGGGGCTCGATCCCAGGACCCTGGGATCATGACCTGAGCCTAAGGCAGAGGCTTTAATCCACTGAGCCACCCAGGCACCCCTGCAGGAAGAGATTCTTAAGGATGCCTTGATATATAACTAGGTGGGAATGCAGTTGTAATTCACTTTGAAGATTCCGAGGCTAATGCTCTAGCTTGTCAACTGACCTTATTATAAAGCTATTATATTTATGGAAATAAGTGGGGGTTTTATGATCTCATATGAATATGGAGAAAGCAATAAATGGGAATATATTCCATTAGAGTGGTGCAGCAACTTTGGAATTCCTGATTGGGTGAAAAAAAATTATACCATTTATTGAGTAATAGGCATTGTGTTAGAATAGTAAATGCATTAGCATAATTTGAATCTTTAGAATGACCCCATAAGGTAGGAATTATGATTGTACACATTCAATAGATGAGAACACTGAGATCACATAGGGAGTAGATGGTGGAAACTTATTTTGAAAAGTTAGTCTAGATAGTGTGTCCGGTCCTGTAGATATGATTTTACTCTCTCTCTGTGTATGTGTATGCTTCAGTATAGTTTTGTTTTCCATAGTTACCACCGCAACTCTTTTTCAGAGGACTGCATGCATGATACGGGAACCCACTTTACCTGGGGTGGCCTTTCACCAAAAACTGTCAGACCTGAGACTGTGAAAGCTCAGCGTCCTTAGCTCAAATTGGAATGACTGTGAGGTATTGTTGCATGCTTTGCACTCACAGTTGCCTCCAGGAATTAGGCTATAGCTTCTACCTCACAAGTCCTCCTGAAGATGCCCTCTTCCTTAGTTTTTACCCCTTTCTCTTGCTTTCCCACCTTCCCTTACTGGGCTCTTCCTGGCATCCTTCCATAGTAAATCACTACTAGTGAATCCTTGTCTTGGAGAGTACTTCTGGAAAACTTGACCTAGGACAGAATAACTTTTTTAACACTAGTTGTGAGAATGCGCTTACCAGAGTGGGGTAGACATAGGGGTGATGACTCTATGCCTGCTGTCCTCACTCTGATAGCCACACTATACATATTTGTAGAAATTCGAACTTTACCCTGGTTTTTAAGACCCACCTGATTTAGATTTGACTTACGATTCCAGCTTCCTCTCCTGGCACAAGAGACCATGATTTTCCAGGCACATGGCCTTCTCTCTGTTCCTTGAATACACCAAAGTCATGACTGCCCCATGGGCTTTGTACTTATCATTCTTGTCTCATCATTTATGTCTCAGTTCAAGTGACACTACCTTAGAAGAATCTCACCCAGCCCCTTTATCTAAAGTCACAGCCTACTCTGGCATTGTTAAAAAGAAAATCAGCGGATTCTGTTTTCTCTTCTTTGGCATTTATCATCACAAAGAATTGCCTCATTGATTTGTTTGCTTACTTCCTCATTGTCTCTTCCTCTCCATTACCCTGTTACCTCCATGAGAACAGAGACTGTGTGTACCTAGCCCCATTGCCTAGGGTAGCACCTGTCTCCTATCAACACTCAATAAACGTGAGGTGTGCTGAATATGCAGCCCACACTGAAATGACAAAGTGAGATCCTTTCCTTTCTTTGCCATTTGCACTTTCTCCTCCCCATTATGTAGTTTGTCAAGAATATCAGGTTCTTAGAGGTAGAATTAGAAATCTATGATCTCTGTATCTGAAGCACACAGCAAGGAGTTAAATGTGACAGGATACAGACAACCCAGACGGCCACCTGGTGTGTGAATGATATTTGATTTGTGTTCAAAGCAAGTCTGTGTTGCCCTTTCTGAGGCTTGATTTTAGAATTTCTGACTCAAAACTTTTCTTCTGGCCCGAGGACATCTTCCTCCTCTCGCTTCCCCCAATGGCATTTTTGAATCACTCTATCCCTGGGTAGAACAGAAAGACCAGCTCTTATTCCCATGTGCTCACTCTAGCCCCTGACTCTGTCCCAAGAGGGGCTTCAATAACATTTTCATACTTTTAAGTAGATATTTTGGTTTGAAAGTGACAAGCCTTCCCTTGGATGCTTGAACTGCCTACATATGGACCAGCTGACTGATTTGTTTTTGTTCATAGTTCATAGTTTTTGAGAGCAATAAGACCCTTGCATCAGGAGTGCCTATGCACATGACTGTATGTGGCAAGAGGATACCTGTTCCATTAGTGTATTTTAAAATGAGGAACAGCAAACCTTTAACAATTCTTGGCTGCATCTGCACGGCTGTGTGCACATGTTTCTGGCATTTGCATCAATATCCTATGACTTCCTTTCTGTTTATCAATACTGTTTCACTGCCTGTGTGTTTATATCATCAGGTCCTTTCTTCTGGAGAATCTGGGGAGGGTTAACAGGCGGCCCGGAAAGTCACAGGTCAAACAGAGTATGGGCCAGTCGAGAGAAGGGGCCAGTTACAAGGCCTTGCCTGCAAAGAGAGAGGAAGGAAAGAGGAAGTGGAGCAGTAAACACAGGTACTCTAAATCCAGTTGTCAAGCCAACGATAGGACCACATGGAAACAGAGCTTGTCGTTAAGCTAAGCCTGGAACATAACACGAGAGGAAGGAGAAGCACCGCTGGTCCTCGTCAAGATAAGGAAAACAACAATAGAGGGGAAAATGTTATTATTGAGGACTTTGAAAAACGGGCTGCACATAGTGCTTTTCATTCATTGATTTATCAGATACCGATTGAGCACTTGCCTTGTTTCATTTTGATGATGACCTTCACTTGTGTGGCGAACTACTTGTATCTAGTTCACCAACTTCCCCAGAAGGTACTGGCACTTGAACCATTTTGCAATGTAAAAGATTTCTCTGATAGAAAGCCTCCTTAGCCTTCTAATTTCCTTTTGCTGGTTTTTGATCTCTAGTTGGGGAATTGAACTGGAAGTGATAGTGAGAGAAGAGGGGAATGAGGTGTTTGTGGCTACAATGTACTTGGGATATGAATGGACTGGACAGTGTGGGGGAGAAGAGGAAGTGTCTATGAAGGCTAATTCTGGTAAGAACTCAGGTGAGCATTGGACAAAAAAAGTTTTCATTGTATGGTCCCAGAAGCCTTTCTGTATATAATTAGCAATGTGCACTCTTTGATATCAGGGTTATCCAAATACAAAGGGTTTTGAGAGCTTTTGATGCCTTTTGCCTACTATTTCCTTTTGCACTTCATCTTCTAGGCATATAGTGGAATCAAACTTCCTGGTCTCCTTGTGGTTGTGGGGTCCATATGGCTTATTTTCAGCCAATGACCTGAGATGAGATGTGACATATGTATTCTGAGTTGCAGCACTTAATTACAGGTGAAAGACACTCCTGAATGCTCTGCCATTGGCATCTCCAACACCGAAATTGGTAGTTGCTTTGTCAGCTTGGATCCTGGGAAGAAGAGATTTGGAGAGCAAATCATCTGTCATCTGACATGTGACATACAGGGAATGTGAGTGAGAAACAGCTCTATTGTAACTAGCTACTAAGATTTTGGATGGTTACCAAGTAGCCTCTGACCCATCCATTCTTAAGAGGGGGGGATATCACTATCCCCCCCTGGGGGGGATATGAATGAATGTGTATATATACACACACACACTGTAAATAAACAGATATATAGCATATCTGTGGCATAGAAATTTCATTTGGGGATTAAGAAAAAAATGTCTAGGGCATCTGGGTGGCTCAGTCGTTAAGCGTCTGTCTTTGGCTCAACTGGGGATCCCAGGGTCCTGGGATTGAGCCTTGCACTGGTTCCTTGCCCAGTAGGGTGCCTGCTTCTCCCTCACCCACTCTCTCTGCTTGTGTTCTCTCTCTTGTTGTCTATCAAGTAAATAAATAAAATATTTTTTTTTTAAAAAGGAAAAATGTCTAAAAAGAAAGACTCCTTGGTAGGGTGATAATGAAAAATAATGATCTATGTTCTCTGGAGTAACTTATTTATGAAACATGTAATCACTGTCTTTTCTCTGTGTCCCTTCCTGTGTCCCTTTCCGCCCTTTCTATATCCTCTCTAGAACACCTTCAGTTATAAGTTACAAGATGAATATATATTTGAAACTTTTTAGGACAAGTCTATTCTTAATTTTTCTCTTCCTTTGTCCCCCTAAGTTCTTTTGCATTTTCCAGGGAGATTCTCGATTTTTGATTTGGAAGCTGCATTCAGTTTACCCAGGGCTTTTATAGTCTCTTGATTTCTCTTGAGTAGCAGGGTTCTTAAAGTTTTCTTAATGTTCTTTTGTGGGAGAGAGGAAAGGAGAGCCAGGGTCAGCTTGTATATAGAGAATTTCCAAAAGTTCATCTTGCTTTAAGGAATGGTAAAGGAAGAAGCACATTTGACCTTTTGGTTAAGACACTGAGGGCCATCATTAAGATCTAGCTAAAAGAATGATTTTAGGTTGAAGGAGGAAATGCTGAACCCTAACTCTACAAGTAGGTAAAGGAGCGGTGTCCAGGGGGCACCGCTGGACAAAATACCTCCCCAGCTGGAGAACATTTTCTCCTGTGGTATAAAGTTAAGTGAGCCAAATAGAAATGAGCCCCTGTAACATGAAGCTACTGAACAGCCAAATAAGATATAAGATCCTTCTTCTAGGGTAACATTCTAGGTAATGTTCCGGAGATGAGCCGGTGCTCTGGTGGACGGAAGAAGTGGTGGAGGGCATTCTAAGAAGCTAAAGCCTAGCCAGAGTGCGGGACCGTAGTGGTGCCCTCCTGCTTCTTCAGGTTGAGGCTGCCCTGAGGCTGGAGTTGAACCCCTTGGCATATAGTCATTGTTCAGTAAACCTTTAGTAAAGGAACACATGCATGAGGGAATACCTGTCATCAACTATAATGATTCCCAGGGAAAACAACTCTGAGGATCGTGGGGATGTCCTGCCTTGGAAGCAAGGGCTGAGCAGTAACTGGGGGAATGGGCATCCTGTGTCCCCTTCTTTTTTCCTCTCTTTGTCCACTGCTCCCAATAAATAGGCATCTTTTTCTTTTTTTTCCCTAAAGAATGCCAGAGATGAAGAGAATGCTTTTATTTTTTTGAAGATTTATTTAATACATATTCAAAAAATAGATTTATTTCAAAAAAAATCTTCAAAAAAAAGATTTATGTCAAAAAAATAAATCTTCAAATAAAGAGAGAGAGAGAGAGAGGGTGTGTGCACCTGCGAGCAAGTCAGGGGAGAGGCAGAGGGAGAGAATCCTCAAGCTGACTCCCTACTGAATTTGATGCCTGATGCTGCAGCCCATGAGATCATGACCTGAGCTGAAACCAAGAGTCAGATGCTTAACTGACTGAGCCGCCCACGTGCCCCAGCTTTTCTTTTTTCAGCCTGCCAGGTGTTGAAGATTTAATTTGAATAGTTCCCATGTATGCTGACTTGAGCTACATTTGGGAGGCTTTCTGAAACAGTTCCTCTATTCTTTATCCTGTTATTCTATGAATCCTTGCTACTCCAGTGCAGTGTGTGGACCAGCAGAATGAGCCTCACCCAAGCTTATTAGAAATCCAAAACTGTAGGCATGGTCCCAGGGGTACCAAATTAGAATATGCATTTTATCAAATAAAGATCCCCAGGTGATTTATCCACAAATGTTTGAGTGGTATTTCTGTAAATGACTCTAAAGACAATGTTTTCCTTCTTATAAGCAATAAAACCATAAGATAAAGGAAAGATGTGTATATAAGTAATTGCTCACATCTATGAGGTAGACAAGGAAAGCACAGTGTGGAGGGATGCCCCAGAGACCGCTACCTCCTCCACCCAGTAAACCCCTTGGCACACCCCTTCCTTCAGGTGAGATGCCCCAGTTGGATGTCCTTTTCATGATGCCGGCTGCATCAGAAAAAGAGCTGATCCATGTCTTTAAGATGATGATATAGTAAGAGGAGGATTTACCCTTTTCTTGATTTTTAAATCCACTGCTGCGCAACTGTTGTCTTTGAAAAGGTTACATACATATCTAATATAATATTCCTTAAAAGGAATTAAAGACTCTCTAATATAGAGATATGTATTTTATTTGGAATCCATTTTATGATCAAAACCTTTCCTTAACTGAATAGTTTATTTCTTACCTGAGCACAAGAGCTGTTCAGGTACCAGGTGCCTTATTATAGGAATTTAGAAATGCTTGTTATCAACCCATGAAGTGTGACACTTTATAGCATGGTAGTTCTCAAACTTGAACATGCATCAGAATCTTTTGCACAGCCTATTAAGAACAGGTTACTGAGATCCATCACCAGAGTTCCTGATTCAGTCAGTCACGGGGGCCCCAAGAGTTTTCACTTATAACAATTCCCAGGTGATACTTATGTGGCTGGTCCCAGCCATACTTTGAGAACCACTATGATAGAGAAAATTCTTAGAAAATATTGGACCTTTGTGATTACAGTCAGTGATCTCTGTCTAGCTCAAGAGCCAGCTTCAGCCTTTGGCTTGATTTCATTTTGATGATTACATTATTATTTGTTACTCAAACTTTAGTCCAGGAAATCAGATTTCTCTTGGGGAGAAGTCTGATGGAGACTGTAAATTATCCCACACAATCTCTCCTCCCTGATACGTGGCAGGGCGCAGGGCTTCCCAGAATAGTAATTTCATTTCCTAGCCTTCTTACATCCAAGTGTGACCATGTGACTACTTGTAGTCAGATGTGAGTGTAAGTGATGTGTGTTAGTTTCAGGGTCATGCCCTATAAGGGAAACGACATCCACCATTTTCCTTTCTCCATCCTGCCACCCTGAGTGTTTATGTGGTAGATACCATCTTGGACCAAAAGAAAAAGCCAAGCAGGTATGCTAAAGGAAGAAGACAGAAGACGGCTGGGTGGTTGACATTCTGGAACTCCTATACCAGCCCAGCCTGCTAGTGGCTGGACTGTTAGGCTAGAAGCAATCACCATTCTTATTGAGGCCACTATTATTTTGAGTCCACGACACAGAAGCCCAACTGATATTCTAACTTACGTCAGAGGATATTGTGACTTTTCTATTTACTGGAGAGAGCCTCTGAAGATTTTTCTTTATTTTATTTTATTTTATTTTATTTTATTTTATTTATTTATATGACAGAGAGAGAGAGAGAGATCACAAGTAGGCAGAGAGACAGGCAGAGGGTAAGTAGGCTCCCTGCTGAGCAGACAGCCAGATGTGGGGCTCGATCCCAGGATCCTGAGATCATGACCTGAGCTGAAAGCAGAGGCTTAATCCACTGAGCCACCCAGGAGCCCTGACTCTGAAGATTTTTCAGGATATAAAACCATAAAAGAGTTTGGAAGAGCAGTATGGAGAACTTATTCTTTGTTTTGTTGGATTTTTCTTTTTTATGTATTGAAAAGGAAAGGGTACATAACCACTTCAAAAAATAATTATGAAAAAGGATAGGATGAAGCTGACAAAGAACAGGGTCTTAAGAGGCTTAATGTTAATCCAGATCAGATCTCACAGAAACTGAATCTGAGCACAATGTGTCTATTATCTATATTGTTTTCAGGTCAAGAGCGACGCTTAGGGGGTAAATTTATAGCACTATATAAAGAGGGAAATATCACAGTCTCAGGCACCTCGACTTGAGGAAGGAATTTGAAGTAAAGTCTTTCATGATACCTCTGTGGATAAAATAGAAAAATGTGGGCTGGAGTTCACTATGGGTAGGCAAAATTATGTCTGGTTGATCCACTCTACCTTGAATGTTGCTCAATGGTCCTGTTCTAACTAAATGTATCATTCAAGTTACTTAAAAAAAAAAAAGATTTTATTTATTTATTTGAGAAAGAGAGAGAGAGCACAAGCAGGGGTCAGAGTAGAGGGAGAAGAAGAAGCAGGCTTCCTGCTGAGCCAGGAGCCCAATGTGGGACTCGATTCCAGGACCCTGGGATCATGGCCTGAGCAGAAGACAGATGCTTAACTGACTGAGCCACCCAGCTGCCCCTCAAGTTGCTTTTGACTGTAAATCATAGAAAACCCAGATAATAATGGCTTAAGCAGTTAAGGACACAGTTATTTCCCATAACAAGAACTCTGAAGGTGAGCATAATAGGTAGAAAGGAACATGATGAAAAAGACATTACCACTGATAGACCCATGAGCTGGACTTGGGCACTTGGAGGCTCCTCACTTCCTCCCCTGTGCTTGGAATGTGGTCTCTCTTGGCCTTTCCTGCTCACAGAGTTTGCTCCCAGGGCCTTAAGATGGTGATGTGGTGTTGAGAACACCTGCATGTTATATGTGACTGAGCCCATGTAGGGCCTCTTTATAAACTTTCAGATTTGGAGGGTGGACATGGGGATCTACTCATCTCTCTGCTGCCCTAGACAAGCCTTCTATGTAAGTTCCCTTTGCTATTATTAAAATTGCCACCTACCAACATGGAGTGGCTTTCTTTCTTTGGTCTCTCCCCCCACTCTGCACATGGGTTTCAGATTATACCACATTATACCAGAAATCTCCTCAGAGGCTTGTGGACCTACAACAGGCTAGTTCAGAAGTTGCTCCATCTTCATCAGATTAATTCAGTCTTCATGCTAGTGACTTTGTAAGTCACAAGATGGCTGCTAAAGCTCCCAGCATCACAATCACATTCCAAGGTAAAACTAACGGAGTGATCAATGTTAAGGTAACACAACTTAGGTTGACTTTGGTTTTTTGTTTGTTTTAATGGGAGCAAAATATTTCCCTATATTCCTTCCTCCTTGAAGATGTCCCCTTATGTCTCACTAGCTACCACTAGGTACAAGGAAAGCTGGCAAATTGGGTTTCTGGCTTTCTTAGCCTCTATAACTGGAAGAGAGTAAAGAATAGAAAGTTGGGAGAAAAGGCTATTGGATGAATTGACTAATTATGCTTGCCACACTGGGAAAGAGACTTTTGGTTTATTTGTTTCTTTCTTTCTTCTTTTTCTTTTCCTTCCTTCCCTCCCTCCTTTCTTCCTTCCTCCCTCCCTTCTCCTCCCTCCCTCTTTCCCTCCCTCAATTAATTTCTTTCTTTCTCTTTTCTTTTCTTTCTTGGCTCCATCCCCAGGGGGAGCCCAAGGTGGTACCCAACTCATGACCCCAAAATCAAGACCTGAGCAGAGATCAAGTGTCCAGTGCTCAACCGACTGAGCCACCCAGATGCTCCTTTATCTCTATTTCTAGGACTCATTTATTCATTCATTCAGTATAGCTTCATTGACCATATCCTGCATGCAGGACATAGTGCTACATGATCGAGAAAACAGCAATGCCAAGACAGCAAGCCACTAAGTATGTACAATAGTCATTTAATTAGAAAGTGTAATCCTACAAAAAATAAAAGTCAAGGAGACGAGGAAGCAGGACAAATAGAGGTTTTGATTTGGTCTTGGGATGCAGGAAGATTTCTCTGAGGAAGTAGTAATACTGCTGAGGCTAGATGGAAAGACACGGGCCAAGCAGATTCACGGGAGGAAGCAGGTAAAGGCAGAGAAAACCCACACTTCTGGAGATGCTGACATGGGCGGAGCGGGCCGAATCCTGTGTGGTTCCCAGAGTGAATCTGAAGGGCGTGGGAGGAAGGTGAGAGGCAGGACGGTATCTGGAGAGCAGGCTGTGAAATGGTGCCAAGGCAGGTCCTTCACTGCTTTATGGGCCATGATAAGGACGTTCATCTTTATTTTAAAGGCACTGGAATGCACTGATTTGCCCTGTAGAAGGATCCCCTGGCTGGTGTGGACAGAATGAGCTGGAGGGGGCAACATGGATGCAAAGAACTGGTTAATAACTTGCTGCTCTGCTGGCAGCTGAGACTTTGGGAGTAGAGAGAAATAGAGAGATTTAGGGTCTTAGGATGGATTGGATGTGGGTGAGGGGGAGAGAGGTTTCAAGACTGACTCCTAGTGTCTGGATTTTGGGAACTGAGCAGATGGTTCTGCACTCCCTGAGAACACACCGAGTCGAAGGTGCATGGGAGATGACCGAGGGGCTCTGTGAGAGCAGTGGGATTTACAGGCCTGGAGCTCTGCAGGAAGGTCTGGTCGGTGATGGAGCATGTGCTCAGGTGGTTGCAGACCGGGAGGCACAAGGGTGTGGGCGAGGTGGTTCAGGCAGAGAGCACAGTGAGTGAGAGAATGAAAGCAGGCCTAGCCCGTGTCTGGAGGAACCAACAGCCAAGTGTGAGATGAGGAGGAAGACCTGGCAAATGACCCTGAGGAGTGGGATGTCAAGAGGTGTGAGGAAAACCAACAGGGCACCGCAGAAGCCAGAGAATGTTGCAAGGAGGGACAGATGCAAACATGCCCAATGCATGCTTTACCTGCAAAATGTTTGGTGGTGTGGAAGGAGCCAGCACCATTCTTCCCTATTCCTCAACTGAAATTAAAATACATTCCCCCAACTTGGGTATACTTAATGAATGTTTTAAAATTCCCTATGTTAGGGTGCCTGGGTGGCTCAGTCTGTTAAGCGTCTGTGTTCAGCTCAGGTCATGATTCTTGGGTCCTGGGTTTCAATTCCAGGTTGGGAATCTCTGCTCAGCAGGGAGCCTGCTTCTCCCTCTCCCTCCGCCCAGCTACTTGTGCTTGTTCTCTCCCTCTCTAGTGTGCTTTCTAAAGTAAATAAATAAAATCTTTAAAAAAATAAAATTCCCTATTCTCAATATTTAAATTGTGTGAGTTTAACCTTTGATCCATCTCACTTTGTAAACTACTCAACCTAAATTACTTTTTGGTGATTATTTTTTTTTTTTCTCCTCTGTGAGCCAGTGGCCCTGAATAGAAAACAAGTTTTTAACCCCTCAACTCTAGAGGTTTGCATTTCAAAAGACCCTACAGCTGCCAGCCAGGCTCTGTGGTGGGTTTGCAGTCAGACCAGGCTTTTCACTTCCTCTGCCTGGGGAACAGCCACTGAGCACCAAAGGAGGTTGGGGTATTGACCTCAAGTTGGCCCCAATCCACTGTGCATTTCAAAGCAGATTAGGAGACACTTTGAACAAGCCCTCGCCTGCACATCAGGTGTCCTTCGCTCGCCTTAGGTGGAACTAGAGATGAGCTCCATGAATTGTTAATGCTGATCTGAAACTTTGCTTTCAATAATTCCTGCCCGGGTCCCTTCTCTGGGTGCAAAATCACATTCCAAAGGAGGGCGAAAGGCCAAACTCAAAAGAGAACCCCTGGATATGATCACTGACAAATTAGAGATGAGAAATTTGGGGGTAAAATACAATTTTATTTGGTTATTTTTGCAGGTAACTAATTTGTCATTCCCAATGAGTGTGTACAAATCTTGCCTGATAGGGTCCCCCTTTTGGGCTGCTGGGCATGATGTCTCCTGAAGCATTTGGTCTGGCGTCTTTCGTATTTTTGGTGGCCGTGGTCAAATAATAGCTTTTGCTCAGTGGTGTGCAATTTGTGTCCTAAGGCACTTTAAACACACACACACACTCACACACACACCTTCGGCTTAGTAGATTTTTTATTTTAATCCCAAACGCTTGCTTTGTGTCGCTGACTTTCCATAAATTCCCATCCCCCACCCCCCTCCCCCTTCCTGCCAGGCCCACCCACCCAGTTTCTTAGGCTGCAGTTTCTTCCCTCTACAACCCCCTGCCTTTGCTCTTCCTTGCTACAAGACCTCTCTCCAGGCACAGTGACACCTGGCAGTGAGAGAAGAAATGGTCTACTGCAGCTGGGAAATATTTCCCAGCGATATCTGCAGTACTAAAATTTCAGCCTCCTATCAGGGAAAGAATAGAGCCTACTCCTTGTGGGAAGGAGTTTCTCTTTACAGGCTGAAAAACACGTCAGCAGAGAGGACACAAAAAGGATGAGGAAAACACTGGATAATCAGGGTTTTCCTAATAGAATATCGTTAGCACGGGAATCCCAAAGTCATAGGGTTTAAAGGGTCTTCAGGGGTCATTTAGTTCAATCCCCTGCTGCCAGGCATGATGGGATCTGAAGTCTTTTACACGCGTGCTTGTCTATATCTGATTTTAAATGGCCTTCCGAGAGAAAATTCCACAGCTTCTCTTGGTAACCAGTTCTAGTTCATAATAACAGCGATGAAAATGAGGATGGTTTACTCAGAGATGTCAGTCTGATGGCATTATTGTCAATTAATTGAGAACCTATGGGCAGGGCTGGACTGTTGCACATCTGATTTTTCCAAGCCGGTTCCTTTTTTCCAACTCTCATTTTAGCCTTCATTTCACGGCCTCAACAGGCCAAAGGCCCTTTCTTTCCTGCTCTTAACACAGTTCTCTTGCTGCTTTTTGAAGTAGTTTCTTTTTGTTTGGGCCTTAGGGGAGAGGAGGCCAGCTGGCTCCTCTCTGCTCTGGGTTATCTTTTGTAGACGAAATTGTTCTTGTTATTTCTGATGTGTCTGAAGTTTGTACTTTATTACATATTCCATAGAACTAGCATTATTAATGGAAATCACAACAAAAAATTAAGACAGAGCTGCTCATGATCTTGCCACATCAGTGGCTCAAGTATTTCATTTTTAGAGTGTTCCTTCTAGTATTTGTCCATATGTATATTAAACTTCCTACATCATTTTTATTAGATAAAAATTAGTGTTCTGTTTTTCAAAACTGAACAATTATATGTTAAGTATTTGCCTTTTCCTCAGAACTATTTTATAAATCAGTGCATACAATTACTGTATTGGTTTCCCTATAACTCTCATAACCATTCTCTTCTTGTTTGGTCATTTAAATAATTTCTACTTTTTAAAAACAAAATAAGGAAATTGATGTAAGGGCAAATAGAACTCTCCAGCAAGCCCAAAAGAGTTTGGAATGAGCAGACACGGACTTCTAGATAGCTATTATAAACATGTTCAAGAATCTAGTGGAAACAGTAGGTAGCATGTGTAAACAAGTACAGTTTCAGCAGATACAAAAAACAAACAACAACAACAGACCAAGGAAAATGTTAAAAGGAACCAAATGGGAGTGTTAGAACCGAAAAATATGTATCAGAATTGCTTTTAATAGCTGGAAAAGATCAGCTAATGTGAGGAAGGCTAACAGAGATTATACAAGCTGGAAACAAAGCAGAAATAAGGATGGAAAACCAAGAAAAGTACGTCTGAGACCTTGGGACACAATCAAATGATCTAATAAGTACAGAAGGAGTCCTAGAAAGAGAAGAAACAGAGAACAGGCAGAAGGAATATTTAAAGAGATAATGGCCATGAGTTTCCCCAAACTGAGGAAATAGAACAACCCAGAGGTCCAAGAATCTCAACGAACCCCAACAGGATAAATTTGGGAGAAATCATAGGTGAACACAGTCAACTTCTGAAAAACAAAGAGAAAGAGAAAATTGTAAAATTAGCCTGAAGAAAAAGACATAGAATTTATAGAATAATGGCAGATTTTTTGCCAGGAATAATGTACATAATGGACATATATCTAAATACACTATATATTCTGTAAAAGATTACTGACTATTTAAAACACAATAATAAAAATGTACTGTGGGACTAAGATGTTTATAGAAAATATAGAAGTAACTTATGTGCCAGATTCACAAAGGCCAGGAAGGGTGCTAAATACTAGATGGTTGTAAGTTTCCTGAATTATTCCTAGGGTAATTTGGCATTATTTTACTGCTATAAACGAAGATTCACATTTAAATTTCTGGATCTACCGTTAAAAAGTAATGCAAATTATATTTTTTTTTAAATAGAAGGGATAACATGGAATACTAGAAAAAACAAAACAGAACAAAACTTGAATAACCCAAAAGGTGGGAAATTAGGCAGAGGAAAAAAGAGAAAAAAGACATAAGAAAAAATATGAAGATTCTACCTTAAATTCTACCGTAGCAATAATGACACTGAATGTAAGTGAACTAAATGTTCTACGTAAAAAGCAAAGAATCTCAGATTATATATGGGAACAAGATCCAATTATATGCTGTTTATATGAAGCAAACGTTATTTAAAAAAAGGTTGATAGTGGGTGGGCACAGATATACTATGTAAATAGTAAGCATAAGAAAGTTGGTCTGGTTTTAATACAATCAGAAAAATAGACCATATTACAAGGAATACTACCAGAAATAAAGAGGAAAACTTCATAATGATGATGAAAGGTTCAACTCATCAGTAAGACAAAACAATCCCTTAAAAGTTATGTATCTGACGATAGAGCACCAAAATATTCAAAGCAAAATTGGTAGCACTAAAGGAAGAAACAGACAAATCTGCTGTCATGTAGGTTATTGAAAAGTCCTCTAAGTCCCTTTGTATTCCTAACTCATACATGCACATATGGACACTCCCAGACTGATCAAAATCTCTGGGACTTTTGCAGGTGGCTCGTGCTTTTAGAGCGATGAGAGAAGAGGAGTTTTGGCCCATGACGTGAGCAGAGGAGGCCTGTACAGCAGAACAATCCTGGAAAGGGTCACACCTGTGGAAAAATATGGATACTCAGATCTCCTGGTCTCTCTTTACCCTCAGCCATGAAAGCACCTCCCATTTCCCCCAGTGATGATGATTTATTGGTGTACAATAATGTAGAAAATGTAGGAAAACTTTTGTTATTTTATTTTCCCTGGCCTCCCGGATTCCTCCCACTGACTTATTTTCTAAGTGGAACATTCTATGGTGCCCCTGGGAGTCTGAGCAACTAGGGCCCTGACAATTTGGGGCTAACCCGTGGCAGCCATTGGTGCCATAATGGGCCTACTGTTGGCTCCAAAGCTTTTCCCCAGGCCAATCTGGAAATGCTGTGCAAGTCTGAGGGGACTGCTTGAAGGAGTGAGTTTGGTCGAGCCCTTGGTGGTGCCATCCACTATGCAGGAGTGGGTGGTATGGGCTTTCTTGTAGGGATAACTTGTAGGGAGAAAGAACCTAGTATAACATTTAAGAAAAAGTAAGATTTCTGAGTTCAGGGATATTAAGAGAGATTTTAAAGCACTAGAGTCCTTTTTGAAGGAGGCCAACCTTGAGACCAAGTTATCGGTAATGCTGAGCCTAGAGGCAAATAATAAAAAATGGAAAACGTTCCTTCTTGAGGTAAAAATAGACTTGTCAGTAAAAGAGTAAAGGCAAGAGAAATCAAAATGTCTGGGATGAGAGGTGATGAGGGTCACATCACAAGGATGCTCAGTTGCTACCAGATGAATCAGAAGTCATTTAATACCAACTGGCTGAGGCCAAGACATTTGTAAAGTTCTGTTAGAAGAGCAAAGAACAATTAAATGACAGCATTAATTAAAGTGTGGATGAACATGCCCATCTTCAGGAAAGCACAACTACTTTCAGAAGGATCAAAAGGATGCAAAGAGTAAAAAACTCAACTCAGTGGGACTCCTGGGTGGCTCAGTTGGTTAAGCATCTGCTTTCGGCTCAAGGCATGATCCCAGGGTCCTGGATTTGAGTCCCGAATTGGGGGGGGGGTTGTCCCAGCTCAGCAGGGAGCCTGCTTCTCCCTTTCCTTTTGCCTGCTGACCACCCCCACCAGCTTGTGTACACTCCCTCTCTCTCTGTCTCTTGCTCAAATAAATAAAACTTAAAAAAAAATTCAACTCAATGAACAGAAACAAATGGCTGAAGGTTCTAAAGCAGCAGTTCTCAAATTTTTTGGTGTCGGGATTCTTTCCATTCTTAAAAATTACTGAGGACCCCAAAGGGCTTTTGCTAACATGGGTTGTATACGTATTGATATTTACTGTATTAGGAATTATAATGGGGACAATTTAAGAATAATATTTATACATTATTGTGTTTTTTGTAACAATTAGCTATACTATTATTTGTGATTTATGTAATTATTATCACAAGCCTCTTATGTTTTAAAAATAAATCAAACCTTTTAAAGAAAAATTGAAAAAATTTTCCAAAAAATAATGAGAGGATTGATGTTATCCTGCATATTTACAATGTTTTTTAAAAGTCTGGGTTTATGGAAGATTGCTGGATTATAACTGTTTCTGCATTCAATATGTTGCCGTATGTTGCCATAACTCAAACATATGAAGAAAATCCTGTCTTACACAAATACTTAGCTGGAAAGGAGGAGTATGTTAATGACCTTTTTAGATAATTGTGGTATTCTTCTTTGTTATTATACTAAATCTCAACAATTATTTATGAAAGGGTAGTTGCCATGTGGAATGCGAAATTTTCATGCTCTGTTACATTCAAATTAATGGTCTCTCTTGCACTTAGAATAGTTTTTTTTAATCTATGCATGATTTTGTGACATTGTGTATTGGCCATTTGAAATATATTGGTTCGCTGACTTATTTGAATTTTCCAAATGTTGACATATTTCATTATAAAATGTCAAAATATTATACTTGTTAATAACACCACTGATTTAATCAGAAAAGTCTTTTTTTAAGTATTGGGAAGCTGTCAAGCTCATGTAAGAGATACAATTTTTTTTTCCAAAATTGGAACATTCATTTGAAAACTTGAATTTTATCATTGACAAAAAATACCGTCAGTTGTTTTCCTGGAAGTGACAGGCTTGCTTTCTTTATTTTCAAGGAAATGTCTGCCAAATACCTAAGCCTGTATAGTTTGTCAGTTTTTCTTTCGAGTAAAAATAGTGTTCTATGAAAAAAAGTGGCTAGTTCAGCTTGCAACTCAATCAGTTGCACACGTGCTTTTCCTCCAGATAATCATCCTATGTTAGCATGAAGTTGAAGTGTTTTATGTTTTGTTCCCATTTTGTTCAAGACATTAGAGCAAAATGTATCAAAGGTCACACTTTAGTAAAATTTGTAGGTTTTGTTTCTGCTTCATCAAGTCCATTCTTAAACGGAGCTGGCTTTAACATTTTTTTTTTAACCCAAAATTGCAAGGTGATAAAGAATACAATGACTACTGTGTACAGTTTAGTGTCTTACCTTGATACGTGTTAGAGTGTCACCAATTTTCCCATCATTGTTTCTGTATCATCAATGCAAATGTCACCTGCAAAAAAGGAAATAATATCTTAGTTTATTAGTATAAAAATAGCCTTGACCTCATAGCCCCTCTACAACAGTCTTGGGGACCCTGCAGGGGACCACGGATCATGCCTTCAGAACCACTGCTCTAAAGCATGGGTGGCAAAATTTCTACATGAGAAGGAACGTCAAATCAAGACTCTGACTATATGGCTGCTGAAGATAGTAGTTTTGGCTGTTGTCCTTGGAAAAGGGCTTGGTTGATCCATGACCAGTCAACGTGAACTTCGAGAAAACTGATTAATACTGCCCAGCGAAATGCTTTCTTATAAGTCCTTGAAGTAAAAAATACCCAAATATTATACATATGTGTGTGTATACATATATATACATATATACAGATACATATATTTTATTTATTTATTTATTTATTTATTTAAGAGAGGGGGAGCATGAGTGGGGTGAAGAGCAGAGGGAGAGGGACAGGCAAGCCCAAGTCCAACATGGGGCTCAATCCCTCGACTCTGAGATCACTACCCCAGCTGAAATCAATAGTCAGACACTCAACTGGCTGAGACACCCAGGTGTCCCACCAAATATATATTTTTAACCACCTGGAGAAGAGAAAGCAGGCACTAACAGATTATATCGCAATTCTACAAACAAACAAACAACAAAAATGCATTGTCGGAATCCAAAAATGCAGAGATTTAGTTAGGTTCCAAAACTTTAGCATGATCTTAAAGACCAAAGTATTTCAAGGTAATGATAAGAAATCTATTAAATTATCCTGTAAAGGGAGAAGAATGATTTAAAGACTGAAAAGTTACAAAGCATGGCATGGTCCATGCCACCAAGAGCTGGACGCCAAAGCGAAACATTGAACAAAATAGGGCAAAACCTAAAACAAGTGAAAGTTCTAGGAGATGAAACAGAAGGACTTATTTGTCCTTTGAAAAGCTAGCTCATTTCTCTTGATAACAGCACTTAAATGACAGGTGTAGTTTAGTCTGGCCAAAGGAATCTCTCTGACTTAGGGAAGAAAATGCTTGTGAAAGACCAAAATCAACCAAAGAAGATATTAAATTTGAGATTTTAGAAACAGATCTTCAAAGCCTCAGTGATCCAAGCATTTGGCAGAGGCTCCAGAGAACTGGAGAATCCTCTGGGTCATTATGTTATCAAGACAGGAGGTCTTGATAATATAAGGATGAGTTTAGGGATTCAACGTTCACCATTGGCCTGCATCGCCAGATGTTAGGGGATGCCATCTTCCCAGGATCTAGAGCCCAGGATAATCTAGCGTCCATCAGGCCATCCATATGCTGGTCCAGCATCCCCATGTGCAAGAAGGAGTTTACCCTTTTGCTTCAGGAACTGGTCACGTTTCTGCCCCAGTAAGACTCATAAGTTTTAATGGGTTTTTTGTTTTTTTAAGATTTTGTTTATTTATTTGACAGAGAGAGATCCCAAGTAGCCAGAGAGGCAGGCAGAGAGAGTGAGAAGCAGGCTCCCCGCTGAGCAGAGAGTCCGATGCAGGTCTCAATCCCAGGACCCTGAGACCATGACCTGAGCAGAAGGCAGAGGCTTAATCCACTGAGCCACCCAGGTGTCTTAATGGGGCATTTTTTTTTTTTTTTTTGAGGGAGCAGTAGGTCCATATCTTTAAAATAGGGGGACTGATGGGACCCGACCTGGAGATGCTTTTGGTAACTTTTGTCATCCTGTTATATCTTTACCACTTGCATGAGAAGCTGGTGCAGGCTTTTTCCTTCAACCACATCATCCAGATGAAGGTCCCATGCTGGGAAGAGACCTATGGGAGTATATTATGAGAAAAGGCCCCCTTTTATCTTCCTCTCCTCCAAGTGACCTGTATAAAGTCCCAAAACTACTTCCCACAGGGGATTTTCCTGACCCTCTATCCTCTACTAGTGCTGAGGAACATCTACCCACAAAGAAGCCTCCTTGTGACTCCTGCCAACAGCTGCATTTTACCCCTCCTGCCAAGGGATTAGTTCTCTAGGGCTGAGGCAGCCTGCCAGAGAGCCTCTTTCTGTCTAAACCAGGACAATCATGTTAATAATGTTTCTGTCACTTTCTTAAAGACATTTTGAATTTTTATTTAGTTTAACAGCTGTTGTTTAAGTGATCGTACATTTGTTCAAATGAAGTTTCATAGAATTAAAATTCTTAGGGTAGTATTTTGTAAGTAGTGAAGTTGTTTTATAAATTAGAATCTTATGAATGAATTATTTCCATTTTATTGGACTCTTTAGGTAGTAGAAGATTTGTATTTTGACTTGATTAACCAGTCCAGCATAATACCAGCTATAATAGACATTTTGCACAAACAACTGTGCACATTTAAAACCGTGAAGGCCATTTTTCTTTGCTAAGAACTGTATTTTCTGTTATAGTATTGAGAACATTGTGAAAGTTGTTTGAAGTTTCCTGAATAAATTTTCCTTGGTTTTAAAAAGTAGTAAATAAACAAATACAGTGGTGTCAAAGAATGCTTTTTTGTTTCAGAGTTGCTGCTGAGGTGAAGGTGTTAAGTGCCTATGCATCTAAAGAAGGTGCTAGATCACCTATGTGATCCTTCCTAAAGGGAGATCCAAAGAACTAACTTTGCCCTGCATAGCTTATCACTCACCTCTATTCTATATGTATGGGAAGGCAGAGGAATTGGTGATATTACCAGTGGGACTCTGCGGAGAGCCGAAGGAGTGCTGTTTCTTCCCATTCCTCTCTGCAACACACCTTAGGCCAGGTGAGGGAGGCCTCAACAGAACTGGAGGCATGTCCTGTGTTGGGGAACACAGAGACTGGTGTCTGGTCCATACCTAAAAATATCTAAAGGTGAGAGGCTAGTCATAGCTTCACTTGAGGTCAGAACATTGAGAGAGTAGTCTCAGGAGCAAGTGGGCATGTTCAGTGGTGGTTGGAACAAGGGTGCCTCTTGGAAGGTCGCTGAGCTTGTTTTGAAGCATCCTGCCCAAGAAGTCTGCCTGTGCCGAAGTGCTACCCCAACAGCAAAAGTGTGTGCTCAACTGGTACCATGTAGTGGGAGGCTGCTGAGTAGGGAATCCCCTCCAAAAGGGACTAAAGAGAAAGGGTGACTAGTATTGAGGTATCTCTCCCCAGTGGCTCTGATCCCAGACTTACATTAGTCAAGTAAGAATTTTCACCTGCTTTACCTCTCTTCTTTAGCCCCCACCATGAACAGGGAACTGATGAGGGAAATTAGACAAAAAATAGAAAAAGCTGTCTCCCTTCCTCCCTGCCCACCACTGCCTCTAAATTTTTGTTGCAGGTTTCTAAGCTCAGATCAGAACAGAAGTTTTAAATTAAATGAAATTAAAGTTTTGATTCAGATTTTGTTAAATATTTTAATACCCCCAAATAAGACAACTTTCTGTTTTTAATACTTTAAAGTGACTGAAAGTCTATAGGATCTGTTTCAAGTATCAACTAACTAAGAAACAAGTGTTTAAAAAAGGAAGATATTTCAATATTTTCCTCCCACTAGGCTTAGACTGTTAAATATGTTCATTATGATAACAGTGAATATCCTTGGGCATGGACTTTTATTCTTTGTTGGCGCATTTTCCTTAAGTTGAATGCCCAGGTGTGGAGTAATTGGTCAAAGGTTATTAACATCATTATGGTTTCAGATAAACAATTGTTAAATTGACAACCCATGTGTTTACCAATATAAACTTCCACTAGCAACATAGGAAAAATCAGTTTCTTGCCAAATTTCATTGAACTGTCATCACCCTTGTGAGATATCTCAAGTCAAGTTCATGATAATATAATGTAGAAAGTAGAACCAGTGTTCAGAGGTTCAAGTTCTCACTTTGTACCTATGACTATTATCTTTTGGAAAAAATACACAGATATTCCTATAAATTTTTTTTTGCAAAAACAAAAATTTGTTTATATAGTACATACTTGTATTCACTTTGTTGTATCTTCCCACATCAATACACAAGTGCTGCTTTAATGGATGTTCCAATTTCTTTTAATAAAAACAATAATATACATTAAAAATTCAATGCTGGGGAAAAAAGCACATTAAATTTTCTCATAATTAATTAATTAATTGGTTTTACAAACATTAAGGTCTTTTTTTCCTTCCTCCCCTTTCTTTCTTTATTACTGCATCCTATATTATACATTCTTTTCAGGGTACTGTGTTCTACCACGTGGCATTCATTTATTTAAAATATAGATACTGCATATACAGGCTTGAATTAAACAAATATAGCATCTGCCCTATGACTTTCCATCCTAGTGGAGTTCTCTTTCACTTTATATTTTGCCTTCTAAAGGTAAACTTAATACTTAAACCCAAAAGTTTGGCCCTTAATTAGTAGTGATGTTCCTAGTAGCCAACACAACATGGAAAAATTAGTCAGATATATAAGTTATAGTTGCTGAAGAAATGCTGTTATTCATAGTTCTGGGAATGGAGAGAATTTTTCCTGTGGGTCTTCATTAAAGAGATACCTTATGATGCAGAGAACAGTGTTCTCAACATTATTTCGTTAGCACAAACTAAATTTCATAACACTGTTTTCTATTCTGTTTTTCAAAACAGATCAATGACCTAATGCCAAACACAATTCAGAGAAATAAGTTCTCTAAGGAGTACAAACTTTGTGGACAGGCACACAGGTTTCTGACTTAACCCAATGACATATTTTAGAGGGTCTAGAGTCTAGATTTCAGATACTAGAAGAATATATGAACCACATAGTTTTCCTGGAATCCTCCATTAACAGTACCTTGTACAACAGAGTTCTCTATGAGAACTGGGTGGCAGGGTGGTTTGAGAATATACTTCATGATGAGTGTAGATATTCTATGTCACTAACTGACAATGCCTAACGATATTTTAATAGGCTCTACAATGTGTTAAACACCATACTAGGAATGTGGTTAGAGAGGTGGATCAGATACAACCCTACTGCACAATGCTCATAGTCTCAAAGGGAACCAAGATTTATACACAAGTAACTGTAAAATACTAAATTTCAAGGGCCATAAAAAGAGTCCAGATAAAGAGCAATTCATTCATTCACTTAACAAATAACTATTGAGTGCCTAGTATTGCCAGGTTCTGTGTTAAGTGTTGATGATAAAAAATACCTAACAAGATGCCTAGCAACAAATTTTAGAAAATGAAAAAAAAAATGTCACTTATAAAAGCACTCAAAGTATCAAATGCTTGTTAGTAAACCTAACAAAAGACATGAAATATCTTTACAAACATTGCAGAGAGAAATGAAAGGGAAAAAAAAAAAATAAAGACCTAACTAAATGGGAAGATATACTATGTTCATGGATTGGAGGACTCAGTGTTGTTAACATGTCAATATTCACCAAATTGATCTAAGTTTTATGCGATCTCAATAGACATTATATTGGTTGCAAATTTATCAAGTTGTATACATTAAAATATCTATAGCTTTTTGTATGTGGACAACAACTGCATTAGAAACTTTTTGGTAAACGTTGATAAGCTGATTCTAACATTAGTACAGAAATGCAAGACACTTAGAAGAGCTGCAGTAAGCAAATTGAGCCCCAAAGATACTTGAGTCTTAATCTCTGGAATCTGTGAATTTATGTTACATAGCAAAAGGATTTTGTAGGTATATTTAGGTTATGGGCTTTAAGACAGAGAGATTATTCTGGATTATCTGAATGGGCTCAAATGAATCATATGAACCCTTGAAAATAAAGAACTTTCTTTGGCTGGAGGCAGAAGAGAGGCAACAAGAAAATTAGAGAATTTGAAATATGAGGAGTCAATGTGACATTCCTGGCTTATATATGGAGGAGGCTACCTGATAAGGAATGCAGGTGGTCTTAAAGAGCTATCAGAGGCTCCCCACTGACAGCAAGCAAGGAAACCAAGACCTCAACCTTACAGTCATAAAGAACTGATTTCAGCCAACAACCTGAATGAATTTGAAAGAAATTTGTCTGTGAGAACATGCAAATACAAGCCCAGGCTGGCTGATGTCTTAGTTTTGGCATGGGGAGGCCCAGAATAGAAGAACCAACTAAGCCTATTCAGACCTCTGCTCTACAGAACTGTGAGACAATGAATTTATATTGCTTTAAGCTGCTAAATTTGTGATAAATTGTTAAAGCAATAGAAAACTGATACAATACCAAAGACAATCTCAAGAACAAAAGTGGAGGACTTATGCTCCAGAAATCAAAATTCCTACCTTCCTGAAATCTACACTTTAATGTAATGAGAACTTAAGGAGGAGAGGGTACTACATTTATCAAAAATGGTCATGAATTATGTTAGGCATTTGCTCAGTAAGGCTTTTCCCAGTTTTGGTTTCTTGGTCTCTATCATCTTAATGGGCACTGCTTATTTCTACTTTGCCACTATCATTGTTCCACGCTGAGTGTGGAACTCTTTCTCCTTGTCCTACCTAAATTCCACTAATGATTCCAGGCTACAGCCTCCATAAAAAGCAATAACAAGAAGAACAACAACAAAATGCAATTTCTTTGAATATTTTGGACCACATTGATTACATTCTTTTTTGGAGTCTTATTATAGTTACAAAATCATAGAGTTTAGCACTTAAAAAATTATTCTTTCATGGGTGTTAATGTGATCAATCTATTTTGCAGTACCCTCATGTCTACGAACTGTCCCTCTCTCCACCACATAGTGCCAGGTGAAAGAATAGCTTCGGAGGCTATGTTTGTATCTTACGACCTTTTCCTTCTCTGGCCACAACTGATTGGGTTGGGATGGCCAGGATCTGGGCTGATTGGATTCTCTGGAGAAATCAAACCAAGTACCCCAGAGACAAAGTGCGGTAGTGTGTTAATTAGTAGCCTCCAATGTACCTCATCTTCTAAATAGGGGGGATAAATATCCACACCCTTGTGCAGTCCCCTCCCTGTGAGTCTTGGCTTTAACCAAAGAATGCCACAGAAGTGATGCTGTGTCTGTTTTACTACAATGACCATGCTTGTAATTGGAAAAGACATTAAAACGCAAAATGGAGCTAATGGCACCATAAGATTGATATGAGAGTTAAATGAACTTATGTTCATGGAGTGCCTTGCCTGGTGCCTGCTACATGCCTGATAGTTAATTGGGGCATAAAAATGTGAGTTGCATTTCCCAAGTTAATACTTGGAGACTGATGGCTTTCTAAATCGTTCTTCAAGTAGTATGGTTATTGAATGCCCAATTCCCTTAGACTAAATATGGTTATGTATGCCATAGCTGTTAAGAAATTAGATGGAGGCTGTGGCCCCAGAGAATTGCCAGAAAATCTGTTAAAAAAACACACACACAAGATCAGATCATATCAGAGACTGTGCTACATGAGTGTGACAAGCCAATGGAGCTAACCAGTTTATAGCTCATGGGTCAACCCATAACAAACCTAGGGCTGCTCACAGACAGCTCTTTACCTTTCCTGCTACCATGTGAGGAGATAAGTCTTGCCCTCCCTTAAGTGCCAAGCTTGGAGCTGTAGTTCAGCTCTTTAATCCTTTGCTACCTTGTGGAGTTGTGTGTCAAGGGATAATAAACAGAACTCTCCATGAGCCGGATAGTGGTCTAATGGCTTGATGTGCATTCACTTATTTCATTTTCCAATATCTCTCATGAGATGGCTACTTCAAATAGTCTCATTAATAGATGAAGAAACTGAGTTAGGAGAGGTTAAACCACGTTACTTCAAACAACTAATTAGTAGCAGAGCTTAGATTTGACTGGGGCAGTCTACCACATTTGTGTTTTTATCAAAACATTTACATGATTAGCTATGGAATGAGAAATCTCAGCATGAGAATTCCCTGGTGTCACAAATTATAGGTACCCTGAAAACAATTACCAAACCCTGCTTCGTCAAACTGAAAGATAAAGTTTATTTCTCTACTTACTTTAGACTATTCTTTTCCAGCCACTGGAAAGAACTGTATCTATGACCTTCTCCTTGTCTTAACTTTGTGGCATTTCTCTACCTTCTAGCACATAAAGATCAAAGATGTGGTGGACCACATTCTGGGCATATCTTTGTGTCAAAAGTAGCTCTTTTTGGAAGCTTCCCAGGCCTTGTGATGGTGCACTATCCTTTTAGGTTCCTGCACTTGAATTTCTCTCCCTGGTGCCCACCATGGTAATCTCTACAAATTATTTCTCTAGTTACTACTCTGATTAGCCAAAATATAGGCATGATTTTGTACCTTGTTTAGTTTCTTTTGTTCATATCCTTTCCTCTACTGCCTGACTTCCCCATTTTTCTGTTTCTTGTCAGTTTCTGACATTTGAACACTAATATCTACACTACCTCCATCTATGTTTTGTTTATATAAAATGACCCTTGCATACGTATCTGAAGAAATGGGGTATTTGTCACAAACCATTCACCAATGTTTTGCTTTTCCTACAGTAACTTACTCTTGATGGGACATTCATTTAGACATTCATTTATAACAGAAAGTGGACTTCTTTTTACAACATTAAGATCTGAAAACTTGCACTGATTTTCTCCAAATTCCCAACTCTTGGGGTAATCTGGAGTTTTTCTTATCTTTCAGTAGTTTAGTTCTACATAGGCAAAAATTTGGGGACCAAAAGAGATGGCTTCACTTCGAAATCAGAAAGATCAGTATTTTCCTACCTAATGTTTGCTCACAGAATGGAACCTAATCTCAAAATTCCTGAGTTATGTTCTGAGATCCCTGATGAGTTAAACTTTGATGGAGTGGGAAATTAATCAATTTCTGCCTCCCAAATTTCTGTGAGTGCTACCAGACCATGCAGCCTCACGGAAGCTTCTAACTGATATATAGTAATAATATGCAGGAAGACAGAGGCATCTCCAGTAGGACTGTGAGTGGTCTTGGAGTGTAAATGGCTTAAGATTCCAGATTATGATGTTGGTGTTGGCAACCTGCTCATCTGTTCAGGAAAGCATACTCTTAAAAAAGATAACTTGAAGGGAGATGTCCTAGCTTGGGGTCCCTAGAGGCAAACCCGAGACAGATTTGGGTGCATGAGACTTCAGGAGTAGCCTGTCAGGGAGTGGAGGAAATAGCGTTGGGAAGGGGAAGGATTCAAACAAGGCAGTAATTTCAGGAAAAAGTCTAGCTTGGCTTTGATCCATGGGAGCTCTGGGTCATAAACAGTGCCACAGAGTTGTCTTACCTTGAGGCAAGGGGCTGGGCTTTATGATTATTATTATTATTTACACACTTTTTAGTCAGTTATCGCCCATTGTCTCCCTCCTCCTTTGGTTGTGTCAACTTCTAAGCAGCTCCTGGCCAGGTGTCTCTCTTCAGCCAAGTATAATTCGCTGGCTGAATTTGCTCAGATAAGCCATTAATGGCAATATTGGTGCAGCTGGGGGATGGGCACGCCACCTGGAAAAGGGTTTTGGCTGATTCCATTCCTAGTGATGGCCCACTTCCAGGCTGGTGATGACATCTTCTCACTCCAAGGTCAGATAGTAAAATGGCAGAACTGAATCAAAACTTAGGTGTTTTCTTTCTACATAACTCTAGTATGTGGTTAAAGACAGGGAGGGTTTCTGAGTCGGACTAAAATCTTCCACCTCTATTTTCCTTTTTACTCCATGCTCATGGTCAGAGATAGGAATTTATATGTGAGGCTCTTTCGTTAACAGGTGATGGATCTCATTTTAGATTTTAGAGAGCCAGGCTGTGCAATCACATTAGAAACATGAATGGGGATCTTTATTGGATGGGGATAGGAAATCTTTTGGATGAAGAAAAAAATAACTAACTTATTGTATATCCAAAGAAAAGGCAATTACAATGGTATGTGTCCATAGCACTTTGGTTTTAGAGATTAGGTTTGCTCAGGAAATGAAGGAATTATTTAAATCACACATTGATCGTACTGTCAAAGTAAGAGCGAGTAGAAGAATAAAAGGGAAAAAAGAGAAGATAGTTCATTAAAATGGAAAATGGAAGAATTTCTTTAGTTGAATGACTGAGATTTTAGAGCATAGTGGAGGCAGATAGGAAATGGAACATGAGATCTTGGAGGCCAGATTAAACATATCTAAGAATGGATGGGAGAAGCACATCCACCTACCTATCCCTTCTTAGTGAAGAGATGGCTCTATAAACGCTCTAAGACCAGAAAAGGTAAGTGATCCCAGGGCGGAGATGATTATAATTCCCCCAACGTTTCCTGAATTTAGGAAATGATTGGGGGATATCTCTATATAGCTTCAGATGGGACAATTGGGTTTGCACCCCTTGAGGACTGAGACAGCGGTGCAATATTTGAACAGGTGTGACTGAGGAGACCCTAGAAGCCAGGCTGAAACACTCACAGCACTGAGTCATGAATTGGAGGGTGGTATGGTTATTACAGATGGAGAAGCAGAAATTGCCTGTGCCCCAGGGAACCTGCCAGGGAGATTTACGGAATTAGGATCTTCTCAAGGGAAGGCATAGGGCAAATGAGAGCTACTAGAAGGGAGCCAGGCGAGATAAAAATAAACGAGGTCAGTCCTGAGTTGGCTATTGATCTGATGAGGTCATGCCTCCAAGTGGGATTGAACGATTTAGGAAAGTGAAGATAGATAAGATTTGTTTCAAAATTGTATGCTTTGGAAAACTGCTCCTTCCTTGACTTGGTATCAGATACTCTGGGGGACCTCAAAAGACAAACTCTAGAGGAGTCAGTTAGAAAGACAAATGCCTGGGCCAGAAAAGCAATACGAAAGCGAACAGAATGAAAGCACCAAGGCAGCAAGCGGTTTTCAAACTCTCAGGTCGCTTTAAGAAGCAAGGTAAACTGCTGACTTCTGAGCTGAGGCTACTGATGGGAACAGAGGGACACGGAACACCAGAAGCCCATGGCACCACTGCAGAAAATAGAGGGAGCAGAAGGAGATGTTAAAGTCCAGAATTTGTAAAAGCAGAAGAACGATAGGCTCTCCAGGAGCATAAAATAGAGGAATGGTCTTAGTGGGCCCCTGAACATAGGCCTCAGAGACATCCCTAGCAGCACCCTGAAGATGCTGCACATGAAACTGGCAGAATCCATTGTGGTGAGGAGGTTGTAGACATGAACACAGGCCATCTGAATGAGAGCAGAGATTATTGCCAGAGTTTGCCGTGGCGAGGGAGTCAGCCTCCATCCCTTTGGTAGAAAGTCAAAGGCAAGCACAGAGTGGGAAAACCTTATAAGGAAGTCTTCAAATGACCTCTGATTGGAGGTCATTGGCATGGGGAATCTAGAAGTGGTGAAACCGGAAGTTAGACATCCTGAGCCCCTGATTTGCCTTTTTCGTATTGGTGCTGAGCTGGAGCTGAGAGCACATACTTGGGAAGCTGGCATGACTCTCTGAGCTGATTGCTTCAGAAGTTGTGGGTCACAGTTCTGTTTTCATCTATTCTCTGGCCATGGGCTATTTGTATATTTGGTCTTTCAAGAGTGAAACTGTCCCAGAGAACAGGTTTCATGGACCGAACATTTTCATAGCAGGAAGATTGTGGCTTGGAAATGGAAATGGCTATTCATACACAGAAATGTAGAAGTGAGGTCCTTATTAGGAACCCATTCTCAATGCTTCACTGAGGTGTCAGGGTCTAGTGGTTCGGAGGGAATGGAAAAGATGAGGTTTTGAATTTGCGAGATGAGAAATTAAGACCATAAGACCTGGATGTTGGGACTGTCACCATGGCAATTTCTAGCTTGCCACTCTCTAAGAAGAGAGCAAACATGGCTGGATTCCTCCCCCTTCTGAAAAATATTGTGTCATAATTTAATCTCTTGATGTATGATATTGCGCATTTAATTCTAGGGTCACAGATCATGGATTCTAGACAACTTGTATGGTATGACCAGGATTCAAGCAAGGCTCAGACCAAGAGGGTTTTTTCAGGCTACCTTATCCTCAGATGACACAGGGGCTGTGCTATGCATTTTTATTAAAATAATAAAGATTAGATTAAGTACTGCTTTCTGGGTATGCCATTGTGAATAGGATAATTCATAGGCAGAGAGTTTGCTTGTATTTTTAAAATTTGTGGATGTATGGTCGATGCTGAGATACTCCTGTGCCCAATTAACCCTTGAGACTCTTTAAAGTAGAGTTGCATGAAGGATTTGTGTTCCATTAAAGCAACTTTGGAGTTTGGAAGGAACTGTTCTCACTGCAGTGGACAGCAACACAGTCGAGCACTGATGGAACTCTGTCTTGAACTGAGCAAGGCCGTTTGAGATGAAGCAGAAAAATAACCTTGGGGAAATTGATTTGGGGATTTTAATCCCTTGGAACTCTAACTAAAGGACTTTGTATTTAAGTTCTTTGGGCTTTAATTTATTCTGAGACTTTAATAATGGAGGATGGTTGTATTTAAATTTGGAACACTATTATATTGTTGTGTGATCTTTTAACTTCTGCAACTCTATATTGGATAACATTGATGCACACGAAACAGGAAAGTAAATCTAACAGGGAGGGAACTTTCAGTCTAGAACAGCAGGGATTTAGCATAGTTATTTAATTTATTGTCCTTATCTTTCTTTCAAAGCTTTTTTGGGTAAAAACTAGATTGTCCTCCAGTGGTCCTAGGAGATTATGCAAAAAAAAGCACTGTCTGATGTTCAGGGTACTAGTAGTTCATGCAGGTGAGAGCAGAATCTCAGGTCTTTTTAAACATTATTGTGAGAGATTGGGAGAAGGGCTTTAAAAGTACTTGGTCTGGAAATATTTATCTTGGAACTAAAAAGAAGTGAGTGAGTAGGCTTTCATAATGGTGTTGTTTTGGAAATAATTGTAAAGGATGTGAGTCCTCCTCCTTTCAATCAACAAATGATCTCAGGTTGGAGCCTCCAAAAGCAAGCCTTGGGATAAGGATTTGGGTACAAGTGGTTTATTGGGAAATCAGGTGTAGGAGTGGGGAAGATGGGAACAGTGGAGATACTAATTAAGAGAGCATTCAGAGGAAGGACTGCTGTGGGCAAGTAGGGGTTGGTCCTGCTAGCAAACCTCTGAAAAGCATGCAGAACACACCCCTGAACTCTCCCCCTCGGAAGTGAGGATGCAGGAGATCCACCCACAAACTTCCACTCCCCAGTTGTTGGGAGTTGTTCCTGTCTCATTATCCTCTCAGTGTACTGGCTAATTATTCTTCTGTGTCCAGAGAGATACAGGGGTTAGAGATGGGAAACCATCACTGTATATGGGAGCTCTCTTCTTCCTTCCTTTTTTTTTTTTTTTTAATATTTTATTTATTTATTTGACAGACAGAGATCACAAGTAGGCAGAGAGGCAGGCAGAGAAAGAGAAGAAGGGAAGCAGGCTCCCTGCTGAGCAGAGAGCCCGAAGCAGGCCGATCCCAGGTCCCTGATATCATGACCTGAGCCGAAGGCAGAGGCTTTAACCCACTGAACCACCCAGGTGCCCTTCTTCCTTCCTTTTTAAAAATTTTATTTAAAAAAAAATTTATGCATATATAATTAACATAAAGTATTATATTAGTTTCAGGTGTGTAACAAAGTGATACAACAATTCTATACATTATTCAGTGCTCATCACCGTAAGTGTACTCTTAATCTCCTTCACCTATTGACCCATCTCCCTCCCCATCCCCACCCCTACCCACCTCCCCTCTGACAACCATCAGTTTGTTCTCTATATTTAAGAGTCTTTGGAGTTTTTTTTTGGGGGGGATCTCTTTTTATCTTTGTTCATTTGTTTTGTTTTTGAAATTCCACAAATAAATGAAACCATAGTATTTGTCTTCCTCTGACTTATTTCACTCAGCCTTATAATCTCTAGGTCCAACTGTGTTATTACACATGTATAATGCATCCATTCATCTGTGGATGGACACTTGGGCTCCTTCCATATCTTGGCTCTGGTAAATAATGCTGCAATTAACATAGGGGTGCAGATATCTTTTCTCCTTAAGTTGGTGGTGGCTTCCAAGATGGTCCAAAGGAAAATGGGGAGATGCTGATGGAATCTATGGAAGTCCACCCGCCACCCCCAAATCTAACATGGTCTTTTCTGTAATTTAACAAGCTGGTTCAAACATTCATTTGGGAGACAAAATGCAGTAGAAAATCCAGGAAACTTTTGAAACACAAAATAGTGTAGGGGACTTGTTCCGCAATTATAAAAACATACTATAAATCTGTACTAGGTTGAGCATTGGGGAATTGATGTAGAAAGAAAAAACATTTGATGGAACAAGTAAAAAGCCCAGAAACTGACAAATACATGTAATAAAATTTAGTATTTGATAAAAAATATTTTAAATCTATAGGGAAAAAAGGTCTATTTAATAAATGGAATTGGCATAACTTGCTATCCATTTGGGGAAAAAGCAAGCTATGTTCCTAGCTCACACCATAACCAAAATAATGTCAGATGTATTAGAAAGCCAAATGTATGAAAACAAACAAAAACTCAATATGAACCTGAAAGTGTCAAAGGAAAAGACTGATAACTTTGACTAAATGCAAAAACTTCTCTATTTAAAAAGACACAATAACATTTAAAAAGTGAGTCAGAAATAGGGAGAAAATACTTGAAACATATAATAGAAAAAAATAATTAATACCAGAATAAAGAATGTGACATCAGTAAGAAAAAGACAACCTAAAAGAACAAGCAATTGGCAAAATTAAGAAATGTAAGTGCCCTGAAAACTATCTCCACTTCACTAGGATTCAGGAAAAGATGGGAGAGGGAGAGAGAGAGAGAGAGAGAGAGAGAGGGAAAGGGAGAGAGAGCTTCTTTTTCCCTTCTCCCTTACTCATTTAACTGGTTGTCATCAATCTCTTTAATTTCTGCTAGAGTTGTGAAGTTAAAAGAGAAGATATTTTCCTTCCATGTTGGTACAAGTATGATTAGGTGAAATTTGTTTTTTAAAGGCATGGTAAGGTATCACCTGCTTTAATAATTATGCACACTCTTTGAACCAGCAATTCTGTTTTGAGGTATTTTTCCCAGTGAAAGATCTAACTTTTGTGTAAAGAGAGACATAAAGCAAAGGTAGTCTATTGCAGCATTGTTAATAAAAATTTAGACTGGAAACAACTTAAAACACCCATTAATTTGCGAATGGTTTATAAATAGTGGCATCTTTATATTATGGCATACTACGTAACAGTAAAATGAATATGCTGAGGTGCCCAACTGCTCAATAGGAAAAGCATGTGACTCTTGATTTGGGGTTGTGAGTTCGAGTCCCACGTTGGGTGTTGAGATTACTGATAAGAATGGATGTCTAATGCATGGTGAAAAAAAGCAAATTGTAGAACAATATATTTAATATTCACTCCCAGGGCATATATTTTCTATATGTGCATGTGTGTTAATATCGACACATAGGAAGAGGTCCAGAGTGATAGTCACCAAACCTGGGGAGAGGGGGAAAGATACTGAAGGGACTTTAACCCTATATGGGATGGATTCTTCGAATGAGCATTTACTCATTTATTACCTGAATAGTTGAATTTGTAATTTTAACTATTTTGTTTCAGAGTTAAAAAAAACCCCTTATGTTTTATTTATTTTTAAGATTTTCATGCTTGATATGATGGAGTGTCACACAGGCTTGGGTTCAGTTTCCAGTTTTGCAATTCAATTATTTCTCTGTCTTTAAATAACTACTGAAATCCTCTGGCACTGTTTTCTTATTTGTATAACAAGGGAAGTATCACCTTCCTCACAGAGGTGTGAGCATCAAGTGAGATAACATATCTAAAGCACCCAAAACTGTTTGGCATATTATAGCTACTTAATAAATGTTAGTTCTCTTTTCTCCTTATATTACTGCTCTGCTACAAGACAAAAGTTAAACATTTCATATTTATCCAACAGAGAGATCTTTTTTTGGAAATTTTGCTCTAGTAATTTCAGCTATAGTCATTTGTTCATTCATTCATTCATTCATTCATTCATTCATTAATCTGTTCTCTACTGTCATACATGTGAACCAGTCTCCATTTATCTCTTATTTTGGCATTGCCCTGAATCCTTGATAACCATTTTCACAAAAGGGAAGTTGATATTAATCAATACAACCTATCAAGTGTCTACTTGATAGAAAAAGAAGTACTGTGTAAGGTATCATGAATGAGGCAACAGTAGAAATAAATATTAGAAATACTCCTTGTCCAGTAGGAGTTTACGATTTAATCAGGAAACCAAGATATGTACTAAAAAGAACTATCACTAGAGGATATAGACAAATAATGGCATGAAAAGCATGTACCAGATAAGGTCTAGGTAAAGACATATTTATACTGAGGATCAGCATAGTGTACATAATGGAGAAGCTCATTGCTGTGTTTATAGTAAGAATGTGGCTGAAGATGTTGTTGATTACATTAGCTTCCCTTTTATAAGAATCTGAAGGAGATGTATTTTGTCAAAATTTTTTTTAGGAATAGTTATGCTTCTTCTGAGCAGTTTTTAAAAGATTTTTATAGGCCCAGAAAATCTGGCGACTCAATGCCAGATTCCCTAATGCTTGTTTGTTGTAAGTCTGTGAGACATGACAACAGAAACATGTGTGTTGTGTGTGTGTGTGTGTGTGTGTTGTTAATTTTTTTTTTTATGGCCGTGGAATGTAGTCTTCATACATTGTACACACAAAATTCTGTCACAGTAGCAAACCTCATTGTGCTATCTCCCAATTGATGCCATAATTGCATTTTCATTGGACCATTTCAGTATTCAACTCTGCTAGCTGCTTCTAGGTCATGGGGACACGTGAAGACCAGTAAATCTTGTGAGTGTGTGAACCTATTACTGTGTTTTTTTTTTTTTTAAATAAAATGAATTCCTGGGTCAGAAATAATGTTGTGTGTGGATACCATAACCATGAATAAGGTATTCTGTAAGCTCATGGATGTTGCTAGCTCCAAACATTGAGAGCAACGAGGGCAAATTCATTTTTTTTAAAAAGATTCATTTATTTCTTTTAGCAAGTGAGAGAGTGCATGCACACAGGGTTGGAGGGACAGAAGGAGAGAGAGAGAATCTCAAGCGGAGAGCTGAGTGTGGAGCCTGATGTGGGGCTCAATCCCACTACCCTGAGATCATGACCTGACCTGAAATCAAGAGTCAGACATTTAACCGACTGAGCCATCCATTTGCTCTGAAGGCAAATTCATTTTGACAATAAATGTCTGTTAAAATGAATTCATCAATGCCACTTTCATAATGGAAATAGTTCAATGAAACCAGCCTGCTGTCCAGTGACTGGCTGGTCCCTATAGGGACTGGAGCCACGGATGTAAGGTTAATGTTTTCTCTCCTGCTGCTTTGTTTTTGGACAATCGGAGTGTGATGTGTCTAGGTGTGCATCTCTTTGAATGTTTTCCACCTGGACTTCATTGATCTTCTTGAATGTGTCAATAAATGTTTTACATCAAATTTGGGAAGTTTTGAGCTATTATTTCTTCAAACTCTTTTTGTTCCTTGTCTCTCTCTCCTTCTGGGATGGACTCCCCATCATGCATCTGTTGGTATGTTTGGTGGTGTCTCACAGGTTTCTGACACTATGTTCATTTCTTTTTCATCTTTTGTCTTTCTCAGACTGGATCATCTCAATTGACTTGTTTTCACATTCACCGACTTTTTTTCCCAGGTTAAATCTGCCTTTGAGACACTCTAGTGAACTGTTCACTTCAGGAACTGAATTTTGTAACTCCAGACTTCATATCTGGTTATTTTTTGAAAATAATTTTAAATCTCTTTATTAATATTCTTTGTTTGGTGAGATGTCATTCTCATTCTTTTCTCCAGTTCCTTATACATGATTTCTTTTAATTCTCTGAACATACTTTTATTTTTATTTTTTTTAGTTTAATATTTTTCTTGTATTTTTTAAAAATTTTAAATTCAACTAGTCAATTTATAGTACATCATTAATTTTTGATATAGTTCTGAACATATTTTTAAGACCTGGTCTAAAGTCTTTATCTAGTAAAGCCCAATGTCAGCTTTCCTTGGGGACAGTTTTTATTGGCCATTTCTCCCCCTCCCCTTCATAGTCCTACACTTTCTTGTCTCTCTGCGATCTTAAAATTTTTATCTGTTGTTGAAAATGAAACATTAAAAATATTCTGTGACAACTCTGGAAATCGGATTCTCCTCTTCCTCAGGGTTTGTGATTGTTGCTGTTTGTTGTTTCTGTTGCTATTTTACAGATGCTGTTTGTTTGTTTGGTGACTTTCCCCAACCAATTTGGTAAAGTCTGTATTCTTTATCATGTGTGGCCTCTGAAGTCTCTGTCAGTTATCTTCGAGGTCAGCTAATGATTGCACAGACGTCCTGCAATGCTTTGAATCCATAAATCTCCCAGCCCTTGAAGAGGGATGTTATGTACTTGTGCAGGAATACCTTTGATGCTCAGGCAAGCACTGTTGTTTGTCTTTTCTCTCTCTCCTTTTTCTTTTTCTTCCTGCTTTAACCTTTACTTTCTGGTTAAACAGAGCCTCAAGATAAGCCAGAGGTGAGAGCTTGGGGCTTGCTCCATGTTTTTCTGGCCTCGTGCATAGTCCTGGGCATGTGTAGAGCCCCGTGCATATATGCATAGCCTTCTAGATTTCCCGGAATGTGTCAGAGCTCTTTAAAGATCTTTATGAACTTTGCTTTACCTTTTATGTTTCTTGGTCAGCTTGTTGTTTGTCCCGGCTGTTATTGCTGCTCCAGGCAAGGGCAATATTAAATTGCTGCTGATTCTGTCTGATAAATGCCCCAAGGAAAATGTTGTTCGCACTGAGTGAACTCTGAGTCAAGTCACAGGAAGACCTGCCAGCGAGAGTGTCCATGGAACTGCCAGAGGGGTCAACTAATGATGATTCTCTGGAGTGGTGATTTTGGGGAGCTCTAAACCTATCTGTTTTCTCCAGTGGCTGCTATGCTGCTAGCTTTCACTAAGATTGTAGAACTATGGTTTTTCAAGGCAACTGTGGACCTAGGGATGGGGGTTGGGAACAGGGCAAGTTAAAATGCCACAAAGCTAGCTCTTCTTCCCAAGATTCAGGTTTTTTTTTGTTTTTTGTTTTTGTTTTTTTAAATAAACACTCCTTTGATTGTTGCCAGCCTTTGGTTAATTTCCAGTGTTGGAAAAGTTTGTGTTCACAATTTTGCTGATGTTCTCATTGCTTTTATGGAGAAGCAGACTTTCAGGGCTTCTTACTCCACCATTCTTGCTGCAACCCTCTTTATGTGTGGTATTTTTAATTCTGCTTCTGTAATATTTACCAGGATGTGTAATGCTTGTACCTCTTCCACAAACCTCTTCTCACCAGTTTTCTAGGTTGTTTTTGTCCAGTTCCCCAACCATGTGGCTAAACCATTAGCCAACACCTAAGAATTGGGATAGATCTGTTCCTTTCACCATCTCTGTCCAGACAAAGTGGATAATCAGATGTATTGCTTAAAGTTTTGTCCAGGAAAGAATTTCTCATTATTTTCCAGACACTTCAGTATGAATCAGTAATACTTGCTTCTGGCTTATATCTCAATATTGTCCAGACTATCTATAAACCATACCTGAGTTTTCTCTTCTTCAGTCAAATGGTCACAAGAAACCTCCATGAGGCTGTAGGTATGGATTGGGGGATTAATGGCAATGCAAGAAGAGGGATTGCTATGGGAGTGTAAGCCAATGCAGCATACTTGTACTTTTAGGACAGATTAAGGATAGTTAAGCCTGATGTTAGATAAACTGCTTTCATTCATTGATGGGATTTGATGATGCACATTGCTGAGCACACTTAACATTATGGTTGATGGGTCAGATAATGGTTGAAAGTTAATGATGGGAAACTCAGACAACATGGTCATTTGATTCCTGTTGGTTAGCTGTTCAGTTTCTCTTAGGGCATAGCAGTGAGCCAGAAAATCAGAATCACTAGTGATAGAGGAAGACATGACATCATTACAAATTCTATGGGTCTGCCCTCTAATTCACCTATTAAGGTTTACCAGATGTTCCATTAAACATCCCTATTTGCCACAACACTTTGGGTACCATTGTAACTACTGGACTAGTTTGCATTTTACCCCGGACGTATTGTATAGACTTCTCTTGCTCTGGGAGCCCGTAGATACTAGGAATTTTGTTATTTGAAAGATTGAACACGTGGTGTATATTGCCTCCAAAATACAAAGAGGTCCAGCAGTTGTGCTTCTTGCTTAGTGTAAAGTTTCACATTAAAGGAAAGATGCCACCATGCTCCAGACCACTGTGCCCCTAGGAGCTTCACTTAAAATGTAGGCCCCTGGTTCAGTGGGTTTATCTTTCATACCCAGACATGTCTACCTCTAACCAAGACTTTTCCTGAATAGGAAACATGCTGTTTCTGAACAGCATGTACATCCATGCCAGCTTATGCTCTTTCATAACAGCATAACATGCTGTACATCCATGCCAACTTATGCTCTTTCCTCATCCACTTTTTAAAATTATTTATTTGAAGATTTTATTTATTTTTTTGACAGAGAGAGCTCACAAGTAGGCAGAGAGACAGGCAGAGAGAGAGGGGGAAGCCCAATGTGGGGCTGGATCCCAGGACACTGAGATCACGGCCTGAGCTGAAGGCAGAGGCTTAACCCACTGAGCCACCCAGACACCCTCTCATCCACTTTTAAAGTTTATATGAATAAATGAATGATCTTGAATGGGTAACAAAGGTGAATAGCACAAAACTTAAAATATACTTAAGTATTTTTAGGTAAAAGTGTATTCCGTTTTACACTGTACCCTAGTCACTTAATTCTCCATCCTAGGGACAACCACCACTTCCCAATTCTTGTCTATCTACCCAATAAGAATGTCATAAGGAAGAAAAAATATACTCACGCACACATATATGTTGATATGTCTGTATATATATATGTCTGTGTGTACACACATATACACATACATGCACAACCACATACATATACATGCATACATATACATACATATACATATCTTCATCATACACATAAGAGTATACCATTTATAATGTTTTATACTTTGCTTTTCATTTAATACCACTTCCTGGAGATCATTCCACATTAGTTCTTATAGAATTTTTTAAATAATAGCAAAGAAGTATCCATTCTGTGGATAGGTTTTTAATTAGTTAACTATTTCCCAATTGATTTAGATCATTTCAAAAAAATTTTTTTTTTTTTTACTATCAAGAGCAATGCAGAAATGAATATCTTTTCTATATGTCCTTGTGCACAGACATGCTTGTATCCACAGGGTAAATTCCTACAAGTTCATTCATTTATTTTTAGTTTAATTTTACTCTTTTTGAGTATGTAAATCCTTGTGCACATAAATGATTGTATCTACAGGGTAAATTCCTACAAGATCATTTATTTCAAATTTAACTTTAATTCAGACTGCATATTTAAGCCTCCTTAAGACCTTTTTGCAACATTACAAGGTACAAATAAATAAGTAAAATAAATGAAAAGAATTGGATACTTTCTTAGCTTAGCTACTATTTCTGTAATATTTGCTGAATGGTGCTTGGCCAGCATGTACCTGTTTCCAATAAAGTTATCTTTTTTTTTTTTTAAAGATTTTATTTATTTATTTGACAGGCAGAGATCACAAGTAGGCAGATAGAGAGAGGTAGAAGCAGGCTCCTCGCTGAGCAGAGAGCCCGATGCGGGGCTTGATCCCAGGACCCTGAGACCATGACCCAAGCCCAAGGCAGAGGTTTAACCCACTGAGCCACCCAGACGCCCCCCCAATAAAGTTATCATACTACAATGTTAAGGAAGAAAAGATTTGAACATAGTAAAATGTTCACAATATCCTAAACCAATGAGGCAAGTTGCTAGGTGCCTTTTGCCAACCCCTCTAGATCTCTTCCATGTGTTTTCTGCTTTGCTTCACTCCTGGGAGGCCGACGCACATGGTCTACGTCAGAGGTTGGCAAACTATGGCCTGCAGGCTAAATCTGGTCCCGTCCATTGTTTAGATGTTGTCAATGGCTGTTTTGATGCTTCAACTGTACGTTTGAATATTTGTGACAGAGACCATATGGCCAACAAAGACTAAGCTCTTTGTTGTCCAGCTCTTTACAGAAAATATTTGCTACCCCTTAGTCTGTGCCACTGGTTCCTTTGCCCTCTTGGTCCCCATTGGGTTCAGTCACTGGAGAGCATAGCAAGAGACTGAAGGGAAGGAGAGGGAAGCTGTGGACTTTATTCCTTCTGTTGCCTCCCTGTGTGGTTGCCACAGTGTGGCTCTGTTTCTTGATTGAAAGTCATGGGCTTTTTCAGGGTCTGTCTCCAGGCAGTGCTCTCTGCCTTTGGGTTCTCGTAATCTCACCCCATTTTACCTCTTCAGCCCAGAGATAACCTCTTCTTGCTGTCATCAGCCCTGGGGCCCTATACTATCTCTCCTGGTTTCCTGAACCTTTGCCTAGTACCTATGCACATAGCCCTTTATTAAGCTCTTCTTAAATTATCTTAATTTAAGGACATCTTCTCCTTCTGCCAGACTTGGACTGATAACAGCAGATTACAGTGTTCCCTATATATATAAATATATGTGTCTACATATATATTTTGATACTAATCTTGTGGAAAAAAGAAGATACTAAAAATAATTTTGCAAACACGGTTAACAGTGGGTATTTGTGCATAGTGAGATTATCGGTGACTTTTAGTATACTTTTCTTGTTTTTCATTAAATCTATATGATCAAGATACAGTACTTTTGTACTAAGGAAAAAGCTAAATAAAAAATATAATGAAAAACATGTCCAGAATTTTAGGCCTTAGAGATAATTGTGTCAAACCTGGCTATGTCCCAAAACATCAGTGACTGACGTTGCCTTTCCTGGGAAGCAGTGTAGAGAATGGAGAGGGCACTGCCTTTAGAATCAGGAAGCTGACACTCTCACTCAGGGTTGGTCATAAAAACAGACAGAAGACACACACACACAGATCTCTATGCATGTGCACTTTTGTGCACGCCCACACACGCATGCCTACACTTAGAACTGCATCAGTTCAATAGAAACTTTCTTTCAGTTGTTGCACACCCAGTGTGATGCATGCACACCGTGCTGGCAGCTGGAATGGTGCTCATATTCAGCAAGTCTCCGCTCAGCGGCAGTCCTCCTGTCTGCTTGGCCTCCCAGTTCTTGCACGCTTAGCCATTGGTCTCCAACCCACACCAGTGTACTGGGCCTCCAGCTCCTGAGGGCCTTACACTGTTGTTTATGGGCTGTTCCAGACTGAGCCGTCTCCCTAGACCTACGACTCTGTTTAAGTTTGGATCACAGGCACAGACTCCTAGAATCCCTTCTGCACTCCTGTCAAGTTCTTCTTTGGGGTACCAGTGGCAGGGACAGCTCTGACCTCCGCTGGCAGACTTCCGGAACTTTAAAGCCCCAGGAGCGGTGGCTGGGCCCCGCCTCTCTTCCTCTCTAGAGGACCTAGACCTCATGCCAGTTGGTCTCTGAGGCCAGATCCAAATAAAAAGAGGCCTGCCTTTGTCAGGCCACAAAGTCTTATGATGACCTTTTTGCAGGCCGAGGATCTCTGTCAAGAGTTGAGCCGGAAATAGCTGAGCTTCTGAGCGTTGGGGTGGTCAGTTAAAACACCAAGCCAAAATGAAAGCAGCAGTCAAGTCTTTAATCACGTACTGTGAGAGTATAAAGCAAAAGGCTAAACAGGAAAAGTTCCAGATCCCCCAATATTCTGTTTATGAAGCGTCCCTGGGTGAGGGTCGGGCGGGTTAGCTCAGATGCGGGGATCATCTTGCTTGGGGGAGCCCCGAACAAAGACTCCTGCTGTTTTATGGAGCTGGGGGCTGCAGGGGAAGGAGCGTGACTGCGGTTAGGAGTGGAAAAGCCCTGAATACTGAGTTAGGAAGTGTCTTCAAGGCCCATTAGATAAGGCAGTTGTGGCAGAGGCACCTGAGAAAGGCATCAGTTGAGGGCCCCCCAGTAATAAGGCCTCCAGATGGAGACGCCTGGGTGAAGAAGGCAGGTGTTCGTTGGTACCTGGTCCTTGACAGCAACTCCCTCCAGACTGTGCGTCCAGACTGGCCTGGGAGGACAGCTTTGCCCCATGAGCCTGTCAGAGGAAGCCTCCTTAATGCCCCGTGGTCAGATCTGAAAGATCACATGTAGGATTTCGGACTGGAGTTGGATTCTTCAATGTCTGTTTTTCCCACACTGAATAAACTAGGGGAGAACATTCTTGTGACTGCTGTCTGAGCAAAGAAGATTACTCCAAGGTGTCTTATTAAAGTCTGCCTCTTTCCACACCAGAAGCAGATCCCAAGGCAAGATTTCCAGAACAAGCTGTTTATTTGGGGGAATGCAGGAAAACAAAAGGGGTGCGGGGAAGTTGAAAATAGCATGACACGGGGCTAAGGGCTTTTTCTGTGTCATGGCACCGTTATTCCCATTTTACAGAAGAGGAAACTAAAGCTTAAGGAGGTGACGTGGCTACCCCGAGGCCCACAGCTGGTAAGCAGCAGAGGGGTTTCCAATGACAAAGGCTGTCCTGTAACCACAGTGCTCATGAGTTTCTGCCCCAAATAGAAAAGCAAAGATAAAATGCAAATGAAAAGCTAAAATAAGTGCAACAAAATTGTTTTTTTTCCTTTTCTTCTTTTTTTTTCCCCAATGTAATGTTTCGATTTAAAATTGATTCTCATTTTATTTATTTATTTTTTAAATGTGTTTATCCTTTTCGTGGTAGCTCTGGGAAGCTCATAAATGCTGAGTACGAGCTTCTGGAATATGTAGTCTCCCCAGGAGAATGCATTTTGCTAAGAGACTGGACCGCACAGAGAAGAATGGTAAAAGAACCATGTTGGGCAGATAAAATGCTAACAGAGAACCAGAGGCAAAAAAATATTCAAAGAAAGTAGGAGAAAGAAATGAGGCCACTGAGAATATCCATGTATGTCTCTGTGGAAAGCAAAATGCCTCTGATTTCCAGGTCAGAATACAACTACAGAAAGTGCTGGCTCATAACCTTCTTTCCAGGAACGAGCATCAGCAGGGACAGAAGGCGGGAATGGCCCGAGACAAGACCGTGAGATGTCACCACGTCATGGAAACTGTTCTAAAATCATGTGCCCATACTTTGCTCTTCTGTCGTAGGTGGGGAAGAGCTCACATTCAGGGAAGGGTTAGGAAAGTAGCCTCTGAAGTCCATTTCCATCTTAATTGCAGCTATTTCCTTAGAACTTGATATTTTCAAGAATTTCCTTGAGAGCTTCTTGATCTAGCTCCCAGTCCTCCCCAGTTATGTTTTCCTTAATTCTTCCCCTGAGTTTCTTAATCTCTCTCTCTCCCCTGGCCCCTCAACTCTCTCACAGACTTTGAGGGTATGGACTTCCCTCTTTCATTTTGTTTATATTTCCCATGGTTTGGGGTTCTGAATTATACATATATTTTGCTTTTCATAATTTTCTGTTGAGAGATTGAGGTGTGACTGCTCAACACCATTGATGTTTCCTACTATTTGTGGAGCTTTTCTACTAACAGAGAAGATAAATTTCTGGAGAGTGTCAAAAGGAGGAATTTAATTTAGCAAATATTTATTGAGTGCTGGCTATGTGTGAGCAAAGACAGAGGTTTCAAGGAACTCCCAGTGTAGTAGAGGAGATAAAATGCATCTCCAAATAATCATTAGACTTAGGAAGGCAGCAAAGTGAAGATATGAAACAAACTGAAAAGGCAAAAACAACAACATCAACAACAAAAAACAACCCCAAAACAGAATTTAATGTTTCAAAAAGAGAAAGCATTAAAATACTCATGCTCCAACTTTATTTACACTTACAACCAAATTAAGCTTAACTATTACATCTATTTTTATAGTTTCTCCTTTTTTATTTTGGGGGAACGTCATCATCTTTTTAGTCTAGGACACTTAAAAGTCCTTATCTGAGGTGCCTGGGTGGTGCAGTTGGTTAAGCATCTGACTCTTGGTTTTGACTCAGGTTGTGATCTCAGCATTGTGGGATCGAGCCCCATGTCCGGCTCTGCGCTCAGTTCAGAGTATGCCTCAGATTCTCTCTCCCTCTCTCTCTGATCCTCCCACTTATGTTCCTTCTCTCTCTTTCTCAAATTAATAAGTAAATCTTTTTTTAAAAAAAGTCCTTATCTAGCCATGGTTATAAGGTGCAGGGGTTCCTATAATACTCCTCACCTTAACTGCTAGGCATCTTACAGTTTGCATAGTGTCTCCAAACATATACACTGTAGCAGTTTTGGCAGAGAGGCAATCCAGGTGATGTCCCTATTTCACAGATAATAAAGTTGAGTCTCAAATTAGTTGATTTCCAAGTGGCTAGTGAAGACTAAGAAGACTTTTTAAAAGATCGGCCTGTAAGCAAAGAGCCAACTATGATCCAAGGGAACGACCAAATCCCCTGGAGGGAGGGCATCGCGGAAGTAGGAATGTGTGTTGGAGGCAAGATTTAAGGAACAGCCAAAGTTTCAAAAGGGAAAAATGGGAAGAAGTCCTTCACAGGTAGGAATGATGTCACCACCCGCAAAGACAACCAGGTAGGAGGTTAGGTGGCTTGTTTGGGGCACAACATGTTGCCCAGTTGGATCAGAGGTGAGTAAAAATGTGGAGGAAAATGAAGAACAAGGAATAGCAAATGAGTACAATTATGCCTTTTGAAATTACTCTCTGATGAGCTAGCTCCAGCCAGGTGATTGCCTCTTGCCTCTGAGGGTTGAGAAGGAAGGGAAGGCCGAAGTGGTGGGTGGGAGATGGTCCAGATCTGTTCTGTAATGGAGGTGAGGAGCTGTCCCTCAACACAGGCTCTCTGACGCCCTCTTCTCCTTTCTGTTTTCATCCTGGTATTCACCCTCCTCCCACCCCTGCACCCAGGAATTCTGTTATTTCAGCATCTTCCCCATGATTTTAGAATTAGAATTCCCTCTGCTTCTTTCCTCTGTAGATGCTATTGGTGGCCTTAAAGGAAAATCATACCACGCTGTAATAAGAATAAAGGAGGCCCCTTAATCCACCAGAAGATTGTTTTTGTTTGATGAGATCATACTGTAAAGACCATTAAGACCAGACTCTGAATCACATCGACTCCCTTGGCCTTTTCTACTAAGTCAAAATCAAGGACACTAATGATCCCGTATATAGGTTTAGAGATAAACCAATTAAGGAAATATGCTAGTAGCTTCTGCTCTTCCATCTGCTCACTTAAAATTAAGCCATTTACCTAGATTCATCCATCCATCCCATCCATCCATTCATGCAAGCGCTCTCTGGTTCAATGGAAAGTCATTGAGAAACTACAAGATATCAGAAACACTCGTCTTTTCGAGAACTGTACACAGTTCTGTGTCTCTGTCACAGCTGCTTCTGAGATGTGTTGTTGACAACCAGACCTGGGATCTGAGATACCCGGGGCTGAGATGGGGATGACATGTGTTCCTTTACAACCTCACTTTTCTGGTCACTCTCCATGTTGATTAGTATGTAAGATTGGGTGTCTACCCGGGTCCTACTGACTCCCCACACCCTTCCCTAGACTCCCCAGCTTCCCCAAGTCTGCGGTAGGTCCTGATCCCAGGGCTCATCCTCTAGTACCTGTCTTGTCCTGGTTCACGGCTTAGGTCCGTCTCTCGTCTGCTCTGTGCTTCTGTGGATATTCCCATGGTGCCTTGTTCCTAACTTGTGACAGCAACTTGCCCGTCCATAAAACTGCATCTCCAATCACTGCTAACCAAATACAGCCCTCAGAAACACGAGAACCACTAAACAAAAAATACATAATGTAGTAAATGGATAAACTGGTCTTCATTTCTCAAAGTTGGCTGTTAAGCCAAAGAAAATCATTTCTCAAAGTTGGCTCTTATGCCAAAGAAAATCACAAGTCCTTGGAAAGAATCATTAAGGAACGCTAGTCTCGGCTTGGTCGTGGGTCCCTGTTTTTCTGTGAATTGGAACTGATGAAGCCTTTTGTGGTTTGGCTTCTCTCCTCATCACAGAAGCCTCGAACCCTTGAATCACCTTGAGGTGTCTATCTAGAGAAGAATAGGACTCCTTTCTTCTGGGTGACCTATCAGTACCAGACATTAATGCACAGAGCCTGACGTTGTCGAAAGGACTCATGAAAGGGAAACTGTGAGAGCTGGGAGCACTTCCAACATTTTGCTTCTTTTAAAATCCTCAGCTATAGATCCCTCCAGTCAGCAAATCTAACACATCATCCCCGAGAATGGTTAGGGCAGCCTTCAGAATCTGACAGCTGACTCTGGCTGCGAGATTTAACTCTTCCCTAACGTCCCAGAGTCAAGTAACACTATCCTCCCCCTCCCCCGTACGAAAGAAACCTCCAGGTGGTCCAATGAGGCCAAGATGAAACAAACAGGAAATTTTCCAACTTAATTTTTTGAAAGCTTTTTTCTTTTTTTTTAATTAATATTTGCTTGCCAAGCGAAAGAAAAACATGTTGTTTTCTTACTTGTCGATCTGAATGAACCATCTAGAATGAGCTGGACAAACGTGGAGGAGGGAAGGAGCTAGGTTTTTCCTGCTATCATTAAAGGACTTTTATTCTCTGCTGTTTTGCCTTTGCCTCCCATCCCCACACAGCGTGTTTTCCCCATAACAGCCAGAGTGCTCCTTTTCAAAATTGAGTCTGATCATGTTACTCCTTTGCTCAAAACTCTCTGGGGTTTTTCTACCTCCTTCAGAGTAAAATTCCAAATCCTTACAATAGCTTTCAGATCCCCACCTAGATGTGTCTCTGGTTACTCCTTTGTTTCTCTCTGTTACCAGGTTCCATCCTTTACCCCCTGAAAGACTCTGTTCTCTACACATTAACTGTGCTGTCTTTGAAAAATCACTAACATGTCATTACTCTGCTTAAAATCCTCCAGTGATCTCTGAAGTCCCCCAAGTGAAAGTTAAATTCTTTATAGCTATAAGAACTTGCTTTTTTGCCCCTCTAAGAATTCTTTCTCCTCTGTGCCCTGCTTTATTATTTTTTTCCATAGAATTTATCACCAGCTAATACACTGTGTACTTGTTTACATGCTTTTTTTTTTTTTTTTTTTTTTTTTTTTGCTGTCTTCTTACAAGTAGTAAGCTCCATCAGCTAAGAGATGTTCTTGATTCATGGTTGTATCTCTAGTGCCTAGAATAATGTCAGAGACTTAATATTTGACTCAATAAATCTGTAAATACATGGGAGGGATATACAGTCAGGTTCACCTGGCAGATAGTTAGTTCTTTATGGAGAAGCAGGGTAATATTTTCTATTCATGCTCTTACTTTTTCCTGTTAATTGTGTTTTATTTATTTTTTTATTAACATATAATGTATTATTTATTTTAGGGTATAGGTTTGTGATTCATCAGGCTTACACATTTCACAGCACTCACCATAGCACATACCCTCCCCGGTGTCTATCCCCCAGCCACCCCACCCCTTCCTACCCCCTCCCCTCCAGCAACCCTTAATTTGTTTCCCGAGATTAAGAGTCTCTTATGGTTTGTCTCCCTCTCTGGTTTCATCTTGTTTCATTTTCCCCTCCCTTTCCCTATGATCCTCTGTCTTGTTTCTCAAATTCTTCATTATGCAGCCATCAAAAAACCCCCAAATCTTGCCATTTACAATGACATGGATAGAATTAGAGGCTATTATGCTAAACAAAATAAGTCAATCAGAGGAAGACAATTGTCATATGATCTCACTGATATGAAGAATTGTGTTTTATTTTTAAATCTGCAATTATGTGCTACGAAATACCAATAATTTTGTCATCAATTCTATATTTTATTTGTATTTTGTCCTTAGCAGAGGTCAGAGCTTCCAGGAGAATGAGCATGATGCTGGTGATAGAGAGTGTCCTGTTTTGGTCCCAGTTTTAAGGAGGAGGCTTCTAGGGCAGGAATTCTCAATTTTGACACTACTGACATTTTGAGGTGGATAATTCTCCATTGTGGGGGGATGTCTGGCACATCATAGCCCACCGAGCAGCATCCTTGGCTTCTACCTACTAGAAAGCAGGAGGTAGGTGGCTATCAGTAGCATCCTACCAGTTGTGACAATCGAAAATGTCTCCAGCCATCACCAAGTGTCCTCTGGGAGTACAAGGGCCCAAACAGAATTGCTCTAATGTTGCAATGTTAAGGTCATTGTTTTCAGGCCTGATTTTCATGTGTCAGTGAGAAAGTAATACTCTTACTCTTCGTGGGATGAAAAATTAATACAAACTTTCTGGAAAGCATTTTGGCACTGAGTACCAAACATTAAAAAATGTTTCTTCCCTTTGACCCAATTATTTATTCTCTAGCAATTTATCCTAAGAAAATAGTCAGAGGTGTGGACAAAGATTTATGTGCAGGGCTATCTATTGCTGCATTATTTATTGTTGTGGAAGAATCAAAATCAGCCTAACTGTCCAATAATAGGAATGGCTCAAGAGATTATAATATATCATATAAGATGGGGATCTTCTCTCTATCAAAAATTATGCTTTTTTAAAAAAAAGATTTTATATATTTATTTGAGAAAGAGAGAGTGAGTGAGAGGGAGAGGAAGAGGGAAAGAGAATCTGAAGCAGGCTCTGCACCGAGCTCAGAGCACCAGGGGCTCGATCCTACAACCATGAGACCATGACCTAAGCCAAAACCAAGAGTTGGATACTTAACTGACTGAACCACCCAGGTGCCCCCAAAATTATTCTTTTGAAGGATATTTAATGACATAATATAGGTCATATGTATTGTGTATGTGTATATACATAAAAGATATCTTGATCAATAACTATATAACATCACATGTATCATGATGTATCATGTGTATTAAACTTTATTGTAAATACCTTCACACACACACACACACACACACACACACACACACACACAGTATGATTCTAAGTTGGTGGGAAGAGAGAAACAAATGAAAACACAAAGGATGGCTTTGCTAGATTTCGTCTCACCTTTATTTGCCTATGGGAGTTGAGGAGGTGGGACATCTATAATGGAGACCGGATGACTTTCATTAAGGATAAGATCAAGAAGTGGTGTGGCCGGGGCGACTGGGTGGCTCAGTGGGTTAAAGCCTCTGCCTTTGGCTCAGGTTATGATCTCAGGGTCCTGGGATCGAGCCCCATATTGGGCTATCTGCTTGGTGAGGAGCCTGCTTCCCCTCTCTGTCTGCCTCTCTATCTACTTGTGATCTCTCTCCCTGTCAATTAAATAAATAAAATCTTAAAAAAAAAAAAAAAGAAGTGGTGTGGCCGTGAATCTATGGCCTTTACCGGGCTGGATCTGTTTAAGCACTGATCCTTGCCTGTTCAAATAAGTCTCAGTTTTGGACTGGGAAGAGGCAGTGATGAATTATTGGCCTGGTAGGTGTTCCTACCCCAAGTCCAACTTGCTCGAATTGAAGCATTAGTTAAAAATGGCAAAATGAAATTAACCTCTCTAGGAAATACACACAATACACACTTTTCTCTTTTTTTGGTGAACAACTTTTTGCAATAACTTGATGAAATAAAAATATAATTACAATGATATACCATAAGAAGTACCACTTGGGCTGTATGGCCTTTCTCAAAGAGATTTATAATAATTACACCGAACGCAATAGTGTTCAACTCATGAATACTTTTTTCCTCATGTATGTTGAAACTACTACATGCATGTGAGGCTTTTTTTAAAAAAATGTGGTAATTAGTTACAGAGAGGTTATTTCAGGATGGACAGGGGCTAATGACACAGTACTCTTATCTGGGATAATTTTGTTTTATAATAAGAACCTTTGCTCACAATGTCATTTTGCCATATTATTTTGTGGGGTGTAGCAGGATGCTGTTTTTTTTTTTTTTTCTTCCCAGTTTACTCCCTATCTCAGTCATGTCACAGAGCCACACCCTTTGGGGTTAGTCATTTACTGGGGTAAAAGAACAGAAAGGGTTTTTTTAGTCTAACTCAAAGGTGAGAGGAGGTAGACATTCTCATGGCATAATAACACATAGGTGTTGTGGTCAGTAGTGATCTCTCTTGATGGGTTAATATGTGTGACTTTTTCAACAGTGCTTCCCAAACTACTGTTCTAAACATCAGAATCATTTGGACAATTTGTCAAAACACAGATCACTGGACTCCATCCCCAGAATTTCCGATTTAGCATGTCTGGGTTGGTGGCCAAGAATTTGCATTTCCAGTTTCCCAGGTGATTTTGATGCTCCCGGTCTGGGGATGACATTTCAAGAACCACTGGTCTTAAATCAGATCAGTGCTGGCTCCTTTCCCTTCATCTACCTCCATCCTCTTCCACCTGAATGGTTCAAAAGCTTTCTCCGAGTCCTCAGGTGACTAAAAGAAATGACTGACCACCCAAAATGAAGGCAAAGAAAAAAAGGAAGTAAGACCTGGGTGAGGATTGGGCTGGAGAAGAAGGTTTAAGAGATCCATGGGGCTAGACTTCTTTCTCAGTTGAAAGAGGGGTGAGCATGTGGGATACCCTAGAGTACCGGCTAACTATGAACTGGTTGCCATTCACTATTTCAGGTGCACTCAATTGGTACCACAACAGGTGTTCTGAATTTGAGGGAAAAAACTGGCATATTTCTCCAGGTACTGTGGGTGACATTGTTCTCGGTAATGGAATTCATTATCACCCTTCCAACGTTGTTTATGGTAAAAAGAGTTTCAGTAAGACTTGTTTCTTAGAAGGAGGGAAACATGATAACCGTGTTTATAATTAGTATGGAGTTAGTGTTACAGAGCTTTCAAAATCAAATAGTGTCCTCCTGTTTAAAACCCTCCAATACAGCAGTTTTCGGTTTTCAACCCTCGCTGTATGTAAGGATGACCTCCTGGGGAGTTAAAAAAAAATTCCTATTCTTCCGACTACACCTCATCTCAATTCAGTTGAATGTGTGTGCAAAGAGCTTGGTTCAGGCTGGGTGCGGACAACGGGCTGCAATGCCTGTGGATGCCTGCTAGGTGAACAGAATTAGGTAACATGGCTGGGTGGGGACTGTGGCAAACAGGGAACGTATGCCTCTCTAGGGGGCAGCTGCCCACAGGACCTTGGGTCCTGGAGGGGCTGGATCTCCCAATTGTAAGAGAAGCCAGACATGCAGTTTTGTTTTGTTTTTTTTTAAATGAAGTTTCTGATTTTTTGAAGGTTGATAAATAATACAACTTTGGATCAAAAAAAAAATAACATCTTTGGACAAAATTTAGCCTCAGAGACACCAGTTTGTTGCCAGTGTTTCATTTTCTCAATGTCCACTTCTTTTCATGAAAAGGACTCAGTTTACAAGGATATTTCTATTATGTATTCTTTTATTTGTTATGTTTTTAATACATGTTTCCTCATCTTGACCATAAATTCTAGGGGGGCAGATGCTGAACTTATTTTATTAACTTCCATGTTACCAGTGTTAGACATATATTAGGCCCTCACAAGCCAGGTCTGGTGTTAACTACCTAGAGTTGGTGCAGACTTCATAGGTCCCCAGTAAAGCTGCCCTCACTTCAACCCCAGCTGTGACTCTGCAGGTTCCCTGGACCACCCACTCTTCTGACCAAGTGGCTACAAACTTGAGAGTTCCCATTATCCTCAGTTTGGATAATTTGTTGGAATGACTCACAGAACTCAGAAAAGAGTTACACTTATGATTATGGTTTTATTATAAGGGACACGAATCAGGACCAGGTGAAAGAAGAGACCCATAATGTGAGATCTGTGAAGGTCCCCCAACATGGAGCTTGTGTGTCCTCTCCCTGTAGAATCAGAAGATGGCACCCTGACAGCATAATGATACATGATTACCAACCAGGAAGGCTTACTCAAGCTTTAGTGTCTGGGGTTTTTACTGGAGTTTCATTATATAGGTATAATTAATGGGACAATGACCATGAGATTGAACTCAGTCTTCAGGCCCTCTTCACCTCTCCAAGGCTTGGGCTGATGTCACGTGACCCCAGACCCAACCCTCTAATCACTCAGTTGGTCTCCCAGCACAGTCAACTCCCCCACCCTGAAACTATCTCTGACCTCACCAGGTGTCACCTTGTTACATAAACTCAGGTGTCATCTCAGGGCCACCAGGAAACACAAAGACTCTCCTATACTTAAGAAATTCTAAGGGTTTAGAAACTCCCTCCCAAGAACCTGGGACAAAATCTGGATGCTTTCTTTGTTTACAATAACCCTTGATAAATACTGAATAATTTTGAATATATATATTGAGTGAATAAGTGAAGGTGATAAGGTAGAATGCCAGTTCTTTCTAGCTCTGCCATTCCATGATGATGCTGATGATAATAATATTAATAATAATTGATACTTATGGTTCTAATGTTTTCGTAGCCATCAGGACTGTTTAAAAATGCTGCTTTTTCTCTCCTTTCAGGTATATGATATATAATACATATTGCTCACCCGCTATGAAAGCAGGCATAGCTATGTGACTTGCTTTGACCAACTAAATGTTTGTGAAACTGGTAAGAGTCACTTTTGAGTGAGATTGTTAAAAGTTATGTGACTTCTGCCCCATTCTTCTTTCATTGTATGAGCATGTATAGAGAAGCTAGTGATCAAAATTGGACAAGCAGCTGAATACGAAATAAACTTATTTGCTGGGTTAAGATTTGGGGATTGTCCATTACTGATGCATAACCAGGTACCTCCTGACTTGCGTGAACACTGTGCATGCATTATTAAATTACTTTCATAATTTAATATTTTCTATAATCCATGAAGTAGCCATAATTAGTACCCTCATTATTGTGGGCCTCATTATTGTAGATGAGGAAATAGACACAGAGGGGCTAGCTCCTCTAAACTCATATCATTGGTAAGTGGCAGAGCTGAGTCAAGGATTCAACTTCAAGGACTGGTCTCCAAGTCTAACTGCTAAATAGTACAAACCAGCTAATGATGAGGCAATGGGAGAAAGGTACACAGGACTTGGTGGTGACAGTAGGTGGAATCTTAAAGAGAAGCAAGGTATGGGATGGTTTTTACACTCTGCTACCGTGTGTAGTTTTTATTTAATTGCTTTGTCCTTTCAGTTACAAGCTCAGAGAAGAGGAGTCTGGAAGTGTGTCTAGATCTGCTTTTGACATTTTGTATTTTATACCCATGAAATTGTGGAGATTTTTAATTGTTGGTTGCTTTTTGAGAATAAATACAGAAGTTACATTCAAAGGGTTTCTGCATGCCACATGGAAAGTTTTTGATGATGCCTTGGCATTTGAGGAAATAAGCATTCAAAAGAATAAATAGCTATTGCATGCCATCGAGCAGAATTTAAATGGCAACATGGAAGGACCGAGAAATAGCTATTCAGGTCTCTCCTGGCCCTTGTAATCCTTTGAATACTTAATTGGATTTTCCATCAAACACCTTTTATTGTCTTCTGCAGTTTGAATGAGAAGCAAACTCATCAAGTATATTCATGAATTATGAATGGTCCTGTTTTGGCTTCAGTCAAGGCTCTGGAGTAGAGCTGAGGAGAAACATCCTGGGAGACTCTGAGGGGGAAAGAAAGGGTAAGCGATGATTCAGCAGCTTATCCTTCTCCCAGGCTTCAGGGGTTCTCTCTCCTCAGAGGCCTCTTGGCATTAACATTGGTACCAGTTGTCCTGTATCAAGCAAGTACTGACTGCTCAGTTCTTAATTCGAGTCCAAGCTATCCATAGGCCCATATGGACATGTTCTATATTGGACACTTTGATATAGTCCCTGATGTCGAGCCTAACAGGTAGTAAACAATAACTGTATTTATTATGCTTGACTTTCTTGGAAAGGAGGATTGGAAATGTTTTATCCATTACTGTGGTATACTCTGAGAGGTGTTTCTGTAGGAAAGAACTGTGGGCTATCAACACTGCAGAAAGACCACTAGAAAAGACTATTGGCCAAAGAAAACTAGGTGTATTAAATTTATTGCAGTTAGGGGGAACACTGCCTTGACCCAATCTTAGTAATATTGCAGAAGGGGAAGTCAGGGAGGGTATTTATTGGGTTTAGGACCTGGGTTGATGATTTTAAGGAGAGCTTATAAGGCACTGGTATCAGGCAGAGCTTATGACATAGTATTTTCTGTAGCAAAGGGGAGAGGGTCTTGGGGTGTGTATGTTGGTGTGTCAGTTCTAAGTTTTCAATAGTAAACTATTTAATTATTTCACAGTATTATCGCCTAGGTGCAAGTATTTCCTGGATCAGGTAACTACATTTTTTTCCCGCCTGTCCCAGTATTGTTTCTCATTGAGGGAAAAAAAAAAAAAAGTATGTGCATAAATATTCCTCAGTGAAGTGGATGAGGAAAGGCAAGGGATGTCTAGTCCCAGAACTGCTTAGTGCCAGGCCAGGAAAGTTTGCTGCTTTCAGTTCTCTGGGAGGCAGAGAACCTGGCAGGTCTTTTGGAGACTCTGTATTGATAACCCAAGCCATTAGCTAATATCTTTTCTTTAACTCTTCTCACAATTAGGATTTGTGCAGTTCCCATGGAAGCGATTATGGAAGTCTGACCTGAATTATTTAAATTCACTGGGATTGAGTTAAGGTGATAATAGAATCCTCCAACAGAGAAGACTTCATTTTCCACTTTTAAAAATCAGTGACGTTTTCACAGCCTAACTGAGCCAAGTATCTTTCAGTGGGTGAAGTGATCTATTTATTTTGTTTCTGGTCAGTCAGAAGTAATTTGACATTGACATTTCCTCTTCAAAAGGTGAGGACCACACATTGTTATATAGATGGTTCTTACCAAAATGGTGGTATGTCCCAAAAAGAGTTAATAAATGTGATTGCTCCCTACTCTTGAGTAAAACATTCCTTGCTCCCCACATGTAAAAGGGCAAAGACCTTTTTGTTAGTGAGTACAGTGAGCATAGTGGATTATTTAGGTTATTTGAACAACTGGCCTTTGCATCCCAGCCCAAAGATGGTGTGAAGACAGAGTCGAAAATCATTTGTTTAAATGTTAATAATTTTATGCACGGGTGATTTGTGTAATGCAGGCAGAGTAGAACTGAACAATAAGAAAACATGGCTATGCCCATAGAAAGATAATTATACAGTTAGCACCTGGAATTTAAATGATATGTTTCCTTTTCAGATGCAAATAGCAGTTAATGGTGACAAGGGCAAGCCATCCTAATGTAATTTCCCTTCTGGAAATACGTCTTGAAAATGATGAAGCTATTTTCAGTTCAAAAGGTGATTTTAAAATAATTAACTTAAAGGGCTACCAAAACCAAACCAAACCACACCAACTCAGAGTGAATTAATTTGTTTTCTTTGGAAAAGCAACTCCTTGTTCTCTATTGATTCTCAAGTTTTCTTAGGAATATCAGCATTGTCTCTACATACTAAATAAAATCATTATCAATATAGTTATGTCACTTGTTGAGTAACCACAATGTGATAGGCGTAGACTCTTTAATTGTATTACTTCAATAGATTCTGTCAACTCTGTGAGGCAGGCATTATCACCCCACTTTACAGATGATAAATTTGAGCATCAGAGAGATTGTTATTTTCATCCCACATTATTTCTCTCTAAGACTCATGAGTCACTGAATGTTAGAATCAGAATGCAATTCAGAAACCATCCAGTGTCACGGACAACGAAACTGGAGCATAGAGAAGGGAAATGACTTGAAGTAGAACCTTACTGTGGGTTGTGCCTTGTGGTGGACATTGCAGTTGAATATTCACCATCCATTTTAGGTCACCGGTGGTAATTCCTTTCCTCTCATCGATTAGTGATTCAGGAATGGATGATTATGGCCAGTGAAGTGTGAGGGTCAGTGCAGTACAGGGCTTTCAGGAACATTTCACTGATCTTTAAGGAATTACAAGAGGAAAAGGTAGCCATTTTTCCATTAGCCTGAGAATGATGCCAACCACCAACGTAGGCAGAATGGAGTGATAGAAATCATTTGCATTCCTTCTTTTAAGGGAGCATGTGCAAGGAGGGGCGTGGTGGGCAGAGGGAGAGGGAGAGAGAGAACCTGAAGAAGGCTCCACACTGAAATGTGGGGTTTGATCTCAACACTGATATGATCTGAACTGAAATCAGGTCATGATTAACCAACAGAGCCACCCAGAAATCATCTGTATTCTTCATGACCTTAGCAGAGCTCTGATTCAATTAAACTTGAAGCTCATCCTACCTCTAGGTTCTGTAGTTATATTCAAGGTCTATATAGTTATAAGTATAGGGTTATAATAAATTTCCTCATTACTTAATTCAGCTTGAGGCAAGGTTTTTACTTGCTGTTAAAAGGATTTAAACATTTAGCTTGTAGTTTCCTGTCTCCTGCACCCCCCACAATGTCTCTCTAAATCTCTGTGTTTCATACAAACATTAAACTCAACGAACTCAACGAAGAAAGAAACAAATTATTTTATATATGCAAGCTTGTAACAAAGAATTTGAGAAATTAAGAATACAATATATAGGGGCGCCTGGGTGGCTCAGTGGGTTAAGCCTCTGCCTTCGGCTCAGGTCATGATCTCAGAGTCCTGGGATCGAGCCCCGCATCGGGCTCTCTGCTCAGCGGGGAGCCTGCTTCCTCCTCTCTCTCTGCCTGCCTCTCTGCGTACTTGTGATCTCTCTCTGTCAAATAAATAAATAAAATCGTAAAAAAAAAAAGAATACAATATATAGAAACAGAATAAAATATACTTAGACCTAGAGGACAATGGGCAGAATAGATGATGTTTCAGAATGTAAGGTTGGTGGGATGATCTCTCAAAGATTAATTTCGAACAGAATCTTGAATGTGGGACTGGATCAGCATCAGGATACTAGAGTTTTAAAATAAAAAGCTAAGCTTCAAGGACCATCATCATTTTTATAATTTGGGCCGAGTGAATAATCAGACAATGAATGTTTCTGCATCTGCAGGCAAGACATTTTTGAGATATTTAGTCTTGGCCCGCTCCTTTATATCTAGAAGTTTGAGAAATGTAATGACACAGTATATTCCTTTGCTTCTTTCTGCCTCGCAAAACACAGGCTTTGATACAAAAATAAGGTCTTTGTTTGAGTTCTGCCTGCAATACTGAACTCTTCTCACATACTTGTCTCCCTCTCACCTCCTTTGTAGGAAGTCAGAGGTTCTTAATTAGAACAAGTATGCCTACTCACTTCACCCTGATTAGAAATCCAAGAGCCCACAAGGCCAGGGCACTGGGTTCACTCTTTGGTGGGCCACTTAGCAGTGTTGTCTTGCATAGCCCTGTCTGGCTTTTCATGTGACCATGGCCTCAAGGACAAATGGGATTGTGGTAGACTGTCTTCAAATTCAAAAACATCCAGTGCCTGTCTCTTGGGGAGGAACATGTATTCCCAGTCTGTTGTACTCAGATATGCTCACGTGGTTGGCTTTAGCGGAAGGGATGTGTGTCACTTCTGGGCAGAAGCTTCAAAACAGGTGTGTGAACTGCACGTTTTATGTTCCTTTGTCCCTAAAATCATGGAAAATAGAAATTGGGATGGAGATTCCAACAGCCTGGGTTCCTGAGTGACTGCAGGAAACAAAGCACTATGGTCAGTGCAGGTGTAAAGCATTGTAGGTGGAGAAAGAAACTTTGTTGTTTCAAGCCATAGAAATTTTTACCTTATCCATTACTGCAGCGTGACTAGCAAATCCTGACCGATATGTTGGCGGGAGTGTGGAGTTATGGAATATGGTTATTATCATTCATGGGAACCAACTAACTCAGAGACGGCATGTATCTTAAAGAAGGCCAGTTTTTTTTTAGACATGCTTGTAGTTTTCAAAGGAAAGATGAAAGAAAAGATATGAAAAAAAAGTTAGCCCTGACAACAAATTCAAGGGCTGGTAGACTGGCAACATTGTTCAGTCACAGAAAAAATTAAGTTTCTCTACTGCATGGTCTATGGATTTTTGAAATTCTCACCTCCAGCATCTCCAGGTGAAAAGTTTCTAATTAGATTCAGACAGATCCTCTGAGCTCTCTGTGGCCACAGCAGACCAACATGGAGAGAAACAATCTGTATCTGTTTTCATTAATTTCTCTTAGAAGATTCCTATTTTATTTCTTGCCCTTCCATCTTCCACGGGGGACATTAATGTAACATGCGTGCACACATACATACATATTAGATTCATCTTTCCCAATGCTGATTATTATACAAAAGGAGTGATTCAGTCTTAAATAGTTTAGACTGATGATTAAACAAATCTGAGAGCAGCACCTTGGTGGGTCATTTGGTTAAATGTCCCACTCTTGGTTTCGGCTCAGGTTGTGATCTCATGGGTTGTAGGATCAAGCCTAGCATTGGGCTCCATGCTCAGCACAGAGTCTGCTTGGGGTTCTTTCTCTCTCTCTTTCCCTCTGCCCCTCCTCCTGCGCTCTCTCTTTCTCCCTAAAATAAATAAATTGAAAAAAAATCTGAGTTTTGGGGCGCCTGGGTGACTTAGTGGGTTAAGCCTCTGCCTTCAGCTCAGGTCATGATCTCAGGATCCTGGGATCAAGCCCTGCATCAGGCCCTCTGCTCAGCAGGGAGCCTGCTCCCTGCCCCCTGCCTGCCTCTCGGCCTACTGTGATCTCTCTCTCTCTGTCAAATAAATAAATAAAATCTTAAAAAAAAAAAGAATCTGAGCTTCATTTTCAGAATACCTCCAGTAGCCTATAGACTTGTACAGACTCCGTAATATGTCTGCTAGTAAGTCATTTATCTTTTAAGGCTTCAGTTTCTTATCTGTAAAATGGGAATAACATTACCTATCCTACCACATTATCATTTTGTTGTGCTGCTTTATAAATGGTACCTTCTACACACACGATTGTTCATTTCATGACTGTTTAGTAAGTAATGGCTATGATTACCATCTGTATAACGCTTGCTATTTGTGAAGCTAATTAATACACATTACTTATTAAACTGTCATAGTGTTTTGCAGTAGTCAATGGTAGGGTGGGGGATTATTTGTAATTCTTCTCTGCTTTCCTCTTCCTTCTCCCTGAGCCCCTTAGTTTCCTCCCTGCTCCTTTCTAAGGAGCCTTTGGAGCTGATATGGTTATGTGCCTCCTGTGCTTCGGGTGTGATGGGGGAGGGTGCTGAATGAGAGAGGAATGGAATTTTAAGCAGGTCAACTTCCTTTAAGTAGAAAAGAATGAGACTGGGAGGGATAATCTGAGATGATGAGGAAACTAGCAGGAGCTGGGAGGCGGGGGAGTGCACAGGGGCGGGGGGTGGGGTGGTGGGGTGGGGAGGAAGGGGAAGGGAAACAGGTGCTGGCTTGGGTAGCTTTGGGGAGAGATGAATAACAATTATTTTTTGGAAGTACTGCCGTGTTGTGCTGTGCAAAGCCCTAGTCTCCAGCTTCTCAAGAGACATTTCAAAATTCAGTTTGTCTTGTTCTAAAAAAGTATCCTGTCGGCATTTTTATTCTTATCACATTACATTACGGATATAGATTACTTTGGGAAGAATTGACAGTCTTCCCATACCAGGACGGGGTATGCATATTCATGTCTTCAACTTTTCCGTACTTACCTCAGTTTAAATTTCCTTCATACAGCTTGCATAGTTCTTGTTAATTTGAATCATTTCTGTCCCAATTTATTTCTCATTATTTTGTATTTTTGTTGTTCTTGTAAAGGGTGGTTTCTCTTCTTTGATATTTTCTAAAAGCTTGTTTTTCTATATGCATACTGTCTATTTTTTGTATCATTACTAGACACGCAACCACCTTTCCTATTTTCATGGAAATCATTATTTAGCTGATTCTCTTAGGCTTTGCAGGTATACAGTTGTATTATCTACAGGTAATGGTAATTTCCCCCCTCCTTTCTAATTTTTTATACCTTTGATTTGATTTATTTTTACCTCTCCTAAGTAATTGTATGGCTAGCACCTCTATAACACAACATTAAATAGTGTGGAATCAGGGAATGGCATTGTTCTGCTCCCAACTTTATTGATAATATTTGTTGTGATTCTCTGATGCTGCCTTTTGGATTGAGATGTATGTCTATCAGTAGCCATGTTTGTCTCTATCTCGCTTGTTAAGGAAGTATTCATCTATTTCTGTGGAAATTAGTGTATCCAACCTGTCCCTTTTGCCTGGGACTTCTCGCTTTTAACCCTGAAAGTCCAGTATCTTGGGAAACTCCTCATTCCCAGACAAATAAGGACGAGTGGTCACTCAAACTAAAATGAAGAATGGATGTGAATTTTTTGTTTTGTTTTGTTTTGTTCTTAATTGCTCCATATGTGCAAGGCATAGATATTTACTTGTTTTTATTTATTTTGTTATTATTGACATACAGTTGATATCCAATGCTATGTTAGTTTCAGGAGTACAACATAGTGATTTGACAATTCCATGTATTACTCGAGGCTCACCAAAGTAACTGTAGTCACCATACAATATTATGACATTATTGACTATATTCCCTATGCTGTACTTTTCATCTCTGTGACTTATTTATTTTATAATGGGAAGTTTGTACCTCTTAATCCCCTTCACCTACATGAATGGATGCAAATCTTACATGATCATTTTTCAGCCTTTATGTGGATGGATTCCTTATGATTTTTCAATTTGGCTGATTGATGTGATTAATTGTATTTATATGTTTTGTAATATAGAGCTGCCTTTTCCCCTTGGTGCAAACTCCAATTCATTATTTTATGTAAGTTCCCTGATTTCTGGATTCTACTTGCTAATATTTTATGTGAGGTATTTATGTCAATAATTGTGAGATTGGTCTGTGGTTTTCTTTTTTGTGTTATTGTAGTTGGGTTTTGGTACCAGTATTGTGAGTTCTTAAAAAAGAATTTGGAATCTTTATTTCTTTTTCTATATTCTGCAACAATTTAAATAACACTGGTTTTGCTCTTCCTTAAAGTTTTGGTAGGTTTTCCCTGTAAAACCATCTGGAGTTGGTGTTTGTGTGATGGGTAGCTATTTGACAAGTTTTTTTTCTCCCCCCATGTGTAATTGCTCTGTTTTAATTGTCTCTTTGGGGTTCAGTTTTAGTATTTATGTCTCATTGGGCAATTCTCTGTCCATATTTTCAAATGGTTTTATGTTCATGTTTTAAAAATATTCAAATAAAATTGATCAAAGTAGTTTCCTATGATTCTTCTAATATACTCCATATATCTGGGTATCTTTTCGTTTTTTATGCTTTGTGCCTTTATCCCTTAACTTAGTGTGTTATTTTCTGTTGTTGGAGGTGTTTTATCTCTCCTAAAACAAATGTCTGTCTGTCTCTTTTTCTTTTTCTAAAAGATTTTTTAGGGGAGCCAGTGTGCCTCAGATGGTTAAGAAACTGCCTTCAGCTCAGATATTGATCCCAGGGTCCTGGGATCAAGCCCCTGCTCAGCCGGAAGTCTGTATCTCCCTCTCCCTCTTCCTCTCTCTTCTGCTCATGCTCTCACTCTCTCTCTGTTGCAAATAAATACATAAAATCTTTTAAAACAATAAAAAGATTTTTTAAATTAATTAATTAATTAATTAATTAAGAGAGTGAGCAGGGGAAGGGCAGAGGGAGAGTGAGAATCCCAAGCAGACTCCCTGCTGATCGTGGAGCCCTGGTGGGGCTTGATCCCATGACCCTGAGATCATGACCTGAGCTGAAACCAAAAGTCAGATGTTCAACCAACTGAGCCACCCAGGCACCCTCTTTCTCTTATTCATATGTCTCTTTATATAGTTTTTCCTATTTCCTATTATATAATTAATTGATTTCTGTTTTTATTCAATAGTTGTTTCCTTCTGCTTTATTTAGGCTTATTTTTTTAACCCCTTGAGAGTGTGCACGTGTGATTCATTTCTCTTCCTCCTTTCTTATTATAACGTAAGTGCTTAAGATTATGAATTTTCTTTCTGAGCACTCTTTAGCTGTAGCCCATGGATTCTGAGACGTAGTGTTTTCAAAGCCTTTGTCGTTCATTTCTAGTTTAACTGCACTGTAATCAGTGAATGGTACCCATAGAATTTCCACTTCAGGACATTTGGCCCTGTTACCTTTGTCATTCTGCAAAATATATGGAAGTTCCCCTGCCCGCTCCTACACGCTGTCCCGATCCAAAGAAAAGATTGTTAATTTCATGCCTCAGGGTTCACCGCACGCTTCAAATTTTCAGCATCTTATGGAACTGTTTAATTTTCTCTGTATTGGGCCACTCTTCCTCATATACGTGGTTCAGCTCCATAGATGCTCCCCGCTTCTCTTCCTCATATATGTGGTTCAGCTCCATAGATGCTCTCTGCTTCTCTCAGAAATGGATTTCACTTTCGGTCTCTCATTCTTCTTGTCGTTTTGGGTGATTCCCAAGAGAAAAGGGTGGGGGTCAGAAACGTTTGCGCTCTGCCATCTTATAACTAGCAGTCTTGGGCATGTTGTAATTCTAGACTGTTCTGCAAAGGATTTTGAAAAGTCATCTGTTTCACACTCATGCCTCCAGGCACCCCAGCAAACCGTACTCCGGTGTCTCTGCCAAGCCTGGTCAGATGGTCTCTTTCAATGTGTGTTCCCTCCCGACTCAGACAAATCGGATTCAGCTCTCTCAGTTGCTTCTATGAAACGAGTTGTTTTCCTTTCCTTTCCTTACCCCTCTCCTCAGCTCCTTAGTGGATGAGCGATGGTGGCAGACTATCGTAGCAGGGCACAGTGCCGAAGCCAAAGGCTTCTCCTCGGTTATCCCTGCACAAGGCCCCACCGCAGCAACTGACCCTTCTGGAAACTGTCCCTCGATGTATCTGACAGCCGCCCCTCACCCCATTCCTAGCTCCTTCTCGTTTGCATTTCCTCTGTCCACCCCCTTGCTCTACAGGTGTCTGTCCTCTGCCTCTTTGTGTGGGCTCCAAAGTCTGCCTGGCTGGCCCTGTCATGTACATGGCAAGAACTGTCACCAGGGTTCAGGCATGCCCACGGCTCTGGCCTCCTGCTCAGACCTCCTTGGGGCATCTGCTCCCAGTTGCTTCCCCAATATATCCCAATCAACATGCCTGAGTGGGACTCGCCAGTGGCCCTGAGCTCATGGGACCAGCCCCTGCTCCACATGCAGCCTGTTGGTTGGAGCAGCACCACCAGCCACCTAGTCACCTGAAGCCAAAGCCTGGGAGCCATCCCCACTGTCACCCTGTCCTTTACCCCATGGTGTATCAGTCATACCCCCACCCCAAACTCTGTCTCACAAAAGCTTCTCCATTCTCGTCCTTCCTCCCGACTTCCACCACCACTACTCAATCCGGATCAGATTCATCTTCCTGCCAACAGTCTTTGTCTGTCCCCAGCTCCTTCCACCCTCTGTCACAGTTATCTTTTTTTCTTAATTTTTGATTTTTTAATTAACATATAATGAATTATTAGCCCCAGGGGTTCAGGTCTGGGAATCATCAGATTTACACACTTCACAGCACTCATCATGTCACAGTTATCTTTTGAAAATGGTCTCTTGTTTCTCTTGCATACCATCTCCCTGCCTCAGTGACCAAAGACCAAACCCCAAACAGGCAGAGGTGTGTGGTGCCAGCCACTATGATTAGCTGGTAACCAAAGGCCTTCTGTTTCCCTTCCTTGACGATACGCTAACCTCCTGGAAATGAGACACACTCCAGGGAAAAGGTGGGGAACAAACTCCAGGTTAACCATGTTTCTGTTGCCAGGACAGAATGAGGGCTAGAAATAGAATAATGTTTCGTTAGAGAAGAAAAATACAGAAGGCTAACACACCTGAGATTCAGACACTACACTGGTTGTTTCTGTACCTTTGTTTTCACTAGGTGGGAAGGCCCTGAGGGTCTAGGTCTAATTCATCTATGTGACCCTTGGGTCCAACTCAAAGCCTGGAATATAGTAGGGGGTCCATAAACACAGAATTTTGATGGACATTTCATACCTCATGCTTAAAGGCTCCTGACCTTGGTCAGTGAGAGAATCCTTGAGAAACATGTTCTTCCCCTTTCGGAGAAGGTTGGGTTAATGCTGAGACAGGCAGCTAGGAAAAGGAGCAGGAGAGGGAGGCAGGGAGGTAGCGGGTGGGAGAGAAAGAGAGAACATCCAAGTTGGATGGCTCTGACTGTAAGAATTGTGGATTATTATTCGAGCAACTCAGACAGGAGTGCAAACCAGATACTTTTCAGCGGATTGACTCTGGGGCTGGCAAAGAAGAATCTGGATAAGGCTGAGCAGGATTCACTCAAATTGTTTACTCCTTCTCATCATGTAAGGAAGGAAATTATCCTTGGCTGTGCCCATAACCATGAACTGGAGCGTGCAATCTTGGCTTAAACTAATGTTATGGAGTGGACCAGCCTGAGGTGGCCTTGTCAGCTGCCAACAGGCTGCACCTTGCCTTCTGGCAGCTTCTTTCCTGTCTAGCCAAGCCAAGGACAGCCTGGGGAGCCTCATTTTTCCTCAGGACCTCACACACTGTGTTCCCACTAGAGAGTGGCCAGAAGGCTGGTATGACTAGTGTTTCCTTCTCAGAGAGCCTTCCTGGGTGGTTTTTGGGCTTCCGAAGGAGACGGAAGTGTTTGTTCATAGTCCAGAAACTAGTGCTGCAAGCTCAGTCCTGTTGCATATCCTGTTTTTTTTTTTTTTTTTGGTCTCTTTAAGCTGACCAGTTTGTTTAAATGTCACCTTCCCAAACCTTCAAGTGGCACCACTTTCATTTTTCATTACTTGTTTTTCAATTGCGTTTTATTGTATTTTTATTTTTTTAAAGATTTTATTTATTTGACAGAGAGAGAGAGAGCACAAGCAGGGGGAGTGGGAGAGGGAGAAGCATGTTCCCCAATGAGCAGGGAGCCCAATGCGGGGTTCTATCCCAGGACCCTGAGATCATGACCTGAGCCGAAGGCAGACTATAACCAGCTGAGCCACCCAGGCGCCCCGACAATCTGCATTTTATTTACTATGTAGAAGTTTTGCAAAATATACGGAAAGTATTTTAAAATACCAGGTTCCAGGCTGTGGACAACATCCGTAAACTGGCGCTTCACTGAAGCAACTTGACAGAACTCTCTCCCATGAGATACAGTTTAATGAGCAAGATACCTAAAGACTCTGTGACCACACAAGGACGTAGTGGGCGGAGTTACCTCAGGTAACTCAGGTAACTGAGGTAATCTGGTAATCACCATGCTGTGCAAGTTCTCGCCATCTCTCCCAGGCAGAGATGTGAAGCAAGACATCCAACCTGTCCCCGTGTGTGGTAGACAGTGTCTGGATTTTCTTTACAAGTTAGTTGTCAGGGTTGGCCAGTGATAGCTAACAGTTATCCCTGCTCCGGAGAATTACTCCTGGTGGAACAGGAGTGACTCCCACTGGCCTCCACCCACCCATCCTTCATCCCATGATTGACTGACCAGGGGGTATAGAAGAGTGACCCCCTCACTTCGGGTGGGGACCAACTCTGTGGTACATCTCCTGTTCTAGAGCCACCCGTTGGATCAGACTGAAGCAGGCTAATGTAGAGACATCTCCTTGCTCAGCTTCTTTCCCTATCCCATCTGGCTTCCTTCACTCCCGTTCTCTGGAAGCATCCTTCATTCAACCATGTGAACCTGTCTCTGGCTCAGGCTCTGTCTTTTGAGAACCTGACCCACGACACTACTCATGTACCCTCCACAAGAAGAAGGAAGATGGTAACCCAATGGTTGAGGTGGTGGGGCAAACTAATCAAAAGGGGACAACAGAGATGATGAAGGATCAGAGCAGTGCTTCCTCATCCCCCCTCACCCTTATTTCTAGTCAACTTATCAGCCATTTTTGAATAAACAATCCTTCACTGTTGGATATTTTGGCTGTTTTCATCTTTGGCCATGACAAATAATGCTGCAATGAATACTCTGAATTATAAATATTCATTTGCATCTCAACTCTGATTCTTCTTTAAATTTTTAAAATTTATTTCCTGAATTTGAACAGGGGAAATTGGTAAAGAGTATGGGTACTTTTCAAACTGGTTTTTTTGTGTGTGTGTTGTTCTTGTTATTTTTGTTGTTGTTGTTGTTTTCAATTTTTTTGTTGTTGTACTTTTTTTTTTTTTTTTGAGAGGGAGGAGGGACAGAGGGAGATGGACAGAATCCCAAACAGACTTCTTGCCAAATACGGAGCCTGATGCAGGCTTGATCTCACACCCTGAGATCATGACCTGAGTTGAAACCAAGGTTGGACGCTTAACCCACTGAAGCCACCCAGGGGCTCCAACTTGCTATTTATTTTTTTAATTATTGAAGTATAATTAACAGAGTACCATATTAGTTTCAGGTGTACAATATAGTGATTCAACAATTCTGTGTATCACTCAGTGCTCATCACGGTGAGTCTGCTTTTCATTCCCTTTATCTGTTTCCCCCATCCCCCCACCATCTCCCCTCTGGTAACTGTCCATTTGTTCTCTGTATTTAAGCATTTAATTTTATTGGTTTCTTTTTTTCTTTGTTCATTTGTTTCTTCAATTCCACATATGAGTGAAATCATATGGTATTTGTCTTTCTCTGACTGACTTATTTCGGTGAGCATTACCCTCTAGGTCCCATCCAGGTTGTTGCAAATGGCAAGATCTGTCTTTTTAAAATCAAACTCTTGAGACATATTGTCAGATTTCTCCAGAAAGGGGATAACCACCTGCTTTGCCCATCTCACAGCTCTGCCATAATTGAGTGTTGGTTTTTAAAAGACTTTGCCACTTTTAGAGCAAGATGGTTTCTAGTTTTAATTTAATTTTCTTTGATTACTTATAGGTTGGATATTTTCCCCCTGGTTGTTAGATATTTTAATTACTTTTCTTGTCAACTGTCTGTACATGTCATTACTCATTATTCTGAAGGTCCATTTTTCTACTATTTGTCCTTAATGGTAATAGTTCCATCTAATAAACTTTTGTAATATACTGAGCATGGAGCTAAGCACTTTCCATGTATTGTTTTATATAACTTAAAGTAATAATGATTTTATGTAACTTTCATGTATTATGTACAATTATGATCTGGTCATACTAGTTCATATGGCTCTTTAATACAAATGAGAACATGTGTCCATGACCTCAGATAAAGAACTACAGTCATGCTCTAGGATCCATGATTTGGTGAATGGAAGTGAGCTGGATTTTAGCTTCTGCTTGCTCCCTCAACTATGCTTCCTTGTGCAGTGAACACTATGCAACTGTACATGATGCTCTTGATTCTCACAATAATTGTGGGAATTATTTTGTTTATCTTGCAGATGAAGAAATTGAGGCTAAGGCACTATTTACATTGACTTTTCCAAGTTCATACATTTACAAAGTGAGTCAGGATTTGAACACAAGACTGAACGATGCCAAAACCAGAGCCCTAATCATGGTGTTAGGCTGCCTTTATATATTATGCTTTAAATTAGTGACAGACTTTTTTCTCACTTGGTATTTTAAATTAATTTTTGAGGTATAGGAGATTTGAATCTTCATGCAACCAAATTAAGCAATTGGACTTTTCCTTTGTGTTTCTAAAAAAATTGTTTTTGTTTTTGTTTCCATGCTTAGAAAATTATAATTGTTTTCTTTTTATTTATTTATTTTATTTGACAGACAGAGATCACGAGCAGGCAGAGAGGCAGGCAGAGAGAGGGGGAAGCAGGCTCCCCGCTGAGCAGAGAGCACGATGCGGGGCTCAATTCCAAGACCCTGAGATCATGACCTGAGCCAAAGGCAGAGGCTTTAACCCACTGAGCCACCCAGGTGCCCCTATAAGTGTTTTCATAGTAGGTTTATAAGTCCTTTCCTTGACTTGCCATCCCAAATTGGGGGCAGCTTCATCTAAAAATATCCAACATGGTATTTCAAAGTCAGTGTAACATTGCTTAATGTTTCTACAGGTTTTCTTTTTTTTGAGTGACTTTGGGTGATGCTACAAGGAGCTGAAGAATCGCCAGATGAGTCCTGTCTGACTCCTGACCTACAAAATTTGCATGATAATATAAATGATTGTTGTTTTAAGCCACTAAGTTTTGGGATAGTTTGTTACAGAAATAGATAAAAAGAACAGATAGAATGGGCAGAAAGGGGACTCTGAGAATGTCAATTAAGCGGGGACCGAAAGTAGTTAGGGAGGCAGAGAACAGGTGGAAGGCCATCCAGCTCGCTGAGATATCTGCTCTTTCTCCCTGGATGCTTGAAATAGGATGCAGATTATTTCATAGTGTGCTACGTGTACACAGGCTGCTCCTTCTGTGTAAAATATTCCTCTCCATTTCTTCATCCAGCATATTCCTTTTCTTTCTTTCTTTCTTTTTTTTTTTTTTTTTAAAGATTTTTATTTATTTATTTGAGATAGAATGAGAGCTAGAGAAAGAGCACACAAGCACGGGGAACAGCAGGCAGAGGGAGAAGCAGACTCCCTGCCAAGCAGGGACCCAGATGCGGGGCTTGATCCCAGGATTCTGGGATCATGACCTGAGCTGAAGGCAGACTCTCAACTGACTGAGCCCACACAGGCGTCCCTTCCTTTCTTTTTTAACTTAATTTAATTTTAATTTTTATTTTTTTAAAGATTTTATTTGTTTATTTGACAGACAGAGACCACAAGTAGGCAGAGAGGCAGGCAGAGAGAGGAGGAGGAAGCAGACTCACCGCTGAGCAGAGAGCCTGATGTGGGGCTCGATCCCAGGACCCTGGGACCACAACATGAGCCGAAGGCAGATGTCCCAACCCACTGAGTCACCCAGGTGTCCTCCTTTCTTTTTTTAAATAGGCTCCACATCCAATGTGGGGCTTGAACTCCCAAACCTTCAATGAAGAGTCACGTGATCTGCCGACTGAGCGGACGAGGGGCCTCGATCCCATGTATTCCTATGTGTATCAGTAACCTATTTCTGCATAATAAATTATTCCACAATTCAGTGGCTTAAAATAATAAACATTTATTATCTGAGTTTCTGAGGAAACAAGCCTAGCTGAGAAGTCCTGCCAGGGCCACTCTGAGGCTGTGTTCTGGTTGTCAGTGGGCACTAAAGTCATTTCAAGACCCCACAGGAACTGGAGAATTTCTTTCAAGCTCACTCACATGGTTGCTGCAAGGGTCACTTCCTTACTGGCTGTTGACCTAACGTATGAGTTTGTTTGTTTGTTTGTTTGTCTGTTTTTTAAATACATGGACCTCTCCACAGGCCTGCTTGAATATCTTTCTGATGTGGCATTTGGCTTCTTCAGAGCAAGTGATCCAAGAGAATGTGAGAGAGAGGCTTGCTCCAGATGAAAGCTATCGGCGATTCGTCACACAGGGACGACACAGGAGGGAACCATACAAGGATGTAAGCCGGAGGAAGTGGAGCCATCTTGGATGCTGACAACCACACTCTTTGTCCTTTAAATTTGTTTCAAGACCCCGTTGTCAGGGAGACTTTCCTGGTGCTCTCAGTCTGCCTGAATGCCACCTCCCTCTGGCCCTGCAGCCCCCTGAGTGTTTGCCCTTCTTTGGGATATGGCACATAGGGTCATCCCTGCTGAATTCCTTGTCTACCACTATACCTAGTTGCTACAAGTAACTTTGCCTTCCGGGGATGACTGTCTCTTCTCTCCACAGGTACATATGCATTATATTAATTACGTTTATTTAATGTAAACCAATAACACTCTATTCATTTAGCAGGAGACACACCAAAGTGAGGTAAACTAGTTTTATGGAACATTTACTATGTGTCAGTTACTATAACAAGGGCTAAACCATCCTCATGTTTAATACTCACAGCACTCCTGGGAACATAGAATTGCTTTATCTTTATTTTTACTAATGAGGAAACAATGGCCAAGGTATTTATCCATGAATATATTGTTAGTAAGTGGCAGATCTGGGATTTGAACAAAGAAAGCTTAATTTTGTGCCATGCTCTTTGGCAATATGCTCTGTCCTGCCCTGTGGACGTCAGCTCGTACTACTGTATTCAGACTTCAAGAAAAATTTTTGGATGGTTTGGTTTTCCTCGAAACATAGCCCCAAGACCATTCAGAGCAGAGATGGGTGAAGTCAGAAAATGAGACAAAGAACTAATCTGGGGGTTAAATCTCTGTAGGAAACCTGCCTTGACCCTTTACATCTCTTTATAAGATTTAATTAAATATTGTGACATGGTCCCAGATTCCCAGCCTTGTTTCTGTTTTTACCAAATCCAACACCTTACAAACACCCCCAGCTCTTCTCTCCCTGGCTTTCCGCTGATTTTCTCCTCTGTCACTGAATGCTGATTCCTTTTCCTTCCCCTGACTGCACTCCTGTCTCTCCTGCAGATTTTCTCTGCCTCTTTTTTAGGAACAGAAGGCAAAGATGAAATCAGGTGGAAGTTCCCAGCTGCAGAAAGGGAAACACTGCTACCATCTACTAGAGCAACGATGTGAAATATACATCTTACAAAAGTGAGGGCTGAGACAGCACCTTCCTGCCAGGATCCCTGAGGCGCCGACAGCTCCATCACCAGGGCTTTTGGGTGTGAGGCCCACGAGAGGAGCCGATCAGTCACTGGCATTTTGTGAACAGCCACAGGGATGGGTGCAGACTACAGGGAGAGCTGCTTGCCCTAGCCTTGTTTCTGGTCGCTCCACCCCCCGAGGCTGCTGTGCCTTTGCCCATGTTGCATCTTCTCCCTTGAAAACTCCCCCGCCCCTCCTTTCCAGAACCTGCATTCATCAGCCACGGTCCCTCATCTACTGAGAGGCTGTTTAACAAGGATGATATCACACTTGAGTTATGGAACGTTAACTCTGGATGCTAAGAGGAGAATCTCACAAATCGGTCTACTTCTTGCTGTTTCCACTGCCACCATCCAATCCAAGCTGCCATCTTATCTGGCTTGAACTGCTACAATAGCTTTCCAAGCAGTCCCCCTACCTATACTCTCCCCGAGGTGGAAAGAGCTATCTTCGGAAAACTGACTGGATTATCTTACATCAAAGGCTTGTTAATATATTTAGGATTAAATCCAAACAATTTCCATGGCCGACAAAGCTTGATAGCAGCTGGTTCCTGCCCACTTGCCAACCTCACTATTTCAGCTACTGAGGCTGCGTCTGTCCCATGTCGCTGGAAAACATCAACACAATCATTATTTTCCTCACAAATATGCAATTTGAGTAGGGTTTGGTAGACACAGCTCCTTTCTGCTTCTGTTGGCATTAGCCGGGGCGGCTTGAAGGACGGGGGCTGAAATCACCTCATGTCTTATCTTATCTCATGCCTGCTGGTTGATGAGGACTATCACCTGACACCCTAGCTGGTGCCATTGCCTGGAGAACCCACACCCGGCCCCTGCATGTGGCTTGGGCTTTCTTACGGCATGGCGGTGGGGATCCAAGGGAAAATTCCCTGAAAGAGAGAGAGAGAGAACCAAGCAGAAGGCACACTGCCTCTTCTAACTCAGCTTTGGAACACATGATCACTTCCACTGCATTCTATTGCGCAGTCGCAAAGTCTTGTCCAGCTTCAAGGTGTGTGTATGTGTGTTTGTGCGTGCAAGGGCTGTGGAGGATAGACTCCATCTTTTGAGGGAACGTGGAAAGGTTCTAGAAGAATATGTGGGACTGAAAATGTTACTGTAGTTGTTTTTGAAAAAATAGAATTTGCCTCCCTCATCTTCAACAATTTCCTACCCAGCTTGCTAAAGTCCATACACATGTTCCCTGAACTAAGTTAAATGGTTTTGGAAAGCATGTGCTATATGGTTTGAGTGTTTGTGTCTTGTCAGATTCATATGTTGAAAACCTAATGCCCAATGGTATTAGGAAGTGGGGCCTTTGGGTGGTAATGAGGTCATGAAGGTTAGCCCCACCAGAACATGAAAAACACATTTCTGTTATTTATAAGCAACCCACTCTGTGGTATTTTTGTTATAGTAGCCCGAACAGACTAAGATAACATGCATTGTCCTTATAACAATCCTTTAGATAATGTATAATTATCCCCATTATAGCTAGCTAGTAAGTGGCAGAATAAGAATTTGCAAAAGCTGTACTTTCTTCCAATCACTGCCCCCAATATGCTGGTTCAAATCTCATTTTCCCTCTCTCCAACCAACATGCCCAGCAGATCCCATCACTTTACAGCCAGCATTGGTTAATAAGACAGTTCATTTCAGCATGGACAATCTGACCGTATTCATGTTTAGTAGTCTGATTTTATATCCAAAGTGATCTCCTTCTGTCTCCCCATACCTCAGCTCAGCTGAAACTGGGATCAAGGTACATGCAGCAGAGAGAGGATAAGGGACACTCCTTCACCTCTCCTTTCCCTGCTTCAGGTTCTAGAATGTTCCATATTTCCCACTGAGAAGAAGGGCAGGGGAAGGTGGCAGTGTGGTTTCTATTGGCTAGTTGCCATTGGTAGGAGTTGTTCCTCGCTCCTGGTGATCTATGTATATAGCGAGATTTTCTTGAGGTGCTATCCACCTTTATGTCACCCCCGCCCCGATAAGGAACCCTTAGACAGGGCTGTTTCTTTCTTTCATTGCCTTCTCTAGTCTGTGCTCCAGGCCCCTCCAGATGGGTGTTCCCTTGGATGGCTGGCAGCTGCCTGTGCAGCCTCATGGCTTCTGCCTACTCTTCTAACCCCTCCGACATTCGTGTGCAGTCACAGAAACTTCTGCGGCCTCCTGACCCGAGAGCCCTCCAAACAGACTCTGGCTTCTATGTTTATTTCCTGGGGAGATTGCCAGCGCCACCCGGAATTCCCCTACCCCTGTACTACAGTGGGCATCTGGCCACGGAGTGAAGTCTGGGCCCGCTGCCCTACGTGAGGCCATTCCCCATCTCTGTGAGGGATCCCCAGGAGTCCTCCTCACTTGACTTGGGTGCAAGGAGAACTAGTTTAGTGACTTTTTACTGAAACTTGAAACTCAAGTCGTTTCTTGCTCTCTTCGGCGTTTTCTCAGGGAATGGAATTCTTATTCTCCTTCTCTCCAGCTTTAATTCTGGTCCTCTACTCCAGGGTAGTAGGAAACTTCCCATTTAGCACCCACTTATCATCATAAAATGGCTAAGGTGGCTTCTCATTCACACTCCACATTGTGTAGAGTAAGGAGCCTCTCTTCCCCAGCCCCTGAAGGAAGGTGGGCTTCACTCTCCTTGGACAAATGTAGGTCATGTGCCCACCTGCAGACATGGGGCTGCAGAAATGTCTCACATGGATCGACTTAGGCCCAGGGGGCTCACCCGGAAGCTGGGGGTGGGGTCGTTCCCATCCCATTGCTGGGCTGTTAGTTCAACAAGGCATTGTGCAACGATGTTGGAAGAGGCATTTGCAGATACACCTTCTTGATGCTTCCAGAGCAAACACAGCCCTTCAGACACTGACTTACCTTCTTTCTGCTCTGCCTTTCCTGTGTGACTAGAAGTTCCTCGAAGGCAGGAGCCATGACCGTTTGGTCCACCACTCTAAACGATCCCATGTCTAGCCTCATGCTTGGTATGCCACTGATGTTGCAGCAAATATTTGTGAAGCTGAATTCAAATAAAAGGAAACAGAAGTTGGGAACGCTAAGAGATTTCTGATCTGCCTATCTCAAAGATGAATGGGTTTCCTTTACATGCAAAGGCAGCGTCTACTCTTCAACCTGTCACATTTTTCTTCTTTATTTGATATTTCCTAATGGACCCCTAGGCTTTGCTTCTTGCCCTTTGTCCCCCCATTCTATCGTCTTTGGTTTGCGTGACAGTTTCTGCTTGTGCTACCCACATTTGCGAAGCCTTGCCTGGTGCGCCTAAGGATGATCAACTCTCTAACATCTGTTTCTTGGAATGTACTGCATTTTAATTGCATCTTAAAAGCGGAGAAATCCTGTATGGAGTTACCTTTGGGGAATTTGGTGTGAAGTACTATTGATTTATTTATAATTGATAGCCTACTCACTTCTGACAAAAAACCCCAAAACAAACAAACAACAACAACAACAAAAACCAAAAGCAACAACCCCCCCCCCCAAAAAAAAACAAACCAAAAAACAGAACAAAAGCTTGAAGCTTCTGGTCCAGGATATTGATTTCTGGTTGTCTCTAACTCACGGTGCGACCTTGGGCAACTCCCTTGACCTTCCTGGGCCTCAGTTTTCCTCATCTGTGAAATGGAGGGCTGAGTATGTCGGAGAGGGCCGTGGTGAGTGGATAGATTCGTCTGAGGCGCTGCTTACTGTTCCCTCCCACACCACATTCTTGAATGCTCTAAGTACAGATGTGTCAGAAACCTTGTCTGATATGCACAATTACAAGACTGTAAAGTACAAAATGAACTGTGGAAGCGCAGGAGGAGAGCTCGCTTATGAAAAGTAACCTTTTTAGTGATTCTGCATTGTGGCGCGTTTGTATTGATTGACAGATCGCTTCAGGAACCTGCTAAATGCCCGCATTAACAGCATTGCTAGCGCATGTCAGGACTGGAATCCCTTGAATATGATCCGACTTTCTTATTTTTCTCTCTGTTTTTGTTTTTAATAATGATGACACACCACAGATAGATAAAGACATTTTAATAACTCTCTTTAGCAAAAACGTGTTCCGGCACCTGCATCGTTGCTGATAGCTGAGATCATCCATACCGTTTTCAGAGATCACGCAGAGAGAAAGCCGACTTAGCTTCTAAAGCAAAGTTATGACTATAATTTCCCTCAATTGCAGTCTAGTCTCATTTGATTTGTGCTCAAGGGTACTTCAGTTGGATTGATCTCCACCAGTTGGAATATCTGACTCTAGCTGGAAGCCTGAAATGGAACTCACTGCACTGATTCTATTAGAAACCAAATGCATTTGGTATCCAGAGTGACCAAGGAAACGGTCTGCAGATTTGAGGGGAGTCAGGGGACAGGGTAGGGGGCTTTTGGCGGAGTGCTGGGCATCAATCTGAACTTGTATGGTGCCTTACCCAGGCACCAGAACTCTCTAGGTGCACTATAGCTTCTCCCTTTTGATAGTAATTTGCAGGCTTCCCATGCGTCATTTTCTTCTGTCTTCCAACTGGAAACCAGCAATGACCGTTTTGATGATGAGAGAAAAGCTGACATGAGCATTTGTCTGTTAAGAAATCCCTATAATTAGGTACGTTAGTCAGCATTCTGCCTTGTTTCTATTTTTATCCCAAGACCAGCATCCTCACAAACATCTCCTCCACAATTTTCTGTGTTCTCTTTCTTGCCAAAAGTTTGCAGAGTCCATTTTAATCTGTGATTAAATCGAAAGGAATCTCCCACACTGTTCCCAAGCCCCTTGTATCTCTGGCAAACGGAGAAGGTCATACATCAAATCCAGATAGTCCCTCAGCACCAGGCGGCTGGCAGCATTCAGAGGGAAAGTGGGTGACCAATTGAGCTGCTCTAAACCAGCATCTGCTAGATGCTTCTTCTTTTTTTTTTTCCTTCTTATTTTATAATAGAGAAAACAGACATCAAAATGGATTTGTATTTATGAATCTTTTGTCACTTGTCAGGATTATTTTCCTGTTCATCTGAAGTTGTATAAATTCATCTAGAACATTAAGTTCTTAAAGGTAGTTTTATTCCCTTGAACCTACTGTAAAGGATTTGTGAAAGAGAAAAAAAAAAGAATTATGGCACATAACAGAAAACGATTGATGAAAACATAGAGCCATGCAAGATATATATTTTAAGAAAAGGTTTCCAAAGAGGAATCTGTCATGGCAGAACTGTAAAGTGTATACTCTATCACAGAAGTTCTAGACTGTAAAATCAAGATGCCTATTTTTTTCTCCTTTAAAAAATATTCTATTCAGGACATAAAACCACAAGCATTTTTTAAATCGTGCTAGCTGATGATGAGAACACCAACAAACAATAATAATTTTAAAAAAGCCAACTTATTGTCTGTAGCATTGAGGGTAGAGAGAAAGGCTGATGGAGAGAATTATTTTCTTAGAGCCTGTGTCAGGATAATCCTTTTTTTTTTTTTTTTTTTAATATGGGTGGAGAAGAGGGCTCAGAGCAGGGCAGAACTTGCAAATTGGTCAGTGTAGGCTAGGTTATGCTGCAGTAACAAAGGACTTAATATTTCAATGGCTTATAACAGCCAAGATTTCTTTTTGTTTGTCTTAGATGACCTTGGCTGTAGCTTTGTGCCATGTCCTCCTTGTCTTGGGATTCAGGTTCAACAAATAGCTTCTATGCAGGACGTTGCTGGTTGTTGAAGAAGGGGAAAAGGTGAACATGGCGAACTCCATGCTGGTTCTTAAAGCGTCTATCTGGAAGTGACACCTTTCCCTTCTGCTCACATTTCATTGGCCAAAGCAAATCATTTGGCCATGCCAGAGATAACAGGATGTATGGCTCTCCAGCAGGGAGGGTCCTGAATAAGAATGGCCATTATATAGTGCATGAGCAATCACAAGAGTGGCTTCCCAGAACTTGTAGGATAGGATGTGTAAGTGATGGAGCCTCCCACTATTGCACTTTGGTCTGTGTTTGTGCCCAGACTACACTTCCGTGTCTGGATATAGACACAGTTATTTGATACTGCACTAAATTGGTACTAAATCAATTGTTTGGAGTGTCTGTCCCTTCCCTTTATAGCTCTTTGAAAGGTGATGGACCCACTCATGGCCTCCTGCTAAGGAAGATAGGCTCTCAGCAGCCATGTATTACACCATGTAATTTTACCTCTGCCTAAGGTATCTAGATCAGTGGTCTAGATCAAAGAGCAGCCAGTAATACACTGTGAATTGCCTATGCAGTGAGTGATGCTGTGTGAAAAGCTCTGTCTAAATACATGCAATAGTGATTAAAGCTGGGGGGCGGGGATCAATCAATTCTCTTGGGATTTAAACTAGAATTTGCTTTAGTTAGGCTCCCCCAGAAGCAGATGCTGAGACAGTAACTTGGGTGTAGAACGTTTATTCAGGAAGTGTGATGATTGATTTTGCATTAACCTGACTGGCCTAAGGGATGCCTGGATAGCTGATAGAATGCTATTTCTGTGTGCATCTGTGAGGGGGTTTCTGGACGAGGTCAGCATTTGACTCAGTAGGCTGAGTGAAGAGATCCATCCTCAGCAATTTGGTCGGGCATCATCTGGTTACTTGGGGCTCCAAATAGAATAAAAAGCCAAAGGAAGGTCAAATTCTCTCTTCTTGAGCTGGGATATCCATCTTCTCCTGCCCTTTGACATAGGAGTTCCTGGTTCTCAGGCCTTTGGAATCTGACCGAGTTATACCACTGGATTTTTTGGTTCTCCAGCTTATAGATGACAGACTGAGGAACTTCTTGGCCTCCATAACTGCATGACATAATTCCTAGAATTCCTCCCTCCCATCCTTCCCTTACCTCATTCCTGCCTTCATTCCTTCCTCTCTCCCGCCTTTCCTTCCTTCCTTTCTCTTTCTCTCTCCTCTCCTTCCTTCCCTTCTTTCTGTCTATTATCTACCTACCTACTGACCTGCCTATCCATCATATTGGTTTTCTTTCTCTGGAGAACCTGAATAACACTGGAAGTGATCCAGGAACCACAAATAAAGACTGGGGAAAGTGGGACATGTAGGAGAAAAAAATTAATCAAGAGTTAATCAGTGGTGAGGCACCTGGGTGTCTCAGTCAGTTAAACAGCCGACTTTCAGTTTTGGCTCAGGTCATGATCTCAGTGTCCTGGGATGAGGCACACATCCAGCACCATACTCAGCATGGAATCTGCTTGATATGCTCTCTCTCCTTCTGCTCCTCCTCCACCTGCTTGTGTGTGTGCTCTCTCTCTCAAATAAATCTTACAAAAAAAAAAAAAGTTAAAGAGTGGTTACACTGTGGGGCACCTGGAGCTCAGCTCTGCTGAGAACACTTTGAGAATCCATGTAAGACTCATGTAGAAACTGTCCTGCTGAAAGATATGGAAGCTGGACAATTTACTCACTGAGTACTGTCCCCCATCAGCTGTTGCTTCAAAAGCATTAAGTCCTTCACTCTTCTGAGTTGCAATTGCCACCGCTGAGCAGGCTTCTGTGAATCAAGATGGAGAGGTTGAAAATTGCTTAAACTGGGAAGCTCAGCCTGCTGAAAACAGTCTACCACAGCTGGGGTGAACTTGAGATAAACTGACAGCATCTGCAAGGACTTATAAGGAGAGAATTAGGAAAAGAAATAGAAAAGACACAGAAGAGCATAAAGCAGAAAGCCCTGTAAGTGAACAAAAATTATCAAGAAACTGACACCATGAGCAAGAAACTGAGAAGTAAAAGACATGAAGCAGAGAAAACATATATATTGAGAAGCTGGTGAGTCCATTGGTTGATTAGTCATTGGGGTGTTTATCCAGAGATGCGGAGGAGCTCTTTCCCCATTGAGGGCTGTTGACCCTTATTTTCTTCTCCATCCTCTACCTTGCAATGCAACTTCAGTGCTTTTTAGTAGATAACATTTTTCTGTGACCTTTTTATTATTGATTAGAGATGAAGTCCCTAGTTCCAAAAAGAGGCTAGAAACTGGAAGTAGATTTCCCCCCTAAATGAATTTGTTTTCATGAAGATTCTCGGGGTATGGGTAAAATGTGAACAAGCATTAACACTGCCTTCTGAGTTTCTGAGACCCAGTGGGGGAAGAAAGAGGAACACTTGCCCAAAAATGGAGTGCAAAGTGGTTATGGTTTCTCCTCATCCCTGTTTCAGTGCTGTGGGGTGAGGTTCATTGACACTTAGGGTGCAGTTCCTTCAAAGCTTAGGGTCCTGCCTTTGATAATAAGGAGAGAGAACCATTTTGCGGTGGGTATCTACAGGTGCAGCAGCAATGCCATAGCCCTTGTGTGGGTCCTATTGCTTAGGCTGCACAGTGAGACCTCTATGAGCTCCTTGCTCTCTTTAGGACCAGGTGGGTAAAGGTCTCATTCTTACCAAGAATGGCTAAGCATTCAGAACACACATATCCCAGGCCCAAGTGAGCCACCGATCCTTTTAAAATACCTAGCTAAAATCAGTCATATTCTTACCTTTTAAAAGTAAAATTCATTCCTAAAAGGAAATCGTTATATTATTGTCATAATGCATTATTCAGCTTTATGTTTAAGGTCTATAAATTTCAACTACTTTAGGGGAGAGTTTGAGGACCAGAGAAAGTCTTGTTCTATAGTGGTATTTGTGTGGCAGAGGGAGGAGTTACTTAGGACCCCTCCAAAGAGATTGCCCTAGAGATTAATACAATGATAATATCTTCTAAGCTTTATCTGCTATCCTTTCCTTTTTTGGCCGCTGATAGAACATGACACCAAAAAATATTCCAAACTTCTCTTATGTATTCTCTTCCCCCAAGAAATTGTACCCATGCAGTGTCCCATTACTATGGTGCTTATCTGAGGTGGTCAGGTTGGGAGTGGCTTCTTTTCATGGAGAGCCCTTGAGGATGCTGCCTGTCCCAGGTTGGGTTCTCAGGGAAGCAGATGTTGAGATAAATTTGGGAGGGCAATGAGCTTATTGGGAAGTTATATCTGTGAAAACAAAAGAATATGAAGCAGGATTGCACAGAGGGAACTATCAGACCATGATACAGATGGGATAAAGCTTCTGGCAGCACAATGGAGAGCCCCAGAGCAAAGAATGGCCATTATAGGAACACTGTGTTGGGTGGAAGTGGCTATATCCTCTTTCACCATCTTGCTCAGTCATTGCCTGAGGTCTACCCTGTGGAGAACATGACCTTTGCTTGAAAGTGTAGGGAGACCCTAAAGACATTGTCGGCTGAAGCCTGTCAGTGGTCCACACTCCTTGAACCTACCAGTGAGTTCTCTTTCAGAGAGAGATTTGAGTGGTACATCTCTGTATCTTCCTCGGTTGACTTAACCAAAGGAAAGATTGTATAATGTGGAAATTTTAAGGCATTTAAGGTAGGCTGAAGAGAGAAATCTTTAGTGTTTATAAATTATTTATTCAGGGCCTACTTCGTGCTGACTGCTTTCACAAAGCATGTGTCTTCTGGCACTTTGAGCAAAAGAAGAAAAAAGAGAGAAGAGATGGCTTTTTTTGTTGTTGCTCCCTTTCCCACTCCTTGTTGTCTATTGTTTGGCTGTCTTGCTTTGCAGAATATTTAAATCTTACTTATCTTTCAAGGCTCAGATCAGGATTGTCATGGTGACAAAATATTTGAAATTGGGACTCTCCCAGAAAATCAGGGACTTACTTGAAAGCTTGTGCCTTCAAATCACCAGTGCTGGCCAGACTTGTGGCTTTTCTGTAGATAGAAGAATTTTTTTTTTTTTTAAGATTATCTATTTAATTGAGAGAGAGAGAGAGAGAGAGAACATGAACACAGGCAAGCAGGGGGTGGAGGAACCAGAGGGAGAGGGAGAGAGAGAATCTCAAGGAGACTACTGTTGAGTGTGGAGCTGGATATCCTACCATCCCAAGATCATGACCTGAGTCAAAATCAAGAGTCAGAGGCTTAACAGACTGAGCCACCAAGGTACCCCAGAATTTTGTTTAAGTTTTTTGTTTTCTTTTGGCCTTACTAATACCTTAACTTATTTTATGTTTCCTAACACATGACTGTTTTCCACCTTCATCAAGTTCATGACTCCATGGGGCAAGAAGGGGGTCTCAATGTTCTTATTAGGTACTTGTGGCTTGTACTCGGTCAAGTCTCCACATTTTCAGGAACAAATTTCCTGCTCTTTCTAGACAGATATTGACATCTATCTTTCCACCCTCCACAATAAAGGTAGATTCAGAGAGGAGTTTTATGTAATAAGTTTTGTCTTTTTTTAAAAACTATTCTTCTCTGTATCATCCCTTCTATGGCATTTCCTCCTCCCATTCTTTTCTTTTTTAAAGATTTTGTGTATTTGTTTGACAGAGGGGGAGATAGAGAGGGAGAGAGAACAAGCAGGGAGATCAGCAGGCAGATGGAGAGGGAGAAACAGGTTCCTTGCTGAGCAGGGAGCCCAATGTGGGGCTCAATCCCAGGACCCTGGGATCATGACCTGAGTCCAAGGCAGACACTTAACCAACTGAGCCACCCAGGTGCCCCAATCTCTCCCATTCTTTATGCTTTTCAAGAATCCTGCCATCCCCTCATTGAAAGTGAAGTCTAATTCACTTTCCTCTGAATCTGGGTGGGCTTGTAATTACTTCCATCAATAGAAGGTAGCAAAAGTGATTGTGTGTGAATTCTGAGGTTAGGTTGCATAAAACCATGGAGTTTCTTGAGTCTTTTGGGATACTCACAGTTGGAACCCAGCTACCATGCTGTGAGGAAGCCCAAGCATCCCATGGAGAGGCTCACATAGAGAGAGGCTAAGGTCCTGAGATCACATGCCTGGGAGAGCTCTAACCCCACTCCAACTTGCCAATCATAGAAGCGGGCTATCTTGAAAAAATTCCTTCAGGCCATAGTCTGACTGCTCAGACTGAAGTCACATGAGATGATCTTTCCTCACTGAGTCTTCCACAAATTGTATAGCAAGATAAATGACTATGGCTATTTTAAGCCACTATATTTTGGGATTGTTTGTTACTCAGCAATAGCAACTAAAACACTTTCACTTTGTGGTGTCCTCAAAGATAATTTATTTCTGCCCTTTTAGTGACTGTTATGATGGATCACTACATTATATTGTACTGCACAGTGATCTCAGGGAAAGATGACTCAGTAAGTTAATTTCTAGATGATTGTGATGTACTCTCCAAAAATGCTTCTTTTTCATAGTGGGGTAGTGGAGAATTCATGGCCTTTTTTATTCTTCCATTGATGGTTCTTGAGTCTGTAGATTCTCTGGTCATTTTCATGGATACATAACCTTCACAATAAGGTTTGGGAGATTTACACAATGAAGATGAGAACCAACATGGTCTGTCATGGTGTTTATTTCCTAAACCTCTAGAAGTGAGTGTTCTTATTTTTTATCTTACTTAGATTTATGTGAAGCTCTGACTTTCAGGAACACTCTCTTTTCGCTCTTTTCTTTATCCCAGGATTTTCCAAACTGGGTTCTGTAGAACCCTCTTCCCTAGAACATTAGTAAGTTCTCCGCAGACAGGCAATTAGTTTGGGAAACACTGAAGATTTTATCATTCTCTTAGAGACTGATGATGCTTCTTAGCATCCAAGAACCTTGCAGTAAAGAACCTGATTTCAATTATTTATTTATTTATTCCAACAGCATTTACTGAGCATCTATTCTGATTCAGTCTTTGTGCAGTTGCTGGGTGTACGGCAGTGAACAAGCATACATGGTCTTCCTTGAACAGTCTGGTGGGGAAGACCGCTAATTCGTAACTATAGATTGTAATGACTACTGTGTAGGAGAAGAACCATGCACCGCGGAAAGAATGGTACGGGACCTGCATTAGACTGAGGGACAGGAAAATCATCTCTGGGGAAGTGATGTTTCAGCCGAGACTTGATGGAAGAGGTATGTTAGCCAAGTGAACAGTGTTCTAGACAGAAAATGCAACACATGCAAAGGCCATGAGGCGAGAAAGGTGTCGACAATGAGAAGATGTTGAATAGGGAGGCAACAAGGAAAGGCCCATGTGAATGGAGGAGGGTATAGAGTAAGACCAGCCTTTTGCAAATGATAATTGGTGGGTGTTCAAGCTGCCTTGTCTGAAAGGTGGGAAGTCAGGAAACCACTGATCATGTGTTTGCAATTGCACAAAGTGACAGCGAGGCTGATGAGACGACATCACATTTTACTGTGAATACAAGTGAGATTCTGAATCAGTAGGTCTGGGGTGGGACCTGAAACTCTGAAATTCTACTCAGTTCCTGGGTGATGCTGGTCCCAGGACTATCGCATGAGAATTAAGGGTATACACTACCTCCCTCAAGCCAACTTCGTCAGTTGTCCCATCTTTCTCAAGTCCTGATCAGCCGGTCGCCGTTCTAGGTTGTCAGGAACATAAATAACTCAACTATCCTTCGCTTCTGAAGGATAATTGTACTTTCTTATGCTCAAATATTCTCTTGCTTATCTTTGTTTTACTCACCTCTGGCTCTAAGTCTAGTTGGTGACCAAAGTTTTAAAATTTCTTTTTGTAAAAGTTTAACTAATTTTAAATGTGGTAATTAAACTCCACACAGATAGTGGGGCTTTTGCCAGGAGAGTGGTGGTGGTAAGGAAACCCCAGGGAAGCCTTCCTGGGAATTTTCCAGAGACAAATGCCCTGTAAGAACACTGGGGTATACAATCACCTTAGAGCAATGGAAAGACAAGATCAGAGTATGCTCATGAACAACACGATTCCTACATTGAAAGAAGGAGTGGGGCCCATGTCCTTCTACAGTTAGCCTTTAGCAGGTTTATCCTTTTGCTACTGAAATGGCTAGTTTTCCTTTCTCTATCTGTTAAATTCTTTCTTGCTTCAGTTTCAAACTCACCTCCCATAGGAAACATGTTCAGGCAAGGCAGGTCTAGGTGTGGACTCGTGTTCTAATGTGCTTATCTGGAGGCCCATCTACCTGTGCTTTGATTAGCTTTACAGTGTTTGGGGGCCTGGGTTTTGGGGGTACAAAGGCCCTCCTTTGCTGTGTGAGGCAGAATGTATAACATGCCTCCTGTGCCCGAGAACAGCTAAAAGAAGCTGAGTGTCAGAGATCACAGAGTGAGTTAATAGAGGCTCAGAACAGAGAGCAATCCGGTCCAAGGTCTTGTTCAGTGATTTATTGCTATTCTGGTATTTATCCAAACTCTGTGTATGTTCTTGGGCATCTGTTGACTGGTTGCCAATTTCCTAAGGCATTTTTCCCAGTGAGATTGGGATACCAATAAGGGTGGATGAGATCATTTGGGAACACGTACAGATGCACAACTTTTATTTTAGGGGTTACTTATTTATTTTAACAAGTATTCAAGAAATCCATAATGAACATATTAAACCTATGACTCCATAGGTTCCCTTTTTTAGCGTAAGGCCAGCCAGGTTAAAAAAAAAATGATTGATGTAAAATCAACTTAAAGACACATCATGAGTGAATAGTACAGGCTGTGAGGGAAAAATCACAAAGGTGGTATGCAAATTATGGAATCCTCAGGGATTCAACACTAACGTTTTAAAATGTTACCCTTCTCAAGAGAACCACTCTTTGATGGAACACGTTTATTTATTTAACACACATTTATCAAGATGAATATGATATGACTTTTGCCCTTGAGGAACTAACAGCAAAAACAGATTTATAAACAAAAAATCACAGTACAAAAACAACAGCTAACATTGACTATAAACTAGTCATCTGTAGGTGTTTTGCATGCCAATGATCTCCATTTTTGGAATGATTCAAAGTAGATTTGGCTTTAAATCCATTTTACAGATGTAGAAGCTAAGGGAAAGGGAGATTAAGTCACCCAGTTGGCAGTAGTGAAGTCAGAATTAGAACCCAGCCTGTGTAGCTTCAGAGCCTGTCCCAGTAGCGAAGCGTACACAGGCCCAGGAGAGAACAGCTGACTCAGAGACAAACTGGGAGAGCCAAGAAAGTTCTGCTCAGAACCAGGAGAGCTCAGGCTCTGAGAATTCTACACAGCAAGGACAATAGATGTAATAGCAAGAAGATGGGATAAGGCAGATTGAGTTTGGGGAATGGTGTAAGTCATTCAAGGGTGTAGTTGGAATTTAGGATGAATACTAGGATTAGTGGAAAGTTAAGTTTGTGATTTTAAGGCCTTCTGTGGTGAGAAGGACCCAGGTTGATAATGAACTTAGCTTAGGTTTTCCAGATGCAGATCCTGAGCTGTGAACCTGGATGCCCAGCGATATATTAAGGAAATGCTCCATGGAGAAACAAGCAAGGGGGTAAGGATGAAGGGGAGAATCAAAGGTCTACAGAGCCGAGTTCAGGCTGGCCCTGCAGGAAGTTCTGGGGCAGAAGTCAAGCTGTCCTCAGCCAAGGCTCCCACACCCAAGATTCATTGGTTAGGGGCCAAAGATCAGGGCACTTAAATTCCCAGGCACTTCCAACTTTCCGTGCACGTGCGCAACGTAGGCTCCATTAGCCTGAGAGCAGTCTTCCAAAAAAGATCTCCAGGTATTCCTGGTTGGGGGAAACAAACAAATAAGTAAACAAACAAAAAAAATGCAGAAAGCAGGAGTATAAAATGGTCAAAATGGATCTGGTATGAAGGGATCTGTTTGTTGGGGGCACTGATGTTATCTGCTATAATGAAGTTTGGAATCAAAAGACATCTTTCTGGAAAGGCCACATCTTTGAGGACAAGGGAAGTGATGCAATGTTATCCAGCTGGTGTCACTTGTAAATCTTTTTTGGTAAGACCTACATTTTTCTACTAATAGCCTCAGTCATGTCCTTCCTCTCAAAATAATATTCTCTACTTGTATTGAAGAATTGAAAACTTTTTATGAATTTATCTTAATTCCTACAAGAGAGTTGTCAGACAAAAAAAATCTATTATTATGTCACTTATAAAAGCCTTAATGAAAAATGTGAAGAACAGAATGATTATCAAGGTGATTCAGCAACACATTGGTTATCTTGTGAATTGCTAGTTTCATCTACTTAATATTTTTTAACTTATTATTTTTTCAAGGAGATATGGTTCGCATATCAGCCAGGAGCCCTTCTTTTGCTTGTTGAGAAGAACAATGAAGATGGAAGGTGCTCTGTTTAGGTTGAAAGAATCAGCATTTGGCTATCCCTCCCACCCCACCTCTCTTCTAGCTTCTTCTCCTAGCTGCATATAATACTTTGCATACCTTGTATTTAAACAATGGGACAATGCAATGAAGGGCCAATCTATGGTTTGGATCCCACTCGCTTTACTTCAAATGGCATAATCTATTGGAGCCCAATATCTAGGTCTTTCCTTCTCTTATTGTGTGCATGTTAATTGTATGTTTCTGAGTTTTTTTTATAATAAAATGTTGGAACAAAAGTGATTTCTACATATATGAATAAAATATTTTCTAGCAGAAAAGAGAAGGTATTAAAACTTTGAAAATTAATGTAGTTCTATTGAATTCAAAGGGTTCAGACTTGAAGATCAATAGATGACTACGTATTTAAGTGCCATAGTTTTACAGAAAACTTCTGGGACTGACCCAATCCTCCTAAGACAAAATTGACTGGGGAGTCCTGGAATATCAGCTTAACTGTAGACAATTGTAATTACAAATTATAATGACTACTATGTAGGAAAAGAACCATGTGCCACAGAAAGAATGGTATGGGACCTGCATTAGACTGAGGGACAGGAAAATCATCTCTGGGGAAGTGACATTTCAGCTGAGACTTGATGGAAGGGGTATGTTAGCCAACTGAACGGTGTTCTAGACAACTGTAGACTTTTGTAGTTCTTTGTGATTCTAGACTTTGTAATTTTAGACAATTGTAGTTAAGCCAGGACCTCCTTAAATCTTATAAGATTGTTAAAGAAAGGGACAGTTTTCAAATAATTTTATCAAGTGTAGCATGTGTTAATGATTCAAAGTTTCCATCTAGTATAATTCCAAACTAAATCTAGGCCTTTTGTCAAGGTCAGTGGTGTCCAATGGACATATAATGGGAGCCATATGTCATTTTAAACTTTCTAGTAGCCATGTTAAGCAAATTAAGGAGAAACAGGTGAAATTAATTTTAGTGTGATTAAATTTAATGCAATATACCTAAAATATTACAATTTCAAAATGTCATCAAAGTTGTTAATGAGGTATTTTACATTTTTGTGTATGAAGTCTTTGAATCCGGTGTGTATTTTAGACTTAATTTAGACTTAACTTTACAATGTATTTGTAGTATTGGACAACACAAGTCCAAGTAAATGAAAAAGCATAGCTCAATTGCATCATATGCCCATTTAATGTATGCAGATTCAAACGTATGAACATCACCTCCCATTCCCCTAGAAAAAGGAAAAAGTCATTTAAGTGCTGTGGACTACTCAGTTTACATTCTGCTCTGTGAGTTTCTTTCCTGGACTGGGTATACTTTCATAGAGGTAAACCGACCCTTTCCTACCTGCCCTGAGCCCCCATGAGCCTCTTATGGTATACATGTCTTGCTATGTTCAATATATTCCTACTGTTTAATAGTTTTTATTGTTTCTTACAATACGACTTCTAACACAAGCCAGTTGCTTCATATGACATTCATTTGAAGAAATAGTCATGAGTTCCATCACTGGAAGAAAATCTGCCTGTGATGGGTTCAGTGAGAGGTACCAGTATGTTTGGTGGTTTCCAGGATGGAGCAAGAAAACATGGCCGCAACAAATCTAGCCACCAATATGCAAGAGAGAAAAATTCTTCCACTTTATGGGTAATTGGATGGATCTTCAAGAGAATTTTGACTTTGTGAGTTTCACCTTATGGGTGGAAGAGTCACAGGCAAATCTTAGTCTAATGCAGTGAAGTGGGCCCTTCATTATACCTTTATTCAGTCCTCGGGATATACCAGATATGGTCTCCTTCTTACCCCAACTCCCACTTTATAGACACTCAGGGCCTGTGAGTGCTACCTGAGGGAGCAATCCTAGCTGTTGGATGGAATCACACTCGCACCTCCTTACCTGCTGCATTGTCCTGGGCTCACTGTCCTCCTTCCTCAGAACTTTGCCTTAATTCAAATAGCTTCTGGTCTTTCTTTGCCTCAGAACCCTGCTTCCTTTCTGTTGCCGAACAGCTGGCTATTTTGATGGAGGCTTGGTCCTGCGTGTGCTAATCCATGGATCTCTAAGGTAGGGTTTGTGTTGGGAGCACATGCCTGGACAAGCAGAACTCCCTCTTCAAAGAGAAGACTTTGAAAGCAAGAATGAAGTTGAACAGCTCTTCAAATGGTTTCCAAATTACCCTTGGAATGAGATGATAGGGATCTTACAACTGGATCTCACTGTTAAATGCTGGTTGGTGCTTGTAAGCAATAATGTTAAGGTCTTCTTGGCAACTCAGCTTTGTGATTATAACAAGTCTTTCTTTAGATTTGGCCTTCTCATGGTTTCCTTGAACTTTCTGCCAAGTTTTCCCCAGAATGTGGCATCATGGGCAGGAGTTGCCTGGAAAAAGATCTTTTACCTTTTAGGGCTATTTATCTTCTAAGGCACTAAAATAATAATTTGTGATATCTTTAATAGAGTTTAAATGAATAAATAAATTTGGCTTTTATGTTATTCGAAGTTTATAATTTTAGCTGTAATGTGGGATTTTTATAGTTTTGTGGACTTAGGCAAAAGTAGATGTGCATCCAAGCTAATATAGATTTCAGCTTTTATGTGTTAAAAATTGAAAATTTATAATATATTCATCAATGCAGGAAATTAAAATGGTATCTTTATCTTTATAAAAATTGAAAACCAGTCATTATATCTTATAATAGAGATTCAATAAATAAAATAAACTTCCAACATAACATAAATTTAACACTTTCATTATTTTCCATTAAATGTGGTGCTTGTGATAACTCACTTGGTATTTTAGCGATGTTACCTTCGGTCAGTAATTAAATTGGGTCTGAGAAATTTTGCTTCCTACTAGAATCTAAATTTCTCAAGGTCAGCTCCAGGCCTCTGTATCCTCGGCATCTAGTACATAGTAGGTCTATAGTATATATGTTGAACAACCAGGTAAATTTGGGCCCATCAGGTCCCAAGAATTGTGACTTGCAGATGTGAAAAGGCTTGGCGATAGGATTCCTTAAATATGAGGTATGAGAGGGCAAGGGAGGGACTGACTGTCTAGTAAGCACCTACTGTGTGCTGCATTCTGATCCTTATCATCACAACATACTATATCTATGGTGCTACCTTAGGATCTATGAGCTATCTATATTCATTGAATACTCTTAACCCGTTAAGAATAGGGAATAGACTGGGCTCCTGGGTAGCTCAGTTGGTTAAGTGTTTGCCTTTGGCTCAGGTCATGATCTCAGGATCCTGGGATCAAATCTCGTGTTGGACTCCCTGCTCAGCCAGGGAATCTGGTTCTCCCTCTCCCCCTTCTCCCTGCTCATGCTCTCTCTCTTTCAAATGAATGAATGAATGAATAAGTAAATAAATAAATAAATAAATAAAATTTTTAAAGAATGGGGAACAGACCAAATCCCACTATAGTTATATAATATATATGGAGAAACCATAGATAATTGAAGTATTTCTAGGTGCTTGGTGGGGGTTCATTTATTTCAAGAACTTTCCAGTAGGGAATGACCTTGCATTGTTCCCAGGGTCCACTCTAGTGGGATTAGCCTTGGAATAGTTTCTTGGTTATTATCCAAGTCTTCCTGGCTCATTTTAGAGTCACAAGGTGAGGGCAAGCTCTGTCCCAGAAGTTCAGCACAAGGTCGGGAACTCACTTCTTTCTAACTACGTTCCAGGATACAGTTATCCAGAGAGTGGCGTCCTTTGTAGGAAATCCACTATGGCATCCATCCTGGGTAATTTTACACAGTTTACCTAATCTCTCCAAGTAAATGAAAATTCTATCTAACTTGTCCATTGAGAATGAAATGAGCTTATTTATCTGCGCAGTACTGGCAGATGGTATCAGCTATCCATTGTCAAAATAACACCTTGTAACAAATGACCACAAAATCTCAGGGGCGTGTGACAACAAGTGTTTATTGTTCATGCGTTTGGGTCCACTGGGGGTTGTTGGCAAGACGGATTTGCTGATCTAGGCTGGGCTTGTGCACATGTCTGCAGCTTGCCTGGCTGTCAGCTGGCTGATCAGCTGACAGGTTGAGAGATAACTTTTGCTCAGGCCCACATGTCTCTCATTCTCTGTCTGGCCAGCCTGAGCACGTTCCCATGGAGGTGGCAGAAGAACAGGAGAACAAACTTTACTGTTCAAGCCCATTGCAAGCGTCTGCTTATGGGACATTTGCTAATGTCCCGTAAGTCACAAGCCAATGTGAGCACATGAATGATTTTGATTGAGTCTAGCATCTTAGAGTGAGATGGGTCACCCTGCCCATGGCTTTCAAGCAAGTTATATGGCAAAAGGCTGGATAAAAGGAAGAGTGAAGAGTTGCGGACAGTCTGTAATATACCCCAACAAACCCTGGATGGTTCTAAAGAACAGCTGTCAGATTTTTGGTTATCTGGCATCTGAACTTCTTTCCTATGTGTGAGGTATTCTCCACCTCAACGGGCTTGGTGAGAGGCAGGACCCATCTACTCCAAAGGAAGTGAAAAAACTGGAGACATTTAGTTTCCCAGTGTTTCTGGCTTAGTATGCAACTCCATGATCTAGTCTCAGTTACCTTAATATCTTGGTCTGGAACCCTGAATCTGGAACTAGGATGCAAAAAGTGTGCAGAATCCATGCAGATGGTGGTGGAGGCCACATAGAGTCTCAGGGCAAGATGATAGATGTGTCAGTGGTGGTTTCTCATAAGAAGCAGAATGAGTGTGTCGATGGTCCCAATGTGTCACTCCCCTATCGTGGCCTTTATTGTGTGGTGTTGCAGTTCCTTCATTAAAGGGGCTGAATCTATTTCCCTACTCTTTAAACCAAGACTGGTCTTGTGATTTGCTTTGGCTGATAAAGTAGATGATGGTGGTTCTAATTCTGAGCTTTAGCCTCAAGGGGCATTACATGCCTTTGCAATTCCTTTGCTCCTCTGCCATCTCCACGAGGACTTCTCTGGTCTAGACACGGTGGAGGATGAGAGACATGTGGAGCGGAGCAGAGTCATTCCCATCACCCCCAGTGAGGCTAGCTTTGAAAAGCCAATAGCTGGCCAACGTGGAACCTCATGAACGGCCCTGTCAAGATTACAACGCTGCTTGCCGGCCTTTACGTGACCCCAAGTTCATGGGCAACAAACACGTATTCTCATATGTCCCTGTGTGTTTGTCGCTGTGTGTTAGCATCATTGTAGACACAGCTAACTGATACACCGTGTCCAGTGCTAGACTAGTTGTGGGCTGGGGTTTTGAGTTGTTCTGTCTAACATCTTTGTTCCTGTCTATTTTTAGAGCCTCCTTCTCCAGAGTTCTTGGCAATTATGCAAGTTACCCAGTATCTTTTCAGCAAATTCCCTTTGTGCTTGCATCAGCCAGAGCCAATTTCTGTTTCCCACACTTCAGAACTCTGTCTAGTACCATGCAAGTGTAGTGCTAGCTCTTCTTATTATTCTCCCCTCTCTCTGTCTGTTTGAACTGGCACTTATCTTCCTAAGCTTGCTTCATTCGTGAACTAAATAGCGTCTGACACTCTGTCTCCCCAAGAAGCCTCTCCTGACTAATTGGGAAGTGCCAATTTCTTCTCATACCTTCTTTTCTTTGTGTGCCAGGATCTTCCCAGCCTCACTTGTCACTGCCTTCCATGAGACTCAGAGCAATAGCGAAACCACTGCCATTGTTCCCACATACGTGATTCATCTGTTGGATGTTTACAGAATCATCAGTATTTGTTCAAGTCCACATCAGCCATTATAGAATTTAGGTGTGCAGTGGACACAGATGGTGTTACATTAATTGATTTTCGGGGTACCATGTAGTCATTCACCTGATTTAGGCGAGCGCATCATCATTTTGATGATGGTGAGTAATTCAGATATTGTGTATAGAGACGGCAATTGGTGGCCACACAAATTTGCTTTAAAGGGGGTTGCCTGAACTGAGTCGTGTCTCTGGCTTCTCTCATTAGAATCGAAGAAGTCTATTGGCATAATAGGAAAAATGGGAATCTTGGAGCCCAAGGGCCGAGTTTGCATGCTGGCTCTGTGCCGAGTTTGCATGCTGGCTCTGTGCATTAAGCGAATTACTCAACCTCTCCAAGTTCATGTCTCCTGAGCTCTTAAATGGGGACACAGCAAATACTGTCCCTGTTCATTGCTCAAAACTGCTGTGGCAATCAAAAGAAATACTGCTTGTGAACATGCTTTGTAAACTGTAATGAACTATACAAGAGCAAAGCAGTAAGGACAGATGCTAAGATACTGAACTTTTTAAGGGAGGACTAGGAGAAGATACGAAGTCAGTGCAAGCCAGTGTTCAGGTAGTTATTGAGTAATAAATTCTTAGGCCTGGTCAGGAACCAGTGGCCACTGGCCTGACCACAGCATGCTGGCACACAGGGACAAGAAGGCTACGTAGCGGCATTAGTCCACGTAAAGGGGCAAAATAATGCCAGCCAGCATGGCCTTCTGGGTCTTCTAAAGCAAGAAGCCCAGTAGTGAGTGATGCTAAAGAGTGAGTCCTCTAAATGTAGTTATGGAAGTGAGATTTAGAGAGGGCTTATATCAGATAGGAATTCCCTTTGGCCGTGAGTAATAGAGAACAGAAACTTAGTGACATAAATAATTATTAAAGGTTTTATTTTTCTCACCTAGAAGTAAGTCCTAAGGTGGGCAATTGAGGGCTGAAGTGGTAACTCCATGAACAGAGACTCAAGCTCCTAGAAATCCACTACATCTATTCTTATAGTGCGATCCTTTTTCGCCCATAGGAGCTCAAGATAGTTGCCAAGTCACCAGCCATCATGTTCATATCTCAAGCAGGAAGAATGGGAGAGTGTGCATACCAGGTGAGTCATTGCCCTTTAAAGAATTTATCAGGAAACATCATCTATTGACTTCTGTTTACATCTCACCAGGTAAGGGAGGGTGGCAAATGTGCCTTTCTGGGTGGGCATATTATTATCCTAAATAGAATTAGGGTTCTATTAGTAGTGAAAAAAGGGCTGGATGCTCTGTGGGCAATATGCTGTCTCTGCCATAGAATTCTTATGTTCTGACACCCCGATATCACCATGCATAGTCCTTAAAGGAGAAAGGAAATATTTGGAAACAGTGTAGCGTCATTGGCTACAAGTCTGGAATTTGGAGACAGAAAGTCCTGGTTTCAGATTTGCCTCCATCACTTCCTAGCTGTGTGACCCCGAAATATTTACTCAACTTCACTGAGCCCAAGTTTTCTTATCTGCAAAATGTAGATAATAATATTTTATGTCATGAAGTTTCTGTGTAAATTTAGTGGTTCTGCAGAGCCCTTAGCACAGTGTGTGGCACCCAGAAAACACTTGACAAAGTTCTCTATAAAAGTGTGTGAAGTGAATTATTTAGTGATGCAGTGTGAGTTATGGTCTTGTTGGTTCTACAATGGTGAGAAAAAGACATGTTTTTAATCAAGAGGGGATATCAGACCTAAATAATTTATTACTAGCAGCTGGCACCAGAATTCCTAGTAGGAAGGAAACTGTCTCTGTGCTGAGAATGACGTGAATGAACCTGGCAGGGACTGAGGTGTGTCTAGAGAGTTAGGCACTGCAGGAGACCTTAAAGAAGAGTGACGTGAGAGCAAAGAATAGAGGGCGGGGCTGTCCAACCGCAGTCCCATGGCCAAAAATACATGGCCCCTTGTCTATTTTGCTAGGGCCCTTGGACCAAGAATGGTTTTCAAATTTCTGAATGTTGAAAAAAAAAATAAAAATAATGTTTCATGACTTGTGAAAATTATATGAAATTCAAATTCCAGTGTCCATAAATAACATTTTATTGGAACACATCCACATCCATTTATTCATATCATCTATGGCTTCTTTTATGCTGTAATCGCAGAGTTGAGTAGTTGGACAGAAACCATATGGCCTGCAAGCTTAACATGTTTACTGGCTGGTCCTTTACAGGCAAAGTCCATGACCCTGGAAAAAAGTGAGATGTGGTCAGGCTGGAAAAGTGTGGGAGAGGCAGCCACCCCATGGTGGTGGAGTGGCTGGCAGACCATTTAAGGATGGAGAAGCTCAGGAAGGGTTTCTTAGGTGCTCAGTTGTGTCCCCTAATTCATATGCCAAAGCCCAGAACCCTGGTACACCAGATTATGACTATATCTTTCAAGTGGTAAGTAACTGAAAATGTGGTCATTAGGGCCCTAATCCCATATGACTGGTGTCCCATAAGAAGAGGAGATGAGAACACAGACACATGGACAGAGGAAGACTGTTAGGTCCGTTATTAAACGAAACGAGACTGAGACAAAGTGAAAGTTATTTAAAGTTTTATTTTATGTCAAGTATTAGAAGTCAGGCTGACTGGCCAGGGCCACCTCCAAAGAGAGCGACCCCTCCCAGCCTCACAGACTAACTTTTATAGAGCAAAAGCCTGGCCACACATAGGTGGCCAATGAGATTGTAACATTGCATAGTCGTGTTAGACCACACGCAGGTGGCCAATTGAATTACAATTTATCCTATAGTAGCTGTTTGAACTACCTATCACTCTGGTCAGAATTGGCACTCAAGGGGTGCCTGGGTGGCTCAATTGGTTAAGTGACTGCCTTCAGCTCAGGTCATGATCCTGGAGTCCCAGGATCGAGTCCCACATGGGGCTCCCTGCTCGGCAGGGAGTCTGCTTCTCCTGCTGACTTTTCTCCTCTCTCTCTCTCTCTTTCAAATAAATAAATAAAATCTTAAAAAAAAAAAAAAAGAATTGGCGCTCAAGTTTGGCACCCTAAAGGCAGAGTTTGCATTCTTTGGTGGTTAGGGAGACAGCATGTGTGCTTTGCTGATTGGATGTCTCCACCTGGCCTGATTCGTCCTTGTATTCTGGGCTCTGTTATCAGGAACTGGCCGACCATTCCCAAGTCTGGGAAACCAAGTCTGGTTTCCCAGACTTGCTTCTAAGTAAGTTTCTCTGGGGGGCAGGGTCAATTTAAGTTTTACTGCACAAACAACAAAATGGCTTTTAACCAAGATGGAGTCGCTCTGGCTAAATAGGTCCTTACAAAGACCATGTGTGGACACAGAGGGAAGTCAATTAAACAAAGTCAAGGGAGAGACTTCAGGAGAAGGGAACCCTGCTAATGACTTGATCTTGGACTTCTGCCCTCCAGAATTAGGAGAAAAGAAATGTCTGTTGTTGGAGCCACCCAGTCTGTGTTGTTCTGTTAGCTCTAGTGCACTAACAAGGGTTCAGTCCAATTGTCTGAGTTCCTTAAATATCACCTCTATCCTTATCTTCTTTCCAGAGCTTCAGTCTTATCTATAAGAAGCCACAAGGCCTTGTGTGAGAGTTTTAATTTATGGACATTTCCTCACATGGTCGTAGTGTTTTCGGCTGTTGACATGGTATCTCCTGAAAGCCGAGGATAAGGATTCAAGCTTGATCTTCAGACATGTTTTCCTACAGCTTGGCCACTTCTTTGTCTGACGAATCTCTCTGCTGGCCATTTGTGCAGTGGAAGCAGAAAGAATGTCTCATCTGGAGGATGTGTGAGGGGAAGGCCTGAAGCCGTTGTCATTTGAGGGTTAACATCTTAACCTAGTACCACGGTCTGTCACAAATAGAAGGTAGGAAAGACTCAGGGTAGCGTCTGGCCAAGCCAGGGAGAAAACCTGCCCATCATTTCAGGCAAAACCCTTTGGATGCAGCTATATGTAGAAGAATGAAACTCAACCATTCTCTTACACTGTACACAAAGATAAACTCAAAATGGATAAAAGACCTGAATGTGAGACAGGAATCCACCAGAATCCTAGAGGAGAATATAGGCAGTAACCTCTTTGATAGCAGCCACAGCAACTTCTTTCAAGATATGTCTCCAAAGGCAAAGGAAACAAAAGCAGAAATGAACTTTTGGGACTTCATCAAAATCAAAAGCTTCTGCACAGCAAAGGATACAGTCAACAAAACAAAGAGGCAACCCATGGAATGGGAGAAGATATTTGCAAATGACAGTACAGACAGAAGATTGATATCCAGGATCTATAAAGAACTCCTCAAACTCAACACACACAAAACAGACAATCCTATAAAAAATGGGCAGAAGATATGAACAGACACTTCTCCAATGAAGACATACAAATGGCTATCAGACATGTGAAAAAATGTTCATCATTACTAGCCATCAGGGAGATTCAAATTAAAACCACATTGAGATACCACCTTACACCAGTTAGAATGGCCAAAATTAGCAAGACAGGAAACAACATGTGTTGGAGAGGATGTGGAGAAAGGGGAACCCTCTTACACTGTTGGTGGGAATGCAAGTTGGTGCAACCACTTTGGAGAGCGGTGTGGAGATTCCTCAAGAAATTAAAAATAGAGCTTCCCTATGACCCTGCAATTGCACTACTATGTATTTATCCCAAAGATACAGATGTAGTGAAAAGAAGGGCCATCTGTACCCCAATGTTTATAGCAGCAATGGCCACGGTTGCCAAACTGTGGAAAGAACCAAGATGCCCTTCAACAGATGAATGGATAAGGAAGATGTGGTCCATATACCCTATGGAGTATTATGCTTCCATCAGAAAGGATGAATACCCAAATTTTGTAGCAATATGGACAGGACTGGAAGGGATTATGCTGAGTGAAATAAGTCAAGCAGAGAGAGTCAATTATCATATGGTTTCACTTATTTGTGGAGGATAACAAATAGCATGGAGGACAAGGGGAGTTAGAGAGGAAAAGGGAGTTGAGGGAAATTGGAAGGGGAGGTGAACCATGAGAGACTATGGACTCTGAAAAACAATCTGAGGGGTTTGAAGGGGTGGGGGGTGGGAGGTTTGGGGAACCAGGTGGTAGGTGTTGGAGAGGGCACAGATTGCATGGAGCACTGGGTGTGGTGCAAAAACAATGAATACTGTTATGCTGAAAATAAATTAAAAAAATTAAAAAAAAAAACCAAAACCCTTTGGATGACCAGGATCTCCCTGCAGGAATGAAGAACTATTCCTCTGGCTTCTGGGAATGCTGAGGGCAGATGGTCTCCAGCTGGAATGACTTCTACTGTAGAGGGCCGCCTTGCCTGGGGCAGGGCACATCTAGTGACTGATCATGTGGGGGTCTATAAGCCTAGCCCCTTCATCCTGACTTGGGACCACTCTGAAGGGTCATCCCCCCTCTAGAAATCTCCTTGGAGGTAGATGAAACTTTTCATGTTTGATTTTATTTTCTGTTCTATCAAGGCAGTATCACCAGATGTTTGAAACAAAATACTCCCGAAAGAGAGCATTTCTGTGTTCTGACCTTCCAATAACATGGACAGTGGAGGAGGAGGAATGAAATGAATCTTCTATCTCTAAGAATTTGTAAAGCTTTCAGACCATGTGTACGTGTGGATCACATTTAAATAAAAAGAAATGCAGCATACCCAAATTCACAGAACGGAAGAATTGAAGGCCGTGGTTTCTAATTCTGATTTAAAGATTATAATTATGTAATTACAATCCATATATAGAGAACTATAATTCATAAACTCACTCTTGTATTTCTCAAATATTTGTTGGCTTATTTATTTGAGGGGTTCACTTTTTTCTAGCTTATTAAGATATTATTGATCTACAACACTGTATAAGTTTAAGGTGTACAATGTGACGATTTGATACATGTATATATTGAGAAATGATTACCACGATACGATTAGCTAACACCTCCAACACCTGACTTAATTACCTTTTCATTTGTGTGGGTGGTGAGAACATTTAAGATATTTCTCGGGGCACATGGGTGCCACAGTTGGTTTCAGCTCAGGTCGTGATCTTGGGGTCATGAGATCAAACCCTCTGTCAGACTCCCTGCTCAGTGTGGAGTCAGTCTGAGATTCTCTCTCTTCCTCTCCTCTCTCCCTCCCATTCATGCTTTCTCTCTCTCTAAAATAAATACATAAATCTTTAAAAAAAAATGTGTTCTCTGAAAGCATGGAAAGACTCACGAATTTGGATGTCATCCTTGTACAAGGCCCACGCTGATCTTCTCTGTGTCATTCTGATTTAGTGTATAGTGTATGCTGCTAAAAAAGCACTATCAAATATCTATTCAGAATCTATTATGGGCCAGATATTACATTAGGTTCTGAGGAAACGTAATGGGCTCTCATCCTAATGAGGGGTCGAAACCAGAAAGAGATACCAGCAAATAAATAAATAGAGCAAAAGTCAAAAAGTTTGATAACCTAGTGTTGGTGAGGCTGTAAAGAAACAGGAAGTCTAATACATTCTTGATAAGACTAGAAGTTAGCGGAGGACACTTGGCAATAGCAATCAAAATTGTAAATGCACCTACTCGTGGGTACAGCAATTCCACTTCAGGGAGTCCATCCTCAGGTAATAAAGGTGCAAGATATCGTGAGCACAGGATTATTCACTGCAGCATTACTGGTAATGAAAAAGACCAGAAGCAACCAGAATTTTCCAAAATAATACATCTGTATAATGGGATACCATGGTGCTGTCTAAAAGAATGAAGCTTGGTATAGGAGATAGATGAAGGTGCAGATGCAGACCAGCATAAAAGCATTTGTGTACAAAAGGGGAAGAAAAGAATATACTTAAGGCTATCTACTATATATAATATTACATATAGATATACTTAATATACTTAAGTATATGTATTATATTATCTATTATATGTATTATGTCTATATCTATGTCAATTATATATTATATTATATATAGATAGACTTAATATACTTACATAGTATATAGTATATATACTATATATAAGTACTCAATATTTTATATACAGATATACTTAAGTATATTTATATAATATGTAGACTCACTATACTTAAGTATATATATAATACATATAATTCCTATACTTCTTATATACATGCACACACACATATACTATCTCAGGAAGGATGCTTGAAGAATTAACTGTTGCCTCTGGGGAGGGGAACTCGATGTCTATGAGAGAGGATTACCTATTCTTTTCTTTTTTAGATTTTATTTATTTATTTGACAGAGGGAGATCACAAGCAGGCAGAGAGAGAGGGGGAAGCAGGCTCCCCAGTGAGCAAAGAGCCTGGTGCGGGGCTGGATCCCAGGACCCTGAGATCATGACCTGAGCCAAAGGCAGAGACTTAACCCACTGAGCCACCCAGGCGCTCCGGGGGATTATCTATTCTTTCGACCTTTCAAATTACCAATCAGTGAACAGATTGCCTTTTCAAAAAATAAATGCAAGTTTTAAATTGTTAAAAGATATAATTAGGGGCACCTGGGTGGTTCGGTGGGTTGAAGCCTCTGCCTTCGGCTAGGGTCATGATCCGGGTCCTGGGATCCAACCCAGCGTCAGGCTTTCTGGCTCGGCGGGCATCCGGCTTCCTCCTCCCTCTGCCTGCCTCTCTGCCTACTTATGATCTCTGTCAAATAAATAAATAAAATCTTTAAAAATTTTTTTAAAAAGATATAATTAAATGAGCAAAGTCCTCATGCAAGTATGGATATAATACGAGTGGGGTGCTAAATCGACTTTTGTGTGAATTATAAGCCCTCTAATGGGGAGAGTCAGTGTCAGACTAGCTGTCCTTTAGTATCCTCAGAATCCTGTGTGATGAAGATAAAAGGGCTTCTATCTGAGGATGCTGAGTTCCTTTCCAATGCCAGAATTCGGGGACTCAATGATTTTAAGAAATTGAAGGATATTTGGGAGCAGAGGTTTGTGTGTATGTGTGGAAGAGGGGAAGCTTTAGGAGCAAAGTGCGAGAAGTGCTCCCAATAACCGTCTCACCAATAAGGAAAGACCTTTGATTCATGCCCCGCCCCCCGCCCCCTTCCTGGCCATCAAGCTAAGCGAGCCCCACCTGCCTCCAGGCCTTGAGGGCTGTGGCTGTTAGCTTGCTCCTCGCTCAGGTGCTGCTGTGCCTCTTTAAGTCAAACCAAGGCAAGTAAATTTAGTACCCGGAGTAGGCGGCTTCTGAATAATTAAAGATTTTTCTCTTTGTTTTCTTGATCTATATGTTTCTATGAACACACCAGCTATTTTGTTAGCCTCCTGCTGAGGGAAAGATGCAACTTTGTGACTTCGGCAATTGCTGAAGAGGGTTGAAGGGAAAAACAGAACAAAGATTTATTAGGTGATTTATCTGGGTTTTTAATAAACCAGGGAAGAAAAGCCACGAGCCAAGAAGCAGCACTGAGAAAAACAAGCCAAGGCCAGCGACGAAAATAACCCACAGAAAAGATGCTTGCCGGTAGCAAACAGGATGCTACAGGGATCGCACAGCCCAAACGCCTTTTTGAGGCTGGGCCTCCCTGGACAGGGGTTCCCGGGGTTAAACCTGGGAGGGTTCCCCTCCTGAACCACGCCGGACCTGGGGCAGCCCCCGCTGACCCGTCAATTACACCCCGCCTAGCCTCATCCATCAGGGTTCATCTGCAGCTGGAGTGCTGGTTCCCACAATCTCTTCTGCTTTCTTGCATCGAGTTTGAGTGACCTCCGTGGGTCAGATTTGCTAGCTGTTTCACTCCTGATCTGAAAGACGGAGCATCACCGCCGTTCAACCTTAACACGGTCCGTGTTTCATTGCCAGCGTTCCTAGAATGGCCTTGAGGTGGTTCCTCTCGGGAAAGGGATTCCGTTTGTTACTAATTCCCACTCTTGGGTGAGTAAGAAAGGAGGATGTCTTCTGTACGCTCAGGATGGTTTAGAATAAAGGACTCATCCTCTCTCAGTCAGCTGGGAAGATTCTAGTTTCCCAAGTTCAGATACCATTGAGAAGGGCATTTCCTGGAGAGTCCCAGGGGTCCTGGGCACAGGCACCCCACCCCTCCCTGCCTCCTGTCCTCCGGCCCTGAATTTTAGAGAGACAATGAATCTGTTTCCTGTGAGACTAGTTCTTCCACGCAAGCAAGCTGCCCCCTACCCCCATACCACACCTTCAAAAATAGTTGTGTGTATGATAAGATATATATGACATGGAATTGATCATTTTAACCATTTTTAGGGGTATAGTCCAGTGGCCTGAAGTGCATTCACATTGTTGGGCAATCATCACCATCATCCCATCTCCAGAACTTTTTTCATCTTTCCAAAATAAAACTCTATAATAAATTCTAACTCTCTGTTGCCCCAGCCTCTAGCAACCGCCTTTTTACTTCCTGCTTCTATGAATTGGACTGTAGGTTCCTTGGATGAGGGGAATCATACAGTGTTTGTCCTTTTGTAACTGGCTCACTTCACTTAGACTGGTGTCTTCAAGGATCTATATAGATCCTCTATAGGCTATAGAGTATGACCCGCCTCCTGCCCCATCTTTGGTTTTTGTTCCATTCCCACAGGCTTTGTGCCCTCCCCTTTCACCCCCCTCCCCACATCACCCCCATTCCTTATTCCGTGTACTCTCAGAGACTGTCACTCTGAGGTAAACCAAATCCTTACACTCCTTGTGGAATACGGCCTCCATCTTTTACCAGACACTTAACCTAGATCAGGGGCCCCAGATCACATTCTGGAAAAGTGGTCCCTTTGCAAGGATTGATGGGAAGGTCACATCCTGACAGGAGTTATGATAAGATTATCAAGAGAGAAGAGAGGAAGCAGTAAAACAGAGACCAGGAGACAAAAGGGAGGTACTCATAGGGCCACTCCCTGACGCCTCCTCCACAGCCTTTTCCAGGGAAGTGTTCCTCATTCTCCCATACGCCTTCCATTCCCACCTTTGTGGAATTGTCCAGGGCTTCCCCAATTAGGGAACAGCAGAACCAGAGCGGGGGTAAGAAGGGGTGCCGGGGCTCTACAAATATCAGTGTCTTTCCCGGTGCTGAGCCTGTGTGTGGGGGGCAGAGCCTTACAAAACTCTCTCAGAAATCTTACTTCTTTCATGTCTGCATTTTCTTCCTGTCAGTCGTGCGGGGGCAGATACAGCTGGAAACCCATTGGTCCAGGCTAATGGGATTTTTGCCAGTCCCTCCTGGTTGTTAATCAGCTGTGCTGGCTGTGAGCTGGCAGCTTTGCAGGGCCCGCTCAGGTGAAGAGTGACCCAGTTTTAATGGGAGAGTCGGACTTTGATTTTTCCGTTATTGTACTTAATATGATTGGCCATTATTTCTATGGGAAGGGAGTTGCTGGCGAGCTCCTCGCAGATTTCTCTGGAAGGGCTGTCTGCAGCTTCCACTCTTTCATCAGCTACTTGTCAGGTCATCTGTGATGGGTTGAATCGGACACTTACAAACAAATAAGCTCCTTCCTATTTGATTCATCAAACGCTCTCCTCCTTGGCTGTTGGTTTTCATTTGTATTCCCAGGCTGGGCTATGGAGGCGTGAAATATTGTCATTGTATTTGAAATGGTGGAGTTCCAGGGCAGCGTGCAGGTGGCTCCCGTGTTCCTGGGGTTGGTTTTGGTTTTGGGGGGTGCGAGTGGGAGGGGAATATTATCTTAACTTCCATCACAGATCAACGTTGTGCTAAAGCGAGGGCTCCAGGGTGGCATGGGCAGGCTTAGGAAGTCGAGAAGGAAGCTATAATTTGGTGGTCCGAATGGGCTTTGGTGTTTCACTCAAACTGCTAAGTCAAATAGTTATGGAATTCTGTGTGGGCTTAAAAGCGTGCTCATTGATCGTACTTTGACCTGCTTCACCACACTGTCTCTGTGAAAGGGATCATTTTACACACCCACCCCCCTGCCCCCTGGAACTGTTCCCTGAACTGTTAACTTCTGCCTCAGTTCCCTGATGCTGTGGGGGCAGGCCCTAATGCGTACTATTCCCATTTCAGGTGGAGAAAAGTTAATTACCGCCCTCCCTGTGGCTTTACTCAGCCTCCCCTCACTTAGAAAAGGAACATTGTTGCCTTCTCCAAGCTCACCCAAGTTTTCTTTACTAAAACCTGGCTCACTTGCCCACCTCTGCCAGGGATATCTAATGTGTTAAGTCCACATTTGAAAGAGGAGGGTTTGGGTTTGCGGATGAACTCTATGCTGGTGATCCTTTAGTTCAGGGACAGGGAGAGGGTTTGCCGGGGTGGGTTAGGGCAATGTGAGGGCAATGTGTGGGAATGAGGAGCAAAATGTTTCGGGTCTGCAGCTGGACTGCCCTTTGGAATTCCAGCTCTGCCACTTGCTAGCTGGGTGACCTCGCATAAATTATTGACCTCTCTGTGCCTCCATTTCTCTTTTGTAAAAAGGGATTATAATCTCTTCTATAGACTTTTTTACAATAGGATTATAAGAGGTTACACTATAAAAATGACTTTGCACAGCACCTGGGATATGGCACGCTTAGTAAATGCTGGCTATTATTACAGTTATCATCATCATTACCACTATCACTCTTTGGACTGTGAGCCGCTGGAGGACAGGGCCGTGATTTCCCCTAGCAGAGCCGGGCCCCAGATGTTTGCTGAATGACTGAACAAATGTTAATTAGGGCAGTCTTTTAGCCTTTTCTCTTAGGACAGATTCTTGAGGTTTCCTTTCGTTTTCCTCCTTTGATCTTAAAGACAACAAAAGATCAATGTGATTTTGGGAAAGACAAGAAGATAAAATATTTACCCACGATTGCACCAAACTAATCATCCTTCTCTGTGTCCTCTATTTCCATCTGGTCCTTCTTTCTCATTCCTTTACTTTGGGCCCCGCCATATGGTGACTTTGACTACTGGGATGTCATGAGGTTGGCAGAGTCCTTGTGTTGTTGGCTTTGCCCTCCTGCACCCCCGCTGTCACCCAGAGAAGAGCTCCACCAGCTGACTGCTTCCCTTCCACCAGGGCCTCTGAGGGGGCATGCGTGGAGCAGACCTGAGTCTGGTCTGCATCAGACGATTGCATCACGGCCCGGAACTGCCCAGGTCAGCCTGATCTCAATGTGTGGGTCCCTAGCAGAGGGCAAACAGGGGAAGTAAGTGCTTATTGTTCACTGAACAGTAATAGATGGTTGAATGATATGGGAATGTCATTTGTACCTAGGCACCATCTAAACAAAAGACGACTTTAGTTTTTATTTATTTTTTAAAGATTTTGTTTATTAGAGAGAGAGCACAAACAGGGGGAGCAGGAGAAGCAGAGGGAGAAGCAGTGGATTGAGCAGGAAGCCTGATGCAGGCAGGACTCAATCCCAGGACCCCGGGATCATGACCTGAGCTGAAGGCAGAGGCTTAACCCACCGGGGGACTCAAGCGCCACATAACACCTCTTTATATTCACCTTTTCTTCACGGTGCCTTGTGTCATAGTTGGGTTTCTCTATGTCGCCACAGAGTTTTCATAATTTTCAACTGGCAACAAAATACTTTATCAGGTTCAGGTAGAAAATGATAACATAGTAATATTGACTCATAAATGGAGGACTTCGTGTATGTCTGGTAAACTGTCTTGTATACATTTAACCCCCTCAACAATCCTGGAGGTCAACCTCGGTTACCACCCCTTGTCTCAAAGCCACAGGTAGCGTGACAAAGATTCAGGCAGATGGACTCTGGGATCAGGTGCCTGGGCTGAATCCTGGCTCTGCCACCTCTTAGCTGTGTGACCTTGGGAAAGTCATGTACTTTTTCCTGCCTGTTTCCTCACTCATAAGGCTGATGATAATAATGGTGTCTACCTTGTAGAGTGGCAATTGTGAAATTTTAATGGGTTCATATACTCAAACTTGGAGGTGAGGGCCTGGCCTATGAAATTTGTGCAAAAATTTCCTACAGTTGAAGCAGCTGAATTTCAGAGAGGGTAACAGCTTGCTCGGAGTCACATAGTAAAGGATAATTAATCCACTGTGTCACATACTTAGGGTACTTTAATGAGTCCCACATTATTGAGCAAGTATTTGGATTTTCAGCTTTTCCTGGAAATTATAAAATAAAAATGCACAGAAAAATAAATTGTTCTGGCAAATGTTGGTAGTAAAACTATTAGCACTGTCCAGTGCTAAAACTATTAGCACTAACGGGCTTTGGACATGAAGGTTCACCATTAAGTCCAGTCTCAAGCAGAGAGATGGGGTTTCACAGGGTTTCATACTTGGCTCTAAGTCCTCTCGGGAATTAGTGACAGGGAAAGAATACTTTGGGTTTTCTGATTTTAGCCCCGGGGGTATTTTTCATAGCACCAGGTGGTTTTCCTAAAGACAATCAGTAATTGTTCATTTAAAGCAAAAAGGAGTGATGCATTGAAGATTAATTTTGCTCTACAGCAGGGTGACCCACTTAAAATGTAGCCAGGGTTTTGTTTTTCACTGCTTTAGCAAGAAGCGCTAAAGAGTTTCCTTGCTTGTGTTTGGGTTCGAGAATAAAAAGTGAGGTAGGATAATTATTCCTTTCCCCATTGTGAATAAACAGCCTTTTCTTCCTCCTGGATGCTTGAAGGAAGTCTGGTCTCTCCTTCCATGTTAGCATTTCCCACTGCTTTGAAGGCAGAGACAGCAACATTCATATTCCAGGGTCAGAGGTGAAGCTGAGTGTGGGGCTCTTTGTTCTGAGGGCCCAGATCCCTCAGTCACTTACCCCAGTGTCCTACTGAACAGAAGGAGAGTGGAGTCAATGTTCTGTACTTCCAGTGTTGAGAAGGAAGATGATGGATTCCAGATGTGCGGCCGTGACTCCTAGGGGAGGAAAATGGCATGAACAACGGTTCTGATTGGCAAACCATGGGTGCCTGAACCCATTTCTGACCTGGTTCCCCTGCCTGGAGTCATGGGAGGAATGGCTCTCTGCAAGAGTGAAAGGGTTGAAGACCTGGAGATCAGGTGAGGGGAGTCTGGAGCTGGGAGTGCAGGAGGGAAAAGGGAGGCTTCGTCTCTCCCAGGCCGCCATGCTGGGAGTGGGCCCATTCCTGGGGTTGGTATCACCACCAGTTGGCCAGTAGAGCACCACTGGAGCAGCAAAGGTTATGGTGCAACGCAAAGACAGAAGGAGTGGGAGATGGCTGGGGAGACCCTAGTGTTTCTGAGTTGGTGGGGAAGTCAGACTGACCCTTGTCTTCTAAGGTTTGTGACCTCGAGGTCTGTGTTTTGTCTCATAGTTCACCGGGGAGGCAAGTTCTCCAGGTTGGGGCGGGGAGGTAATCAGCGGTACTTCTGTTATGGTAGTGGGAGCAGGAGGGGGTGGTGGCAAGGGTTTGGGCATTTTCTAACTTGATCTGAAGGCAGAAGAGAAATGGGAACATATTTGTACTTGAGTGTTGTGAAGCTTCCCGAACCGTAACAGTCATAACAGCTACATGTGGTTTAAAAGAACGTCAGCAATGTCCCTGTTTTTCCAATGGAAAAAAAAATCAGGTGTGCATTGTTCTGATTGATATTTCTGCAGTGCCCCCAGGACAGCAGTGGCCAGAGCAAAGGATATGAAATTTTAAATGTGAACCATTTTTCTATTGAGACCCAAACTACCAAACTTTATTCATATTGCAAAATATGTTTAAAATCATGCAGAATACTTCATGACGCGACCACATGTTCTCAACGTAGTGCCAAATGAAAAAAAGCAAGTTCATCACCGGGGTGCTCAGTGTGGTCTCCGTTTGCAGCACTTAATGGATCGATCTTTGCAGAGAAGTAAGTCTGGAAAGATGTATTCCAACAAGACTCACCGTGCTTACTCTTTGTTTGATGCACTAATGGGCGCTGTCTATTTCTTCATTCTGCCTCTCTGCCTTGTTGGAATATGTTCATGACAAGCACACATTGCTTTTGTCATAAGAAAAAAGCGCAACAGAGGTTTTTATTTTTAACAGCTGAAAGCGAAATCTAAACAACAACAGAAACTGCCGCTTGTGTGTTTTGGATGGCGGGGGAGCGCAGAGCTCTTTCATCTAATGGGGGTGTCGATGTCAGGGCTGGAGGATAATGACTCGGAGCACGTGGAAATGCAGCCAGCGGAACAGGTTTCCAACAGGAAAGTGCTTGTCCGGGTTCCCTCTGGGGTCAGCTGCAGAGCCGAGGGCAGATTCCACAAAGAGAGAAAGAGGATCCAAAAGGGCCTGGGGTTGGGTCAGTTGGGCGGGTGTGTCCCACTTAAAAACAAAGCTGCTTTGATGTGTTGCCCAGCGGGCGGGCACCAGCATGCCGGCCCGTTCTCTCCTGCAGCCGTTAGGGCCTTAGAAGCATCCATCTCCAAAGGGAAGATCCATCAGCTTCGTATCAAACAGGAAGGAAAGATTTACAGGTAATTTTCCCGTCCCTGTACAGAAGTATGAGTAAGCTATATGGTTGGAAGGTTTTGTTTTGTTTTGTTTTTGTCCCCCCCCCCCACCACTGTAAATAGAGAGGCTTTGTGTTTCTTCATTGTCTGTGATGCTTATGACTTTTATAGACACGTACTAATGTTTGGTGCTGACATTGTGCCTTCCTCGCATCCATCAGGGAGCGAGGTGTGGACTATGCCATTCCTGGCTCTGAGATGATGGGCAACTGCTAAGCTGTGGGGTTCTGGGGATCTTCAGGCCCAGGGCTCCCATGGAGAGCACAGCGTCTTCCTCCCAAGGGCTCTCATGGGCTCCCGTGGGGGTGGACTTCACCCCAACCCCCATATTTTGGATCAATGAACTAAAGGAATGCTTTGGGAGAGAATGGAGGTCATTATAAGGCCAGCCCTCCTCGGAAGCTCTTTCTTAAAGACAGTGGTATGGAACCGAGATCTCGAGCTGGAGTTGGACAATCATTGGTTCAAATCCATGCTCTGCCATAGATTGGTTGTGTGATGTTAGAAAAGGTAACAGATTTCTTTGAAACTTAACTTTTGACACTTATAAAAACAGAGATTACCTTCCTGTGTCTGGAGGTTGTATACAAAACTGGTACAGTGATGGTCTTCTCTGTGTTTTGGCTGAGGGGGTGTACTCCAGAGTGAGGCGCCAGCTAGGCCACCTAAGCAGGACTTGTGAGGAGGTGTGGACCTACCCAAGAGAGAATGCTTAGAAATGTGCCTGTGCCTCCCTCAGAACCTCACCTGGAAAAACCTAGAAGTCAGAGGCAAATGCTGCCTAACTGCCCTGAGGGAATGAATGATGGCTGCCTCCTGGGGATGACTCAGGCCAAAAGAAGCAGCCAAAGGCCACATGAGGAGGGGCAGCTGCAAGGGAAAGAGCAAGTCCGCGCAGAGTAGCCTATGGAAAGGCAGGGAGTGGTAGCGGTCACCTGAAGGTGTGATGGGGAAGCATGTCCATGTTAAGGAAAAGCAGGCAAATGATCCCAATGATGGGCTGAGGTAGAGCAGTGCCCTGTTCCTGAAGAATCCATGAACATGCACCCGTGAGGAGGACAATCTCAACAGCTTCCAGAGCATGGAAACTGATGCACCATTGTGTCTGTGCCTGCCGGGTGAGCTCATTCCTTCACCTGGCCTCTCCTTCTTCTCCCTCCCATGCCAACGCTGGAGGAGCAGGAGGCAGGCTAGTGAGCGAGGGGGCTGTGAGAAGGCAGGAATGGGGAAACAGAGAAGAAGCCACCCACAACCCCTTCACACTGCAGGCTTCAAGGCTGCAGTGGGCCAGGTTGGAGGAGGAAAGAAATTTGAATTTTAGATGACATTTGGAGCTTTTATTATGACATGAGAGTCAACACAAAATGGAAGTTAGTCTATTTTGTGACTCGGAGTGATGGTAGGATTTTTTATTATTTGAAAATGACCACAAATATCATGGAATTCACTCCAGTTTCCAACAAGGGACAGGATGAATCAGCCCCATAAAGTGATCTGAAGGTGCAGAGTTGAAGAGAATAAAGCCATCTTCTCATTTCCCACTGAATTAGTCAGGGCTCTTTAGAGAAATAGAACCAATAGGATATCTGTCTCTGCCCCCTCTCTATCCATCCACCCATCTATCCATCCATCCATCCATCTATGTATCCATCTATCTGTTCTAGCTATCTATTATTTACCTATTATCTATCTATCTAATCTGTAAAATTTGAGATTTTAAAATAAATTGGCTCTCATGATTGTAGAGGCTGGCAAGTTCAAAATATCCAATGTGGCCTGGCAGCCTGGAGCTAGGGAAGAGCTGATATTGCAGTTCAAGGCTAAAGGACAGCTGCTGGCAGAACTTCCTCTTCCTCTGGGGAGGTGAGTCTTTTCTGTTCCAGTCAAACCCTTCAACTGATTAGATGAGGCCCACTTACATTATGGAGGGGTATCTGGTTTACTAAATTCCACCGATTTAAATGTTAATGTCATCCCAAAACACTCTCACGGAAATATTTGGAATGTTGTTTGAGCAAATATCTGGGCATGATGGCCCAATCAAGTTGACATTAAAATTAACCATCACACCATTGTGTGATGGTTAACCATACACCGCTGTGTATCCCTATTATTTCTTTGGGCCCCATTTATGGAAGTGAAATCTCATAGGATACATGTCTAAAGTGAAAAGTTTATGTAGAATTATAAGATTTTTAAATATAATGCCAAATTACCTTTCAGGAAGTTGTTATTAAAAAACAATTTTCAATATTACTCTACTCTATGAGACTACATGATTCTACAATTCTCCATACCTTCATGACCCCTGAATATTATTTTTATGAACCTTAGGTATTGTCTTTAAAAAAAGGATTTGCTAACACGATAGCCAAAAAAATGGTATTTTATTATTTGAATTAGGATTTGCATTTTGATTATTGTGAACTTTAGCATTTATTAGCATGTTTATTGACCATTTGTATTTTTCCCTTGGCTCTTGACCTCTTCATGGTTTGCCAATTTTTCTATTACCTTCTTTCAGACCAGTTAAATTTAAATATATATTTCAACCTGCCCAGTCTTCAGAAGGAGACCCAAAGTTCCAAACAGAGCTGATTTACAGCTTGGTGAAAGGACAACCTTGTGAGCTCTCCATTTACTTTCCCCATGGGGAAATCAGAATCTATGCATTCTTTTCCCACTAGACCCTTTTTAGGTTTCACAAAACAACAGTAAGTTGTAATCCAAGGACAGAAAACCCTCAAGAAAAAAGCAAAACCTATGACACAAAAATACCACTGTTATCCACATATCTTCAAAAATGAAAAATTAGCTGCCTGTGGGCTGGGTTCATCTTATAGCTTCAAGGCCCTAAGAGCAGAAAGGGGACAGATAGTCATTCTGCAGACCCCAGAGACAATTGCTCCAGCCTTTTAGGGGTGAATTATTCTTATCACCCCAAAGCATCAAGAAACAATTCTAGCATTGTCAAGAGCATTTTCAGGCCCTGGCCCAACATTTTTCAAGAAAGCTCTTAAATTATTTTGCCATTAAACCAAGCTCAATTGCATCTCTCAACAAAGGATAAAAAAGCTGTTTGACTACATAGCTTTTTAGAAGAGACCCAGGGTTTGGGGAATCTTGTAGAACCAAATGTTTGTCCTTCTCAATACATATTTTACCTTCAGAGTATTTCTGAGGCTTATCCAATGAAAGGTCATGGGGATAACAGGTGTCTCACTGTATTCCCTTGATACAGTCAATGTAATATGGCAGGAAGAGAGGTTACAATCTGGTTCTTATTTTACCTTTCTCACTGCTCCCCCCACCCAAGTCTTGGGCAGTTTTCTGAATTATTGAAGGTCCCAAATCTCTCAAACCCTCCCAACTCAACAGAGATGACCATTTAGGTGATCACTATTCTCTAATAAGCTAAGGTTGCAAGAATGAAAGAAACCAGAATCCTTGAAGTTTTTTACCTTGGCTATTTTAAGCCCTTTGGAGCCTGTTTTTAAGGGCTCTGGTTCTGGAAAGTAATTAGCAGCAAATGGGAGCACTGCAGGAAAGCCTGGAGGACATTGGATGCTGTCCAGGGACAATTAACTAGGAAGAGTTTCTTAGAAAACTGGAACCACCCTCTTGTACCTTTTCCATTTTCCTGGTTATCTCCTGGTTGGGTGCTTGGACAGGAAAAAAGGGAAATTTGGCTTGCCTGGAGATTGGAAAAGGAGAGTACTAGTCATACAACAGGGGAAGAAAGAAGATATTTCTATGCTCTTCTCTTGGCAGTGATCCTTGTTCAGTTGCTCCCAGAGTCACACTCTATGGGATCAGACAGTTGGGTGTCTTAGTCTCTGCTCAAGCTGCCATAACAAATGTCTTAGACTGGGCAGCTTGAACAACAGAAACATATTGTCTTACTGTTTTGGATGCTGGGCATCTGAGAGCAGGGTCCCAGAATGGTCAGATTCTGGTGAGAGTCCTTGTCCTGGTTTGCAGATGGCTGTCTTCTTATGTGTCCTCACACGGGAGAGGGAGGTTAGGAGAGCTCTCTAGGGACTCTCCTTATAGGAGAACAAATTCCATGATGAGGGCCCAGCCTTCATGACTCATCTAAGCTTAATTACTCCAAAGGCCAGTCTCTAAATACACTGGGGTTAGGGCTTCAACATGGACTCAGTATAAATGTTGGATACAATTCAGTCCACAGCAGTGACATTGATTAAGACAGGGTTGAAATCTTAATGCAGTTCTTCACTTCTTTTTCTTCCATGTTTCTCATTGTCTCTTTGTTCTGTGTGTAGTGTGAGGTCCTGAGGCGTAGATGCTGACTGGTACCTTGTTAGCCAAGATAAAATGCTGAGGCCCTTGCTGTAGGACTTCTCATCTTTCCTCACTATGTAAGTGATGTTGGCTGTCTCTTTGAAACATGTCAGTTATGTCTACAGCATTCCTCATGGCCCGCCATGGCTCAGTGTCATGAACCAGGCCAATTGCTCTGGTGAGCAAAGAAAAGAAACTGTAAGTCCTCCAGCCCATTGGGGAATGACCTAGACCTGACATTTTGTAGATGGCTGGGTATTTAAGTATTAGCAGGCTATATCGTCTCTCAGAACTACTCAACTCTGCCATTACACCATGGAAGCAGCTGTAGACAATATGGAAATGAATGGAGCATGGCTGTTTTCCAGTGAAAATCATTTACAAAAAATGAGTAGTGGGCCAATCTGGCCCATGGATCATAATCTGCTGACGTCTGAATTATACTGTCACTCCATTTCTTGCTCACTCTTTGCTCCCTTCTCTACTCCAGCATTGATCTGCCAAATATCCTTTTGATTGCCTTCATTTCCTTTGTCTTCACAACCAGTTTCTTTGTCTCTATTTTTTTGGAACTTTGTGCTAATGGTTAGCCCCCTGTCTGAGGAGTGACCCCTAGAGCTTTAATCTGGTGTCAGGTTTGTGAGCTGGCCCCTTGCCAGTGGGAGGCAAAGGCCAGTCAGACAGAACAAGATGAGGACTGAATGTTTTCCTCTCTGCCTCAGACTATTTCAGGAATTTGGATGCCCTTTACAGTGCATTATATCCCTGGGGAGAATTTGGAGCCCATAGATCAATGACCATCAGTCTAATCCTGGTTGCCAGGCACCTGTAGCTATGGTAATCCACTCGGACTCTCGATTTAGATCTTGATTGCTCAAATCTCTTTGGGTAGGAAGAAAATGGCAGGTTGCTAATAAGCTGAAGTGTGACTTACCCACTGAACAAAGATCAACCATGGCTGCGGAACATCTCATTCCTAGAAAGACAGACAGCCTTCCTTCATGTGTCAGCCTTCCTCTCCACAGGTATGCTGAAGGATGAACAGCTTGACAGGCGTTACTTCTTCCATAATGAATTTCATTCCTGGGGGAGGCTCCTCTGCCATTGCCTCTTGGGTCCAAACAACCATGGTGGTGCCTTGTGCCTGGAGTACTGTCCCTGCTCTCGCCTTAGCCTTCCACGGCCACCATGTTTAATCTCTATCTGGCAAAGAGTATGATCCTTTTGAAACAAACAAATCAATGTATTATTCCTCTGTTCAAGGTCCTATAGTGGATCCTCAGAGTAATAGCCCAAATCCTGATCAATGCTTACGAGGCCCCAGATGATCTGCCCCCTAACCCTGCCTGCCTCATGGCTCTTCCGACTTCATCTTCTCCAACCTTCTCTGCCAGTGGCTCCACTGCAGCCAAACTAAACTCTTCCCAATATTATTCAGAGGCTCCTGCCATGTTCTACACCCCGCATGGTTTGTTCTTTGTTACTTTCTGGTCTCTGCTTCAACATCATTGTATCAGTGAAGCCTTCCTGAATCCTTTATTTAAAATAACATGTCACCATGGCCACGCTGGCACTCCCTAATCCTCTTATCCTGATTTATTCATCTCCAGAGCACTCATACTGACATACTATGTATTTACTTATTTATCTGTGTATTATCTCTCTTCCCCACTGGAATATAAAACTCCTTGATGGCAGGGATGTAGTGTACTTGATACATAGCTTTAGCTCTAGGGCCTAGAGTGATATTTGACCTAGAACAAGCCCTCCTGTTGTAGATTATAAGTACATAGATGTGTGTGTGTACTTTAATAAATGAATAGGTGAATGAATGACTAACGAATGTAACCTGTGGATTTTCTCTATGTTCTAAAAGTTCTTCCCTTAATAAATAAATAATCTATGCACAAGGATGTAACCATTTTTAGGTAGACATAAAGTAATTAGGACTAAATGCTTCCAAAATCTGTAGTAACATCCTTTTTTATATTGTGCACTTCTATACAGCACTATTTTTTTTACCTTATTTCTTTGTTCACAGAAATGAGTACAATACTTGTTAAATATTAATAGGGAGTGAGCTAAGTTAGCCTTTCCCGGCATGTGTTCCATGGAACATTAAATCCAGGGTACTGTTCTATGGCAGGAGGACACCCTTAACAAGTCAGTTTGGGGAAACCTCAAATCATGACAGCTAATAATTATAAAAGCTAACATTGATTGGTTGTTACTGGGTGTCAGCTTCCATGCCATGCACATTACAAATTTTCCTCTTTAATCCTGTTTGCCCCACTCGCTTACAACACACAGTAGCCTATTCAAGGTCCTGAGAAGTCCTGTAGTAAAGAAACCTGTTCAATTTTCTTTAGCCCAGCATTCCCCAAACTTATTTGCTTATAGAACCACTTATTTTTCACTATCCCAGGGATACTTATTATCACCTCGTGCGTCCATTGTCCTGTAAAACACAAATTGGAAAATGCTGCTCTAAGATAAGGGAATTAAGTAGGAAAGCAGAATTATGGCGAAACAGATTATTGCAAAGAACTAAATAAGCACTGACCTTTAGGGTCTTTTAAATTAAGATAGCTATCTGCTGGATGCCAGGTGATAAGAAGTGATACCATCTTTTTAGGCCTGGTGACATAATCTCCCTTTAATTGTCCGAGAAAATAAAACTGTGTTTCTAAGGATCAATATGTACCTAAGGAAAACTTTTCATACTCCTAGGATAGAGTCTATGGTTTTTACTAATCGAAACCTTATTCATTTAAGAAATGTTGCTTTACTTCATTAGGAAGTGGTCTCTAACACTTTCAGGTGGGATAAGAATTTTGTCACTTTGGAATGGAAACTAATTTGAAACTAAGTTGAAGATGTGTCTGTGTGTAATAGTGTGTGCACATGTATGTACATATGTGTATGTATGTGGTTATGTATGTGTGTTGTTAGAGTTTTTTCTGGCCATGGAACATGGTCTTAGATGTTGCAGTACTGATGCGGGCCCAGAAGGACTCCTTGTCCAGTCCTATAGCCAGTAGACATTCGCCCTGGGGACACTGGTGCCAACAGAGACTAGAGTGACTCAGACCTTCCTTCTCCATTTTTATCAAGGAAATTAAAGTCTTTTCTTGGGAGCCAAATGTTGATTGTGGGCAAGAGGCTGAGAGTAGAGATTCAAAGGAAAGGAAATTGTTCCCTAAGGGACAAAAAAGCCCTGAGAATGGGTTCTTACCGTCTTGTCTATTAAGAAAGGCAGTCTTCTGTCTGACAAAGTCTGCATTCCTCTGTTAAGTCTGTTCTTCCCAAACTAAGTTTCCCTTAATGGATCTTAACACTAAGACTTAATGATTCTTGCAGTGATAATCCGTCATGATGATCCTTGCAATGATAATATGTTATTTGAGTTTCCTTGATAAAGCACCTGCTTTCTTGCTCTGACTGTGACATGAAGCATTCTAAGACAGTGAAGAAACGGTTGGGAAGAATAGGAATAAATTATGAATCTAGCCCCACTTAACTCTTGCGAAAAGCCAGTGGAGTGGGAAAATGATTCTGTGCTTCTGCTGCCTCAAATAATCTTATCTTCACTTTGAGAAGAAAAGGAAGGGACTTACAGATCACTGGAGGAACGTCAGAGCAGAAATATCAAGTCTGAAACCACAGGGACCTTATTCATCATTGTAGGTGACATAGCACGGAGCGGAGTGCTTCAAGGGGGCTTGGAGGATGTTGAGAGAAGGACTAAGGAAAGGAGTAAACATCTCATTACTCAGGACACTGATGCTTCTATTTTTGTGAAACTGGTGTGTTGCACAGAAGATTTTAGGAGGGGAATGAGAAACAGGGTATAAAATAGGAAACACGTATTATACCTGACTCTGTGCCAGGCACCATCCTAAGTGTCTCATGTATTTTAACTCATTCACTCCTCACAGCCATCATATGGGGCAGGCTTTCTTATCCCTGTTTTACAGGTGAGGACCTGGAAGCATAGCTAGTTGATGACTTGCTCAGGATCACATAGCTTGTGGCGGAGCCAGTACCAAAACCCTGTAGACAGACTCCCAGGTCTATGCTCTTGACCACTGGACCTTGCTGCCTCTGAAATAATGCAAGGTTAAGGGCAAGGCTTGGAAGCCAGACCATCTCTCCCATTGTTTAGTCTCCTTGAGCCTCAGCTTTCTTGTTTCTCATTTCTTATCTGAGGACATTAATACCTATCTTATAGGGCTATTGTGACTAGTCCATAAAATCAATGCCAAATGCTTAGTAGTTTGGCACTGAGTAAAGCTCCCAATAACCACAAGTAACTTAAAATATGTGAGCCTGAGAGAAATTTTGGACTGATTTTTTTCTAGCACTATGAAAGGACAAGAGATCTAATATCTCAAGCAGCGCTGTCCAACAGAACACAGCGCCGATAGAGCCCTTCTCTCTCTGCACTGCCCGGTAAGGTAGCCACACTAAGCTATTGAACATTTTAAATGGGGCTGGTGGGACCGCAGGCCTGATTTTTAATTTATTTGGTTGTAATTTATATGAGTTTAAGTAGCCAACAATGGTGGCCTGGCACATGGGTGGAAGGTGGAAGAGTAGGGGGGGTGCGTCGGGGTCTAGGGGGACAAGAGAGGGGTTACAGGGGCAGGAGGCAACTTTGGATGAGACAGACTTGTTCATTCCCTCCATTGTGGTGAGAGTTCCTCAAGTGTCTACATATGTCAAAACTTAGCAAACTGTCCACTTTTCGTAGTTTGTGGTATTTCATTCATACTTCGATTGAACTGTGAGACAACAAAACAGGCCAGTCCATGATAAATCCAGATTGTACAGGGCTTCCAACATTGGTTTTTAAACTGAGTTTGGAGGGGAGCCCTGGGATTCCCAGGGCTTCTGGGACTGGAGCCTTCGGGTAGTGGTTGGGGGAAACATGTTGGCCGAGCTTGGCCTCCAACTCTGATTCCCCCAGAGGAGCTGTTCACTGACCTAGATCCCTGGTAGATCTCCTCAAACATTTAGGCCACTGGTAAAGCCATCAACATCTCCTAGAGGAGCAGGGTTCAGAGGCCATAGCCAGGCCCTGGGGAGGTTGCACCTAGGAAGAAGGAAGGGGAGTGGGCAAGGGAAGGGCATGGAGGGCGGGGGTCTTCGACAACCTGCTTAGGAACCAAACATCATGTCCTACTCCAGAGAAACTCCTCTAGAGGAATGCACGCCCCCTGGGAATGGAAACTGCACAGGAGTGCCCACATTCTTTGAGAGCGTTACTGGGACTGGGACAGCTGTTACTGGAACAGGAGTCCACGTGGTGTCATGAAGAGGCTCTTTTATGTGCTGCACCAAGGAGTTTGTAAAAATGTAGAGCCCCAAGATCCCTTCCCTGGGACGCTGAGTCTGGGCATTTCCAAGCCCCTGGGGTATGTCCAGGGACAGTGCCAGGAGAAGGCTGAGGCAGAAGGTTGACTGTGGACTCAAAGCACCCTGGCTCCAACTGTTGCTGCTCTGGCTGTGTGATCTTAGGCAAGTTACCAGTTTTCATGTACAATATCTCCCTGTGGCTTAGATAGTGTTAAGGGCAGAATTGTGAGCCCCCCAATTCATATTTTGAAGTTCTAACTTCAGTATTTCAGAATGCAACCATATTTGGAGCTAATCTTTAAAAAGGTAATTAAGTTAATCTCTAATCTGGTATGATTGGTGTCCCTATAAGAAGAGGAGATTAGGACAGACAGATGCACGCACAGAGAAAAGATCATGGGAGGACACAGAGAGAAGGTGGCCATCCCCAAGTCAAGGAGAGGGGCTCAGAAGAGCCCTCTTACCATTGCCATCTTACCACCATCTTGAATTTAGACTTCTAGCCTCCAGAATCATGAGAAAATAAATTTCTGTGGGTATGGGCCACCCAGCTGGTGGGCTTTGTTATGGCAGCCCTGACAAACTGATACAGTTGGGAAACACCGTGTGTGGTACCTGGCACACAGTTGAGCCCAGCAAATGGGAGCTGTCATGGTTATCAGTGCCAATTGTTTGATCAAAACACCCAGGAAGCCCCAAATACTCATCACGGTGGCTGAGAGAGAGTGGTCTTCCCATTTGGCTCAGGGTTGCTTTTGTGCAGGAATCATTACCCACTGCGGTTTAGGTAAGAAATCAGCAGAAGCAGTAGCCAGGAGAAAATGGGATGCACTGCCTACCTCGGAACACTTTGGGGAGGTGTTTGATGTACATCTTGCAAAGCTTTCTTTCCTTCTTCCCACCCAGCTGGGAGTTCCCGTCCCCCACAGTGCCTACCTGTGTCGTTAGACAGAGCTCATGTCCTGTCCCCCACAGTGCCTACCTGTGTCGTGAGACAGAGCTCATGTTCAACTTGGCTTGCTCACCAGCTCTCCTACTGGACCTGTGGTTGCTGTGAGAGTGGGATTTTGCGGTGTCCATCTCTGTCTCCTTGGTGGGTGCTGAATCATGCTTGTTCAGCTGAGTTTCTGAGTACAGTTGTCATGTTGTCTATTAGCCAATGCTTCCCATATGGTATTCACTCTGAGCGAGGCACTGCTCTGTGTACCTTAAAAACAGTAACTCATTTAATTCTTTAACCATCCCTTTGAAATACATGCTGTCAAGGTGTGGGGAGGGTCAGCAAGTACCCAGGGTCTCACACCTCGTAGGAAGGAGGGTTCGGACCCAGAATTCAGCCACAGAACATCCTGTCACTACTATGGGGCCAGTGATCACTTCTGACAGAACTTACCTTCCTCATTAAAGATTCAATTTTTCTTTTATTTTCTTTTTTCTTTCCTTTCTTTTTTTTTTTTTTTTTTTTGAGAGAGAAAGAAGCTCAAGCAGATTCCATGCCCCACACAGAGCCTGACGTGGTGCTCAACCTCACCACCCTGAGATCATGATCTGGGCCAGAATCAAGAGTCAGAGGCTTAACTGACTGAGCCACCCAGGCGCCTCTCATCAAGAATTCTTAACCTTTTATGCACCTCTTGTGTTCTAGGGATGTCTACGAGCTCTTCCTGGAGTGCTACTTTTAACTGCATGAAAAAAATAAAATGCGTAGGATTACAAAGGAAACAAATTATAATGAAATACAGCTATTGAAATATTAAAAATATCCTAATGTGTTAATATGCAAGATGGTAATATACACACCTCTTTGTTAACATGTGAAATAACAAGAGCTAGTAGTAGCTCTAATAACTACTGTAATTCCCAAACAGTCATAAGTAGTATTTGGAGAGATTATAAAGTGAAATTTGGAGACATTTGCAATAACAATGAAGTGATATTGAAGGTACCTGAGATCTCTATTGCTGGCAAATTCACAGGCACTGCTCATGCTCTTATAGTCTGTTGTCTGTGTTCATACTAGAAGGAAGTGGTAAATATCAGTTAGAAATTAGTAAAAATGGAGGTGCCTGGGTGGTTCAGTTGGTTAAGCATCCAACTCATGATCTCATCTCAAGTCTTGATCTCAGGATCATGAATTCAAGCCCGGCAAGGGACTTAATAAAGAAAAAAAAAATAAAAAAGGAAAAGAGCAAAAATGAAAATGTTTATTTTTTATCACCCCAATTCATAGGCCCCCTCTAAATTCAAGAATCTGTGTGGGTCCCAGATCAAGGACTGTTGTTCTAGATACCCTAGATATGGGCCAGTAGAATCAGCGTCACCTGGAAGCTTGTTGAAATAGATAATCTCAACCCCACCCCAGACCCATGCATCTGAATCTGTTCTTCAACAAGATCTTTGGGCAGTCTGTGTGCACACAAAATTTTGAGAGGCAACACAAAAATATATGCTTGCTTCTGTCAGACCAGCAAAGAGCTGCTCAATATTGAAAGCGTATGATTGTAGATTCTTTTCCACCGTTTTCTCTGCCTGTTATAACCTCCTTTCTACGGTGGGGGATAATTTAACTGATTGGTGGCAACAGACAATGGCTACTGCTGGTTGTATATTGCTTCTCAGTGCCCCCTGGGGAACACCTCCTGTTGGACAAGAGTGTTCTTATTCTCTGTATTTGCCTCCTCCGGGCGACGGGTGGACCGACAGGCAGGCTCTGATCCTTGGAAGGAGGTAGTTGGCAGTTGTCTACTGTTTAACCTGTTGCTGGGGGGTAAGTCAGCATGCTGCATAGGGAAGAATATTTGGAGTCTTTGACCCAAGTCCAGTTCCCCAATGCAGCTTAACCAGCATCAGAACAGAAATTGCATTTCAACTTTTTTTCCTCTGGCTCTGTTTCTCTCTCTCTCTTTTTAAAATTTTATTTATTTATTTGACAGAGAGAGAGACAGTGAGAGAGTGAACACAAGCAGGGGGACTGGGAGAGGGAGAAGTAGGCTCCTGTTGAGCAGGGAGCCCAATGCAGGGGCTTGATCCCAGGACCCTGGGATCATGACCTGAGCCAAAGGCAGATGTTTAACGACTGAGCCACCCAGGAGCCCCGCTGGCTCTGTTTCTTAATTGGTTTCAAAATTTCTAAAGAAGGATTTAATTAGTTAGCCCCTCAAACCCCAACAATAATGACCATTAGAAAACTTAGAGCCAAGTGTACAAAAGTCTAAGAAGGCATTCTTATAATAACCTCGTTCTTGGTTCATTTCTACAGCTCTGTTCTTGTTTTTCCTTTTATTTTCTGCTTTCTTCGAATTTATGTTCTCTTTCCTGTTATCTTGTTCTGTTTTCTCTATCCTCATAAGCCTTTTAAAATCATTTTTAGAAGAAGGTAGGAGCACAGATTCATAAATAAAGACACAAATACGAAAGCAAGGGAGTATCCGTCTTAGCAGGCCGGGGCTGAGCCTGTGCATGGCCATTGCTTTGCACAGCTGCAGGGGACACTATTCTCGCTGTGTATGTAAATAGTGCTCGCTGAGCATAATAGATCACAAGGTGAATAGTGAAATTATGCAGCGGTGGCTGTGGTCCAGGACTCTGGACAAATTTAGTCTCTGTAGACTAGTTGGCAATGCATTACTGAAAATGATGAAGAAGTTTCTAGTAACCAAGGGCATTTGGGGTAAGCTGTTCATTTGTAAAACTGTTCTTAAAACGTTCTAAAAATGTTCTACACTCTTGGGATACATGGATGAATGGAGGTGGCCTCCCTCTTCACTTAGCCTAGAGTAGTAGTCAGTGATCTGAAAGCCAGGAATTGAAGCATCGCAGGGAGACAGGATCAGGCTCTTCTCTTCCTAAACCAGTCCAGATGCTTCCCAGTGCACGTGAAATGCTTCACTTGGGGCAACTGTGAGCCATAAGACCCACTGGTCTCTGCCTTTTTTTTTTTTTTAACCGGCCTTCCCCGGCACCACTATCTCCCCTATTCACTAGGCTTCAACCACGCAGACTGCTCTTGGCCTCTCCAACTGTCCAGACTCCTTCCATCCTCAAGGGTGTGGGCATATACCCTTCCCTCTGCCTGGAACACCCTTCCCTGCCCGCTCTCTCAGTCTCACACCTATAGGGCTTGACTCAACTGTCACTCTGAGAAGCCTCTGCTGATTCCTCCGGTCAAGTGCCCTCTTCCACCATTCACAGCTCCTACCGTGAGGCAAATGAATCGTCGTTTCCGTCATCATTTCTTGAGGGCCGTTTTTCCTACCAGAACTATAAGCTCCTGAGAACCTGAGCTGTGTTTGTCTGGTTATCTACCTCCTTTATTGCCAGCCAGGCCCGCAGCGCCTAGCACATAATTGGACTTCACTGAATAATGTGCTGAAGGAGTAGATGGAAAAATGGAAAGAAAATCCACAGGCACTCCTGAAGTGTTGGAAAATGTATTGAATGAGGAAAACATCATTGGGAAATGGAGCATATTTATGCCATTTTAAGAAGAGAAGGGAGAAGATGATTTCCACTCACAGCTTGAACGTGTGGGGAGGCCATTGTATTGGGAGGTGGCCCGCTATGGGGTTCACTGTGGGAGATGAGCAGCTCTCCTGTTCCCCCAAGTGCCAGGCAACAGGAAATGGGTTAAAACTGCAGAAGAAGAAGAAAAGTTAGACATGAAGAATTTTCTGTATTTCAAGAATAATGAAATTTGGACAAGAAAGGCAGTATGCCCCTGGTGGTGAGGAGCCAGATGTTGGATTCAAATTCTGACTTCACTGCTTCCTAGCTCTGTGACCTTGGGCAAATTACTTAACTTCTTTGTATGTCATTTTAAAAAAGGAGGGCAGGGGCGCCTGGGTGGCTCAGTGGGTTAAAGCCTCTGCCTTCGGCTCAGGTCATGATCCCAGGGTCCTGGGATCGAGCCCCGTGTCGGGCTCTCTGCTCAGCGGGGAGCCTGCTTCCCTTCCTCTCTCTCTGTCTGCCTCTCTGCCTACTTGTGATCTCTGTCAAATAAATAAATAAAATCTTTTAAAAAAAAGAAAAAAGGAGGGCAGAGAGAGAGAGAAGAGAGGATATTAATGGTGTCCACATCAGGGTGAATGTACAATTTGGTTTTTCACCCCAGACACTTTTGAGAGTAAAGAGTGGGCGAGCTATTAATAATTTTTGCTGAGATAACAGGAGTAAATTGGGAGTACACCCAGCACATGAAGAATTACGGTCATTCTACTCATAAAGTGTTAGAAAGATTAAAGAAATTAATACATGTAACTCACTTAGAGGCATGCCTCTAAGAGGCATGCACACTAATGCCCAGTAAAGGTTAGTTATTACTGTTGAGAAGCAATAGAATCTTCCTGGAGACTGGGAAAAGATGTACCATTGCTTATGTGGGTTAGAGCGTTCATCTCCATGTACATCAGGATTTAATTGCTTGGTTTTTTTGCTTTGGTTTTTTTTATTATTTTTCTTAAAGATTTTATTTATTTATTTGACAGACTGAGATCACAAGTAGGCAGAGAGGCAGGCAGAGAGAGGAAGGGAAGCAGGCTCCCCGCTGAGCAGGGAGCCCGATGCGGGGCTCGATCCCAGGACCCTGGGATCATGACCTGAGCTGAAGGCAGAGGCTTTAACCCACTGAGCCACCCGGGTTCCCCTAATTGCTTGGTTTCTTTAGTGAAAAACGAAGTATAGCAACCCTAGGAAAATGTACACATAACAACTTCATAGCTAACTGAATTACCACAATTGAGCACATCCAGAAACCACCCCATAACCACTCGCCAGATCAAGGAAGGCAATATTGCAGAACTCCAGAAGTCATCCTTTCATCCCTTCCCCATCAACCACCTGTTGCCTCTGCTGCAAGAGTAACCAAACTTTCCTGACTACCAACTCCATGGGTGAGTTTTGCCTGTTTTTGAAACATACGTACATGGACACATACTAGATGTGTTTCTTCGTGTCTGGTTTCCTTCACTCGACACTTGGTTAATGAGGTTCATTCATGTTGTTGAATCAAGTAAGGACCTTCTCATTCTCATTGCTGTGTAATATTCCATCAGGTAAGTACGCCACGATTTATCTATTTATTCTACCACTGATGGATATTTGGTAATTTCTAGTTGCTGGTTACTATGAAAAATGCAGCTCTAACCATTCATATATTTCAGGATGTGCAAATATGTCTTCTGTTGGGTGTATATTTTACCGAGGACCGCAATCACTGAGTTAGAGGGAGTGCATTTTCAGCTTTACTAGATTCTGCTGAGCAGCTTCCCATGGCTGTTGGACAAATTCACTCTTCTACCAGGATTTCTGAGAATTCTGGTGGCTCCTTGTTCTCACCTCTGTTAGGCATTGTTGGTCTTTTTGATTTTTGTCATCCTGGAGGTTATCTCATTCTGGGTTTAAAAAAAAAAATGTTCAGGGTGCCTGAGTGACTCAGTGGGTTAAGCGTCTGCCTTCGGCTCAGGTCATGATCTCAGGGTCCTGGGATCGAGCCCTTCATTAGGCTCTCTGCTCGGCAGGGAGCCTACTTCTCCCTCTCTCTCTGCCTGCTTCTCTGCCTACTTGTGCTTTCTCTTCCTGTCAAATAAATAAAATCTTTAAAAAAATTTAAAAAGATGCTCATGAATTCTACCAAATTTTAACAGCAAACACCTCATTTTCTGAGAGTCTACTAAGTGTCAGGCACTGAGTCCAGGGCTTCCTGGATACTACCATGGATCGTGCATGCAGGAATCCTCTGAGTGAAGTGTTCTTGTCTTCATTTCACAAGTGAGGACCAGAGAGGCTGAAGCACTTACTCAAGGCCACAGAGGTCATATGTGGCAAGGCTCTGTTCTCGTTTGGTCCAGTTGGGTTGGATCCCACTGCCCAGGCATCCTTCTGGCTTCACTGTGGTGTTGAGAGCAGAGGGGTGAAGATGGAGGAGAGGAAGTGGTGGCCTCCGTAGAGCATTAAATCTGCGCTGAGTCCGGCAGCTGCCCTTGGAGCTTCTTGTGTGATGAGTCCTTGGTCTTACTACGGGACACTGTGTGTGCTTCCTTCCCAAGCCATTAGAGGAGACCTGTCCTTTGTTCCCTGGGGACAAAGCACTCAGGGTGCTGAGCCAGGAACCAGGAACGAATATCTTGTCCTGGCCACCACTGACGCTCAGATATGGTTACTCTGTTCTCCTGCTTCTCTGTGCCAGAGGATCAGTCTTTTGTTTGAAGAGGTGCCCTCCAGTTGCTCCACGTGTAGGGGGAGGGGAGGCTCAGGGTTCTCCCTCTGCGCAGATGGCATGGCTCTCCTTACCCTGCTTCGGAGCAAGAGGTCCCATCACCACCCCCAGCTTCAGGAGGCCCAGATGCTGACCACGGGTAGAAGCTGTGGAAATGAGGACCGTGTATGGGACCCCCCTTCCCCTGGGGAAATCCTGAGGTTCGCCATTTGTCTACCTTCCTCCTCTGTCACAGGTCTGGATGTCTATGCCCTCTCTGCCACAGTGACCTCTGCAGTGTGCCGTGAGTACACCGTGTCCTTTCACCCATGACTGGGATGTGGGGAGCCGACGGAGACTTGCCTCCAACTTCCAAGCTGCCGCAGTCCATCCAGATACCTTGAAAACACGGGCACCGCTTTAACGTAGACATTGGTTACATTTTATATTGCAAAACAAACATCAAGAGTAAAACTACCAAAACAAACAACTTAGTGCATTGTTTAACCGGCAAACATCCCTGTTACTATTGTCTCTGTCTAGAAACAGAACACTGCCCCGCCCATCACCATCCCTGGTCCTCCCCAAGACATCCACATTCCTTTGCTTGTAGAGGAAACACATCCCTCAGTAACTTTGTCTAGTTTCATCACTGACGTGTGCCTCCCTGGACACTAGAGCAGATTTCTCTCTTTGAGGGTGACACGGGTGTTTATTTAGATGGTAAAATACTCTACGGTTCCTCTCCTTCCTTCGATCTCCTCTGTCTCTCCTGCACCCTGATTTCTTCCTTTCTGCTGCTGCTTGGAAACTCTAGGTGGCCCTTCTGGCTCCCCGACTCTCACAGCCACTGGCTTGTGTTCTCTGGTTTTCTCTTTAAATTGCCCTTTTTTCCTTTTGGGTGCAGCCTTTGAAAATCCTAGTGAGTATAGTTCTGTGTCTCCTTCTCTGGGTCTCATGCCTTTGTGCCTGCTTAGAGTAACCTGCTTCCTCTTTGGCTTCTGGAAAATGCCATTTCAGCCATCAAGGCCTCCGTCAAATGTCACTTTTTCCACGAGCCTTCCTTTCACAAACTCATTTCACTTTCTTCTGTGTCCTCAAAGGAGATCTTGGATAACAACTTTGTTTTCTGTGCTTCCCTGACTGCGTGGTAATACTTTGCTCAAAGATTTGTCTGTCAGCTTGGCAGGGTCATGAGGTCACAGTAGGTGATCAATAAAGGTCTGTTGAGAGAACAAGGAGTATAAAGCGTTATGCAAATTCTTGGTAATAAAGTTATTGTATGGAGTGAGAGCTGACAGAAATAATAAACTGGGAGTGGGCAGAAGCAAGCATATTTTTAGCTGCGATTGTCATGTAGCAAACCCACAGGATACATGAAAAATATAGTCAGAGAATATGGGGGTGAGGGGACAGCCAGGAGGCTCTGAAGAGATGAAACCATGCTCTAATGAGAGCACAAATTGTGAACCAGGAGAATAATTTGTGTTTTTTTCTTTTTTAATTAGATGACAGTTTACGGTTTAGGAAAATCCTTACAATGTATCAATCATGTCTTTTTTTTTTTAACAAAGTAATATGTGCATAATGGTTAACAAATATTCAAACAGTAAAAAGGGCATGGAATAAAAAGAATAAAGTTTTCTTCCTCACCTTATACTGAAACCACTTGTCTAGTTTTCTAGAATCTTGTAAAGAAGATTCCTAAGTACTTTCTTAGATCATCATAAAGCACTTTAAATATTTACTTACCCATGGAAAGGGGGTGGTTTGGAATGTGGGCCTTGGAATCAGTCAGATCTGTGTTCTAATCCACTATTTATTTTCTCTTTGGCCTACCAGAGGCAAAATTTCCCTCCAAAATCTTGAATCAAATTTTGATTTAACTCCCCTGGAATCTTGGGGATGATACAAAGTCTACTTTTTTTTTTTTTCCTCATGCCCCTTTTTCTTGATGATGTTTTTGTTTAATCTCTTGTATCATTGGATGGAGAGTCAGAAAACCTGGGTCTTGTCTTATTCAATCATTAAGTCTCCTCATGGCCTTGGGTGGGACCCTACATCCCTTCTCCGTGCAGCCTTGGGTAGCCCCCAGACTCTTTGGGTCTGAGCTGCTTCATCTGAAAACAAGTAGTTTCTACTCTATGGGTCCTTCCGGCTGTACAATCGAATGGCTGCCCAGTCCAGTGATGTAATGGATTTCATTAAGCCACTCTCGGTCTGCTTTTCTCCGTGACCTGGGACATACACACCCAGGCAGATCCTAACGTCTTCCTTGGAGACTGGAGTAGTTGCCCTTCCTTCCCTCAGAAGGCTGTTGTGCAATTAATGAATTAATCCCGGTACCTCTTTGAGCTCTCCAATGTGGGAGAAGGGTGACATGTAGAGAAAGCCTTGCTTATTAGTATTTTTAGAAGGAGCCCAAAGGGGGATGACACAGCACTGTCAGCAGAAGGCCTGCAGCTATCTACCTAAGCTGGAGCTTTCTACTCTCAGCCATCCTGCTTGTTGACTTGAAATCTCGGGAGCACACGGGGAAGGATGGCTCTGCTGCTCAGGGTGACAGAAGAAGAGAAAATGAGTGGCCCTTCCAGAATATTTATGGGTCACTTTATGTTTCCCCGAGCATGCAGGGAGGCATGTTGCAAAAATACATGCTTAAATCAATACTTGGGATATTTTTTTGCCCGGGTTCACAGTGATTTAGGCTTTTTAAATATATGTAATGCCATATTTCTAGCGCACTGGGAGATAGAGAATCCACTCGGATCTTTTATGCGAGGGTGGTAAATCACGGAGCTGTAATAGAGATGTGAAATGGGCATTAAGCAAAAAACAAGCAGGCAGCGATGAACCCTCCTGAAGTGTCATAATCTATTTCAGTTGCCTAAATGAAATTGGGTTTTCCTGGTGAGCCTAAAATATAGTTTCCCATCTCTAGCTGATACAAACTCCTCACAGTGGGAGAGGAGGAGGAATGCGTATATAGAGGGGGCTGAGGAAAGGCGAAGACGTGGGGGGGAAGGGACTTTACTAAGAGAGAGAAGTATCTTTTAGTAAATCTAGTGCAATGTGAAGTTGGATAAAGCAGGCTCATCACAAGCTGCATCGAAATTACTCCCAAGGAATTCTGCGGGCTCGTCACAAAAGAGGAGATCCAAATAGCCAAAGAAAAGGTGCTTCCTATCCTTAGTCCCCAGGGAAATGCAAATTTTAACTACAAGATACCGCTGCCTACCCAATAGAATGGCTAAAACGTAAAGGACTAACCACACCAAATGTTCCTGAGATGCGTGTTGGTAAAATGACTTTGTACAAATATTCTTGGAATATTGCTTGGAGGCATATCAAAGCTAAACATATGCCCATCTGATGGCCTAGAAAATACACTCAAAGACATGTATATTCATATTCATATCATCGTTCTTCATCATAGCCCCAAACAGAAACAACGCAAATGACCATCGGCCATATGATTATATATGATAGATAAATAAATTGTGGTACATTTACACACTACACAGCAAGAAGAAAGAACATATTGCTGCTATATGCAGTGATATGGATGACTTTCACAAATACAATGTTGAACAAGCCAGGTTCAAAAGAACATTTATCGTGGGATTCCATTATATGAGATTCAAGAATAAGCAGAATTAATCTCTGTTGATGGAGATAGGATGGGTGGTCACTTTGGGAAACAATTGGGAGAGGCATGAAGGAATCTTATGGAGAATTGGAAATGACCTATATCTCAATTTAAGTGGTGGTGATGCAGGTATAAACATCTGAAAAAGTTTACCAGGCTTTATAATTTACATTTGTGCTCCTTACTCCCAATCAAATATGTGCATTCAAAAGGAAAACAAACAAACCAAAAAACAGCAAGAACAAATCCCTCTGGCTCTAAATTACTGCAAATTAGATTCAACTGGTATTTTCTGGGAAAGGGACACTTGCTGATGTCTTCCCATTGTACTGTGAGCTCTTGAGGGCATTCAGTTTCATTGTCAAATCCACAATGCCTTGGTACATGACTGCTGAATCACTTCACTGAATATTGAAGCCCTGGGTTCTGCTTCTGGTGGACACCCAGGTTGAGGTGAAGGGAATGGCTTCTGACATGTTCCTTCCTTTTAGAATAAGAGTAGCTTTATTTCTCAAATCTTATAGTTTCTGATGGCCTCCAGAAAAGCACCTGTTTTATACCAGAGGCACATGGACTTTAGAATGAAAGAAGATAAGCCTCCTAGCTCTGCCACTTCCAGATTCGTAACTCAGGGAATCACTTTGTCTCTCTGGGTCTAAAATGAGGTCAATGACATTTACATTGTAGGCTTATGATACAGGTTAAAATTATAATTTTGGTAGGCTGTTGTCATAGTACACCTAGTACATAGTAGGTGTTCAATCAATGTTAATTCTCTCAGCTTTTGTCTACTTTTCCATGATAAAAGTTAGCATACCTGATGACCTGGCAGTATTTCCAGCATTTCTCTGATTTTCCCATAGTCCCCTTCCCAACCGTATGGACACTTTCATTCTGACATTCTGCTCATTATCTTTCCTGTGTAACACAGAAGATAATTTCCAACTGCTCTCTTGAGAATTACAAAAATACTTCATGGAGGACCAAGAATCCCTTCAAGGTTATGATGAGGGCAAGGAAATCTGAAAGCAGGGTTCTGTCTTCCCATATCTCTTCATTCACTTTCTAAAAACTTCTATATCTCTACTTTAGAAGTCAACCCAAACCATTTGTTGGACACTCAGTCTATGAACTAAATTCAAATGCACAGAACATGCCCCAAATCTATAAAGATGAGAAGATTTAAATTTACACTTATGCCAACTGAGCTTCCAAATCTGTTCCCTATGATTTCCTCCTGTTTCCCTGAAGAACGATAGGAAGCTGTTAGAATGAAATCAGGTCTAAGGAATGAGCTCCTCGTTTTAATTTGAGGGGAAAAGGAAACATTAAACCATATGTAATTATGAAGTCAATTGTCCTGAGTCTGGACCCCTTAATTCTAATGAAGTTTAAAATAGTTGAGTGTGGGCAGTGAAGAAAATGAGAAACTCAGGTTGATGGTTCTTGAGAACGAGCCGGTTTTGCTTGGGCCCAGAGGTGAAAGAATAAAGACAGGTCTTGTGAAGGCTGTTGAGCGAGGCACTGTTCTTCTCAACTTGTATATTCTTAACTCCCGTTAAACTTTTTTCTTAGCCAACAATTTCATAGACAAGCATTTCCTAAATTTTTCCTTATGGACAACATGGCTTGCTATGTGCTCCCACAGCATCCTGTGGACAAGGAAATTTGGGCATCCCAATGTACATTGTCTCCTTGGAGATTTATGTGTATATACATACAATAAAGAAATTCTCCCTGTTGTAAAATGAATATTTCTCCAAATGCTTTGAATCCTGGAGTTCCATTTTGATTTAAGAGTAATGGCCTGTGGAGTACAATGTGGAAAGTCTTGGCACAGATACATGCTTTCAGTGACTAAAATCTAAAACTCAAAGTGTCTTTTCCCACAACTGTTACTATTGTACTTGGTTTTCTAGAGCTTTTATGCGACCTATTAAATTATAATTATGAACTAGTCCAATTTATATCCAGTTATATTATCTCTACAACTTAAAGCCTATCATCAATCCCATATGTAACGTATTATTTTATGCTCTCTATTCATTCTGATTAAACCTAATATCCAAAATTCAATTATGTAAATAAAGGAAGGCAGTGTTTACCAATCTTGTTTCCATTTGGAAACATTCCCTTATTAGCACAGGTTCCCGTGTCTATTTTGCAGACACAAATCCATTTCAGTGTGCACGCATCTTCTCCAGAATACATACTTTCTTGCATCCTGATTTCTCATCAGGAGAATTCTACCCTGGACTTGCCAACATAGTAATAGGGATCATGGTTTTAAGTCACTCAGATATAGGTTTGAGTTCAGGCTCTGAGACAAATCATTCAGAGATTCTTAGTCCCAGTTTTCCCATCTTTTAAAAAATTTTCTTTATTTGTGCCTACATGCATAAAAGAAATTCCCTGTGTTGTTAAACAGGTGTTTTTCCAAAGGATTTGGATCCTGGAGTCCCAATTTGGTTTAAGAGGAATGGCTTATGGAGTACAATGTGGCAAATCTTGGCATAGATACATCCTGTCAGGGACTAAAATCTAAAATTAACAGTGTTATATACAATAATCCATTAGTTTCAGGTGTACAACATACTGGTTCCACAACCTATAGCTTATGCTCTGCTCACCACAAAGGTAGCTCCCATCCATCACCGCACAGCTCTATTACCATACCAATGACTAGGTTCCCTATGCTGTGCCTTTCATCCTTCTGACTTATTCATTTCATAACTGGAAGCCTGCACCATCCACTCCCTTTAGCTCATTTTGCCCCCCTTCCAATCCTTAAATTCTGGATATTGACAGTTACCTTACATAGTTGGTGTAAGGATTCAATGAGATTCTCTCTCTCTCTCTCTCTCTTTCTCTCTCTAATCTATTTTCATCTATCAAACAGTTTGACATCATCCTCCATGGAGCATAATCATTTAAAGATGGTTTCACTTTTTTTTCTAGTTGAAATTGATGACCTGAAATGTGTCTTGTCTGTTCCTCTCATCCTGATTATTTTCTGCCTAATGCACGCATTGAGTCGAGGTTTTCCTCCTGTGCCAACAACCATTATGAGTACCCACTGGCATGATATCTAACTGACAAAGAGTAGCTTACATTTGTTTCATGGTCTTAATATTTTTTACAATTTGGTGACTCTAATTTTTTAGATTAGACCAAGTCACCTTGGTCCTGGAGTTGTAGGTAAATGTTGAATCCCGTTTCTCTACGGCAGGTTGTCTGATCATTTTCATCCGTAGCCATTGTTTCTCTGTGTCATATGCTGAAGATGTTGATGATGAAGATTTGCTTCAGTTTTCTGATGGGAAAATGAGTATCTGGGGGGAAGTAAAGGAACACAGACTTCAGATTTCAAATTCCAGCCACAATTGCAAAGGAACAATACTGATGCTCACTGGTGGCTTATTCAGTTTTCCTAATGTTTTCAGAACAGAGCTCCAGTCTGTAGCAGTGGCTTGGTTACCGAGTAAACTGGCTTGAAATAAGCCTTCAGTAGTGAATTAGAATCCAGCTGGGTTCTTTGACTCCCCTTGAAGCACGTTCTATAGAAAATTTGTTCTATAGGACATTTGACTCAGAAACTTTAAAGACCAGGAAAGTAAGTGGAGTGTGTGTGTGTGCATGTGTGTTTGAGACATGGGGAAGAAGGTGTGTGAATGTATGTGTTTGTGCACTTTGAGAAAGACAGGCGGATTTATTTAGGGTGGAGATTTGTGGCACAAATGAAAGTTCTTGAGCTCCCCTTACTCTTCTAGTCTGTCTTTCAGAAAGCAGAGAAATGCCATATTTCCTTTATCAGAATCTGAATGGTAAGAATTTGTTAATACATGATATTTTCTTGAAGAAATACCCAAAACTGACTTCATAAATCTAGTCGGACAGAGTTTTTTTTTTTTTTTTTCTCTCTTCTGGGTTAGCACCTCGTGTTCCTCTGTTTACTGTAAAGATCCAAGCTACAGTTATTTTTGAAACTGGCTACCTCATGACCAAGAAGTTAAGTATCAGTAGTATTTATCTGTGAAAAGATTATCAATAGAAATGTTCAGAATTTCTGAATGTCCTTGAAATGGATGAGGAAGGGAGAGCACAGAGTGTCATTGTGCAAGCCACAAGAACTGTTCCATGAAAGCCACCTTGAATGGGTCACTCGACCTCGTCACAAGAATGCCTTTGTCAGTGTAGGAGAAAGTTGTAGTGGTTGGGAAAACTACATAATATAAGAGAGGTGGTGCATAACAATATGGCAAGATAACTTGTGAATTACACATTTGAACTCAACCTTCCAAAAAGATATTTATTGGCCCAGTAACAGTGGCAGAAGCACACTCAACCATCACCAGCTCTGTCATGAGACCTCAAGATTCAGATTTTAATCTCTCAACTCTTACACCTTGAAAAACAAGATTTCTTTGGAAGTTATTTGGTTCAGGTATTAGATCACTGTTTCTCGACATCTGCACTACTGACGTTTGAGGTCAAATATCAGCTTGTGGAGGTTGTTTTGTGCATTGTAGGATGTTCAGCAATATTCCTGACCCCTCCCCTCTAGAAGCCAATAGCACCATCTCTGCCCTCCCCTAATCCTCCTCACCCCTCCAGACCGCCTCCCCCACCCGTGCTCTGGCTCAGTCATGCTGACAGAACATGCCTCCAGATATTGCCAAAAGTCCGTTGGTGGCGCAGAGTTGCTCCTGGTTGAAAACCACTGTCTTGGAGAAAGAGAAAGTAAGGATAACACTGGAACATACTGTGGTTACCAAGAAACAAGCATGTTTCTAAAAACACTAGAGAAGTTAACTTAAAAAGGTGATTAAAGGGACATAACATATTATCAATGATAATGATAAAGATAATGATAATAATAATAGCCAGGTGAAATTAGCTGGATTTGTAAGTACTTATTATGATAATCTCATTATTATGCCACAGTTTATTATTCCATTCTCTCATTGATAGACACTGGTTCCAGTTTTGGGCTAGTAGGAATAAAACAGCTATGGACATTGTTGTTACAAGTCTTTTCATGATCATATGTTTTTATTTATCTTGGGTAAATATGTAGGGGTGGAATTTCTGAGTCACACTATAGGTGTGGGTTTAAGTCTGTTAAGAAACACCAACTAGTTTTCCAACATGGCTGCAATATGTATATTTTTTTAATATTGCCAACAAACCAGGTCAATATATCAGAAGGACAGGATGATAGGAGTGGTATGTCAGTAAGTTGAAACTTCAAGAAACTCTCATTCTGAGAAAGAACACCTCACCTCAGAAATGAAAGACCTGGCAGTAAGTGTCCCATAATTCCATTAGCACAACCTTATGACAAAAATGTATTTAGCCTCGTCATCAGAGTCCTGCTAAATTAAATCCTATGATCTGGCCAAAAGTCAACAGGTCATCAATCTAGCATCTGCCTTCTAAGCTTTTCTGAGATGGAGTTCATTCCTTTCTGGGTCTAGTAAAATTACTAAAACGCTAGGAAATCTTTAAGTGGTATATGGTAGGATTACTGAAACCCCAGGAAGCCATGGAACTCCTGAAAAGGGTAAGCACTTGGTGGGGGGGAAGAATGTTAAATCTGCAATTTTAATATACTTAAGGCCATTTTTTTTTGGTGAAAGACTTTTAAATAGCTTTGAAATCACTGTTTTCATTTGTTTTGTCTGTTTTTTAAGGCACTGGAAGGTTTCCGAAGAATTAGCAATACTAAATTTGTAATTGCAGTTTAAATTGTATAAGGGAATTGAATTAATCAGACTTGTAATCAATGACTAAATGCTTAAGAAAAAAGGCTTTCAAAGTGTCTTTTATTAGATGTATGAGTGTAATGAATTGAACATTAAACATAATACAAATAGTGCATGTTCCTTTCCACACACAAAAGCCCTGCAGACATTAAAGGGAGAGCTTAACATTGTCTTAATTCCTGGAGTTATTAAACCTCGTCTCACTGAGTAAGATAAAGCAGTTGAGTCAATAATAATTAGGCATTTACTCCTAAGGAGTAGGTCTTAAGAGCTAATTAGTCAATGAGAAATAAGTCTCTCATTCTGATATAACAACCTTGGGGGACATGGACAAGAGTGGAGCTTTTGTGAGCTAGGCATCACTGAAGTAATCTCCATGAGCCACTACTGAGTGCCCATTGAAGCTGTGTGCTCATTGGGACCATGCCCCATTGGTCCAAGATTCTTCATTAAGTTTGTCCTGAAGGCCCACTCTCTCTGACCAGAACTGTGAGACTCCCCCCGACCCCTTAGCCATAGGTAGAAATCTTAACACTCATTTCCTTTCATAAAAGATTGGCATCCAGAAGGTGTCTATCACTGTGAGACTCCCCCTGACCCCTTAGCCATAGGTAGAAATCTTAACACTCATTTCCTTTCATAAAAGATTGGCATCCAGAAGGTGTCTATCACATCCCGTGTAGAAGGGTTAAGGATACAGGTTAAGGATACTCAGGTAAGTTGTCTCCCCTGCCTTTAATGTCTCTGGCTAAATTGGAGGCCATTTGCATCACACACTCCCAGCACACCAAGAAAAAGTTACTATCTACAAAATAAATAAATACAATCTAAACATTTTGGAGGAGCTAGCCAACTCTAAATGTAATTTAAGAGACGACTTATACAACTTTTTGCTGAGAAGTTCCAAGGACTTTCTGATTCAGCCAAGGTGACTGTTGGCCATCCATCCCTCTTTAACAAGCATAACTAGAGTGGAATTATAACTAAGAAAGCTTAAACAAGCATTTTCATTGTACTTCTTATAAAACCAAACAAGCTCACTGGAAGGAAGGGGAGGTCAGTGCTGAGTTGTAGAGCTCCTCCTGACTCTCCATTGAGTGGCACCTTCCAGGCTTAACAAAGGTAGGAGGATGGTATTTTTTAAATGGATATGTTTTCACTTCAAGGATTCCCCGGATGTTTCTAGTTATCCTTCTTTTCCTCCCCCCACCAACCCCAAATCAATAGCATTTTTTGCTTTAGGAGGAGGGTGGATACAGCACAGAACAAAGACATTGTTATCTTTGACTTTTCAGAGTTCTGAGAGTCCATGGCTGTAACAATAGTCTGAAAGCCAAGTTGGTTTTGATTTGTGAGAACTAGGCACTTGAGATAAAAGGGACTTTTATTCCGGAGTCTCCAAGAAGACACAGCTTGAAGTAAGTTTAGTTTGAGCCTAGAGGACTTAGATGTGAGAATTAACACTAGAATATGAAAGGATGTGGGATAGGACATGAGAAAATCTAGCCCTCATGAAAAGAGATCTGAATGCTAGCACTTGGTAGGGAGGAGAAGCGTGGAGGAGGACAGCAAGAAAGTTCAGTTGACGTCCATGTTTCTCATGCAGTGTTGGAACCCAGAGAGGGAGGTGGGTGGTATTGTGTCCCAGCACGGCCCATGGGATCCTTAAGCCTGCTAATACCTCTGTATGTAGCCCCTTCATTAAATTCTTGAACCATGTGCTGGAGAGTGTTTCCTACTGGAGCCCTGATGGCTATAAGATCTGATGGGATGGGGGGTGGGGCCCTCAACGAGAGTTACTTGCAGCCTCTCCAAAGGGGGAGGTTACTCTCTAAGGGGGCTTACTGAGTCATTTATTTATTCAAAAGATATGCTTTAACTGACCAGCTTTGGAGTGCTTATTACGTGGGCCCATCATTATACTAGGCAAAGTTATGGCCTCCCAAATCTTAGAAACCTGAACTGCAGATGAGTGTCATATATACAAAAACCTGAAGCACATGCCAGAGATGTCTTTGATAGAGATGAAGACAAAAATATCAACAATGCAGGTCTTATGAGTCCTCAAAAGAGTGGAGTTTTCAGAGTTAGGGTATTATCTGGAGTTTTGAGGAGAGATTTAATCCAAGTGAGCAAATGGAAGGTCAATGCATGTGAATGTGTAGTGGACACTGTGCAATTCTAAGTCTGTGTGAGTGGTGCCTCCCTCCCATCTTTGAAATTGTGCAGTGCCCAACCTGCACAACCACACATAATGGTCTTGGGCAAATAGAAATAGAAGCTGGGGAGGGGTTCCAAGATCAATACTGGAAGAGATTAGGAACAGACATCTTTTTTATTCCAACATGCAAATCTGATCAGGTCACCTTAATCATGCAGTGCTTCCTAGTGCTATAGGGCTGATGAAGACTTCTTAAAATGCTCTGAAATGCCATGTGCTCTGACATTACCTGACTCTCTAGTCTCAATTTGCATTGCATTCTCTCTGTACTAGCTACTTGTGCCTTCTTGGCCTCATCTGAACTCATTGTGTACTTTCCTGCCTCAGGATATTTGCATAGTCTACTTCCGCTGTCTAGAAGTCCTTCCTTCCCCTTCTGGGTCTACCTCTTTTTGCTCTTCCTTCAAATCTTAGTTAAAGCCTCATTTCTTGGAGAGGTCTTCCCTGACCTACTTGAGCAGGTGGCATTCCCCCACTGACACCCTCCTAGCACAGTGTAGCTCTCCTTCATAGAACTGCTTGGAATCTGACATCTGCCTTTGTGATTATTTGGTAAATATCTATTGTCCTAGACAATAGTCATAATGCTAACAATAACAGCTCACATACATTGGATGGTACTCTGGTTTCCTAACCCTATTTCATAGATGAGGAAACACAGAAAGGTTAACTTCTTTGATGAAGGTTCAGTAGCCCAGAGGGGTGGGTGCCATATCTGTTTCACTTGTCCTTGAGCACCCACCAGCCCCATGCCTAACATAACAAATGATCACAACTTCTTGGCTATTTGAATAAAACGTGTCTCAGCTGAATCTCAGAGAGCTGGTACCAGTCGTGAGGCTCCAGTGGTCCAATAGTCAGGGAGGAGGTAGGGGAACAGGGCTTGAAAGACAAAATAGGAAGCACAAAACAAAAGAATCCAGAAAAAAAGCTGTGAATAAAGAGAGAAAAGACATATTTTGTTGTTGTTGTTGTTGGCCTTGGGGCATGGTGATGGGTCTGCACATTTCAGGGGTAAGGACCAGGCCCAACTTAATGCCTATCAGAGGTTAGAAAAAGGGGTCACTAGTAGTGACTCATAGGGTCACTGGGAAGCAGACCCCAGGTAGGTGCCCAAGACCTCACTCTCACACATAGAGAGCACCTGGGGAAAAGAAAGTTTGAGGTCACAGATGGTCCTCATGTCTTGCAGTTTATTTTAATCTTTCTCCAAAAGATCACACTTCACCAAAGGATATAATTGGAATCTTCCAGCCCAAGGGCATATTTCATGAGGAAAAATCTATAGAAGTTCTGTACATTCACCTTGACTCACAGGAAAAGGGAGGGTGAAGGAAATGCAATTATGATAGATTTTGCCGGGCAACAGGAAGCTGTCACTAAATAATAAGTCACTGAAATGCAGCTTTTCTCTGGGATCACCCAGGTGCATTTGGAAGACTTGGTCTTTGGTTGAGCTCCAAGTTTCTTCCATTGATTGGCTCAAGTCGTCAGCCTAAAGGGAGCTTTGCCTTTCTGTCGGTGTAGAGAGAGGAGCATTGGATGAGAAATCCTAGGACACACTGTCATCCTTGTGTTTTAATGTACCCGGTGACCTTGACCGAGGTTTTCTCATCCTTTGACCCCAGTGTCTAAATCTGAAAGGTGGAATGGCTGCTCCACTGTTGTTAAGTTTCTGTGACTCTCCATGGGGCAGAGCATGTTGTCTGTGGCTGATACTGTTGGCAGTGGGGGAGGAAGGGAAGGAGTGACTGTCAGGGGTTTGCAGCCTGAAGGCTACCAAAGAAGGTCTTAGCATTTAAGTGCTCTGTGGGTCTGTAAGTGGATATGGTGACAGCAGTAAGTCTAATGGTTTGATATGTAAACTACGTGGTACATTTCACTCCTTGGCAAGCTCAGCAGTTCTCCTGGGAGGCTTTGCTGTCACTTCTGGCTGCTGTTCCTGCATGGCAAATCGCAAATAGTAGCAGGCAAGTGGTCCCTCTTCATGAACCTATTTGCTGATCAGCGCCTGATACCAAAAGGCAGAAATGACCTTAAAACCCCCAGTTCTGTGATAATCTGTACCCAGTAGCTCTTTAAAGGAAGCATTTCTCATTGTGGAGCCGAAGCACAACTCTTCTTCTTCTTCTTCTTCTTTTTTTTTTTTTTAAGATTTTATTTATTTACTTGAGAAAGGGACAGAGAGAGAGAGAGAGCGAGCACAGAAAGAGAGTGAGAGGAAGAAGCAGACTCCCTCCTGAGCAGGGAGCCCGATGAGGGGCTTGATCCCAGGATCCAGAGATCCTGATCTGAGCCGAAGGCAGATGCTTAACTGACTGAGCCACACAGGCGCTCCAGATCTGAGGCGCTATTCTAAAGTTGAAGATTACTTGGCATTGCTAGAATGTTCTCTCAAAAAGCTGTCATGTCTCACAGAGTTCTCTCTTGGATTTGTTCCTGTCTATCCCGGGGGTGGGGGTGGGGACAAGATGCATTTCCCCCTCTTAGGGAAACAAGGAAAACTAAAACAGCTGGGGTTATGACTTAGTCCAAGGTCAACCTTGGACCTTGCCTCTAGGAGGCAAGAGTGGGTCTCCTTGCCTAGTCCTTTTTGTTGTCACTTCCAAAATACTACATTCAAGGTAGAGCTTTGTTTTGGTCTCCATTTTCCCTCTTTTACCAGCTCTGTCTGCGGAGGGAGCTGCTTACTGAGCCATACTAGAGTTTCTCTGTGGAGGTCAAGGTCAGCCCATGGAACTCTGCAAGCTGAACACTCAGAAGGAATACCAGCTTCCAAATATATCTTAAGTCAACAACAACAGTGACAATAACTAAGATTGTCCAGCACTGACTATGTATCAGGGACTGTTCTCCTGACCTGTACCCACACCATGAAACCTCACAGCCCCTGCATGAGGTCCATATTCATATTATCACCATTGCACAGAAGAGGAAACTGAGACTCAGAGAAGTCTAGTAACTCCCCGAGGTCACACCTCGAGTGGTTTTGTACGGTGTCGACTTAGCCAACCTGGAGTTGGATTCCCGGAACCCTCTTCTTTTCATGGTCCTGGGCTAGAGTTGGCCAGAAGAGAAAGTCGCTGGGGATTTGTTAGGTGGAAGGGAGACAGCCTTTCCTCTCCGAGGGGCGTTGTGGGAAAGCAGTGAGAGGTAGACGCAGACAGCCTGCCAGTAGACGCCAGTTTTTCCTCACAGCTTTCTGCTCCTCGCTGCCAGCCCCGCTGACACCCCCACTGACCCCCACCGCCCCCGTACCATGCCGGAGACAGGACAAAGCCTTTGCTGCCATGCTTGCTGGTGGCACTCTCTCATGGCCCAGGCCTGCAGCTGGACCTGCTGGGCTTTTCAGTCCTGGCTCTGACCAGTACCCCCAGGCCAGCGCTTTTATGTGTGTGTGGGGGGGGGTTGGTCAGTGACTTGGCACCTGTCCTCCCATTCACCCTCTCAGACCCTCACCCTCTCAGACCTTCACATCTCCCGCCACTTCCACAACTGTGGAAGGTCCAAGGCCTGTCCCGATGACTATCCCTAATGCCATAGTGGGTCTCCCTCCCTGATGGAAGCTGGGTGCTGCCCACACCTGGTAGAAGACCAAGGTAGGTCTTGAATCCCAATCTGGATGACTCCAAGACCCACACTGGCGACTCCTTTCACAGTAATTGGGAAAGAGGAAATACAGATGTTGCCAGCCAACCCATCCAATGACATAGAGCAAATCCCAGGGACTTATGTAAATAACATGGCTTTAAACTCTTGGTGGAACTTTTCTTCCTTTTCACAACTTCTATCCCACTCAACACATTGATGAAATGATTCTCAGCAGCCTTCAGAAATAAAGTTTGCCAGCTCACATCTTTAATTTGGTAAACATTAGCATGTGGGAGGTCTCCTCGGCTCTAGCGCTAGGGACCAAATAATTTATTGTTGTGGAAGCTTCTGTAGGATGAATAGCAACAGCCCTGGGCTCTGCCCCATAGAGGCAGTGCCCCTAAGCTGTAGTGATCAAAACTGTGTCCAGACATTGCCAAATGTCCAGGGATGGTGAAATCACACCTAGGTGAGACTAGTATTGGGCAATACCTCCCATGGGTTCGTGGAACCAGCACTGGGAGCTGGGAAACAGTGGAGGATCTTCCCCTCTTGTTTGATGATAATCTCTTCTAGCACCTTCCTGTGGGGGCAGATAGCATCTTTGGAGGCTCCTTCAGATCTCCTCATTCTGGGCTCGCCCCATTTCCCCGCTGCATGTCATCCTGGGTAACACTGCCTGTCTCTGCCTATGGCCATGAACCTTACCCTCCTGGACACCATGCTGGTCTCCCAACTGGTCCCCCTCTTCTCTTAGGTCTTCTTACCCACTCACTCTGTAGCATCTTGTAAAGGACACACATGCACAATTAAGTTATGACAACATACATGGGAATTGTATTTACCAACTTGGGGATAGAGATTATTGTCTCACGGACTAAAGGCAAGGGAAAGATGGGAAAGGGGCCTTGGCTATACTAGGACTAACTATTTGCTTAAGAGAGAGAGAGAGGAGAGGCGCCTGGATGGCTCAGTCAGTTAAGCGTCTGCCTTTGGCTCTGGTCTCAGATCATGATCTCAGAGATCTGGCCCAGGTTGTGCAGAGGGCTGTGTAGAGGGGGAGCCCACAACCAGCTCCATGCTCAGTGGAGACACTGCTTCTTCCTCTCCCTCTGCCTCTCCCCTCTTTACCCCTTCCTTGTGCTCTCTCTCTTAAACACAAAAACAAAATCTTTCAAAAAGAGAGAGAGAGAGAGAGAGATGAACCAGATTATAAGAAATATTAACATCTGTTAAACCTGAATGGTGGGTATTTGTGGCCTTTTACTTTGTTTTCTGAGCTTTTATGAAATGTTTTATATTTTTAAGAAAAGGTAGAAGTATATTGCACAACTGTGACTAACTGTAGTAAAGCTGCAACTTTATCTTTTAGATAATAGTCATAAAGCCATTTCAAATCCTACATAAATTTTTGATTCAGAGACGAGAATGGCCCTCCTTGTGAAATAAACAAATCCCAACTTGGCCGTGGCTAGGCAGTAAATCTTTGCTCTTCCCCTCGATTGGGCTGTTCCAGCAGAGAAGTTGGCAGGCAGGGAAGGCAAGGGGTCCCAGCCTGCTCCTCTCACCCTGTTCTCCTTCCCTGCCCCCCAGAAGTGCCACTTCACTTCCCAGTGCTGTTGGAGAGAGTGGCGGAAGGACATATAGGAACAGGCTGTTTCTCACTTGACTTGGGGGGCTTTGTGCCCTGACAGATCCTTAAAGCTTGCTTTCTCTCATGGTAACCTTTTTTTCTTGTGGGTTTGGTAGTTTTTTTTTTTTTTTTTTTTTTTTTTTTTTTTTATTTGCTGGGAGCCTGTTTTCTAGGATTCCCTTGAGTCGGGTCACTGCCAAATGGTCCCTTGAGCTTTCTCCCTTAGCACCAGAGCATCCAGGGAACACCTCAAGCTTCATGCTTTTGAATCCCGTTGGTCTCCCCAGGCAGCCATATGCTGCAGGGCATAAGACAACTGCCTGGTGGCTCTTGCTCTCTCCCTGACCTCTGGCACCTTCTCACCTCAGTGTGACACCCCCCAGGGACTCAAAGAGCTGTACCAAAGGCAATAGCTTATCTGCTTCTCTGCCTCGCCTCCCTATCAATACCAAAGTCCTTGGATGCCTTTTGTTGGGGTTCTTCCTGTCTTCCCTATCTACTTTAGCCATTCCTCCAACTCCTCGTGTTTTTCACTTCCCGAATTCCCGCCTTACCTTCAAGCCTCAAAGAATGAATGGAGTAGGAAATGGACAGCAGTGGTCAGAGTTGTGTTCTGTTGCGTTCCATTTCTTCCTGCTGTGTACTGCTTTCAGTCATTGTATTTGTCTCTTGGTCTATCTTTCCCTTGTAGATCTATTTGAATGCTGACGGGGCACTTCCAATGCTGAGTACTGTATGCCTGGCTTGGCGCTGCGATTCTCACACACATTATTCAAATATACAAATAAAGAAACTGAAGCTCGGAGAGGTTAAGAAACCTGGTCAAAGTCACATGGTTCAGGGAGTGGCAAGTCTGGTCAACTGCATAACCCATGTCCTCACTCCTTTGCATGCTGCCCTCCAAGACTGGTGATGCAGGTAAATATTGCAGTGAGGGAGGGGCCTTGGGTGAGTGAGGGATGAGGAGGGCTGAGAGAGCAAAAAAGCATCCTATCTCCTTATGTATCAAAACTCAGACCCTGCTTAAGACAGGCACCCATTTTTAGGTTCACATTTTTCAGCTCTGTCTTGTCCAGGCCACAAGTTTGGGGGCATAGGTATAAAAAAAAGGTCAGGGTTGAAAAATTAAGTGGAAACATACATGCTTGTGAAGATGCATATAGTCCCACGAACTCCTGTGAAGTATTTGGATCTGTCTGCTGTAGTCCGGAATCATGATTTAACAAGTGTATGAGCTTCCCAGAGCAGCTACAACAAATTACCATATATTTGGTGACTGAAAGTAACAAAAATTTATTCTCCCACCGTGTCAGAGGCCAGAATGGAGTTGTTGGCAGAGCCTCGCTCCTTCCAGGGGTGCTAGGGGAGAAACCTTCCCGGCCTCCTCTAGCTTCTGGTGGCTTCTGGCCTTCACTGACTTGTGGCCACATCACTTGGGTCTCTGCCTCTACCTTTCCACCACCTTCTTCTTCCCATGTCTCTGTGTCAATTTCACTTTCTCTTGCCATCTAATGATCTGTCACTGGATTTAGGGCCTACCACGATCTTGGATGAGCTCATCTTGAGATTTTTACCTTAATGACCTCTGCAAATACCCTTTTTCCAAATGATGACATATTTTGAGTCTCTGGAAGGTCGATCTTCTGGGGGCCACAGTTGATCTCAGTACATAGGTTTACAGTGCTAGGCCAGCTGTGTGGCTCACGATGCCTCCATTTCTACAACTATGTGATGGTACACCTGCCACCAGCTCTTTCACACATGATTTATACAGAAGAAAGAGTCTTGGGGAAGCCAAAACAGTGAGCGGGTGTGAAGCTGCCTTCCCCTCCTTCAGCAAGAGCCGTCTGTCAGTAAATAAAAGTCTAGATGCTTTACAGAGCTAATGTGTCTTCCAAAGTACTCACACTCTTGGAGAGAAACTTAAGAAATGGGAAAATTGGGGGGCGCCTGGGTGGCTCAGTGGTTAAAGCCTCTGCCTTCGGCTCAGGTCATGATCTCAGGGTCCTGGGATCGAGTCCCGCATCGGGCTCTCTGCTCAGCAGGGAGCCTGCCTCCTCCTCCTGTATCTCTCTGCCTGCCTTTCTGCCTACTTGTGATCTGTCAAATAAATTAAAAAAAAAAAAAAAAAAAAAAAAAAAAAAAAAAAAGAAATGGGAAAATTGGGCTCAATATCTGTGAAAGAACTGTGTCCTCTTCAGAGGAAAGCCAGGGTACACATTTCAGGGAGTATTACTATTATATAGAGACATGAACACATAGCAACTAAGTGAAGAATCATCGCTGCTAATATGCCCATCTTGGGGACTTGCTCCATTTCCCAGACAGTTTCATGAAAAACCCTCTCTCAGAATTGCCCGGAAAGAATCAATACCGACTGGATAAATCATCGCAGCCTTCGTCGGCACCAGCGGAACCAGGGAGGACTGCTTAGCCAAGGGTCCATCAAGCATAATGAACGCTTCCGTTGGGGCTGGTGCACCTTTCCCCTGACTAATTTCAACTCACACTTCATTCAGACAGGTCCTGAAGCCTCAGTTTCATGGGCCCAGCCTCAACCTGGTCATTAGGATCGGTCATTTAATGTTTGGTTTCCTGGGAAGTGGCATAGATGTCTATTTGTCCACGTTTGTCTTTTGGCAATTGAACGCATGGTTTAACTCTGCAGACATGACCTCCCCAACTGTCCAGCATGAGGTGCTGTGTTTGCATTGAGTATAGGATGGGCCCTCCTCCTGGAACCACTGCGGGGGTGGGGAGGGGAGCGGTGGGGGGGTGGCTGGGGGTGTTGAGGGTGGAGCCGGCCACCTAAACAGTCAAAGGCAAGAGGGTTGTGCTCTTCTAGAAGACTGCACAGCTCCATGGCAACGCATCTGGGCCATAATTACATCCTTTTTAAGCATTTTTTCTTATCAAAAAATAATTAATATTTCTGCCAAAAAAATAGGAGAAGTGAAAATAAAAACTGCCTAAAATCCCATAGCACAGAAATAACATTTGGTAACATTTGGTCTGTACCTACACCTGTACCTTTGTAACTGTGCCTGCATTTCTGCCTGTGTCTCTGCCTTTGTCTATACCTCTGCCTGTCACTGGTTTCATACCATCCTTGTATCTATTACTATATATATATATATATATATATATATATATATATATATATTTTAAATTTTATTTATTTATTTTTATTAACACATGTATTATTTGTCTCATGTGTACAGGTCTGTGCCTCACCAGACTTACACAGCACACAGCACTCACCATAGCACATACTCTCCCCAGTGTCCATCACCTATCCACCCCATCCCCCACCCCTACCCCCAGCAACCCTGAGTTTGATTCCTGAGATGAAGTGTCTCTTATGATTTGTCTCCATCTCTAATTTCATCTTGTTTCATGTTTCCCTCCCTTTCCCTATGATCCTCTGTCTTGTTTCTCAAATTCCTCATATTAGAGAGATCTTATGATAATTGTCTTTCTCTGATTGACTTATTTCACTCAGCATAATACTCTCTAGTTCCATCCATGTCATTGCAAATGGCAAGATTTCATTTTTTGATGGCTGCATAGTATTCCATTGTATATATATACCACATCTTCTTTATCCACTCACCTGTTGATGGACATCTATGTTCTTCCATAGTTTGGCTATTGGGGACACTGCTGCTATAAATATCTGGGTGCATGTGCCCCTTCAGATCACTACATTTGTATCTTTAGGGTAAATATCCAGTAGTACAATTGCTGGGTCGTAGGGTAGCTCTATATTCAACTGTTTGAGGAACTTCCATACTGTTTTCCAGAGTGGCTGCACCAGCTTGCATTCCCACCAACAGTGTAGGAGGGTTCCTCTTTTTCTGCATCTTTGCCAGCACCTGTCATTTCCTGACTGATTAATTTTAGTCATTCTGACTGGTGTGAGGTGGTATCTCATTGTATTTGTATTTCCCTGATGCCAAGTGATGTGGAACACTTTTTCATGTGCCTGTTGGCCATTTGGATTTGGATGTCTTCTTTGCAGAAATGTCTGTTCATGTCCTCTGCCCATTTCTTGATTGGATTATTTGTTCTTTGGGTGTTCAGTTTGATAAGTTCTTTATAGATTTTGGGTACTAGCCCTTTATCTGATATGTTATTTGCAAATATCTTCTCCAATCCTGTCAGTTGTCTTTCAGTTTTGTTGACTGCTTTGCTGTGCAAAAGCTTTTTATCTTGATGAAGTCCCAATAGTTCATTTTTGCCCTTGCTTCCCTTGCCTTTGGTGATGTTTCTAGGAAGAAGTTGCTGCGGCTGAGGTCGAAGAGGTTGCTGCTTGTGTTCTCCTCAAGGATTTGGATGGATTCTTGTTTCACATTGAGGTCTTTCATCCATTTTGAGTCTCTTTTTGTGTGTGGTGTAAGAAAATGGTCCAGTTTTATTCTTCTGCAGGTGGCTGTCCAATTTTCCCAACACCATTTGTTGAAGACACTGTATTTTTTCTATTGGACATTCTTTCCTCCTTTGTCAAAGATTACTTGACCATAGAGTGGAGGGTCTATTTCTGGGCTCTCTATTCTTTTTTTTTTTTTTAAAGATTTTCATTTATTTATTTGAGAGACAGAGATCACAAGTAGGCAAAGAGGCAGGGAGAGAGAGAGGGAGAAGCAGGCTCCCTGCTGAGCAGAGATCCCAATGTGGGGCTCGATCCCAGGACTCTGAGATCATGACCTGAGCTGAAGGCAGAGGCTTTAACCACTGAGCCACCCAGGTGTCCCAGCTGGGCTCTCTATTCTGTTCCATTAACCTATGTGTCTGTTTTTGTGCCAGTACCATACTGTCTTGATGATTACAGCTTTGTAATAGAGCTCGAAGTCTGGAATTGTAATGCCTCCAACCTTGGTTTTCTTTTTCAACATTCCTCTAGCTATTTGGGGTCTTTTCTGGTTCCATATAAATTTTAGGATTATTTGTTCCATTTCCTTGAAAAAAGTTGATGGTATTTTGATAGGGATTGCATTAAATGTGTAGATTGCTTTAGGTAATATGGACATTTTCACAATATTTATTCTTCCAATCCATGAGCATGGAAAGGTTTTCCATTTCTTTGTGCTTTCCACAATTCTTTCTTGAGTGCTTTATAGTTTTCTGAGTACTGATTCTTTGGCTCTTTGGTTAGATTTATTCCTAGGTATCTTATGGTATTGGGTGTGATTGTAAATGGGATTGACTCCTTAATTTCTCTTTCTTCTGTCTTGCTTTTGGTGTATAGAAATGCAACTGATTTCTGTGCATTGACTTTATATCCTGACACTTTACTGAATTCCTGTATGAGTTCTAGCCATTTTGGAGCGGGGTCTTTTGGGTTTTCCATATAAAATACCATATCATCTGCAAAGAGTGAGTTTGACTTCTTTGCCAATTTGGATGCCTTTAATTTCTTTTTGTTGTCTGATTGCTGAGGCTAGGACTTCTAATACTATGTTGAATAGCAGAGGTGATAATGGACATCCTTGCTGTGTTCCTGACCTTAGTGGAAAAGCTCTCAGTTGTTCTCCATTGAGGATGATATTCTCTGGGTTTTTCATAGATGGCTTTAATGATATTCAGGTATGTACCCTCTATCCCTACACTTTGAAAATTTTTGATCAAGAAAGGATGCTGTGCTTTGTCAAATGCTTTTTCAGCATCTATTGAGAGTATCATATGGTTCTTGGTCTTTCTTTTATTAATGTATTGTATCACATTGATTGATTTGTGGATGTTGAATCAACCTTGCAGCCCAGGAATAAATCCCACTTGGTCGTGGTGAATGATCCTTTTAGTGTACTGTTGGATCCTATTGGCTAGTGTTTTGGTGAGAATTTTTGGATCCATGTTTATCACGGATATTGGTCTGTAATTCTCCCTTTTTTTGTGAAGTCTTTGTCTGGTTTTGGGATCAAGGTAATCCTGGCCTCATGAAAAGAGTTTGGAAGTTTTCTTTCCATTTCCATTTTTTGGAACAGTTTCAGGAGAATAGGTTTTATTTCTTCTTTAAATGTTTGGTAGAATTCCCCTGGGAAGCCGTCTGGCCCAGGGCTCTCGTTTGTTGGGAGATTTTTGATGACTGCTTCAATCTCCTTACTGGTTATGGGTCTGTTTAGGTTTTCTATTTATTTCTGATTCAGTTTTGGTAGTTTATAAGTCTCTAGGAGTGCATCCATTTCTCCCAGATTGTCAGATTTGCTGCTGTATAGTTGCTCATAATATGTCCTTATAATTGTTTGTATTTCCTTGGTGTTGGTTGTGATCTTTCCTCTTTCATTCATGATTTTATTAATTTGATTCCTTTCTCTTTTCATTTTGACAAATCTGGCCAGAGATTTATCAATCTTATTAATTTTTTCAGAGAACTAGCTCCTAGTTTCGTTGATCTCTTCTACTATTCTTTTGGTTTCTATTTCATTGATTTATGCTCTGATCTTTATTATTTCTCTTCTCTTACTGGGTTTTGGCTTTCTTTGTTATTCTTTCTCCAGCTCCTTTAGGTGTATAGTTTTATCATGTATTTGAGACCTCTCTTATTTCTTGAGAAAGGCTTGTATTGCTATACACTTTCCTCTGAGGACCACCTTTGCTGAATCCCAAAGATTTTGAACAGTTGGGTTTTCATTTTCATTTGTTTCCATGATTTTTTAAAATTCTTTAATTTCCTGGTTGACCCATTTGTTCTTTAGTATGATGCTCTTTAGCCTCTATGTATTTGAGTTCTTTCCAACTTTCCTCTTGTGGTTGAGTTCTAGTTTCAAAGCATTGTGGTCTGAAAATATCCAGGGAATGACCCCAGTTCTTCGGTTCAAGTTGAGAACTGATTTGTGACCCTGGATGTGATCTATTCTGGAGAATGTTCCATGTGCACTAGGGAAGCATGTGTATTATGTTGCTTTGGGATGGAATGTTCTGAATGTATCTTTGATGTCCATCAGGTCCAGTGTGTCATTTAAGGCTTTTATTTCCTTGTTGATCTTTTGCTTGGATCATCTGTCCCTTTCAGTGAGGGGGTGTTAATTTCCCCTTCTATTACTGTATTATTATTGATGTATTTCTTTGATTTTGTTATTAATTGGTTTATGTAATTGGCTGCTCCCATGTTAGGGGCATAGATATTTAGAATTGTTAGATCTTCTTGTTGGACAGACCCTTTGAGTATGATATAGTGTCCTTTCTCATCTCTTATTATAGTCTTTAGCTTAAAATCTAATTTGTCAGATATAAGGATTGCCACCCCAGCTTTCTTTTGATGTCCATTAGCATGGTAAATTGTTTTCCACCCCCTCACTTTAAATCTGGAGGTGTCTTTGGGTCTAAAATGAGTTTGTGCAAGACAGCATATTGATGGGTTTTGTTTTTTTATCCATTCTGATACCCTGTGTCTTTTGACTGGGGCATTTAGCCCAATTATGTTCCGAGTAACTATTGAAAGATATGAATTTAGTGCCATTGTATTGCCTGTAAGGTGACTGTTACTGTATATTGTCTCTGTTCCTTTCTGGTCTACTACTTTTAGGTTCTCTTTTTGCTTAGAGGACCCCTTTCAATATTTCCTGGAGGGCTGGTTTGGTGTTTGCAAATTATTTCAGTTTTTTTTTTGTCCTGGAAGCTTTTTATCTCTCCTTCTATGTTCAATGACAGGCTAGCTGGATATAGTATTCTTGGCTGCATATTTTTCTCTTTTAGTGCTCTGAATATATCATACCAGTCCTTTCTGTTCTGCCAGGTCTCTGTGGATAAGTCTGCTGCCAATCTAATATTTCTACCAAACAGCCCTGTTTGGAGTCTCCAAACCCAGCTGATTACAGACCTCTTTGTCCCAAGCCACTTTCAGGATTTTCTCTTTGTCACTGAGACTTGCAAGCCTTACGATTAGCTGATGTGATGCTGATCTATTTTCATTGATTTTGAGGGGGATTCTCTGTGCCTCCTGGATTTTCATGCTTTTTTCCCTTCCCCAAATAGAGAAGTTCTCTACTATAATTTGCTCCAATATACCTTCTGCCCCTTTCTGTCTTTCTTCTTCTTCTGGTTCAGAAGGGGTCCCATTATTCTAATATTGCTTCATCTTATGGTATCACTTATATCTCAGATTTTCCCCTCATGGTCCAATAGTTGTTTATCTCTCTTTTTCTCAGCTTCTTTATTCTCCATCATTGGGTCTTCTATATCACTAATTCTCTCTTCTGCTTCATTTATCCTAGCAGAGAGGGCCTCCATTTTTTTATTGTACCTCATTAATAGCTTTTTTGATTTCAACTTGGTTAGATTTTAGTTCTTTTATTTCTCCAGAAAGGGATTTTATTTCCCTATAAAGGGATTCTCTAGTATCTTCTATATTCTTTTCAAGCCCAACTAGCATCTTTATAATCATCATTCTGAACTCTAGTTCTGACATCTACTAATGTCTGTATTGATTAGGGTCTAGCTGTTGGTACTGCCTCTTGTTCTTTTTTTTTGAGATGAGTTTTTCTGTCTTGTCATTTTACCCAGAGAAGAAAAATGAATGAAAGACCAAAATGCTAAAAGGGTAACAACAACCCCAGAAAAATATACACTAACCAAATCAGAAGAGACCCAAAACTTGGGGGGAGAAGAAAGAAAAAAAAATGATTAGGTAGGTGAATAGAACAGAGCCACACACTTGATTGATTTTCGGTGTATTTTGGTCTTTTAGAAGAAATTGCCTACCAAAACTTTAAAGAAAGAAAAAAAATATATGTATATGTACATATATACATATATATGTGTAAGAAGAAATATAACTGTAAAGATAAAAATTAAAAAAAGATTTTAAAAAAGGAATTGATAAGATAAGCATTTGGTTGAAAAATTTTTTTAAAAAAGGAAGAGAATGTGATCAGGCTGGAGACTAGAACAAAGCCATTCACTAGATTTATGGTATATTTTGGTCTGTAGAAGAAACTGTATCCCAAACTTTTAAAGAAAGAAAAAACTACATGCATACCAAAAATAAGGTTAAATACAATGAAGGGATAGAATATGACTCTACAAATGAAAATTTAAAAAGATTTTTAGGAAAGTACTCATAAGATAGAATAATTAAAGTAGGTTAAAATAGGAAAGAAGAAAAATTTTTAAAAAATAGAAAAAGAAAAAAATGACTAAAGTGTAAAAAATTTAACTTTGAAAGACTAAAGAATCATGGGGAGAAAACCGCCATGAATTGTATGTGCTATATCCTGCTAGCACTGGTGTTTTCTAGTTCTCATTGATCAGTGAACTTGGTCTTGGTTGGATGTTCTTGTTGATCTTCTCGGGGAGGGGCCTGTTGCAGTGATTCTCAAGAGTCTTTGCCGGAGGCAGAATTGTACCGCCCTTGCCAGGGGCCAGGCTGAGTAATCTGCTTAGGTTCACACTTGGGAGCTTTTGTTCCCTGGAAGCTTTCCATAGAGCTTTGGAGGATGGGAATGAAGATGGCGGCCTCCCAATTTCCGGCCCGGAGGAGCCCAGAGCTCAGGGCCCCACTCCTCAGTGCACCCTGGGAGAAAAGCGTTCAATCACTCCCATCTCTGTGGTCTCCAGCCTCGTGCTGAGCTCACCCAGCCTGTGACTGAGTGATTCTATCTCTGGTGCACACCCCTGTTTGGAGTCTCCAAACCCAGCTGATTCCTGCAGTGCACTCCCGAACTTCTCCTCAGGAAGGTGAGTCTCCCTTTATCTGCCACTTGTGGGGCCCTTGATCAAAGGGCAGTGGCCTGAATGTGCCTTGGATCAGGGTTTAAGGTAACCCCTAGCTATGAGCCCCCACCTTGTTTCGGTCTCTGTAGCTGGCTTCCCTGCTCTGAAACCTGGCAGCTCTGCCACACTCAGGCACTCCCGGTCTTTGTGTGAGCCCACAGGTCCTGAAACCACACTGTCCCTGCTGGGTGTCCCCCTCCTTCGCCTCTGGAGGGACATGCCTCAGTAGAGCAGACTTCTAAACATTCTGATTTTGTGCTCTACTGCTCTACCACTTGCCGGGAGCTGACTTCTCTCCCCGTGGTCTATCTTCTCGAATGTTGCCTTGGATTCACTTCTCCGCATGTCCTACCTTCTGGAAAGTGGCTGGTTTTCTTTTCCTAGATTGCTGCTCTTCTTCTCTTCTCTCTACTGTTGAGTTTGTAGGTGTTCAGAATGATTTGATAACTATCTAGCTGAATTCCTGGGAATCTGAGGAAATTTAGGTTTCTTACTCCTCCGCCATCTTGCTCTCCCCCCCATTGCTATATTTTAATAACAAGATCATTCTCTTTAAGTGCACACAGACTCTGTTTTGTTGTCTGCTTGTTTACCTCACAGTGAATTTTAAACACACTTCCATGGTATTTCGTATTGTTCATCATTTTTGAGAGCTATGTATGTTCTATTGTATAGATAGCACTTAGTTATTCAAATAATCTCTTATTATTCTGAATTTAAGACTTTTATAAGTAGATCTCTGCAGGAATCCCTGATTTTGCTCTTAGAAAAAAATTCTAAAGTTGAAGTCTCTGGGTTGACACTGAAGATGTTTGTTTAGAGTTTTTGTCTCAAAGGTGCCTCAGGGAGAATGGAGGGAACAAGCGAGTGTGACATTGGAGTTGGGGTTTCCTGGGGGAGCAGGCTGGGGCAGTTAGGTGGTGCCAGGCAAACAGAGGGACGCCTGTGAGGAGGAATAGTGGTGCCAGTGGGTAGGTGCAGGTATGTTCAGAGAGCAGTGTTGGGGGGCTGCTTTGGACAGGGGTGCTTTGGACAGGGCTGGGTGAGGCTGGGGTGCTGGGGCAGAAGGTAAAGCTCAGTAGGAACAGAGGTAAGGAGCACTGATGTCATCAGTCCAGTGAGGGAGTCTCAGGAAGAGGGGAAAGGGGCACGGGGACTCCAGGTGTGTCTGAATCTTGAGAACTTTTCTTTCCAGGGGTACATTCCCTGCCCCTCCCTCCCAGATCTGAGATTTTTCTCTCTCTCCTCTCTCCTTTTGGTTGACAGGACTCCTGTCTCCACTTTACCCCAACCTCTTTGAGAATCCCTGAGTGATAAGAGGCATGACTAGCAGGCTGTGCAGCTCCTAGGAATGGTGTGGAGGCAGGAAAAAGAGGTAAGAATCATTGTAAGGGGCAAGAGGGACCTACTGAACATTGCAGACAGATTCTGACTCATGGACTGGAGAACTCCTTCTGATGTGGTCTACATGGGGGCTTCTTGAGTCATCTGTGACGAGAGACCGACACCCACTTTCTTTTTCTAACGTATTACAGACTGATATTTTTAGAAAATATGTTTTATTATATTTTCAGAAAATATAATAAAAGAGAATTACTAGAAAAATGCAAAAAAATTGTGTAAAATAGAGGCATCAATTTTTAAGTAGTAGTTTTAACAGACATAAAATAGCCTGGCCAAACTGAAGTTTCAAATGCTTCACTCAGGTCCTGTTCTTACGTTATTGCAGACCCATAACCAACACTGTGTGGATGCCCACCCCCGCACAACACCCCCCGCCCATGATCTGATCAGAGGAAGAGAGACCAATTAGTAGGCTGCTTGTAGGCTTGCAAGGACCAGAGGGCGTCCCAGGGCACTAGCTACGGGAGGGGCAGAAGTGTGAAAAGGAGGGGAAGGGTAGTCAATGTTTGGTCTTCCTTCACCCATTTTGTTTTATGACTAAAAAAAAAAAAAGCTTTTTAGTTATTCTCCTTATATTCTATTTTATGCTACATTTTTTTCTTTTTGCTTTTATTTTCCCCAACCATTTAGAAGGTGTATGTTCTGTTTTTTGGCACTATGAGTAGTTCTCATGAAATTAAAAAAAAAAAAATTGGCACCCATAATTCTCCAAACATCCAAGAAGAATGTGAACTCAAACCAAAATGAGATACCTCACACATGTTAGAATGGCCATCGTTAAAAAGACAGGAGATAACAAATTCTGGCATTGATAGAGGGGAAAGGGACCCTGGGCACTGTCGGGGGTTTGTAAATGGTTACAACCCCTGTGGAAAACAGGATTGAGGATCTTCAAGGCATTAAAAAAGACCTGCCATATAATCCAGCAATTCCATTTCTGGGAATGTTTCCAAAGGAAATGAAAACACTAAGTCAGGAAGTTATCTGTGCCCCCATTTTCATAGCGGCGTTATTTACAATAACTAGGACATGGAAACAACAATGTGAATATCCACCGATGAATGAATGGATAAAGAAGTTGTGATATATATTATTCAGCCATGCAGAATGAGGCAATCTTACCATTTGTGATGACATGAATAGACTTTGAAAGCATTATGCTAAGTGAAATAAGTCCAAGAAAGACAAATACAGTCTGATCGCACTTATATATGGAATCTTCAAAACAAAACAAAACAAAAACAACTCCTAGAAAAAGAAATCAGACTTGTGATTAGCAGAGGTAGGGGCTGGAGGAGTGGGAGAAAGGGAGTCAGAAGGTACAAACTTCTAGTTAGAAGATAAATAAGTACTAGGCATGTAATGTACAATATAATCACCACAGTGAATTGTATACAGGAAAAGTTAAGAGTAAATCCTAAGAGTCCCCACAGCAGTGGAAACCTCCATACCCTGGGTTGGGTTGGTTCTGGGGGTCATCACCTCTGCCTGTCCCCCTCTTGATTTGAGTGCTGCTGGGCCACACAGCTTCCAGGAAGTTAGCACCAGCCCCTCTGGTCTGATGGGGCAGGAAGGCACTCTCCACCGTGGCTGGAGCTTGCCTTGCCTGGGCGTGCAAACTGTGACTGGGGCTCGAAAAACTTCTTGTCTGAAGATCCAGATGAGGCAGAGCTATACCCCGCTGAGTTTCCCACTCAGAGTCACTCCCAGTTTGGATCTGCAGATGAGCAAAGTCATTGCTTGGGACTACTGCTTGGGCACCACCGGTATGCACTTGGTTGGCCAAGATCTGTGTGCTGGTTATTGCGGGCCCCTCCCCCACTTTTCCATCCCAGATTCCCAGTGGTTGGGTCCTGTGGATTCCCCTGAAATCCCTGGGGGCGAGATCAGAGTAGTGGCTTGGGCAGAGTGACCCACAATGCTGGAGAGGTTGGTTGTCCCTTATGGGTTCTGTTTTCCCACTGGAGGGATTTTGAGAAGCAGAGGGGGACCTCCTGGCATGCTGCTGCTCTGGCCCGGGGAAGGGGCAATGCTGTCAATGTGTACGTTGTCCTTTTACCCTTCTAACGTTGTCTGTCTTGGTCTCAGTGGTGGAGGAGGGTCCTTCAGCCTTACCTCTGTGTTCTAGGATTCTCTCAGCGGTGTGTTGTTCTTCCATAAATATTAGTTGTCTTGTGAGGGGGAGTGAAGTCCGGAAAGACCGATAGCACCATCTTGGTGACGTCACTCTCTCTGCCGCCATATTTATAACATTTATTTGAACATAGCTCTGTTTAACTGAGTTCAGTGTTCACCGTTGGTGCTGTTTTGGAGTTTTTTATTTTGAATCACCTCTTGGGATGACTGATGAAAACGTTAAGTCATATTTCCACAATAACTGGTAGTGTGTGTGATATAAAAAGAGGAAAAGGAGCTGCTGACCTTCTGGAGTAGGCTGGCATTACAGTAGGGCTTAGTGCTCTCCTGTTAGACATAAATGATTTTGAACAAAATAAGTACCCGACCAGGCACTCTCTGACTGTGATGGATCTAGACATTTCAGGGCCATGTCTGAACACAAAGCATGACCATTGTCCAAACCCAAAATGACCAGGTATCTCCCTGCTCTGGCTAATATGAGTGACTGCTGCTTCTTAACCAATTTCTTTAGTTTCAGCCTTGTCTGGTCTTTCCTCCTTCTAGATAAGATTTATTAAGCTACCCAATCGTACCTGTGTCCTGAGAGCATCAATCCATAGCAAAGCCCAACATCCCAAAATCACTTAACACAAGCCCAAATCTTATCACAAGTTTTTTCTAATACCCTCTTGCTAAGACACTTCAAGGTTTTCTGGGCTGTGTACATTCTCACTGAGATGAATAATAAACCCAGGTTGTCCAGGTGTATTCATGGGGGTCTGTGATTGGAGGGCACTGATGGGGGATTGATTACATTGATGGTTCCAGGAACTGGCCTTCTGTGTCCACCTCCTTTGTTAGGAGTTTTGTAGTCATCTCCCATTCTGACTCTGGTTCAGTCACATGATTTTCTCTGCCCCATGACACCAGAGCAAATTTATGCAAACAGAGGCTGGAAAGCACATGTGTGTCTGTTGCCTCTTTTAAACCCCTGCAACTACCATGAGACCAAGCTAGCACGATGGAGGATGATACACATGGAGATCAGTCAAGTAGACACTGTTGCCCAATCAAGGCCACCAGCATGTGAGGTAGCCTAACTCAGATCAACAGAATTCCCCAGCCAACTCACTATCTTGCAAACAAAAATAAATGTTTATTTTTATGTCTTACTAAGGTTTTGTGGTTGCTTGTTTTGCAGCATCATTGTGGCAATAAATAATGGCTATGGTTTACTGTCTAAGAAAATATTTCTTTTGACAGCCTATTTGGTAGAGAACCACTAGGTCATACACTTTGCTTCAAAACATTGTAAGTTTGTTTTATTGTCTTTTATTGTTAGGGTTTGATTTTTGTTTCTGGTTAAATTGTGATTCCCTTTTGGTATCACCATTTATTTATAAGTTGGGTCTCTTATCTCCATCCTATTTATTAATTTCTCCTTCATCTTTCCAATATTTTTCATATTGATTTTTCATTGATTTTTCATATTTTTTGAACACTTACTTTTTTTCAATTAGCTCCATTTTTATCTAAGGACTAAAATTCAACCTCCTTTTCTTCTACATCTTTCATCCCTTATTTCATAGGTTTTATAACTTCTTATATTGAGCCACCTATAATAACTCTCTCGATTATGTGCTCTTGCTTTGCATTGTTTCCTTTTGAGTGATGCAGAACTTTTTAACTATGTGTGTGTGTGTGTGTGTATGTGTGTGTGCATGTGCATGTGTGTGCATGTGTGTGTATTTTTGGAATTTTCAAACAAATAGGCACATGGGTTCTTTCTCGTTCCATTCTTTTCTATCTGTATGATGGCACAATTATCCTTATGGCAAGCTGTCTCCAGTTGAAGAGTGAAAGGATATGCACAGCTCCTAACCAAAATTCCAGTTTCTTGCAAAAATTTACCTGAGAAAGTTTCTCTGGGTTATCTGCTTTTATTTTTTTCTGTTCTGAATATGATAAAAAAAATATTTCTGAGTAATTGGAAGCAATGTGTAGTTCTTACATCAGAAGCTGACTATGAACAACTACTATTCTCCGTGTTTCTGGTTTCTCTCTTTTCTAATGGCTGCCTAAAAATCTCAAAATGAACACTCCATATCCTGTCTACTTCCATTCAGGGGCCAATACAGTTACTATCTCTGCTGGATATAGAGTTTTACTGTCCAATATAGAAGCCATTAGCTACTATAGATATTGAACCCCAGAAATATGTCTAGTCCATATGTCTAGTCCAAATTAAAATGTGCTGTGAGTGTGAGATTTCAAAGACATAGCTCAAAAAAGAGAGTGTAGAATATCTCATTTATATTTTAAAACATTGACAACATGTTGAAATGATAAGATTTTAGATATATTAAAATATTCTGTTGTAATTAATTTCATCTCTTTTATTTTGCCTTTTTAAAAGTGTGGCTACTAGAGAATTTTAAATTATTTATCTGGTATGCATTGTATTTCTATTGAGCAGTACCAATGCAAAGAGATACTACAACTTAAACTAATATAACACTACATGTTAATTGTATTTCAATAAAACAAACAAATAAATAAAAAGCACAAACCCACAAAAGAGAGAGAGGGAGCAGGAGAGAGAGAGAGAGAGAGAGAGAGAGAGAGATTAACACCCAAGGGAATAGAAATCTATGATCACTTCAAGAAAGGCATTTTCTGATCAGCACTGACCCTGTTCCTTGGCATGAGGATACATAGAGGAGGTTTATAAACACATATGCTTACCTTTTTCCTGTCTAACTTTGTCATTTTGCATAACAAGTAATGCAACAGAAATACAAAAGATCATAAGAAACTACTATGAACAAATATATGTCACAAATTGCATCACCCTGAAGAAATGGATATATTACTAGAAACATACAACCTATCAAGACAGAATCATGAAGAAATAGAAAATCTGAACAAACTGATTACTGGTAAGGAGATTGAACCAGTAATCAGAAACCTCTTAGCAAACAAAAGTCCAAGACCAGATGGCTTCATTGGTGAGTTCTATCAAACATTTCAAAAAGAATTAATACTAATCCTTCACAAACTATTTCAAACAATAGAAGAGGATGAAATACTTCCAAATTGATTTTATGAGGTCAGCATTACCCTGATACAAAACTAGACAAAGACACTACAAAAAAGAAGTAGAAGAAGAAGAAGAAGAAGAAGAAGAAGAAGAAGAAGAAGAAGAAGAAGAAGAAGAAGAAGAAGAAGAAGAAGAGGGAGAAGAAGAAGGAGAAGAAGAAGAAGAAGGAGAAAATTATAGGCCAATATCCCTCATGAACATTGAGGCATAATTTTTCAACAGAGTATTAGCAAACAGAATTAAACAATTCATTAAAAAGGCTCATGCACCATGAGCAAGGGTGATTTATTCCAGGTATATAAAGATGGTATCTTTGCCATTTTGTTTCAAAGATCAAAACAACTGAGGGTTACCAATAGTTTTTGACTAAGTCCATTATGACATTTAAATTTTGCTCTGTAGCAAACTACTAGAAACTTAGTAACATCTGACAATGCACATTTATTTCTCACACAATAAAGGATTAGTCTGGGCTCTAATCTAGGCTACACTTGGATGGGGCATTTTAGCTGAGGCTTATTTGTTCCACACCTCTCTCATCTTCTAGTGGGCTAGTCTGGCCATGTTCTCATGGCAATGGTAGAGGAGCAAGAGGGAGAGAAATCCTAATATTAGAAACACTTTTTAAGTTTCTGCTTGTATCTCACTTGTTAACATTGCATTGGCCAAAGCAAGTCATATGACAAACCTTGAATCCATGTGGGAGGATACTATGAAGTTACAAGACTAAGAGCCTGGATGCAGAAAGGGGTAAGGAATGGGGACTCATCTCCCCATTGTGAGTAGAGGGAATTCCTCCAAAATGTTGAGAAAGTACTAATTTGTCTAGTTTCCAATGATATTTCAATCTTGCCTCAATGGGAAGGGAGGGAGCTATCATGAACCTCACTGTGTCGATTCAAGTACATTTTTACAAAGGATTTTATTTATTTATTTGATGCAGAGAGAGAGAGAGAGAGATCACAAGTAGGCAGAGAGGCAGGCAGACAGAGGAGGAATCAGGCTCTCCACTGACCAGAGAGCCCAATGCGGGGCCTGATCCCTGGACCCTGGGATCATGACCTGAGCCAAAGGCAGAGGATTTAACCCACTGAGCCACCCAGGTACCCCAATTCAAGTACATTTTTAAGTTCCTCTTAAACTGTGCTTGCAACAAGCTATATCACTGGGTTCTTAAAAGATGTTATTCCGTTCTCCTTTTAGATAAATGTTGCAAGAAATTTTCTTGTGATTGTTTAGTAAAGATACTTTCTTTACTACTACTACTACTACTACTACTACTACTACTACTATGATCATTACTGCGACTATTGCTGCGATTAACTTTTATTATTGTTGTTATTCATCACATGGAGAAAGAGCGTGGCATATATCACAAGGCCAAAAAGAAGACTGGAATTGTCCAGGTAGTATCTATTCATCAGGGACGAGCTGGTGCACTTGGAACGAGGGTAATGGTTTCTTTTTGGAGCAGCCAGATGGGAAGAAGAAGATGTTCAGGCCAATGTTTGCTTTCAGCCAGTCTGTCTGGCCATATTGAGCATTTGCTATTGATTTTAGAGGATGATAGGAACCGTGGAGTAGTTTTATCTGGAATTAAGCAGAAGAGATTTGCATCCCAACTTTAGAACTCCCTAGTCATGTGATACTGAGCAAGATCTTACACCTCTGAGAGAACCTCCTTCCCTTATTGGTAAAATGGGGCCAATGAGTTTCTCCCCAACAGGGCAGGCTGAAAGAATGACATGAGATAGAATGGCAGTTAACAGAAGATGTGCTCAGGAAGCGGGAGCTAGACCCCACTATGTATATATGGGACTGTCTGGGGCATTCTCTAATTCCCACAATTATGTCTTTAGTAGACAGTGGGAGTTATTTAGTGCAGTTGAAATATTTTCTAGGTGCATCTTTTACTCATTTGTTTGTACATTAGTTTTTAAAATACATTCTTATTCTTTGTTTTACTCATTCATATATTCAGTAAGCATTTATTGGCAGTTTCACAGCTGGGTTCTCCTGGAGTGGACAGTAAGATGGAGTTTGAGGAGGCAAGTATTTGTTAGAGACCAATATCTGGGAAGGTATGGTGGGGGGGAGTGGGAGTGGGCACAGGGAAACTCCACACCGCAATACAGGACCAACGGGAAGCTGCTGGGAGGTTCTAGAACAGATGTGCCCTGTTGGACTTGTTCTGTGGCCACATTTGGCCAGAATGACTGTGTCTTTATCCTCCTGCCTTGCTCTTTCAGTGGATGACGGCTGCCCTGGGCAGGGCATGACCTCAGGTGAGGTAATGTAGAGCTGAAGCAGTCTCTGAAGGAGCTGGCAGGGGAAGGCTGTGCGCTGCTGACACACAGCATGGAAGGGCAGCAGGTCCTTCCTTGAAGGGAGTTCTGTGTGGCATAACACCATATCCACCCCTGGTGGCTACTATGGGTAGACCCTGTGCCCACATCTGGGGTTGCAGAGCCAAACAGGGAAGGCACATTCTTCAAAATACATTGCTTACAGCATAAGCTGGTTTTGAGAGTTTTTAGCTGTCTTCGTATTTCAAGTGAACAATCTTCTTCAGACAGACTGCCTCGCCATGAAGTTGGGGGAAGAGACTAATGGCTTCAGTTATTACTCAGGAGAGGAAGGAAGCAACAGATATCCCTGTTTATAGTAACACAGATTCTGGGATGTAGTGCAACTGCTTTCATTCATTTTCTGCTGATGTCAACAGTCGAACCAATACTGATTTTCTGTCTCGCGCCAGGCATGGTGTTAGGTGCTAGGGGTACGACAAACGGTATTCTCTCTCAGAGAGAAAGACACATAGATAAGCTTGACATAGAAGAAGTTATGAGGTGGTGACATAAAGAGACTGCTAATGGCACTCAGAGACAGGGCAACTTCCCCTGGCTGCGGGGTCAGTAGAAGTGTCTCAGACAGTAAGATACTTGAGCTAAGAATAGAAGCCTATGAATCAGCCGGTAAATATTCTCTGCTCTTAAGTAATGTCCCTCTTATTTCATCAAAAAAGAGGACAAATCGGAAGTCTTGAACACTTATAGAAAGTAGTCATGCTGGGGTGCCTGGGTGGCTCTGTGGATTAAGTGTCCGCCTTCAGCTTAGGTCTTGATCCCAGGGTCCTGGGATTGAGCCCCACATCGGGCTCTCTGCTCAGCGGGGAGTCTTCTTGTTTTCCCTCTCCCTCTGCTCATGCCCTCTCTCTCAAATAAATAAATAAAATCTTTTCTAAAAAAGGAATCACACCAAGAGAATCAAGACTATTTAATGGGGCAAATGGACTTTTATGATCCTTAAATGAAGGGTCTTAAGAAGTTTTCCTTCATTTTAAGCCTTGATAGCTTAAAAGGTTTTCCTGTAGGGCCGGAAAGCTGTGTATTAGATAATGCTGGTTCCTTGAAAATGATTTCACTCTGTGTGTTAAACAACAATCATGCTTTTAAGAGGCCATCTATTAAAAAAAAAAAATCCATACATGCCTAAATGTTATGTGATGTACAGCGACATGATTTAATTTGAGTTCTCCTGAGTTGTTTTCTCTTACCAGCAGCACTGTGGAATCCTCAAAGAGGCTGAACGGAATCATGTGAGTGAAAAAGTGTGAGCCCACATCACAAGGCACTGCTCCCCAGGCCTGACTTCCTTTCAATTCCCTTGACTCTTGAGTCACAAATGGTAGGATTCTGAAAATAAGAGGTCCTAAGAGAAGTGTGTTAGGTAGAGGCCATGTTTCCTCCTTATAAGTTTTGAAAATGGTCATTAAAACTTCATTGCTAATCCAATGCTGGAAAACCTCCCTCCAACGATCTATTTACAAACCTGGTGAGTAGCAGACCACCACAGTAGCTTTACTGATACTTCCACATCGGTTAAAGGGGTTTCTCTACCAATGGCTTTAATAGAGGAGAATATCTAGTGTGTGGAGGGAGTTGAGATATCCACCTGTCCGGTCTCATTAGAACTACTACCCCATCCTGAGAATCTGCCCAGGATAAGTCGGGCAATGTGTGACCTGAAGTCAGTTGAATTCACTTTTCCCCTGAGGCTCCGGAGAAAATGGATTTGCATTCTTATTTCTCCTGGTGTAGGAGGTCCATGCTTCCCGCAAGATTTCTGGAACTTTCAGTAGCTTTGCGTTTCTACTGGTCATCTATTTCTGGTTTGTCTGCTTTTATTCTTGTCCTGTGTCAACCCTGGCATCTACTAAAATGAGAGTCAATGGCTCTTTCTCCCTGAGTGTCTTTCTCTGTGTCTTCTCCCAAGAATCTCCATAGTAACTATGTGATTGCTTTCACTGGAAATTTGTTGTGAGATAGCCAGTATCAAGAATATTGGATTTCTCTGTTCTTTAGTAAGACCCTTAACCACCTCTGCTGCTAGAGTTTCAGATGTCCTAGCCTGAGGCACTCCTTTTTCTTTATTCACCTCTAGACCCAATTTTCTCTCATTTGTTTATCTGCTTTTGTCACCCCAGGTTATTATATGTGTGTGTGTGTGTGTGTGTGTGTGTGTGTGTGTATGCAGAGTGATTTTGCTATCTCTTTCTTATTTCTTTTTCTTCCTAATGCAGTAGGATTCAACTCCAGACTGTGCATTTGAAAATAGTAAGTGTTAGACACTATCCCTAAAGCTTCTGATTTAATTGGTTTGGTGTGGGGCCTGAATATAGCCCTTTTTAAAAAGACACTCCCACACATTTCAAAATATACAGCCAGGTCACTATAAACCTAACCCAAACCCATGACTTCAGAAAGTCCTATGGCCGTACAGATATTCTGCCTGCCATCAGTCAAAAAAAAAAATAAGTAAATAAAAGCATGCTCAGGCATGCACACACACACACACACACACACACACACTCACACTTCAGTGCCTGCAGATTTCCTAACTCCTTTTAAAGGAACTTTCAATAGCCTCATCATACAAATGCATATTAAGAGACCCAGGCCCAGGGACCTGCTCAGAGGTACATAACCACAGATAGAAGAGGTAGGATTTCAGTCAAGGACTGTAAACCAAACCTGGTTTGTTGGGTTTCTTTTCTTCTTTCATTTTAAATCCTGTGACTGCACCTTTTAGCTCAAGGAGCAGAGGTAGAAGGTGAACATATACTTGTGTTCAGTGATCCTCCTTTTTAGATACCCCTGCTTCTTACCTCCATTCTTGCTACTCTAGATCCAGCAAAATCTTTGTCAGTTTATATCAGGCATATGTTGTTCTTTCTCCAAAGGATCTCCTTTTGTCCAAAGCCCCAGATATCCTCACTTATTCCTAGAAATGTTTCCTTCAAAATTTCCTTTGACGGGACACCTGGGTGGCTCAGTGGGTTAAAGCCTCTGTCTTAGGCTCAGGTCATGATCCCAGAGTCCTGGGATCGAGCCCCACGTCGGGCTCCCTTCTCGGCAGGGAGCCTGCTTCCCTTCCTCTCTCTCTGCCTGCCTCTCTGCCTACTTGTGATCTCTGTCTGTCAAATAAATAAATAAATAAATAAATAAATAAATGTTCAAAATTTCCTCTGACAATAGCTAACATTTATTGAATGTGCCGGACATACAGAAATATACAGTAAATATACACACATAGTATGTGTCAGGCATGAGGAAATACACAGAGGCTATGTAACTTGGCCAAGGTCATATGATGAGTAAGAGCAGAGCCATACTGCAACCGTGGGGCCACTGTTCAAATCTGGAGAAAATGCAGATTCTGATTCTGCAGTCCTGGGGGTCGGTCCTAAGAATCTGCATTTCTAACAAGCTCCCAGGAGGTACCTAGACCACTCCATCCATAGTCCATTCTCTCAATGGCAGGATCTGGACAGGATTGCTTGGTTTTCTGTTTTCCCTATTGAAAATAGCTCTGGTTTTTGCAAAGTGGCTACATTCCTCGTGCGATCTCTGAGTTTTTCTTCCCGAGCAATAGGGCTGGGAGGCACTCTTGTCCAAAGATCTAGGACTACTACAAGGTCAGAGGTTACATTTGGCATTAATTAAATTAATTAATTGAAAAGCAACCGCTACTCAGAATTAAAAAATAAGGTTCCTCTGGGAAGGGGCAGGAAGATTGAAGCAACCATTACTCAGATTTAAAAAAAATAAGGTTTCCCTAAGAAGGGGCAGAAAAGATTGATGTAGGCAAGGTAAATAAGAGTTGAAAGATAGGATGTTTGATGTTGAGTGGCGACAGTCGATGTTTTCAGTTTTGCCCTTTTGTCCCTTCTGTCGTCAATATGGTGAGAAATCTGCTTTGGCCATCCCCACGCTTCTGTGAGATGCAAACTGCGAGAGAAACTTCAAAGACAGCTTCTAACACTTGCATATCATTCCATGGAGGCTTTTTTACTGAAGGCAATTTATACCACAATGATTTTTTTTTTTTTTTTTTAGTTGCAGTTCTTCATTTTGATATTCAAATTCGCTCAAACTCTGCGACTAGAGCAAGGGGTGATTAGTGCTTGGGGAAAACCACTTATCACTGAAGCCTGCCGCTGCTGAGGGAAAGAGCAGTGCTGCGCACACTAGGCAGGGAGCAGACTGCCAGCCAGGGCAGGGAAATGGCTTTCATTCCACCAATAGGCAGACCTCGGATTTCCTCATGAAAGCCACTAGCCCAGAGCGCGTGGCACACTACACGGGATACTTAATTACAGAGGCAAGTTATGGGTTCAAGTTGGCTGGGTAATCCAATCAATATTGCTTACTCCAAACTCTAATTTACTTGTCTTACAACTCATTAAATTTGAAATATTATTGATTTTCAAGTAGATAGCTTAGCTAATAAATAAGTGCATTTTATCTTGGGGACCTTGGTTTCAGTTTGATCAGTGGATTTGCGGGTAGGAAGGTTGAAATATCTTCATCAGGGAGTGTTTGCGAAATAATCACACCAGGCAAACTCCGCTGATTCAAATAATTGGCCAGGACCCCATATTTCCCAGTAGCTCATGCTGAACGGGCTATTTTCCTGTGTCTGAGGAGGCTGTCTTGACAACAGGGAACCATGAGTTGTATGACTCGGAGATAGCCGTCTTAGGAGCCTGCACTTCTCTGAAATGTAATTTCCTTGTGTTCTGGAAATCAAAGATGTTATGAACCTTCTTTTTCTCTTGTATTAGAAACCATCTTGCTGGGTTCTCAGCAACCAATTCTGTCTTTCCCCCTCAAGGGTCTGGACCAGATTTGATTCCTACAAAATGCAAGCAGTCTTCCAGTGACGTCTCTGATGTGACTTTCTGCGTGGAATCTGACCCCCCAGCAGCCCCTGTCAGCCTTAAAGACACACCCACATGCTCAGGGTGATGATGGGTGCATGGGCGTGAAGGCAGGGCGATCAAACGAATCTCATTTGTGCTGATCTTCAGGCCTTGCGGTGACAATTTTTTTCTATTTTTTTTTTTAAAGAAAAGTATTTTATGACCTTAGGTGGAAAAGCAGTATCATTTGCCATAATTAGAGGTAAACCTTCAAGATAAATATAGTAAAAATATAAATACAGCAGCAAAAAACAGGTTATGCAATTATCAATGTGTCCCATGCTTGAAGGATGATGTGTTTCTTTCCTTTTTCAGGTTTTTATTTAAATTCCAGAGAGTTAACAGACAGCATAACATTAGCTTCTGAGCTGCAAGTTAGTGATTCATCACTTCCATACATCACCTGGTCCTCGTTACAGCAAATGCACTCCTTAATTCCCATCACCTATTTCATCCCACCGTGAATTAGTTGAAAGTCTGTTTCTTGGTTTATCTTTCTCTTTTTTTAGGTGGCACTTTTGTTAAAAAAGATATTCACTCACTCATTCATTCATTCATTCATTCATTTATTATTTAGAGAGTGTGAGCAAGGGGAGGGGCAGAGGGAGAGAGAGAATCCCAAGCAGACTCCCTGCTGAGTGTGGCCCCAGTGTGGGGCTCTGTCTTACAACCCTGAGATCATGACCTGAGCTGAGGTCAAGAGTGGGATGCTCAACCGATTGAGCCACCAAGAGCCCCAGTTGGAGTTTTTAAGTAATTTTTTGAATAAATGTCTATTGATATGATTCCAAAACCTAAAATTACCAAAAGGCACCTCATTAAAATATTTTCACTCTCCCCAATAGGAAACCACTGTGTTTAGTTTCTTTTCTAGCCCTCTAGAGTTGCTTTTTTGTATATTTAAAGAAGAACAAATACAGACCCTTATTTTTTCTTATTTTTGTAGAAGGTAGCATATTCTGAACCTTTTTTGTTCTGAACCTCTTTTCTTCTTTCAACTTACTGACCTATTTGTGGGATTTTTTTTTTTTTCCATATCAACACATGGAAAATACCTCGTTTAAAAAAAAAGAGCTGGATAATTTCCATCATATACTAATCATATACTATGATTAATCTAATCAGTCCCCATGAATGGACCTTTGGATCCTTTCCAATATTTTGCTATTACAAATGCCACTCTAATATCCAGCACATAGTGCCCACATGCAAAATGACTGTGTACGTAAGTTGTTGTCTGTACAAGTATATGGGTAGGATACACACCCCACGGTGGACAGCTGAGTCAAAGGGTACATGGTCGCTTTGTCAAATTGCCCTCTGTGGGTGTTTTGAGTATTCACTCTCCAGCCAGCAAAGTGTGGGGACCGGGAACTGGCAAATACTTACATTTCTGGGTCAGAAGCTGTGTAGTCAGTGTTGCGAACAACCAGAGTCCAGTTAACTTAAGGCAGGAAGATTTTATTGGATTAGATTGGAAAACTGGAGGGCAGGCTTTGGGGAGACCAGGGGAGGTGAAGCCTAGCCAAGGATTTGCCATGGGACAGTCTCAGGAAGATTGTGCCACTAGGTCTGTGGCCACCAGGCATCTCCGTCGAACCAAGGACCCCAACCCCCAACACTGCCCTCCCTTACCTACATACTGGACCTAATTTGGCTTCTATAGAGTTATAAGGCTGAGGTCCTGAAAACCTCTCTTTGCCTCCTGGCAAGACGTGTATTCAGATGTTAGGCAGCCAGAACAATGTCCATTATGAAGACCAACCTACCTCTTGATCTTTCTTAACAACTGGAGGGGTTTGGGGGTTGGAAACATTTTCTTGGCTCATTCAGGATCTGTGTTTAAAAGCTCTTGTGGCTCTAGGGTCTAAATTGGACCTAGCATCCACCATTGTGCCCATGAAGGGATTAGCACATCATTTTAGGACTCAGTCAATGAGTCTACCTTGTTTACTGATCACCTTGCACACACTAAGTAAGCACACACTCGGCCAAGGATTTGGGATTCAAGGATTCTTCTGTCTAATTCTGCTTTAGCTCTACTGATCGGTGGCTTAGCCTTGGGCAAGCCATTCTTCTTAAGCCTGTTTCCTCATCCATGAAGCAGGGATAATAATATTGACCTACTTTCCCAGGCTGTTGCAAGGATTCACTAATTGATGGCTGTACAGAACTCTGAAAATACCTTAGAACCCGCCACCCATGTGTCTCCAAGCCTGCGTTCCCTTCAGCACTCCCGCTCTGTGTTAGGTAATTTGGGCTGGCATGCGGAAGGGAACAGATGAGGGATTGGAGCACAAACATGACTTGTTTGGCATATAAAGAGACAGTGAACAGAGCCAACTTGGAAGGAAGGTGGTTAGCAGTTAGCCACTGTGGGGGACCACTGCCACGGTTCCAGCAATCAGGGATCACAAAAGCACAGATGCCCGAGTCCTAATTGCTCTCCCTGGTTGTCATCCTCATACATAAATAAATTAGCAGCCCCGTCCTTGACACTGATGGTCTGAATGGCTCACCTCGAACAGCTGTTGCAGAGGTTCTGGGATATTAATCACAACTTCCCTTCAATGACATTGACCTTAAGGTGGAAATGCTTTGCTCTCATTCTAGCAACTGAGGAGGAGCAGGCCGCCCCACTGTGTTTGTGCACGTGTTGAGGGGGGGTGGAGACACTTTGATTTTTATCATTATAATCACGAAGATAAGGCGTGTAAGAGTACCTTAAAGTTTTCAAGCCATTTTGACATCTGTGCTCTCCACTGGGCCTTGGCAATGTTTCATGGCAGGCAGAAATGGTTATCTCCATTAGATGACAGAAAGACCTCAAATCAGAGAGGTTACCAGAACTAAGATTATTCAGCTGGGAAATAAAATTCGCCTGACCACGATAGCATGGTCTATATTATAACACTCTCTTTCTTTAAAGAATAGATCGCTGTCTTCACCTCTCCCCTCTGATATCGAATTGAATCTGCTCAAAAACGTAATAATATGCACATCCAGCCCTGCTTAAATGCTCACTATATGCCACATACTGTGTTAAATTGCCTTCACGTGCAGAATAGCATCTAATCCCCGCCCTGCTAGGTAGGGGTCTTTGCCCTGCTTTTGAGATGAGACAAACCAAGGCTCAGAGAGGTTAATAACTTGCCCGAGGACACACAGACAGTCCAAGCATTCAACCTCAATTCTGTATCGCAGGCCTAGAAAATGCCAGTAGCTGAGGTCTCAGCGATACCCCCGAATGAGCAGAGGACTGCTTTTTAATGCTTTGATAGAAAAAAGGGGAAGCTGCCTTTGGCCTCTAGCATCACAGATTGTTTCCCTTCAGTTTATCTCATCGATCAGGAGTTCATTTCTGTAATTGTAATGGGAGAGCTGGAAGCCCAGCGTGGTAGAGGCTGCAGGGTCTCTGTGGAGAAGTGACGGGAAGTGTCACCAGTGTGTGGGAAGACGTGCACGGGTTAGCCTCTCAGGCCCCTGTCTTGGTTCTGTTGCCTTTTGTGTCTGAAGTGCCCCTCCCTCCTCCCCTTCCCAGAGAGGCAGGCACAACTGCGACGTGGCCTCCCACTGTCATCATAGTACCTCTGATTTCCCTGCGGCTGGGCAGTTCAGAGATGGCTTTCTGTTTCACTTCCTGCCCACGGTGTCTGGCTTCACACAGACGTCCTGAGTCTTCCATCTCTGTTTTCTGCCCCAGAGCTCCCCTGAGGTCAGGGATGACAGAGGGATCTCAGCAAGCCCAGACACTGTGGGGGTGGGGAGGGGCTATGAAGAACGTTCCACCAACCCTTCCTGTAGGAGCTCCATTCTGGAAGGAATCTGTCATCGTCGCTGGAAGGCCCATGGGACTGAACCCCTGCAGCCTGCGATGCAGCAGCCACTCCAGTTGGGATCCTTATTCTGCCTCTTTCCCTGGTCCCTGGGACTACCTCAGAAATAAACTGCCTGTACCCAAATTCTTGTCACAGCGTATGCTTCGGGGGTGAACCCAAACTCAAAAAGCTTACTTCTTTAATAACAGCACTTAGGGGGTTATCTACATACTCTGTCTTCTAACCTGGGTGGAGAATGTGTGCGGTCATGGTGATCTAGATTTGAATCCTGGCTCCTGTACGACCCTGGGCAGGCTTGTGAAAGGGGAATTGAAATAACACCTTCCTGATGGGGTAGATTTCTGTATGTGTTTTACATGCCTGAGGCACTATTTTATGTTCAGTAAGCACCAGTAATGATCTGATGTTGGTCCAGTTACTGTATACAGTGGTGGTTATAAACACAGGCTGTGGCATGAGAGAGATCTGTGCACATCTGAACTCCCTCGCTCGGCGTCGAGTGGCCTTTGGTGAGTTCCTTAGCTTTGTCAGCTGTGGTGTCCTTGGATACACAATAAAGCCAAGAAGACTGGCTACCTCATGGAGTCATCGGGGCTGATATTTGTGTAAGTAGCTGACACGAAGCCTGGGGCGTGATGGTTGGTGCTCCGTAAAATATAGCTGCTCCTACTGAATCCTCCTGGTCCCTGGCTGGATTTGATGACTTCCTCCTCTGTATTCCTTTCATGCTTCCCTATATACCTCCTCACAGAATTACTGTGCACGTCCCAGTCTCTCTCCCAAGACTGTACGCTTCTCAAGGGAAGGGGTTGCAAGTTGTTTCTGGCTGGATCATCTCGTCTTGAACCACGACAACCAGAGGACCCCACAGAGTCAAAAGAGCCTCAGGAACCGAGGAGCTCAGCTACCTCGATGGACGAGAAGCTTCGGCTCCAGAGCCTCTCAGACAACAACTGAAAGGAGATGTCCTGGTGGCTGCCACTGACAGAGCAGGCAGGAGGGCGAATGAGAAGCAGGGCTGAGGAACTGGCCTCAGTTGACCAGTTGCCTGAGGGGGCTCTTGGTGAAAGCAGCTTCTATCTCAAGGCAACAGGGTTGAACGATGGAAGGAGGGATCTTTACCCACCAGTTTGGGTGAAAGGGAAGGGCTTTTTCTAGGAGGCACTTGAGGCTTTCCAGAGGTAATATTGTCAGCCCAGCCTTGGACTTCCCAAAAAAGAGACTCAGGGCAAGCTGAGGAGGAGGACGGAGGCCCTGTTGTGGCCCCTGAGCGGGACTATCTGGGCTGTGAGTGTGGGGACTCCATGTGTGATTGTATCCGCAACATCAAGTCAGGCGAGGATGAACGTGCTCTGGAGAGAAAGGTGGGGAGGGGGCGGGATGCTGTGTGGAGAAGAGCTGTGGCATCCCCTTAGGGCTTGTCTTCTTCACTACCTGCCCGTTAAGTGGCTGACCAGCAGCCCAAAGTGGCCTGAGCCTGTGGCCTGAATATCGGTCCTCGTTAGCCTCACAGAGTCCAAGGGAGACTTGCTTCTTCTTATTCTTTCTTGTACCTCCTCCTCCCCCAGCACACACCATCCCGGCTAATCTTTCTGCGCTGGTTTCAGAAGAAATTGAGAGAATGGTGGTGGGAAGGGGTGGAAGTCAGAGGGGGTTTCTCTGAGGTCGGGGATTGTGGTGGTTGAGGCATGCCTGTCCATCTTTGGGGCAGCCTGGGACTTTGGAGGAACAGAGAGCTGCCACAGCTCCTGCCCCTCCAGACATGGCACAGAACAGACTGGAACCTGGCAAAGGGGTCATTTCTTCCCAACAGCCAGGCTGTGCAGGATTCCACTTACAGGCTTTTTGTACAGTGACCAGAGGCTCATTCCCTCTAGATATATTGCTGACCAAATTGTCTACACTGTTCTCACCCCCATCCCCCAAAGCTAAACCGTCTTAGGTCTCTTGTTACCCATCTGGCTGCTCTTTCGTTTTCTTTAGTACATACCTTCCTACCTCCCAACCCCCTTCTCATGTTGTTGTTGCTGGATCTTTCTACTTGGGCTTATTTTCTTCTCATCGACTTTACCTGCCTCCTGCAAATCCATGACCCCCCAAGTCTATAGAGGCAGTTCTGGTTTCTTTTGTCTTTAGATGTCACTCATGCCCCCAAACTTGGATGGCCCAAAACAGAATGCATTAACTCCTTCCCCAAATTGTTGGCACCCCTGCCCCCCGCCGCCGAATTCCCTAGTTTGGTGAATGGAATCACCTTTCACCAGTTTGCCCTAGCCCTGAAGCTGGGTGCTATCTTTTCCTTTCAACTATTCTTTTTAAACACACACACACACACACACACACACACCCACACACACACCTCTGAACAAACACATGTCACCAGATGTGCTAATTTCCATTGGTTCTTAGATCATTTGCCCCTTGTCTTTCTTGCTCTGTGCCCTAGGAGGCTGACTTCTTGCCACTGTGTCTTCCAAGATCCTTTGCCCTCTGGTTCTGGGTTGGGTTCAGCCAATGGGAGGTTCTGAGAGGAGAAGTTGATGCATTTATTCTTCCTGCGTCTTCCCTACTGTGGTTTGGCGGGAACTATGTTTCTCCACCTAAGATCTTGGCCCACCTTCTCTCCTGGGTTCAGTTCTCTTGAAGTTCCAATAACACTGCTTCCCTTTGCCCTTTCAGTTCGAGGGGCAGTAATAGCTTCCTTCTGTTGTCAGTCCTGGCGTGTGATTGTCCCTTTTGGTGTTCCTGCCTACAACTTTGTGTGCCTTGTCCCTTCATAAACCTATCAGCTATATCTCTAAGCAAACTGGATGTTTCTTGCTAGTGCACTGTCAGAAATACCAGGTCAGCTGTTGCTACCTTTTTTATATTTCTCAGATCAAACCATGACTGAGAAAGAAGGAGCTGGTTTTCTAAAAGCAAGCCATGAATAGTTCTGAGCAATGGCTCCCTCCGCATTCCTCATTTTTTCCTCTAACCTGACTTACTAGAGTTTGTTCTCATCAGCATGATGTAGACTTATTGGTGCTTTACCTTGGCTTTGTTCCCTGCCTCAGGAAACCCTGATGATCCACAGGACTGCCTTTTGGGATTTTCAGACATCAAGGCTCTTACAGGGTATCCACGTGGACTCATTCTCTTGAATGTTTGCATTCTCTGTAATACACAATGCATTCTCTGTAATAGACCATGTATGGCACATGTACTGCCCAAGCTTTATGAGAGTGTGATTTATTAATTGCAAAAGGCCCTGTGCTTGCTCTAATGCTCTGCTCTCCTTGTCTTAAAATTAATAGTAATTTTTGAACAAGGCCTCACATTTTCATTTTGCACTGGATCCTGTCAATTATGGAGCCGTTCCTGTGTACCACACTATGTGGATAATTTAGGCCGTGTGTGGACATGGTAACAAAGGACATGCAATCACCCAGAGAAAGAATGTCTTCTTTTTCAGCTATCTTTCTATCCTTCTGATCATGTCAAGGAAAAGTCTTTATTTTGGTGCCAGTGTATCTTTAATGGCATTCCTATCACTTGCTGATTCTCTTGTTTATAACAGAGAGTGGGCCTCAGGTTCTAGACCTTCTGTGGGCCACATAAAAACATCATTTTGTTTTCATGGTTACCTTCTGTTTATGGCCAGTGGCACTACTTTTATGTTTATGAAAATTAAGTTTCCTTTAAAAATGGATTTAAATAAAAATGAAGTAATTAAAAGCAAGATATTAAGTAAAGAAGTGTAGAGGTGACATTTGGATATGACAACAATTTTTTTAAAAAAGATTTTATTTATTTGACAGAGAGAGATCACAAGTAGGCAGAGAGGCAGGCAGAGAGAGAGGGGGAAGCAGCCTCCCTGCTGAGCAGAGAGCCCGATGCGGCACTTGATCCCAGGAACCCGGGACCATGACCTGAGCCGAAGGCATAGGCTTAACCCACTGAGCCACCCAGGCGCCCATATGACAACAATTTTTAAGACTTTGTGAGAATAGTTGAAGTTTCAGAGACTCTAGCGTAGGATAAAAAAACATTCTTCCTTCTGCCTTTGGCTCTGCAACAGCCCAACTTGCCCTTGGAGATTCCAGTAAAGGGCTGCTCTGGGAATCAATATGCAAGCTGCGTAGAAAGAATTCATGTTACTTCCACTTAAAATCTTTGGTTTTATTGAAATAGCGTTGATCGTGATACTTCAAAGTTTAACCCAGAAATGGGTCTAGGAGGAGCAGAATCAGATGTAGTGGATTGCAAGACCAAATCACGCAATTTTTTGTTCCCATGACCCTCACCACACCTGCCCTCTGACACATAAGTAGAGAGAGGAGGGGTGTGAGGGATGTTCTCCTCCAGAGGTGGCTGAAGTAGAGGGCATGTATTTCTCTGTAAACCTAAAGTTGGAACTTTCAAAGTGTTAGGCTTGGAGTTTCTGTGCTCAGCTGTCGCATTGAACCACAAGGGGCCAGATGTCGTCAATTTCCCAATAGCCAGTGTTTGGGGTTTCTGCTTGGATGGCCCCTCTGAGTTGATGATGCATATTCCGTCTGTGCACCTTTTTCTCCCTGCCGATGACATTTAAGGTGCAAAAACTTTCCCTACTGGCTACATTCTTCATCTTATTACACCCGTCATTGATTTCATTGGCTGGCATTTAACAGAGAAAGCTTGTAAAACGAAGCTGTTATGCTCGTGGTTTTAGAGGCTGGCACAACAGACAGTTCCAGGGAAAGAAGTGTGTGTGAATGGGCAGAAATTCATTTCTACTAACAATAGCCACCCTTTTAGAAAAGAAAAATCCCCACTAGCACACAACATCTCTCAGTGCAATTTACAACAGCAAACTCCTGATCCCGCCATCCCTTCAGCCTGCGGTGGGTGCTATGAAATGGTTTCATTGCCTGGGAGAAGGGGATTTGGAGCAAGTTCTTGGGTCCATCTCCATGGTGTGTTGGGGAGCCATAGATGTGGTCTAATGTCATCCCATTCTTCCATAGCTCCTGGGTAATTCAGGTCAATGATGGTCCCATCTTCTGTCCATTCCTTCATGCTCAGCTCTGATGACCCAATACTGAAAATCCAAGTGCAGGGTAAAAGTTAATACTAGTTAAAAAGTTAACAGTTAAAAAGTTAATACTAGTAATAATGATGATAATAGCATTAGCTGCCTTTTCCAGGCATGATATAGACATCTTTCGTCAAATCACCGTTAGCTCTTACAGCTAATTTGAAGGTAGGTGTTGCCCTCACTTCTTTACAGGGGAGCTGCTCATTTGCCTGTTAGCCCTATTACCCACTTCCCATCCTCTCTTCTCTTGGTTTGCTTTGTATTTCAGGGAACTACATTTCCCAGGCCTCCTTGCCAACAGCCTTCCAGGTGGTGTTGGTGATAGGAGGTGCTGGTGTGAACTTGCATGTGAGAGGAAGCAAGCACCCAGCATCAGTTGTATCCCTGGAGGTGGCTCCATTGGATTCCTCCCACTTCGTGCCTCTGATTAGCTACACCTCTTCCTTCCTTGGTCTCCACTGGCAGGGTGGTAGCGGCTTCCTGCTGTTGTTAATATCTGAATGGCCTGACTGTGTCCTTTTGTCTCCTGAGCTCTTACGACGTTGGACAGCGGATTCTCTGACTTAATTTCCCCCCACTTAAATGGCCTAGTTTGGTTCCTGGTTTCCTGGCTGGCAGAGGTTAGCAAACTGTTTCCGGAAAGGCCCAAATAGTAAATACGTTAGGCTTTGTGGGCCAAGAGGCCAAACTGAGATACTTAAATGTAGGTATTTTTGTAATAAGAGCAGAAGCAAATTTCCATAAATTATTTAGCTTAACAGGCCATATAGAAGCAAGTGCAGGCCGGATTTGGCCATGGGGCTGTCAGTTGCTGAGCCCTGCAGGGTGGGGAAGAGATTGAAACTTATTTTAAGTGATATGGAAAACCACTGAGCCATCCTAAGGAAGAAGTGGGAATGGAGAACTCTTCTGAGAAGATCGGTCTGGCTGCTTTGTTAGCAATAACAGTAGGTGAGCAAGAAAGAATGCAAGGAGACCCACTAACAAGCCACTGCAACAATCCAGGCCAGAGGGAGGGGTGACTTGCCCATGGGTAGTGACCACGGCACAAGCACAGCAGGTAGACTGAAGTCATATTCTCAGTCTTGGGGGCTGAGCAGCTGTCCTGAAAGACGGATCTGATCATGTCACTGAGAAAAGCTATCTCAAAGTCCCGGATTGTCCACCGTTCAGTTGGTGAATTCTATGGACTCCTGACCATCTATTCCAAGCCCCCAAACGGGGACATTGATAGAGATAGGCTCAGGAAATGAAGATAGCAGGGAGGTGGGGTGAAGAGTCATTAGTTTGGATTGATCTGGAGATGACAGGAGTTACTGTCACCATGTGATGCTTTTCCTGCCGTTTTCTTCCAGATTTCAGGCCCCGTAAGCCCAGGGTCTCTAGGATTTGCACCTAGGGTGGTTAAATTAAAAGATAAATGCCTGCTTTCTCTTTCTTTCTTTTTTTTAATTTTAATTTTAATTTTTATTTTTTTTTTCAGCATAACAGTATTCATTGTTTTTGCACCACGCCCAGTGCTCCATGCAATCCATGCCCTCTCCAATACCCACCGCCTGCTTTCTTTTAATACACTTTCTTTTAACATGTTGGCTAAAGAGTGTCGTTGTCATTTTAAATTCCCATTTGCAGCAGAACTTCTAAGGCTCATGGAGAGAATTCAGGGATTTATAAATTTGGGTGGAAGAAGTATTACTTATTTATTTTCACTAACATCTAAGTGAAACTTAGCACAGTGATAAATGTATGTCAGAAACCCGTGGTAGAATTAACAGTTCCACTAGATATTACAGATATTTTCATCTCCTATAGCTGTTGTTGTGGATATCTTAAAATATTCATTACTTCCATAACCCTAAATGATTACACCCACGACTAGATCTTATTTAATGTTTAATAAAGATACACAACTATGACTACATCACCAATTTGGTTTTTTTAATAAAAATATTTTGGTAGCTATATTTCAATATAATCGGCTTTTCTGTAATCCTGGATATTTATTCTCTGCCCTTAAAAACATATTTGGAGAAGGGGTTTATAGGCTTCACCAGGCTTCCAAAACCCAAAGCAGAGCCCGTTGCTACCCTAGTCATGGCTTCTGTTTATACAATGGTAGTGGACGCTGCTGCTCCCGGTTGGGTGACAGGTGTTAACTCAGAGTTCCTAAAACCTCTTTCCTTGAGCACCTTGTGCTTAGGCAGGAGCCGTGCTCCCAGGCTTCACCGGCACAGAAGCACTTAGCTAATTAGGCTGAACTCAGGGCCAGACCTCAGGGGAGGGAAAGCAGCCTGTCTGGACCCCTTTGGCAATCCATTATTCCCCAAAGCAGCAAGATTGATAGCTTCTGCACATCTTGGTCCAGCTAATAATTCTGCAGATGCTGCTTTAATTCCAAAGCACATAGCCACCCCAGCCTTTCTTTTCAACCTGTCTCTCAAATGGGGGATAACAAAGTGGATCCCAGAAATGGAGCCCATGAACTATACAGGGATGAGTTGAACAGTAGCGTTTCTTGCTCATGTCCATTTCCATGGCTCAGCCACTTCTGGTCCCCAATTTGGATTCTCTTCTCCCACCCGCATTCTTTGTTAACCTTGTCGGGCTTAAGGTTTTTTCTTAAATGTGGTTTCAGTAGCACCAGTCAGCCATTTAAAAATCATCAGGGAGAACGCAGCAGGGTCACAGAAGTATCGGGGTGTCTGAGTGTCGCAGAGCTCGCAGGTATTAGAACAGGGAAGCCGGCTACAGAGACGGAGCCGAGGAGTGAGCTCACAGCTCGGGCTTACCTTGAACCGGTCGCAGGCTCGGTGAGCTCGGAGCGCAGCCGGAGGCCAGGCAGACGGGAGTAATTGGACGCTGTTCCCTGAGGGCACACTGAGGAGTGGGCTTTGCTTTTCAGCTTACACAACCTCCTCCGCATGGTCTGAAATTACCTTTTCTCTGATCAGAAACCTCTTGAAATTTCTAGTCCTTCTCAGAACCTCTGATCTTTGATTGAACTTGAGAAAAGGGAGGTCTCTGGGTCTGAGTGATGGAGTGAGGTGGGAAAGGAAGAGTTTTTTTTTTTTTTTTTTTTTTTTTCCCCCTCCCTGCTAGTGGCTCAGAGACCTATGAGATAACTGCTGGGCTCTGGGATGACTTTTTTTTTTTTTTTTAAATTAAGTTTCCCCGTGACATTGAGTACATTCAATTGCCCGTATACAACAAATTCCAAGCCCACCCTGAAAGCTCACCAGTTTAAATAATGAGTTTCTGGCAGGCTACTCTGTGTAGTGTTGGGCTTTCTTTCCCACTGTGGTTACAGAGAGTTCATTGCTGACTTAGTCCTCTAATATCTCCAGGGCGCTGCCTTCCCAGGATGGATCAGGAAAGAATTGCCAATACACTGCCCTACTGGGAGCTTCTCTCTGAGGTCTTGCTGAGGCTTGTGGATGCTGAGATGTAGCAGATGAGCCAATGGGGACCCAGGGAGCTTATATGCCATGCCTCAGAGACCCATGAAGGATAGGCAAGATAATATGATCTGGAACCCTAATCTCAAACCTTTTGCTTTTGTCTCCAGTCAAGTTCTTTGCTCATTCAAAAAATCAGCTTGTCTTTTTATTTTTGAGTTGTAGGAGTTCTTTATATCTTCTGGATGTTAACCTCTTATCAGATCTATGATTTCCAAATATTTTCTCTCATTTTGTGGCTTGCTTTTTCATCCTGTTGATTCCTCGAGGATAATAACAGGTTTGGTCTAACTTCCCTTATCCTAAGAATCTTTGGGATCTTGTTCAAAATACATATTCCCAAGTCCTTGTCCTGGGAGTTCTGATTCAGGGGATAGAGGTCAGGACCCATGAATTCTTAATAAGAACCTCAAGTGAGTCTCAAATAAGTTTGGAATACGCTGGATTCTACTAGAATAGTTGCTCAATAGTAGTTGTACAATGGAATCGCTTGCAGAGCTTTAAAAAATATTACTGCCTGGTCTTACTCCCAGAGTTTCTGAATTAATTGAGAATAACTAATTCTCAATAAATAATGACCTTGGGACTGGGGACACTGATGACCAGCCCAGGTTGAGAACCACCACTCTGCTCTGTCAGCCCCTCTGGCCAGGCGCCCTGCTCCTGGCCTGGTGCCTGGCTCAATTTGGATTTGCTATACTCCAAGCCTCACTTGCTTATTTTGAAAGTGAGCCTTAGATTTCTTGTCCTTGAAAATGGTTCTCTGATGAGGTCAAGAGCTTTATAGATAAAGCTGACATTTGTGGCCCAAAGTCTCCATGTTGTGGTGGGGAAGTTGAAAAAAGAAAACAGACTGTAACTTACTTCCTAGTGGACCCAGTGAAGGTCTGCTCTTTTGTACTAAGATCTGAATGCTTCCTTCTGCAGAAGTGACAGGCACCATTGACTGAAGCAGTTTGTTGCCATAATTGCACCAAAAAATGAGCCTTTTATCCCTGGACCATTGGACAGTAGTCCTAATACAGCTACTTGCAATTACCCTGGGCTCTGGGAAGCAGCCTATTCATAACAAAAAATTCTTCTTGAAGATCATTAATCAACTGTTTTTAAACCATTTCTACACTGTAGGTATGGATATAGATGTGTGGTTTTGGGGGTCTAAACACCAAGATGGGGTGCCTCGGTGTCTCAGTTGGTTAAATGCCTCCTTTCAGCTTGGGTCATGATCCTAGCGTCCTGGGATCGAGTCCTGCATTGGGCTCCCAGCTTGGTGGGGTCTACTTCTCCCTCTTGCGCTCCCCCCCTGCTTGTGCATGTGCTCTCTCTCTCTCTCAATAAATAAAGTTTTTAAAAAAATTTTACGAAGATAGGGCAAGAAAACCTAACTAGAGAATTTATAAATTAGCTTCTCTTGATCTCTCAAACAAACAAGCTAATTATTTATTCTTAGAGGGAATCTGATAAGAGACCAGAATGTGAAATTTAGATTCCAGATCTGATTCTTTTGCCTCTTCTTCATGGGCCTCTTGGGCATGACATCTAACCTCTCTGGGCCTCAGTGTGTTTATCTGTAAAATGGAGCTCATAATACCCACCCAGGCTGCCGGAGGATCAGATGAGGTGAGACATAAAAGGTATTTGTTAACTTGGATGAAAGTAAATGTTAGGCCCTTAATAACTGGTGGTGAGTACGGTTGCTTGTGCTGTTTGGAGCTGTTGTATGGTCAGTGGGCATTGCTCCCACAAATCTCATCTTCTACATCAAAGAGACAAACTGCCTCCACAGGGCCCGCCAAGCCCAGAGGAGCACCCAGCCGCGAGGAGGTGAAGAACGTCCATACAAATGTTCTGTCTGCATGTGTCCTCCACCTGATCTCTAAGCACCATCAGCTCCCACTGGATGAACCAAACGGAGGCTACAGCACTGTGTTTCCTTTAGCACCTTCCAGTCTCTCACCAGCCGTATCCGAATCAAATGGAAAGAGGAATTGCCATCACCATCTGCCCACGACTAGAACTCATGCTTGCTGGAGTGTTCACCGTCCCACTCTTAAGTCAGATTAAACCTGCTTATTTCCACTTGTGGACTCAAAGCCATTCATCCTGATTACTGGAGTAATTTTCCTTTAATGGGTGGGGATTATTTGTTAAAATGTGGATAAGTTTGGGATCTTAACGTGGGATCGCGTGCCTCAGAGGCTGAGGGCAGTTGCCCTTGGGAGCTGGGTGCAGGGAAGGAAGTGGTCATTTGTGGGGAGAGGCATGAGAACCTCCCGCAGTCACGCATGCGGAAGTAATGTTGATGTAGGAGACGGTATGCTAAAAGAGATAGTAGGAGACTTACTGAGCACCTACTACATACTAACACTGTGCTAGTGATTGCCTCTCAGTTTCTCATTTGATTCTCCTGGCCATCCCGCTGCAGGGGCTCATTTCCATTTTTCCAGAGGCCAAGAGATGTAAAGTAACCTGATTGAGATCCTATAGCTGGTGGGAATGGTCCGGTTCCAAAGCCCAAGTGTATTTTCCTCCACATCTCCGACTCCAGGGAAACCAACCACAGTGACACCGGGTACAGATGGGTACTGGGAAACCATCAAAGGGGGAAGAAAAACACAAACATTGTTGTTTGTTATAGAAAATGGTGCTATCAAGAGTCATTTATGTCCCATTTATGCCTAATTAGCACATAGCACAATAATGATTATGATTAAATATGTGACAGATGAAGTTGGCTGCACATTTTATTTGATCGGCACAGAAAGCACAGCACATCGGGGCTCTGTCGCTGTCACTCTTTGCCCACGTAGTGCAATCGTTTGTTCATAACTTCAATACATCCTGAATGACGCTGGTCAGCAGTTTCAGTCCAGAACCTGCAGCTCAGACATATACAAGGCGGCAGAGACACGCGTATCCAGCTTTTTTGTTAATGTCAACAGAAGAACAATCCATTAATTTGCTAATTATTCCTCCCCGTGGTGTGCAGGTATCATTAGGAAAAACAAATACATTGCGACTTAAGTGACTCCAAGTCCCTGCTTTTGTTATTGAATTTGCTCAGGTTGGTTTTTAAATTTTGTGATTATGATGAGTGTCTAGGTCTACGGTGAATGAGCAAATTAATTTACTGTTCTTGGCGAGAGAGGAGAGATGGCTTAAATTCACAGAGGATCGCGGTAGGGGGGACGTGGCTGTGATGAAGCCAGAGACATGCATTTTAGACTTCCAAAAGCCTCCTTCTGTTACTGTGTGCTCTGTAACTCCCGCCTACATGTTCTTTCTCATCCCTGCTATGAGGATAGTAATTATATTTACTTCACAGGGGACGTCTTCGACCCCAAAAGCAAACCCTGAGACACAAATTTTGAGTGCCCCATAGTCTGCTTCGGAGGTGACCTAAGGAAACGTGGCAGAGTTGCTGATGAAGAGTGGGCTATAGCCATGGGCGAGGGGGGGTCAATGCCACTGTGACTCTGTATTCATTTACTACTGTGTAACTCATTACTCCAAAGCATACTTTTTCTCCTTCCATTTCCTCCAGATTAGTGGCTCATCTGGCGGGTTCTGGCTCAGGATCTTTCGTAAGGCGATACTCAAGATTGGAGCTGCATTCATCCAAAGGCTTGAGTGGGGCTGGAGGATCCATTTCCAAGGTGGCTTGATCACGTGGCTGGTGAGTTGGTGATGGTTACTGGCAGGGGACCGCAGGTCCCCGCTGGATGGTCTCCACAGGCAGTGTGCATGTTCTCATGGCAAGCTTCTGGCTTTCCCCAGAAGAAACAATTCAAAGGGGAAACAGCATTTCTGTGACCTAGGCTTAGAAGTCACATAAAAAACCTCCCATCACTTGCTGGTCATCAGAAGTGAGAGACTTGCTGCAGCCTATGTCTTGGGGGGGGGGGTAGGGATTAGGCTCCCCCTTTAGAAGAGATGAGTTTCAAAGAATTTGTTGACATAGCATAGAACAATCACATACTCTGTGACACTTTCTCTCCCAACTCACATTGCTTCTGATTGAAGATGCCGGGGGTTACCCTGGAGTTAAGAATGGGTGACAGTAGGGGAGGGAGTTAGTCTTCCATTTCTGCCTGGTGTTTAAGAGCTGCTGCCTGAGATACCAGGGGTCCAAGTACAAGCCAAACTGTCCCAGACTGATGTCTGTTTACAAGCAAAGCCCCAAGTGCCTCCTCAACTGCAGGCCAGTTCAGGGATCTGAGCTCAGCCTAAGCCAGCTCTGAATCCATTATTTCCATTTATGGTAACTGGAAGCACCTGCTTTTTCTTGTCTTCACCTTCTTCAGCTGAAAAGGAGACTGAGGCCCTTGTTCTATTTCCTACATTCCACTCGCCTGGACCAGCAAATGATTTCCATGTCAATGGGAGGTATTTATAAACATGTACACACACACTTGCGTTCACAGAGACAAATTGCACCCCTCTCCGTTTTGCTTTTCCTGGCACTAACCTTCATTTATAATGCCATATTTGTGTAATTACAGTGCTGCAGGAGTGGATCATGATTTCAAAATACAGTCAAAATCCCCATCAGAAGAAATGGGGAAGAAGATGGAAAACAAATGCAAAGCAATTAAAAAGTCCTTGTGGCTGAGTTTTCCCATTGTTTCCTGTGCTCAGGTCTTGAGACCCCCCCCCCACCCACCGATGCACGTGTATGTACATGTGTATGTGCGTGTTTACGTTGTTGCTGCTGTTACAGGTCTGGCCTTGGGACTACAGTGTGACTACCCACTTGGAGACGACCATCCTTCTGCATGATTAGTTTATTCTGTTTAGTTATCTCTGGTCTTAATGGTTGGGGGATCTTGGCCAAGGAATGTATTTGTTATAATACATGTACCCTCCCAAACCCTTCCCTCTGCTATTTTCTTGCATTAATTCCCTGGTAATATTTTTAGGTTGCTTTCCTGTGCTTGAAGAATACTCTTCCACTTCCAGAGTTTACCTGTCCCTCTATCTCTGCATTCCCAGACTCTCTTCCTCCCATTATCCTTTTGCAACATCCTCCGCCTCGTCCCTGGCAGAGATGCCTGCAAATTCAATAGCATCCTCTTTTCTCGGCCGGGCAGCATGCCAGCTAGAAGCCCAGGGGTCTGGTCTGGGTGGCTTTGTGTTGGGGATACTGCCTCTCCTGCTTGCTGCATTCTTGGGAACCTATTGAAATACTGAGTCTTTTTGCAGTGCCTAGAAAACCAAATTCCTTTCTTTTCCTTTTCTGGCCCGTGGGGGGTAAGGCACAATATACTTTGCTAAATCTTAAAACCTTAAAGCAGTTTATGCATCCAATTTGGGGGCAGGCTTTTTGTTCCAGAAAGTTCCCTGGGGCTATCGCACATAAAATCCCACTCCGAATAACGTATTTGGAAACATTGGTGAAAATATTCCTTCAGCACATTACAATTTGCCAGATTGGGGACGAAGACTTTAGAAGAAAGGGAGGGAATATTTTTTTTTTAAGTTTTTATTTATTTATTTATTTGACACAAAGAGAGAGATCACAAGTAGGCAGAGAGGCAGGCAGAGAGAGAAAGAGGGAGAAGCAGGCTCCCAGCCAAGCAGAGAGCCCAATGTGGGGCTTGATCCCAGAACCTTGGAACCATGACCTGAGCTGAAGGCAGAGGCTTAACCCTCTGAGCCACCCAGGCACCCCAGGGAGGGAATATTTTCAATGAGTATTATTAATTACTTTTTGACTGGGGCCAGTCAGTATTCACTCACTTGTTACTTTGGATCAAAAGCTTCTAGGGACTGTTAAGATCAAGTGTTTGGATAGCCTCCCTTCTTCACTCTTGTTCTGTCTGTCCCTGGCTGTTGTGCTCCTTTGTGAGTTGTGGGTGAGGAGGAAATGCATGGAAGGGGGCTGGTGGTACCAGAATGTACAGGGGAAGTCCAATTCCTTCTGATTTCTCCATTCAAGTGCTGCAGGAGCATGTCTATGAGCATCTTAATAGATGTGTCCCCCACACCCGGCACTTCTGGGTTGACAAGGAAGGATATTCGGAGATATCGTTAGCTGCCTTACATTCTATTAGCTTTGAAATTCTGTTCTTGTAACTCTATAGCCCTTGAACTCTCTTTAAGGGTCACTGGAGGGAGATCTTTGTTTTAGAGACGGGATGAGGGAGACAATATGTTATGTGTGCCTTTTGGTCTGTGTTATTTGTGGCTGATTTCAAAGCTATTAAACAGGTCAGTTTCAGGAAATTCATTCAATTTCTTCATTGAAGTGATAACATATTTTAAAATAATTGTTTACAAATTAAGTTTGGAATCCTTTATGCAGATTTCTTTTTAGGGACCTGGGCTAAGGAGAGCTGCTTTCCCTAGGGATGTTTTCCTTCTGAGTACACCTCCTTCTGTGCCTTCTTTGGCTTCTGAAATCCTACCTTTGTTTCACTGCTGGCTAAGATCTCCTGTCTGCTGTTTCCTCTATCATGGATAGCGTTTTCCCTCATCTGTGGCAACTGCACATACTCTAATAAATTAACCTCGCAGGATTGCTGTGTTGGAGGTTGTGGTGGAATCCAGCGAGGTGTAGCAAATTATTTTTATCTCCTGCTCCCTGTTAAGCAGTGGTTGTTATTCTATTATCTATGTTTTGAATCTCGCTGTTTGATCCTCGAAGACTAAAAGTAGCTTCTGTGCAGCTAGATGGTATTAGGGATGCCAGTTGCAGCTGTAAATCCCTCTGGCTGAGCCACACTCACTTTCCACATCTGAAATATACGTTCAGCTGTATTTCCCCCTGACACCCCTATATACTGTAGCCTGTAGAGATATCACTTCCAAATACGTCTCTCGTTCCCTTCCTCACACCAACGGAATCTATAGTCTGAATGGACAGCAGAGATAACATGGCCACATCTCCCACATTGTGCAGACCTTGTTCTCTATTTAACTAGTGATAGAATCGGCATCCTAGGAGGTTTGCGGAAGCCAATCTCTCTTCTTTCTAGGGCTACAATTGGATTCTGTAAGAGAGAGAAGAACGCTATGGTGGGAAAGCCTGAGTTCTCAGATATTATTTCTGTCTGGCTGTTTTGAGATGACAAAGGAAGGCCTTGGTCATTATGCCTACATGTGACAGGATGGTCAACTTTTGTAAATCTCAAGCTGGATTGGGAGAAACAAGGAAATTGGAAATGTGTGTTTCCATCAGCTCTGATAGCAAAGCTCTAACCATTCTGCCTCGGTGGGTTTAGGCAAAGAAGGGGTTGAGGGGTTGGGAAGAAAAGAGGAGTGAAAGAAGGTGAGCAAAGGGAGTGGCTGTATTTGATCATATCTGGGGTAAAAACAGGGGGGTTCCTACAAAGCAATCAATTGTCTTAATCTGCTTCCTTCTTTTGCTTTTGATTTGCTTTCTCCTGATTCCAGTTCACTTCTCACGGCCTCTGGAGCAACCTCATGACCTTCCTTGATACACACTTCAGCATTCTCTTACCCAGTTTCCTGTTTTAAATGTCCAAGAAAGCAAATCTGACTGGCCTAGTTGGTCATGTCCCCCAAGGACACCCAGAGGCTAGGGTCTGGCTCTTCTGGCCTTAGATTTGCACCCTTGGCTGTGGCCGGAATGGCTGGGCCACGGGGGAAGCAAAGACCCTCCTGGGACTCCATGTTCTTGCAGAGGTGGTGGTTAGACCCATTCTAAGGAATGGTGTATACCAGCCCGTGTCACCCCAGGCTTTCCACATAGCAGACACACACATTTACATCTGTAATTAATTGTGTACCCTGCAAACCTAGGACGAAAGACCCCGCAAACAAAGGGGTCTAGCACATGACACTTTGTAAGGTGCTTGTTATTGACACTCCCAGTTCAAAACAAAAAGCTTCTGTGCTAAAATCCACAGCAGGGAACAACAACTAAAACAAAAAATCCTCAAGAGTGATTTAACTCGTGGAAACATATATAAACAGTCATTTATGCCCTTAGCGAAGGAATAAAAGATCAAAGTTGGAATAACAGAACAAAGAGCCTTCTTTTTTTTCCTTTTTCTGCATGAGGAAAATTACCCAAGGACTAGCAATTTCAATATTTTGTTGTTTCTCGGATATGAATGCAAATATGTATAAACCAAAAGTCAGCTGGAGGCTTGGCTGGCCCTTGAGATCTATATGAATATGCCTTCAGCTCCCAAATTCTGGGGCCCGTGGAGCTTTAAATCCTAGATTTCTGCTACCTGCAAGTGTGGGATATGGGTGGGATTGCCACACGTGTCCTTTTGGCTTTCTCTACCACTCAGGTTCAACTTCCTGGAATCTACCCTTGTTTTGTAGCACATCTAGTCTGGTATGAAACTGCCTCTTTGGGGAGGCTTTCCTGAGGGGCCCTTGTGAGGGGTCTCATTGTACAACAGGAGGTCTTTGCCCTCTCCTCATCTGCTCTCCCTTCCTGCCCTCTCCCAAATTTCTCCAGATGGCAGGAGGTCCTGCCTTTCTCTTTCTTCTCTTTTGCAGAGCTACTCAACTCTCTTTCCAGATTTCTTCTCCCTACTCTGTACTTCCAACTCTGTAAAAAAAAAAAAAAAGAAAAAAAAAAAAAAAAAAAAAAAAAAAAAAAAAAAAAAAAAAAAAAGCTAAACAAAACTGAGGGACTGCCACTTAGCCTCTGTACTTGTAAGGAGACTGTTGGAGTTCTAACTAGCAGAGAGATGACAAATAAGGTACTTATTTAAAAAAGAAACCTACTGAAGTATGAGATTAGAACCATTGCCTCCTTTTGCCAATGAGAAAACTTGAGTACTGGGTTAAGCTGGGGACTTGAGGGCACTATACAACATGGGCTGCTATGTGAAAGTCGTGGTCTAGTAGGTTTCAGTGGATTCATGGAATGCCATGAGCTTCATGCACCTGCGTTTCACCAAGACTCTTCTATCAGTTTGTTAACATCCCTGGTGAAGTATGTGGATCTATGTGCCCGTACAATTGGGGGGATTTCTTTCTGGCTGACTGGCCATTGCCAGGGAGTGCTAACTAGTGAATCACTATCAAACTAAAAAAAGGGAGAGTAGGAGCGCCTAGGTGGCTCAGTTGTTAAGCATCTGGCTTTGGCTAAGATCATGATCTCAAGATCCTGGGATTGAGCCCCGCATCCAGCTCCCTGCTCAGCAGAGAGCCTGCTTCTCCATCTGCCTGCTGCTCCCCCTGCTTGTACTCTGTCTTTCGCATACTTTCTCTGACAAATGAATAAATAAAATCTTAAAAAAGAAGGTAGAGTAAACTTTTGGCACTCTCTTGTATCCAAGTACTTACATTCCTTCCTGACGGTACTGTGATTCCATTTGGGGTCATTGCCTCCCTTCTGCTGTGGGCAGTTTGGGTGGAGGGGAGATGCAGGTGGAATTCTTTTATAACAGATACTGAAAGTCTTGTCAGCCAGATCCTTCCTTCTGCCTGTTACAGCCAGGAGCCACTCACCTTACCTGAGCTCAGCCAAGAGGACCTTTCCCCCAGCTCTTCAAATTTTGAATAGTGTGAAACAGACAAACAGATGATGATTACAGCTTATTCATCCCAGAGCCAGGCTCCTCAGCAAGACTGACATGTTCCTGATTTTGGCATTGCCTGTTTCTGTTGCTCCCAAGCGTGACTCTTTGACTTCCTTTTAATGCATATCCTTTGCCTTTTCCCCAGAATGTGTTTCTATGAACTGCAACCAAGGAAACTAAATGAGAACAGGCTTCTTTAGTAGTATGTCAAACTTTGTCCATGTCTCTTTGCCTTGTTTTCTCTTATTATTCAATGACTGGGATAAAAATGTGGATGGCATCAGGGTCCAGAGTGATTATCAAAAATGGAAATGATGGACTAAAATAGGTGAAATATTACTAATAAGGATGGTGACAGCTTGACATTTTAGGTGTTAAAATCTAACTGCACATCAGCTTAAGTAAGAGGTAGGATTGTGGGTTAGGGTAAAAACAGCAGCCCCCATTTAGGCCTAGCTGGTGGGATGCTCCAAGGAAGACACTCTGTCCCACAGAGAAGAAAATTGAGGCTTGAGGTGACTCGGCTAACACCTGATTGCTGTAGGATTCAAAACATGAGTTCTGGCTTTTTCCATAAAGCTACAGGTAGTGGGGAAAACTGTAATCATAGAGGATTGCACCAGAGAAGGGTGCCAGTGAGGGCAGCTCTGGGTCCAAAATCTGTGGTAAATTCAGGTGCAGTTGCAGCAGATGGGGACCTAGGGGCATATTAACCCCAGAGCCAAGGCAAAGAAACCTGCAGTGAATAATTAAAATCAAGGTGGTGTTCATGCATTGTAAGACTCAACATAGCAAAGATGTCACTGCTCCCTGAATTGATCCATAGGTTTAATACAAATCTTACAAAAATCCCAGCATGCTTTTTAATAGACATAGACAAGCTTATTAAAAAATTTACATGGAAATATTCAGGACTTTAGAATAGCTAAATATTTTGGAAAAAAAAAAAACAGAAGAAAGTGGGAGTCATCACTCTATCTGATGTTAAGGCTTAGTACATTACTACTGTAATCAAGACAGTGTGGCCGCAGTGAAGGGAAAGACACATGGATGAGTGGAACAGAACACCTAGGTATAGACCCATACAAGTATGCCTGACTGATATTTGGTAAACTTGCAAAAGCAATATAATGGGGAAAAGACAACCTCTTCAACAAATGATGTTGTAGCAATTGGACATCTATAGAGAAAAAAAAAAAAAAAGAACCCCAACCTAAACCTCATGTCTTGTACAAAAATTCATTCAACTTAATGTAAAAGTATAAAACTTCTATAAAAAATGTAGGAGGAAATTTTCAGGATGTAGGCCTAAAGAATAACTCTTTTGGCATCCAGGAGGAAGTTGGTACTTAAAATCTGAATTCATAAAGGAAAAATTGATAAATTAGCTGTCATTAGAATTAAAACCTTTTGATCCATTAAGCTGTGCTAAAGAGGATAAAAACACAAACTACAGACTGGGAGGCAATATTTGCAAGCCTTGTATTTGACAAAGGACTTGCACCTAGAATATATATAAGAACTCTTAGTAATCAACAGCAAAAATTAGACAATCCAATTAGAAAATGAACAACAGACGTGAACAGACATTTCATCAGAGTGACTCTACAGATGGCAAATGAGCGTCTGATAGTATATTAAATATTATCAGCTATTAGGGAAATGCAAGTTAAATCCATAATGAAGTGTAACTACACACCTATCAGGCTGAGTAAAAGGAAAACCACAGTAACCGGAGCAAATGCTAGCAAGAGTGTAGAGAACTGGATCACTCATGCTTTCCTGTGAAAATGGCAGGATGGCACTTGCCACTCTAGAACGGAACTTGGTAATTTCTTATAAAACTATGCATATAGGGGTGCCTGGGTAGCTCAGTGGGTTAAATCCTCTGCCTTCGGCTCAGGTCATGGTCTCAGGGTCCTGGAATCGAGCCCCACTTTGGGCTTTCTGCTCAGCAGGGAGCCTGTTTCTCTCTCTCTCTCTCTCTGTCTGCCTCTCTGCCTACTTGTGATCTCTCTCTCTCTGTCAAATAAATAAATAAATAAATAAAATCTTAAAAACAAAACAAAACTATGCATACACCCACTCTACAACCCAGAAGTACACCCTTTCCAAGAACAATGAAAACTTACCTAAAACCCTAAATGTGAATGTTCATAGCAACTTTATTTGCTATAGCCCCAAACTGCAAACAATCAAACATTCTTCAGTGGGTGAACAGTTGGACAAATTGTAGTTCATCCACATCATGGAATCCTACTCAGCAATAATAAAGAACAGGCTGGTGATACTCATAGAAATTTACATGGCTTGCAAGTAGACTATGCTGAGAGAAAAAGAAGCCAGTCTCAAACGGCTGTGCTATATGATTCCATTTATAAAACGTTCTTGAAATGAAAAATTAAAAAATCATAGAGATGGAAAGAAGTCGCCAGAGGTCGGGAGGGAGGGAGTCCGCTGTGGGCTGTAGAAGGGTAGCGTGGGGGGTCCTTGTGATGGAGCTTCTGTATCTTGACTGTGCTTTTGACCATATGAATGTACATATGTGAAAAACTGCACAGAACGAAATACACCCACATATACATGCACACTGTGTGTGGGTGTAAAACTGGTGGAATCTGCAGAAGGTTGGTAGATGGAGTCAATATCAGCTTCCTGGTTGTGAGATTGTGCTATACTTAAGCAAAATATTACCGTTGGGGAAACTGGGTTAAATGGATACAGATATCTCTTTATTATTTCTTCCGTGTGAATCCACAATCACCTAAAAATATAAAGTTAAAAGAAACCAAGTGCATAACTAGGAAATCCAGAGAGGACCCCAGTCAGTAGCTGGTGGAAAGCCAGCTCTCACGGATTCCCCAGCATAGGTCAGTGGCAGCTTCACCAGCTTCCAGGGCCCAAGTTCTCTCCATGTGACACTGCCTCCAACTGACTTCCTGCTCCTCCATCCTAAGACTGGAGCATCACAGTATCTGGCACCTTGGGTCTATGAAAACTTTCTGGAGGAGCGAGATCTTTTTCTATGAAGCCGGCCCCATAATTGTCTTTTCTTGGTTATAAGCCTTTTTCACTGCTGTTGTTTTATGATCACTATTACCTTCCAACATCTCATGTGACTAAACTACAAGGCCAGATCACAAGGGGAAAAAAGGGAGCTCCACTTGCCAATGAATTAACTGTTGAATTCCTAACTTCTAGCTAATGGTTCAAAGACCCCAGCCTGAAAGTTGGTGAAGAGCAGGAGAGAGGAGTGCAATCACCACAGGACACGGGGTGATCAAGTCCTGGAGCAGAATACCGAGTATCTCTTCCGTGGCAAAGAGAAAGGCTTTGTGTTAGCTTATTTACTTTCCAAAACAGAATGAAGACTTCCAAGGTCAGGACCAAATAAAGAATTTTCTGAGTCACTAATGTAAAACAAAACACGGCAGTTGTTTGATGTAGAAGTTCAAGGATCTCTCTTCCCATTTATCACAACGAATAGAAGTTAATTATAAAAACAGCTCTACTTGAGAAGAGCAAAACCTCAGAAACAAGGAGTCCTTGTGTCCTTCCAAGATCTTAGAGTGGTTCCTAGGTAGAGGGCCAGATTTTCTTACTAGGCATCTGAAGGAACAAGTCGGTTTATCTGCCAGCCTTTTCTCCTTAAGTCTTGCAAGAGTCCTGAGTTTGGGAGTGCTCAGCGTTCCATGGAGTTCCCTCATAGCATTAATCTACCACACAGATGTCAGACCTGAGTTACAAAAGACGACGTAATGAAGAAGAAAAATAAGGGACGCCTGCGTGGCTCAGTTGGTTGAGCAGCTGCCTTCGGCTCGGGTCGTGATCCCAGCGTCCTGGGATCGAGTCCCGCATCGGGCTCCTTGCTCTGCGGGGAGCCTGCTTCTCCCTCTGCCTCTGCCTGCCATTCTGTCTGCCTGTGCTCGCTCTCTCTCTCATAAATTAAAAAAAAAAAAATAAAAAAAAATAAAATAAAATAAATAAAACCAAAGGTTGGGTCCACCCTGTTTCTTGCATATAAGGCTCGAGTTGCGTGCCTCTTCTCTAAAATAACAAGGATGCTGCTTCTAACTTCATCCTGAGGAAATTCTGGAGATAAGAAAGATCTCCCGGAAGATTATGCCAAGCCATGACCAACTTCCTGAAGGCTGCACCCTCCCTTATGGGGTTGTGTTAGTATAGAGGCACAGTTCCTGGCATGGAGAAGGGGCGTGTTCCTTGTTAACCGTTGTTGTCCTCATCATTATAGCAGTTACTATGATTTTGACCATCTGAGTTTGGGAGTGAGGAAAGCGTCATTGGAGAGCCTCACTGTCTCTCAGCTTATCAGAGAGGGAATGAGATATCACAATGGTGGAGTTTTACCATTATCCTCTGACCTTCTTCTCTCTTGATATGTGGAGGAGCCAACATGGCTTTCATGATCCTCAAACCAGAGGCAGAGAAAGCATTATCACTCCCCTTGCAGAGGTATATGTATTCAAGCAGTATTTGGTTACAGTGTTAGGACCCCCTGTGCCTGTCTAGCTGTATCAGTCAAGCACACTAGCCTGTACTTCCTGCCCTTCGTATATTCTGTCACCGTGAAGTGGCTAATGGTATATCCTGACCCTTTAGCATCCCCCAAAATTATTTCCTTACACAGCTAATATGATGGCTGTTTGACTTACAACAACAGGCCTTGTTTTGCTTAATGGTGAACTCCATGTCAACATTTCTGGCTCTGTAATCTGCAGTGGGTAATGCTGACTTTGGCTCAGGAGCCAGAGAAATTGCTCTTAACAATTTATACCCAGTCAGAGCAGATGCTACAATTTCATTATTTTGGACCATTATCAGCTCTACCCAGAACCCAATACAGCCACTATCCCTTGCCAGATATGTCTCTATCTCACAGTGTCAAATTGGAGTGGCAGACACAGCTTTATTGATACTGCCTTCTGGAAATTTCCCACTTACCAATATGTTTGATTCTTGGAAGCATGATTTAGTTTATCCCAACAAAATCCTGTAACATCAAATGTGAGCAGAGGGCTTAAGATTAGGTTTTAAATGGCTCATTTCTGATTCACTTTATGATTTCTAAATGGATAATTCTGAAAAATTAACTACAGAAATCCATATTTTTTTGACAAGCCCGGCTGAGATGTCATACCTACCACATTCCTTGGTCTGTCCTAATCCAAAAACTTTACTTCAATGACCACCCATAGGCTATTCACTTCCCAAATGGTAGCTCAAGCTTGGGCTTCAAAATGAACCCAAACAAGAATATGCAGCTAAATATACTATGTCTGAACTGGTAAGTGAAAGAAGAAGAAATGTAAATGTCTGATAAACATGAATATGCTCAACATCCAGTTGTCAGAGAAATGCTCATCAAAATGAGATGTGATTTTTAAAAAATTTATTGAAGTGATGAAAGGCCAAGGTCAAAGCCCCATATTCCTTAGCTGTTTTTGAGAGTTTTAAGCATGATTTACACTCTAGTGATTTGATAGAAGGTTCTAGATGACATGGAAATAATGTCCTATACCTTTCTGTGAGGTTTGTCCACTGGGCAAGCATTGTGCTGAGGGCAAAGGGAGGGCAGGCAAGAGCCATTTAGGAAACATTCCCTGACTTCAAGGACCTCAGAACTGGGGAAACCAAACCAACAGACTGCAGGTTTAACAAACATTGAAGGTGAAACTTTGTGACACGCTCTACCTTACAAAATGGAAGTTATGTGAAACAGAGATGGCCCTAGATGAAATAACCAAAGACATCTTCTTGAAGAATGGGGTCCTCAGATTGGATCTTCAGGGAAGTTTGTGTAAAATTTCAGGGAGCAGAGGGAATGCACTGCAGAATAGACTCCTATATTAGCACGTGTAGTGAGGAAGGATTAGTAGAGCACATTTGGGAGACAGCAAAAACACAAGCAAAATCAACATGGAGGCTCTTGAGAGGAAATGAAGAATAAAGTTAACCAGCTGAGACTTGATTATGAAAACCCTTAAAAGCCAGGAAGAGAAATCTGGAATGACTAGCAGGCCATGGACAGACATTTTACTTCAGGGAACATTTACTGAATACCTTCCATGTGTTCTCAAGAGGATTCTCAGGAAAGAGAAATGAGTGAGACATGGCCCCACCTGGAAGGTGTCTATGGGTCATAGGTGAGAATAGAGATGAATGTGCAGTCTTAGATTAGTTGGGCAGGAGTATACAGAATAGATGAAGAATTAAAGAACCTCAGGGGCATCTGGGTGCCTCAGGCAGCTGAATGTCTGACTCGGTTTCGGCTCAGGTCATGAACTCAGGGCTGTGAGATGGAGATATGCATCAGGCCCACACTCAGTGGGGAGTATGCTCAGGATTCTCTCTCTCCCTCTCCCTCTGCCCCTCCCCTTACTTGTATGCTCTCCCTCCCTCTCTCTCCCTCTCTCTCTCCTCTCCTCAACCAAATAAATTAATAAATCTTAAAAGAATATCGAACTCAATTCCACCTTATTATAAGATAATAATTATTGGGCCCTCTGGGTAGTCCATTCGGTTAAGCATTTGCCTTCGGCTCAGGTTGTGATCTCAGGGTCCTGGGATGGAGCCCCACATCAGTCTCCCTGCTCAGTGGGGAGTCTGCTTCTCCCTTTCCCTCTGCCCCTCTCCCTGCTAATGCTCTCTCTCTCTCTCAAAGAAATAAAATCTTTAACATATTATTATTATTAACAATAGTATTGTATTATATTATAAATACTATAATGGTTATAATGACCTTTGATAAGGCAGGCTGAAGCAGAATCAGACCAAAGGCAAGGGCATGCTTAGCAGTTCTCTGTAGAATTTCGGGGTAGTTGTAACCCGATGGTTTCAGCTTTTGAGCTTCACTTGAATCTTTGAGACAAGAGAAGAAGTTAAGGTTGCCATTATTTAGCAAATATTTTTTTTTCAGTATAAATATGTCCTGTGCAACATTTGTTATTTATCTAAAATTCAGTTTAACTGGGCATCCTGCATTTTGCCTTGGCAGGCTAGGAAAAGTCCTATTTAACATCCTGTTACAGTTTTAATTGCTCAGTTCTTATGGCAAAGTAAGTACAAGTTGAGTGAACCAGCTGGACATTTAGCAGGCGACATGGCTGGCTTTGGTTTCAGTGTATGTGCATGATAAGTACTTGAAAAAGCCCCCTCATACTGCAGCAGTTAACTATTACACAAGAAAATATCTGATTGCAGCAAATATTGTTATAGAGATGCAGCAAATATCGTTATAGAGAAGAACCCTATATAATAAATATTTTACCAATTTCTAAGTTCTAATAAAGGTTCTTAGCAAAAGGATTTTTTTGACCCAAACATAATAATAATCTCTGCCATATTTGCTTATTCTATTCATTGTTCTTAAGTGTTCCTTATCCTCTACAATTAATATACTTGATTGTGTACTGTTTTCATTTCTAGAAGAAAGAGGATACAGGAAGTATGTTCTTTGACAATTTTCTTGTTTTGGTATCAAAGCTGATTTCCTATCTCTGACACCTGGCAAAATCTAGTTAGGTCCCCAACTGCTCACCAAAGTCAAACAAAATGATCAGAGGCTCCAGAAGATCGAGAAAGGTTTGAGTCTATTAAAGACTAGGGGCCTTTGACATCAATTTCATTCTGCTGGTGGGCTCATGGAATTCTTCTACTTATTTTACTATAGAGAGATTTGACCTCAGGTCTGTTTTCTTACTAACTCTTGAAAACTGTGGATGTGATGTCTAGCCTTGTAATTTTGTGATAAAATTCCATAGTGACAACACCATTTGGCACTTGGGTCATTTGTAAGAGTTGGGTTTTTGTTGAAACACATAATAAATGTCCAAAGGTATGGTTTAACCCAGGAAAATGCAAATCACAATAAAAGACATATGGAAGATACATGACATCAACTTGGTGACAAGCAACAGAAATCTTAAGAGAGCTCAAGTGAGATATGGTTTATTTCAGGGGACTTCAAAGACATTTTGTAGGAGGTACAGCTCTTTAACAAGAAAGCTTTGAGATGTTCTTCTCTCCTTCCCTCTCTTTCTCCCTCCACCTCCTTCATTTCTCTCTTCATCTCCCTATTTCTCTATTACTAGTGAGAGCATATGCACACACATACCCCACATTACTGCAGCCATTCCAAAATGGAGTCATATCTTTGTTTGCATGAACTTCTGAGTCTTGCCCAACAACTAGAAAATCAGTATCTGAGTTCATCTTTCCATGAAAGAGACTTTGTGTGCTTACTTTCTAATCAAGTGTCCGTCAATAAGATGCAGGAAGGACCTCAGGGTTCCCTGTCTCCTCAGCAGGTCTCTGGGCATGGATATGCACACAGATAAGGAGAGAACAGCCACATCAAATGACATGATGATTGAGGGATTTTCTTTTGCATTTTTTTTTTTTTGAATGGCTCCTAATCCAAACAAGGGGCTGATGTTGTGGCCAGATTTTTATAATTTTTTTTTTTTTGGTCAATTTCTAAATGCACTGAGTAAATCCCTCAAACATTTGGCTTTATGGTATGAGTTTTGTGGTTTAGATTTCTGCTGAAGTTAATCATACCATATAGACAGAATTGGGATGGAAGTACTGCCCCTAAGATCATTTTAAAAATGTCTAAGTCTGTCTTGGATTTTCAAGGTCATTTGTTCCATCTAAACTGCAGACCTAAATTTTTTGCAGCTGACTATTTTCTGAAGGCATGGAAGGAGGGAAATATGTGCTTTCCGATGCATTACTGCTCTGTCCCAGTGCAAGGGACAGTGTCACTGATTATGAAGGTGATGGCGGTGGAAGGGGGTGCTTCCAAGGGTGTCTTAAACGAGTCATGGAACAACCATTCTCATTGCCCCCCCATTCTCTTTTGTGAAGCAGGTATGACTTAATGGCAATTCCATTACACATCTAAGACCCCCTTTGGCCCATGAGTGCTCATATCACTAGGATAAGTTAAGATAGCACTTGATACAGCTCAGTGTGAAGTGGGAGAAGGAGAAATCCCTTTAATTTAAGCTTGCTAATCAAAGGCTTGAGGCTTAACAAAGGACGTCTCACTGAATAATTGGTTATAGCAATTGAATTTTCTGGAGATAATTTTTTTGGCCATCTCTCAGGTTGTGTTGTGCATCATGTATGAATGGGTTTAGACAGGAGAGAGTAGAGATGGCCTTTTATAGGCTTCCGGTTAAGCTTTTAATTTACATTGGTTATCTATACCTGTGGATGCTCCCACATTATTATCTGGAGGTAGCAGAGTAAAAAAAAAAAGGCATTCTATTTTCTGCACCTTCTTCTCCTTGAGATCTTGCATCTTCATTTAAAAGCAATCAGGCAGGCAGGTGAAGGGATTGGAAAAAGGATGGTTTTTAATAGCTTTTGAGACCAAGATTCCAACTTCCCCCTTACAGGCTGGCCCACACTTCTGTGATATCCAATATGGTATTTTCAGTCCCACCTTGTGTGTTTTAAGAATTTTGTACTTTTCAGATTAAAAATACTTGAAAGAAAGACAGCAGGGTATCTGGAGGTGGCATAAATAAGAGACAGAATATTCTTAAAAATCCACCCAATTCATTCTATTAGTCAGTTACGATGCGGTGCTTGTCTTAGGTATCCATTTACAAAGTCAAGGATAAAGAGGCCCTGTGAAGAGACATCTACAGGAAGGATGCTGCCCACTTAGAAATGCTAGGGAGTTATTTGTCTGAGTCTACTACTTTCCTCTCTTACCCTTCCAAAGGACCTTAAGTTGGGTTGGGTGGGTGCCAGGGTGCTGGAGACTTAATCTGGAAGGTCAGCCAGTCAGAGTCATAGAGAGAAGCCAAGTGTTGTACAACCAGAAATCCGTGTGTGGACACCAAATCCATAGGGACAGAGGCAGGTTCAAGACAATAATGTCAGTGCTAAGATTAGAGTGGCATAAATTAAGACCAAAGTGAGTGGGAAATATATAGGGAAGGGGCAAAAGATGGTGTTTAGAGATGGGGATGGGAAGGGTCTCAGGGAGCTGGAGTTAGGACTCAGCATTTAAGTGTATGTCATGTGAGAACATTCTAGGCCTGTGGTGCTCAGCTGCTGTGCCCTAATAATGTTGGCCTTGACTCCTGGCAGCAAACAGGATGGTCCATAGGGCAGTTAGGTATGTCCAGTAGAGTAGCCAAGAAACTGACAGAGTCCCCTCTGCAGGGAGAGCATGACCCTCCTTCACACTGTCCCACAAGAGTTGGTTTGCAAGAAAAATTATTAAGATTGTGAGTACTACGTGTCCATGGATTACTACAACTCTGTGATCATGCATGAAACTCTTCAACAGGAAGACAAAGAATGGGCCCACAGTGCCATGATGGTGGCTCTTGGAGGCACCCATAAGGAAAGGATGACAGAGTGTCTCTGCTTTGACTGCCATTCTAAAGAACACATCTGTCCGCCAAGCTGTGTGTGTCCTGCTCCAACATCATAGCCATGGTTAAGGAGAGAAAAATAGTATAAATTTGCTTGAGTCTTGAGGAGTCCAGGAATAATGGATGTGTATTAAAATGCCTGACTCCTCACTTCACGGGTGGGTGGAGTGCGGGTGGTGACTGTCCCAGGCATGGACAACTGGGACCAAAAATTAGATTTTATGAGGCTGGTCCTCCCCAAACTGAATAGGGAAGCAAGAAGGCAGACAAAATCAGAGATGCCATGGGAAAGCCAAGGGTCAGACCGCAGTGATATCACACATATACAGAAATCCAGAGGTCTAAGGAGGGACTGACCAGGTTAGGAACCAGGGACCAGATCAGTGTATAAGTCAGAAAGAGACAAGAATGGGAATGGGAAAGAGTGGTGGTGGGGAAGCAAAAGGATGTGCTGTCAATTGCTAAAATAATCAGGAATGTCCTTTATTAATTTGGTTTACCATTCAGTCATCCAGGAAGTATACATTCATATATTTATTCAACAATTACTTAAGTGGCTATTATGTTACAGGTTCTGGGCCTAAATCTTGGGATGCAGTAGTGAGGGGACACAGACACCAACATGGCGTGACAAGTACTATGACTTGCCCGAGATTTATGAGATCAAGTAAGGAAAGCAACTGCATGAAGCTTGAGGAGAAAAGGGAAAATTCTTTCCTCTTGATAGAGAATGCTGGGCTGAGGCTCACGGACAAGGTGGAGTTGGGAGGAGGCCTTTCATTTGGAGCATATGCAAAGGCCAGGTGGCAAGAGAGAACACAGTGCCTTGGGGAAGTCCCATAGTATTTGGCTTGGTTAAAGCAGAGAGTGGAAGATGGGGTATGGGGAGGTGTGTGGGGGTTCATGTAAAGGCAAGGACCAGAACTGGAAGGAACTCCTAAACCACAGTTAGAAATTTGGACTTTGCTCTAAAAGCCATAGAGGCCACTGGGAGGGTCTGGAGCAGGAGAAACTCTCCCTGAACTGTGTTGGGAAAGACCACTCTGGCTGCGGTTTGCATAGTTCAGGGTTGACTTGTTAGTGAGCTGGACTTGGGAGGTGGCCGTGTAGCTGGAGAGACAGGGTGGAGAGAGACTTCGATTGTCAAAGTGATAGGGCTTGTTACTTGTCCTTGGCCCAAGATGTAAGGGGGTGTGGGCAAAGAGGAGGCAAAGGTGACTCTGGGGTTCCTGGATCGGATGGTAGAGGGCAGATGGCTATCAGTTGCCATTTTGGGAAAATGAAAGGAGAACTGGGTGTGGGAACGAGGGCATGAGCTGCGTTTTGGATCTTTTGGGGTTTGGGGCTGCATGGCCGGTCCAGGTGAGTGGTTAGGCTGTGCACAGACCACGTAGAAGCTCCCCTCCGTTAACAGTCAACAGGGTGATTTTTCTCTTGGGTACGGCTGAGGATCTACACAGGGACATAAAGAATCTGGGCTGGAATATGTCAGAGGGATATAGATAACCCTCAAGTTTGAACCTAGATACACAGTGACAAGATTTTGCTTCCCAATGAAAAGAGACAGATGAAAATCTGCATCTCTCAGGGCATGAAAAAGAACTCCACTGGTACCAACAGTTCCTGTTCGACGAATTCCTTGATGTGCTTTTGTAACAAAGCAATTGCTTTGTGCTGTGGTTCCTGGAAAGGTCTACAGGGCACGCCCAGAAAATGGTGTACTTCATAAAAGACATGACATCTCGCTGGGCTGGTGAACCCTTGCGCCTCTGACTTTCTCCTCCTCGGGAGGAGTTCCTCTATGATCCGGGTACCCCAGCCAGCGCCTGCCTGCCTGAAACCCCAGAAGAGAGCCATCTGTTGAGCTGCGGAATGTTTTCAGCCACAAGTCATATATTGTTATTCAAGCCAGGGCATGCTGTTGCTTGTAGAATTTTTTATAGGTGGGAGCCCAGCTTATGTTCTGAATTAAAGCCTCCCGTCTGCCTGTGGCAAATTGCGGCATATGCTGGTGGAACTTCCCTCCTGGGTAATATGTGAAATATTCAAGATATTATTTGTTCAGACATTCCACTACCCCTTTTAAACAACTCTTTCTTGATTACCATTCAATCTTCAAGTATAGAAATGTGTGTGTGTGTGTGTGTTTTCTCTCTCACCAGAGGCATTTTTCCACTTTCTCATTAGAAATTTTCTCTTTGTCCAGAAGGAGAAAAACTTGTGGAGAACACACTTTATATTAAATTTTTTTAAAATGACCCATTTAAGTATGCTTTGAAGGTTGGATTCTGGCATAATATATTTGTAATTTTAAACTGTTAAAAAAAGAACAGTTTTGAATTTAAGCTGGTACCAGTGATACCTGCTAAGGAATAATTCCATTTAATAGCTTCAAGTTACATAAAAGCTGTAGCTTCAAGGGAAAGAAAGCTAAAGGTAACGGGGGTGGTTTAGGAGAGAAACGCATTGTAGGAAGCGGATTAGTTATGTGGGTTCATGCCTCAGGTGTTGAGCAATTATCGTCTTTCCTTCTAGCTCTGCGTGGATCAGAAGGACTCTATTTCTTGAGTTAGGAGGCAGGAAATACCATAGCAATGAACAGGTCAGGGGGGCTGAGCATTTTAACTGGATGGGAAAGTTCTAGACATCAGGAGTTTCCTTTTCTAGACTCATTAAATTCTGCTGCAGGAGAAAACCATTAGAAATTTTCACATGTGGTGAGACTAAGAGTTCTTGGTGGTTTTAGGTACAAGAGATTAGGGCGGGATTATGCTGGATCCTGGAAACAGAAGTGAGGTTAAAATGATAGCTATGAAGGAAGTCCTTCAAAGGTGCTCCATCAGGCCTTGGATCAAGCCCAACCTTCTTAAAATGGCGCATGGGAAGCTTTTATGGTTTGGCTCCCAGTTGCATTTGCAGGCTTATCTGTTGCCTTCCTTGCCCATCCCTTGCTCTAACATCTTAACCTGTCCTCCTCCCACCATTCCCATCTCCATACTCCCACCAAGCCATGGTACTTGTTTGAAGAGTGACTTTCTTGAACATGTTGTGTTCTTAATTCTAGGACCCAATGTGAGCTTTGTCTTTTACTTCCTCCATTCAGGGTTAGCTCTGCCTCGGCCTCCACATTGCAGCACAGATGTCACCTTTCTCACAGTCCTTCCTTACCTTTGTCTACGCACAAGTGATCTCCTGATTTGCCCCTTCAGTAGCACTCACAGCACCGTATTGGAGTTTCTGACTCAATCACCCGTCTCCCTGACAGTATCAAAAGTTCTGTGAGGACCGGGGCAGTGCCCACCACCTTGCTGTTACTGTGTTTCCTCTGTCTGGCACATAGCAGGTGCCAGAATAACATTTATTGAATTGAACTGTCCAATAGACGAAGGTGCTGAACTCTGCAGAATCGTTTGTATTTCTTCAGTGCTTGCTCCATCTGTGAATCCTATTCAAATCAATTTTTTGAAGATATTGGGTAATATTTACCCCTTTGTTTTTAAAGTGAAGTATACTATTATGAAGGAAAGAATAAAGTTAAATAAAAAAATGCTATTTTCTGTATTTCAATCATGCATTCTTTGGAATAAAGTAAAAGATCTAACTTAAAACCTAATCTGATTTTTTTTTTTTTACTTTTTTTTTTTTTGGGTCAGAGAGAGTGAGCACAGGCAGACAGAGTGGCAGGCAGAAGCAGAGGGAGAAGCAGGCTTGGTGCTGAGCAAGGAGCCCGATGTGGGACTCGATCCCAGGATGCTGGGATCATAACCTGAGCCGAAGGCAGCTGCTTAACCAACTGAGCCACTCAGGTGTCCCCCTAATCTGATTCTTGCTGACATTGGGAAGCTTACCCTAATGAAGCAAATATGACTTAGAAATACATGACCTTGTTGCTTTTTTTTTTTTTTTGAAGTGATATGATTGGTGATGAACCACAGTTTTGTTGTTTTTTTAATCTGTAAAATGAAGATATTTTGACTTACTGAGTATAGTTCCTGGAAGAAGAAAATGATTATAAAGGACTTGCTATGACACCCGACACATAGTAGAACTAAATAAATAGTGACTTCTAATATCTGGTGACAGGTGGGAGCTACACTGTGGTGAGCATAGCATAACCTATAAACTTGTTGAATCACTCTGTTGTACACCTGAAAGTGATGTAACATTGTGTGTCAACTGTAGTCAAATAAAAAAATAGTGACTTCTATATTTATGAACATGACTATCTTTAAGGGACTGTCTGGATCCCTTTCAATAGGTGAAGTTTTTAGAAAAAAGCACGAGCTCACAGTACTCTCCCTTACCACACTTCTGAGGTATTTTTCTGTGTGCCCATATGTGTGTGTGCACATGTGTGTACGTGTGTGTATAATGCTCAGCATGCACCCTCACTTCGTGGACTGTGTATTGTAGACACTGAAGTTTCCAAAAACTTTTCCTTTGTAGTCTGTATTTTCATCAACTTCTTGTTTACCTTACCATGTAAATCAAAGCATTATTTAGGTTTTACTGACACCTTTGAGCACATCTGCTCAGACTGTGCATAGAGGGTTGAAACTTTGAGGGTGTGCTCTTGGTAATATAAAGCTCTAAATAATAAACCAACGGATAGTTTAGAGCCCTCATTACAGCCATCTGTGTTAACTTCCCATTACAATTTAAAATATCCATCCTGACAAAGTTTAATTTTTCCAAAGCACCTGTTCTAAAAGGCAATGTACTTTTTTTTTTTTTAATAATAGGAATGGCAGCACTTGAAAATATTTCACTTTACTGGAAAGTCAGTTATGTTGCAGAATAAATTTTCTCCATGGGGCAGTGGTGATAGATTCTCATGTGTAATGGGGAAAATCAATACTCAAACAAAAACACCAGATAACGTAAACAAAGATCATGCCCAGATTTCCTTTCCATTCTCTTTCCTCCTTATTATTTTAGGTAGGCTCTATGCCCAACGTGATCTTGAACTTTCAACTCTGAGATCAAGGTATCATTCTCTACCAACTGAGCAAGCCAGGTGCCCCTCATTTTATTATTATTATTTTTTAAAAAAGCAATGAGTCCCTTTGGCTTTCTTCTAACATTTGCAAAAATCATTGTAGAAGCAGAGGTGTGATCAGCTAAAAACTATTGAGTTCTGGGAAAAAAAAAAAAAACCAATAACAAAGCTTCCATCTAAAATCATTCACTGAAATTGGAGCGATTTCCAACACAGCCTTGAGGACTAGGCAGCTTATTTGTACCATCCATTTTCTTCCACACCAGTTACCCATTTAGTAAATAATTCCTGTAGGGTGACTGTGTGATATACTTGTATTTTCTTAATTTTGCTACCAAGCCAAATAGCATCAGGCATGTAACGATGTGGGTGTCTTTGAAGACAGACTTCACTACAGACTAAAATAAGGGAATTTGGGTTCATAATGGCTATACCATTTTCAAGCCATTATTTACTATAACTGGGTAGCAAAAGAAATACCAATGTTGCCTTAAAATAAGACAATTTGCAAGGCCTGTCACAAGAAGTGGAAAGATTTCTCTTTCTTCTTGGTTTCTTTTTAACTACCTCCATAAAACAAAGGAATTGCCAGAAACCTCTTGATGCTTCCTCTCTCTTCATGAAAAGGACTTCTTAATTGAAGTTACCGACCTTCTTTCCTTTTCCATTCAAAGATCACCTCTACCCCCTTGGAGGGATGTCAGGGGAAAGATTTCTGCCTTCCAGGAGCCGTAGAGAGTTATAATCATCTGTCTCCCCGTATTATATACTCTCCTTTGAGTACATTAAAAAGCCATAAGATGCAAAACATATAGTATATGTACTTTACTACCTTTTAAATACAGGTTCTTTGAAGATGTAATGGGAGAGTTCAAGGGTGGATAGCAGGAGAGGCTGGATTTAAATAAATTTCTGAGCACTGCTAAGATTCTGTGATGCTGTCACTTGCAGCATCTAACATATTGCTCTGAATATCACTTCTGTGGGCTGATTGCCAGCTACCTCCCAAAGTGTAGTTCAGCTTCTATCCTATACTCAAGCATTTTGTCGTCCATTCAATGCCCTCCTCCTCAAAGGTGGAGAGTCCTGGATTTTGGATGGTTGAATGGGGAGGTGTGGAGGAGAAGAAGCTGGAAATCATGACTGAGTTTGATGCCAAGGATGAGCCACTGAGCATTTTTACAAAGCAGTGATATGGTTAAGATTTTAATTTTAGAAATATCACAATTAATTCTGGGTCGTGCAAATACAAATGTTAATTTTATCATTCTTTGTACATTTCTATGTTTTCAAAAGTCTAACTCAGATGAAGTAAATAAACTCTGGCTATAGAGTAGGGAAAGAGTCGGAGGAGATGCGACGCCTTTATCGGGTGAAAATTGGTGAAAGTGTTACCTATGTGTTAACTGTGGCAGTGCCCCGGCAGGAGCAGAGATTCGCAAATGGATTGAAGCACGTGTAGGAGATAGACTCAGGATCAGATGTGGTTGGAGAGGGTGAAGGGAACAGGTGTTGTTAGTGTTTGGGGAACTGCCAACTGGCTGAGTGATGGTCCACACAGGAAGATAGGTGGAAGGTGATTATGTCCATTTGGGACAGTTTGAAGTGTCTGCGAGTTATCTTAGGAAAGGTGTCTTACAGGCAGTTGGATTTCTGAGTCTGCAGGGTGGGAGGAAACCTTGTTCTGTAGATACAAGTTTGAGCACTGTTGGTGTGTGGATGCCACAAGAATTCGAGAGACAGGACGACTGGAGAGTGAGGAGTGGATGGGGCAGGGATGGAACTCGATAATGTTTACAAGCACTTCGGTGCTAGAGCAAAGAGACTAAGAAGTGGATGGAGAGCTTGATAAAGAAAGAAGTCATCAGGGCACCTGGGTGGCTCAATTGGTTAAGCATCTGCCTTTAGCTCAGGTGGTGATCCCAGGGTCCTGAGATCAAGCCCTGAGTCAGGCTCCCTGCTGAGCGGGGAGCCTGCTCTCATCTTCATTGGCCCCTCCTCTCCGCTTGTGCTCCTTCTCTCAAACAAATAAAAATTAAAAACAAAAACAAAAAACCCAGAAAAACATAAGTCATCAATTGTGCCAAAGAGATCAAGGGAGATAATTCTGAAAAATCATCTTTTTCCTTAAAAGATTTTATATATTTATTTGTTTGAGAGAGAGAGAGAGCACAAGCAAGGGGAGGGGCAGAGGGAGAAGCATGCTCCCCGCTGAACAGAGAGCCCAACATAGTGCTTGATCCCGGGACCCTGAGGTCATGACCTGACTTGAAGTCAGATGCTTAACTGACTTGAACCACCCAGACACCAACTAAAAATAATCTTTGATTGAATTTAGCAGTAAGGTTTCCAGGGAGAACCGTGGTGGTGGAATGGCAGGGCAAGTAGCCAGATTGTTTTAAAGATTAAATAATGATAATAGTGACATTTTGGAGAGCTTGCCCTGTGCTAAGTTTTTTCCCAGTATTGCTACATTTTATATGAACAACAATCTAATAGGTAGAACCAGTCTGACCTCCATTTTATCTGAGAAAACTGAGACAGGTTAAATTCCGTGCCCAGGATCACAGGAATAGGGTGTGAGAAGAACAGCTCTGACTCAATCTGCTTTAATCCAAAACCCTTGTGCTGACTGGCAAGGAGAGACAACAGTGAGTGTAGGCTCGACTTGCAGCAGCTGGGATACCATGTGGGAGAGGGAGGAAGAGAGAACTGGGATGGCCAGCCCACAGAGAAGAGGGGATTTTTGTCTGCTTGTTTGCTTTCCAGGTGGGATAACTAGAAGTATATTTAAATACTGATAGAGAAGAAACTGGTAGAAACGGAGAAGTGGCTGATCTGGAGAGAGGAGGGTTGGTCTACAGGGTGGGTGTCCTGAGAAAGTGGCACAGGGTTGGCTGTGATCCAGAGGATTCCATTCTCACTCCCACTTAGCGAGAGCAGTCATCCTGATCCCAGGCAGGTGTGTAATGGAGAGAGGGCAGATGGGAGAAGCGAAAATGGGCTGCAAGCAGACTGAAGGCCCGGTGGGGGCTGGAGACCATGAAGTTGAGGTGAAACCGATGTGGGGCCAAGGAGGGGCGAGAGAAGTCTAGTCTGGACCAGTGCTTAGGAAGCATTTGAAAAATTTAACCTATCGTGCCAGTGAGTTGTTAGCCCTTTTCTCATGCAAGGAGAGACTTTTCCACAAAAGTCATACCCCATGCATTCGTTTAAGTTTAGATGTCCAGTAAATAGAAACCCTCCATTAAGCTAATGTTCTGTATTACCTTCCTCTCCTCTTTCAATTCTCGAAGTCTCTCAAAACTGGAAGAAGGAGATAAGAAGGGAGAGGAAGGAGGAGGAGTTGGGAATGGGAGAGGGATGAGGAAAGAGGGGACTCTGGTGCGGCTTTGGGATCCTGGCCGACACCAGTATCATTAAGAACTCCAATATTCCTTGAGCTCACTGGCATTTCTTTATCTGGATTTTCATTTTGTGGAAATCCTCCTGGGCCCTGGCCAGTTCACACGGTGACTTTGTAGTTCACAGCAGTGACTGACAGCTTCACAAACCAGGTCTGATGTCTGACAGACAACCGCATCTCTCCCGCTAAGTGTTGGATCTGAATGTTTGCGTAGCTCTGCAATCCCCAATGTGGGGATGCCTCTTGGGCCCCTCAATCTCTGCCTGACTCTTTCTTCCCGCTCTTCTCTAATTTCTGGATGGCAATTCATGCATCATTTTCTTGACAGGGAGAGTCGAAGCCCAGTTGAAAACTCAGGTGCGGTGATTGGCCTTGATTTGAATGAACTGTATTTTAACGTCAGGGATGGCTGGCTTTGAAGGACACCACTCGAATCTCCCTTCCCTGGAGATCTGCTCCTCTCCCTGGGATAATAGAGTCACTCTGGTGGCCATGGACACATTACTTGTGGTGCTTTCACTCTAACATCTAATGATTATGTCACTACTTCCTGTTGGCCTTAAATCACAGGTTCTTTAACCAAGTCACAGAGGAGCTGAAGATGGACAAGATTTTTAGGCTAAACTGCCCTACTTCTTGGTGAATTCTTGCGAATGAGGGATTCTAAAGTCATGAACTGAAATTCTACGACACAGAACCAGGTCTCATGATAAGGACCTTGTTCCCCTTTGACAGGTGTGTACAAATCACGCTTTCATGTTATTCCTTCAGCTAATAGTTATTGTCTCCTATGTCCCAGGCACTATCATAAAGGGACTCAGGTGTTTCATACTTCTGTGGGCACATGTTTCTTCCTGTGATTAAGAACAAGTATTCAGCAGGGAGGAATTAGAGCTCCCGCTTATTGAGACCTTCCATAGTCTGCACTACATCACTTCTAGGCTCACCAAGACCACACTGTGGGGGGGGTGGGTAAACAGTATTATGCCCATTTTGCAGATCTGGAAGTTGAGGCTTAGCCATGTGAAGTGATTTACCAGCAGATGGCAAATTGAACCTTTGTCCCTCTGTCTTCAAAACTCATGATCTTTCTAGTAGTTGAGCTGCCAGAGGAGAAAAACAGAAATGACAATTTTCAAGGACTTGATTATTTCCTAGTACCATTGTAGTTTAGCATTGGGAGCAGCCATTTACTCTTTTATCCCACAAAAGTGTCGCTCAAGGACTTACTTTCTTCGCAATGAGACTGCATGTGAGGTCAGAGACTGGCTAAAAATTACTGAGTTGGGGAGGTAAATGCAAAGCCCTCATTCAGGAGCCCGGGCTAGCTGGAGAGCCCTTAGCTGCCTTGAAAAGCGATGTGGGCTGTAAATCATCATGCATTTTGTACTCACTCTCCCGTCCACTTGACACCAGTGATAATCATTAGCTGATGCTCAACAAGATGCCGACAGCAAGAAGGGAGGGGGTTGTCTTGGTTGAATGCTCCTGGGGTCCCTTTGCCCCTGAGGTCTGTTAAGTCTCACGCATGCTCTGTAAGGTAGAGATTCAGCAACTTGTACAAGTAGGAGAAAAAATTCAAGATTGGGCTTAATTTGCCAGGCTCCAAAGTCTTTTCTTGTACCGCTCTCTTACTATAATACACAGGGATTTAAGCACTGGTTTGGGGGTGGAGAAAGGAGAAAATGAGGGGCTTGGTGTTGTCACAGCTGCAGGTAGACCCCACACTCAATCTCCTGGGCTTTTGCTGTCTTCTCTTTCATTTCAAAGGAGTGCCTAGTTAGAACTGCGAACCTTGACTTTAGCAACCGGCTAAATTTTTGCTACATTTTCTTATTGGATATTTCAAGACTCTGTAGGTCCTTCCCCTGAAACGTCAACATCTGGTAATGCTTCCAGGTGGAAGGAGCCCCCCATCTGGAGTTAGCAGGCTCAAGTGGGAGCACTGGGTCTACTGAGAGGCTTGCGTCCTTGGGAAAGACCCAGAAATTCTTTCAGGCAAAGGTCTCAGACTCTTCTTTGCACTTTAAATGGGCAAAAGAATTGCTGCTGTATTCACTCAGTCATTGAATCATTTATTCGTGAACTTGCGTAAGCATTCATTCACCTGCCTGTTCCCGTGCGGAGCACTAGTCTAGCCGAGGGAGTTCCGGGGCACACAAGACAGTTTGTCCCTTCTCCAGCTGCTTACCTTCTAGTGAGGAGACAGATCACGGACAATACGTCGCTCTGAGAGTAAGGTAGTTTCAGATTGTTTTAACTACCATAGAAAGAGGCGGTTGGAAACCCAAAAAATTCCTAAATAGGGTCCTCACCAGAGAGGGGTGGCATAGGCTGGAGAGAACAGGCTAGACTGGGTGGTCAGAGAGGGCTTGCTGAGGAAAATTTATATGATCTGGGAGCTGAATAAGAGCCCAGTGGAGGGAAGGGCGCCCAGGGAAGGAAGAGAGCAGAGAAAAGAGAACTGAATATGTATTTGGAGTGTTTGAGGCATAAAGGGAGCGCCTTGATCACTGAGCTCAGGACACAGGGATAGCGTATGTTTGAAAATACTTTGTATATTCTAAATAACTGTACAAAAACTGTCTACAATTTTTATTTCCTTTCCTGCCACTCAATTTTCCTTCTCCTTCCCCCTCCCTTCCTCCCTCCTTCCTTCCCTCTTCCTGGTATGTCTTCTATACCAGTGCTTCCCAAACGGTGATTAACAGTAGTTTTATTCTCATTTTTAATTTCTAATCTGTTGTGCACTGAACTTCTCTAAATGTCCCAGGACTATCAAATAACGGCAAATCTTACTGCATGTTGATCTTGACTCCCGTGTTTCCCTCTTGCTGGCCCGACAGTGTGCTGTTCCTGGACCATACCTTGAATAGCACTTTCCTACATAGATGGGTTGTGGCCCAGTCCTGCACTCACAGCTTGGCTCCTGGGAGTTGCTGACCACCTCAGAAACTCTGTGACCTGGTGTGATGACGGACATCGGTCCAAGGAGCACAGAGGAGTGGGAGTCATGTCCTGCCAAGCGGGGCTCAGGGAAGGCATCCTGGAGGAAGGGGTGACATTTAGGAAGACTTGAGTTTGAAGGTTGTGTGGGAGTTTGCCATGTAGATGAGGAAGAGAGCCGAGGAACAGGGTCTGCAACTTCCTGTCACTGTATTTTGCTCTTTGTCAATGTATCATATAAATAAAGAGCCTTTTCTTTCAATGAGGCATGGGGTTTGGAAGCACACTACAGGCATCCATGTAGACAGATAATCTTTTGGGCGTGAGTGTGTTGTCCTCTGATGGCCGTGGATTCTCCAGACTCTCAGGGATGGGGCCCAGAGGCCATGTAAAGAATCACTCTTAGTTTTTCTGGCTGCTGCTGTATAATAAAGCAGCCCAATTAGCCCAGAGCCAGGGTGGCCCTGTGGGAGAGTCACAGACTCTGTGAGGAGAGCCAGGACAGGTGGGCATTTCCCACTAGGTCTCTGTTCCTTTTACTGAGTTTGAAAAGCCTGGGGAAGGGGGAAGTGTCCAACAAGGAGAGAACCCTTGCCAAGGTGCATTTCAAGCTGACTCAAACAGGCTTGCGAGATAATGGCTGACTCTGACATGGGGAATGGCAAGGGTATTACAACTACCAAAGGGAGTCTTGGGTTATTTGTAACAGCCCAGGCGAGCTCCTCTGCACTGTGCAATGGCAGTGTCCAAGAGTGGAGGGTCCTGCACCCTGCTTTGTGGTGTCAGTGATAAAAACGAATGTCCTGTTCCCAAGAGTGGTCATGTTTGTCCGGGGGTGACCCAGGGATTTTTTTTCTCATACCCCAACATTTCGGTGAGCATTGAACCACTCGGGAGGTCTCAATCCTGCTAAAAAGCAAAGCAAAACAGAGCACCACCCGCCCCCCGACAAATGGAACCCCCAGAGACTCTTGGTTTCTAAGGAGAGAAATAAGTCTTCTCATGTTGTCTTCCTTTTCCAGTCAACTGAAAACTCAAGCAGAGGCTGTTTGGGAGACTTAACCGGTGGAGTGTTCCTCTAGGTGGAGAAGTGGAGTTGCTCTGGACCATCTTTTGAATAGCTACTTTTGGTTTGGCGGACATAAGCTCATTTTCCTTTCCTTGGGTACTTTTCTTGCCCTGTGATTAAAAAAAAAAATTCTTGGAAATTGAAGATTTGAAAAGAGCCCAGCAGTCAATGAAAAGGATTCTATCTTATCACTCAGTCTCAGGCTCCATGGGCGCCCTGAATTTCCATTAATGCCTGTAGTTCCAACGGAGGAATACCACGTTCGTGGCAATTTGAAGCAGAGTGGTTAAAAGCTCTGGACTTTGGAGTCCTATCGACTCAGGGTTTAATTTCAACACACCCACTTCCTTCCTGGTGTGCATTATTTCAGCTCTGAATCTCTAACCCTCATGCATAAAATGAGGTAATGATAGCATTTATTGAAGGGTCCTTGCTAAGCTTTAAATGAGATAGATCAAAGGGGCCCTCAGCACGGTGCCTGGGCCACGGTCAAGGTTGCTTTCCACGAAGACTAGCTACTATCATCACTCTAGTCATTGTTATCATTTGTGGCTGAATCACATCGTGGGGCTCCATAACTACATCTCTTCTCTGTGGACACCATTGTTGCATGTGATAATCTGGGTACTTTCTTGCTACTCATTGTCCCACTCCTGTCCATCAACCATACAACCAGTGCATGAACTGTAGACTCCCACTGAGCAGGGAACCTGATGTGAGGCTCCATCCCAGGACCCTGAGATCATGACCTGAGCCTAAGGTAGACACTTAACCAACTGAGCCACCCAGGCGCCCTCGTTGTGTGAATTCTTTAATTCATTTGATTTGATGTAGCCATGATCTTATACTATCTTGCTTGCTACTGTGGTGGACATGGAAAGTGAACTAAAGATGGCAGACAGCCACTGAGATTTATTGGAGATCCACAAAGGGGCTCCTGTACTTCATCTCACTAGATTCTCAGCTCTGCAAAGTAGGTATACTACCCTCGTGTCACAAATGAGGAAAGAAATCCTGAGAGGCTGGCTTGCCTAAACTCACACAGCAAGTAAGTGGCATAACTGGGGTTTGCACCCAGGGCTTTGCACCTTCTCTGCTTGTCTTCACACCACTTCATTGCCTTTGCTGAGCTCACCAGGTAGTTAGGAGAGAGAGAATGCACACAGTACAAGACAGGGTATAGACTAATAGAACACTACACCATTTGAGTTGGAAGGGCCATAGCAGAGCATGCCAGCTACTTTGCCTGCCTTGTCTATGTCCTCTTGCCCAAGATTGCATACCCACAGCCACTGCTGAGGAAGCAGTGGGATGCATGCCTGGGCCTAGTAGGCATAGCAGTCTAGATCAGTGGTGGGCCCCTGACTGAACTAGGGAAAAGATGATCTCCTTATTTTAGGACTTAGAGACTACAGTTGGCTGGAGTTGGTTGTTTGAATTAGGAGATTGTGTAGAGACAGGGATCATATACTACTATCCTCTTATTGTGTAACAAATTATCACAAATTTAGCAGGTTAAAACAATACCCACTTATTAACTAGCAGTTACATGGGTCAGAAGTCTAAGCCATATGTGGCTGGGTTCTTACAAGGCTTATAGTCTTACAAGGCTGAAATTGTATTGGCTGCGTCTCCTATGGAGGCTCCAAGGAGGAATCCACTTCTAAATTCTTTGAGGCTGTTGGCCAAGCTCAGTTTTTGTGTGTGGTTATAAAACCAAAGTTTTTGCTTCCTGGCACACTGTTGACTAGGATCTGTTCTTGGCTTCTAGAGGCTGCCTGTAATTCTTGCCATGTGGCACCCTCCACCTCCAAAGTCAGCAATAGAGAAGCTCCCTCTCATGCTTCTAATCTTTTTCTCAGAAGAGCTCAGACCCTTTTAAGGTTCACCTGATTAGGCCAGGCCCACCTACATAGTCCCATTTTCTTAAAGTCAACTGTGCCATATAACATAACTTAATCATGGAATTGAAATCCATCAGATTCATAGTCCTGGAGATTATGCAGGTATTGTGGCAGGGAGTGGAGAGTCTTGGTGGTCATTTTCGAACTTTACCTAACAGAAATGGAGTTATTACTTGGCCGGGGGGTAGGGTGTCATAGGCAAATAGAGTTAAAAAAAAACAAACAAACCTGGAAGGGAAAAGAGACAGGGAGAAAGACAGAGACAGAAACACAGAACAAGGAGACATGGAATGGCAGAAGCAGTGAGCAAAGGCGGGGTCAAAGCTGCACCACCCTGGGAGACTGGACTCATGCATGCATGTGGTAAAGGAGATGAGGTGCCCTTTTTTCCCCAGACACAATTCCAGTTTCCAGGCAGGCTCTGAGAAATTTCAGCCTCAGCCCTTGGATTCCGTGAAAGATCCCGGTGAGCCGGTCATTCATTCTCCTTTATGCTTCTGCTAGTTTGAGTAAGTTTCTGTTTTCTGTAACTGAGTGAATATGGATCTCTATCCATAATTAGAAACAGTCTCTGTCAACTCAGAGACCTCTAGCTTCCTCTGGTTTTGTGTTTGTGCTGTCTGTGCCCCATCCAGACCCATGGGCTTTGCCAGAGTAGCGCACACCCACACACAGACCTCCTGTGCCAGCAACCCCATCTCCTGCCTGTGCTTTTTGCTGGTGGCGGGGGCTTCTCTGCACTCCCCAGCCCATCCTGGATGGGGCATTCACACTCCCTGGGAGAACCCTTCAACCAGTGGATCCCCTAACGGTTGAGAGCCGGTGTGTTAACTATCCCTGCTCCCTCATTGCTCCAGTGGGGAGATGCCCAGGCACATGTTCTCCACGGGAGTCCAGAGTCAGATACAGTAAGTGGTAACCCTCTGTTGGCCGCCTTCCCTCCCCCATGCCGCTTGCCCTATCCCTACTGCTGTGTCCAGGGATTAGCTCTCAACTAAAACACTTGTATGTTCAGGGCCTTCTTCTGGGGAAACGTACCCTGAGACATTTACATAGAGCTGAATATCTGTGGGGACGGGGGCCAGTCCTTGATGACAGCTGGGCATAGAGTACTGCTGCGACGGTCACTTCCCTGTCATTTTCTCACTCAACAGATTGTCTTAGAGATTCCCTTGCTTCCATCCTCACATTCTCTTTGCTACTTCTGGCTGGCCACATCTCTACCTTCCTGGCCACAGGCACAGCTAGGATGCTGGGAGTCTTGGCAGTGGACTTAAATGCTCTAACACAGCCCAACTTCGGTCAGATTGGAAGACGAATATTTATTCAGACATTTCTCCCTTTTCAGTTTGCTGCCTGTGTGCCCTGGGTCGGGGGGGAACCAAGCTGAGGGCCAGAGGGCACAGGTGCCAGTGGTATTGTCCTTGCACACCAGCCTCCTGGGTAGACAGGAGGGTGGAGAAAGCCCAGAGCAGCTCTGGAGGGACAAGCGGAAGATACGCAGTGCACCCCTGTCTTTCCTAGGGAAGTACACCTCTCCCCAGGGGCTCACTCTGGGGAATGGGCACAGGGCAAATCTCACATTCACCCAAATCTGCCCATTTGTGTGTTCTTGTGTGCACATGCATGTGTATGCGCTCTGGTTTAGTAAGTGCAAAAGTGTCTTAAGTTTGCTGTAACCTTACCACACTTTTAGCACTTATGGCAACAAATTTTACTCTCTTGCGGTTTTGGAGGTCAGAAGTCGGAAGACAGTTTCAGTCGACTAACGTAAAGATGTCCAGCAGGTCTGGTTCCTTCTGAAGAGTCTGGCAGAGCATGTCCTCCCATCTTCTCCAGCTCCTAGAGGCTACCCGTACACCTTCACTTTGTGCCCTCTTCTTTTATTTTTTTTTAAGGTTTATTTATTTATTTAAGAGAGAGAGTGAGAGAAAGTAAATGGGGGAAGACACAGAGGGAGAGGGAGAGAGAGAATCTCAAACAGGCTCCCCACCGAGCGTGGAGCCCAACTTGGGGCTCGATTCCACGACCCATGAAATCATGACCTGAGCGGAAGTCAAGAGTCAGATGCTTGACTGACTGAGCCACCCAGGTGTCCCCCTCTTCCTTCATTTTCTTTTTCTTTTTTAAAAATATTTTATTTATTTATTTGACAGAGAGTGATCACAAGTAGGCAGAGAGGCAGGCAGAGAGAGCGGGGGAAGCAGGCTTCCCGCTGAGCAGAGAGCCTGATGCGGGGCTTGATCCCAGGACCCTGAGATCATGACCTGAGCTGAAGGCAGAGGCTTAACCCACTGAGCCACCTAGGCGCCCTCTTCCTTCATTTTCAAAGGCAGAACCCCAGTCTCTGTTCCACAGCCATTCCCCCCCTCACATCCCACCTCACCCCCATGCTGCTTTATCCTCTCTGTGGTCAGATTGCTCTCTGCCTCCCTCTTATAAGGACACTGGTGATTACGTTTTGAGCCCAGTGGGATAATTCAGGATAGTCATCCCATCTCAAGACACTTAATTATATCTGCAAAGTTCCTTTCGCTGTATAAGGTACCATATTCACAGGTTGCAGGGCTTGAGATCTAGGCATCTCTGGTAGTGGTTAGGGGGGTAATTCAGCTCACCAGAGTAGGTGTGCATGCTTGAGTCAAGTGGCTTGAGTTCAACTCTCAACCCTGACATTTACTGGAGTCACAACCTCAGACACATGACTTAGCCCCTCTGGGCCCCAGGTTCCTCATCTATTAAATGGGGATAATACTGAGAACATGTACATGCCTCATTATTATGAGGATTAAATGAGGTAACTGATGAAAAGCTCTTATCCCAGAACACAGTAAACATTCAACAAATATCAGTCACGATTGTTTTCATGGACGTTATTCAGGGCCATTTTTTTCTGCTAGTAGCACATCTGTGTTTCTTGGGGAGTTTTCTCCATCTCACTCTCTGTCCCTTCAGTAAGTGCGTGTTGTGGTGGGGGGGGGGGGCGCGAATGTACTCCTAGCCCCAGGGCTGGGTATGGAACCCAGGCCTACACTCACCAATAGGATTTCCTTGCCTTGGTCCCAGAGATGAGGTCAAGGGTGGGCATGGGAGCCCGAATGCAAGCAACATGAATGAAGCCCTGACTGTTCCAGGAATGATCAGGAAGGGAATATTTCCATGGCTTTGCTGAGCACAGAATGTGTGAAGTGTCCTCCTCCTTCTATCCTGAATTCTTCCCCCTCTTTACTCTCCCTCCCTCCTCCTCTTGCTCCTCCTCCCCCTCTTCTTCTTCCCCTTCCTCTTCTTTTTATTACTCTGTAGAGCCAACCTGGAGGATGAGATGGAGGATCGAGGTCAAGGGAAGGAGGGGAATTCTGAAATCTTCGGTTAAGCCTCAATCCATCTGATCCTGAAACCAGCCCTTTGGTGGCCTCTCCAGTTATGTGAGCCAACAAAGTCCCTTGCTCGCTTAAGCCAGTTTAAATTGGGTTTTCTGTCATTTTTAATCTGAAAGATTTGTGGACAGAGTCATGGGTAGAAGGGATCTTTTCTTTCTCTAAAAGAGAGGATAGAGATTTATGGGCTGTTTATTGACCTGAGAAGACTCACAAAGACCCAGAAACCCCAGCCATTGTTTGGGTCCCCCAAAGTATTACTGGAGAACAGTGAGTCCCCAAATATTCGCCCTCATTACTCACAATGACGGTGATGACAATGATGGTAACTTATCGTATGCCTCCTGTATAACATCCATGAGGATAAATCGTTTCTACTTCTTGTAACAGCCCTGCATGGGAAGGATTATTTTATAGACAAGGAACTGGAAGGCAGGGAGGTAAGGTCAATTTTCCAAGGTCAAATCACCAGTGATAGGCAGAAGTAGGAGTTAAACACAGGTCCTTTTGGATTCAGAGTGTCTCCTTTCTACTCTGCTGCAGTAACTCCCAGAGGCAATCAGGGACAAGACTCCACAATCAAGAATTAAGTGATACTGTGGTGAGCATAGCATAAGGCCTGGAGGTGTTGAATCACTACATCGTGTACCTGAACCTAAGATAACATCGATGTCAACTACACTTTGATTTAAAAAAAAAAAAAGTAAATGAAAAAAAAAAAAAAAGAACTAAGGGATTCTATTTGCTATAGCCATGGCCACTTGGCCTTTGTGGAGATTGAGATTCTCCAGTTGTGCCGTGCTCTGCTCAACAGAGGACCCCTCCAACACCTGGATGCGGAGCCCCGTCCCCCTTTGCCTGGGTTCGTCTATTTCCCATCCTTCCAGATTTTCCCATACTTCATTTCAATCTCCTTGTGCATTGTATTTTTATCCAGGGAATTTCCTTCAGTGTTCAAATTAGGCATTGTATGTGGTTAGTACCCTTTTATCCATTGGATTTGTCATTCTTTTTTTCCTTTTTTTTTTTTTTTTTTGCTATATGTCTAAAGTGAGACAAGAGGTACAATGTAAAGCCAGCAGGAAGTGATAGCAATGGACCAGTGAATGACCAACGTACAATATTGTGTGCTGATGATGAATCCAGGTTGACCACATCTGGATCTGAGCTTTCCACCCACCCCTTTGTAACTCTGGCAGGTTACTTAATCATCTGCCTCTCCGGTTATTTAACTAAAAATTGAGAATGATGATAATTTCTAACGGGTCTCTGTGGGGATGGTAGTTATTATGTGGGAGGATTATAAGTGTTGAATGGCAATTACAAATGTTAAGCACTTAGCCCAGTGCCCGACTCATAATGAGAGCTCAACGATATTAACTATTTTTATTAGTGTATGTGCATATAAAAGAAAGTAAAATATTCATAATATGTATACATGCTGTCTCATATATACGTGTGGAATAGGATTTGCAAAAGTATAATGGTGGCTGAGAAATATGTATCTTGTTACTGTAGTTTGGCCCTAGAGACCAGATAGCTCTTTAGAAAGGATGCTTTTCATGGGGAAAGACTAACCTAATTCATTCACACCTCACGAACTAGGAGCCACATGTTTTGACACATGGTCTCTGGATGTGGTCAGGATGTAGCAACATCTCATCAGGCCTTATTCGGACCTCTCACCAACTATCAGGGGCACCAACAGGACAAAGGATCCCTCTAAGAGGAGTGAGACCGATAGCTGGTCTGGCAATCAGGGCTGATGTCCAGGTGCCCCTGGTCTCAGCAGAGAGAAAAAGGCAGGAAGTACTCTTGGATGTAAAGACAAAACCCACACAAATCTCACATCTACTCATTTGCTGATTTTTATGTCGCCCCTAGATCTTTAAGGTATTGGCACAGCTCTGTTTCTCCTGTTCTGAGAGCTGCCACAGAATTAGTGCCCCCTTGAAGCTCTGTCTCTACTGACAAGGCCCCACCTTTTGGCCACTGTTGATTGGACAGTGGAGCCTATCAGTCCTTCTCCTAAGATTTTGGAATCTGGGGTGTGTAGTTACTGCTGAGCCTTCTGAACTGAGGACTTAGAAACTCAGGGGCTTGGGATAGCTGTACACAGGCAGTGAGGAAAGCAAGTCCAGAGAGATGTGTGAGGCAGATGCAGAAAGAAGTAGAAATGAGAGAATGAGGGGGGAGAGAGAGGAAGAAAGAGAGGGAGAGAGAGAAGGGACAGAAGAGTCCTGTTCTGACTGCTTTTCAGTTCTGGCCTCTTGCCATCTCCATGTCCCCCCAAAACTTGGATATTAGGACATTTTTGAGTCCTAATAAATATTACCCCCTTTCTCTCTCTCTGTTATTCTTTCTCTCTCTTTCTGAATAATGCTAGCTTGAGACCTGTTTTGTTATTTACTTTTAAAAATTATGTAAAAAGACAACACCCAACTTGCCCACTATCTCTTTATAGTCCCTTTTAAAAATGAAACATGGATTTCATTAAATATTTATCTAATTAAGGACACCATTACAAAGTTAACAGACACCTATCATATTGAGAGAAAATGTTTGCATCATCTAAACTGACAAGTAACAACTTCTAGACAGTATAAAGAACTTTTCCAGATCAACAAGAAAAAACCCAGTGCTCCAGTAGAAAAACAGGCAAAAAGTATGAACAGGCAATTTGTAGAGGAGGGAAACCCAAATGTCTAAGAAGACTATAAAAATACTCAGACTCAAAGGGGAACCCTCCTACACTGTTGGTGGGAATGCAAGGTGGTGCAATCACTCTGGAAAACAGCATGGAGATTCCTCAAAAAGTTGAAAATAAAGCTACTTTACGACCCAGCAATTGCACTACTGGGTATTTACCCTAAAGATACAAACGTAGTGATCCAAAGGGGCACGTGCACCCAAATGTTTATAGCAGCAATGTCCACAATAGCCAAACTATGGAAAGAACCTAGATGTCCATCAACAGATGAATGGATAAAGAAGAAGTTATATATATATATATATGCGCAATGGAATACTATGCAGCCATCAAAAGAAATGAAATCTTGCCATTTACGATGACTTGGATGGAACTAGAGGGTATTATGCTTAGAGAAATAAGTCAATCGGAGAAATACAACTATCATATGATCTCCCTGATATGAGGAAGTGGAGATGCAACGTGTGGGGTTTGAGGCGTAGGAAAAGCATAAATGGAACAAGATGGGATCAGGAGGGAGACAAACCATAAGAGACTCTTAATGTCACAAAACAAACTGAGGTGGGCGGGGGGAAGGGGATTCGGAAGAGGGTGGTGGGGTTATGGACATTGGGGAAGGTATGTGCTATGGTGAATGCTGTGAACCTGGTGTAAACCTGGTGATTCACAGACCTGTACCCCTGGGGCTAATAATACATTATATGTTTACAAAAAAATTTAAAAAATTAAAAAAAAATACTCAGACTCATTAATAATCAAAGAAAATATGACAGTCATGAGTTATTACTTGACACCTATTTGATAGGAAAAGTCTGGATATAGGAAATCTGGATAGGGAAGAAAGACAGCTGGTGGGCACATAGACCAACACAGCCATTCTAGAGAGTACTCTGCATTCTTGGGAGTGTGAAGTCTATGTGTACTCCATGTCCCAGCAGGGTGCTCTGGGGGATAGAGCCCAGAGAATTCCCATACTGGTCTGTAAGAAGGGTGTGGAGGCAGTGTCACCCCAGCATTGTTTGCAGAGGGTAAGGACTTGGAAGCGAGTCCACCCTGCCCTGGGGAAGCGCATGGGCAAATTGTGGTTTGTGCACAGAGATGGCAGGCAATAGTTAAAAGAAGAGACTCGCACTGTCCATGGCAATGAGGATAGACATTTAGATAATGCTTAGTAGAAAGTGGAAGAAGTAGAATGAGCTATGTAACATAATCTATCTACATGTAAGAACAGCAAACAGCAGGGCACCTGGGTGGTTCAGTAAGTTAACTATTTGCCTTCAGCTCAGGTCATGATGCCATGGCCCTGGGATTGAACCCCGTGTCTTTGGGCTCTCTGCTCAGAAGGGAGTCTGGTTCTCCCTCTCCCTCTGCCCCTCCCCCTGCTTGTGTGTACTCTCTCTCTCTCAAATAAATAATAAAATACCCCAGCAAACAGCAGTATCTATTTATATGTACCTTAGAGACATGAAAGTAGTTGCTGATGGGGAAGGGGACAGGAGAAAGAGATACAATAAAAAGGAATAAATAAATAAATAAATAAATAAATAAAACAAGACAAGGGCCTTCTACAAAACAATTATTGTAATGTTCCAGTGTCCAAGGGATATGTTTAACTCTACCCTTTCCACAGAAACCCACTTTTTTTTTTTTTTTAAGTGGGTTAATTCTAGTGGCTCTTGTTTTACCTGAAAAACCTTAGGCTTGGAGAGTTGAGAGAAAAATTATGTCAGGACCCTTGGGCAGCCTCCTCTACATATTGTTCACCACTGTGTTTTCTACCACATGAGCATGGGTGATTCAGATGGATTTGGAGGTTTTGTCATGTTTCCATCTTCTTCCCTCAACCACTATTTCCTGGCTTTAAACTGTTAGGATTTATTGCAGTTAGAAGGTTCTATCTTCTCCTTTTCTCTGTTCTGTTAAATTCTGTTTAATTTAAACCTTGCTTTCTGTTTCTCTGGATTGTTATGGATTCAAACTCGCCGCCAAAGCACTGCCAGATCACTTCCCCTTGTCAGGGCTCACAAAATCAGGCTTGGGACTGTCTTAGCTCTTTGTGTAGGGAGGTTTAGCATGGCACTGTCTCTCAGCTGACCATAGTGATGTCATAAGTGGCCTTCGTCTCCTGTAGGACGGACGGGCTGTGTAACATAGAGTCTGAAGTCAAATGCGTCCACTGGGCATAGAATAGTAGTGGTATTGAATGTGGTTCCCAGCTTGGGGGCACAGCTGGCCCATGAGATTGTTCATAGCTCCCACGTAGGTTGGCTGGTTATACAAATCTTGGTTCTATGTAGTGCTTTCATTGTTTTCTCCTTGATTTTATGAAAGGAACACCTGGCCCCCTTATGTCATAAGCTGATTTTATGATCCAGTCTTATTGATGGAAATACTAAGCAACTATCTAAAAAACATGCATGCTGTCCTTCCTGGACCACCCAATTGAAATGTTTAAATATTTGGCCAATGAACATCATTGAGATCAGTTGCCCCTTGTTTTATTGGTATCTATTTACAGATTGTGACTTTAATAGTCAGATTTTATAGTCTCTCATGTAGTTAGATAATTTTTCTGGTCTTGGCACACAAAATGTTATTGGATAAGATACTGTCCCATTGAAATAGTTCCAGAGTCTTCAATGAACAAATTGTAGACACACACACACACATATACACACACACACATACACACCAGGAGAAAGGAGGGAAGAATGGAGGGAAGGAGGGAGGGAGAGAGGTTGAGAGAAAAATTAAGGTCAAAGTAGACTGAGAAACACTTTGTCTGTAGTCAGGCGGCTATGTAATGATCACCATTTTTCCTCAGGAGGATGACTCATGATCCTCCCAGGTTCTTCCTTGGCCCATGTGATGAGGAACATGGCAGGTAGAAAATAAACCTTGTTCTTAACTTCAGTCAGTTTTTTCTCCATTCCTTATATAGGTACCAGCCTCCCTGGGCATGATTGCTGAAGAAACTAAAGCTATAAATTATGTGTAATATTCTTATGTTAAGTCTATTTTTGTTGGGCAGGAGTCAAGTTGGTAACGGAAAAAGAAACTATTTCTTTAGAAAACAGAATGAATCAGGGGTGCCTGGGTGGCTCAGTGGGCTAAGCCTCTGCCTTCAGCTCGGGTCATGATCTCAGGTTCCTGGGATTGAGCCCCGCATCTGGCTTTCTGCTCAGCTGGGCGCCTGCTCCAACCCTCCCCTCCTGCCTCTCTGCCTACTTGTGTGCACTCTCGAGCGCTCTCTCTCTCTCTGTCAAATAAGTAAATAAAATCTTTTAAAAAAAGTAAAACAGAATGAATCAGTGCATACTAAAACATGCATGAACCTCTGAAACATGCTAAGTGAAAGAAACCAGATTCAAAAAACCATGTATGATTCTGTTTATATGAAATCTCCCTAAAAGGCAATTGATAGAGGAAGTAGATTAGTTGCCTAGGGCTGGGAACAGGAGTGACTGCAGAAGGCCAGAAGAAATATTTACTGGAGTGCTGGAAATGTCCTAATACTGGGTTCTGATGATGGTGGCACAATTCCACGAATTTATTAAAAATCATTGAATTCTATTCTTAGAACAGGTGAAATTTATGGTAAGTAAAGCATTCCTCAATGTATGCCTGTTAAAAAAGAAGAAAACCATGCCAAAAGAAGTAGTAGGTTACAGTTTGGAATTGTACAGTTGGCACTATAAACTAACTCTTCTCCTTTTGCTTCCTAATCTGAAGGGAAATGGATTGCTAGTGTCAAGAGAGAGTCGCTTTCTGTTGGTCTATGTAGACACTACTCAAAATGCCATTCAGCAACTGTTCTAGAACTGAATAGATGGATATCCTAGATCTTGTCACTATACCGATAAGAGATACTCCCACTAGGTGCTGGGTAATGGCCTCATGCCTGTATCACTGTCTCATCATTGGGTTCTTCATCTTCTCCATTCATGGTCTTCTCTCCATAGGAAATGACCTCTTTTGGACATTGGGATCACCATTTACCATCACCATGGGAATGCAATACACTGTGCATTTTTAATCTTACTCATTACCACATTATGGTGAAGTTGTTCCTCAGGTATCTGGATCCCACTCAAAACACCAGCTCTTCCAGGATGAGAAACTATGTTGTGTTCATCTCTGTGGTCTCAATGGATGCTCAGTACATTTTTACTGGTCTCAGATGACGTGGTTTGCCCAAGAGTTGCTACTGACCTTGCAGAAGGGGATGATAAAGTAGACTTTTGCTAGGACACTTAGGATAGCACTAAGTCAAGGTTGGCCAATTTTTGTAGTATCGATTTTCTTTTCTATAGCAATGCTGCCTAAAATACCACCCCAGCTCAGTGGCTGAAAACAAAAGTCAGATATTCTTATTCACACCTCTATTTGTTGGTTGAGGGTTGGATGATTGAGGCTTTGTTCATATGAGCTTAGCTTGAAACTGTGGGTTAGGTCTAGGTATTCTCCACATTTTTCCCTTCCTCGTTGGACCAGTGAGCTACCTGACACATGTTCTTCTCATGGCTGGAACTATCCAGAGTAGAAGTGGAAATATGTGGTATCTTTGAGATCTGCGCTGGAAATTGTCATGACACCATCTCTGGCTAACGTAAATCACGTGGCTAAGTCACAGAGCATGGGGCAATGGGCTGTGGCTTTAATTGGAGGAACTACAGAATCATCAGGCAGAAAGTTTATGATGAAGAATGAGAAATAATCATAATGCAGTAGGCTAATTTATAAATGCTTTTCCTGATCAAGCCAGGTTGGAATATTGGCCCATAGAAAATGTGTAAGAAGAGCATTTGGAGACATGAGGAACGAGGAGTAACCGGTGCTCTGTGTGCCCTGGGACTTCCCATCAGACCCACTTGTAACTCCTAGTTGTGAGAAGCACTGCTCTTTCATTTCAGCTGAATTTGGCTTGCTAATCCCTTCCATAAGCACAAGGTCAAGAAGCAGTTCTGCTCATGGGAGGCACTACCAGAGCCTTGGGAGGCTTCTGAAAGAGAGGCTGAGTTGAAAGCCAAAGACTGGGGCGCCTGGGCGGCTCAGTGGTTTAAGCCTCCGCTTTCGGGTCAGGTCATGATCCCGGGGTCCTGGGATCAAGCCCCACATCGGGCTCTCTGCTCAGCAGGGAGCCTGCTTCTCTTCCTCTCTCTCTGCCCTGCCTCTCTGACTACCTGTGATCTCTGTCTGTCAAATAAATAAATAAAATCTTAAAAAAAAAATAAAAGAAAGTCAAAGAGTCACACACATAGCTCATCGTCGCTCTCACCTGCCAAGGACACCATAATCTGAAAGGGACATGCAAGCGGGAGATGAAAATCATCCCAAGCACTCGTGGAGCCTGAAAAGTTTCCCTCTCTGAAAGAATAATGTTGAATTTTCTGAAAGCCCTCTATTTCCTAAGGACGCCAACAGAGAAGGATCATTTAAATAAAATGTTTCGATCGGTTTGTTCGCAGGCAGTGCCTGTTACTTTGTTTTCCAGCAGCTTCTTTCCCCTGCTGTAAAAAGCCTTGGGGAAGTGCCACTGATCGACTGACCAGAGGAATGGCTTTGAAAGCCAGAGATGCACTGATGCCAAATGGCACCAATAGACTCTGGTCCCCAACTTACCATGGTTCGACTCAAGATTTTTTGACCTTAGGATGGTGCAAAAGTGACACACGTTCATTAGAGACTGTACTAGAATTGTAAATGTGGGTGCTCTCCTGGGTTGGCAGGATGTGGTGGACACCCCGCTGTGATGCTGGGCGGTGGCCGCAGCTGTGCATCAGCCACCTGTGCTAGGCGTGAAGAACCAGGACACTGACCACCCGTCTGTACCCAGATAGTCATGCCATTTGTCACTTTCAATGCAGTGTTCCATCAGTTACAGGAGCTGGGCCACACTTTCCTATGAAATTGACTTTGCATTAGATGATTTTGCCCAACTGTAGGCTCCTATGAGTGTTCTGAGCATGTTGAAGGTTAGCTAGGCTAAGCTATGATGTTTGGGAAGTTCGTGTATCACGTGCATTTTCGACTTACAGTATTTTCAACTTCTGACGAAACATAACCCTGTGGTAAGCTGAGGAAGAGCTGTAGAATCAAATACATAAGCACATGCTATGGGACCTGTGTGGTGCCAGGGCCCTCGATCCTGACCTCTTCTCCTTTCTTTCTATGTTAGCTTAGGAAGATAAGTGTAATATCTCTGCTCCTTTTTTTGTTCACCTGGACAACAATTATTTCCTTATTCATTTGTTTGTTCAACACTTATTGTTTGCTATGTAATGGCAGCAGGATACATTTCTGGCTAAGGGGACCAACCATCTCATTTTGCCTAGGACTGAGGGATATCCCAGGATGCCAGTCTTCCAGTTTATTTTTTTTTTTAAAGATTTTATTTATTTATTTGACAGCAAGAGAGAGTGAGAGAGGGAGTACAAACAAGAGGGTGGGAGAGAAAGAAGTTCCCCACTGAGCAGGGAGCTGGATGTGGGGCTCCATTCCAGGACCCCGGGATCATGACCTGAGACGAAGGCAGACACTTAACAACTGACTCCCCCCAACAGGCACCCCCATCTTCAAGTTTTAAAACAGGTTCTGAGGTACTGTAGTGAACACCTCAGTCTGCACCCTCAAGAAGCTAACATTTTAACCAGATGATTAACCTGCCAAATTATACAAAGAAAATAATGCAAGTTGTGATAAGTGCTCAAAAGGAAGAAATCTAGGGACTTGAGGCAGAAAATAACAGATGGAAACCTACTTTTTGTGTGGAGACATCTAAGCTTAGGTGCGAAAGGAGCTTTGGAGTTGCCCAGGTGAAGGCAGGAGGAGAAAAATCGGAGGGAACGGGATAAGCCACGGCCTGAGAGGACAGTGAGCTCCGGGTATTGCAGAAGCTAATGAGGCATTGGGCTGAAGCAAGGGAAGCCAGGAGAAGGAGCTTAGGGTGAGGCTGGAGAGAGGGTAGGGTCTTGCAGGCTATGCTTGGAAGTCTGGATTTTCAAAAAAACTTTTACTGAAGCTTAAGACACATACAAAAAAGTACATAAACCATAAATATACTTTTTATAAGTTTTTTCACACTCAGGATTCCCGTGTAATCAACACTCAGATCAGGAAACAGAACCCAGCTGGCAGCCAGAAGCACTCCATTATCCCTCTTCCCATCATTATGGCCCCGCTCCTTCCAAGGGTACACACTAACCTGACGTCTAATGGCATTCATTGGTTTTGCCTGCTTTTGAGCCAAGTACCCACAAATCATACAGTAAGCTCTCTTCTGCTGTCTTTTGTTCAACAGTATGATCTGGAGATTCAAAGGTATTTCTTTGGTGATGGAAATAATTTTCTTTGCCATTGAATATTCTGGAGTGTGACTCTACCAGAACTTATTTATCCATCTATAATGAATGGACATTTGGTTAGTTTCCAGCTGGGGCATATTCATGAATACTGTTAACTAATAATGCTAGTAATCTAGTACAGTCTTGTGACTGTCTTCTGGTATATATGTTTGTATTTTGGGGGTATGTGTATATATACCTAAGGATAGGATTGCTGGGGCATAGGGCAGGCATATGTGAAGCTTTAACAGATACTGTCAAACAGGTTCCCAGCCATTTTGTACCAATCTTCAGTCTCACCAGAAATGCGTGAGCAGTCCAGTTGCTTCAGACCCCCTCTAACGCTTGGTATTACTCCGCCTGCCTTGTTCATTTCAGCTGGCCTGGTGGGTGTTGTACTGCATTGTGGCGTCATTGCCCTGATGACTCATGGGGTTGAGCCCCTTCTCATATTTATGTTGACCATTTGGATATCTGCTTTTGTGAACCATTTGTTCAAGTTTTTGGCTTATTTTTCTATTGAGTAGCCTCTGTTTTTCTCATGGATTTGTCTGAGTTCTTGCACATTCTAGCTATGAGTCCTTTGTCAGATATATGTTTTACAGATACCTTCTCTTGCTGGGTTGTCTTTTTACTTCTCTATAATGAGCAGAAGCTATTCATTTCAAAGGAATTAAATTAATCTTATTGCCTTTGCTGTGTAGTGTTCCTTGTGTCTTTTTTGAGAAATCTTTGCAGATTCTAAGAAAAGTGTTTGGAATTGTAGTTCCTGTGCCCTTAGGATCCATTTGATAGGTAAGAGCAGGAGAGGGACATGACCTAACTTCCATTTGTAGATGTGCGTGTGTGTTGCTATCTAGAAATTAGAATGGAAGGGAAAGGAGAGGAGGGAGTGAGTCCATGTAGGAGTCAGCTGCATTAGCTCAGGTGGGACATGGCGATGATTCAGAATTGACAGGATCCACACATGGATTGTCTAGGGTGGTATAGAGGGAAAGGGAGGAATCAAAGGTGTCCCTGAGGTCACAATTTAAAACCGAAGTGGATAGTGTTACCATCTATTGAGTTGTGTGAACTGAAGGCACATTGGGTGATAGGAAAAGAGGATTTCTTTCCTTTTCTTTTTTTTTTTTTTTTTCAAGCGAGATACATTTTGTGCACGTTAAGTTTGAGATGTTCCTGAGACACCAAGTAGAGCTGTTTGGATCCGTCTAGATGTGCTTGTCTGGGTCTCAGGACTGGTGGCGGGGATGTGTGGCATGTGTGCAGAGCGCGATGTAGGGGAGGCGGAAGGTTTGAATTCAAAGGCCCTTAGAGCCTTTTATGATTTTTCCAGAAGGAAAACTGATTACTCCTTCCTTTACATGCTTCTATATTCTGTACAGATTTCTATCATGTTCTTTCTTTCTTTCTTTCTTACTTTGTGTTTTTTTTTTCTTTTTTACAAATCTGTCTCACTCAATTAGTCTGGGAGTTCATTGAGAGCAAAGTATCTGATACAGTGTCTATACTTTGCATGAGTTGTCCATTTTTGTTAACCAGATGAATGTGTTTCTTTAAAGAAGAAAAACAGCCCACCCCCAACCCCTGCCCAAGATATTCTGAAGCCAGGACCTACCAATCAACCAGCATTCATGAAATGTTCTGCGAATTCCAGTAATAAGTCAATAGAATAAAGAAAAGCCCCAATGTTTGAACAGATAGAACCATTTCCAGGATCTTCTGGTTGCCTCCTGACAGTGAGTAATGAAATGATTTTGAGCTTCGTGCCTGGGCACATCTGATGGCATGCTTATTGAAATTGATCGCCTGCTCTGTGCCAGGATCAGTAAGAAGATGCAAATTTCCATGACAAAGTAGAGCTAAAGAAAAAAAGGAGCAAAAATAATTGAAGCAGAGAAGGGAATGGACACCTTTTCCAAAATCCTCCTTCCTATGCCTTCAGCAGCCCCCAAAATTGGTTCTTCTCAGAGGCAAGAGGAAGACCTAATACACCAAATGAAAAGCATGCTTGTTCACCATGCTAGTATTAGGACCCAAACTCCCCTAGCTCTCTGCTTCACTGAAGCTGGTTTCAGTTCTTCTCAGGGAAGATGAACCTCAGGGGATGCAGAGAAGAGCAGAGATTCAGTGTGGTGAACTTAAACTACACAGAGTTTTGAAATTCTTCATCTCTTTGTCTGGACAAGTGATACCCAATAAATATGTAATTTGAGTCACATATGTAATTAAAAGAGTTTTAGTGACCATATTAAAATTGGCAAAAAGGAAGAGGGAAAATTAATTTTAATAGTGTATTTTACTTAACCCAATATAGTATAATTATTTACATTTTAACCTACAATATAAAAATAACTAATGAACATCTAATATCCTTTTTTTTTTTAGTATGAAGTCCTCAAAATAAAATATTTTGAAATAGCCATATTTCAAGGGTTCAATAGTCCCATGTAGTAAGTGGGTACCACACTGGATGGTGTAGACTTAAAAATTGATGGAGTACCTATTGCTTCTTAGAGTTCTGGCTTTGGTCTGACTTCTCTGGACCTTTCTGAAGTTAAGGGCATCTTCCTCTGCTTGACTCTTCTTCCCAGAAACTCCCTATTTCCCAGTTTGCCTTCCTCTCTCCTTGGAGCTACTATCACCCACTCAGTGCCTTGCTTTGTTCCTCTTAAAGCCACCTGGGGATGAGACCCAGTCCTTCTCTCTACCTTCCTCCGTAGCCTTAATTTGGGGCTAGAAGGGCCTTCCACAGGACTTTCCTGTCAATATCATGCAAACACAGGACATAAAATAACAAATGTGGGGAAAATACAATATTGAGGAAAAGCCTCAAAATCTTTCAAGTCTTTCCCTATGTAACGCCTGACTTGTCACTGAGATGGAAGCCAGAAGATCTAGCTGCTCTTTTTCCCCTCTGTGGTGTGCCTTCAGCATTTATTTCAACCAACACACCCCCACTTCTGTAGCTCCCACCTTTAGTAAGGGCCAGGAGGTGGCTTGCTACTAAGGCTCTGTCTTCCTGGCTGTCTGCTCAAAGACACACAAAGCGAGATTGACAAGCAGACAATCTCTGAAGGTCTCTGAACTGACTGTCAATCCTCTCCTTGAATCTCTGCCTCAACCAGGCATTATCAGACACCATTTGGTTTTTTTTTTTGTCCTACAGGACAACTTAAACATGAATGGTCACATGGCTTGGGGAGGGGCACGAGGATATGAGGCAATGCAGGGTAGGTGTTAATGGACCTGGACCGGGGTGGCTAAAGGAATAGTCTCCATTAGCTTGTTAGAACTTAAAGGATTTTTAAGGAGGAACTAAAAGGTGACAGAAATAAAAGAGCGGTGGCTGAAGACTGACTCCATCACCTCGCACCTCTCGTGTACCACCGGCGGCATTAGCAGCTGGGCTCACATACGTGCTCCTGTGCCCAGTGTGGTGACAGCTTTGTGTCCCAAATACTCTGTCTTCCTCTCCCATCTGCAGTGAAATGTTTGACAGGCTTGGTCCAGGGGGATTCTTTCTTGGTGACCCCCTCAGTGAGGTGTCACCTTTGGGAGGTAATCTCTGTGAATGGGCTGTTGCCTGGGATCTAGGAAAAAATGAAGTAAGCAATGTGGCCGCTGAGGTCCCACACTGAGTCAAAAGGTCAGCCTGAAAGCAGCTCCAGGCTGTCAAGAGAGGGCTGATGGGCAAACTTTGGTCATTTCATTTGACATTCATACAAAATAAGAATATACTCTAAATTCTGTCTCTGAAGACTCTTTGTGGCCTGAGTTATCAATCATTACCTGTCTTGGCCACACAGACTGTCTGGATATTAATGAATGATCTTTAGGCAGCCATTCTACACCTGTGTTAGGTGTCTTGATGTGGAGGTCTACAGGGGAAGTTTTTACTTCACAATATAGTCAAGTGTTAAAATAGGAGATCACTATTCCTGACTCGTTCTAATGAATGTCTGAGTCCTCAGATAAATGAAGGGAAGGGCACTGTGAAAACCCGATCATGATGAAAAATGTTATTCCTATGGCAGGCAATTAAGATGTATTAAGTTCATTTCATGTAAGAAATACGCAGATCAGAATCATGGTAGATTATGCACAGAGCTGAGTGCTAAAGCTTCTCATTTTTCTAAAGGAAGATGGGGGACTCAGAATTCATGGGATGATAAATCCAGTCCATGATTTAGATGAAGGTTTTCACTGCCAACACCATGGTAGATGTTCTTGTTGCCTCATGCCCAAATTATTAGAGAAGTCTTTTTTTAGATGAGATGGTTGGAGCTCATCCAGGAGTCATTCTTACGTCTTCCTTGGTAGCACATCTTTACTTCTATTCAAGTAGCCGGTGTTATTGTGCCGCGGGATATGAGTCATGACTGGCCTAAATGCATGGCGTTCATCTGATTCCCCTTTGGGATTACTTTATAGTTAGGCATGGACCTGTGAACCCACTGTGGTCAAAGACATGGAAGGGGAAGATACTGTGGAACTTCTGAAAAAGTATTTTCTTCTTTGGGAAAATACAGGAATGTCTGGAGCCGCCATCTTGTAGGACAGACCCCAGGCTGAACGTCTACATGCTTTGCCTCCTCAAGAAGCCAATCCTGAGAAACATATTTGAGTTCAAGAAGTTTATTTGGGGAGCACTCTTAGGAAACATCAGAGAGGAAAAGGAAGGAAGAAGTCAGCAGAGTGCGTGTTTGGAGCAAACCTGTGTCTGCTGGGGTCCTCTGGGAGAATGTATAGACTCACTTTGGAGCTGTCCCACCAGAGAGGTGAGGAAATCTCTGTATTTATCCATCAGCTTCCATAAGGCATTGTTTGAGCACCTCTATCATAGTGTTAGCTCCCCAATACTTCCTGTCTGCTTTACCTAGATGAGGTCACCTCTGCGGCCAGCATGAGCCCACAGGCAGGTGCTGGCCATGGAAAGACTTTAGATCAGGGTGCACTGGAAGGGTGAGTGCTCAGGGATATGGGTAGGCCACGCCAGTGTCTGCTAGGCTGCATAACTAACCTACTCTAACCGTTGTCTTTCAGATTTTTTTTTTTATAGGAGTTAATCAATTCCCATTATTTAAGCCATTCTTGAGAAGGTGCTCTCTTACCCAGGAACAGGGCTGACATTCAGCCTGTATACCCTGGGAGAGCAGTATGAGTTATTTATAGCCAACATCCATTCTGATGACTCAGTCACCTGTCTTCACTGGTCAGTGCCAAGGCTGTGCCATTTAAAAAATATTTCACGTGTCACTCCTGTTTTATGGAGGAATCATCTAATTGATATACCTCCAACTCAGTCTTTTTCTCTGCTAGCTTCTTCATTCCCTAATTTATCCCCAGATTAATTAATGACTGACTAGCAAATCTTTCTAGAACACCATTGTCATTACAGCACTCTCTTTCTTGAGAATCCATAGTCCAAAGATGAATTTTTTTTTAAAGATTTATTTATTTATTTAAGAGAGAGAGAGTGTGTGTGTACGTGGTGGGGAGGGGCAGAGGGAATGGGAGAGAATCTCAAGCAGACTCCCCGTGCAGCAGGGAGCCTGACTCACTGGATCTCATCACCCTGAGAGCACGACCTGAGCTGAAACTGAGAGCTAGCTGCTCAACCAACTGAGCCACCCAGGCACCCCCAAAGATGAAATTTCTTAACATCATATTCACAGTCTTCTGGTTCTGACCTAGCTCTCTAATCCTGTTACTCACTACTCTCATAAATAAATCTTTAATAGTAGTAGTAATAGTACTAGTAGTAGTAGTAGTAATACAACCCCATTCATTTACTGAGTGCTTGCTCTGTGCCAGACATTAAGCCAACTGGTTTATATGCATCATCTCACATAACTTCCAGAACAATCCCAAAGAGTGGCTAGGATCATCAAAACCATTTTATAGAGGAAGAAATAGGTTTGAAGAAGTCACACATTGAAAAGAAGCACATTCTAAGCATTTCTAAATAGAGGTACTGTGCCACAATTTATTCCCATCTGGACTATATACTTCAGTGGGCATATCTGTATATTTTATTTCATTTTTTTAAACAATTTTATTTATTTATTTGACAGAGAGAGATGATAAGTAGGCAGAGAGGCAGGCAGAGAGAGAGGGGGAAGCAGGCTCCCTGCTGAGCAGAGAGCCCGATGTGGGGCTCGATTCCAGGACCGTGGGATCACGACCTGAGCCGAAAGCAGAGGCTTTAACCCACTGAGCCACCCAGGCGCCCCATATCTGTATATTTTAAAATTTGACCAATGCCTCGTGTACTTTTTCACATATAGTCAGTACCTGAAACAGTCTTTGCTGAATAAATGTTCCCAAAGTTTCATTTTTGAATGAGAGACTGACACTGTGACTTTTTTTTCCTGACTCTTTCTCTGCCCACATCTTCTGTGACATCACTTTGCAAAAAAGGAGGAAGTTATCTCAAAATTGATAAGAAAAGTAACATAAATCAGAACTAACTGATTTAAATATTTATTGAGGACATGTAGAGAAAAAGAGATTTTCATACATTGCTGGTAGAAATATGAAGTGTTTTTGCCTTTTCAGAAAGCTATTTTGGTGGGTTCTATGAAAATGAAAAAATATGTATATTTCCCAGCATTTACAAACATTTAGGAATCTATCCTGTAGAAACAAAGGCACCATTAAAGATATGTAAAAATATTTTTTTTGCAATATAGTTTGTAGTGGCAAAAACTGGGAAAAGATATGTGAATGTCCATCAATAGTGGGATGGTTGAATAAATTAAGGTTTATAATTTTACCATGAAATCTTATGCAGACATTAAAAAAGGCAAATTAAAGCTATTCAAGATGATTTTGAGGAATTAACACAAGGTAGTGTTCAGTGAGAAACGTTATACACAGAAAAGATTAATGTAATCTTGTTTTTGTAAATAGTCACCCCCAAAATGGTATGTACAGGTGCGTCTGTGTCTGCAAAGGATTATATTAGTACACGGAAAAATCAGAAAGACAAAATGTTGGTAGCGCGGATTACCTGGTAGAGGGGCAGAGCTGGGGCGGAGTGCCACTTGCTCTTGGCAAGAGTGGGAAACAAGCTATTGATAAAAAGAGAGAAAAGGTACAGCAGTAAAGAAAATGATCGCATTTATACATCTCAGCAGAATTAAGTATGTATGGGCATGAATATAAATACATTAAATTAGAAGTAATAACATCAAGTAATAAAATAGGTGACAATGAAACTTTTATTTTAATCCCAACATATGCTATAAACTCATCCAGACTTTGTACCTATAACAAGGAAGTTCTGATCCCTTAAGACTGTGACCGCAGTTGCCTTTTTCCACAGAAAAGTCAACCCCCCCCGCCCCCCTCCCCATTTAGTCTTGTGGCCACACCTATCTTCCTATCCTTGGAGAATGTTGACAGATTTGGCAAGCATCACTGTTCTCTCCATAGGTTGGATGCCCTCCTATAGTTTTGTTCTTTCCCCAGGAAGATGTTGCTCATCCTTAGTCAATCAGGTATTTAGTAACTATTAACTTGAAGATGGAATGTTTTTTGTTTTTCCAGTTTTCATGTCCCTGCCCTGATCCCTCTAGGTCACTTTCAGCCACTTCACAGTTTCACACACTTTCATATTCCGAGTAATTGATGCTCTCATTTAGATTTCTTCCTTGAATACAGGAAAGTCAACATTCCCACCTTTGATTCCTAGAAACCCTCCAAAAACCAAAAGGTAGATGGAAACTATAGACCCAAACTCCATTTTTTAAAAAAGATTTTATTCATTTATTTGACAGAGATCCCAAGTAGGCAGAGAGGCAAGCAGAGAGAGAAGGCGAAGGAAGCAGGCTCCCTGCCGAGCAGAGAGCCCAATGCGGGGCTCGATCCCAGGACCCTGGGATCATGACCCAAGGCAAAGGCAGAGGCTTTAACCCCCTGAGCCACCCAGGCGCCCCCCAAACTCCATTTTTAGTAAAACCAGAAGATAGCAAAAATTTCCAATTGCAAAACTGATGAAAACCATGGTCCAAACAGAGGGGGGAACAAGACACAGAAATAACCACCGCATCTAAGGAGCTGGGAATTAGCCAGACACAAGTCATCCCCAGCAGGTGAGAGCTGGCAGAAAACCCGCATCTCAGCAGTTGCCTGAACTCCCCACTCCTAGACACCTTTGAGGAGACAGGGTGAGGTTAAATGAAGAATCACATGGTAGGGCATGCTTGTAGGAAGCTGTTTTTTTGGCAGTGGGGGAGAGAAAAGTCTGCATCACAAGACTGTGGTTGTCTATCTCCATTACAACAATGGAGAGAAAGAAAGAAACATACACACACACACAGTATTCAAATACACCTGGAACAGGAAATTTACATGACGCAGACTCCTTACACATCATGGTTAGAGACAGCATTCACCACCTTCAGCAGCGAGTCATGAAACATAAAAAGCACAGGACCCATCCAAGGAAAAGTGATGAAAAACAATACAAAATGGTGGCAGAGAAGACACTTGTTTTTTTTTTTTTTTTTTTAAAAAAAAAAAAAGGCCACTATCAGAAAAGTAAAAACTGCAACCAGTTTTTCTACCACAGGTTAAATAAACTTAATGATCCTACCAACTTCCAGGAACCAGAACATAAGGTAGAAATGTACGAGCTTAGAGAAATGTTCATCAGAATATGGGAAGTTGTCAGATATGACTTCAGTAAAAAACATTAAAAAAAACTGGTAAACATTAGAGTACCACATAAAAGAACATTACAGAGCTATCTATTAAATAACCTTGAACAACTGATTAGATCGGGTGGTGGAGGTAGAGGAGGGGAGGAGGAAGAGCGACTCTACGAAATCCATCATTTACAGGATGGAATGAACAGATACTGTATACATTACAGTCATAAAAACAACCACTAGAAAAAAAAATATGTAGGCTGCTAAAGATTCGAAGAACCAAAATATGGTGAAGAAAGTTTTGAAACTAGAAAAAGAAAGCATAACATAAAATAGTAGGACACACACACACTTATTGTGTCAGTAGTTATAAATAAGCTAAAATCTGTGGGAGAAAAAAAAAAAGCCTTTGAGATCTGAATCACAGAGACATATCCTAATAAGACATATCCTGGACTTCAAAGATAAAGAATGAATCCGCTGGGAAGTCACCGACAAGAGGAAAAAAATCAAGAGGCTTCAGCCTTGCCCCAGCCAACAGTCAATGCTAAAAGACAGTGGAATAACAGTTACAAAATACTCTAGGAACTAAGATGGGAGCCAAAGATTTGATCCCCAGAGAAAGGCTGTTCAAGGATAAAGACCACAAACAGAGGTAAACAGGAAGCAACACAGAAGCTGTTTTTCCTACCAGCCTTTCTTGAGGTGTCTACTACAACAAGGATTTGGCCTGGGGGTTGAAACCAGGGAGCAGCCTGTTTTTTAAACATGTAGGCCTCATGATTCACACACCTGTACCCCTGGGGCAAGTAATATATGTTAGTAAATACAATTAAAATAATTATAAAATTAAAAAAGAAAATCAAGTGGTGTAGGCACCTGGGTGGCTCGGCCCGTTAAGTGTCTGCCTTTGGCTCACAGGTTGTGATCCTGGGGTCGTAAGATCAAGTCCCGTGTCTGGCTCCAGGGAGTCTGCTTCTCTCTCTCTCCCTCTGTCCCTCCCCCTCCCCCAGCTCACGCTCTCTATCTCTCAAATAAATAAATAAAAACCTTTGAAAAAATGCAGAAAATCAAGGTGTGTTGGAATGCCGCTCGCCCATTCATTTCCATCCTGTACGTGGCTACTTCTGTGCTCCAGCAGTGAAGTGGGTCATTGGGACTGACGAAGTTCTAGAACCTAGGTGAGGTTCGGTGGGCTGAGGTCCGGAGCTGATGACCAAGAAAGAATTCTTGAGACATTTTTGGTGCAAAATGGTGGTTTATTAAATCACGGGGACAGGACCCGTGGGCAGAAAGAGCTGCTGCATCGTTATCCCGAGGAGTGGCTGATTATATACACAGGAGTTGGATAGGTGAGAACAAAAGGGGTGATGTTAGTCTCTAAGGAATTTTGGAAGCAAGGTATCCAGGACCTTGAGGGGCTAGCTATTGTTGGGAGAAAGGTTATTTATTACTAGTAGTAAAAATCTTCTTGCGAGACCCTTTAGATATACATCAGTGGGCCATATGCTTGGGAATGATTCTCGACACTATCTTGGAGATCCAGAGATAAAGTTTCACATTTCTCCTATCAAGGGTCCTTGTTACTGAGATTTGGATTTAGAAGAAATTTAACTTTATTTAGGGCTTGAGAAACTGAGTTATTTGCTTCTGGAAATTGTGCTATTGTTAAGATAGCTTCTTTGTTGTAAATTTCTAGGACATTGGTAAACCAAGGGAGATTCCTATCTTGCAGGATTGTGATCTCTACAAGTTAACTATTTGTTTCTTGTTTATGGAAGTCAGGGGTGCCTGAGGAATGTCACACATATTACCGAGGGGAGCGGGTGGAGAGCGGGTGCAAGGTGCCAGCTTTTGCTTTGTCCTCAGCCAGCCTCCTGCTCCCTCATCAGGACAGAGATCCTATGACCTACTATACCTAAAATATTGAAAACTTCACTGGCCTCAACCCTAGACTGTAAGCTCTTTAAAGGCAGGTGTCCTCCCTTGCCCTGGCACTTGTAGGAAGTGCTCTGTACCTGCGTGCGAACGTGCCAGTGCGCTACTTCTTGTTCTTTCCCTCACTCACACCATCTGTCTTCTGGATCTTCCCTTCATTCCCCAAATTGGCCTTTGGTAATAGCTAACAGAAGCATGGGAAGGGTCAATAACTTGGCGGTGAAGTTCTCCCAGAAGCTGCAAAGAGTTTACAGACGGACAGCGAGTGAGTCTTTCTGCAGGTTTGCATTTGCTGCATTTCATGCAGCTTCCATGCTGCTAAGAAAACCTTTTATTTGCGCAGTGATCTCCTGATAACAGTTTACTGTCTCTTTTGTGATTTCTCTGCCCAACTCCCATTAAAATTTGTTCTGTTACTAAAAAAAAAAAAAAAAAAAGTTTTAAGGAAGAAAAGGCTATATTTAGCAGGTTTGGAAATTAAACCAAAGGATTGCTTGTTAAATCAATCCTATTTCTCCTGAAAGCATTTTGGCCCCTTCCGTTACCCCTCCCCCAGCCCTTTATTCATGCTAGGCTGGCTTAGAACCCTAAGAGTGTTCTGAGCCCTGGGGAAATGGATACTAATCAGGATATCAGCCTCACTTCTGCAAGAGGCAGTGGCAATGGTGATTGATAATGTAGACTCTAGAGTCCAGAAAGCTCAGTTTAGGGGGACCCGGGGCGGGGGAGTGGTGCTCAGTCAGTTAAGCATCTGCCTGAGGCTCAGGCTTCTCCCTCTACCCTCCCACGACTCATGCATGTACACGAGCACGTGCACTCTTTCTCAAATAAATATATAACATCATTTCTTTTTTTTTAAAGCTCAGTATAAAATCCTTCTTTGTCTCTTGCAAGATGTGTGACCTTGGATGTATTACTTAACTCTCATGCCTCAGCGATCAGATCTGTAAAATGCATATCCTAATAGTACATGCTTGGTAGGCTTATGGGAAAATGAAATGTTTTAGTGAAGAAAAAGCGCTCAGACTCGTGCTTGGTACCTAAGAAGCATTCACGAGCTCCAGTGAGTGTTGCTGGTGCCAGCCTTCGGTGTTTTGCTGTTAAGGAAACAGCTAAGCGAAGAGTTGTCGAGCACCGTGCTGTCTTCGGTAGAGCCCAGGAGAAGAGCCTGGATGAGAGAGATGTGCCTGGCTCTCAGGCTCCCAGCAGGAGGAGTTTTCTTCCCCTTGATCTCTGTAGGGTGGAGGCTGCCTGCTCCGTGGCCCACAAGAGCTCTGAGCAGGCTGTTGGTGTCTGTGCGCTGTGGTGTGGGACCAACGTTCCTCCAGGAATTCCACTTTCAGCTGGCTGTTCTGTGAAGATGGCAAAGATGATTCCCTACTGTTCCAGGAAGAAGTAATTTCTGGTTTTTGTTATTTTTGGAAAATTCGTTGGTACGCCTCATTGCTGGTTAAATAGATAAGACTGTTGCTCGCTGGGAGATTTCCGTGCGTTTGGGGGGCTTCCAGGAAGTGATGCATAATGCTGCTTTAAATATTATCTGCCTTAAGGAATTACTTTAATGTGATTGTCACGAAGAGGAATCACCTTATTTGGGAGTTGGGTAAAGCTGGTTTCATTATAACATGGATTATCTGAAAGCATGAACAATGGTCATGTACCTTTTTTTTTTTTAAGATTTTAATTTTATTTATCAGAGAGAGAGAGAGAGCACAAGCAGGGGGAGGGGTGGGCAAGGGAGAAGCAGGCTCCCTGCTGAGCAGGGACCCTGATGTAGACTCGTTCCTAGGACTCTGGGATCATGACCTGAGCCAAAGAAAGATGCCTAACTGAGCCACCCAGGCATCCCAGTTTACCTGGTTTTGCCCAAGCTGGAACTATAAAAGACCTCCAGTTCATGAGGTTCAGACTGTGTATCTACAACAATACCCAAAGATGGACTGTATCTGTATTTTTTCCTCTTGGGATGTTCTCATGACAATAACAAAGATTAGCTAAGAATGATCCAATCCACACTAAAATTAGAACTATGTTTCATTGATGGTATATGAGCTTTAATATGCTAGAACAACACAGTATAAAAGATAAATAGTAAATTCTGATGTAAATATGAAATCTCCCCTTTCTAAGGAGAGGGTAATGGCTTTAGACACTGCCCCAGGCAAGGGGCTTTTATTTTGTTTTTGTCTGGTTTGTTCTCTATGGGATGAAAAAGTTTCCCTTGACTCCCTTAGGGTCACTGGCTGGGTCCCAAAAGCAAATGGACAAGGACAGAGTAACTGGAGAAAAACATATAGATTTATGTAATGTCAGTGTTACGTGACATGGAGCCTTCACAGGGAAACAAAGACCCACCACAGTGGTTAGAGCTGCGAGTTTCTCAGCGAGGCAGGCTGGAGAGCCGGCAGTCGGGGGAGAATGTGATAGGTCAAGGACTAGGAGGTAAGCATAGTAAGCGGGGGAGACTTCTCAAGGCCCTTGGTTAGGATTCATGTAGGTGTCCCTTGTCTGTAGAGGTGAGGGTGCTCCTTTCCGCTGGGTATAGAGAGGCACCTCTCACAGGAGGGCTTCGTGACCTGTTTCCGGGAAGAAGAGTGAGAGGAGTGGACAGATCTTCCTGCTGCTGCCATTTGCTCTGCCTCCTTCAGCTTCGAATATTCCGTATGTCAAGGTGCCATACTTTGGGGTATCGTGACCTGAACCCTATCATTTCCTCTTTTCTATCCTTATTCTGCTGACCTTCCTTGAAGAATCCTGAGTCCACTCGGCTGGAATGCCACTTTTTTTTTTTAGTTCCTAGCCTCTTCCTATTTATCCCAAATTCCTCGACTTTGGTGATACACTTGCTTTGTATCCCCTTTTGGCACGGCTCCTATCTACCCCATGGTGTATCTGTAGATGTTTGGGTCTAGTGAAATACTGGCCTTTCCTTTGCTAATTACATATATGAATGACCATTGTCTGTTTCCTTGGGGTCAGAATATTTTTCCTTTAAGAGGAGTGAAGATTTTTCTCTCCCTCTTTTTCCAATAACTTGTTAGCAATGGTAGCAGTGAGTAAGACAATGAAGATGATGGTGTTGATGCCAACAGCACTTCCTTTCATGTAATTCCCATAACTGCTTTATGAGAAAGTCTTTATGTTCTTTAATATTTAATTATAGTTTATATATAAATAAATTATATTATATATAAATTATATAAAACAACTTAATAATAATTGATTAATAATTAATAATAACAAATATTTATTTAATAAATTTATTTATTAATAATAAATATTATTTAATATTTAATGTTATTATATTCTTTTTACACACAAGGAGATTGGAGCTAAGAGAATTTAAGTCACTTGTCCAAGAGCACATCACTAATATGGCTTGGGTCTGGGATTGAAACCCAAATTCAAACTATCTAAAGAGCCCTAAATTCTAACCATGAAGACAATAAGAAGTAAATATTTACAATATAATTTTAAAAGATCATGTGGGCATGGTCTAATGCAAGCTATAATTGCTTAGAAGTGGCTACAGAATGGAAAGAACTTTAAGGATTCATCTTATTTATCCCCGTGAAGCCACTCTCTCCTATAACTAGACCAGGAGTTCTTTAATAACTACTTGGAGTTCATAAAAGTTTGTCAGATTCAAGGACTGTATAGTCTTCAAATACTTTTTGCCTTCTACTCTATTTTTTATGATGGAAATCAAAACTCCGAATTTACATTTTCATTTAATAACAGTAGTTAATAATAGACAACAGCTAATGACCCCCTTATAATTTCTACTACTTTAAATCGTGCATCAGTAGGAACATTTTTAATGCCTTGATGGTTTCCAGGATGCTGGTCCTATATGTGGGACTTCCATGAATGGGCATTAAAATAAGAATATTTAAAATATGCACTTCCTGGCTTCTGTGTTGTCAACATTTGGAACACTGGTTTATTTCCCACTACCCTTTTAATATATTTTGTAAGCTGTGCATCAGTTCATAAACACAGTAGAGACAGCTTGATGGATGGAGAGTATAGGATATGGACACAGTGTCTGAGAGACTCAGGAAGGAAAGAAGAGTGAGTTTCATCTTTGCTTAGGGCCAGGGATTTTTATTGAGGATGGTGGTCTGGTGCAAGAGTCTTCCCAGGCATCCAGGGACAAAGACAAGCGTTGAAGTGTTTTCCATAAGTCACTTATGCGCTGGAAGCAGGGGTCTTGATGAGTCCATGGTCTTGGCAAATGTTCATGACCACCCTGCCTGGTCACTCTTTAGATGTTATCTATGGTGCTGGAAGACTGCCAAGAAATCATTAACTCCTTGACCTTTACAAGGAGAACATACATAGTTTTCTATAAAGCATGTGTAAGATGGGGATGTAGGTCTTAGTAACAATAGAAGCAAGAAAAGAAGCAACGTTTCATGAGGTCCCTTTAGTTTCCCGTCTCAAATCCTTTCTCCAGGCCCTGCTTCCATGTTGGGAATCAGAGGTGGTGACCACAGGGACTACTCCTGGCCAGGCCACAGTACCATCTCTTGGTTACTGCTGGTGTGTTAAGGCTCACCTGCTTATTTGTCTTATTTTGTGGAGATAAATTTTGTTCCTAATGGAAATCTCAGAAGCGAAAGCAGCAAAATTGGTAGGCACAGGTCAAACACTTAAAAGCTGTTAGAGTGCACACTACCTAATTCTGAAAATGTTGTGTTAGGACAAGTTGGTCATGGAAAGGGTTAGGTTGACACTACATCACCCGCCAACCTCGGGAAAATTTCCATGCAATGCGAGGTTCACTGTAGAACACCACACAATCCCCAACCCAGGGGCTTATCTCTTTTAGGTATTCATCGGGCTCCAAGAGACCCAAAGACTTAGCTAAAATAAATGGGATCCTTATCCTTATATCTTATCCTGCTTATCTTATGTTGTGTAGAAGCACTACAACCCCTGAGGTTATAAATATCTCCAGGAATGGTGATCTTACTACAAACAACCTGCCATTACAATGGCCATTATGGAGAATATTCCAGTAAGATAAGGTCATTTAAGAAGTAGACTTGAAAACAGGGGTTACCAAATCAAACAGGATGGATAGCTATTTTAATGGGCATGTGGGGGCCTCCAAAAGATTTCAAAATTCTGCAAGAACTTCATTGAAAGATTTATCATAAAGATCACTGAAACATTAGAGAAATAAAAGATACTTATGACAAAAGACTGTAAGACAGGTACAAGACTGACGTGACTCCTTCTGTCCCCCTCTATCCTGTATTTGAGGACTCATCCCAGCAATTCTCTGAACTGCCTTTCCACTCTCAAGAGACTACTAAATCGTCACCTTTTAAAATAAGACCACCCAAAGCTTCAGGCGATCCTCTTATCCTCTTCAGTTATCCTTTACTCTTGGGTTAAAGGCTGAACCAAGGACCATAGTTAAAACATTTCCTAAATTGGGGTGCCTGGGTGGCTCAGTGGGTTAAAGCCTCTGCCTTCGGCTCAGGTCATGATCCCAGGGTCCTGGGATCGAGCCCCGCATTGGGCTCTCTGCTCCACAGAGGGCCTGCTTCCTCCTCTCTCTCTGCCTGCCTGCCTGCTTGTGATCTCTCTCTCTGTCAAATGAATAAATAAAATCTTTAAAAAAAAAAAAATTTCCTAAACCCAGACAGGATCCTTAAAGTTTTTGTAAATGGATTACCTCCTGAGATTAGTGGTTTGATAGAAAAGGCAGAAAATAAAATGGGAGGCCTGTGGTCTGACTGAACTCATGATCATAGCCAAGCGCTTTGAAGGGACTCTGGGACAAGACCATAAACAAAGCCTGACAAGTTAGTGGCCTTAGGAATGCTCCCGTATCTACCCTCAAAGGAAGGCCTTTAACTGAGGCCCTCCCAGGCATGATGAGACTCTGAGGACTTTTGTAGTAAACTGCTACCTTATTCCCTTAAACAGCTAAGGGAAAGTAAAATTAAAATTAATGGAAAACCTAGACAAATTTTGGTAAACACTGGAGATACACTCCCTACTTTAAGCTCTACTTGGAGATTGCAGATGGGATCCCGCGAAAATCGGCAGAAGGCAGCTAAGGGTGAGAATTCTTATGAAAGTCAGCTCTCCCACATTTCTGTCGGACCCAGGAGAGGGAGAGAGAAGAATATTTTTGCTCCTTCTTTGGGAATACCTCCTGAGTCCAAGAGGTCGTTCGATACTGCCAGTGATGCTTACTGTTTGTCCTGGCTGAAACCTGACAGGATATTTAGAAGTATTTTTCAAGTAGCTCTGTGGTCAGAAGTTGGCTAACTTAGAAGCTGATAGGAAGAGCCTGATGGGAACATTTTTAATGGCCTTCCCCACTTAGCTAAATTGAAACTGTGTATCCAGAAGAAAAGGAAAACCTTTGGAAGCTTTTGTGAAAAGATTTACTAGAACATTCCAAAGACAAACAGATCTAAATCCAGAACACAGACATTTTTTGATTTCTATTTTAGTTGGAAATCTTTCCCTGGTATAAAAAAGAAAATTGAAGGCAATGTGGTTAGATGGGTGGATTAACTTGTTATGTCATTTAAGTTGTAACCCAATTCCTTGAGGAAATTAAAATTAAGTCTCTCTATTGTACAGATCTTGGCAAAACCAGAAATGTGCCTTCGGAAATAATTCAAAGTCTCTCTATTCTTTTTACCCATCCTAAAACCTCCCCCGTTTATCTAAAGAGGCTTCTGAGTATTATAAAAATTCTGGCCTTAGGGGAACAAAGTCTTTCTTGGAGGAACTTGAATTTTTCCCCTGTGCCCTTAAGAGGTAAATGTTTACCTGGTTTTCTCCAAGAACTCTCATCTAGACATTTGTGAATCCCAAGACTGAAGAAAAAGAAGCTGCGTGGGGAAGCTTTTTAAAAATGCAAACCTTAAAAAAAAAAAAAAAAAAAAAGCAAACCTTTTGGTAGCTCTCCTGCCAAAATCTGGCCGGCAGTTTCCATAGCTTCTATAAGATTACTTGCCAAGATCAAGAACAGTTTTTTTTTTGTTGTTGTTGTTCTTGTTTGTTTGTTTTTTTGGATCAGACCTCATGATCTTAAGGAAAATCTACATTTAGTATACTGGATGTTTCCTACATGGCCTATCTCTTCAGCCATTGTCCATGGGTCTCTGAGAAGCTGTGGGAATGTTCAGATACAGACCACATTCTAGCTCTAATCTCTGACCTTCTGGGAAAGGACTGAACATCACGGCGCAGAGCCTCTATCTATGGTGGACAAAAATACAAATCTTAAGTGTCTCCTCCACAAATATTAGTAGAAAAAGCTTTCGCCATGTAAGCATGTAAACGTCTTCCAACTATACTTTTATAAGTTAGTGAGTTTGACCCTTCTCATGGCTAAACTTTTAGAATGAAAACTCTAAGGTCTCTGTTTACATCTGTATGTTTGTGTTTATATATGTGTTGGAGGTGCCTGGTACTTTGTATCTCTGGATAGTATTGCTGAAATTAATTTGTCAAAGAGCTCTACTTAATTAGTCTAAAGAAAGTGCTTACATGAATTAAGTATTCCTAAAACTCTCAGAAACAATGGAAACTAACCCAAATCTTTTTCTAGTTCATGGGATCTGAGATTATCTTTGGTAAATAAAAGCTAGTTTAAGTTTTTTTGTTCTGTTCCATTTTTGCGTTTTTTTTGGTTTAATTAAAACAGGCATGTCTCAGAGTTATCAGCATTCAATATAAGAATTTTATTCTGAGTTTATTAAAGTTTAAATAAGCTCATGTTATCTTTTACAAAATTTGGGGGAGAAAAACCCCTCACAATTGCTTGGGATGATGGCTGACTTTGTGTAATGTCTCCTGAAGTGTTGCTCAGTAATTAAAAAATAATTGTTAAGAGTAAGTGAATTAAATAGATATAAGGATCTATGTAAAAAGAGTTAAAGAGTTAAAGGATAAGAGTTTTCTAGGTGAACTTTTCAGCAATAATTATGTCTTATGGTGTGCCTACTTAAAAAATAGTTTCCAAAATCTTTTTGGTTACTTGAAACTTAAAATTTTGCTAAATTAAGTCAAATAATGAGTTAAGTTCACTGAATATCTAGATAATTTCCAAATAAGATGAAATGTTAATTACTGAAAGATTAGCTACTGAACACAGGTTTTTCTGCTTTTGGCTTCACATTACAAAGGAACTAAAGATTTTTGTGTTTGTTAGTAAAGGTGTTTTGTGCTGCACTGGAAAATTGTACTGTAAGGAAGCATATGTTTCTAGAAATTAAGAAAAGTACTCGTAAATTTGTCGATCTAAAGAATGTTGGTGTAACAGCTCACAGTTTTTAAGTTCTTTATTTTCACTAAAATTTAAGATTTTTAAGGGTTAAAAAATTTAAGATGTGTGAACTACTAGAAATAACAAGGAAAACATCTGTGTAGGTAAGGAAAGTAGGATGCGTGTTTTTGGCAAAAGAAAGTATGAAGAATGAAAATGCATTGTTGTTGAGGGAAAAGAAGTTAATTTTGTCATAAAAGTGAGGCTGTTATTACAGAATAGGAAAGAGGAAAAACAGGACAGAATCTGAATGTAAAAAAGAAGGTTGTAGAAGGTTTGTTGCAAAAGGGATCTTGAGAAAATAATTTTATGCATGGTCAAGCTGGCTAAGATGAAAATAAATGTATTTGAGTAGCAAAAACGAGTTTTTACATCAAACCTAAACTGGTACAATAATATAATTTGGTTTTCTCTCTGTTAAAAGGACAAAAATTCTTTTTGACTATTGGTCTGCTCTTGATAAGTAAATTGTAAAAGAATTTTCTTTTCCTTTTAAATAATCCACCTGGAAAATAAAGATTTTATGTCTTACCAAAATAATTTCCTATATTCCATGTAGTCTTTATTAGGTCTTGGATTACTTAAGAAAACTGAGTCTTGTCTATTTCGATGGCTGTTTTGTTTCATATTTTACAACTATGTCACTTCCTGTGTTTGTGAAGTCTCTCATTGTCACATTGGTTAATTGGATAACTAAGTATTGTTTCACAGTAACCCGCGATCCTATTTGACCAAGTGTTTTAAAACCTTTTGATATTTTTGACAAAATTCCCAAATACCCAGTTCTGAGTAAAGTCTTTTTGGCCTGGAAATAACTTTGGGATTTTTTTTTTGCCAGAGGAGCCATGGAAAATCACAAAAGATTTGTTTTCTCTCCCTATAAGAAGAGAAATATTAAACTAATTAGGCATAATTGGTAGGTTAAATTCCATGGGAAGCATTGTAAATAAGAAGTACCACCAAGCCTTCTTTATGTTGTATTTGTAGAGGTATACATTATAGATGTTCCAGAAACTGTTTGAAATCCCTGGAAGTATGGTAGGCCCTGGTAGAATGTTAGCGGTCATAATTCCAGTTATTATTTCAAAATCTTGTATATCACAAAAGTGACTATAATTCCTTATCAAAGGAACTCTCATCAGATCTTTAACAATGGACATTTTTCAACCTTTGTCATTTAATGAGAGTTATTATTTTACTCAGATATTTTTGCGCAAGTGTTCTTGCAGAAGTGTTCCATCTCTGAGGAGATTCATGGAAAGGACTTTGACAAGTACAAGTTTCCGATAACTTTGAGATCATAAAACTGAACTGGGTAAGACTTTCTAGAACTAATGGGAAAGCTGGATCCAAGTAGGGCAAGTGTTCATTATATGGGACTGAATAAACGGAGGAGAGTGATTTGTAATTTTTTGACTTTTTTTTGAAATATTGCTGGTTCCTTAATGTTGGCTCCCCCGCCCACCCCCAAATTTAAGGAAATCTTTTCTCCTAAAGTATCTATGATTTCCAGCAAGTTGGGAAAGTATACCTTTGTAAACAAAGATGAGGCATTTACTTTTTCTCCGTACCTGATCCCTTCAGAATTCAGAAACTCAGAAAGTATTCTTTTCATGGTGATATAGTTAGTTATTTGCATAAGTTCAATAAGAATCTATTCTCCTTGTACTAGCACACATTGGCTATATTGCCAAGGCTTTGACTGGAATGTCATATTGGAGAGAGATGTGTATAGACTCTGATTGACCAGAGAGCTTGTTACACTGTTGGACAAATTGGCCCACTCTCTTGCTTACAGAGTTCCTGGCAGCCCTACAAGGCAAGTAAGGAAGATCACTTCCTGGCAGGCCTGGGAACCTCAGGATATTTTGGAGGACCACAGAAAGAGATGAATTTACCCAAACTGTAGGTATTGCATATAAAATCTAACGGCAAGTCCTTGGCTTGGCTTCTTGGCCTCAGAGGTTTTTAAGAGTTCAATATGAGGTTCCTTATGAAAAGTTCCAGCAAAGCAGTCTTAAAAAGAGCTTATGTCACTATTCCTGTTGCACTTCTGTAAATAATCAGGTCAAATTTAATACAAACAAATTCGTTTTATCGTGATCATCTTTGTTTAAAAAAATGGGGAGATATCGAGAGAAAAATCATGAATGCATCATATAGATATAGATTCTTGCCCTGTTAATTGTCTTTGAGGGATTGTTATATACCTGTGAACTGGACTAGATTATGAATTCTCCTAGTTTCCTCAAGTATTTGGCTACAACTCTCCAAGCCAACATTTCCAATTTTCTCCCACCCTTCTGATTTAGAGTCACTAAGAACAAAGTCTTCCCTTTAACCTCTTTAGAAGGGACTCTAAAGGAGTAGTCCTTTAGGTAGTCCTTTAGGTAGTCCTCCTCACTACCAAGGTGGCAACCAAACTTTAGGGACTGGGACCTTGGGTCCACATCTCTCAATTAAAAAGGGCTCCTTCAGGGTCCAGAAACTAGAATGTTAGTTCCAGCTACAGTATTCAAAATCAAAGTGATGAGGAAGAGAAGTAGTTGACATCCATGTAGACTGTTTCCGCAGAAGACACTAGATCAGCACTACCTAGTTTAAGTGTGAAATACTTTCTTCCTTTCTTTTCTTTCCTTTAATCTGGTATTAGCTTGGAAAGATAACACCATCATCTGTATCTCCTAGGCCATTGAGGAGGGGGTGGGATAACCCTGCAGACTGCCGGATTTGTCATCAAAAGCTCTGACCTGTTCATGATGCTATAAAGGAGTGCCACCTTAGCAGGACTGGTTTGTGCCCCAACAGGACTAATCTTTGTCTGGGGTGTTTATCATCCTCCGTGGGCCTATGGATGCCCAGATAGCTGACATATAGCTGGGCAATGCCCCTAGCTCTTCATGAGCAGACACCTTACTGGTTGACTCCCCTGAATTTACACTGTCACGTTAGAAAGGACCTACTTGGAAGCTTTCATCATTCAGGATTTGCTTCCTTTGGAGTTCCCTGTTTACCCCAGTTAGGAGTGAATATAAGTGAGGCTGTGATCAGGAGACTCTTCTTAACTCTGGAAAGAACTGATGATCTGTGTCATAGCAATTGTTACCAAAAAAGACCCTTAGGCTCACTGGCCAAAGTTGTTCTTGCTAATAGGATAGCTTTTGATTATCTTATAGCTGAGTAATGAGGTGTCTGTGTTCTGGCCAATACCACAGGCTGTACCGGATTAGCACTTGTGGGGAAGTTGAATCCCAGTTATATAACACCACTGAGTGAACTACTGGACTTAAAAAGGTGGTTCCTTCTATGGGATCTTTTTTTGACTTATTTGATTTTGACTGGTTTGGGTCTTGGGAACCATGGTTCTGAAGTGCCCTCCCAGACACTGGGAATTATCCTGCTTACAATAATCACAATGGTCTCTTTGGCATGCTGTAGTCTCTCAAAAGCTTTAAATGCATGTTTGCAGCCACTAACTACCAAGCAAATGATCTCCCTAAGACCTGACTCTCAAAAAAGGACCAAAGAGAAAGACTAACTAAAAAATTACGAACCTGAAGTCATGATCTGTGAACACTGCAGAGATTTAACAAAAAACATCATGACCTGTGAATACCACACAGGATTTAAAAAAAAAAAAAAAAGAGAGAGAGAGATTGAGAGAGAAACATTGCAAGAACTACACCATGGTAGCTGAGAGTGGCACTGTCTTACATTTTGGTCCCATCTCTCAGTTAAGCTTAGAGTCTGATTAAAAAGGGGAATTGTTAAACAAACAAACAAACAAAAAACCAAAAAGGAGAAAGGGAGACTGAGAGAGAGAAAAGATAGACCCAAAGTAAAGTCACTTGTGCTAAGCTCACATCACCAAACCGAGACTTAATACCTAATCTAATTGCACTTTCAGCCTCTCCCAGGCATATAACTCTTAACCAGTCAATCTGGAATTTTCTAGTCAACACTAGTGAGGTAATCTGCCTGATAGACCCCTGTCATCCCTTAAAAGGTGACCTTGCCTGAAACAATCAATTCTCTACTAGTAACTTCCAGGTCCTGCCCCTTCTGCCTTTAGAAGTCTTCCATTTTGTACAACTCCTTGGAGTTCCTTTTTATTTGCCTGATGGGGCACTGCTTGATTCATGACTCATTGAAAAAAGCCAATTAGATCTTTAAATTTACTTAGTTGAATTTTGTTTTTTAATAAGCCAAAGCCGAAAGATGCCCGTGTTTGTGGGGGAGAAGGCCAGTTATAGAAGGGTACCTGGAAAAGTGCACTTCGTGAGGATCAAGTTTGTTATGCAGATTTCAATCAGTGCCTTCTCCACTGATAAGAGTTCCTTGTGATTTAGAGTCTTCCTTTTCTTCAGGGTGGGCAGACTCTTACAAATGGAGATTTCCTTTATAAATGTAAATTTGCCTTAAAAAGGGTAACTCTACTAGGTTTTCAGAGCTCCTTCTGTGTCTGCAGTTTTTCAAAAATAATCAGCTCAAAATAATCCTTATGCCAAAGAGGAAGTATTTTAGGGTGACAATTCTGCTTCTGCTACCTTCAATTCATAAGTGGAATCATATAGTATGGCTTTTTTCTGTGTGTGTGTGGGTTTTTCCATTTATTGAATTTGTAAGATTCATCTATGTCGTCCTGGGTAGCAATAGTTTGTTCTTCCTCTTGCTGAGTAGTCTGCTACTCATAATATGCCATTATGAGTATATTTCAACCGTATCACTCTATTGATGGAAGACAATTGGTTTATTCCCAATTTGTATCTCTTTGGAATGAAGCTGCTATAAGGATTATTGAATAAGTCTTCTGGTGGACGTGTACTCTCATTTCTCTAGGGTATATAGGTACATATTCATAGTTGGAACTGCTTGGTCATAGTTGTAGTTATAGGAAGAACTGCCAAATAATTTTCCAAATGTATCCTGCCAATTGACACTCCCACCCACAGTGATCAGAGTTCCATTTTCCTAGGTCCTTACCAACACGTGGTATTCTTTGGATAAATGTAAAGGCTAGTACTAATTCTTTTAGTTTTTCATTCACTCTTAATAAAAAATATTCATTGCACCCTTATAGTATAGCAGGCATTACAGTTTAGTAGTACGGTATAGTATAGTATGGTATAGTATAGTATATTATAGTATGTATAGTGTAGCCCTTAGAGTATTACCCGTAGAGTATGACCTTAAATATAGCCCTTAGAATAAAGCAGTGTGTGCGATGGACAAGACATTATTTCTGTTGTCATAGAACTCATACTCAAGTTAGGGGACCAGAGATGGCACAACACATACTATCTGCACATGTAGGATAGAGCCAGCCTTTTCAATGGAGAGGATTATCATTTCATGTACTGGCATCCAGAGGCAACAAAGGCTCTTTGATTGGTTGTTCCAGCAACTAACTTGATGGTAGCACCAAGGTGTCGGTTTCTTTCCAGGTCCCCACTCTGGCTTCCAAGGTGTCATTTCTTTCCTAAGCCTCGTTTCCCTCATGGTCTAAAGTTGGCTGTCATGGGCATTGTGGTTTTGGGGCTTCTGTATAATTCTGGTATTATGTAGAGGGTTTATGTCCCAGCATTCCCATCAGGTCCAAAGATCAACCCTGATTACAGAAGTCACATGCTGTGTTTACACTAATAAGGAACCACTATTTGAGTAAGGGGAGGATTGAGCTTACTCTGGGGGAAAAGAAAAGATGCAAGAAGAGAGTTGGCTACCCAAATAAAATCTGGGTGCTATTAAAAAGGGAAAGATAGGATATGTATTGGGTGGGCAATCATCTGTGTCATCATAAACAAGAAGCCTTGACTTCTGATTTTCTGAACTTCAAGATACCACTTGCCCAGGTTCTGGACCAACACTAGGAATTCTGATTCAGCAGATATGCCTTTCAACCCCTCTCCTCTTGCTGATTCTGGAAATGAACCACTTTTGAGAAACATATGAACGTGTGACTTTAGAAAAATTTAAAAACAATATTTATGAATTATTTTCCCTAATAGCAATAGTGCATGTTCATAACATAAAATTTAGAAAATACGGAAAAGATAATGACAAATTCAAAGGATTTCTCCCCCTCATATGGAAAATGCCTGTATTTCCTGAGTGGGGATAGTGTTTGTTAAGTGGAAATACTGAGCATGAGCTTTGAAAAATCTATTATGTTCCTTTCTGATGAATGCTTTACATTTCATTAGAATTCTTCTACATCTTCAGAGCAATTTTGGGATCCTTGCCAACAGCTAATGGTCCCGCTGCACTGTTAGCACAGGGGGACAGAGGAGCTTTGTCATGTCATCACCAAGACTGGCTTTATGGAGGGAGTCATTAATCAAAGCAAGCAGGGCACTTTGCAAATATCCAGGCCTGGAGAAGATGACCATGTCAATTGAAGGCACTTGTACCTGGGAGAATCTGGATGTGATACAGCTTTCCCTACAAACAACTGGGCTTCAGAAATGGCATTACCTGAAGGACTTCCCTTGGTTCAGGCTTTATCTTTTTATTTTGCCTGCTTTGTTGAAGGTAAGCTTCTTGTCCCACACCTGTGGGTTCAGTTGTACACTTGACTTTTAGGCTACAGGGACATTTGCCACTCCCAGCTCTGTGGACAGCCCACCACTCCTGCCCTTCCATTACCATGTTCACACCCTATTGCAAGGGAGTTTAATAAATACAGGGAAGAATTCATAGGTATGCTGGGTTTTCAAATGAGCAGACTATCACAACATAAATGCTCCAAAGTGGGATGCCTGGGTGGCAGAGTTGGTTATGTGTCTGACTCTTGGTTTAGGCTCAGGTCATGATCTCAGGGTCCTGAGGTTGAGCCCCGTGTTGGGCTCTGTACTCTGTGTAGAGTCTACTTGAGATTCTTTCCCCCTCCCGCTCCCTCACCTTTTGCTCCCTGTGCCGCCCCCCTCACCCCACCCCGTGCATGTGCTCTCTTTCACTCAAATAAGTAAGTAAATAAACAAATAAATAAGTAAATTTTTTAAAAAAGTCTCCATAGTTCTACAACCTTCAAAGCCTCCTAAGAAAGATTTTTAGAACTCATTTTACAGCCCCTGCAAATTATAGTCCTTTTTAAAATCCATTTCATTTGTGCCACGGATTCTTTTGAGAATCTTAGGAAGGGTATGGATCCTCTGCCTAGCAAGAGAGATAGATAGATAGATGATAGATAGATAGATAGATAGATAGATGATAGATAGATATGTAGATAGAAAAAGGAAGGAAGGAAGGAAGGAAGGAAGGAAGGAAGGAAGGAAGGAAGAAAAAAATAATTTCAATGAATTTTTTGGCTTATCTCTGGACAGGTTAATGGAGCCCAGGTTGAGAAACATAACCCTTGGATAGATGGTTAAAAAAGTGGACCCCTGTGTTAGCAACAATAATTTATTTATTTGCCTACTGTGATATTTGTATGATCTAGAGCAAGCTACTTAATTTCTCTGTACCTCAGGGTCGTTGCCTGTGAAATGGGGGTAATATGAGAACCTACTTCTTAAAGCTATTGTGAGCAATAAATGAGACGAAGATACAATCTGCCTTAAAGGATAGTGCTAGAGATAGATACAAGGGGTAGGGAAGAAATGGATTTGAAACTCACCCTAATACTTGATCTAATTCAGAGGTTTTGATGCTAGCAGACAGGGTTAGAGGACCCAAGGTAGTCCCACAGGAGCAGCGAAGAGGGCTCCTGGCTATGCCTAGGATAGAAATCAAACGTGAGCCAGCCAGAGGTGAAAGCAGAGTTTGCTGAAGGTATAAAGAGTGCAGCTACAGACAGCGTGTCTAGGAGACTCAGGAAAGGAGAGAGTCTCCCCTCTATTTGGGGCCTGGGTTCTTACTGAGGACAGTTGTCTAGTGTATTTGTTCTCTTAGGCATCCAGGAACTGAAAGAACAAAGACAAGGGCCTGGGTATTATTTCTTGGAGCCAGGAGGTCTTGGCATCAAGATGTCTAGCGCTGGTGATCCAAAACACACATATGATGGTCATTCTCAGCTGCTCCTTCCTTAGATGTGATCTATTCTAAGAAAATCATTAACTCCTTGTCCCTTACAAGGAGGGCACACACTATTTGCATTCTGAGGCACATGTAAAGTAGGGTGGGGTGCAGGTCCTAGCAAGAACAGAAGCAGGAACAGGAGCAAAAAGCAGGTTGTTGTGGAGTCCTTCAGTTTCCCTGTCTCAGTTTAAATGAAATTGCAGACACTGTCCACTAGATCCCATAACATCCCCTTTAGATGGAGTTTGGCTTATCTGCTCTGCAATGGGGAGACCCCGAAGGGTTTTAAGTAGGGGAGTGTTTTGTTCAAATCTTTATTATCTCTTGTGCATTAGGTGTGCAGACATGGCATAAAATGGAAACAGAGAGGCCACCTGGGGGAAGAGAGCCCCAATCCAGGAAGCTCTTCTGGGCAAGCACCAGAGGATACACTAGGGGGCATGAGAAAGAATGTTAAAGAAAGAGCTGCATCACTGACTGATAGGGAAGGTCAACGAGGAAAAGGTATAGAAGATACGGCAGATGTTCGTCTTGGGTGAGTGTATGGTTTAGTACCATTTAGTGCCATTGGTCCAGATAGCCTCAGGTTTCTGTGGGTTTTTATTCTGATTTAGTAGAATAATAATAACAATAAACTTGGGTTTGAATGCCTGAGTTTGAGGCACCTATGGATATTAACTTAGAGATGCCTGGAGGGGACTGGACATATGAAGGGGGTTGGAGTGGGTTTATGTGTGGGAGTTATCCACATAAGGCAGTATTTGAAGCCTTTGAGAACTTGGAAGAGGAAAAGTAAGGGACAGGAGGTGAGGCTAGAAACACATCGGCATTCGTTGGGCAAAGCAGAGCCATCAATGGAAGCTGAAGTCAGCCAGAGGCAAGGAGGAAAATGATGATTTGGGTCACAGACTCCAAAGCCCGAAAGAGGAGAAGGGTGCATTCAGTAAAATCACATGACTTTATATGGTCCTGTGAGCTCAGGACCAGAAGGCCCTCAATGTTTGCTTTCACCAGCATGCTGGGGAAACCTCACCATCAGGAGGCAACAGTGGAGAGGGGTTCAGGACATGAAAATCATGGACCCAGATGACTTTCTTGGTCTTCGGGTTCACAAACTGAGGTGGGGGTGGTGCCTAAGAAGAAATTGGGGGAAAGGAGTGTTCAGGGAAGAAGAAAATTATTAATGGGTGAAATCTTGGATTTTTCTTGATGATTTTGCCTACAACTAATGAGGCTGGCTGTCCTCTTCCCAGCTCGAAAGACTTCCAGTAGAAACATTGACTTTTGTCCCAAAGGGCCCACAGTCATCTGCTACGTGTTGACTGGTTCTCCAGTGTCTGTCTCTCTGAGATATATGAACACGGCCCTCTGGAGCTGTGCAAGGTAGCCTGTGTGGCTACAATGCCTAATCAGCTGAAGTCCATCAGCCTGTGCCCTGCTCTGGCCATAGGGATGGTTAGGGGGTGGGTACATGTCTCAAGTCAGGCTCATCAGAGCTAGAGACACTTAATTTCAGAAGTTATTTCAACTCTCAAGGTTGTAGACCTAATTATTTTCAGATTTGTACCAGGAAACATATACCCTAAATGCTATTTACAGTCACTTTGTGACCATGAAGGTGGGAAACCCACTGAGGAGCTGGAGAATGGAGGGAGAGAAAGCAGGCCATGCTGACCCTGAGCTCGCACATCCATCTTCCTGCTACCTTCCTCCAGATGCTGAGCTAGAACATTCCTTCCATTGTTTAGGCTGGTTGGAATTGAGTTTCTTATATGTAACTAAACACATTCTGTCCAATGAGCCCTTACACTTCTTTGAGCACAATTTTAGAAATAAAAAATCAACATCCACTTTTTTTTTTTTTTTTTACCCTGCAGTTGATAGGGATATCTCACGACGATGAGCTCATTTGATCCTGACAAAGACTGTGCGTTTTATAATTGAACATTTTCCGTGGACAGTGGGGAACTGGAATTCACATCTCTGGCTCTTACTCATTACATCACCATGTAAATCCCTTTGAAATACAATCAGCTGAATATTGAATTAGTAGTTTCTTATTTTGCTGCTAGATCATGACCTGAGCCGAAGGCAGAGGCTTTAATCCACTGAGCCACCCAGGCGCCCAATAACAATGACTTTCTAACTACATGGTTACTGTCCTTTTTTTTCTGATTGAAGTGTAGGTGACATACATGTTATATTAGTTTCAGATGTACAACATAGTGATTTAACATTTTACATTACAAAGTGATTGTTATTGTTTTACTAGTTCAAAGGCATTTCATATTCTGTTATTTCAGCAAAACTTTTTGACAGTCTCCTCTGATGGGCTTTTCAGGTAAGGTGATCAAGTAAAAGCTGTTAAGATCAGAGGGTTCAGTAGATTTATGGATAGTTTTAAAACATACCAAATGAACGAATGTGCACATGTATGTGTTTCCACTGCCCAGAAAGACACACGTCAGCCGATGGCATGCTATTCACTTTAGTCCATACAAAGCTCTTCCTTTGTTTTATTTTCTTTCATCACTTATATCCCTTTCACGCCCACTCCCAGTGCCATTTCACCCCTTACCCACTCACCCTAGCATGTTTATTAGATGAACTGCCTACCCTTCTTCATACCAGTGTAGCATTAACAATGTACGGTGCTGTGTGTGTTTATTTAAATTTATATGAGTGTAACGGAGATATAAATAAAATTTTTCCTTCTTTTCCCCATTCCATGTTGTGTTTTTAAGAACTATTTATATGTGCTCTTGGTCGATCCAGCTTATCGCTCCTGACTATGAGAGTTTTCATAACATTCTGTCACACACACTTGTCGCCTTTTACTCGCGTGTTCTTCTAGAGATGAATCTCGGTTTCCCAGAGGATGCTGGAATAAACGTCCCCCTGCATGGCTCCTCATGGATCTGCATGACAGGTTCTCTGGAGTATATACCCAGAAATGAATAACATCAAAGTGTTCATCGCAGTGTCTGAACGAGGCAACACTTCCGTGAGCAGTCTATGAGGATTCCTTTCTCCTGTAACGTCTATGCATTTCACATGAGCCACCTTTCTATTATTGTCAATGCTACTGGCATAAAATTGGATCTTCACATCTTTTAGCATTTCTCTGATTAACAGTGAGATTGAGAATCTCTGCATTTTTCTCTAAGCCATTTGTGTATCCTAGCTTCTGAAGTTCTGAATCACCATTATGTGCCCCCAGAATTCATGTTGAAAGCTAGTTGCTTTCAATACAATGTGATGGTATTTGGAGGTAGAGACTCTGGGACATAATGAGGTCACAATAGTTCACAGCCCTCACGAATGGGATTAGTAGCCTTATAAGAGGTCAGCAAGCTAGCTTGTTCTCTTTCCACCATGTGAAGATACAACCCAGAGGAGGGTTCTCACCAAAACCTGACCATGCTGGCACCCTGATCCCAGACTTCTGGCCTCCAAAACTGAGAGAAATAAATTTCTGTTGGTTATGAGCTATCCCATCTATGGCACTTTGTAATAACAGCCTGAACTAAGACATATATCCTTAGCCCATTTTTCTTTTCTTTCTTTTGCTGATTTTCAAAAATTCCTTACTAGTTCTAGATATTAATCTCCTGTGGGTTATGGATACCTCAAATATCCTCTCACTCTGTCACCTGTCTGGCAATTTTGTGTCCTTTGTTAGAGAAATTTCTCTAATTTTGATGTAGCCAAATCAATCAATTTTCCCTTTTACATTTTGTACTTTTTGGATCATGTATAAGAAATCTTTTCCCACCCCGAGTTCTCAGAGATATTTTCATATATTTTCTATTCATACATTTATGATTTTATCTTCTTTAATTTAGGTCTCTAATATACTTGGAGGTTTGTGTATATTGTATATGCTTTCAGCTTCATTTTTCTCCAATTGGTGAGCCAATTTTCTTAACTGCATTTGCCAAATAATCCAATCATTTCCTCCCTAATTTGGGATACTAGCTCTGTTGTACACACACACACACACACACACACACACACACACACACCTGAAAATCTACAAAGAATCTTTGTATATGGTCCCATTGTCTTTTGGTCCCATTTTTTGGACTCTGCTATATTTCATTTATCTGTTTTTCTCTTCTTGAGCTAGTAACACATCTTAATTAATAATAGTGTGGTTTTGTACTATATCTTGCTTGCTGTTGGGGTAAGTCAGCCATTTTTGTATTTGTTTGTAAAGATTGCCTCACCATATTGTAGAAATTTCTTTCAAAAAATTTAAAATTCAGTTTGTCAAGCTTCTTCAAAAATACTACAGAGTACTAAAATTAATTCAAAATAGACCATAAAAGTCAAATTAAAAGCTAAAATAAAAATAAAATCTTTTGCATGCATGTCAAAGATACCAATAAGAACATTAATAAAGCCACAGACTGGAAGAAAATATTCACAAAATAGATATCTGACAAACAACTTATATTTAGGATATATAGTGAATGCCTACAATTTAATAATAAAAGGTAAACAATCTTAAATATGGGGAAAAATTAAATAGACACATCACAAAAAAAGATATGGAATTGCCAGTAAACACATGGAAAAATGTTCAACATAATTACTTACCAGAGAAATGCAAATAAAAACCACAATGAGATACAATTACACACTCACCAGAGCAGCTAAAATTAAAATAACTGACCATAACAAATGCTGGCAAGGACATGGAACAACCACAAATTGTTGGTGAGAGTGTAAAATAACCATTTTGGAAAAGATCTGAGAATGTCTTACAAAACTAAACTCTTAACTAAACATAACCTTATGGCACAAAAATTTCACTCATTATTTACCCAAGAGAATGGAATATGTTCACACGAGATTTATACTAGAATGTTTGGTTTCAGATATAATAGCCCCAAACTGGAAACAGCCCCAATCAATAAGAGAATGGATAAGCAAACTGTGGTATAATCATACAATGGAATGATATTCAACAATAAAAAGGAATGGACTACTGATACAGACAAGAACATGATGATTCTGAGAACAAAGGGATTCATGTTGCATGGTTCTGTTTATATGAAGTTCTACAACAGTCAAGTGTTTTGTTTTGTTTTTTTTGTGAAGAAAAATGAGAACAGTTGTTGACTATGGTGGGGGGTAGCAGTTGTCCAGGAAGGGTAGTGTTCTATAATCTTTCTAATGATCTGGTTACAAATGTTTACATATTTGTCAAAGTCAGTTCATGCGCATTTAAGATTTGTGGATTCATTGCATGCATAAAATGTGATCATGTGCCTTTTACCTTGAAAGGAAAAAAAAAACTAGAAGGAAGTATTGAACTTTAATGTATGCCCTTGAACATATTAAGAGGGGAAATGTACTGGTATTTGCAATATACTTGAAATGGATCCCACAACTAAGATGGGCTGATAGATAGATACAGATGGATAGATGTGTGTTAAAGCAATTCTAGTGGAATATTTGTAGTAGAATCTAGGTGGTGGGTATATGAGGGCTTGCTATAAATTTTTTTCAACTTGCAGTTATAATAATTTGGTCATTGTGTTAGAGTTCTTTAGACAAACAGCACCAATAGGAGATTAGGATATATGGAATGAGATTTATTATAAGGAATTGGCTGAGGTGATTATAGAGACTGAACAGTCTTATAATCTGCTGTCTGCAAGCTGGAGACAATGGAAAGTCAGTGGCACAGTGTAAGTTCAAATCTGAAAGACTTAGAACAAGGAGTACCAATGGTATAATTTCCATTCCAAGGGCAGGAGAAAACCAATGTCTCAGTGCAGCCAGGCAGAGAAAAAAAAAAAAGAGAGAAACCATTTTCCCTCCACCTTTTTGTTCTATCTGGGCAATCAATGAGTTGGATGATGCCCATCCACACAGAGGAAGTCAGTTGGCTTTACTTAATCCACCAGCTAATTTCTTCTGGAGACACCCTTAAAGACACACCCAGACATAACATGTAAGTACATTTCTGTGGCATTCTGTGGCTCAGACAAGTTGACACATAAAATTAACCATCATAATTATTCTTTTGAATTGTCTATGTCATTGATCATGTAATTTTTAAACAATGACTACTTGTTTTCTTCTTTCCCAGTCTTATAGCACCTCTAATACTATGTTGAGCTATAATGAGGATAGCATATGTGGCGGATGTTGTGGATTAGCTTGCTAAACATCTTTTCAACCTCATTTTGGTGTGTTTAATTGAGGAGGGTGCAAGGAATGTAACATTCATTTTTCTGGTGTGGACTGTTAAAGAAATGGTATATCTATATCTAATAGGTATATATATCCTAGAGAGAGCATTGCTACAGAAGCTTCCTGATTCAAGAGGCAACTTCCAAATAATTTTTATCCCTCATTAAAAAAAATTTTCTAACATTTGATATACACAAAATTATGAATTTATAACATATATGTAAGTTATGACACATAATGATAAATTGAACACCTGCAGCATACCCACAACCCAACATGAGAATTAGAATATGACCAAAAGTATGGAGTCTGCCAGTATGGACTTCCATGTCTCCTCATTCTAACACATCGCCCACCCCAGAGGGAGCCACTGTCTTGATTTTTGTTTATAAAATGCTTTATTCCTTTGATATTATTATCATAGCTGCATATGAGTTGTTTGTTTCTAGTTCTTGCCTTTTTCCCTTTAATATTGTTTCTAAGATTCATTCCTATATTTATAGCTATAGTTCATTCTATTGGTAATACTATAAAGTATTCACCAGTATGGTAATAAATTCCATAATTTATTTACCCATTCTCCTATGGGCAGACATTTTCAACTATTCCCTTATTTGCTACAGTTTTGTTATGAATATTCTAGTAATTATATCATGGTACATTTTTGCAAGAGCTTCCCTAAATGTACTGAAGGACAGACTAACCATCTGTGGGTATGTGAATGCTCAGACTTATAAGAGAAGGCCAAGTTGCTTGCCACAGTTGCTCTAACAATTTACCCTCCTGTCAGAAGTACAGAAGAGTTTTCATCGACTCATATCCTTTGGGGCACAGTCTCATCAGAGTTCTTAATTTTTGCTTATTGATCTGTTTGATATATCTTCTTATGATCTTCATTTGCATTTCCTTTATTTGTAATATAGTGTTTATTTGCTATTTGTAATTATTTTCCATGTGAAACACCAGTTCATGACTCTTGCCCATTTTAAATTTTTTCATCTGTTTTTCGAAATGACTTGAAGAATTCTTATATATTCTAGATACAAATACTTTGTCATATGTATTTTGAAATATTTTTCAAGTTTTATGTCTTTATGCACTTGATTGTGTTTTTCAATGAATAGATGCTCATTTTAATGTCAAATTTATCAATCCGATTATGTTTCGTGATTTTTGTCATTTGTTGAAGAAATTCTTTTCCACACTTGGGCTATAAAGATGCTCTATGAATAAAATGGGCTGGACATGGCACCTGGGTGGCTCAGTGGGTTAAGCCTCTGCCTTCAGCTCAGGTCATGATCCCAGGGTCCTGAGATGGAGCCCTGCATCTGGCTCTCTGCTCAGCAAGGAGTCTTCTCCCCGCCCTGCTCCTCTGCCTGCCTTTCTGCCTACCTGTGATCTCTGTCTGTCAAATAAATAAATAAAATCTTAAAAAAAAAAATGGGCTAGACATTTTATGTTCTTTTCTAGTTTTGAATCAGAGTTATTCCCCCTAAATAGAATAGACTGGGAATAATATTTTATACTTTATTTTCTTGAAGAATTTGTATATTTTGGAATGATATATATTTTTTGAAAATTTGACAGAATCTTCCTAAAAAAAGATCTTGTCTGTGAGATCTTTAATTATTGATTCTATTTCCTTAATGGTTTGGGACTGGGTAGGCTCTTTATCTTCTTGAATTAATACTGAAAAATGATATTTTTCTAAGAAGTTGTCCATTTTATCTTTTGTCAAGTTCATTAGCATAAAAATTGCTCATAATGTTTTTTAAATTCTTTTAAATCTGTCGTATCTACTTATATGTCCATCTTTTAATTCCTATTATTATTTATTTTTGCCCCCTCCCCCATTTTCCCCTTGCTTAATATCACTAGGCTTTTGTCCACCTAAACAGACTTTTCAAGGAGTCACGCTTTGGCTTTTGATCTTGTTCTTTCCTCCGCTCTTGTTTTATCTTCATCTTCCTTTTATATTTTTGGATTTGTTTTGTTCTTTTCCAAATTCTTAAGTTGCATGTCTAACAAATTATCTTCCAGGCTGTGCCCTAAATGCAAGCACTTAGAATTATAGATTTCCTTCTGAGTATCAGTCCTGTTTTGATCCACAAGTTTTGAAAGATAGTCTTTTCCTTACAATTTAGCTATAGTATTTTTAAAATTTCTACTAAAAAATAAAATAAAATTTCCATTAGGATTTTTCATCCTCTGCTCTTATCTTTGATTTCTATTTCATGAACTTCTGCTCTTCATCCTTTTCTTCCTTTATTTGGGGTTATTCTTCATTTTCTTTCTAAATTCTTACACTGATAATTAGCTCTATAAATTTTAGTCTCTACTTCTATTATAAGCAGTCAAGGCCATATATTTCTCTCCAAATAACACTTTTGCAGTTTCCCACAAATTCAGTCCAGGATTTCTTTACATTCTAAATTCTCATTGTATGAATTCTTGCTATGTGAATACAACTAGCAAATATATTACACACACACACACACACACACACACACGACAGATCTGGAGATTTTCACGTTTCTTCATCTGCAAAATGGGGTTTGTACCAGTTAAACTTCTTTCAGTTCCAAAAAACAAGAAACTCCCAATCTACTCCCAATCTACTCAACAAAACGAGAGTATGATTGCTAATGAAATTTAAAAGGTTGAGGGATGTGTATATTTTAGGAGTATCTTCAGGACTGGCTTAAGCAAGTTGAAGAAAGTCTCTAGGCTCTACTTTATGTTCTTCATTTCTTGGCTATGATTCCTTTTCATTGTGTATGACCTCCAACAGACTTCCTGTAGAAAGATCACCCTAGTAGCTTCAATCCAGAAGTAAAAGAGCCATCTTGCAACATCACAATGACAAACATGAGGATGAAAACCACAAAATAAGAACATCCAAAAAGAAAGCAGCATGGATATACCTAATTGTATTGAGAGACTGCTAGATCACTGCGTTGCTTGGTGCATTAAAAAAAAAAAAAAATTACTCACTTTTTGAAAGCTACTACACCTAAGTTTTTCTGTTACTTGTTGCCAAATGCTGAAATTTGGCAAATAACTGAAAACATTTGGAAAGTACATAATACAGAAACTGACTCAGTCATGGCTCAATCATGGCTCAATGGATCATAGCTATTACCACTTCAGTGCTCCCCAGGAGATGGTATTTTCTTGGAGAATATGGACCAGGCTTATCAAACTATACCAAATGGGTGTTATAGATATTTTATTTTTAAGACTTCCAGGAGGTCAGATCTTTTTCCTGAAATCAGGTTGCTGCCTGGGAAAGGAAAACAGGGATTTGGGAATGTAATTGATGAATGCAGTTTAGAACTTCCTCTTTGATGAAGTGGCTCTGTCCTTTGGAGCCCTTTGTGAGTGAGCATAAATGGGATTAGGGAAAATCAATGGGTAATTCTGTTTGGCTGGCCTCTAGGTCATTTCAGTTGTGGTCCATAGGACATAGAGAAGACAGCCTAAAGAAAATTCAGGGTTACCACGGCTCACAGAGTTTCCCGCCCCACATCTAATTATCGATTCTGCAGTTCATGTGAATGAGAGATTCCACACTGATCACATGGCTGTAATTGAGTACTTCACTGTCTTTTCTGTGCAAAAAATGGCTATGTTCATCTCGTCAAGTGGAATAAGATGATTACCTGCACTGTTGTTGCATAATAGTTATTCTATCAATAAAACATGATTTCACATTTTTCAAGGGGAGCTAAAGCACTAACATCTATTTCAAAATGAATGGGAGGCACTTATAAAGCCTTTCTATATAAAATCCCCGAAGCCATTTAAACGATGAGAGTGACATTTCTAAATTTACCATTAGCTAACCTAAGGCTGAGACAAATAATAGCTTAGTTAAAAGGAGCAAAAAAAACTATTGAACCAGAAATCTTTCCCCCTCCTTGTTTACATTGATTGTGAAATGGCTGCAACTTTTTACCTCTTCCAGTATCCCTGCCTTTTGTCTTTTACAAGGTGACATTATCACCTCTCCTATCAGGGGTGGAGTCTGGAGTCCACCTGTGGCAGTTTTAAATATAGGAAGGAAGTCAGAGAGGGAGACAAACCAGGAGAGACTCATAACCATGGGAAAAAAACTGAGGGTTGTGGAAGGGGAGGTGAGTGGGGAGATGGGTAACTGGGTGATGGGCATTAAGGAAGGTGCGTAACGTGATGAGCACTGGGTGTTGTAGGCAACTGATGACTTGTTGAATACTACATGTGAAACTAACGATGCACTATTTGTTGCCTAATTGAATTTAAATTTAAAAAAAGAGAAAAAAATATAGCCCCCAAATTCTTTGACACTCATTTCACGGAGAGATTGACCTACACTCCCTCTGGCTGGTAACTATTTGACAAAAGGAATATAGTAGAAGTGGTGTCCTCCCGGTTTCTGGGTTATTTCCTATCTCTTGGGATGCTTGCTTTTGGGACCCAGCCACCATGTTGTAAGGGAGCTAATCTGGGCTCCAAGAATCTCCCAGGGGAAGGAATTATCAGCCATGTGACGGAGCCATTTTAGTGGATACTCCAGCCCTAGTTGAGCTGCCCAGCTGACATCTGGTAAAGCAGACATGAATTGTCCCCACTGACCCCTGAGTGAAGGGCAAATTTGTGAGCAAAAGAAATAATTGTTGTTTTAAGCTACTAAGTTTTGAGGTGGTTCATTATGTAGCAATAGCTGGAATATTGCCCTTGAAGGTGAGCTGGCTATGTGTTCTGCTTTGGCCAATAAAATATAGAGGAAGCAATATGCCAGTTCAGACCATAAACCTAGGTAGGGAAAAAGGAAATTTTGGGATGGCAAGCTGAAGTGATAACTGAAAATAAATATTAATACAACAATGAATTTTAAAAATGGAATACACAGGCAATGGAATGCAATATAGCCCTGAAAAGGAATGGACTAAAACCACATATATTAGTGGAAAATCTCACAAGCATTATGTTGACTGAGAAAAGCAGCTTGAAGAAAGAATACCAAAGTAGTCATCGTCGTCTTCTTCTTTTTTAAGATTTCATTTATTTATTTGACAGAGAGAGAGAGATCACAAGTTGGCAGAGAGTCAGGTAGAGAGAGCAGGGGAAGCAGGCTCCATGCTGAGCAAGGAGCCCCATGTAGGACTCGATCCCAGGACCCCGGCCCGGGATCATGACCTGAGCCTAAGGCAGATACTTAACAGACTGAGCCACCCAGGCATCCTCCACAAAGTATCCTTCTATTAGGCATCTGAAGTTTTATAGCAGTTGGCCATGTACTTGGACACGGATACTTAGGTAAGCTGTATGATGATCATAGCCTATTCAATAATGGAAATGCAGATCTCATCAGCTATATAAGAGCATTTCCAAAGTTTGATTAAATTGATTCATATAAAAATAAAATCTAGTAAAGTCTAATAAGTAATCTATCACAATCAATGAGCTATTGATATTTCAGTAGACAATCATTCTTGACAACTATGGCATGCAGATACATAGACACACCCATGATGTTAGACTTCAATTTAATTTCATCGGTTTTATGAATATTACTCAGAATTTGGTCACATAGTGAGATTTTCCAAAATTTTATTTAGTTTTATGTATTTACTATGTTCAGAATATACTTGTCTCTTCCTCCCAAGAACTCAGGCTTCTTTTCGCCAGCAATGGTTTACTTGGAACTCAGTCAGTGCCTCTGGGAACAGGAGCACAACAGGACAAATGCCTAATTATTCTGCTGCTGTCTGAAATTTACATCACAGAGGCTGACACAAAGCTTGAAGTTTGATTCATACTTACCCACAAATTGCTTCTGAAATTGTGACGTTTCCTCTGCTGGAAAGCTCCAAAGATCTGCAAGATTGTATCAGCATAGAGCCCATCACTGTGAGAAGAGTACCTTCCCCACTTGCCGGATTCCACATCTGGTCCGTGACTGGACGCCAGCCCTTCTGTGAACTGATCAACAATGCTCTTTCCTCCTCTGCAGTTTGCATTTGCTGTCAATTCAACTCAATTCCTGCTTCCCTGTTAGAGATGTATACTTGCAGCATCTTTGACATGTGACTTTGGAGTGCTTTCCCTGGAGAAGGACTACTGGACTGTGGAAACAGATGAAAACCAAGCAAGCAAGCAAAGGTTATTGTTCAGAAGTTGGAGCGAGGAAGTCAACCACCATCACTTGCATTTTGGAAGAGACTTGCAGTAGAGGAAAGAGAAGGAAAACTTAGTAGGGAGGCTTCGGGTCTGCTCTGATTGGAGACGGCTGGCATGAGGAAGCAGGGTATTGCATTTTATTGGCTGGGGATATAGATTTGGTTTGTTCTGGTCGGTCCCAAGCTGGAAGCAAGGATAATAATTAGGGAAGCTGGTAGTTTATTGATCCCGTCCTAGCCATTTCAGGCTGATGATTTACAGAAGTTGTTTGGCTTTCTGGATTAATATCAGAGATGGTGGTCTGACTTCGTACAAGTCTGACTTATAAACTGGCCAGCTTTCCTGAGCTGGTTTCTGTAGACAATGGGTTTATTTCCTCGACTGGTTCCTGACAGTCATGGAGAGCAGTAATTTTAATTTATGGACTGGCCACTGTCCGTTTGCTTATTTAGCTTCTCAGTACAGAACTCTACAAATTAACATGTACATCACAAAGGTTGAGCTCTACTCAAGTAATAAATTGTAAGTTAAATGCAAGTACATTCTCTTCGAAAATTAAATAATCCTTTGTGTAGGCCTATTAAACAAAATGAACAGACATCCCACTTCCCTTTTACTCTATTTCTAAGTTGGGGATAATTTTTTCTTACCATTATATGTTAGAGAAGGACACATATAGGAAGTTGTGAGTAATCCATACAGTTTCAGAAAAGGTAGGAACTATACAAGAACTGTATGGAGCCTTGGTAATTATATCAACATAAATTTAATCCAGGAGGGAAAGACAATAATAGATCTATGCCGGCCATGGTTGAGCAACGTTCTCCAATTTACCTGACCAATTGTAAAATTCGTATTTAAAAACCCTTTTCTGGTTTATTCCTTTAGTCTAACTCTCAGTTGGCTTACATTTCAGGAGTCAGAGAGATAGATGTTGTCTACTTTTCTCTTCACATCTCAACACTAATTACGTTCTAAAACAAATAAGTCAATAAACTAGGTAGATAATATCTATTTCATGGACTCTCCTGATCGATGATGTGAGAGAAACTGGACATACGAATCTCTCTGGATGTGAAATGCCCCCCTGTCCCCCTACAAGAGTGGCCTCTGGGACAACTATGCTCTGCTCTGCAGTTTTTTAAATCAAACTTCTAGAATTCTCAAATCCCTCACTTGACAGGTGGCCAGAAACCAATTCATTTGTGTTTGATAATTAGACAAATTTCTTTTCCCCCAAAACATATAAAATGGACAGCATTCCATGCCATCTTTTGGATGTCTCTTGCATTCTATTACCTGTCTTTACCCATATATAAACTTGTTCATTCTGGTAAGCATGCACATACACACCAGTATTTCACAAGACAGTGGGGTGATGTTACCAATAAGAAAAATCTTCCAAGTATATTAACTTAAATATGAATTCAGTTAACTGGGTTCCACCATGAGGATACAAAGAAAATCTATAATTATACTTTAAGTTTTATTTGAACCAAGTTTTCTCAAATGTTTTAAAGGACTATGTAGTTTACTAATTCTTACAGTGTAATTTGTGGCCAAAATAGTGGTCACCTGGTTGTCCACTAGGTGTCAGTGCATCCCTGTACTGAAATTATTGGTAGAGTATACATCTGGTGACAAAAAAGAAAAAAAAAATCTGTTTGCATGAGAGATCATCACATCCAGCCTGCCTCTTACTGGTACAAGAGAGATGCCATAACCAGGTCAAGTCTCCTTTCTTTTTCATAGAGGACAGGCTCAAATCACTTTCATCATTGACTGATTGATATCTGCAAGCTCTGGTTTCAATAATCATTTTCTTTTCCCCTTGTTAAACATGACTGTCTCCAACTGGAGAGAGTAATTGATGCTTTGTTTTGTTGCGTTAAGTTAATGATGCAGAATGGAACTGAATGCCAGGATCAGGTGATACACAGATAAATGTTTTTCTCCATCATTTGACTCATTTGTAATGACCTACAGAGTGGACAGTTACACACCCCGTTATTATGGCCACACTGCCTAACGTCGCTTTGTCTGTAAGCCAGTAAGACTCAATGGCGTCCTCCCAACGCATGCCCAGAGTGCATTTAAAATGCACAGTATGTATACTATAGAAGAACCGTATGCCCTTGGCTTCACATGAGCAAGTATTTTAATCAGGATGCTCTTGGTGGTCTTGGAGGCATTCATTTAGTTGATAACTGTGGTTTCAGAAGCTCTTTGCATGGGAAGAATTCAGATTGTCTTTCTCAGAATCATATCCAGTTTGAGTTAAACTGCATTTGCCTAAGTATGCTTGAAGCACACTGATCCTGTAGAATGTGAATAGATGGTATAAAAGATTTAATAGTGTATATACTAAAAAGATGCCATGAAATACTCTGGGAGCACTGAAACTGAGCACTTTTCTCAGGTGCAGGATTTCCCAGTACCATTAGTGTTCTTAGGCGCATTTTGAATACCCAAGAAGAGACTGTGGCACCCGGGGTTGGACAACATTTTTTTAACCTTAGAATAAATATGTTACAGATTATTTTGCCAAACAAGCCAATTTTCAAACACAAAAAAAGACGAAAAGCCTTTTGGATGACAACTATACAACTTGTCTTAGATCTGCTTTCCATTCTTTCTCCGGATTCCTTTCTCATCATATATTGAGAACATATACTCTGTCAGACACCAGGTGAAAACAATGTAATAATGTAGGTGCCATACAAAAGGCAAAGGGACTTACTAAGGTTTAGTTTTTCCAGCAACGTGTAGTAACCTTTGCATTTTCATACATTTTACATTTAGCACGGGTCAAAGTCAGCAAACTCTCTGAACAAGGCAGTGGGCATTGCCTTTGGACCCATGCTTCATTAGGAAAGGACATATTTTTCTGTGCAGTCAAAAGAATTCTTTCAATGTGTTTTGAAATCTTTCAGTGAGGGAGGGACAAGAAAAGTTTAGCCAACAGGAATTTATTAGGCAGATTTGAAGTCATTGGAATGGCAGAGGCAAGGGTTTCGAACAGAATTAGGTATCTAAAAAGAATACCTAAAAACACCATAAAGGTGGGGGACATCAGAGCCAAGTGCTGGGGCACAAATGCCGAGAAAACTAGAAGCATGCAATAGGAGCACAGTATCCAGTGAGAAGCAGGGCCTGAATGCCGAGAAGGGTGCCGAGAAGGGGGCTCTCAGTTTGATACCATGCTTGCGTGAATAGCAAGACACTTCTTAAAATGCTCGCTGAGATTTGAACAAGGCAAACTCAGGCTGCCAAAAACAGATGAAACAATGCCAACGCTGGGCCTCCTCTCCCCTGGGAAATGCTTGAATGGTGGGCACCATCTGCTCTCTGATCTGTCAATTGGCCCCCCAAGTCATGGCCTGGGGATGGAGAACTCCTTCCTTTACAGACGCCCTTGCTCACCTCTTCTAACAGATTTCTGGTATTTTCTCATAAAACTGCAGAGAAGGCTGAAGGAGGGGTGTGAAGGTGAAAGACACAATACTGTCTTTGAGAGAATGTTCAAATCAAGGGAGTGAACTGTATCAGGGAGAGGAATGAAAGGGTATTCATGATAGTCAGTGGTCATGGGCCGGGACTGATCAATTTAAGGCTCTGATAATCATTAATTTTTTTATTTTTTAAGATTTTATTTATTTATTTGACAGAGATCATGAGTAGGCAGAGAGGCAGGCAGAGAGAGAGGTGGAAGCAGGCTTCCTGCCAAGCAGAGAGCCCGACGTGGGGCTCAATCCCAGGACCCTGGGATCATGACTGAGCTGAAGGCAGAGGCTTTAACCCACTGAGCCACCCAGGCGCCCCTTTGATAATCATTTATGTGCAGCTTCACTTAAGAACCTTGAAATACAAAGTAAAATAATTTTTTAGAAATTTCTTGAAATTATGATATACATACATACAGAAAATGGAATGTAAGTATAAATCTTGATGAACTTTCACAAAGTGAATGGTCCCTTCTTCACCAGCACCCAAACCAAGAAAAAAAAATTACCAGGCTCCAACAGTTGTTTGTGGGTCCCCTCCTACTCATTACCCTATGCCAAGAGCAACCCCATCCCATCCATAACAGCGAAGAGTGGTTTTCCTGTTCTTGAGCTTCCTTTAAATGAAATCTTATGATACCTACTCCTTTGTGTATGTTTCTCTTTCCCTCAGCACTGTACTTGTAAGGTTCGTCTATATTGCCCAGGGGTGTAGAGAATTCCATCATGTAATTTTTTTTCCATTTTACCATCTATTTATCTGTTCTACTGTTGAAGGACATCGCCATATTTTTCAGGCATGGATGACTGAGGCAGTGCTTCTATAACCATTTTTGGACACGATTTTTGAGAATGTATGGACAGGTCATGTTACACTAAGTGTTAACATCTATTGGCACAGAACAGACGGGATCTGATTTTAAAAATCCATCCTACAGTCTCTGAGATACCGTTCCCAAGCGAAGTCCCAAACCACCGAAACACAGTGCTGCCATCTTGCAAAGGAAAACCAGAAAGTGCGGCATGTCCGTATATAATCCCGCTCTCAGCTGGTTTTTTAGATGCTGTCTGTTGCAGGATGTCACACATGTGCATCCGGCCATAGGAGACAAGAGCTTTACATTGTAGAGTCACTGAGATATTGGGTGATCACAGGAGCAGTTCTTGCCATACACATACACCATCCCCAGTCCTCCACCAAACCTCTACTTCCTGCCCATGACCCAGGTCACCTACACTGGGTGAACTCTGGGCTTCACATCCTCAACACAGTGCCCCTAATCAGCTGTTCTCTACATGGAAAAAAAAGGAGGGGCCTGCTTTGGAATCTGAATCTGAATTTAGATTCCCTACTCTTATGGTGACTCCCTTAGAGTTCTCTGATTTTCCCTGTTACCTGGCCTCTACTGGGGCCACCGAGTAAATGTATGTATCTATATAACTTGGAACTTACAAGGAAGGGAGTCTTGAGCTTGCTTGTATTTCTCTCAGAGACCTTCTCAAGTCCTCTGTTAACTAACAGATTCAAATAGACACAGGGTAGGGAGATACCATGTGACTCCATCTGACATCATCTCTGAGCTCTGGGACTTTGCAGAGCTAAAAGATTTTCTTTTCTTTTTTATTATTTTTATTAACATATAATGGATTATTTGCCCCAGGGGTACAGGTCTGTGAATCATCAGGCTTACACATTTCACAGCACTCACCACTCTGGAAGACAGCATGGAGTTTCCTCAAAAAGTTGAAAATAGGGCTACCCTATGACCCAGCAATTACACTAACTGGGTATTTACCCTAAAAATACAAATGTAGTGATCTGAAGGGGCACGTGCACCCAAATGTTTATAGCAGCAATGTCCACAATAGCCAAACTATGGAAGAACATAGATGTCCATCAACAGATGAGTGGATAAAGAAGATATATATATATATATATACATACATACACACATACACACACACACATAATGGAATACTATGCAGCCATCAAAAGAAATGGTATCCTGCCATTTGCAACAATGTGGATGGAACTAGAGGGTATTATGCTGAAATAATTGAAATAAGTCAACCAGAGAAAGATAATTATCATACGATCTCTCTGATATGAGGAATTTGAGAGGCAGGGCAAGGGGTTGTAGGGGGTAGGGAAGGAAAAAAATGAAACAAGATGGGATTGGGAGGGAGACAAACCATAAGATACTCTCAATCTCACAAAACAAACTGAGGGTTGCTGGGGGGTAGGGGGTAGGGAGAGGGTACTTGGGTTATGGACATTGGGGAGGGTAAGTGCTAGGATGAGTGCTAAGATATTTTCTAACAAAACAATGGGTATCTACTTTCCATTTGGAGAATTACATGGAAAAAAGAATGTCTTTTCTGTGGTGGCCCAACATTGGAAAGATAAAAAGCAAGTTTCAAAAGGATACAAACAATATAATATCATTTGTGTAAAATTTAAAACCCTAAGAAATGTTGGTGTATTCTATTGGAAAAAGGTAAAAAAAATAGGCCTAAGAATGAAGCACACCAGTCCCAGATGGTGACCTCTGGATTGTGGTGGTTGTAGTGGGGCTTGGGGAAGTCGGGAGGAGACCTTACCTGCAATTGTGACTTTTTTCCTCCAGAGCAATCCAGAGCAAATATAGCAAAATATTCATGTCTCTTAAATCCTGACAGCAGGTTTATGAATGGTTGTTACATTATTTTCTGAATTACCGTTTATGTTTGAAAAAATTCATAATTTTTAGGGGTGCCTGGGTGCATAGTCGGTTCAGTGTCTGATTCTTGATTTCAGCTCAGGTCTGATCTCAGGGTCCTGAAATTGAGCCCCGCGCCGGGCTCCATGCTTAGTGTGGCGTCAGCTTGAGTTTCTCTCCCCCTTCCACTGCCTCTCCCTGCTGTGTTCTTTCTTTCTCACCGAAATAAGTAAATACATCTTCAGAAAAAAGAGAGAAAAATTTCATAATTTTTAAATTAAATTTTAAAAAGTTTGCTCATCTACACTTCTCAAATGCTAAGCTGAAAATGTGAAGGTGAAAAGCAAGAAGGAAAACTGTATATATAGTTTAATCTCAACCATGTGCCCAAAAACGAAAGGAAAGGAGATTGAAAAATCACAATAAAATGTTAACAGTTGTTTCCAGTTGGTGTGAATAGTGGGTGGTGTGTGTGTGTGTTAGTGTGTGTTAGAGTGTGTGTGTGTGTGTGTGCTAGAGATAGTATGTGTGTTCTTTGTATGCCCCTCATTTTCCCAATTATTGAAGGGACTCAGAATACCCTATTGTGGCATAAAAATTATTTTGAGCTGAAGCCATTTGAGAATCAACAGGTACAGAAAAGAAGATCTGACCCCCTCTTATCTGCCTAAAAGCAGAACCTTCCAAAAGAATTCAACTGCCATAAATCCCCCTTCAAAGGAGTTTTCCCACACTGTGGAGAGATGTGAAGTTGGAAGTGGGATGAGAAATTGCAAAAGGAAACATTGTCACAAAACTATCATACCTCCCATCTACTCTCCTAAAGGCCCATTTATCTTTCTGAAAGTCATTCATTTTTCCATAAGTGCCCTCGCTCCCCCTCCCCTTCCCCTGCTGAGATGGTAGATAAGCCCCATATTCTAAGAACTTCTTTGAGCCATGTTTCTGTAGGCTCCCTTGTACTTACACGAATGCGCTTTGTCTTTCCTCCTGTTCATTTGTCTTTTGTCAGCTTAATTTGCAAGCCCCCAATTACTGAATCTGAGTGGGTAAAGGAAATGTTTTTCCTCCTCATATTATCTGTTTAATTATTAACCTAATAATCCAACTTGTATAAATGAGGGGTGGGAGAAGAGTGGACTACATTAAAGCCATACGAAAAACCAGTGAGTCCTTGGGCTGGATTCTGATTCCCTGCAGCCCTTTGCCTTGCCTGTGGGAATTGCAAGTCAACCTATGTCTCCTTCTACCTTGCTCAGAGGAAGAGCTCTGAGGCCCTGCCCCTCAGGCCTGGGTTCTAACAGTTTTCTTGCATGAAAGCTAGGTTTCAGCTCTGGGTGTAAGAAACCAAAACCTATAACACAATTTAACTTTTAGCTATTTTTAAAATTATATATTATAAATTATATATACTTTCATTTAGTATATATAATTTATATATCATTTCACATAAAATCTCATTAGATATTTTCCAAAGACACTTTAAAATTCTAGAAATTATATCCAATACATTGACATGGCTGCTTAGAGCGGAGAGGGTGTTGGTGACAGCAGTGGGAATGAAAGGGAGTCGTGGAATAAAACAGAAAGGTGGCTCTACGTGGAGTAGTAACGTTAGTGTGCTGAACTTAGGAGTATGATTACCTTCACTTTTCAAGCTTGGGGCCCAAAAGACACAAAAATGTCCCACACAGGACCTCCTGGATCAAATGGGAAACAGGAAGGGTAGGAATCTCCATATTTTTTCTAAGTTCTCTCAAGTGATTTTTTTTTATTAGTTTAAGAGGTAGAATTCAGTGATTCATCAGTTTTGTAGAACACCCAGTGCTCATCATATCAAGTGCGCTCCTTAATGCTCATCACTCAGTTACCCTATCCCTTCACCCTCCTTCCCTCCAACAACTTCCAGTTTGTTTCCTAGAGTTCAGCACGTCTTATCGTTTGCCTCCCTCCCAATTTTCATCTTATTTTATTTTTCCTTCCCTTCCCCTATGTTCATGTGTTTTCTTTATTATATTTCACATATGAGTGAAATCATGTGGTATTTGTCTTTCTCTGACTGACTTATTTCATTTAGCATAATAACCTCTAGTTCCATCCACTGCCTTGCAAATGTCAAGATTTCCTTCTTTTTGATGGCTGAGTGATATTCCATTGTATGTATATATCGCTTCTTTATCCATTCATCTGTTGATGGACATCTGGGCTCTTCCCATAGTTTGGCTATTATGGACATCGTTGCTATAAACATTGGGGTACACATGCCCCTTCAAATCACTATGTTTGTATCGTTTGGATAAATACCAAGTAGTGCAATTCTGGGTCATAGGACAATTCTATTTTTAACCTTTTGAGGAACCTCCATATTGTTTTCCAGAGTGGCTGTACCAGCTTGCATTCCCACCAACAGTGTAAATAAGAGGATTCCCCTTTCTCTGTATCTTTGCCAACATCTGTTGTTTTCTGAATTGTTAATTTTAGCCATTCTGACCAGTGTAAGGTGGTATCTCATTGTGGTTTTGATTTGGATTTCCCCGATGCCGAGTGATGTTGAGCATTTTTTTCATGTCTGTTGGCCATTTGTATGTCTTCTTTGGAGAAATGTCTGTTCATGTCTTCTTATTTCTTGACTGGATTTTTTGGTTTGTTTTTGGGTGTTGAGTTTGGTAAGTTCTTTTCAGCTTTTGGATACTAGGCCTTTATCAGATAAGACATTTGCAAATACCGTCTCTCATTCTGTGGGTTGCCTTTTAGTTTTGTTGACTCTTTCCTTTGCTGTGCAAAAGTTTCTTATTTTGATGAGGTCCCAATAGTTCATTTTTGCTTTTATTTCCCTTGCCTCTGGAGGTCTATCTAGCAAGAAGTTGCTGCGGCCAAGGTCAAAGAGGTTTGATTAATTGTATAAATGGATTCTTGTCTCACATTTAGGTCTTTCTTCCATTTCGAGTTTATCAAGTGCTCCTTAAACACCAAAAATCTAATCTAACTTAAGGGGGACTACCTGATTCTAGGTTACCAGGCTAGGCCATGAACAGCAGAACTGAAGCTCCCAGGAAGGGCAAGCAAAATTCTTCCCAATGTCAAATTTCTGTGTGTATGTAAATATGAATTAACTCCAAGAATGAGGCACTATATAAATGCTGATTGCTCCTGGCAAACTTAATTTCTTACTTACCTTTTAGGAAATTTCCTTTTCAATACCCCTGCAAAGGGAGGGATAGAATCCGTTGTTCTTACTGTTGTTAATTATAATAAGAGTTAGGTGTTTCACCAAGATGAAAAAAGAAAATACAATATCCAGTGTTCCTAAGGCAGAAAGGAGCAGGCAGTTTCAGATACTGTGGGTGGGAATGTGACCTGGGATAGCTAGTAAATCCCATCCTAAAATTGCCCCTTAAGAATTTATCCTCCAGAAGGAGTCTTATGAATGTGCAAGACATATGTTTAAAAATGGCCAGTTCCACATAGATTGTCATTGAAAACAGAAAGGGAGCCACCCAAACATCCTTGAATATGGGATTAACTGATTTTATTATGGTGTATCAATAATGATTGGGAAGAATGAGAATCTATGCATAGTAATGTAGAAACATCTAAGATGTAGTATTTCCAAGAGATATCGCTGAAAGAAAAAGAACTGGGGAGACTAGTATGTCTAATATGAAACAAGTTTTGTTTTCTAAAGAAAGAAATGAAAATAACTATTTTAGCATATGTATAGACAAAGTTGAATGCATATGCTCTGCATTGTTTACAATGATAATCTCTATGGCATGAGATGGGGGAAGTTCCATTCTATATATTATGTATTTATGAAATAGTTGTATGTCAACCAACTCTCTATTACATTTCTAATCAGAAAGAAAAGAACAAAGCTTTGTTGATCCCCAGCAAATGAGGGGGATAAAAGTCTAATATCTGAAGTGGTCTCCATTCTTCTGTACTACATACTGTAGGACTTGAGACAACATGCTGGGAGAACACATTTTGATTAATTAGACATTTTGAGGTCAGGGAGGTTTACTAATAGGAACTAACTGGCTTATCATACAAGCAAAATGAAATTGTTTCCCCTAAAAGCAAACAAAAACTACATTAGCAAGATAGCCCAGCCAGACCAAGTGTTTTTACATAGAAGGGCTTCAAGAGACTATAAGTAGCTCTGAAAACTAAAAGTGACTGGTTCTCATAAGATCTATAATCTTTTGAGCTATTTTCTTCAATATATCCGCCACTGAAGAGCAGTATAGATTTCTTGAAAACAAACAAACAAACAAACAAAAAACTATGAAATTGCTCTTAAAACAATACCCCATCTCCCTCCCCCAGAAGTCCAGTGATAAACTGTAAACTGTAAAGCAGATAAACTGTAAATCAGAGCGCAACAATGGCGAAGGAATTGTGGGCACTTGAACTACAGTGACCCCGGGGGTATGTCAACACACAGACCTGTGACTAGTTGGGTGCCCTCGCCTCTCTGTGGGAGGCTGCACCTGTTATAGGAAGCTACAGAGCATGCCTCTTCCAGGTCACGGGGTGGGGGGTGCATTCAAGGGAAGGGAACACACCATTTTCAGGGAACCAATTTTCAGGGAACCAATACCATTATGATGTCCTGGTAAGCTCTGCCAGAGAGACCTAAGATTATATCAACAGAGGGAACATAAACCAGAGATTCTGTACGGAAAGGGCGAGCGTTGACTGCATTGTCAACTAGTTGGTCAACTGACCAAGTCAGTTGCCTTTTTAGGTCTCAGTTTCCTTGTTTGAAAAATAAGATGAATAATTGTATAAATCCATCTCAGTCATTTATCAGATAAGGTGGTTACAAGGATTAAATACGATAATTCTTGCAAAGTGGTCAGCGTGACACTCAGTAGGTAGTTAGCAACTGATGTGTAGTGCAAATGATTATCAACCATTGGGGTTGATAAAAATGACATATATTTTGAGACCAGTATTCTTTTTAGATGGTATATATTACTTCTCTGTTTCTGTATAACAAATTACAATTGGCCCTTGAACAATGGGGAGTTAAGGACAATGACTCTCCTGCATGGTTGATAATTCACATACAACTTTTGATTCTCCAGAACCCTGACTACTAATAGCCTACTGTTGACCAGAAGCCTTGCTGGTAACATAAGCTGTCATTTAACCATATTTTGTGTGTGTATCATGTACTATATTCTTATAATAAAGTAAGCTAGAGAAAAAAATGTTATCAAGAAAATCATAAGAGAAAATACATTTATAGGACTGTACTGTATTTATCGAAAAAAAAAATCCATGTGTAAGTGGACCCATGCAGTTCAAACCCATGTTGTTCAAAGGTCAATTGCAATCAACATAATATTAACTAACAATTTACTGAGTGCTGTCTGTGTGCTAGGATTGTACTAACTCTTTTGTTTGTAGTAGCTCCCCTAATCCAGCTCTGCAAGAGGGACAGTGCTATTATCATCCCGTTTTCCAGATAAGGCAATTGAGACACAGAGAAGTTAGGTAATAGCTCAAAGATCACAGAGAATAAAATTAGAGATTGGATTTCTGCCTGAACAGGCTGGCCATAAAGGGAGCTGATGTAGAAGCTCATGGAAGCTGTCGGCTCTCCATGACCAGCATCTTGAGCCTGCTCCCTCCCTGTTGCCCATCAGCACCAGCAGTAGGAAGGGAGGCTGGATGTGTAGCAAAGAAGTTCAAGGATAGATTGGAACCCAAGAGGACCTTAGTATCACCCTCTCCACACCTGCTGCAACATTGAACTTCAGATGGCCACTTCTTCACTTCCACGTCTGTTTCTCAGGCAACTTCACTTTTGGCAACTTTAACCCAGACCATACAAGAAAAGAGGTTTGGGGAAATGTAGTTCCGAACTATAACTAAATTGCCAAAAGAACAATAGATCACATTATATAGCACTGTATCCCTGGTTGTTAAGTTGCCTCTGGAAATAAAGAATCTCTAAAATCACTTTTGTTTTGAAATACTTGTATTTGACTTTCCATTGGTCAACATCTTAAAACACTACTCTAGCCAAACAAGCCCTTGGCAATCAGAACTAGAAAGAACGCCCAATACATGTTTGCACGCAGTAAGGGGAAATAATTTGTATTAAGTGTTTGCTGTATGTCAGGCACAGTGCTAAAATCTTTTTAGGTATTGTGCCATTTAATTTAATTGTTGTCTTAAACAGTGTTATTGGCGTGCCTGATTTGAGGCTGAGGGAACACAGACCTGGAGAGACAAAGCCTTTTTCTCACAATCGTGTGGTTAGTAATAATAAAAATAATAACTGACTTTGGCTGAAGGCTTGCTATGTGCCTGGCACTGTAATTTAAAAGCATAGTATCATTTTATATGACCACAATACTTGAGTGAGAGGCCATTGTTACTCCTGCTTTACCTTGGAAGATAATGAGGCACAGAGTATTTCAATACCTTGTTCAAGGTCAGAGAGCTACTCGCTGGTAAGGCCACGGGTGACAGAGATGACAGTGCTCGTCAAACATTGCTTCTGCTCTCTGATTTCTCCCAGAGTTGGTTGGTCAGGGGTGGACATGTGACTACTTATAGGCTACACTTGACGATGGGTGCTAAGCAGAAGTCATGTGTGTCATTGCTGGGTCAAGGCAGAGTGTATATGAAGTTTCATATTTTCTCTTCTGCAGTACCTAGGGATAGTCCATGTGGTGGAGGCTCCCTCAGCATGGGTCCCTGAGTAACAGTGTGGAGCAGAGCCACCTACCCTGATATATAACATAAGGAAGAAGTTAATCTTTTTTTACATTGAAATTTGGGGGTTCATTTCCTACTGTAGCATAACTGGCCTATCCCGACTAATGCACCCATGCTAGTCTAATTCTGAAGCCGCTGATCTTTTTTTTTTTTTTAACTGCTAAGCTATGCTGTCTTCACCAAGTGGTAGGGGTAGGAACGAGGACCTAGGTATAAAATAATATCTATGATTGCCCTTCAGAAATAAGTAGGCAAACATGGACAAAAGATATCTAGATATTGTGGTAAGTCCCATCTGACCACAAGTATTTGACTTACAAAAGTCAGTTATGGCAATCAATGATAATTCCCCTTGGCAGAATTCCAAGGGCTATTTGTAATATTTCACCTGAGAAACAGAGCTATGGTCTCTAAACCGAGGGGAAAGAGGAAAGGAGAGCAAATTAAAACATAGCAGGGAAAAGCAGAGTCTGGACTGCTGCCTGTTTTTGTAAATAAAGTTTTATTGGAACACAGATACACACTTCTTCACTCATTCTTGCATCCAATTGCATTTTGTCAATGGCTGCTTTCGCCCTACAACAGTGGAGCTGAGTATTTGCAGCAGAGACCCCATGGCCCGTGATGCCTAAAATAGTTGCTCTCTGGCTTTATGGAAAGGGAAGCATATGATCTTCCTTTTGACACGTAGTTAGAAAGTCAGTAGCAGTCTAATGCTATGTCACAGTGCCTATGTCATGCCCCTGACTTCGTCTCATCGCATAGGCACTTCATCATCTCACATCATCCCAAGAAGAGTGAGTACGGCACAATAAGGAATTTGGAGAGAGAGAGAGAGAGAGAAACCATATTCACATTAAATTTTATTACAGTAAATTGTTATAATTGTTCCAATTTCTTATTAATTGTTAATCACTTGCTTAATTTTCAAATTAAACTTTATCATAGGTATGTATGTGTAGGAAAATACATAGTACATATATATGGGATTCAGTACTATCCACGGTTTCAGGCATCCACCGGGGGTCTTCGAACATAACCCCTGCAGATAAGAGAGCACTGCTCTATTCTGAAAATTCTCTCCTTAATCACACTTTCAAGTTAAATTAAGGCCTCCAAGGGCCCCATAAAAATGCAAATAGATTATCTGCTAACTCATTACCCCAGTTAACACCTTGGCACTAATTCCTTTTGCAGTCTTGTCTGTCTCCACTACATCTCTGAATGAGAGTAGTGAACTGTGGAGGAGGGAGCGGGGAAGAGGAAAGGGATCGGGATGGGTTGGGGCTAGATTGAAAGGCTTCTGTTAAATGGCTGGTCAGCATGGCAAATAGAGTCAACATCCCTTGCGTCAGAATTTGGGCTCCATTTAGAGAACTCATAATCACTCTTCTGTGAGTGCATCCAACTAAATTGCCAATCTCTGTTCTTAACGTTTGGGGTTGAGGGGCAACAAAGGGGCAGACCCTCATAAACAATGTAACATTCGCTCTTGGGAGTAATTTTCAGCTCTCAAGGTCCTGTCGCACACTGTTGCTCCACCTGGAGTCCCCTACCCTGTGTTCTGATTGGCTAAACTTTATGCATATGTCAAGGCTCAGGTTAGGCTTCTCTCCTCCAGGAAGTCTTCCCTTATTGACCAAGAGTGGGTGAAGTCTTCCCTTAGCCCCATATACTGTTCCTATTACCAGTACTTCAGAGTCCTGGCCCTGTTTCTAGATTGTTCTCTGAATAGCCAGGTCCCTGAAATGTCTGTCCCAAATGGCCTTAGTCTATTTCCAAGTGCCTGCAGAACTTCTTCCTCAGATTCTTCTTACAGAGTACAGGTCACTTAGCATCTCTGGTTCTAAAGAATGGCCAAAGGGTCACTGCTTGGGGTGGGGGTGATGGTGGGTCCAGTTTGGACACATTTGGAGGTGAGCTGTTAGTGTGTAGGATAGAGCCTGAGGTAAGAAGAGAAGGGAGGTAAGTTTCATGGTCTCTGCAAAGGCTAGTAGTGGGCCTGGCCATCACCGCCATTACTTTCTGATACGATATTGCTCTGATTCTTACGTCATTAAGCGGTGAACAAATAGGGGGCAGGCGTTCTTCTCAATCCTCAGCTGGGTAAATTGCCAGGTGCCTTGTTAATTGTTGCAGTGTAGAGAAGCACCTGGAAATAGGACTCTGCACAGTGTGCCTTCCCATCTGGGGAAATATATTTGAAATATATTTGTAAAGGCTAAAAGTCTACCCAGATTCTCTCCCTCTGTGTGCCATCTGCAGAATTCCGTGGCTTGGAGGTGCCTGGGCTTGAAATGAATACGGAACCCTTTCTGGCAGGATTTACTTTTGCCACCTGACCTACTTCTAAAGAGTGAAGCTTCATTTAGAGAATTGGTGAAGTAAATTGACCTTGCAAAACTGTAATGAGACCACACCAGCCTAAGAACACTTGAATGGTGAGTTCTCAGTGGTGAGTTGGGGAGAGACATGGATATACTATGAATGAACCAGGCTGAGACCTGCCCCAGCCAGCAGAGATATTTCCATTCCATGAGCAGAATTCTGACTTTATCTTGCTTATTTATTCAGAACCTTGGTAGTTCAGTTCTGTTCAATGCTGGACTTTAAAAAATTGATTTATTAAATACCCATTATGTTAAATATTCAGGAATTTTGTGAGCCACTTGAAATTAAACATACTGGGAATAGCTATACAATGGATATTGACAAACACTACAAATTAGGGCTCTCTTCCTTACTCTCTCCACCCCCTGGCCCGCGACCCAACTAATTCATCAGCACACCCCTTCTTATCCTGCAGAAAACCTCTTCTGCTTATGATTGCAAGAGTTGGATACAAAATCATATCATTTCTTGGGGTACCTGGGTGGCTCAGTGGGTTAAAGCCTCTACCTTTGGCTCAGGTCATGATCCCAGGGTCCTGGGATCGAGCCCCACATCGGGCTCTCTGCTCAGCGGGGAGCCTGCTTCTTCCCCACCTCCTTCTCTGCCTGTCTCTCTACCTACTTGTGATCTCTGTCTGTCAAATAAGTAAATAAAATCTTTAAAAAAACCATATCATTTCTCTATATTGTTATTTTTTAAAAAAGATTTTATTTATTTATTTGACACAGAGGGAGAGATCACAAGTAGATAGAGAGGCAGGCAGATGGAGAGAGGGAAGCAGGCTCCTTGCTGAGCAGAGAGCCCAATGTGGGGCTCTATTCCAGGACCCCGAGACCATAACTGAGTCGAAGGCAGACACTTAACCCACTGAGCCACCCAGGCATCCCTATATTGTTATTTTTTAAAAAGATTTATTTATTTACTTTAGAGAGAGTGTGCTTGTGAGCGAGAGCAGGAGGAAGGGCAGAGGGAAAGGGAGAAAGAGAGAGACTCAAGCAAACTCCTTGCTGATTGCAGAGACTGATGCCAGGTTCAATCTCACGACCTTGAGATCACAACCAGAGTCAAAACCAAGAATTGGACACTTAAGCGACTGCACCAACTAGGCACCCCAAAATATTTACTTTTTTAATCATAAAAGTATATATGCTTGTCAAAACAAATTAAAAAGAACTGAGTATGTGAAATATAAAATTACAATTCGTTCTTTCTGAATACAAAATCCTCTCTCCCGCAGAAGTGACTTTGGAGTATAGCTTTCTAGAAGTTTTCTACAGTTATGCAAAAACATAGAAACAAATTTTCTTTTTTTGATAAATGGATTGAAGTCACACATGTTTTTTAATGCACTTATTCCTCTATAGGAATATATTGTGGATTTTTGTTCAAGTTAGATCATTCCATAGTACTGTCTTCCTAATGGCCAGTTTGCTCATTTCCATTTGTTTCTTATTTCCATTTTTGCTTCTACAAATAATGTTCTAATAATCATTCTCTGTGTGTGTCTGTGTATTTCCATACACATGCGGGAATATTTCCCTAGGATGGAGTCCCAGGACAAAAATTGTTAAGTAATAGCTTAGAAGATAGTGTTAAATTGTCCTGGAAGAGAAAATTGTACTAATACCCCCAATTTCCAGCAAGTATGAGTGTGTTTACTTTTATAAATTCTCACCAACAACAAAGTTATTAATATTTTAAAGTTTTGAAAAGTTGTTAAAAGTTATATTTTATTGTTGTTTTAACTCACATTTCCTTATTCCCTAGGAAGACCACATGTCTTGTTTTACATTTGTATTTCTTCTTTTGTGAATTACCAATTCATCTTCTTTGCTTATTTTTCTATTGAATTATTCATTTTAGAAATCAATGTGTGGGAGCTTTCTAAATAAAATGTATTTTGGCCATTAGTCTGTAATGTGCATTGCAAACATTAGCTTCAAGTCTGTCTTTTGACTTTTGACTTATGTTTATTTATACAGAAGATCTATAAATTAAACTATTCAGGGGATGGCTTTGTGTTATACTTATAAAGCCTGTTCATACCCCAAAGTATAAAAGCATTATCTTATATTTTTCTAATACTTTTTATTTTTCTTTTACATTTAATTTCATTGATTGTTTTTACCTATCCAGGATTTATTTTTGTGTAAGAGATAAGAATAAAAAGATGTATGGAGAAGAATGTTTCTTGCAATACTGTTTGAGTGGCAAAAAATTGGAAATAAATAACTCTATGTCTATCACTAGACATGTAATTAAATATATTATAAATCTATACTATAAGGCATTAGATAACTCATGAAAAGAAATAGTTAGGTCTGTACCTACTGACATGGAAAAATGTCTTTGTTATGTTAGGAGAGGATACATTTCAGACAACTGTACGTGGTATGCACTGTGAGGGTTGATGTCCAAGGCCATGTAAATTTTGTACTGCTAATTCCGTGGACTACGGCATGATTGGCATCCTTGCAGTGGTGCAATGTAGCACTGCTGTTAACCTCAGTGTAAAGTTTCACAGGTGAGGTAAACACACCACCAGGCAAGGTAGGCTCAAGGCAAGATTTATCAAAGGCATCTCCGGCAAAGTTTCGGGGCTCAGGAGAACGGGAGCCGGGTTGCAGGGAGGAGGTGGGCACTCTTGGGCGAGGTTCTGCGACTCTGGAGAGGGGAGTGGGGGAAGTCTCGCTGGGAGGGAGTCGGCGGGGGGTGGTGGAGTCTTTTATTGGGCCAAGGCAGGGCATGGGCTCACATCCATATATGGTAGGGTATTTGGTGATCGGAGGGTATGGGGGGGTCCTGATACTTCTGTTTCCTGCATAGGTATCAGGTTACCTATGGAGCCGTGACCTGGGCATACATCCTTTTGGTGGGAGAGTCAAGGGTTAAGGAAGGTGGGGGGAGGGGGCTGGAAGATGGTGGCCCCAGCGATCATTTCTATTGTTCTTCTTGCATTCCCGGAGCCACCAACCCAACACTCGTGTACCTCTAGCTGATATATGTGATGTATATCTTCCTGCTCTCTGGCAAGTCCCCCTCATCTCCTTTCCTCTTTTGATGTACCCCTGAGCCTTCTCTTTCTTGGTGGGCCCCCAACTGGGTTTCCAAGACAGCTTTAGACAGAACATCTACTAGGACCATGGGAAGCAGGCAGTCTTCTCCTCTAAACTCCAGCAGGGTAGACCACTTCCCCTATAGTCTCTCTTCCCACTTTGCCAGTTTGAGATTCCACAGCCAGTTTTCTGTGTCTGATGTGTTCTGGAAGAATCAGGCAATATTCTGGGAAGTTTGATTCATGTAAGACACATGGGTGAGAAAGAAATGCTTGTTGGTAGTCATTGAGTTTTGGGCTAGTTTCTTATGCAGCATTGTTGTGAAAATAGCTGATTGATTTCTCCTTCTTCTATGGAAACAAAATCCTAATTTTATTGGGGCAGTAATGAGCTCAACTGAAAAGGATACATTTTTAAGCTTTCTTAATTGCTTGGTGTGTCTGTGTAACTGAGTTTTGGTCAATGAGATAAAGTGCTGTGTCAGATTTCCAGGAAATTTAATTGAAAGGAACTGACTCCACTGAGAGGTAGACCCCTTTTACCCTTCCCTCTTTTCTTCTTCCTGCTTCCACTTTCAGAGAGAAGAACTGGAGAATCAGTGGCCACCATTGGATCAGAAGACTTTGGTATAGAAGCCAAGTTCTAAAATAGAGAAGAGGAAGGGCAAGAGCCTGGGTCCCTGATGCCTATGGAGCCACCATAACAGTCCAGGTTGCCTGCCTCCAGATTTTTCTTACTTGAGAGAAAAAGAAGCTTCTATCTTGTTTAAGGCACTCCTAACAGATTATGTCATAATGTGTTGAATGAGAATGCCAATTATAACTGTCTACACTCTCATTGTAAAGATATTAAAACAGAATATATGTAAGAACAAAGACTAGAAGATACTAGAGCTAAAGGATAAATTTGACTTGATGATGTGAAGGGAAATGTTTGCTGAGTGTGAATGGTTAGAGTCAGCCTGGACAAAAAGGCAGTATGCCAGGCAGGAAAATAGCTTTGGCTTCTAGTTCTAGCCATGAGCAAATACTGGAGGTGTCACATTTAATTCCTCCGAACCTCAGTTTTCTCTTTTGCAAAATGGAAACAACCTGGAAAATCCTATTTAAAAGTTAATTGTGATCATGAGAAATCAGCTAAAGCTCAGGTGACCATGAAATGTATCATTCTATGGAGACATTTCTGGAAGACAGAGGATGTTACTGGGACTTTCTGGGCTACACTGGGTGTGATGGGTTTCAGACTGTTGGTCCTCCACCCAGCGGAGGGACACTTGAGTCCAGTGTTTGGTGCACTTGTCGGTTATAATAATCAGCCTAGTTCCTATGCATCTAATACAGGGGGACATCTTTTTTGTTTTTTTCCCCCACAAGATAACTGGAAGAACAACTGAAAAATTATATATTCACTAAGTTAACAATGCAATTCGTGTTTATGTAATTGAATTATATGGCCCCATTCATCCCACTATAGAATTATAGTAGAATTATACCTAAAGATGAACATCTTCCGTGGTGGTCACAAGAATCACATGAGCATCTATGAATACTTTGAAAACTATAAAAGCTTCTGGGAATGCTAGGCATTTTCACTGATGGAGGAAAAATGTGAAATGACAGCCTTTGGGGGGACAGTAATTGCCTTGGAACACAGAAGTCAGTGGCCAAGAGATGATGCCTGCAGACATAAATGATATGCAAATAATACCACGGTTACATGTCCTCTCCAGACCTTGTCTCCTGAATATGGTCTTTGGGAAAACTGTGATGGAGACATCTTCAGTCAACAACAAAGAAATGAAATAAAATGGAAAAAAAATACAGTTATGTACTACAATATTACCCAAGTTAAATTCTTTTGCCAGCTAAGCCCGTTAGAGTGTAATTGTTACTGTCACTGACTTCAATGTATTATTAAGTACAAAGAATTATTATGATGATTGTTACTGTTGCAATTATATAGTAAATTGACTCTTTTAAAGCAATTTGAAAACAGTAAATGATTTTCCTGTAGGAGCAGCCCCCAAGGAGAGGTGAAGTTATGTTGCTCTGCCTGACCAGGCACACGTGCGTGAGATTCTGTCTGGGATATATACTCCACTTGCCTTGTCTCCTGCTGAAACCAGGCTGTGAGTACCTCATTCCTGCTCACTGATTCACGTTTAGTCATTCATTTATATATACTTACTCGAGGGCTTGCCATCCACTAGGTGTTTACTACAGCCGCGAGGGAAAAGTGGCTTCTCGCCCACTTTTCCTGAAACTTCTGCCTGCTTGTGAGCCTTCCAACTGCCAGTGCCTGTATCTCTTTACCTGCGAGTATTCTCCAAAGTGATGAGAAGTCATTCACCACCACATTCAGCCATCCTTAAACAATGACTGATAAGAGTTAACGTATAAATACCCCGACTCTCTCACCCTTCAGATGGGAAACCTCTGTAGCATGTGTTTTACAGTTTCCCAGAGTTACCCCGTGGGATTAAAATTCACTTACCCAGAATGGCAGTGGCTTGAGAAAAGGAACCTTTATTTATTGCTTTCCCTTCTCCATCTCATTCCTTTCCTGGGAGTATCTGGGATACCTTCCCATAGTGGAATACTCACATCTAGTCCCTGTCTTAGAGTCTGCTTTTGGAGGGAATGCTGGAAGACATAACCCCTGACCTCAAGGAGGTATGGAAGAAGGATAACAGACTCAATTGCCTACAGAGGTCAGGCAGGTGTGGTAAATGAATGAAGCAAATTGACATTCCTTCCGTGCGCGTACCCAACTACCAATATATTTAGTGTTCAAGTCTTTAGCTCTGCCTAAAGACTTTACCTTTCTAGCTATTCTTTCTTCCCAAGATATAGTTCATGCTTCCCAGAGGACCTGAGGAGGAATGGTTGCCACCAGATAGCAACTGAATGACTGATAGTACGTTCAATAACCCATTCACTCATTCATTTGCTACCCATCAGTTTATCTACTAACCACTTAGGCATCCATCAGCCCATTTACTTAGTACCACCCGCATATTCACCATACACTCACTATCTCCTCACTTATCAATCCATACATATATTAACTCATTGACTCACCACCCATCCAACCATTGGCTTACTGCTCACTCCCTCACTACCCATCCTCAGACACTTTTAAAGTCTTCATTCTGGGTATAAGATCATGCTAATCAAGTAGGGTAAAATAAGGAATTAATAAAATGTCAGCTGGGACCTTTATAAGCTGACCTCAACATATGTCATCTCTAGCTACTTCCTTTCCATGAATACTTTGGCCCATTAGAAATTTTCTGAATTCCTCAGGCTGTTTCACTTTGAGATGCATTTACTTTGAGTATTTCACCTCTTACCTCTCCCTCCCCATCTTTGTTATGTGGATAACTTGTATTTATCCTTGAAAGCCATCTTGATGGTTAATACCTCTAATGGATGCTATAGTTTGTCACAGAGAGCCTCCCCTCCAGGACTGAGGTGCTCATTCACTATACTGCTGGGAGGGGGTTGTTGGTGGCTGATAGCTCACAGCACTCACTCTTCAGGGGCCTGACTGGTCCATCTGAGGGTATAAAGCCCTGATCCAGTTACCACAAATTGGATCTCTCTTAAGGTCCATCCCAGCTCAAGAGTTTCCTGTGGGATGGGTTGAGATCTCAGCTGCAGTTACAATGCAGTTGATGCTCTCCCTGGTCCAATTTTGCTCTTCTCACTCTCTGACAGGACACTTCTCAAGCAACTGTCTGCACTCAAATCTCGGAGACTCAGAGTCAATTTCTCAGATAACCGGACCTGGCTTAGCAAAGTCTTCTCAACTTCTCCCAGCCCCTGCCCCAACAAGTTAGAAAGAAACAAAGATTCAATCAGTTTGTCATCTCCTCCTCTGTGCCGTCAAGATACTTTATTTATATGACACTTCTGTCAGGTTCAGTTAGGAAAACAAAGCTACTATTAATGTTATAGAATATTCTAGTCTGTTGGGGCTGCTATTACCAAATACCATGTACCGGCTGGCTTACAAACAACAGAAGTCTATTTCTCACCCTTCTGGGGACTAGGAAGTCCAAGATCAAGGTGCCAGCATGGTTGGGTGAGGGCTTTCCTCCAGGTCAAAGAATTCTTACTGTATCTTCACATGGGGAAAGGGGGTAGAGAGCTATGTGGCAGCTCTTTGTAAGAACACTAATCCCACTCATGAGGGCTCTGCTCTAATGACCTAAACACTTCCCAAAAGCTTCACCTTCTAACATCATCACTTTGGTATAAGGATTCTGACACGTGAGTTTGGCAGGGGTGGGGGGCAGATATTCAGACCATAGCATGAGAATTTGGGATTTAATGCAAGATTTTTTTCTTACATAAAAATGGAAGGCAGTGAGGAAATGAAGTTCTGGAATTGAGGAGTCAGAGCATCAAACAGATAGTAACTCATCATGTTTGCCAGAAGCACAGACATGAATAGACAGTTGAAGCTTGCAGGGAAATCTGAGATGCTACGTATGTCTGACCACTCACATGTAATTCCAAAGGAGGTATCATGGAGAATGGTATAGAGATTGCTGCCTCTGTAAAAGCTATTGTCCTTGCAGAATCTGTCATTTTGACAGGATGAGGTCAGTTGCCTTGTGGTCACCTTGGGGTCACTCTTGGTCAGCAGGGCTGGCAGTTGACAATATGAGGTAGGTGCAGATAGGAAGAGAGGAATCTGGGTGTATCTCTGTTTGTTTCTCTTCATGTTTGACCATCATAACTTCCTAAAGTAATGGCGTCTGTTTTTCTCTTGCTTTCTAAATCTCACACGAATTCCTTCTAGTCAACTTAAACCTAGAGTCATAAGGAAAGGTGATCCTAGGGGATGTGGTTCCCAAACACAGATAGGAGTGAATGGTCATGCTGAGTTGCCAACATGCATTCCAAACACATATAAAATTAGGACATTTAATGCAGTTCTTCACTGTTGGATTTTTCTGTCTTTGGTTTCCATCTGGATCAAGAGTTAGACCAACTGTAGACTGTGAGCCAAGTCTCTCCCACTCCCTGTTTTTATAAATAAAGTTTTATTAGAACATGGACACATCTATTCATTGTTTATGACTGCTTTCTCTCTACTGTAGCAGAGTTGAGTAGTAGTGACAAAGACGGTATGGCCACTAAGTCTAAAGCATTTAGTCTGGCCCTTTACACACAATATTGGTCAATCCCTGCTCTGGACTGTGAGATCTGTGAAGGCAGGAGCTGTCCTACTTTTTTTGTGTGTTCCCACTGCCGGTGTCTCACACACTTCATGGGAGAGTTGAATAAATATTTATGAAGTGATGGAAAGAATTTTGGAGCTAGAACATAAATCCATACAATTATTAACATAGGAGTTGATACATGAAGCAATACAAGTAGATATAGCCATTGGTGAAACCAAAAATTGTTCTTTGGGGCAGAATATGTGAGTTATTTTCAGGTTTTGTAGATGGTATCAGGAAATTCTGGGTCGATTTGATGAAGGTACTAAGTTCCAGAAGAGTCAGGAAAGAAATTAGAAATTAGAAACCTTGGGTTTTAGACCTGGCTCTGTCATTTTTCAGCTTTGTGATCTAGAGCAAGTTACTAAGGCTTTTCTGATTCCCCTTCTCAGCTATGGGGTGAGTATAAGAATATAGGCTTGCCAGACTCAGAGAGTTTTTGTAGCAAGCTAATGATACGATGGCATGAAATGCTCTAGAAATTGTAAAGCAATACCCAAATAAAAGGGATTACTTTGCAGCCAGAGATAATTTTCAAAATTAACACAGAATACCATGTTTGTGAAGCCCATGTTATATTTGTGTTTTCCCAGGGATCTTAAACCTTGAAGCCTTGGTGGAGTCAACAGGACCTAGGACTGTGCCCCTGTGTGGGCGATGATGCCTCAGAGGTCAGAACACAGGGTGCACTGTTGGTGGAAAATGGCCTTTTCCTTCTAAAAATACTTCAAGTCTCCAATTTCTCCCTAGCAATGGGGTTCATCTTTTTATAGAACAGCATCTGATTTGTCAGCAACCTCTAGGTAGTTTATTGATTTAACATTTCTTCAGAGATGCTAAGAAATATGTGGTCTGCTGACAGCAATAGGGAGCCGTGCCTTAGAAGGGGAATCTGATGGCTTGCTCCCAGCTGTCCTTGCTCAGAGCCTCTGCAATCACCGATTTTCAGAAAATTCTTTTAAATAGAGTTTATATTCCATTTTGAGCCACCTCCTTTTGCTTCCTCATTTCCCGACAATCAATTGGGGTGGCCGTGTCTTTGCATGGCCTCTCACACACTGTTGCTGAATGGAGTCATTTCATGGTGAAATAACCTAAATGGAAGAGAAATCTGCTTTGGTCAAGTGCTGAGGTTCACTGTGTCAAACAATCAAGTTCCAGAAGTGATTTGCAAAAATCCGTTTCTTTATTGATTTGGAGCACAGAGACAATGGAATCTGTGAAGCAGGAGTCCTTGAACAAGAGTCTGGAAGGCTGGGCAGGCAGGGATCCTAGAAAGTAAAGGGAAGAAAGTTCATTCACCCTAGAATGAACTCCCTGGGCAGGAGGGCCCCCTAACATTCTCCTGCCTCCCTCCTTATTTTTTTCATAACTCCCCACTTCCAAGGGAGGGCATGTTAGGGATCCGATTGGGCTGGATTGAATTTGTGGATGGGTCACTGCCTTAAAGGTCAAAGGCTTTGGATTCCTTTCTTTCCTTTGACCCTGGGTCTCCCACTGCATGGGTGTGGTCAAGGTAGTCATTCTCCTGAATCCGCCATTTCCCCCCATTTCCTTCCTCTTGTCTTCTCATAAATATTTAGGTTTAGGGGGAAAGCTGGGGGCTAGGATGACCAACAGGTTTGTCCTGGCCATCCTGCTTTTAGCACCCCAAGCCTGGAACACCTCGAGAACCCCCTCAGTCTCTAGCAAACAGACAGTTGTTCACCCTGGGCCCCATTTTATCCTCCAAACTAAGCTGTGTATTCCAACTCAACTGTTAATGGGGTACCTTGAGTTGGGGATTTTGGAGGTTGCCTCAGGTATTAATAGCTAATTAAAGAAAAAAATATTTTTTGAAATTCTCATTCGGATTTTTTCCCTTATTAGCTGTTCTCTTTTTCTGGAATCTGCTGAAGAAAAGAGGTGAAGAGAAGGATGGGTCTCCTGCTGTAATGGCTCTAAGGTGACTCTCAACACCTATAATGATGGTGTTTTATAGAGGCAGACACACAAGAAGCCTGTAGTAAGTGGTCCAGGGAGCAGGAAAAGCAGAGAGATTTGTGGAGACCAAAGAAGAAGGAAAGGGAAATAAAGATTTTTATGAAAACATGTCAGTTCTTCAAAGGGGGCTCATCTTGAAGGCCTTATATTTAAGCCAACACTATTGAGCTCCCACATTGGGTGAGGCCCCAAGATACTTGGGTCAGTGACAGAGTCCTGTCTCCAAGAGCACTTCCTTCTGCTTTCCTGGCCTCTTGGCCACTGTCTGTGGTGTGAGCTCCACCTCTCCTTGGGCAACAGGGAGGGAAGCCTTGGGGTAGCTCTGATTGGAAATCTATACTAAGGCCTCTTTCCCCATCTGTGACTGTGTCAGGAGAGACCTGCTTGGCTTCTAGAGTTCTAGTGAAGTGGAAATGCCACACAGTTTCTTGGCCTGGGATAAATAATGTTTGTCAATCAGCACAAATGGGCATTGATCTCTTTAGAAGCCAGATTTCAGGGAGGTACAATGTCCTTGGCAGGCCACTAAATTTGAGATGATCGGCTCACCTTCTGGGCAGAGGGGCCAATTTTCTGATCCTTTAAGAAATATAAGTCATTGTTATACCAGAGAATTCTGGAAAATTGCTTAATCCTGGTCTCTTCTGGGGTCACCTCAGGTAAGCAATGGAGTTTTTTCTCTCTCATTGTGAGTTTGGTTATCATTACCTCATAGACATACCTTATGAATATCTAAACGTGTTGTTCTTTTGAAAGATTAGTGACTTTGGCCAATTCTGGGTCCCATTCTTTGAATAACAACAAGCAGCTGGAGTGGGATAGGGATTATCTCCTTTAGAGAGGGCATGGAGTTCCAAGTCTCCAACACCACTCCACCTGGTACTGTCTCGCTTATCTTGTACAACAGCCATTTCTCATTTACGAGGTTCCCCGGGGCCCATGGATCACTGGTTCTGTGAGCCCTGAGTTAGAGTCTACAACGGTCACACCCTCTTCCATAGTGACCATTTCCTTCCCCTCCTTGCCTCTCCTTGCTCCCCTTCTGGCTCCTTCCTTCCATTTCTACCCTAGCCCCTGTCCTCAGTCAGGAGCTCCCTGCCTGGCAACAGAACTTTACACAGAAGCAGGCATCTCCTGCAGCGGGCATAGACCAAGCACTTAAACACAAGGTCCATTCCACACAACCGTCTAAGTCAGCAGATCTTGAAGTGTGGTCCCCTGAGCAGCAACAGTGGCAGCATCTCCTGGGAATTCCTTACAAATCCCAATTCTGAGGCTCCTCCTTGAACTCCCAAACCAAAAGCTCTGGCGATGAGACCCAGGAGTCTGTCTTCTAGGCAATTCTGTCACACACAAGTCTCAGAATCACTGGTCCACACTTTGAGGCACCCATTCGCTGAAAATAAAATCTGAGCCCGTGGAAGGCAATTTCCTTCTCTGGCTCTCATCTAAGTGTAACGTAAAACCCCTCCTTGTTTTTTCTCCATATGCAGTCTGTGGAAGTGAAAGAAATGTCTGTTCACAGTCCAGAAATCACCACTTTGTGAGGTGTCTGAAGGCCTTTTAGCTGCAGTCTTGTTCACTTCATTTCATGAGGCATTTACTGTTGTCCAGGACACTCCTTTCCCTGTCACTGGCGAAAGGAAGGAAAGAGGTAACAACCCTCCCTCGTGGTCTATTGGCCTCAATCAGTTACTGTTGATTCTGCTTCTTCCTTGCTCCTGAGGCATAAATCTTGTCTCACCAGCTCGGGTTAAGTTCCTCGCAGGGAGGGGCTTCCAGCAAAGCCCAGCTGATGGATTTGAAGGAAACAACTTCATTTGTTCCTTTTGCCGGAGGTGGTGGCAGGAGCCGGAAACCTTGCTTCTCAAATCGGCTGAAGAGGGCTCTGTGAGCGAGACCTGCAAGGGAGTTCCGAATCCTGTTGTCTTGGGTGCAGGCGTCTCTAGCGAGTGGCCCGAGAACCCTCCAGACTGAGGGTCCCACTCACGGAGGGCTCTGCAGGTGCCCGTCTGAGAACAAACCCGGGAATCAATTTCTCACCAGTGTGCCGACAATGGCCCCAGGAAGAGGCAGGTCTCTGATTCTGGGATAGCTGGGAAGAGGCGATGGGTCATGGGTAATGATTTGATCATGCAGTTGGTGGCAAGACCTTGACAGGACTTGATACAGTTGGACTGGGCCAACAGCTGGTTGGCCTCAGCTCAAATACAATTGATGTATACTCCCTTTATACTCCCTTCTTCTTATATGCTGGAAATTGAGGCACAGGGAAGGGAACGGATGTGTCATCTAGTCACTAGGGGACCATCCATTTACTCATTCATTGACTTTATCATTTCATAATACCCTATTAAGCAACATCTGTGTGCCAGATAATGAAAGGTGTGTGTGTGTGTGTGTGTGTGTTATGAGTTTCTTTTCTGTCATGTTCCAAATAATAGCTCTGATACTTCTGCAATTGATTTCATTAATTAATTTTATTCGTAATGTTGGGGACGTAAGAAATGGATGCAAATGAATGCTAATTTCCGAATTAATATTGTGAGCTAAGGTCTTTGCCATTTTTTAAGGGAGAATTGCTGCCATAGTTTTGGAATTCTGAAATAGAAGATTCTGTTTTTCTCCTTTGTCATTTAACCTGGGAATGAAGTCTCTGAAGTCTTGATGACTTCTGTCCTGGTTTTATTCTAGTTCTTCAGAAGTATTCATTAGATGCTGGGAATGTTGCCTTTTGCTTTCTTCCCTCATGACTCTCTTTGGTTCTGGATCAGAGAATTGATGATAATGCGCTCTCTTCCCTCTTTTCCAATTCAGCTTTTCATTCTTTGCTTTCTTGCTTTGCACATATACCTGGTAACACAGGATGGCCCTCAGAGAGAGGAAAAAGTGCCTGGGGGAAGATGTGTGTTTCAGACCTCTCCTGCTGCTGACTTGATCCATCACACATGTTTCTCTGTTAGCTTCAGGCCCAAGGGGAGGAATTCTTATGGAGAACGGCGAAGTGGAAAACGTTACTTACCTGTAGAAGGCAATGACCTCACAGAATGTGCTCTTTGGGGATTTGGCAATGAGTTATTTGTTTCAATGGAGGAGTTTCACTGCAGATGAAATTCCACCTGTTCTTTCTGAATGTCCCCACATGACAATAGCCCTCTGCCTTCATTCGGGTGGGTGGAGGATGGGGTGGGGAGATGTTCTGATTTCTGCTGGGGAAAAGAAGCTCTTGATTCCAGGTCTTTGATGATTTTGGAGCTTCTTTGTGAAATGGGAAGGATGGTGAAACAGGCTGCTCATGGCTATAACCAAGAATTTATATTCTGGACCAGGTTCCTTGGCCCAACCCAGAGGATGTTTGAGGCTCCAGCCTTTGCAGCCGTGTCTCTGACAGTGCCTGTCTGTCTCTCCTACTTCCCCATGACCCAGCCATGTGGAAGCTCCTTTCCATTCCCCAGACACTCCACAATGTTTGGTACCTTTGGGCCTTTGCACACTTACTCTCTCCATCAGTTCACACGGGGGAACATGTGATGGTCTTTCAATGTCCGGGTCAGGTATCACCCCCTATATTGAGCCCAACAGAGCCTCATCTCTCCCACCTCATCCTACCCCTTAGTAGAGTTGCTATTATTTCCTGAAGTTCTATTTGTATCTGATTGGGGTGTTTATGATACCACTTTGCAACTGTTTTCCTATAATAAGATACTATCAGTGTTTAAGCGGAGAAATTCTGAAGCAAGACTGCCTGGGCTCAGTCCCAGTTCTGCCACTTACTAGCTGTGCAGTCTTGGGCAAGTTACTTGGTCTCTATATGTTAGTTTCCCCATCTGTGAAATGAAGGTGATAATAATCATCCTTATTTCAGAAGTTTGCTTTAAGGAGTAAATGAATTGTTGTTATTCCTCTTTTTCCTCCTCCCTCCATGCACCTCATTTCTTATGCCTAGTAATTTTCCCTGTATACAAATTGCCCTCAGGAATGGTAGCTACAGTCTAGGATAATTGATTTTTTAGTTTTAAATTTCTTAAATAAGCTTCTGCAATTTGTAGCAGAAGCAGAAGTAATAGTGTTGAATGTTGACATCTCAAAATACTATCCAAAGTAACCTGTTAATAAAGCAAGGCTGAGTTTATTGCTTACTACAATAAGGGAGATTATTACCATGTTGACTGAGTCTTAATACCAAGGCAGAAAGGGAAGGGCAAAGTTAGAATATTTATGATTCTATTAGAAGTGGGCAGGGGTGCCTGGGTGTCTGTCCATCAAGCGTCTGACTCTTGGTTTCGGCTCAGGTCATGATCTCAGGATCATGAGATCAAGTCCCTTGTTGGGCTCTATGCTCAGTGCAGGGTCTGCTTGGGATTCTTTCTCCCTCCCTCTCTGCTTTCCCCCTGCTGGTGCATGTGCTCTCTTGTTCTCTCTCTCTAAAATAAGTCAATAAATAAAATCTTTTTTTTTTTTTTAAAGTGGGCAAAATTCATGCCGGTTGACACAGCTAAGGGACAATTTCAAGACAAGGTGTTCAAAGCAGGTCTTGATTGCTGATGAGCCTGGTGGATTTATCTATTGCTATTTGTTGAGAACCTTTAGGAAATCTCTGAAACGAACCATAAAAGGTGTTCAGAATTTCATCTTCCTGGGCAAGAGTGTCCTGGAATGGTCATGTTTACATAGATGGTAAGTTGGGTGGGCATAGATCGTTCTGTTTCTCAACACTTTGAAAGATAAAATAGTTTTTATATCTAACAGACAGGCGTTGTTGGGGTGTGGTTTGTCATGAAATCGCACATGGCTGAGCTGTGAGCACAAATCATGATGTTTGGAGGATTTTGAGAACATAGTACATGCATAGCAGAGAGGGGAAAATACAGGATGACATAGAAATCTTGGAATGCCACTCAAGAAGAGAAACCATCTAGCAGGAAGAAATTAGGAAGGAATGATATTGGAGCTTAAACGCTGTTGCCTCTCAGAGAAGTGCCTGTTGCACCTTCTTTAGGAAGCGGGTATGATGGAGACTCTCGAGTGTTTGACAATCTGAGGGTCATGGGGACTGGAATTCCGTTTCTCATCTGGAACTAGTCAGTAAGCCTTTTTTTTTTAAAATTTTTTATTTTTTATAAACATATATTTTTATCCCCAGGGGTACAGGTCTGTGAATTGCCAGGTTTACACATTTCACAGCACTCACCATAGCACATACCCTCCCCAATGTCCATAACCCCACCCCCCCAAAGCCCCTCCCCCTAGCAACCCTCAGTTTGTTTTGTGAGATTAAGAGTCACTTATGGTTTGTCTCCCTCCCAATCCCATCTTGTTTCATTTACTCTTCTCCTACCCCCTTAACCTCCCATGTTGCATCTCCTCTCCCTCATATCAGGGAGATCATATGATAGTTGTCTTTCTCTGATTGACTTATTTCGCTAAGCATGATACCCTCTAGTTCCATCCACATCGTTGCAAATGGCAAGATTTCATTTCTTTTGATGGCTGCATAGTATTCCATTGTGTATATATACCACATCTTCTTTATCCATTCATCTGTTGATGGACATTTAGGTACTTTCCATAGTTTGGCTATTGTAGACATTGCTGCTATAAACATTCAGGTGCACGTGCCCCTTCGGATCACTACGTTTGTATCTTTAGGGTAAATACCCAGTAGTGCAATTGCTGGGTCATAGGGTAGCTCTATTTTCAACATTTTGAGGAACCTCCGTGCTGTTTTCCAGAGTGGTTGCACCAGCTTGCATTCCCACCAACAGTGTAGGAGGGTTCCCCTTTCTCCGCATCCTCGCCAGCATCTGTCATTTCCTGACTTGTTAATTTTAGCCATTCTGACTGGTGTGAGGTGATATCTCATTGTGGTTTTGATTTGTATTTCCCTGATGCCGAGTGATATGGAGCACTTTTTCATGTGTCTGTTGGCCATCTGGATGTCTTCTTTGCAGAAATGTCTGTTCATGTCCTCTGCCCATTTCTTGATTGGATTATTTGTTCTTTGAGTGTTGAGTTTGCTAAGTTCTTTATGGATTTTGGACACTAGCCCTTTATCTGATATGTCGTTTGCAAATATCTTCTCCCATTCTGTCAGTTGTCTTTTGGTTTTGTTAACTGTTTCCTTCACTGTGCAAAAGCTTTTGATCTTGATAAACTCCCAATAGTTCATTTTTGCCCTTGCTTCCCTTGCCTTTGGCGATGTTCCTAGGAAGATGTTGCTGTGGCTGAGGTCGAAGAGGTTGCTGCCTGTGTTCTCCTCAAGGATTTTGATGGATTCCTTTCTCACATTGAGGTCCTTCATCCATTTTGGGTCTATTTTCGTGTGTGGTGTAAGGAAATGGTCCAATTTCATTTTTCTGCATGTGGCTGTCCAATTTTCCCAACACCATTTATTGAAGAGGCTGTCTTTTTTCCATTGGACATTCTTTCCTGCTTTGTCGAAGATTAGTTGACCATAGAGTTGAGGGTCTATTTCTGGGCTCTCTATTCTGTTCCATTGATCTATGTGTCTGTTTTTGTGCCAGTACCATGCTGTCTTGATGATGACAGCTTTGTAATGGAGCTTGAAGTCCGGAATTGTGATGCCACCAACCTTGGCTTTCTTTTTCAATATTCCTTTGGCTATTCGAGGTCTTTTCTGGTTCCACATAAATTTTAGGATTATTTGCTCCATTTCTTTGAAAAAAATAGATGGTATTTTGATAGGAATTGCATTAAATGTGTAGATTGCTTTAGGTAGCGTAGACATTTTCACAATATGTATTCTTCCAATCCAGGAGCATGGAACATTTTTCCATTTCTTTGTGTCTTCCTCAATTTCTTTCATGAGTACTTTATAGTTTTCTGTGTATAGATTTTTAGTCTCTTTGGTTAGGTTTATTCCTAGGTATCTTATAGTTTTGGGTGCAATTGTAAATGGGATGGACTCCTTAATTTCTCTTTCTTCTGTCTTGTTGTTGGTGTAGAGAAATGCAACTGATTTCTGTGCATTGATTTTATATCCTGACACTTTACTGAATTCCTGTACCAGTTCTAGCAGTTTTGGAGTGGAGTCTTTTGGGTTTTCCACATATAGTATCATATCATCTGCGAAGAGTGATAGTTTGACTTCTTCTTTGCTGATTTGGATGCCTTTAATTTCCTTTTGTTGTCTGATTGCTGAGGCTAGGACTTCTAGTACTATGTTGAATAGCAGTGGTGATAATGGACATCCCTGCCGTGTTCCTGACCTTAGCGGAAATGCTTTCAGTTTTTCTCCATTGAGAATGATATTTGCGGTGGGTTTTTCATAGATGGCTTTGATAATATTGAGGTATGTGCCCTCTATCCCTACACTTTGAAGAGTTTTGATCAGAAAGGGATGCTGTATTTTGTCAAATGCTTTTCAGCATCTATTGAGAGTATCATATGGTTCTTGTTCTTTCTTTTATTAATGTGTTGTATCACACTGATTGATTTGCGGGTGTTGAACCCACCTTGCAGCCCTGGAATAAATCCCACTTGGTCGTGGTGAATAATCTTTTTAATGTACTGTTGAATCCTATTGGCTAGTATTTTGGTGAGAATTTTTGCGTCTGATTTCATCAAGGATATTGGTCTGTAGTTCTCTTTTTTTGATGGGATCCTTGTCTGGTTTTGGGATCAAGGTGATGCTGGACTCATAAAATGAGTTTGGAAGTTTTCCTTCCATTTCTATTTTTTGGAACAGTTTCAGGAGAATAGGAATTAGTTCTTTAAATGTTTGGTAGAATTCCCCTGGGAAACCATCTGGCCCTGGGCTTTTGTTTGTTTGGAGGTTTTTGATGACTGTTTCAATCTCCTTACTGGTTATGGGTCTGTTCAGGCTTTCTCTTTCTTCCTGGTTCAGTTGTGGTAGTTTATATGTCTCTAGGAATGAATCCATTTCTTCCAGATTGTCAAATTTGTTGGTGTAGAGTTGCTCATAGTATGTTCTTATAATTGTCTGTATTTCTTTGGTGTTAGTTGTGATCTCTCCTCTTTCATTCATGATTTTATTTGGGTCCTTTCTCTTTTCTTTTTGATAAGTCCGTCCAGGGGCTTATCAATCTTATTAATTCTTTCAAAGAACCAGCTTCTAGTTTCATTGATTTGTTCTATTGTTTTTTTGGTTTCTATTTCATTGATTTCTGCTCTGATCTTTATGATTTCTCTTCTCCTGCTGGGTTTAAGGTTTCTTTCTTGTTCTTTCTCCAGCTCCTTTAGGTGTAGGGTTAGGTTGTGTACCTGAGACCTTTCTTGTTTCTTGAGAAAGGCTTGTACTGCTATATATTTTCCTCTCAGGACTGTCTTCGTTGTGTCCCACAGATTTTGAACCGTTGTGTTTTCATTATCATTTGTTTCCATGAATTTTTTCAATTCTTCTTTAATTTCCTGGTTGACTCATTCATTCCTTAGAAGGATGCTGTTTAGTCTCCATGTATTTGGGTTCTTTCCAAATTTCCTCTTATGATTGAGTTCTAGCTTCAGAGCATTGTGGTCTGAAAATATGCAGGGAATGATTCCAATCTTTTGATAACAATTGAGACCTGATTTAGGACTGAGAGTGTGATCTATTCTGGAGAATGTTCCATGTGCACTAGAGAAGAATGTGTATTCTGTTGCTTTGGGTTGAAATGTTCTGAATATATCTGTGATGTCCATCTGGTCCAGTGTGTCATTTAAGGCCTTTATTTCCTTATTGATCTTTTGCTTAGATGATCTGTCCATTTCAGTGAGGGGAGTGTTAAAGTCCCCTACTATTATTGTATTATTGCCGATGTGTTTCTTTGATTTTGTTATTAATTGGTTTATATAGTTGGCTGCTCCCACGTTAGGGGCATAGATATTTAAAATTGTTAGATCTTCTTGTTGGAAAGTTCCTTTGAGTATGATATAGTGTCCTTCCTCATCTCTTATTATAGTCTTTGGTTTAAAATCTAATTGATCTGATATAAGGATTGCCACTCCTGCTTTCTTCTGATGTCCATTAGCATGGTAAATTCTTTTCCACCCCCTCATTTTAAATCTGGAGGTGTCTTCGGGTTTAAGATGAGTTTCTTGTAGGCAACATATAGATGGGTTTTGTTTTTTTATCCATTCTGATACCCTGTGTCTTTTGATTGGGGCATTTAGCCCATTAACATTCAGGGTAAGTATTGAGAGATATGAATTTAGTGCTATTGTATTTCCTATAAGGTGACTGTTATTGTATATTGTCTCTGTTTCTTTCTGATCTACTACTTTTAGGGTCTCTCTTTGCTTAGAGGACCCCTTTCAATATTTCCTGTACAGCTGGTTTGGTGTTTGCAAATTCTTTCAGTTTTTGTTTGTCCTGGAAGCTTTTAATCTCTCCTTCTATTTTCAATGATAGTCTAGCTGGATATAGTATTCTTGGCTGCATGTTTTTCTCGTTTAGTACTCTGAATATATCATGCCAGCTCTTTCTGGCCTGCCAGGTCTCTGTGGATAAGTCTGCTGCCAATCTAATATTTTTACCATTGTATGTTACAGACTTCTTTTCCTGGGCTGCTTTCAGGATTTTCTCTTTGTCACTAAGACTTGTAAATTTTACTATTAGGTGACGGGGTGTGGACCTATTTTTGTTGATTTTTGAGGGGTGTTCTCTGAACCTCCTGGATTTTGATGCTTGTTCCCTTTGCCATATTGGGGAAATTTTCTCTAATAATTCTCTCCAATATACCTTCTGCTCCCCTCTCTCTTTCCTCTTCTTCTGGAATCCCAATTATTCTAATGTTGTTTCGTCTTATGGTGTCACTTATCTCTCGAATTCTCCCCTCGTGGTCCAGTAGCTGTTTGTCCCTTTTTTGCTCAGCTTCTTTATTCTCTGTCATTTGGTCTTCTATATCGCTAATTCTCTCTTCTGCCTCATTTATTCTAGCAGTGAGAGCCTCCATTTTTTATTGCACCTCATTAATAGCTTTTTTGATTTCAACTTGATTAGATTTTAGTTCTTTTATTTCTCCAGAAAGGGCTTTTATCTTTCCAGAGAGGATTTCTCTAATATCTTCCATGCCTTTTTCGAGCCCGGCTAGAACCTTGAGAATCGTCATTCTGAACTCTAGATCTGACATATTACCAATGTCTGTATTGATTAAGTCCCTAGCCTTCAGTTCTGCCTCTTGTTCTTTTTTTTTTTTGTGGTGAATTTTTCCGCCTTGTCATTTTGTCCTGATAAGAGTATATGAAGGAGCAAGTAAAATACTAAAGGGTGGCAACAACCCCAGGAAAATATGCTTTAACCAAATCAGAAGAGATCCCAAATCGTGAGGGGGGAGAAAGGGGATAAAAAGAGGTTCAGAAAGAAAAAAAAAAAAGAAAGAAAGAAAAGAAACAATTAAAAAAAGAAAACGAATAAAGAAAAAATATAAGAAAGAAAAAATATATATATTAGATAAACTAGTTAAAAAACGTTAAAAAAGAAAAGGGTAAAAGTTAAAAAAAATAGCAGAAGAAGAGAAAAAAAAATTGAAAAAGAAAAAAAATTAAAATTAAATGCAAGACTAAAGAATCATGGGGAGAAAGCCAGGAGTTCTGTGCTTTGCTTTCACCTCCTCTGGAATTCCGCTGCTCTCCTTGGTATTGAAACTGCACTCCTTGGTAGGTGAACTTGGTCCTGGCTGGGTTTCTTGTTGTTCTTCTGGGGGAGGGGCCTGTTGTAGTGATTCTCCAGTGTCTTTGTCCCAGGCGGACTTGCACCGCCCTTACCAGGGGCCGGGCTGAGTAATCCGCTCGGGTTTGCTTTCGGGAGCTTTTGTTCCCTGAGCGCTTTCCGTAGAGTTCCAGAGGACGGGAATTAAGATGACGGCCTCCCGGTCTCTGGCCCGGAGGAGCTGAGAGCCCGGGGCCCCACTCCTCAGTGCGCCCTCAGAAAACAGCGCCCAGTTACTCCCGTCTGCCTGGCCTCCGGCCGAGCTCCAAGCTGACCGAGCCTGCGACCAGTCAAGGTAACCCTGAGCTGTGAGCTCACTCCTCGGCTCTGTCTCTGTAGCCGGCTTCCCCGTTCTAATACCTATAAGCTCTGCGACCCTCAGACACCCCTGATCCTTCTGTGACCTGAGGCCACGCTGACCCCGCGTGGGCTTCACCCTGGTTAAGCCTCTGGAGAGATGTCCCTCAGCGGAACAGACTTTTAAAAGTCCTGATTTTGTGCTCCGTTGCTCCGTCGCTTTCCGGGAGCCGGCCCCTCCCCCCGTGGTCTATCTTCCCGTTGCTTTGGATTCACTTCTCCACCAGTCCTACCTTTCAGAAAGTGGTTGATTTTCTGTTTCTAGAATTGCTGTTCTTCTCTTCGATCTCCCATTGGATTTGTAGGTGTTTGCAATCTTTAGATAAGCTATCTAACTGATCTCCTGCTACCTGAATTAGTCTCAGCCTGCTACTTCTCTGCCATCTTGACTCCTCCCCCGTCAGTCAGCCTTTTGTGTCATGCCAACAAGAGGTCCCTGAAGTAGATTAGGCAGAGGTTGCGGACCTTGTCTGGAGAAGGTTTGGGGGGTAGCAACCCAGCCTCCCATGTTGGATTGGGACCAGGAAGTTGGTGGAGAGCTGAGAGCTGGCAGGATTGCCCAGGCAGCATGGTGGCACTTGGTGAGGGGACTTCATAGGGGAAGATGTAGATTGCTCATGCCAGGCCAGACACTGAATGGGGAGCATAGCCGAGTGTCAGACATTACCCATGGAGAGAAGACATGGGCTCCTGGATGGATTACTGAGCGTTGCTTCTGCTGGGAGAGTAGGTAGTGAAATGCAGCAAATGATGTATTTCCGTTATCTGTTACCACAAAATGATCTGCCTCAAAATTCTGGCTTAACTGCAACCCCCTAACAACCATTAGTTTTGCCCACAGATCTAGGTGAGGGGGTGACTGGGCTCAGCTCACCCACTCTTGCTCAGCATCTGTGACGTGGCTGCAGATGGTGGCTGAGGCTAGGGTTGCTGTAAATATTTATTGGCTTGTTTTCCTCCTGGGCTGCGAAGACAGACAGCTGAGAGCAGGCCCAGCGGGGACCCTGCAAGCTTCTCTCTCTCTCTCTCCAGGCAGTCTCTCCATGGAGCAGCCTCCAGTCCTAGACTTGTTACATGGTGGCAGCTCCTCAGAGTAAAGAAGGTGCTAGAAAATACCTTCGCAAACTCAAGTGAAAATGTAGGAACATGTAGTAGGAACATGAGAGGTGATTTGACCACAGCACAAAAAAAATCCCCTGGAATAAAAACCATGATCTTTGAATCTCAGAGTTTTGTAGATGAATGGAAGAAGATGGTGAATGCTGAGACATGCACCAAAAGCTCAGGAGGAAGAATTTGAAACAAAATTGCAAAGAGAAGGAAATCTTGGAGAGAGAACTCAAGCAAGTTTGTACGCAGATCGGTGAAGCCTTGTATTTGAACAGCAGCTGTTCAGGAAGGCACAAGGAACAGAGATGAAGGAGAGCTTATTTATCAAATATAAAAAGAAATTTATCTGAGCTGATGAGAGATTTGAAGTGAAAGAAAACCATTAGTCTGCAGAGTAAAAACATTCCAAGTAACAAGCAGCATTAAGAAGAAAAGTCATATAATTCAGTATATGCTGGCACAATTTCATTTCTTAAAGATTTTATTTATTTATTTGAGAGACGGAGAGAGCACACGTGGTGGGAGTGGCAGAAAAAGAAGCAGTCTCCCCGCAGAACAGGAAGCTAGATGCGGGACTCATCCTAAGGACCCTGGGATCATGACCTGAGCCAAAGGCAGACGTTTAACCAACGGAGCCACCCAGGTATCCCTATCCTGGTATAATTTCTGAATTTAAAGGGTAGAGAGGAAAATCCTATATGCTGCAAGATAGAAAAAAAATCATGTGGAAAAAAGAATCACGGTCATTTGACTGTATTTTGGCAACACAGCATATTAGAAGTGGCTTCATGTCTGTATACATTTCTAAGAGGGAAGCTCAGTGCTGTACAATTTCAAATGCAGCCAGGGTAGTATTCACCTGCCAAGGTGAAAGATTGAAATCTCCGGATTTGCAATAATTCAGAGAAAGTACCTATGAGTAAAATAACTGAGAAAGAACTCTAAACAAACAGACCCCAGAGTGATAAGCAATGGACAGTGATAGAATGAACGGGAACACGTGATGCGAGTGCTAAGTGAAGATTCCAAGGCAGAGGAGGCCTCCTAGCTGGGTGATAATGTGTAAGTAAAAATGTCAAAATGTCCTCATAAAACAAAGAGGAGGGAAAGTAGATACACTTGGAAGGTCTTATCTTAGGGGGTATAAGGAAGAAAAGAGAGAAGGGTCAGGGCCTTCGATCTGTATAGGGTCCTCTGCTCAGAGGGGCTTCGTTCTTGATATAACCCCTGCCATTGCTGTCTTGAAATTATTAAATAACTTGGAACAAGGGGCCCTTATTATCATCTCACAGTGAGATGACAACACTGATCCTGAATAGAGGTCGTTAGCAGACTATATTTAAATCCTAAATTGACCCAGTTGAAATCCAAGAGGTGCTGATTTACTCTGAGTGGAAAAAGAAGATGTTCTCCCTGGTCAGCAGTGGTGGCTTGGAAACTTGGCTAAATTGAGAAATAGAGCAAAAATGAGAGATATTTGTACTCTGGTCCCCAATGTGTTTATAGCTGATCATGTGCGAGCTCTTTGAGGGCAGAGACGCTAATGTCCACATCTGGGTGTCCTCATGGGGCTTCTCATGAAGAAGCCGAGGAAGGGTGACCTGAAGGAGCCACCTGCCATCGTGCATCCCACCGCACATTCTGCATCGCGCAAGAGATCAATTTTGAGAAACAGAAGACTTCCTAAGTTAGAGCATTCTCTGTATTGGGGGCCAATAGTTCCTGATGTTTTATTTTCAATGACAAGTTTTCAGAAACTTCAGGCACCCTGCTGAAGGTTGCCAGGAGACACAGGAGAAATAAACCAGGGCTACCATTCACAACTGAGTAAGAATTGGTCACCTCTCTCAAGGCCTCTCTTCCCATCTCTTGGGCAGACTTGTTCCTGCGTGTTCTCCCTCTCTATCTTTCTAAGTTTTGCTTTGTGATAAATGCTCCTTATCCAACTTGAGGAATCCATTCATCACACTTGTTAAAGAGGTCACCTCTGGGTTTTACTAGCCAGCTTCCATGTTCTTCTCTGGTACCAAACCTGATTTTGTTCTAGGAATCCTTCCCTAGCCAGGACCAGGGTGGATGTAGGCATATGTGCTCTCTGGTTCCCTAGCTTGGTGATTGGGTGGCCCCACGCTCTGTCATCCAAGCTGGAATGCTCCTGAGATTGGAAGGGGGGTACTGTTGATGACTCTGCTGGGACCACAGGGAGATGGGGGCTCTTCCAGACAGACCTGGATGTGTGGTCAGCCTAGTTCAGACAGACCACCTGACCCAAGGCATTCTGAGCAGAATGAGCATCTGGAAATAAGCCGGGAAAAGGAGCAGCTCTCTCCCTGGAGACTATTAGGAGAGATGAGCTCTTTCTCTGACTGATGCCATGGGAGGGTGTCGGGCTGGGAATTGCTGCAGTCTGTGTTGTCCCATTGCTCCTTGAGGGTGATAAAGCCAACACCTAAGGGTAAGAGGCGGGGAGCAGGGGGAGGGGCTGGGTGAAATCCCAGGGAACCAGAGCTGGAGCTGCCACGACACAGGTCCCTGATTTCTTCCACAACCTGTCCAAAAGAGAATCCATTTATCTTCTACCTTCACCTCTGTATGCAGCCTTCCTGTAGCCCTGCCCCTCTCTGACCCTTGAGCTGAGTTCTTAGGTGAGATAGTGATTTTCCTATGGAATATTTCCTTTGGGAAGTCCCAGCATGATCTTAGAATATCACAAAGCTGTCCAGACAGCAGCTCTGCATCCTAAAATTCCATTTTTATCTTTTGGTCATTTGTTGAGTACTCATTTTGTTCCATTCATTCAAGTTTCAAATCTTGGCATCCTCGTTCTCTTAGATCTTCCTTTATTGTGTGAGTTGCATGGATGCATTTTCTTCTCTAGATCCAGCTAAAATTTCCCCCAAAGTTCTTTGATATATGTCTTCCCTTCCATGCTTCCTCTTGACTGACTCGAAGATTTGGATTATATTGGTTCATGTCAGACCCTCCTCACTAGCCTTCTGGCTTCCAGACTCTCTTCTTCCTATAATCTTTGTGGCATTTTCATTTTGGTGCCCCACTAGCACAACTTAAGGGCTCTGTCAAATAATGATTTTTGGATGCACAAAGTAAAATACGTAGGATTACAAAGTAAACCAACTGTATTAAAATACAGTTATTGAAATAAACTTACCCATGCAAACATCTACTATAGTAACATATGTGCTTCTCCATTAATGCCTCAGACTATAAGATCCAGATATAGGTTCAGTAACAACTATAATTTTAAATCTGTAATGAGCCTAAATGATATTTTTATATTATCTGCAACAACAGTACTGGGATATGAAGATATCCATAACTTTTATGCTGACAAATATACAGGTACTTCTAATATGAATGCAATCTGGTGCCTTCAGTCAAGGTAGAAGAAAATGCTGCATTGCCATCAAAGATATGTGTAAATAGGAGGTTTATTTTTTTTCCTACCTAGGTATATGGATCCCAGGTTATGAGCCCCCACATTCGTCAGTGCTGCATGTAGCTGTCAGGTCAATTTCCTCCATGCAGTCATTTCACTTGTCACTTCTTTCTTCAACCTGTTCTGGTTGTCTATTACTCATGGGCCCAAAATCAGATTACTGGGCTTGGCATTCCCAAGCCATCGTGATACTCGCTCCCCTACCTGCCCAGACTTTTTTGACACCATCATTCACCCTGGATCCTGTTTTCTAGCCTACGTGATTTCTTTGTTATCTTGAGAACACAGGAAGTATGCACCTCTGTGTTGACCCAGGCTTCTGTATTTTCTAGGGAAAGAGATATCATTTGCTTAAGCAAAAAAAGATCCAAGTATGAATGGATCCAGGTGCACAAATAATTCTTCCTGGTATCTTTCTCTCTAGATCTCTCAATTATTCTCCTCCTCCTCCTCCTCCTCCTCCTCCTTCTCCTTCTTCTTCTTCCTCTTTTTCTTCTCCTTCTTCTTCTTCTTCTTCTTCTTCTTCTTCTTCTTCTTCTTCTTCTTCTTCTTCTTCTTCATCACTGGCTTTAATTTCAGGGAAGATCCTTTGTATTATGGAAAGATAGGACTGGAAATCCAGGAGTCTGTATATATATTTTTTCAATCCTAACCAAAAGAGATCTCATTCTAACATTTTAAAAAAAGATTTTATTTTCTTATTTGACACAGAGAGATATCTAGATAGGAGGCACAAGCATGGGGGGTTGCTAGAGAGGGAGAAGCAAGCTCCCCATTGAGCCGGGACCCCCCCCCCCACACACACACATCCTGACACAGGGCTCCATCCCAGGGCGCTAGGATCATGACCTGAGCTGAAGGCAGAAGCTTAATGACTGAGCCACCCAGGCACCCCATGGGAATCTCATTCTAAATGATATCAAGAAAAGCCCTTGGAGCTCTAGCTGGGAGGAAGCTGGGGTCCCTTCACTTTCTTTGAATTGGTAACTGTGATCACAGAGCTAGAATATTCTGACTGAACAGTTCTGGGGCTGGCAATGATGTCAGCATACTCAAAGCACAGGGGCAGAACAAGAAAGGGGTCCACCCCAAAGAAAAATCAGGTTGCTGTTACCAGTGGAAAGGTTCCCAAGATGGACGGGCAAAAACAATAGATAGTCTGCTACTTTCTTGAAGACTGGGTTCCAATTCTTTCCATACAATATGTTCTTCCCCATCATTTTTTCCTAGGCAAAGCCCTTCCTTCATTCACAGAGGCATAGGTAGGTCAGATAATTAATATCACTGAGCATCTGCTGTGCACCAGGTGCTTCACATCCATGTCCCAGGTTTCAGATTCAGCGTCCCAGCTCATCAGAACAGTGGTGGAATTCAATTTATTTCTCCATAATCAAACTCAACTTGCTCTTGGTGGTGGGGAGGCTTTTTGTCACATTGAGATCACTCAAATTCTTCTGGCTTTAAATTTAATTTCTTTTTGAGGTGGTACTCAATCAATTCAGGCTTTAAACTTAGTTAATTCAGTCGAAATTTCCTTTCAAGGCTGACCTCCCTTCATAGTGGTTCTCCCTTCCCCTTTGGTCTCCAGGATGCTGCTGGAGGCACAGCACCATCACAGCGGCAAAGCAAGGGTGTCACCCAAGTGCTGCCCCCATGGGCCTCAGCTGAGCTCACTCATGCTCCCTCATGGGGAGTGGGCCTTCATTCCAGCATCGTGCTTTCTGTGTTGACTGCTGTCCATGGACCAAGCCATGGGTTGGCTGTCATGATGTCTGTGTACTTGATACCCTCTTCCTCCTGTCCCCGGGCCCCTCTCAGTGTGTGGATCCTTCACCTTACGGCTGGGTCCCTCCGCTGGGACATGAGAAATTACGGATCTCTGTGGGAACCACAGATACTATCTCAGGGGCTCTTGCTGCCTCCATTTCCTTCCCTAATTTACTGTGGGGTGTACTCTGAGGGGCTCCCAGGGGACTTACCCCCAGAATGACTGAAGTGATTTGAGGTGGAAACCCCTTCACATTCAGCATGTCCTGAATTCATCTTACCTGGTTTTTCTAGCATCTCACACATGTCTCTAAATCACCTTCCCCCAGGACAAGGAGGACCACACCTTACCTGTAATCTTGTCCTTTTCCTTGTACCCTGAAGCTTTTATCTCCTCCCCACGCGGCAGGACACTCCCTCTTTCTCCATCCTCTAATCCTCTGAGTTTACAAGCTCTTAACTTTCAGAAGCAGCAATCCTTTATTTTTTCTTTCACCCTCAAAAAGCCACAGATTCTACAAAATGAAAGTCCTACTTTCATTCAGCTACTATTGCCAAATATGCTTTGGTCTATTTTGAATGAACCGAGCTGACCATCTAGTGTTCTGCTCCTGTGTGAGTTCTGTTGTCCCCTTGAAGGGATGGATGCTCACCATCCTGGCTGGAGAGCAACAGTTCACCAGAACGACTGTGTTAGTCTCCTGTTGCTGCTATAACAAATTTCCACAAGCTTAGGGACTTAAAAAAATGCATCTTCAGACCTGTGAGATAAGGAGTCCAAAATGGCTTTTAGTAGACTGCATAGAACCTACATATCTGCAGGGCTGCATTTCTTCTAGAAGCTGTAGGGGAGAATCTGTTTCCCTGCCTTCCTCAGCTTCTAGAAGCTGTCTGTACTCCTTGGCTTGTGGCACTTCATCCCTCCCACCTCTGTTTCTGTCTTCACATCTCCTTCTCAGACTCTGTGCTCTTACCTCCTTACAGGGCTCTCTTTGATAACACTGGGCTCATCTGGGACATCCAGGATAATTTCCCCATCTCAAGACCTTTAATTACATCTTCAAAGTTCTTTTTACCATATAAGGTAACACTGTTACAGATTCCAGAGATTCTGATGTGGGCATCTTTAGGGGCCATTATTTCCCCTTCCACACTACCCAAAATGAAATACCTATCTATCTATCTATCTATCTATAGATTTATAAAATATTGCAAGATACTACCTTGCTGTATGTTCCAATTCCTTATATCCTCCTAACAACCCTATGCATTGAATGTTATTATTCTCATTTGACAGAAGAGGAAATTAAAGTGAAGTTTGGGCCAGTGATTGTCTGACTCCAAAGCTGGGATTCTCTCCACTACCTCGCAAAGAGTCCTTCTTCCCTCACAAGGCTACCCCAGTCCACATCAAATTTTCCTCGAACCCAAGTCACCAGACCATGTCTTTGTGTGGCAACTTTCCATTTGATTATATACTATTTGGAGTATATTCAGAATATAATGTGTGTGTATGTGTATGTATAAGACTTTCTTACCAGCCAGAATCATAAATGCCTAAGCCAGGATGAGATCTATTGCCTCTTTTGAACCACTACTCCAATAGCATCACCATGGGGTGGCCACACAGTAAATATGTCATAAAAACTTGCTGATGTGATAGTTGGTACTAGAATCTGCATCATCCAGTCAGCTAGCTCAAATTTATGGAGTTGTAGGCCCTGGGTCTACTTGAAAGATAGAAGGAAAAGACACATTCCCAAGTTCAGCTGCCTCGGGGGAGGAGATATGCTGAAGACATCCACAGTCTGGTTCTATTCATAGTACCTATTGTTCCTCTCCCATGGAATATCAGACCATGGGTCATGCCCTGTTGGACACTCTATGTCAGTTATTAAATCCTCACCAAATTCTGAAAGTTAGAGGTGAGCTTTTTTGATGTTTTGGTCACTTTGCTTCTCTTATGTGACTCTCTCCTTATGTCACAAACCATTTTCATGGACAGCTGCCTCCCAGTTTCAGATTAACCAAATAAGAGGGACATTTGGTGGTTCCATTCACAAAAAGTGAGACACATGAAGCTTTCTACTATACTAGGAGCGGAAACTATCCACCCTAATCATTAAGGACCTTGGGGTTCTAGGTAATTCAGTATTTAGGCCCTAAAAATTCTTATGAAAGAAATACCGGTCATGACCCCAGGTTTTTTGTAATCAGTATGGTAAAGGTACTCGTGGAACTAGAGATGACTTTGGAGCTACTAGGATGTCTGCTTACAAAGCTCAAGTGCATGGCTGCGTGATGAGGTCTGCCAGTGAGTCTCAGAACCTTCCATGTTCAGTTCATCCTTGGTCACATTAATGTTTTATCTACTTCCTGGCCACCATCTTGTCCTTGATGAAATGAAGTGGATGTGTGTAGGAAAAGAGAAGTTGAAAAGAAAATAGAAATGTTATTAAATACTGTTGGAGCCCACTGAGGGTGAGGCATTCAGTGGTGGGCTTTATGTACAATATCTCATTCATTCTTTCTAAGCATCTATAAAAATGTAAGTATGATTGTTCCCATGGCCCACAGATGGGGAAATGGGTCTCATAGAGGTTAAGTAATTTGACTGAGGTAAAACAGCATAGCCTAGTCTCTTCGTTTCTCCAAAGCCTACATTGCTCTGGTTTAGGAATATACCACGGGGTCTGGCTGGAGCCATCGAAGGATGGCCCTACTGGCATTTCCTTTGACTCCCTCAACTACATTCCTTGGCCCAATGGTCCGTGAAATATACATAACATCCATACCCTTTTCACTCTCCCCAAATAACAGTTTCTGTACTCAAATAACTTTTGTATATACCCCTTTCCCTGGTCTTAGAGAATTATCATATCAGACCTAAAAAGCCCATTAGTAGAGACAACTTAGGTCAAACCCGTTTTCCCCACATGTACTTCGCAATTGCAATGCTGTATTTAAAAGAAAGATCAGCTCAACTTCTGTGGGAACATATGTGTTCGGGAAACATCCACTTAGCACATAGGCAGTGCCCAGCTTCGAAGGGAATGAAAGAGAAATAGAAAGAGGAGGAGACAAAACCAAAGGAAATAACCATTTTTTGTTTCCTCCTTTGGAAATAAGCAGATGTCACCAAGGATGCCCAAAGGCAGTGAAAACATCCCACTCTCTCCTGTGCAATCCTTCGGGAGGGAACATGTGGGTCACGGACTGCTTACGGAATTGTTATTACAATTATAAGCATTAAGGAGTGCCCTTTCAGTCGATTAGCTGATGCTGCAGAGAATATATGGCAATAATATCACTAGCCTAATTTTCTGGGTCGAGGAGAGCCAAGGAATGGGAAAGAGCCTCTCCCTCCACTTCCTGGATCTTTGTGTGTTTGCCTTGAGCTAATACACCTCAAGATACAATTTTAAATTAAAAAATAAGAAAGTGTATTGGATAAATTCATCATGGCTGGTTTTCTACCTGGAGCAAAACTGACTTTCTAAGCTACCCATCCAAGCTTGCGCGGGAAATGGCGCAAAACCTGGGCTGGAGTTTTCACATCATGCTAGCTCCCTGACCAGTCCTAAATCAAGGGCTGAGGCATCATAGGAAGAGGGAGGCAGAGGCCAGGCTTCTCAGAGACACCTGCCCCCCCCCCCCCATCTCCCAGGATAACAGGGCTGCTCTTTTCTTGCTGCGCTGTTCTAGCTGCTGATTTCATTGTGCGTTGCTGGCGGATTTTGAGTAGAAAATGGTATGTGGTTAATTATACAGCTAATGAGCTCTGGGGAGTTTGCTTTCAGATTCCCTCACTCTAGGTGACAAGTGGAGAAAGTGCCATGTAACATCTTCTGCCCTTAGGGAGTGAGTTAAACAGAGTGAAATTCAGATTTTGAAATCAGCACATTCATAAGAGAAGCATCTGGAGTTCTTGGATTTCTTGTACCAGGTGTATCAGTAATGCCTCTCTCTCTCGCTGCAAAGGCCTTTTGTGGACAGTAGGTGTCCCCACCTTGGTTATATTCTTTTCCACACTTCTGTGCACAGCTCTACCTGAGGGGGAGAAAAGAGGTGATATTTTACTAGCATCATTTCTTCCTGGTCTTCTGATGGGTCCTACAAGCCTGCAGAAATTCCAGAAATTCCAGACCCAGGAGTATGTGTCCCACCAAACAGATTTTAAATGTAATTGACTTTTAAGCACCCTTTCTTAGGAGGCTACCAGGAGCAATTTTCCATGATAAATGAGAAAAAAAAAAAGTGGAAGATTTGGCAGTAATGGAAACTGACAATTCCACACAGGAGTGTTGTGCAGGAAAACCCCTGGACGAAAATGAGGGGAGGCCCAGGGATGACAGCTGTGTGGTGGACCTAGAGGACAAGACAAAAGGCTCTAGCAGAGAGAGTTTAACAAATAAAAGTAGAACCGATAGATCACTGGATACATTTCCCTGTGGAAAAATGAACGGGGAGGCTATAGGATGGTATAGAACAGCTAGAGATAATTATAGAGAAAATGATGTAAATGAAAAAAGTAAGGCAACTATGAAATCCATATAAAATGAGAAGTTATACAAGAAGGAAAACATTGATGGTATACTACTTATACTACTTATAATAGAAGTATAATGAGATGAAAGATCTATGAGTGGAGGGTAGAGGCTATAAGAAAGCTAAATATTTACCTGCTATTATGAGTCATTAGTAGATAGTTTCTAAAACTGGCAAATGAAGAAATAGCAATAAAATATATGTTTTGGTTAGCTGTGAAAAACAGAAACATGAACTGATAATGAATTAAACTAGACAAAAGTTTTTATTTCTCTCTCATTCAATATAGCTAAACAGTCTGGGGTGGTGGTGATAGTTTTACTCTACAGAATCTTCAGTATTACCCAGTCTCCTGTACTGTTGTTCTGATGGGATAGGCTTCCATTCCCAAGTTAACCTCATGGTTCAGTGTGGCTGCTTGGGTTCCAGCCATCATATCTGAATTCCATCCATTAAGGAGGAAGAAAGAATGAAGAAGAAAATAGTTAAAGGATATGTTTCAGCTGTATTTTAAGGAAGTCTCCCGAAAGTTACATATACCACTTTTATATCCCTTTTACCTGGATTTAGTTGCATAACTATATGTAATTAAAAGGGGGAGTTGAACAAATTTTTTTTAATTCTGGAAACCACAAACTCAGCTAAAAATTGGGGTATGTATTTCAATGGGAGAATGGAAAACAGATACAGAAGAAATGGACATTTTTTCTACATATATTATTTAGAAATGTGGGAGTAAATTTCAGAAATATTTAAATTTATTGGAATTAATTACTGATTAGAGAATGAGGCTTTTGGATGGAGGGAGATGGTGCATATTATTGCTGTATTTCATTACAAAATTTTGGACCTTTCTCTCTTAACTTTTTAAGAAATTATATGCATTGTATTATATTGATAAATAAGTTAAAAGAAATGATGGGGTTTCTGGTATGTAGATGTGATAGCAGGCTCTGAAAGTTGAGAAAATGTTTCTCTCTATTTTTTCCTTGTCTTTATCCCCTGCTCATTTCTAAACCATAAGGTGAATCTGGTATTCTTAAGTTTCATTACAAGTTGAAAAATTATGATTCCAAATTACAGAGAGATAATAATTGGGCTTATATGGTCTTCCATATATGGTCTTCCCTCTACTCTACTTTTCTTGCTTTCTTTCGAATATAAAGAAAATCTTCTTGGGTCAACAGTGTGACTCAGTCGGTTAAGTGTCTGCCTTTGGCTCAGGTCATGATCTCTTGATCCTGGGATCAAGCCCTGCATTGGACTTCTTGCTCGGCAGGGAACCTGCTTCTCCCTCTCCCTGCCACTCCCCCTGTTGTGCTCTTTCTCTGTGTCAAATAAGTAAATAAAATCTTAAAAAAAAAAAAAGAAAATCTTCCCAATAGATATTAGAAGCGATTATGATGGCAATAAACAAGGGACACATCTCAGAGGCTTAAATAAGATCTGTTTGCTTCCAAGATGTTAGACACCCTCTTTTGGGAAGCTACATCTTTCTATTGTGGCTTTCCTCTTAATTCATAGCCTTTTAAACTGTAAAAAACAATGAAGTTTTAATCTGGAGACTGATTTCAACAGTTCAGATAATAGGTCATGCCAGATTTATCTTCCCAGTTTCTTTACTGGTAAATATTTCCCTCTTTCCAAATTCATATCCACCCCTGACTTAGAGAAGGTCTCGTTGATTCGAGCTTTCTTGTCTCAGTGAATGGAAGTCCATGTCATGAATCCTCAATTCATCTGCTATGTGAAAATGATCCACCATCACAGAGAAGAAAATAGAATGTTAGATGAGAGAAATACAGTTCAAGTCCCAAGAAAGTGCCTGGGGGATAGTGATCAAAATGATATCAGTAAAATTATTATTAGCTGTGCAATCATAATTTAATTGAAATTCGATTTACTGTAGTTGGATTTACCAAATAGTAGGTTGGATTTTTTATAGGTCATCTCTGACCTTGGACAACCCTGCAATGTCATAGCTACACCAAGGTGTAACAATGAATTAGTGGGGTTTGGGTTTTAACTCAGGACTGTCTGACCTAAAAATCCATGTTCTCTCTCTCTTTCTCTTTTTTCTTTAAGATTTATTTATTTATTCTGGTGGGAGAGGGGCAGAAGGAGAGGGAGAGAGAAACTAAGCAGATGCCCCTCTGAGCTCTACCTCATAACCCTGAGATCGCAATCAAAGCAGAAACCCAAGATAACAGGAACTGAATCCCATGCTCAACGGACTGGGCCACCCAGGCACCCCAGAGTCCTTGATCTTTGGATGGCATGACTTTGAATTTCTGGTGGCTACCCCATCCTAGGTCCAGGTGTCCAGTATGTTCTAAACATGTCTTGGGTGCTGTGCTTAATGAAGAGCATATAACCGGACCAAACAGGATTCACAGTATTTAGTTTCACTGTTAAAAATGCCCTGGTTCTGTTGATAAGCTATTCCATTATTGAAGTGAATGTTGGCAGTGCCCCATGCATATCCTCTGACCCTTACCAGCTCGGTGTGTACCATCTGATCTCAAACGTCCAGCACCTGCACTTCTTTCATCTGGAGCTGTCTGTTGTCACTGGCTTTGTTAACAGGCCAGAAAAACTGGGGATTTAATGCCACCTAGGAGCTCTCCTCTATTTTCTTGTTTTTAAAGATTTGATTAGCACCCAGAGGGAGAGGGAGAAGCAGGCTCACCCTGAGCAGAGGGCCCAATGCTAATCTCCATCCCAGGACACTAGGGTCCTGACCTGAGCTGAAGGCAGATGCTTAATGACTGAGCCACCAATGCACCCCTAGGAGCTGCTCTCTAGTAATGATGGCTGACAGCTGGTGTATCAGTACGCCAACTCCCTCGCCCCTTGTGTGGGATAATTGAGGTGTGTGTCCTCTCCTGGCCCTGACAATCCCCCACAGGATTAGGTTACAGTTGTCCCCAGTGATAACTGGCTGGATAATGAGCCTTTTATTGGCCGCTTTTCCTCCCCCTCGCTGTTTTCCACACCCTTATGGTGTTTCCCATAGTTTCCAAATAATGTCTTTGCATTCAGATTCTTGTCTCAGCTCTTCCTTGTGGCAGTAACTCAAACTGAAACAGCCTCTTTATCTATAGAAAAGTTTAGGACTGGGTGGTTTGGCTTAAAGCACAAACATCATGGATGAAGTCAGACTTAAACTTGACTTTGACACATGGATAGGATTTGGGTAACAGGTGGGGAGGAGGGGACAGCACAGGTGAAGGTGGCCAGATGTTCAGGGGGGCAGATGAGGAAATGGAGTGCAGACTGGGGGTGGACTTTGGTTCTGGATGATGAGGTCAGACTGTAATGGAGGAAAAAGAGCATGGTCAGCAGGGAACAGAGCACTCTCCCAGGTGCTTAAGCAGGGCCAGGAACTGTCAGACCCATTGCTTTTGGAGGCCATGTCTGGCCGGGAGCAGGCAGATAGGAAGAGGAAGGAGAGTGCCGAGTCAGAGAAGCCAGTGGGAAAACATGCATGTGATGGAAATAGGAAGAAGGCTGCACCCTACAGTGGAGGCAAAAATACAGGGAGGAAGGGTAGTTGTGAGTCATTTCAAAGGAGAATCCATTGTGTTTAGTGGCTGACTAGCTACAAAGGATGCACGCGCGAGATGAGTCAGTGGCGACTGTTCTCAGCCCGCAAACCCTGTGCCTCACGGTGGGAGCAGCACTGATGACAGGCTGTTGCCGCTGACAGGAACCAATTCCCTCGCATGCTAAAGCACACTCTGTCCCTAGCTCTCCCTGCTTCTCCTTCCCAAGGCCACGCTGAGCTCCTGTTGAATGGCGGCTCCTATCTAGAGGGCACTTTTCTTTAATTAACTGAAACCAACTTAGGCTGGGGTCAGACAGAGCAGGGCTCAAATCTTACTACTGTTTCCCAGGTGTGTGGCCCTGAGCAAGCTTAGAAATGTCCTGAGCCTCGGTTTCCTTCGCTTTTCAATGGATAATAGGAGTTTTTCTTTATGACGGTGCTTTGAAGATTTAACAAGATAAAATGTGGAAATGGTCATCACAGTGTGTGGCTCCCTGGTAAGTGCTCAGGAAATGACGTCCATTATTCTTATCAGAGTAGGAGGAACTGTCTCGCCCTTGCAACAGCTGTAAGAAAAGGGGACAATTAAAGTAAAAAAAAAAAAACTATATCAATATCTGTATCTAAATAGCTATTTCTGTTGTGAAAAATAATTTTCCCTCTACTCTTCTAGGTTCTTGCCCGAGAACCCCACGTAATAAAAGGCAGGTTAACAGGAGGAAAACAGAATTTTAATAACATGTAGACTTCCTGTACCTATGGGAGATACCCAGGAGAACTCAGTTGCTCCCTGACATGGCCCAAGCCACCACTTTAAATACTATCTCCAGCTAAAGGCAGAAGGAGATGTTGAGGGCTTGGGGACGCCAGTTATAGGAGGTGACCAGGAAAAAACACAGTACCTGAAGGTAAGCTTGTTATGCAGATTTAAGTCCTTGTTTCTCTGTTGCTAAGAGCTTTAGAGACTTGGAGTCATCTTTCCCTTCCTGATACCGAGAGGGAGACACTCTTACACGTGACGATTTCCCTTATAAGTGTGAATGTCCCCCACGAAAGAACAATTTCTACTCAATTTTCAGAGCATCACCTGTATCTGCTGTTTCTTAGGAACACTGGGCCTAAAACAATTGTTATACCAAAGGAGCATATTTAGGGATGGTATATTCTGCTCCCCTTTCACTGTCTATCGTTTTGAGGCCTAGAAACAGATGATACTGTTCAGGATTCTGCAGGAGGCTCAGCATTAGGATTGTGGATGAAGAAATAATCGTCTCAGCTCAGGACAATTTTTTCATCTCTAGATAGCTACAATATTGAGGGAGTTTCTATTCTATTCTTTGTGCCAGAGATCATATCCCATTTCATGGATGGCTTTAGGTCAATAAGTAGGTCTATTTTTTGCTCTTCAAAAGGCTCCCAAACAAAATTCATTTCAAACAAAAGTCACCACCCACCTCGCCTCCCTTTCATGCTCCTAACCATGAGAATGGTCCGGCACACACAGAACTCCAGCCCCGCTCAGCTGCTCAGTGGGGAGGAATGGCAATGTGAATTCTTAAACACAGACCTGAGCTAAATAGGCACAGTTTTCTTGTACAGCAAGGATGACAAAGGGAATGCACCCTCTTTCATTCTGTTCTCAAGTCCGTGCTGACTGATTCTTCAGCCGGCCAATTCACAACACAGCATTTCAGAGAGTGGTTATTTAGTCTGAAAAAAAAAGCCTCTGAATTGACTAGGATGTCTTCATGTGGCATTTTTCTTGGGCTTTCTCAGTGTGCCTGAGGCTTTCTGTTCATCCTGGGCTGATTCCTAGGTAAGCCATTAACTGGGCCTTCTCTGCCAGCCTCACACCTGCCTGGCACTGGTTCCCACGGTTGCCCTGGTCACATGCTGCCAGGCTGCTGGTGAGGCTGGACGTGTGCTTGCACACAGATCCTTGGTTTTCCTCTGCTCATCAGAGGAGGCCACTGTGGCGCAGCTCTTAAATGGACCTCCTATGACTAATGTCTCCCATTGGATCAAACTTCGTGATTTCTGATACTTAGCAGAAATCTCTAAGTGCTGAAAAAGGCTTTCCTAAATCTCCTCAAAATCAAAATGGCAAAAGTCTGAATGGATTGCTCATCTCTGTTTGCAGGGGCTTAGGCCTGCAGCTGACCTGGGGAAGAGAAGATTTCATTAGTCCACCCTGTCTGGCTTCTTTAGAGCAGGATTCTGTCCACTAAGAACAACACCTTGCATGTGGAGCTGCCTGGGTGAGGCTTCCAGGGGGAAGATGGGGAGTTTGGAGAGGAGGAGATACACATCTTTTAATAAAGGCTGAAATGTTAAATTACAAAAGAGGAGGAAAAAATCATTTTGTTTCAGTCCGGTGCCAGCACTGGCTAATTATAGAATGGAATGATTTGAGGATTCAGTTTCCTTCTCTAGAAAAGAGCTGGAAAATTACTGAATGTGGTGGCACACTTCAGGCCACTGTAGCATGGGGAGTCACCACAGTCCAGTGGTACTTCCTCTGGGACATCAAGGTTGTGAGGTAACCTGGTGTAGTAGAAATTCCTGGTCTCCCCCAGCCCATTCCTTTAGGAGGCCAGCATGCCACCCCCAGCTGTTGTGGGTGTTGGTTACTAATGGCTCACAGCTGTCCCCTTCTCCATAGAAGGTTTCTCGTTGGTCTGTGCTGCCATGCCTAGCAATGGTGGGTGTTTACACCTCCTACTCTGCACCATCCCTACCAGGCAGCCCACAGCAATGAATGACTATCACTGATGGTAAAAATCCCAGTCCCTTGCTTCTAGGCAGGACAAACATGGTACAGTTTACTTCACAGAGCTCACCGTGAGATTGTCTGAAACTACACTTCATCTGAAAGCACACTGTTGCTTAGACTTTTCATCTGTCTTATCCTGCGCCCCTCTTTTCCCCCTGAGTTTCACCTGAGAGTGCCTCCTCACTAAATCACAGGCCTAAGAACACTTGCCTCAGGCTCTGCAATCTGCAGAACCCAACCTAGGACACCTGGCTTATCCGGGAGGTAGGCTGAGAGTTGGTTGTCTTCTTTGTCGGAGGTAGCGTAAAGTAGTGCTCTCCCTTCTCTCTCCCACAATGTCCTCTGAGTAGATTCCAACTTAATTGTGGGCACGTAGAGGCTTCTCTTCGGATATGACTTGCCTGACCATGATCCTCTTAAATTAAAAACATGTTTTTTAAAGATTTATTTATTTTAGAGAGAGAGGGAGAGAGAGAGAATGTGCATGAATGGGAGGGGCAGAGGGACAGGAGTGAGAATCCCAAACAGTCTCTGAGCAGAGCACAGAGCCTGACACCGGGATCAATCTCATGACCCTGAGATCATGACCAGAGCTGAAACCAAGAGTGGGAGGCTAAACTGACTGAGCCAGTCAGGAGCCCCCTTAAATAAACAAAAGGAAAGGAAAAAAAAATCTTAACTGCCTATGTGCTAAATTCTAGTTGTTCAGTTGGACTTTTTCATAAGAAAGCTTTGTCAGTGGGCATGGGATTCTTAGAAGTTTTCTACTAATTAGAAAGTGACTCTCCTCGCCCCACATACTTCCACAATTATCCAACTACTACAGAAAATTATACTTTTGATGTTCATTCCATGTGTTTCCCTTCTTTCTGCCAAAATCATGACTTTGAAACTCAAGAGTTTCCTCTTAGAAGTAATTATCATAGTTTCTTTAAGTGTATTAGAATGCCCTTCCCTTTCCAAAAATTCTATCCATATAAACGTTCCAAAAAAATGAATGCTTTTTATTTCATTTTTGTAGGGCTTTTATTCTGAGTGGTTTAATTTAACACAAGTGAGAGGGAACTTGAGCACATGAATGGAAGAGCCTGGTAGAAAACTGTAAGAATTCAAGGGCAGTGGCTTTCTCTAGTATTATCCCCTCCGTATGATTCTGTCTCTTGGTCCAAAGGAAATGTCTTAGATGGGGCTCCTTCTGCAGAAACACACCCTGAGATAAGAATTTACATGAAAATGACTTATTAAGGTAGTGTTATGATGAAGAGTAGTAAGGCAGAGGGAGCACAGACAGGGGTGGTTTGGAAACTGATATTTCTGGTTTTTTTTCTCTGTGCACAGAACAGCTCCAGCAGTCTGAAGAGGTGTCCGAAATCGGTCACAGGGGCTGCGTGTCCAAAGTCAACTGAATTAGAACCTGGGAGAGGAGCACACAGAAATAGTATTAGCACCCTCCCCTCCACGCCGGCCCTGGAGAGGGGAACTGGGCAGAACACTGACAGAACCTACCTCGGGGAGGAAACTATACAGAGAGGTAGGATATCTGGTCCAAGCAGATCTGAATTTGAGGCATTTAGGCCAAAGAATATGGCCACCACATTGTGGTATATACCACCTGTTGGATGTCCCAGCCCACCCTGCTTGCTCTACGGTGACGATGACCAAACTCCCCTGGGGCCTATTGTCAGATAGTTCTGAGTTGATCAGGTTTTTATACAGTCAACTGGGGTTGGATCAATCAAATCGTGGGCATGTATTCTGATAACTGTGGATGTCAGTGTCTGTGTGAGCAGCTAAAGATTCATGAAGCGGTGAACGGAAGGGAATCAGGTCGCGCTGCCTTCCTACATGCTGCTTTGGCATATTGATTATTTTGAGCTGAAGGCACTTGAGAAATGGCAGATATGGGAAGGGCTTTCTGCCCTCACCCTTTCTACCTAAAAGCAGACATAGAATTTCCTGCGAGAAAGGTGCCCTCCCTGTACCAGGGAGATAAGAACATTCTTATCACCAGAGAGAGGAGTCAATGCCCAAACAGACCTGTACAAACCAACCTACTAAGTGAATCCTTCCCTTCTCTTAGTTTTCTCCATGTACTTCCTAGTCTCCACTCCACTATTTCCTCCCTCCAGCCCAAGCCCCACTGTCTTGTGATATCTCCTCAATGTATTGTTCTTTATGTGACAAGAACTAGAAGCTTTTGGGCCTAATGGCTTCTTTAGGTCTTCATTTTCCTTCTGAAAGTTCCCATGTACACCTAAATATTTTAAATCAGTGTGTATGCTTCTCTCCTGCTGATCTCTTATGTCATTTTCATTCTTGGGCCAACTGCAGAAGCTAAGAGGGTAGAAGGAAGTTGTTCTTTCCCTCTAGAACGCAAGCAGCAAAACCAGCAGATCATCCATCTCCTAGAAGTGCTGGAGAGTTGGTTTACAAATCTCCGTGGAGAGCAGAGCAGGTGAATGATTCCTGAAGAGTATGGCGGGCTTGTGGCCGCCCTCCTGGAACGCATGGCAGATCCTCAAGCAATCCTCCTGGGACTCAAAGCAGGTAAACACAGGCAAGAGAAGACAGAGTGGCCCTGTGGCTGTGAAGATGGGAAACTGGAAATAAATCCAGGTATGAGAGGTTGCTGATCGGGATCTTTCCTGTCCCTGAATGTTGCCTGTGGACCACATCTGAAAACAATAGTACCCCACCTTCTGAAGAGTTGCGAGAGAGTAACATAAAGGACCCATCTGGGTTTGCCAAGAACCTGCAAATAAAAATACAGGATAGCCACTTAAGTTTAAATTCTAGGTAAACAATAAATTACTTTTAGTACTCCTTACTGTTGTAGCATGCTGAAAATTTAAGTAAGTGTGTCCCATGCAGTGCTTAGAATATAATCTTACAGAAACAATTTGTTTTCTTATCTGAAATGTAAATTTAACTGGCAGTCCTGTCGTTTATCTGCAACCTCAGGTCCAGCACTTCCTGTCCAGTCTTATCTTATCAAAATGTGGGAGGAGTATCTCTGCTCTCACCTGTTTGCAGCCCAGCCCCACCTCCCCACCTGTCTCCTTAATGAGAAGACTGGGGGACGAGAGGGTCACTGGGGGCAGTCTTGTGGAGAGAGCATTCTGGGGAGTGAGGTTGTAGCTCTCCTTCCCCACAGAGGAGGAAGCGAGAGTTGTGGTTTTCTTCTGAAGCAAAAAAGATGCAAAATCCTTGAGGGCACTTGTAAAGATTAGAGGTATGTGCCCTGCAAGGACAGGAGATTTTGATTCTCTGGTTGGATGGAATCTCACTGATTAGCCCCTGTACCTGCAGAGCAGGGGAGGCGGAGTGAGGAGGCAGAGGCAGGGCAGCAGGGGACGGGATTGTGCTTCCAAAGGTGGTTTGCCTTGGCAAGGATGAACCCCAGCATCCAAGGGGAGCTGCACAAGGTAGCTGGGCTTGAGTTGGTGTTCTCACAAACCCCCTCCTGGGGAATGCCATTGGGCAGAGGCTGTGGGGCTGGAGGGCTGTGGAAGGGTGAAGATTGAACTGGACTGCCACTTCAGGGAACTAGGGGATAGGGAGAAATCTCAAGGCTCTGAGATAACTCACTCTGTGCTTACCAGGTCTGGAGGTCTTGAGGGCTAGAAGGTGAAGGCCAAAGAAGCAGCCACAGCCACCGAGAAGAGGCAGGTCTCCATGGCCAAGGAAGTAATGATGTTTCTCCTCTCCCTGCCTCCTCCTGCTCTAATCGGTTTCTCAACCTCAGAGGTGGAGAATAGTATGGAGGGAGAGTGGTGTGGGTAAGCCACCCCCGTAAACACACATGCTATGTCTTTAGCCACAAGTGCAGTCAGGGGAGGGGGGAGGAGAATCTCTGAGTGGCCGTAAGGTGAAAATTTAAAACTGGTCCAAACCAATTTTAATAATGAAAAGTGATGAAATACTTTGGAATCTCCCCAAGTTGTAAAGAGAAAATGTGGATTTGATAAAGTGGGGGTAAAAGCAGAGATGGAAGGAAAAGAACACTTTTATGTCTAACTCCGAGGGACATAAAAACTCTCATAAACCAATGCCATCTAGCAAAACGGAATCCAAGAAGGGCAGATTCTCCTGGTGATGTGACTGCTGGGGCTCTGGGACGGGCTACCCACGGAGGGGATGTGGTCTGGTCGCCCTTGCCTGTGGCTCTGCTGGATGGGAGGGCAAAGGAGAGGCATCTTGGTGAGGCTGGAGACACCCGGACACATCTCCTTCCAGAAGACACACCAGGCCCAGTCCAGTGCTGGAAGCAGGGAGGGGAGGAGCCCTCTGAGACCACGCCCCCAGACTGAGCAGGCAGTGTGGGGGTGGGGTCTGGATTTGAACGTGTATGTAAATAACTGAAGGAACATGGGTGGCTTTTAAATGAGGATTATAACCAATAAAACTTTAAGTTGGTAAACTGCACCAGTTTATCATTTAAATCATCTCTCTTTGATATTGGAATAATTTCTGCTTATATGCAACACCACTGAGTATATGCATATGAAAATACATTCACGTAAAAATGCCTTCGGTATGATGGATTCTGCGATTCTCCTCCAGTTCTGATTGCATTCTTATGAATAAAAGTTCCTCGGTGAAAACTCAGCCGACAGCTGTGCTGATGATGTACGAGGCAGGGTTGGAGCCGGTTCACAATTTCCATGCTTGCGACTGCCCTGTAGGGCTTAGCTAGGGAAGAACTTGCATGTGTCGGTGAAATGGGAAGCCCTGACGCATGGGGCTGCTGCTTGGAAGGGGATCTGAGAAAGACGGCAGCCCCATTTTTCCACAGTCAATTCCAGCTGACAATCTTCGCTCTAAGCTCTACTTTCTTTGGTCCCTTTCACCATGTCTGACACAATGCCTTGCTTTTTTGGCTGCAGAAGCTGACACAAGTATTTTTCCAGCTTGCTAATCCACGATTTTTAAAATGATGGGTAATAATATTCACATTGATCTTGCAAATCAGAGTTTGCCATAACTAGCCCTTTCCCATAGAGTGTAATCGCTCAAGTCAAAATGGGCGATCACAAGTTCGCAAAGTTGGACGGCAAAGAGACAGTATTTAAAAATCGTAGTTGTACTGAGTATTGAGGTGGAGAGGTTAGGAATATTCTCCTATCTTTTTTTCCTGGCTGGCTTGTTAGGTCGGGCGATTTTTCGGAGAGGATTATCATTAAATAACGTCTATTTTCTGTATTGTGGTGCCCTTGACAAAATTATTTAACCTCTTTGCACCTTAGTTGTATCCTGTTTAATGAGGATAATAATAGCATTTACCTCTTAGAATTGTTGAGGTTAAATAGCCTTTTATAAATCTCTATCTGTATAAATCTGTATGAGTATAGGTCTGGGTATAGATACAAATACACAGATATAGATAGAATCTTTAATCTATTCCCAGCACATAGAAAACTCATAATAAATATTATTTTGGGTAGTACTGCTACTACAATTATTATTATTATTATCATCATCATCAGTTTTCAAGGTAGTAAAAGGACAGTACTGCACAGTAGTAAGAGCATATATATGTGCTAGAGAAAGTGAATTGTCAAGACATGGCTCTGCCACTTATGGTGGGATCTTGGGTGAAGTTAATGAGCCCAGGAGCTACTCACCAAGTATTCCTGGTACAGGCTATTCCATAAGAAAAGTGAGGACTGCAAAGGTAATATCTGTAAGTGCCTGACACCCAGAAGTTCTCACTACATATTAGCTTCTTCCTCCACTTTTTGGAGGGCCCATAAAAGACCCTAAGTTTTGCATCTTTACATTGATTTCTTCATCCTGATACATTTCACTCTTCTCCTCCCTCATTTTGATAAAATGAGATAAAATACATTGGAAATAAAATGCATGATTTCCCTGGACCCCAGCCTACCCAATTTTTCTATGGAAGCGTTAATATATCACTAGCACTCAAATAATGGAGTTGAAATGACTCATCTTTCTTCTCAGGGACCACTGGGTCTAACCAATGAATTTAGTGAACATGATGTGCCCAGGTGAACAGGTGGGAGTGATTTGTTTTTCCTCTTGGAACCTTCTACTGGATAGGATAGTCCCTGTCCCTGCCTCATCCAAACACCCCATGGTCTGAACTTAGAGGCCCCCCTGATCTTAGGAAACACTTAGGACAACTGCTTGCTAAGCTCAACCACAGAGCCGCATTCTCTGCTGGAGGAGATGTGGGAAGGGGATGGGGCATTGGATAACCCAGGGGGTCTTTCACATGGCTCCACATTGAAATCACCTTGAGAGCTTTGAAAAATTCCTGTGCCCTGGCTGTGCCCGAGTACCACAAAGTCAGAATTTAAAAAACTATCCAGGTGGTTTTGATGGGCAGTTAAGACTGAGAACAACCATCTCAGGCAACTCCACTCAGAACTTTGCATTACACAGAAATACTTACGTAAATAAAATGACCATTATTTTTCAAATGGAATGGAACCTCATAATTCTTTTTTATTTTTCAAATTTTTAATTTTTTTTTAAAGATAGTATTTATTTATTTGAGAGGGACAGAGATAATGAGAGGGAGCAGGAGCACGGAGGAGGGAGAAGCAGATTTCCCACTGAACAGGGAGCCCCAGGCATGGCTCGATCCCAGGACCCTGGGATCGTGACCTAAGTTGAAGGCAGACGATTAACCAACTGAGCCTCACAGGCGCCCTCATGATTCTTTTTAACATGCGCTAAGTATTCAGGCTTTTTTTTTTTTTTTTGCTACTAAACTATTTTTGAGATTCTAAGAAATTTTATTGTGGTATTAGTTTACATAGAATAAAAATGCACCTATTTTAAATGCATAATTCAATTACTTTTGAGAAATATATATACACACTGAAGGATAGCACAATATGCCACTCCAGAATACGCCACTTTGGTGTAAGTGTTATTTTGAGTTATATGCACTTGAAAAATAGCAAATACAAGAAAAACACCCTGATCTTCTTTCTCGTAAAAGCAGGAGATGAAATTCCCACATGAAAGATGTTCTCCCAGCACCAGACGCAAAGTAAATTCTTATTACCAAGGATGAGAAGTTAGGACCTAGAGAATTCTATTCAAACAGACCTTGTTAAAATTACTCTTATCTTTCTTTGGCCTTCGCACATAGTTTAGTTACTTTTCCATAATTGCTTCTCTTTGTCTGACCTACTCTAAAAGCCACTTCTTTGGGTCTTCATTCCTTAGGCGGGTTTCCATGTCAGGTAAAGTTTATACAAATGTGTATGTTTTTCTGCTGTTAATCTGTCTTATGTCAATTTAATTCTCATGCCCACTGAAAAACCCTAAGATGGTAGCGGTAACGATCTGCCTCCTTTACAATGCTGAGGTAACCACCACCCCCACCATCAAGGCATACGACATTTCCAGAAAGTTCTTTTGTGCCTCTTTGGAGTCTCTCAGGAAGCGAATGATTTCTTCATAGATGAGTTTGGGGATTATACTCTATGCACTCTTTTGTTTCTGGCTTCTTCTGGATAGAATAATGTGTTTGAGATTCATCCATGTTGTATGTATCAACAGTTCATTCTTTTTATTGATAAGCAGTAATTAAGTCTCTGAATATATTACTACTTGTCCATCCATTCGCCTCTTGGTGGACATTTTCTACCTAATTCGAGTACCAGTTTTTTTTCGGGGGGGTACTTCTCTCCATATTTTTTCTCTCACAGCTAGTTTATAATGAAATCAGGGAAGGTGATCTATGACCAGAGCCCCAGTTTTTCTATGAATTCCAGGGTTGGGCTCAAGTAACATACTCAGTAGTAACTGCCACCTGGTCAGCTTGTCCTCTGTGATGTATAATGGAATCGCCCAGCCATACCATGCTTTCTTAAGCTCTCAGGGCCATTGGTTTATGTGAAATCATAGACACTGCTCACCCGGGGCAGTTTCATCTGTTCTGGGTTGCTGTTTACTCCATTATAATCAAGCTCAGGTACTCACTAAAAGCTTAAGTGACTCATTTAATAATATTTCTTTGGCAACCTACACCTAACTTCTGTGTTTTATGATATCATAACAGAATGGATACGGTCAGCTATGTAGGTGAATCATAAAGGCCTTAAAGTATCTCTAAGCTGCCAGTTATTCCCCAGAGTTAGTTTGTAAAGCAAGCTTGTCTCACACACACACGCACGCACGCACACACATTATAGATGTACATATAGGAAATATATCTTACACGTATACATGTATTTATGATCCTTTTCACTTTATATTAGAAAATAAAGACTATGCTGATAAAGCCTCTTATAAACACTTGTTACTGACTGCATACCAATCTTTTGTGTGGCTATGCCATAATCAACTTAATTATTTCCCTCTAATGAAATTTTTAGGTTATTTCCACTTTTCTCTCTAACATAAAAATATTCCAAAGATCATACATGGGCCCACACAATTCTCTGTATCACTTTGTCTTCTTAACTACTGGTTTTTGATTTTTTTAAAAAAAGCACTTCATGCCATGACCTTGAATTTTCTTCTTTTCCCTCTACAGTGAATAGATGTCTGTGCTAGGTCAGTGATACAAATATTCATTTCTAGGAAGGTTTCTGGTGTCTAGGAACTCTGAAGAAAGTCCAGCGGCTTTTCAGTGCTCTTGGATTTAATGTTACAAAGACCATTACTTTTCAAATTTCTTAGCAAGCCCTCTGCTGTTAACCCGAAGCTCATCAATATTAAGGGTAATTTCCCACATCGCAAATGTTGTCTAAGGGAGTTCTAACTCAGGTCATAGTACAATAGGCTGTAGAATTGGGTGCTGGGGGAAAAAAAAATCAATTCTAGAAAAATCCACAATGATATTCAATAAAAAATCATATTCAGTCTATAAATTTTCAAAGATCTGGCCATTTTATTTGTAGTAGGTAAATTTATTTTACCCATATTATTTACAAATTTAGAAATTCAATATTTGTTTTATTGTATTAAACAGCAGATTGAAAACAATGTATAAGATACTGTTGCTTCTTGTTTTAGCTGGTTATGAGCAGACTTCTCCAGTGATAATTCAAATTTATTCACAAATCTTGTCCAGTTGCCTGTAGTAGAATGTTTCTGAGGGCCTCAGGTGGAGATGATGTCTGTGTCACAAATGATTTTGCATACGATGTTTATGGTCTAGGAAATATTCTCTGGCATCAGTCAAGGTAAAACAGCATTTTTTTCTGGTCTAGAAATTATCATTTATCCTTATATTCTCCCCTTTTTGTCACATTCTGTCAGGATGATCAATATTGTGGAGATGAGGAGAAATGTGGGGCTAGGGGCCAGGAAACCACTAGAAATATCTACTTTTTTGGTATGTAATTATTCATACATTAAAAAATGTAGGCAGATTAAACATGTTTCCCAGGCCTAAAGGATGCTCCTTGGAGAAAAAGAGTGTGGGAAATTCCTGGCAGGAAGCTGCTAGAGAAGGCAATACCTTAATTCTCTGTGTAAACTGACATAAATCCTAGGTTCTGCTCCAGAAAGTAAGTACATGGTCAGAATGGACCCAAAGAAACAAAACAAAGACTCTGAGACCTAAACAGTTCAATCCCAGACTGATATATGAATGAGTCCAGCCCTAACAGTACAATGAAGGCTTTGAAAACTCAAATGACATTGAAACCACCATGCACAGAAGGTGAGGAAGAACCTATAGTCTGAACCTGAGTTGACTGCTTGCTGTTACAGCAGCAGTACAACCCTTCCACTCTCTTCTGGAAATATGAATAGGACCTATGGTCTTAAATGTAGTATTCACAATGTCCAGATACAATCCAATCCAAAATACCCAACAAAAATGAGCCAGAAAGATTTGCCAAACTTTAAAGAAAAAAGACAATCAGATGTCAAACATAAAGTTACCTAGAAATTAGAATTATCAGTTAGACTTTAAAACTATTATAACCATTCTCAATGAGGTAAAGCCAGGCACTCTAGAAAGGAATGGAAAGAAATAGATCTCCTCACAAAATAAGAACTATCAAAAGGAGCAAACATAAAGTTGAGAAATGAGAAATACAGTATATGAAATGAAAAAATTCACTGGGTGATATCCATAGCAGAGTGGAGATGACAGATGAAAGAGTCAGTGAGCTTAAAGGTATATCAATAGAAATTATCACCTTTGGATAATAGAGAAAAGATTTTAAGAGATCAACAGATCCTCAGGCTCCTGTGGGACAACATCAAATGGTCTACTGTTTATATTACTGAAGTACCAGAAAAATAGGAGAATGAGACACACAGAAAAAAATATTTGAAGAAATATTGTCTGAAAGTTCCCAAATTAGATGAAAGACATGAACTTACAGTGTCAAGGTCAGTTCGTCCTTAACAGCCCTAAAAACTCAAAGAAAATGATCCATAGTATTTGAATAATTATGGATCAATAGCATATCAATACCATATCATTACATTAGCTATAAGTGGTCTAGGACACTAATAGACAATAATTGTCAGATTGGACAAGCAAAAAGCCAACAAAAATAAAAGATCCAGCTTTTAGCTATCCATTACTATCCTACTTTAAATATAATGATAGACCATGAGACACTCTGCACTCTGAAACAAATTGAGGGTTTCAGAGGAGAAGAGGGTAGGGGGATGGCATAGCTGGTAATGGTTATTGAGGAGGGCATGTGTTGTGATGAGCACTGGGGTTGTGCACAACTAATGAATCATTGAACACTTCATCAGAAACTAATAATATACTACATGGTAGCTAAATGAACATAATAAAAAGATAAAAATAAATATAATCATGTACATAGGTTAGGAGTAAATCATGGAAAAAGTATATATGCAAACACTAATGAAAAGAAACTGGGAGTGTCTATATTAATATCGAACATTGTAGACTTCACAATCAGAAAAATTCCTAGGGATAAAGAAGGGCATTAATGATGATAAAATGGTAAGTTCACTAAAACGAAGCAGTCTCAAATATATACTTACTTAAAATCAGAGCTTCAAAATACAAACCCATTCAAAAACTAGTGGGAGTGAGTTGAAGAGTAGACAAATCCACACAACCCCCTGAGTGGTTGGTTACATGGAAGGACTTCAACTTGACTGGTCCCTCAATTATATGTGAGACCACAGCACACACGAAAAGATCTTAGCATCACTAGTAACTAAAGAAATGAAAATTAAAATCCTGAGATACCACCAGACACCTACTCAAATTTCTAAAATTAAAAAAGAAATAGAAGAATGACAATATGATCAAGTATCAGGTGCTGGTAAGGATGCAGAAAAACTGAAATTCTTATACCTTGCTGGTAGGAATGAAAAATGGTACGGCCACTTTAGAGAGTCGTTTGGTTGCCAGTTTCTTTTACATCAAGCTTACACTGTACATTTGACCCAGCTCTCGCCTCCAAATCTGTAGATGAATGTAGATAGATGATCACAGCAGTTGTATTCATAGTTTACAGAAACTGGAAAAGACGAGCTTCAGCTGATGCCCAGGTAAACAAACGTAGTATAATCATGCAATGGAGTACTACTCAGCAGTAAAAAGGAACAAATACTGAAACAAGCAGCAGTGTGCATGAATCTCAGATGTATTACACTAAGTATGAGAAGCCTGACAAAACGTTACATACCATCTCATTGATATGATATTCCAGGATAAAACTATACCATATCAGGTTGAGGGAAGATATAAGATACAGGGTAGGCTCCAAGGCTACAAATCTGATGAGAAGGCAACTCATAAAGGTTTGAAGTAGAGTGATCACAAAGAGAGAGCTCACTTCTCACCCCTCACACTCTGTCCTTAAGCCAGGGCTTAAGAGAGGGGAGGGTGTGCATATAGAGGGTGTGCATGGAGCAATATTTGGAGGTGAGGAAGCTATCCTGTACCTGAGTGTCATGATGGTTATGTGACTCTAGGTATTTGTCAAAACTTACAGCACTGTATGTCCCCCCCACCCCAAATTGCATTTAACTGTATGCAAATTTTAAAAAGGAACCTGAAGTTGTTCTGCTGCCCTCAACCCTATGCCCAGCCATCCTCTCCACCTATGTTTTCTTGCACATTCTATGGAAGCAGAAAACTGGGATGGGGAGAGAGAAAGAGAGAGAGAGTGAGTTGTCAAAGTCATGAGTCACTGGCCTCATCACACAACTGCTGTTGTGTGTTCTCATGCCCGCAGGAACACTTTAGAAGGATGTTGTGCATTTGGAAGTCTCCATAGCACATTTGCTGATTTCGCTGTCCTGAGTCTTTTTGAGGGGTGGCAAAGAGAATTAGTGGTTGCAGGGTGAAGAGAGAGCCACAGAATGTCCTTTGCCTCCATTTTTGATGTGAAAAGGAGAAATGAGTTGGCCATGAGCATGGCTGAATTGGTTTTTTTGCAACTCATGCACAAGGAATATCGGTTGGGCAAGAATACCCCGGTAGTAAGAGGCTGTGTGTACTGGCTGTAGGAAAGGAACTTTGAACAAGTCAGAAGAAGGAAATAATGATCCAGTGCTTTCTAGCTCCTATAACCTGGCAATGCAATATCAGGGTGACAAAAATGGATTGATCACAATGAGGTCCATTGATCACAATGAGGTAAAGGAAAGCCAAGGGGCTTATTCTGCTATTTGTCTAGGTGTCTAGAAACCACCCAAGTAGAGAGGCTCTGGAGGGAATTACAATTGAGATTTTGGATTTTGAGAAGAAGGATTGGGCAAGAGCAGAGCCGAAGGATGGTTGAACTTTCAGCACCATGGCATATGGCAGCCTTCAGGCAGGAGTGAGCCTCCCTCATCTCAGCCACACTGATCTTCCCTGTCCCTCTCCTCCACCTGGGTCACTCTTGATACTGGACAAGAGAACTCAGAAAGCTGGTAAGGGGGCTGGGACACAAGATAGTTCTATTGCAACTTCCTTCCCCCCACAGTTCAATCTACTCCCAATTTTTTTTCTTCTAAATTGAACACATGCTTGGAGTTCTAAAGTACATTGGCCTTTTTAAGTTGCCAAACAATGGAAAAGTATAGAATCTGCCCAGGATAAGCAATAGGAAGATTCAACAGAGAATGGCCAAAGAGAATGGCTGAAGAAAAATAAAAAAATCCAAGTTTCACATTTGTATCCAGCCAAGTTCAGCCTGTTCAGTATATCTGCCTCATACAGGTAGTTTCACATCAAGTGCCTTTAGAATATGCTAGTCATGGTGGATGAGAAAGCAGCACCTGTTTCAACTGCTCCCTGGTTCTGGGAAGCCTTGTACTCCAGGATCCAGTCCCAGATTTAGGAAGTGTTTCTCAGGGCAAAGGTAGTTTCAGGATTGATTCGACCTTTTGAATCAATTTGGAAGCAATATGTCAGGTATCTAAACCAGCTTTGCTTTGAATTGTAGGATATAAAACAACACATTGATGGTGTTAGTTTGTCCAGTAAATCCCAATTTTGAAAGCAAAAATTGAAATGTGTCGTGTGCCCACAATGTGCCAGAACTATGTTAGCTTTGGATGGATTTTGGCTCATAAAAATTGCACAAGGGCAAAAGGAAAGGATTATGAAAGTGAAAACTTAAAATAAGAAAGTAAAGTAACTCTCAAATGTTATATAGCTAATAATATTAATTCTGGGATTCTTTCTTTAAAAACTATGCTCTTTCTGTTGCTCTACAGAGTAACACAATTGAAGCCTCACACCTCCTTTATCAGCCTGTTTAAAACAATTTCATGTGCTCTACTAAACACCTCCTATCTGGCTCTCTTCTTCCTTTCACCAGATTTCTTGGCAGAGGAAAGTTGAGGCTGCAGAGACTTTCTTTTTCTTTTCTTTCCTTTTTTTTCTTTTCTTTCTTTCTAAGATTTTTTTTTTTTTTTTGAGAGAGGGAGAACACCTGCATATACAGAGGGAGAGGATTTCAAGCAGACTCCCCTCAAGCACAGGGCTCGTTGCAGGGCTTGGTCCCATGACCCATAAGATCACAATCTGATCCAGAATCACAAGTTGGATGCTAAGCTGACTGAGCCACCCGGGTGAATCTGCTACTGAGGCTGCCTTAAAGGTGTGGGTCTGAAAGTTCCCATCAAATGCCAAGACTGTTTGTGTGTGTTCATTTGAGCAGTAAAATAGGTACTTTGCATTTATGGAGACTATATACCTTAAACATATGACTTTCTCCAAGAAGAGAGGCTGTGGAAATAGTTAATTCTCATCTCCCATCTCTCACTAACTTTGGGGGAGCCACTGTCTGCATACTCACAAGTCACAAGTCCAGCACGTGCAATTTATGTGCCCAAGGACCACTTTTTCTGCAGACACCTGGGACTCCCCACCTGAGAGATTTCTTTGGTGGCAGGAGCAAGCTCAGCCTGTGCAGGAGGAGGCTGGAAATTCATGCTCTCCTAGCAAACCCCTTTTGGGGTTTATTATGGACCAAGTTTGAGGATAAATATCCCAATTGCTTCTTCTCTTGGATGAGACACTCTGAAATGTCTGTACCCAGTCTCCCAGAGGAACCCCAGGGGACTGAGTCCCATTAGCTCACAGCAAGATTCTTCCAAGTAATGCATCTTATGCTAGTTTCCTTTTCTTGTCTTTCTTACTTCCCTACTCCACAAACAATGCTTTCTGGGATCACCTCCTAAGTAAATTACATGTATCCAATCATTGTCTCAGGGTCTGCTTATGGGAATCCATCCAAAGACACATTTCAAAGAACGATTTCTCACACTTCTACATTCTCTATTTACATTTGAAATCATCTATGTTAAATATGCATACAATCAGACTACTATCTCAACAGAATCTTGTTTTATCAGTTGCAAGTCAGGTTACTCTCCTGAAAATGTCATCTTCCTTATTTTCTAGACACATAAAGGCACAACGTACACGGTCCTATACTTAGTGCACAATTTCCCCTCTGATTTTGCTCTTCAATGCTTTTCAGGTTAATAACCTCTTTTGGTTCACCTGATTCCAGGGAACTATTTCAAAATGTTTGAAATGGTTCAAATGGGGAACTGTGTGCTCTCTCCTTCCTCTCATTATGCTGTGACTAAATGGAGCTAACAGAGCAACTGTCTCTGGCTGATTGTCCCTGACCATTCATAATTGAAGCAGATGGGCAGTGGTGGCTATCAGTGAGAAGTGGTTTATCTCTCTAGGGAAAAAAGTGACTTGAAGTAGTTGAGTCTACCTTTTTCATGGGTGTGTCAGGTGAGAGCTGTGCCTCCTCGAATAAAAAAGGAACAAGGGTGCCTCTTCAGAGTCATTGTGTATATGTGTTGCCCAGGTGTATGATCATGTGTATACACACATTTATAACAGTTACTCTACTAGAATGACAAGTAAACTCTGTATTCTCTTTTGAGCAAAATATCTCAACACCAGCTATGGTTACATTGTTTAGAACTTGTGTGTTTATTTATTGAGAGTTCTGTGATTTTTCTTCTCCAGGATTCTCTACTTCCTCTTCCTCCTCCTGAATAACTGAGGGGTTTGTGAAACCCTGTGAGGTTCAGGAAGAGGAAGACTGGTTACCCACCATTCTTATATATTTAAGGAGTGGGTTTATTATTACTCTAGCTTGTTTGTAACATGAGCCTCAATAATACCCTTCCTCCCCCAACCAAGATGTCCACATCCTAATCCCCAGAACCTGTGAATGAACCCTTCTATGACAAAGGGGGCTTTGCTGATGTGATTATTTGAAAGATCTTGAAATGAGAGATTATCCTGGATTAGCCAGGTGGGCCCAAAAGGTCATCAGAATGCCCTTATAAGGGTGCCCAGCTGGCTTCATTGGAAAAGCTTGCAACTCTTGATCTCCAGGTCATGGGTTCAAGCCCAACATTGGGGGCAGACATGACTAAAATCAATAAATTAATTAAAAAACATGTCCCTATAAGAAGGAGGCAGAGGGAGATGTCAGCAGAGAAGAGGAAAAGGCAATGTGGCAGCAGAAGCAGAGATTGGAGTGATGGGGTCACATGCGGTAGAATGCCCCCAGTCACCAGAAGCTGCAAAAGGCAAGGCATGGATCATCCTCCAGACCCTCTGGAAAGAAACCAGTCCTCTTAAAACCTTGGTTTTAGCTTTGTAAGACTCATTTTGCACCTCTGAACTCAAGAATGGTAAGAGAATAAATTTGTGTCATCTAAAGCCATTAACCATGTGGCAATTTGTTATAGCGCAACAAGAAATGAATGCAAGGCCCCAAAACTGCTGAAGCTGCTTGAAAAGTTGTACAGATGGTTGATGAACTGTCATGTGAACCGTTCAGGGAAGTTCTTTTGTTCTTGTTCCCAGTTTCCACTTGTGCATTCCTGCCACTGGTGAAAGCTTACGGTGGATATTCCCAGATACAGTGAACATAACAAAGGCTGGAGTGATGGCTTGGCTAAGGGAGAGGAGGTGGTGAGGATCATGCCTGAAAGTGAAAGAGGTCCCACTTCTGGTCTACGCAAAATAGGACCATGGAGCGGGTCACCTGGTCGTGGCCGAGGGATCCCAAGTGATGATGTAGGGGGGCAGATGATCCAACTTGGAGGCATGAGTTTCAGGAACCTGGCTGGAGGTGTTTGGTATGATTCCCAGTTCCTCTGCAGCTGTCCTTTGCTTGCAACTTTTAGGTGTCCGTGTGTGAGTAAGTTCTAAGCTAGATTTTGTTGGGTGGGCATGGAGGATACGAGGGTGAATACACTTTGGCTGACTCTCTCCCATCTATTTTAGACTCCATTATTTCTCTGAACGCCTGTTTGAAGCATGAGTGTCGGATAAGGCTCAAATAGGTTAAGCACAGTGCCTGGGTTACAGACAGAGAGAGTAACAGAGCTGAGATTCAAACCTGGATCCAGGGGACACTCACGTCTGACCCTAACTGATAGGCCACACTGCCTCTAGCTCAAGTACCCTGAAATGTCTGGTGTGTTCTTCCTTCTCATCTGGTTCTTTTCCTTCTGCCCCACATCCTACTCTTCTATCAGCACTGGAGGCCACCTAGGTGGAAGGATCAGGGAGCACGGTTTGTGCTCACACAAATCATCTCATTTCTTCCTCCTTCTTCATGCACAAACCATCTTCGTGCTATAGAGAGAGTTCCATGCAGGGAGAACAATGAGATATTTTATTTCAAATGGTCCTCAGTCACAGCTGTGAACAACAACCAATAATGTACATGGATCATGGTGTTTACGTTTTGATAAAACTCATTTGTACGTTGTCTTTTTGTTGTCACAGGGGCTCTTAAGGCGGGTAATGTTAGCCCACTTTATAGAGAAGAACCCAGGGCTCAAAGAGGTCATACAAATAGAAAGTCTCCTATTCATTTCATTCCAAATCCACTTCCCAGCTAATCAGTGAGAATCTATTGAGTATTTCGAAGCATCCCAGGGATCTTTGAAGTCTTGGTCAGCACCACCTGGGTCAGACTTTGGTGGTGTTAGGGCTGTTTGTACACATTCAGTTGGCTCCTTTTAGCAAGAAATTGTCACTTTTATGTAGTGACAGTTCATAGTCACCTCTGCCTTCGCAGGAAATCAATGTCCATTCAAAATTCTTCTTCCATCGGAAGAATAGAACAGCCTCTCCTATAGCTCCTGCCCCTGTTTGCATTAGGGCATGAGGCTGCATCGAATACAGGCTGCCTATTTCCTCCATTCATTCGATAAATATTTATCAAGGATTGACAGTGTGCTGGGCACTTTATTAGGTGATGAGAGTGTAAAGGTGAGCAAAACAAATGTGGAACTAACAGTGTAGTAGGAGAGAAAGACAAATAAGTCATCAAAAGTCCATCAGCGATTGGGCCTGAGACCCAGTGATCCAGGTGAACACAGCTGTTTTAAAATTACCTGGGATTTAATTTGCAGGTATGACTGAGTGACAACATGGAGAGGTCCATGCCATTAGAAGACTTTATTGGGGTGTTGGGCTGGCTCAGTTGATCGAGCATGGAACTCTTAATCTCAGGGTTGTAAGTTCAAGCCCCATGTTGGGTGTAGAGTTTACTTAAATAAATAAAAACTTAAATAAAAAGAAGAGTTTATCACTTACAGTTTCTTTCTTTTTTTTTTTTTTTAAAGATTTTATTTATTTATTTGACAGAAAGAGAGATAACAAGTAGGCAGAGAGGCAGGTAGAGAGAGAGGGGGAAGCAGGCTCCTTGCTGAGCAGAGAGCCCGATGTGGGCCTCGATCCCAGGACCCTGAGATTATGACCTGAGCCGAAGGCAGAGGCTTAACCCACTGAGCCACCCAGGCGCCCTCACTTACAGTTTCTAAGAGAGGGGATTATGCTATGGCATGACACAGGAAGCACCAGGCTCAGTCAACAGGCAGAAAGAGTGAGCATAGGTGAGAGCCTTTATTACTATAGTCATAAGAAGTCATTAGGTGAGGACATCCCCTAATTGGGCAGGAGCAAAACACAGATATTGGGGTTTATGGTATGATATCTATGAAAGCTGCAATAACACAGGGGTCATATAGATGTAAACAACTTCAACTATTAGTTTATCCATGCTTTGAAGATGCCAAAACATCAAGTTACAGAAAATCAAGAATTATTATTCAGCAGCCTTGATCCATAAGCTCCCTGAAGATATTTGAGAAATGGATGTTATGGTTGAATACCATTGAGAGTTTGGGGTTACTACACAGTAACAGCTGACCAATACAGTATCCTTGATAGTTGCAAAGAATTGACCTTCACAAAAAATGATCCAGGGAAGTCAATGCCCTGACTTCACTCTCTTCTCTCCCTTTAAGAGCCTTCCAGAGAACAGAAGGCAAAAAAGACCATTAATGTGGTCCATATAGATTAGCCACCTGGGGCAGAGAATGGAGAGGTACAGGGGAGCTTAAAAACCTAAAAGATAAGTAAAAGTGAGCTGTGAAAAGACCAAGTTCTAGGCTAACAATGCAACAGGTGCTAAAGTCCTTGGGTGGGAGGCAGCAGGCTGCCTTGGGAGAAGGCACTGGTGTGACAGGAAGTCAGAGAACAGGAAAACTAGTCAGTAACAAGAGTAGAGAGGAAGACAAGGTTTACTTGTACCTCTTTATGGATCACGTGAATTATTTTGCCCAGTATCTTAAAAGGGTTTTCAGCAAGGATAACGGATGACATCATTGTATCTGTGTTTTTTTAAATGAGATACTCTGGTTGCTGGACTGATGACAGGAGAGAGGGGAGCAAATACGAGGAGAGGAGGCCAGAAAGGAGGCCATTCGAGTGTAGATCTTTAAATACTGGGCCGTAGCTGTCTAATCAACCAAGCAAATACATCAGCTGCCTGTGCCTTGAATGGTTTTTGAGTGTCAGCGAGGGGCCGTGGACAGAGCCAGGACACCGCTGACCAGAACGGTCTCCAACGGCAGGGTGGAAATCAGTTGGCCCCTGTGGCCCGGAGGAGGAATCATTCTTCTCCAGCTGGAAAGACCCGAGTCAAGGTCCTTCTGTGTCAAATAGTGTCACAGAAACTCGCCAAGTAACTGGGAGGAATGTTCTGTTTCTGGGGAATGCGCCAGTCCCTAGGCACCCCCCAGTGAGAAGTGGACTTTCATCCTGGGCGTGTTGGAAGGATGCTTTTCATTGGCTCTTGCACTTTAGTTCTCCAGGAGGAACCAGAGCAGAGGGAAGTTTCCTGGAGCCTCGAGTTAAAACAGGCAGGACACATTACTTCGCCACACCCCCTTCCTTGGTTGTGGCTGCTGTCTCATTGCTCCCTGATGGGATGTGAGGGGGAAAGCCTGAAATTCCCCTCGGGACCTCCGTGTCATCAACGTAGCCCTCTGGGAATTGACCTCAGAGAGAGAGAGTCCCTGAGGAGAAACCTGCTTGCACCAGACTCTTCACTTCCTCACTCCCCTCTCCTGGCTCCTTTTGTACACTTGGCTAGCTCTCCTTTCTGTTTCTTCCCTGTTCTGTTTGCCTCCAAAGTAATAACCCCTTTTTCTCCAATTTCCTGACCGCAGTAATCATTTCTGTCAGGCCCGAGAGACGACCAAATTAATGAAATTCCTTGTCAATAAAGAAAGGACATTTATTAAATGGAAATTGTGCTTAAATACGACAGAGAGCATCGCTCAAGGCTAAGGGTTCAGAAGCATAAAGGAATTATTTGGAGGAATGTTTCATGTGGGGGAATTTGTATTAAGCATCAATATGTTCTGCTTGTAGAGACTCCCTGCTTCATGGAGCAGAGGAAGTGGTGGCAGAATTTGGAGGCAAACCACCTGGAATTTGGTGCCAGGGCCACCCCCTGCACCATGGACTAAGTGTGTGGCCTTGGGAAGGTTCCTTAATCTCTCTGCCTCAATTTCCTCATCCACAAAATGGGCAAATTTATGAAATCCTGCTTATGACACTTTGTCATAACAAGTGAATGAATTTATATCTTATGTTCAAAATAATGCTAGGCATGTAGCAAGCATTCATAAGTATTTGTTGCTGCTGTTAGTCTCAAATGAGGTCAGTAACATGCATTTGTGTGCAGAAAAGTGTTAATCTCATTTTATGAATGATAAGACTAAGGAGGTTCCTTCCAGAAATAAAACGGTCCTAAGACATACAGAAATACAACTTGCGAATTCCATTGCTTTTTTAGATCATACATTCAAAAGAAAAATTTACAGCTGGGGTAAAACAGAAGCCACAGATAGAATAGAAATCTGTCACTGTTCCATGTAAGAGTCGGAAGGCTGGTAATGAAATAGAAATGATGCTGACGATAATGGTAATTTAGCAGAATAGGACAGCCCTCCTCACCATCACTGAACATTTTATCTTTCTGGTCACCTCCTGAAATAGTCTCCAGAATCATAAAATGTGTTTCTTTTTGGCTACTCCAGCTTCAGGTGTCATCACTGAGTAGACATATTATTGCCTTTCCACAGTGATTTAGTTACCTGGGGAGTAGCGGGAGTATGGCACAGGTGATAAGAATCTTTCAGGGCTCAGTGTCTGTCTTCAGATGTGCAGACATGGGGGGCTTGCAGGAGAAGCTGTTGCCCCAGCTGGTGGGTCTGGTCAGCTGCGCATGTGCCTGCCTCAAGAGCTACAGAAAGCAGGAGCTGGAGGGGCTGGAGGGTGGTCGCTGCTCCATGTCAATGAGGGTAGCTGGCAGGTCAATGAGAATGTGCAGGAGCTGAGACAGTGTCAACCTATACCCACCTTTTGGAACATAAAAAAATGGCTGCTGCTTTCCTTCCCTTTTCCAAAACTCACAGAATTTGTCCTCTGGCAAACTTAATCTGGGATAGAGAAGAACATTTTTGGGGAAATGTCAGCAAAGGTGACAAAACAAAGTGGTCACACATGGAAAAAGGGGTTCAAAAAGAGCGAAGATATTTGGGGTCAATAATGCAAATGACCACATGTAATAATATAGAGGAACCAATTCAGTGCATGTGAGGAGTCGTTGCCTACCACTATCCATTCTTGTTTATTGAGCCTGAAGACGGCAATGTCCTTCATCAACTCTACAAATTGGGTTTCTCTCCTCTCTGGAGAAAGCAATACATGTTGATTTTACTGGGCTGCCAGACAGAAACAGGCAAGTTGGGGGTAAAAATGTAAGAAATGGGCCCACAGGTGGAAGACGGTAGTGTTGTTGACAATTCATGTGATGCCTGCAGACCATATCAGGTCCTTGTTCTGAGTCAAGAGGAAATGCGGGCCACCTTGTTTAGGTTTACCCTTGGTGAGAGTTACACAAAAGTATCTGGAGAAAGTGAGGAAAAAAAACCTTAAACAGGGCACCTGGGTGGCTCAGTGGTTTAGGGCCTCTGCCTTCAGCTCGGGTCATGATCCCATGGTCCTGAAATCAAGCCCTGCATCGGGCTCTCTGCTCAGCGGGGAGTCTGCTTCCCCCTCTGTCTCTCTGCCTGCCTCTCTGCCTACTTAGGGACTCTGTCTGTCAAATAATTAAATAAAATCTTAAAAAAGAAAAAAAAAATCGTATATGATGAAGGAGCAACAAGGCATTCCAGAATGTTTCTGATGGGCCACAACTGGTTGTACAATTCTGAGGAAGTTTCAGTTTCCTCTGGTCCCTCATCTGTGAGTACAAGTGTTGGACCAAATAAGTGTCTGGCTGCTTTCTATGTATTATGAGCCAAAGAAACTCTTAGTTGATCCCCATGACTTCTACTGTGCTTCACGCCGCCATGTTTCTCTGTCTTCTGTTTGCAACTGTGCGCTTAGACTTTGGGGGAGGGGCAGACGTGTCCACATTCGATACTCAAGTACTGGCTTCTCTTGCTGGAAAAGCTGCTATTTAACTTTGGTTAGTACGATTTACCTCGTTTGTGTCTCAGTTTCTCCTCCCTCGTTTCCTGATCAAAAGAGGTGTAGGTATGTACATATGTGAACTCCACTCCGCTTTTTGGAATGAATCAACTTTTCAAAACAAGGAATTGTGTTAATTTTTTCTTCCTGGTATCAGAAAGGTCAAAATGAGGCTGAGGGAGGAAGAAGATGGTAATACGGTGTAAGGGGTGGAAAGGGGTTGAGCTGCATGTTGGAGGGGAAATGGAGGAAAATAAATCCTAACAAAACCCAACAGTGCTGTGATTCACAGGCAAAACTTGTTTCTGAATTGGAGCATAGAAAGTGGCATACATGAGACAGTGTCCTCCCAATTTTTTTTTTTGAGAGTTTTTAAGATCAAGAAATGTATATATATCCCTGCTTTAAATTAGTAATTGAGAGTTATAGAATCCAGGATCACCTAATTAACTCCTGCTCTGAGGGACTACCATGGCATATGAGTAAAATGAACAATGTTGACTGCACATTATTCAATGAGCAGAACTATTTCCAGATAACACAGGGAATTACCCTGCCTTACCTGGGCAATGAGGCACAGAGAGCAAGACCTCCTTTCTCCTCATGGAAGAAGTTACTTCTAAGATCAGGGTCTTCTATCATCTGAGGGGCCAAATTTCCCACAGAGTCAGAGTAGCTGGCTTTCTCAGACAATTACTATAAACAGCTGGCATCCCAATTCCAGACTGCTTGGCAGTAAGCACTCTTTATCCTCCTTCCCCCTCCACCCCTCCCAGCTCTAGCAATGTGAAAATGGAGAGCCAACAAGACGGAAGGGTTATTTCCTCTGGAACAAAGCCCACATTGTGTCTAGCAGATGCCACAGCTGTATTTGTTTAGGTCATCCGGAAGTACACACTGAGACCCAGTGACAAGGGCAAGCCATTTATTGGGGATCATGTCGGCAAAAGATAAGTGTGTGTGGGGGGGAATCAGCAGAGAAAGTTCGGACCACACTATGGGCCTAAACTGTGTCAAGAGAGGGGGAAAGTGGGCAGGTGTGGGAGGAGGAACCTCAGACAGGTGCACTGGACTCAAGTAGAATAAAGAGCTTAACAGGAAACAAAAAGGAAGCTCCTGTTTGGGTTCCACCAGGATTAAATCGGATTAGTTTAGTAGTTCTTATAATCTTCTTCACAAAAGAATGCAATTTCAGTTCCATTGGCGATTCTAGCTGCTTTCAGAGTCCTGTCCTCTTTTAGACAGAATCTGTCATCATCTCCCAAACGCAACACAAGTTCACTTTTCTTTGGTTTATAAGCTCAGTGAAAAATCTTTTGTCTATCGTATTTATAATTTCTGAATGGCGATGAGAGGCTTGTCCTTAAGGGCTCATCTTGCTTTAGAAATACTATCAATTGCTAGGTACAGGTTGGTCCAAATTAACTGTGATATAGTATAGGTTTGAAATTGTAATGCTCAAATGAACAAATGAGGAGACCTGTAATGCAAGTTGTCTTTGGAAGCCATGTAAAGAAATTCCTTCCTATTCAGCAATTTCATTTATAGGTAGGTCCCCTAGGAAACCTGCATCCCTTGAGGCACCTCTGAGGGTTCTGCCCAGCCCAATGGAGAGGGCCGGCATAGCTTACCAACAGAGGGCACCCTGGGCACAAATGGCAAGCCCTCCTACTAGTATGATGCTCAGCCATTGGCTGAAGGCTGCTTGAGGACAGCATGGACTTCCTGTAGATCCCAGAGGCCTTGAAAGAGGAGGCTGGTGGCTAGCTCATGGCAATCCTCTCTTGAGTGAGGAGTAAGAAGGCAATACTCTGGCTGCCTCACTGGCTCTGGCATGCCTTTCCATGGGATCATATAAGATGGAGTACACTGTGGATTTCTGTCTTGCTGACCCCGCCCTTGTGACTTTTTGTTTTCTTCAATCTGATCTATTCCTTACTCTTCACGACGTGACCTTGTAGAACTAGTCCTGAAGTTCGGTGCATAAATGGGAGAGCTGTCCGCATATCATGATGTGATCAACCCAAGTCAGCAGGCGGCTGGTTCTCATTTGCTTGCTCTCCGGAGGACACCAGGGGAATTCTGTGCTTGGGTAAGAGAAGCCTTGCCATGCATGGCAGCACCTACAACCCCAGTGGTGAGCCGGGCCTCTTGGGCTTGCAAACTACTCCAACAGCTTATGCAAGGTGCTCCTCAATTCATGCTAATTGAATTAAATAACAAGTTTATTTTTCAGCAGTCACAAAGATGGTCACCTTCAGTGACATGACATCTTTTTAAAGTACAATTTGCATAAAATCTACAAGATCGATCGAGTGGTTGGGTTTCCATCACATTTAGAAAGGCAGTGTCATTCATGCTCTTCAGAGACAGAGAAGACTTTTAAACACAGTTTCAGAAAAGAAACTGAGTACATGAGTACTATGGAATCCCACTTCTCTAGATTATAAGCAGGCCACATAGCGTCAAGAACAACCATCCGTCTGTTATCAAATTGATGCTGGAACCCTGCCTCAGATCTTGTTTGACAACCTGTATCCCCTGCCCCATCCTTCTAACTCTCCTCTGTACTTCAGAGGCTAGAGCTCCATGAGCTATCTTGCTCAGAACCCCATATTTCCAGCCCCATGGATGTCATTTACATTCTGTCAATGAAAAGGTTTTACACAAAGATGGAGTAGAGGTAGACGTCATTTCTTCCTTTAGTGGGGACAGGCAGATGTACAAGGGCTTTGCAGATATGCAACTTAATTTTCCCAGTGGCTTCTGAGTTTTCCTGATCTTCACCTGCCCCAGGGCTCGACATTTTACTCACCCCTGCGTGAGAGCAGTGTTGTTCCATCCTAGGAGGCTCTAATTGCAGCAGTGAAGCCGAAAGCTCAACACCGGCTTCCTGCCTTGGACTTCTCCAGCCCTTCCAACAGTTTTGTGATCACTAAATTGTCTGTATTAAGGCCTGATTTTCTTTGAAATACATCAACTGATTTCAGTTTTTCTGAACAGTAGAGACTTATGCATGATATTGTCCCCCCAGTTCTCCAACTTTATGGTGACCACCTTCAGAAATTTAATGGAACACTAAATCCTAAGCAACCATTTAATTTGGGGGAAGCCATGACCATGAAGACACTTCTTCCTTATATGGAGCCCAATTCTTCTTACTTGTCATTCTCCTTTTAAGTAGCTCTATCATTTGTGATCATTCAGAATTAATGGAATCCTTTTTCCCAGGTGGCAGTCATTCAAATATTTGAAATAACTTTTTATTTCCTTCCACCTGCCAACCACCTGCCCAATATTTTCTTCTCTAGCCAATGTGACCTCGGTTTCTCTGTGATTTTCTTATCTGCAGCCTTCTAAGAGTGAGTTTTCTAGTAATACATTTGACTCTGATTTCTTTATTAAAAATATTCCTTATATATTTTAGCCAATGCTTGATGCTTTCAGGAGAAAACAAAGTCAGTAATAAGTGGTCCATAAAAAAATAAATTGAAAGGATAGATTTGGGGGAAAAAGCAAACTGTAATGAAGACAACAAAGGGTTGTATCTATGATATATAAAGAGTTCTTACAAACTGACAATAAAAAACAGAACAAAATCCCACATATGTGCATCAGTAATTAACAAAAGGCTGACAAATGCACTATATATTCTCAAATTCAACTAAAGGGAAATAAAAATACTAGGAACACAGAGATCTTCTTTCATACTCACTAGACAGGGAAAATGATCCCAATTTCTAGTGGGAATATGGCTAAAATTCTCCACCCATGTTTTTATGATGCCAGAATAGAGTACTAATACATTTTTCTGAACATGCATTCTGGCAATACCTATGAAAGTGAAAATTACATAGCCCTCTGACCCTGAGGTTTCAGTCCTGGGAACTTATCCCTAGAAATACAATACATATTGGTATTACAGAACTTACACCTTTCACAAAAGTTGACTCAAAATGTGTCTTTTATCTAAATGTCAAACTGTATCACTTCTAGAAGATAATATAGGAGAAAATCTAGAAGATCTTGGGTTTGGTTATACAAAAAGTATAATCCATTAAAGAAAAAATTGGTAAGGTGGACTTTAGGAAAATTAAAATTTTCTGCTCTCTGAAAGACACTATTAAGAGAGTGAAGAGATAAGCCATATATTGGGAAAAACTCTTGGCAAAATATATACCCAATGAAGGGCGTGTATCCACATATATACCTAATGAAGGAAATACAAAGTTCCCTTAACATAGTAAGAAACAAACTACCCATTCAAGAAATAGGCAAAAAGAGCCGAACAGTTGCCTCACCAAAGAAGAATTACAAGTGACAAATAAGCATACATAAAGATGCTCAGAATCACGTATCATGAAGGAAGTGTAAATTAAATCAACAATGCAATATCACTACACACTGATTCAAATGGCAAAAAATCCAAAACACCGATAATGCCAAATGCTGGCAAAGATGTGGAGCAACAGGAACTCTAGTTCATTGCTAATGGGAATGCAAGTAGGACAGCCACACTGTAAGACAGGTTGGCAGTTTCTTACAAACTTAAACATAGTCTCACCCTACATTCAGCAATTGGGTTCCTTGGTATTCACCCAAATGAGCTGAAAACATGTCCACACAAAAAGATGTGCACAGGTGTGTATAATAGCTTTCTTAATAATTACCCCAGACTGGAAGCAATTAAGACATCCCTCAGTGTGTGAGTAGATAAAGTGCATCCATACAATGGAATATTACTCAATTATAAAAACAAAGGAGTTACTAAGCCATGAGGAGACATGGAGGAACCATGCATATTGCTAAAAAAGAAAATCAGTCTGAAAAAGCTAGATTGCATGATTTCAACTCTATGATATTTTGGACAAAGCAGAACTACAGAGACCATAAAAAGGTCAGTGGTCCTCAAGGGTTTGAGGGAAAAGGGGGAAGAGATGAACAGGTGGGGCACAGGGATTTTAGGACAGTGAAACTCTTCCGTATGATACTGTAATGGGGGATACAGGTCATCAGAACACATAGAACTGAAAACACAGAGTGAAATCTAATCTATGCTTTGGACTTTAGTTACTAATAATGTATCAGTATTGGTTCATGAATTGTAACAAACGCCCCACGTACTGGTGCAAGATGTTAACAATGGGGAAACAGCAAGAGGGAGGTGTGTAGGAACTCTGTATTGCCTACTGGATTTTTCTATAAACCTTTTTTTTAAAGCGTGTGTGTAATTTTATTCATTCTTTTCACATTCAATTATGTGCATATGTGATTGTATATATGATATGTACATCATATATGACATATGTGATATATAGCATATTTATATATTACACACATTAAAACTTAAATGAAAAAGGAAACATACTAATCAGCTAGGTAGCATTCTTGACTCCGATTTCCAGATGGGTGAATTGAATTTCTCTCAGTTCAAGGTGAAGTCTGTCTCCATCCCAATCTGACTCTGCAGCTCGTCTTCCCTCAGGTGCGCTGGTGGTATCTTAACCTTTTCTGTACTTTAATAAGTGTACTTCTGTTACACTTTTAGCATTTAACATAATCTGCCTTACTTCATTCTTTGACCTTTCATGAGGTTAATCTTCTCTTACTGAATGGATTGGTGGTGATGAGTTCCTACTGTGTGCCTAGCACTCTGCTATGCATGTTATGCTGGTTCATTTCGACCTCACAGCATTCCTACAGGGTAGACAGCATTTCAGCTCCATTTTCCAGAATTTTCCAGAGGAGGACACTGAAACCCAGAGAGGTCGCCCAAGACTATTCAACCAGCAAACTGGCACACTAGGACGAGCACCAGGAAGCTTGGTTTCTGGGTACTGCCTCTGATCAGTGGTTCTCAGTCTTTACAACAACCTGGGGTACTTGCTAAGAATATAGTAACTGTTCCTACTTTAGATAAGATTCAGTGGGGGTAGTGGTAGGTCTAGAAATCTGAGATTTTGACAGTGACCCCAGGTGGTACAAATGTATGATCTGGGGAGCATTCTTTGAGAAACTCGGAACCTTAATGAAAGGGAAGAAATAGGCACTAAAGGGAAAAAAAAAAAAAAAACAACAACAAAAAACCAAAAAACAAGGTGAAGAGAATTGTGCCTAAATTATCAGCCCCAGAAGCATCAATATCAGAAAACAGAAATTGGATTTACAGAAGTCAGTGGAACATGGCATTTAAATGGTATAGCAATTAAATCCTCCCCATGGCTGAGTGGTATGATCCTGGTAATGAGGCTGCTTAAGCCAAAGAGACAACATTAGTGCCAAAGACCCTGGATTTATGGCTGGGAGACGCCTCTTCCTACCCAGCCAGGAGGGGGACAGAGCAACTCAGCCATCAATCAGGGGACGGTTTTCCCTGTAGTGGTAACGGTTGCAGAGTGTGGTGAGAACCTGCAGCAACGCCCAGGAATTCCTCCTCTCTCCCTGGGCCTCCAGCACACCCAGACAGCAGCAACCATTTGTTTTCCGGCCACCCCTTCGACTTAATATAATGAGGTTTCCATTTTGTGGCTGGCACCAGAGAGCAGGAGAGCACGTGCGAGGTCCCTGTCAGGAGCAGCTCCGGGCAGGAAGCAAGCAGCCTGCTGGGCGCTAACAAGCAGCAGGCCAGAGAGTGTCCCAGGGATGCCCTTTCAAGGAAGGAAAGTGGGAGCTGAGCAAATCTGGGGGCAATGTCAGCTGGCCAGAGGCCTGGGAGTTCGTCTGATGCCATCTGTTCTTGTTTTCTCTCATGACAACCTCTGGTTGGCCAGAATTCCTCAACCTCTTCCTAGGGGCTTGGACCTTCTAGAAATCTCAAGAGCAGGGGAACTTATAAAAATCCAGATGCCCAGACCGTTGGGCATCCAAATTTGGGAGCATGTCAACTGTAGAGCAATCTTGCCCAAGACAGTTCTAGCTAGTAATTTTTAAAATGGTTAGGGAACTGTTCCATAATAGTCAATAGAAGAAACAGTGTTGGTATTGAATTCCTATCTGTCCTGAAAGGAAAAAGTATTCTCTCTAAATCATAGGTTGCAAGCTACCTGGCTGTTCACTATAATTATTTTGCCAAATTAAAAAAGAAAACTTGCAGACACACCCCAAAACAATGAAATCAGAATCTCAAGGTGTGGAGCTTGGATGTGCTTGATTTTGTACAGTACCCCAGGTGACACAGAGGCTGGGAACCACCACACTGATCGGGAGTTGTTCCTCCTGGAAGTCCTACAGAGCTTTGGTGTTGCTGAAGGAGTGGGTGGTCCTGTGGGCCAGGTGACTATCCTAGGGGGCTTAGCAAATGTAAAAGAAAGCTCAGCCAGGATTTGATGTCCCCGGGCTGGAGGATGCAGCGAAGGTACCCCGTGCTATTGGCTAAGAGTGATGCCTTGGAACAAAACTGGATTCAAAATTACAAGATGGTTTCTTTTTTCCTTTTGCTACTTTAAAGTTGCCAATCTTTTGTCCTCTTGGCTTTGGTTTTTCTGATCAGAAGTCTCCAGGAAGTCTCCCCTTTCCCCCTTGATGTCATCTGTCTTTTGTTCCCAACTGCCTGTGAGATTGTCTCTGTCTGGTTTCCAGCAGTTTGACTCTGAAGTCTTAGGTGGCGTTTTCTTTGCCTTTCTTTTCTGAGGGTTCTCTGAGCTTTCTGTAGGTGGTTTGGTGTCGTCCAGCAGTTTTGGAAAATTGTCTCAACCTTTATCTCTTCAAATATGTCTTTGGCTGCATTTACTCCTCACTTTCTGGACTCCAGCTACATGTGTGGTAGAACATTTGATATTGGTTTATAGATCTTCCATACTCTATTTTTTCAAAATCTTTTTCTCCCTGAAATTCAGTTTTGGTCAGTTTTCTTGGTCTATTACAGGATCTCTTGTGACTTTCCACATTCTAACTACGGGTAGAAATATTTTCCCTGAGTGAAATTCCTAGCCCCATTAAAACAAACAAACAAACAAACAAAGACTCGAGTCACAAGAAGGCTGAGTAACCTTCCTGAATCACATCGTGTGTGGCTGTCAGATGTGAAATACAATGGTTACAGACAGCTTTATATGTGCTCTGGTGAGTGCTGTGAAGTGTGTAAGCCTGACGATTCACAGATCTGTACCCCTGGGGCAAGTAATACATTATATGTTAATAAAAAATAATTAATTAAGAAAAAAACTATTCTAGGGACATCTGGGTGGCTCAGTTGTTAAGCACCTGCCTTCAGCTTAGGTCATGATCCCAGGGTCCTGGAATGAGCCCCGCATCCGACTCCCTACTTGTGGGAAGCCTACTTCTCCCTCTCCCACTCCCCCTGCTTGTGTTCCTGCTCTCACTATCTCTCTCTTTCCCTGTCAAATAAATAAAACTTTAATAAAAACCATTATAAGTAATAGTATAAATGATCTTAGGAATCTTATCAACTTTCAGATATTCCATAGTGCTTGTTATTTGGGGAGAATTAGAAGACACCTTCCCTCGCAACCCAGAACTGTCTCTTTTATTCATGATTCCAGTACTAAAACCCCTCCACTGGGGAGATCTTCCTTTGATGTAAGCATTCCTTCAGATCTGTAAACTATTTGCCACAGAACCAAGGCTAGAACCAAAGTCAGTCCTCTCTCTCAAATTATATCTGTGTCTCCATCTCTGTGGTTCTCCTTAAAAGATGATTTTTGTGTTAAATTTATATTCCATTTGGTGACACTGGAAACTTAAGGATGAGAGGTGCCACTAAAAGGGGTTAAATAGAAAGAAGTGCCAGGTGCCTGGGTGGCTCCGAGTCATGGGATCGAGCCCCGGACCATCGGGCTTCCAGCCCAGGAGGGTGTCTGCTTCTCCCTCAGCCCTTCACACTGCTCATGAGCTCTCTGTCAATCTCTCTCTCTCTTTCTCTCAAATACATACATACATACATACATACATACATACATACAATTTGGGGGCCAGCGAGAAAGAAAAAAGAAGTGCTAACTTTCTTGTATGTGAACAGAGCAGGGCACCACTTCTGATATCCCACCCATGGGAGCCTGGCCAGTAGACTAGTCTCAGCAAGAATCTGTGAGCAGCTATCTTAAGGAGCACATGTTGAGCAGGGTCTGCCTGAGAACAATGCCTTTCTGAGGAAAGCATCACCTCTGTTTTCTCCCCTATACCCTGAAGCCGAACTCTCACAATTACGTGCTGAGTAGAAAAGAATTGGAAGATGCCTGTCATTCCGTTAAACCAATTTGTCTTCTGACATTCGCTCTTTCCGATTATCTCCTTATATCCCTTTTTAATTTGAGTTTTCAATCATTAGAGATTCATCTTCTCTGAGATTCTGCTCTCAATAAGGCTCTGAGTTTCTGCTCTGTGCCTTAGAGTTCTGCGGATCCCGCAGCATCCAGGTCATGCACTGCTCCTGGAGAGCTCTCAGGGAGGTGGCAGGACTCCAGTGGGGAAGGTTGAAGATGGCTCCAACGGGCTTGGACCCCAGGCACAGGAGCTCCTTGCTTCTTCAAGGATTTCTAAACCACAAATGTGTCAGGGAAGTGACAGAACAATTGCATCTCATGGGGATGGGCCCCAGGACAATGGCCATAATCGATACAGATGCGTGAGCAGTAACAAAAACTTACTCTTAGGGCTTGCTATATGACAGGTACTATGTTTTGCCTTTTACGTATTTTAAATCATTTCATCTTCTCAACATCCCCACAAGGCAGGTACTATTATTTCCACTCCACAAATGAGGAAAGAGACAGAGGGAGTGTGGGTAGCCTCCGTGAGTTCTCCCAGCTAGTAAGTAGCCGAGGCAGGATTTGACCTCAATGGGTCTTTTTTAACTTCATGCCTTGGCGTCACGTAGGACCTTGCATAAGGTCTCCTTGGGGCGTTGGGAGATTCTAGCTTGGCTGAGGTTGATATTTCTTTCAGCTCAGCAGGGTGAGGGCTTAGAGGCAGTGTAAGGATGGTCAGTTCTACCAGAGGAATGCTAAAAATCACCACAACCACCAGGGGACATGAGAAGAACTCCGGTCTCCCGGAGGGGACCTGGTGATGTTGATAGCTGGCTTCTCTCTTCTAGGCAAGTGCCAACCGAGGCTCTGCCAAGGCAAGGTCTTAGGGCTGGAATGGAAACTGCCATCCCAGCCAGTGAGAGGCACAATTAAGAGGACTGTAAGAAATGTCAGCCTATGTGGGTGCAAGTTGCTGGCTGTGATTCCAAAGATAGATATGGTTCCAACAGGACAGAGTGACAGATGTGGCGAGAGGCAGGGGTGGATGGAACCTGGAGAAAATTCTTGGAGTGGAGGGAGGGAAGACTTGTGTGGCATACTTATAAGGCCAGAGGAAGGGAGAGGACTGTTAAAGGTGTGGAGATATTTCATCTAGACAAGCGTGAGACAGCCTCTTCTTCTAGGAGAGGTCTGGGGGAGGAAGTGGGGTTTTGAGAACAGGAGCCAAGAAGCAGACACAGAACAGAAGCTCAGGTAAAAGGAGGTAGCTGGAAGGAGATGAGGAAGAGCGGACTGGTGTGTCTTAGGCCAGGATCTCCAACCTCCACCTCCAGGGAGGTAAGAGGATGCTGACCTTGCCTGCAATGAAAGAGGCTTGTGGGCTAATGAATCAGTTCAGCCTGACCCACTTGATTTGTGCTTAATGTAAATCTGCTTTATAAAATTGTAAAATAAGGATTCTGTCTTAAAAGGAAAAAAAAAAAGCCTTTTGATCTGAAGTCAAGTTTAACTACTTTGCAGCACATGAATCTGAAGCCTAAGTCCATGGAGAATCAGCCAAATTAAAAAATACTCCTCAGCTTGGCCACAAATCTTAAATCTGGGGATATACCCAGCAGTCCCACTGTGATACTAAAGCTAAATTATACATTGAGTCGTAAGCCTGGAATGCTATGATTTTTCTGTCTCAGGCAGGTGTTCATTAAAGGTCACTTGGCAACCTCTGAAACACAGTCTTTCACACCATAATAGCTGAGAGCTTGAACCCATTTCCTCTATCATTGCTCTAGAGCTTGGCTTCTGGCTCAAAGTTGAGGAGGTAGAAAAAAATGACTTTTTACCCCCATGGTGCTTGATAGTTGTGTTTTTTTTTTTTTTAAGTTTTTTTTTTTTTCTCATTATAAAAGTGATAGATGGTTACTAAAAATGTGAAGAAAATATAGAAAAAATGGACTCATAAAAGCATTCCCAGTCCAGTTCACCACACCAAATTTAGACAGTCCTGTTTCAATATTTTCCTTCCAGTCTTGTCTTCTAAATGGAGGGAGTTTTCTAAATTAATTAAGATGACACTGGATATATGATTATCTAGCTTGAATTTTTTATTTAACATGATGCCATAGCATTTTCCAGATGAGCAAACTTTTTTTTAAATTTTTAATAGAAAAATCTTTAAACCACAGAAAATTTTCAAGAAATTTGAAATTTAAGAAATAGAACAATGAACACCAATTCATCCTTCACTCAGACTTACCAACTGTTAGTATTTTGCCACATTTATATTATCTCTCTATTACATATGTCACATTAATAACACTATTTTTCCTGAGTCACTGGGGATTAAGTGAAAATTTTATGATCCTTTATTCCTCAGTATTTCAGGAGTATCTCCTAAGAACAAGGACACTGTTACAAAATCACAACAAAATGATCAAATTTAGGGTTTACTAATAGTGGTACAATAGATTTGTTTAATAAAAGTTCTTACTCAAATTTAGCCAATTGCTTCAAATGATGTCTTATCTAGCAATATTTTTCCAAACAAGATTGTATCACAGATAATGCATTACATTTAGCAGACATGGCTCTTGAGTGTCCTTTAATCTTAAAGGGCTCCTGTTGGTTTGCACCCTCGGGGGCATCCTGGGTGTAATCTGAAACCTGTCTGTACTCAGAGGGCAGGGAGAGGAGGAAAGGGGATGCAGGCCACTGGGGGAGGGGGGAGCAAATTTGACAAACAAAGGAACTTATATCCACGGCTTGCCTTGGGCAGCTGAAAGACAGTGGATCCCCACACCCACCTGCCAAATCTTAGAATTTCATAAAGAGGCCTTAACTGGGTTCAGTTATGTACACCTGCAGGTGTTCTCAACACCACATCACCATGTCAAGGAGCAGGAAAAGCAGATGGCACCCATGTTCCAAGGACAGGGGAGGAGGTAAGGAGCTCCGAATGCCTGGGTCCAGCTCACAGGTCAACTGGTGGTCATATCTTCTCAATGACCTTCTGCAATAGCTCCTCAGTTGACTTTTGATTTGTATGTCTTAACATTTTGCAGAGTACAGGCTTGTGGTTAATAGCATGACCCTCAGCTGGTACTTGCCTTTATTCACGAGAGCCCACTAGGTGAACACAGTATAGTTTGCCTAAAGATTTCAACATAAACTTTCCAGTGCCTTCCAGTGGTTTTCCATTATAATTAAAGTCATGATGAACTGTTACATAAAACACTGTAGGGAAAGTGTCTTTAACAAAGGGTCTCCAGGGTGAAATGACAGGATGAAGGTGTGCAAACATCTGGAAAGTCATTGATACCTTATGAAATTGCTTTCCAGAAGAGTCGTGCCAGCCTGTTATGGAGCCTGGAGATACCTGCTTGAGGTTCTTGTTTGAAAAGAGTTCTGTGTATTTCTGTGTAATTTACATAGTGAGCTTGCTCACAGAGCTGGGAAGAACTTGCATCAGCTCACCCAGACCAGAAGTTGCAAACCCAAACCCCTCTTGGGTTATCACGTCCTGTGAATGAATGAAGAAGGTTCAGTGGGGGTTGGTGAACGGTAGATCATCTACAGAGAGCAGCTGTCCCTCACCTCCAGCTAATTATTGCCAGGCGTTGCAGAAAAACTGTTGTTGACTCAGTGTTACTCAATCTTCCAAATTTTTAATAGAAACAGGAAATCTAGATTTTTATATACAACTTTCCATTTTTAAATGTTGACAGTTAATTAAGAACATCTTTTAGACCTCGTGTAAGTGATACGAAACACATCTGTGGAAACGCTGTGTCCTGGAAGCTACCAGTTTATAGCTGTGCTTTAGATTTTTCTTAAAGCGTCCATATTGCTCAATATTGCTTTCCTTCTTGGCATGCCATTGACTTGATTTCCAGGTGCCAGATTTGAGTTCCTCCCTTAATCTCAGCCCATTGCATGATACTTTATCTTTGGTGCGTATTCTTAATAATCAGAAGTTTCCCCTGAACTCTAGTATCAGTCTCATTGTTAAGCTCATAAAATGACGACCACACTGGACAGATAGGACGGCATGAGGCTGTCTGTCTGTCTGCTCTGCTTACCCAGAGTCACATGTGGTCAGGCGGAGATAAGACTTGGATTTGCTTTTCTTAAAACCTCGTGTGGCAGAGTTATTTACTGGTAGGTTAATAGGCACGGGCTCCTTCGCATTCCCCACTTCCTTTGGAGTCTGGGTCACGTGACTAGCTTTGACCAATGGGCTATGAGTACAAGAAATTTATGTCACTTCTACAGCAAGCCAGTGCAGGGTTCCCTCCCACCCCCATCTCTCCTCTCCTTTGTCTGTGACTGTAGAGGGCATTGTTGAGTCTCCACAAGGAGGATGGCTGCCTGGAGACTGGCTTGGGATTGTAACACAAAGGATTTACAGATTAGCCATAATCCTGTCATTAGACACAAGGATGAAATAGGTGAAGTATGTGCTCTCTAACTCGGGGTCCACCCAGCCAAATAGGCCTAAGAAAGAGAAAACAATTTCATGATAACTCAAGATTAAATTTTTCCCAATGTGATCATTCCTTTTTGGAATTTATCTGTTAATATTAAAAATCACTTCTTGAAAGGAACCAGGCAGAAACATCTCAATTCTACAGAAAAGGAAACTGAGGCTGAGGGTTTGTCTGATACCAAAGTGTTGCTTTTTCTTCTATTGTACCTTCCTGAGCAGGAATTCAATGGGCACAGTCACTAGTAGAACTAATTAGTAGAGAATTAGAGCCATTCTTTTTCATTCTAACAAAATCCCAGGGCAAACCCTACTGTTACTGTTCCTTGTTTTTAATTATGAAGGCAAAGAAATCACATGAAGAGAAAAAATGAGAACAATATGAACCGCAAAAGCTGTGTTTTTCACTTGCTTAAGAAATTCCCTGGGAGTCAGGAACGTGAAGGCTTTACTATCTTATCACGAACTGGAAAATCCGACATTTTATGTCTGATAACACATTTTCTAACCATTGACAATTAATATGTTCAGGCTTTCCAAAACTATCATTTGCTTTTTTTTTTGCCTCTCAAAGAAAAGTTCAGGCTTCCTACCTTTGTAAATTTTTATAAGTCACATTTTTAACTTATGAGAACTAGACAACTCACAGCTTCAGCTTTTCTCTGCTGTTTTATTTAGTCTTAGGTTGAGAGAGAGAATAGTTGAAAACAAATACCCCTTCTTTTTGAGTTCAGCACACCTCACAAGTTTTTTCGAAAGTAATGAGTTTGTAATGAGCCCACCATTATGCACATAGCAGGACTCTCAAACGGGCTGCACATGACAGCCAGGCTAGCTGAAGAATGCTCCACAGGACAAGCTTATAAATGTGTTAGAGGAGCACCATCACCATATGAGAGTTTCCTATCCCGTGAGTGGACTCCACACCAGCAGGGAGCTTAGATCCCATTTAGAGATATTATGTCATTGGGGGTACAGAGGGACAAGAGGCTCAGCAGACACCCATACAGACTGGAAGCTGAGGCATGGAGTGCCATATTGTATTTCACTGATTGCATAGCTCTCCAGTTTGTATGGAACACAAATAAGAGCCCATTGTTTGAAAGGCAATGGTGTTTGCAGACTTTATTTTAAAGGTATCTGATTCTCTTCTTTGCCTTTGATTTCCAACAATGGTGACAGATTCGATTATTGGTCAACCAACATTCTCTACCTCCCCTGCTACTTCGATGGGAAGAATATACTTCTCTGTCCCAGGGGCGTTGGGCTTGGCCACATACATGACTTAACTATGGCCAAAGAGGGTGGTAGGTACAACACACAGCTTCCAAGCCTCCTCCCTCAGAGGCACCCATGATCCCCTTGTCTTTGAATTCTATTATTATCATGAAAAAGACAGGTCGTGGGTAGCCCGCTGGTCCCAGAATAATGAGCGATATGTGGTGCAGAGTTGGGCATGACCCATGGCCAACAGCCAGGCCCAGCCTGGCCCAGCCTGGAGTAGCCCAACTCAGGGCATGTGAGTGAGAAGTCAGGGCTTTTTGTGAGTAGCACAGCAACAGCTCACTGATTAAAGTGTGTTTGCTTTTTCCTGACATCACCAACTGTGGATCCAGACAGAGTCACAGGACAGATGCTGTCTCATTCTTGTTGATTCTTACACCCACTTTTCCCCTCAAAGCTCATCGCTCTGCCCTAGGTATTTCTGAACACCTCTGGGGATGACTCATGTGTAATCACAAATCAGGTCAGAGCAGCCACACTCTTATGTCTTCCAGGTACTCCTGGCCTCCTGGCAACAGGAGTGGTAATTGCCACCAGCAGGCAACCTTGGGATGGAGCAATGTCCATGCAGAAGAGCTGAAAATGACCCCTTCCCTGAACCCATGATATTTGGTCAGCAGGGCCCTGAGGCAGGACCTCGTGTGTCTGTGTCTCAGAAGCCTGGTAAAGGTTGATTCTTCAAGTTTCCAACACAGCTATGGCTCGTCTTTGAGCCACCAGCATACAACTCCTACCATCTCTTATCTCCTGATGTTGGGCAAGTTGCTTCCCCTCTGCAGAACTCAGTTTTCTCATCTGTTAAATGGGAATAATGATGGTGTCTGTTACATGGTGGTTGTTAGGATCAGATGAGAGGATGCTTGTGAAATGCCCCGGGTTGTGAACACTTACAGAATATCTGTTATTGTCCTCTCTCCCCATGGAGATTTGTAAAGTTACTAATTGATTGCATCCCACTTCCCATCCATTTCTAATGCAACTGAGGAAAGCCCTGGAGAGGCAGCTAGCACAGTGATCAAGAAGGCAGACTCTTGGAGCAGGTGGTGTGGGTGTGACCTTGGACAGGTCACCTAACCTTTCCCTGTCTGTTTCATCAGGGGCTGAGTGGGGATAATAAGAGAACCCACCTGTGTTAGTTTTCTTTTGCTGCTGTAACAAATCACCACACCTTGGGGGTTAAAAATAACACACATTGATTATCCTAAATTTCCGGAAGTCAGAGGTCTGAAATGGGCCTTGCTGAGCTAAAATCAAGGTATGGTGAGTCTATGTTCCTTTCTGGAGGCCCTAAGGGAGAACCTGCTTTGTTGCCTTTTCCAGCTTCTGGAGATCATTAGTGCTCCTTGGCTCCTGGCCCCTTCCTCCATTTTCAAAGCCAGCAAGCCTTTCTCATGTGCCTTCATTCTGTGACTAACCTTTCTGCCTCCTCTCTGCCTCTTTTAAGGACCCTTATGAGCACACTGGGTAATCTGGGATGATCTTATTTAAAGGTCAGCTGATTCATAACCGTAATTCCTTAATTTTCCTTTTGTCATATAACCATAACCATAGTCACTGGTTTGGGGGTTCAGGGTGTGGACATCTTTGTGAGGCCTCCCATGTACCTCACAGGCTTTCATGACAATTAAATGAATTAGTGTATGTAAACTATTTGGAACAGAGTCTGGCAGGTTGTGGGCATTATATAAGGCTTGCCTACTGATATTTTCACACGAAAGGCAAGAGTATCAGAATTATAGTTGTAGGGATAGATTTCAGAGTGTAAGATACGGACAAAGGACAAAATGGGTTCCTTGCGCTTTCTCCTCTGAGTTGAACATCCAGTCAGAGGCAGAACCCCTGAACTTCTTCAGACCTTCCCTGGCAGGAGTGGGTCCTCCCTACAGGGCAGGTGAGGAGACAGACAGAGACCCAGAAAAGCTCATGCAGCATCAAGCACACATTCCTTGTTTTACTAACGAGATACGTTACCTCTTCTCTTGTGGGGAGAAGCCAAGAGAGAAACAAACACCTCTGGGAGAAGAGATCTTGTATTATGGGTCCCTAGAAATTCAGGGAGAGGAAGAAAATATTTTTCCCCATGAACCCATGCTCCCTGAGGCCAGGTGGGCAAGCATCACTCTCTGCCTCCCTATCTCTGTACCCAGCTGGTTCAGGACCAAACCTGCTCCTGCTCCTTCCAGATGACATCAAAGCTTTAATGTGAATCATTTCACTTGGGATGGCCTCTCCAGAAGTAGACCTACTCATTTGCAAAAATGTTCAAACATTGCCATTGCTGAATGCCATCTGTAGTGTAGCCTAGGTTCAAACTGAGACACTTGAGACAGAAAAATATATAACCTCAAAGGTTGGACGTCCTCTCCCCCACCCTGTTACCCACACAAAGAAGAGTTCACGTAAGGAACAGTGAGAAGCTGGCTGCCTACAAGCCGGGAAGAGAGCCCTTAGCAGAAGCCAACCATGCTGGCACCTTGATCTTGGATTTCTAGCCTCCAGAATGGCGAGAAAATTAAATCCTGTTGTTTAAGCCACCTAGTCTGTGGTGGTATTCTGTTATGGTGGCCTAAGCAGATAAAGACAATAGCTAAACTCTTTTCCCTTGATCTTTTCCCGTAGCCTCTCTAGCAGCTTTGCTCTTCAACCCAGTTGTGACTGCATTTTTTTTTTTTTTTTGAGCAGAAGCTTTCAAAGCTAGTGATCAGTCCCATGCTGTCTCCTCCCCCTGACAGGGTAATGGCGGAAACACATGTTGAGAGGGAGCTTGTGTCTGCCTCGAGTCCTGAGTACCCAGATGAGCAGAGTGCCCTCTGGGTCAGGTGTGTACCATGAGACAGAGAGGTGTTGGCTGTGTTATGACGCTGAATGTTGGGATGCTTGTTTCTACAGCACTACATAGCCTGTTCTGACTGATACACTGTCTCAAGGATGTCCCTGCAAAGCACAAATAACAAAGGAGTTATTTATAGCTTTTGATTCTAAAACCTAAAGCCCAGGAATGCAAACAGTGCATTTGAAAGATCACCTGGAGGTGCAAGCTATGCTCTGTCAGACCAAATAAGGATGTTCAGGACTTGGAGGGAAAAAAAAAATAAGGACAACTGTGGGGGAAGGCAATGATTTTAGACACCAATGCATCCCTGAGTCCTCTTTTTCTGCCTGTGTCTCTGCAAGGTGGGAAGTTTCTCTAGAAAACCCATAGAGGCTTGGACATACAAGAGCTGAAGGGATTTGTGTCCCCCTCTAGAAAAACCGCATGTAGCCTGATGAGGAGAAGATAAGGTCTTCAAAATGTGTCTACAGCTGGGTCACTTCACGGAGTTCTCACCCACACAGTGACACAAGGTCAAGAGAAGAGACCCACATGCCCAACCCAGGTCTGGACACAGTGGAAGACTTGGAGGAGAGGCCTCACTGACCTGAGAAGGCCTTCTGTTTGGGAATGGGGGGATGGTGTGGCATGGCTCGCTTGTGGCTCTGAGACCAGTTGAACACGTAAGGCTTCTCCTGATGGGTTCCTGCCTCCCTCTCCTGCCATATTCCCCACCATTTACCTTCATTTCAGCCCCACTTCAGCCCTATTAAGTTACTTATGCTTCCCTAAATCTACCTAACCATTCTATGCCCTTGTGCCTTAGCATTTCCTCTCTCTTCTACCTGGCATTCTGTTCTCATCCCTTGCTTGATTGAACGATATTGATTCATCCCTTGAGATTCACTAGACTTGTCACCTCCTCTAGGAAACATGTCCTGATTCATCAGTGCCATTACTCATTTCCCCTTCATGCTACTGATATACCTAACCCTTGCTGCTCCTTAACAAAATTCAACAAATATTTTTAAAATACTATGTGCCAGGTGTTGTGATCCCCAGAGTAAACACTGGTGAGCAGTGTTCAAGGATCCCCATTCCATGTACTAGTTCTGCATAACAAATCACCACAAAACTCAATGCGTAGAGTGAGAGCAACAATCTTAGCTCATGTGGCTTCCATGGGTCAGGAATTCAGGAAGGCTCCAGCTGGGTACTTCTGGCTTTGGGTCCTCATGGAGTTGCAATGAAATGGTGGATACAGTTGGGACAACAGAGGATGGCAGAGTGTCAGAACATGTCAGCTTGCCTAGTATCTCCCTCCTTTCACGTGGTCTCAGAGCCTCCCCATCTGGTCTCTCTGCATGGGCTAGTTTGGATTTCCTTGCAGCAGGACATCCTCAGGTCGGTCAGACTGCTTATGTGGCAACTGAAGGCCTCAAGAATGAGTGTTCCAGAAGGCAAGGCAGAAGTGACATTGCCATTTGGGACTTAGCTTTAGAAGTCATGCTGTCACTTTCTCTGCATTCTCTTAGCTAGAGGAGAGTCACCAGCCTGCTCTGAGTTAAGGGCAGGGGAATTAGGCTATACCTCTTGATGGGGAATAAAATGACCTAGAAGACCATATGACACAGGAGATGTTGTCACAACCATTTTTGGAACATAAAATCTGCCACAGTTTCACCTAGCACTTGCCAAACTTTAATGCATGCTTAGCTCCCTCACTAGACCATAAACTTGTTGAAGGTATGAATGAGATCTTATTCTTTATCTGTTCTTCAAACTTAGCACAGCATCTGCAAGAGAGAAGTCACTCAGTAAATGTGGAATTAATCAATAAATTCTCCATTTTTTTCTCCTCCAATTTCAGAGAATCCTTATTTCTATGAGCAGGAAGTATATTATTTTAATTAAGATAATGAACACTTGTGCAAGGGTAATTTCATTCCTGGAAATAACAAATTCTAATTTTCCAGTAGGGTTTACTTTTTTTTTCCCCCCTTAGCTACTGAAATCAAATTTCTAAAATTTGCATGGCGAACTTGACATGGACACAAAATTTTTTTTTCACCTAGTCCTTCTAAGTCCTTTGGTTCTTCATGCTGAAACATCTCCACCTTGATAACTCTGGTTCCAGATGAAAACTGTCAGTGTCCTTTGAAGGGTTAACATTTTTATAGAATCTAGGCTTCCCTGGAACGATTCAGGGCCCCATGCTCTGCTACTTTGAAGCCCCAGACTTGTCTTTCCCCAGGATCACACAGCTCCCTACGTTGGGAGCCCCACTAGTGAGAGTCTTATTCTCCCTGAATGGTGCCCAAGCAACCACCACACCCTGTAGGTTTGCTGGAGACAGATTTGCTTCCTTAGAGAACAAATCCCAGATGTCCCTAAACACCGTTTTGGAGTCACAGTTAGACTGAAGGGCACCGGGCAGTGCATCAAGAACATGTCTACTCTACTCAGCTCTTTCCACACACAAGAATGATGCTGAGTGAAGGCTCCTCCCATCTAGAAATTTACTAGAAAATTCCAGGCAGGATGAAGCTGGACCAAAACTCGATGCTTGTGGGGTGATACAGAAAATAGGAAACATTTGCAAAGCTTCCTTAAGTAGCTCTTGTTTCCTTGTCCCATTCATGTATATTTACAGTACTCAGTTGACTTATATTTATTATCATATATTTTATGTACACTATTATGACCATATAGAGTTAAATCAGTATAAATGTCGATGAAAGCTTCTATTATTAAGATCTTATCCTAAACACTTTACCCACCTCAGCTGATGCTGAAAGATGCTCTGTTAATACTCTCTTCCCCACTTTGGGAGTTCAGAGAGGTTAAATTTTACCCAAGGGAACAGAAAGAGCAGAGCTGAGTTCAAACACTCTCACACTTGACTTCAATATGTTTATGGGGCCTGGAGCTTTTCTCTGACTCTGAAGGTAATTGTGAGCCACTGAGGAAGGTCCAACAGTACTTGTATGTGCAGCCCCTATCCCCACAGTCTCTACCCTGGTCACCAGCTCCCTTTCCTTGCTTCACTGTCTCTAGGATAGTCTTGTTGTCTAGAAGAGGGGTGTTAAGGTGGTTTCCTATTGTGAGCCCAGCTACTGCTGTAGATGTTGGTAGCTGAAGGTGACAGAGATGACATGTGGTCACTTGGCAAATTGTCTCAGAAGTCTGGAAGAGGGAAGAAGCAGCAGCATCTGCCTTGAGGAACGGGAGGTTTTGAGAGAGAAAACAATGGTGTGAGTCTTCATTCATTCATCCATCCGCTAGTTGCATGATCCTGAGCGAATCTGAGCCTCAGTCTTCTCATTTGAAACAGGAGTTCATGATACCTGTCTTTCCTTCCTCTCTGGTTACTTTGGAAATCAGATGACTTGACCATGAGGCGATTGCTCTGTGAATTGTAAAATTTGACAGAGTGTTGGTCATTTTTATCAGGGAGGATTGGCAGGATGGGGTCCCACAGAAAGATGCCATGCAGGAAGGGGACTACAGGATGGAGGAGGGGGAGATAGGTTCCTGAACATTCTGGCTTCTGGGAAAGATTGTTGAGATGTGTTGCTTGTTGTGGGCATTGCTGCTGGGGAAGGGGGATGGAGTGGGGAAGACTGATACACCAGGGATATAAAAGCAAAGATATTAAGATGGTAAAATCTCACCAAGTGTATGGGAGAACGGAAAAAAAAAATCTTTGTCAAAGTCCAAGTAGTATGTTCATTTATTCCTTCAACAAAATATTTTTAGATACCTACTCCATGCATTAGACACATGTTACTGGAAGGGGATTTTTATTACTATTATTATTTTTAAGATTTTATTTATTTGAGAGAGAGGGAACAAGAGAAAGCTCGAGATGGGGGGAAGTGGGCAGAGGGGCAGAGGGGCAGAGGGGCAGAGGAAGAGGGAGAAGCACACTCCCTGCTGAACAGGGAGCCCAATGCAGGACTCGATTCCAGAACCCTCAGATCATGACCTGAGCCAAAGGCAGATGCTTTGAGCCATGCAGACTCCGTAGAAGGGAAAGTTTAGATGACTTTTTACATAAAATTAATGTTTCAATGAATATTGAGAAAATTAAGATAAATATGTGATTTTATTTTAAGTTTGCCAACTTCACAATTTCCCACTACATTCTGTTTCTCACATTTGTGCGCCATGCAGAGGAGAGCTCAGAGGAGGAAGCGTGATGTGGTGGGATACATGTATTTTGTGGTGTCTGGTAGCTTGATCACTCTCTGGCTCTTGACCTTGCACTGGGGACTTCTCCTCCTTAAATTTCAATTTTCCCATCTGAAAAATATGGACGATAATACTTTTTGGCTGTTCAGAGACCAAATGGTATTACAGTACCATGTTTGGTAAGTGATGGGCGGTCATCAGATGCTAATGACCTTTATTGTGAAGGCGGAGGGCTTGTCATGGTATTAGGTAACCTTAACCAGTCAACCCCACCTGATTCTTGTCTTGTTGGACTTCCCGGTACCTTTGTCATCACATTACACCCCCTGGGGCGTAACCATGAGGCTGACTTCCCTTTTGAGCAGGAATGGTAGATGACAGTATGCCCCTTCCCTTGTCACTGTGCTTAGAACTTAGGTACAAATTCAGTGCTGGTTTCTACCCCTGGGAGAGTTTCATTCTGCAATCATAGATGGATCTGTGCGCCTGCAAAATTTAATCAGATCTGTTCTTCTCTTGGAGAGAAAGCTTCCTCTGCAGCCGAAGGCCAAAGCTTAGGAAGCCTCTGTATTTCTGAGCCAGGGCTTCTCTTGCATATAAACCAGAGGCTCTTTCATCTGTCTGCCTGCCTGTCATGGCTTTGTTACCTCAAGAGCTCTTCACCTGGCATCTCATTGATTTTTACTAATACGGTAGTGATCTAGCTGCATCATCGTCACCCAGGGATCCCAGGGTTTAAGCCATGAATATGGCTGGTTGTACAAACATCTATGTTTCCTCCTGTATTAGTCAGGGTAGGCTAATTGCTTTGGCACACAATCCCCAAATCCCAGTGGCTTGGCACAACTCTTTCTTTCTAGCTAATGTAGAGTCCAATTGGGTGTTCCTGACCAGCAAGCAGCCTTCCAAGTGGTCTTATCAAGATCTAGTCTGGTGGTTTTGCCTGTACTGAGTATGGCTGGCATCCTCAGTACCCCACCCCCCACATTTCCTTGTATACCAGTCTAACTTCCAGTTGCCGTGATCATCCCGGATCTCTGTCCAGAGGGTTTCTCTGGCCCCCTGAGCCTGCTCTGCCCCCATGGGTAGAAGTGTCCCCCAAATTAATTTATATTCCTCAATGACTTGTGAGGATTGATATAAACATAACCCAGCTCCCTTAATCCTTAGGAGAGATAACTCTCAGGAAAGCCAGAAAAAGGCCAGCTGCCTTGTCCACACTGGTAACTTGCGCGATTGCATACTTTCTACTAGCTTTCTTCCTTCCCTGCTTCCTCTCTCCACTCCTCCCCTGATGTTTCCTGAGATCGCTTCCTAAATTAACTACTTTCTTGAGTGATTAGGTGAACTTTACTGACTCATGTAACTAAAAGGCACACGGTTAGAAGTGGTTTCAGACATGACTGGATCCAGGCTTCAAAGAATGTCTATTGTATGTTGTTTCTCTCATCTTCTCTCTCTGCCTTCTGATATATGGGCTTTATTCTCAATATCCAAGTTGTAGGAAGATGGCTGAATGACTTCAAGCCTAATATTTTCTCCCTTCCAGGTTGAAAGAGAAATAGAATAAAACATTTCCTTGAGTTAAAAACAAACAACAACAACAACAACAAACCCCAAGTCTTTTGCGTTGGTTCCAAATGCGTGCGTGATGTGTCCATCCACGAACCAGTCACGGTGGAAGTGATTGCAATGTGTGATTGGCTGAACCTGGTCACATACTGGACCCTTTGGGCTAGTTAGTAGCAACCCTTCCCCATCTAACCTTTTGGCCTAAAATGGGGGTGTCAGGTGCCTTCCAACAAAAATAGGCTCTTGCGGGCAGGCAGGATAGATGCCCTAGAGGCAGGGAGCCGGTATCTCTGAAAATCCCTTTTTCCTCTCACAGTCTCTGGTTTCTAACTATGGTCTGTGCTTTTGCAAAAATGTTTCGAAGAGGCTTAAACTGGGGGTAATGTAGTCAGGGCGTTGGCTTTGGAATCAGGAGTCCTGGGTCTTAGTCCTCCTTCACCAACTGTAACTGAATGACTTCCACCTCCTCTCAGAGCCATAGAGGCATCATCTGTAAACTGAGACATTTGGATACAATCTTTTCTAAGACCCTTTCCCAATTCAAATATGTTGGGATTCTCTGAGGTCCTGATTGTTCAATCAAATGCCCATCTAGAAGGGAGAGGCAATCAAACAATTTCCCCCACTGGAACCAAAGCTTTAGAAATGTACAATGCTAATGTAAATTCCTTCCTGTCTACTATATTCTTTCTGGTATACCAGAATACCAAAGTGCTGTGCTTAACTAGGGTCTTCACTGGCCTGTTGGTTAATCTTGCAGTGAAATTTGCTGTTGCATTTGGGACCACATCCAGTATTTCCCTAACAATGGGCTGGATAAGCCTTAACTACAGAAAAGTGATGATTGTTAATATAAAATCTACTGGAAACCCATTCTTCTTAGCACTTTGCCTTTCCTTTAAAAAATTGTTTTATTGAGAACAATTTAATCCATCTGATCATGATTTAGTTTCTATTGACTCATCATTTTTTCCTCAGCAGAAGTGATTTAACTTCCAAAAAGTATTTAAGAAGTAACTTTGACCATCTTTTTTCACCAGCAAATAGAAAATCACTTTCTTTTTTTTAACCCTAGAATAAATGGATTTTAAACTTAAGTTTCTAGCCCAGAGCTATGAATGCTTGGGCTGTGGTCTTGGGTTTCAACAGAGAAAAATGTCTTCTTATCTTGGCTCAGAAAGGAGACAAAGGTAATTTCCACTTGGAACACTCTGATGCTGTTGTTAACAGTTGTTTACGTGGTATCTGTTCTGATCAGTGGGTTCCCTCACCATGTTTAGGATGCCATTGCTAGGGAACTCTGCCCTCTTCACATTTGAAGAGCCTTGTGGTGTTCCCTTGTCTTCCACGTTGGGACGCAGGGTGGGCCTTGGTGGAGATCTCCCCTACCCCTCCTCCTACATAAGTAAGAGCAAGAACTCCATGTGTCCTTGTCCACGCAGCTCTGCTCAGGGAATTGAACTTGTGAAGGTCACTGGGAAACCTGATGGGGAAGAGTCTAGGAAGAGAAATAAGCTGGGGCTCAGAGATCTGGGATCTGGGCTTGCCCTGACATTATCTGGCTAGCGGATCCTGTGCAAGTCACTGACCCCAGTGATATCATGGTGTCCTTAGCTGGAAATCAGGACGTTGTGCTACACCAGTGGTCCTCAGCCTTTGTATGGAGAATAAGCCTCATACGGTTACTAATGTGATAGATACACATTTCAGCACGTCAACTTGGATTCGCAAGACATTTCTTTTTCCACCAAGTGAACTTTTCTGAACAGAATGCATTTGCTAAAAATGACTGCAACAATGTTTGGTTCCATAAGCAGGATCAGAACTTACTCTTCCTTCGTTCAAGAGATAGAGCCTCTGTCTCCTCCTTGTGGTCCTAGGCAAGCTTCTGTGAATACCTTAACCATGAGGGGATGGCGGAAGAGATATTGTGTGACTTTTGAGCCCAGGTCCTAGAAGCAGAACGGCCTCTGCCTCTCTCGCCCTCCAGCTTCTGCGGAGCTTCTGTGCTGCAGAGACCACGTGGAGATAGAGAGGCCACAGGAGCCCCAGCTGTTCCGGCAGACAGTTGTTGGAGTCCTCTCGTCGGCGCACCAGCCACATGAGTGAGCCAGCCTTCTGCTGACTCTAGCTCTAGTCACTCTCTGACTGCAAGTACGTGACAGACACAAATGCAAACCACCTCGCTGAGCCCAGCTGACTCCCAGGGAGGTGTGGGGTACATGTGCAATGGGTGGTGTTGCTTCGAGCCACTAGTTTGGGCTGGCTTTTTATGCAGGATACGTGACTGAGCAACTGGCAAGTTCTCATTCCGCTGGGTAAGAGGAATAAGGCTTAGACATCTCAGCTGTGCTCTTCTTTCTGTGGAACTGTCTGAGTTGGGAGGCATTACATCGTTGTGCTTTCAGGGAGAATGTCTGGTCGTGCTGTCCTTGATGTCAACCTCTACCTATGCCTAGTCCACTGGGGTTCCTTGCTTCTGTCTAGTCTGCAGTTATCAGTCCCCAGGGGGTCACTTTGGTCTTTCCTTCTTCCTGAACTTAGGAGCTTTTCTAGACTATTAACTTTAAAAAAAGAAAAGTATTTTATTTACTTATTTTTCAGAGAGAGAGAGAGAGAGCAGCAGGCAGAGGGAGAAAAGGTTCCCCACTGAACAAGGAGTCTGAGAAGGGATTTGATCCCAGGACCCCGGGATCATGACCTGAGTCGAAGGCCGACTCTTAACCCACTGAGTCACCCGGGAGTCCCTCTAGCCTATTAAATTTTGAAACTCTATCCATGCTGCATTCATTCTACCACTCCACTTGGGACTTCTCGAAACTCCACAGCATTGTGCATCTTGAGTGCAAAAGGTCACTTTTGCTGCTCCTGCCCCCTAGTGTGGCATAAGAAAGTCTGTGAGGCTCTCCCAGATGGGCTCCCAAGTTCGTATTTTCCAGATTTTCAGGTTGCATCCCCATGAGTGAGTCCTTAAGCCAATCCAGTAGTTTTTCAACCAGCATTAAAAAGAATTTTAAAAAGTGCAGAATAGAATTGAAAGGAAACTATCAGAGTAGTTAAGGGAACTGTGGTGATTAATTTCATAGGTCAACTTGGCTAGACCACAGTGTCCAGATAGCTGGTCAAAAATGGAGGTGGCAGTGAAGGTATTTTTAGATGGGATTAACATGCTCCAATCAACAGGCTTTGAGAAAAGAAGATTACCCACACACCCCAATGTGGGTTGGCCTTATTCAATCAGTTGAAGACCTTGAGAAAGAGACTGACCTTCTGTGAAGAAGAAGGAATTCTGTCAGGAGACAGTTTTTGAATTCAAACTGCGATGTCAACTCTCTGGGCTGACCCTGTGTGACACACACACACTATTAGTGGACTGAATTGTTACATAATAATATTTCTTACTATGAATCCCAGTCAAAATGTTTAGAAGATACCATCTCACCTCAACATAATCTCAGATATTTCTTTTGCTTCTTTTCATGCTGGGATCTTACCTCATGAGGCTGTCCCCAGGGCTGTTGGCACTCCAAACATCTCCTGGTTTCTTTTCCCCTCTTTTCTTTTTTTTAAACCATCCCCTCACTCCCTTTCCAGATTTCAGCTAGCAGGGAAATGGTAAAGAATAGATCCAGGGGGTGAAAGAGGGATTAAGATACAGGATTCCTTGTCTGTTTTTTTCCTTCCTCTGACATCACCTACCCCACAACCCCTCTCTCTCCTCATTCCTCAGAATGAGTCTTGAGGAATCTTTTCAAATGGAGCAAGTAGGATTGGTTTCCCATTAATTATTGGCAAGGTGGACTTGGACAAAGCACTTTTCCCCTTGAGCCTTAAGTTTTAGCATCTGTATCATGGGGAAACTAGGGTGTGCCTCATGCTTTTATGGTACAACTGAACTGAAGAGAACAAGGTGTGACACACTTATTTTTTTTTTAATGATTTGTTTACTTATTTTAGAGACAGTATGCAAGAGAGGGGAGGGGCAGAAGGAGAGGGAGAGACAGAATCTCAAGAAGATTCTGCACTCACTGTGGAGCCCAACAGAGGGCTTGATCTCATGACCCTGAGATCATGACTTGAGCTAAAACCAAGAATCAGATGCTTAACTGACTGAGTCACCCAGGTGCCCCAGGTCTGACACATCTTAATTATCCGCCATATCTTAATGACCCTTTCTTTCTCACCCATGACATAGGTTGATGTGTTGGCCTCAAGACTGAGATTCTTCTGGGTGGGAACCTCATCTGATTCTTTCACTACTATAGCACATAATAGGTACTCAGTGTTATTTAATTAAAATTCTCAGTCCAAATCTCTAGTACTTCCTTGGTCTTTTGACTCTTACTGGTTGACTTAGGAACCCTGAGCCTGCCAGATTGGGAATTGCACTTTGGGTAAAATGCACACAAACCAACTGATATTAAACGCATGTCACACACAGATGTGAAAGCACTACCCAATGAGAAGTGACTCTGAGCTCACCTGGATTACCTCTGTATTAGAGTTCTCTCTTCCTTGATGCTAGAAGGACAGAGAGAATGACACAGGAAGCAGATGTTACACTTATTGAGGACTGGTTGCTTGAAGACAGCTGACCTCTCAAGTCCTCTTAGCAGACATACACCAAGGTGGGCTTTGTATAAATAACACCATGGGAAGGAAATAATACCTTTTCACCTGTTGCTGGTTGGCACCTGTACTTCTCTCCTGGGAAAGCTTGTTTCTGCCTATTTAAATCACAAAGCAGTTAGTCATGAATGGTATCTAAATTTGTGTTCAATGCTGACCGTATTCCTAGTGTTGAATGAATGAAAAATTATATTTCATTTTGGAGCATTGGTCTGTGCCCTAGCATTCAAGCAGTTGCTGGCTTTGCTGTATTCACCGTCCCACTGCCATTCATAACAAAAGTGAAATAATTAATGTAATAATCCCTTTCAAAATTATATCCATTGGCCTAAACAGCTTTGCCACATATACAAATGCTTTTGGTAAATGCATTTATTTAATAGTTTAAACCTGGCTTCATTTTAATAATAGAGCATTGTTCAACTATGAAATGACTAAGTACCCTTTTCATATGCCCTGTGAGACACAATAAATAGAATGTTGTGCTCATACGGTGTCTGTTTTCCTGAGCAGTCAGTTCAAAGCAAGTTCTGTGCATTTCATTAATCTCAGCATCCTCAGGTTAATGCAAAACCCTCCTCCCTGCTAGGGTAGTTCTCTCTGTTTTCTCCTTTGACCTTCTGTCCTCATTCCTGACTGCCCTCCAGCCTCTGCTTCCTACAACAAACTTTCCTATTTTTCCTCTACTCCCTTTCCTCCTTCCTTCCTTCATCCTTTTCTTTTTGGAACAGCTGTCTCCTTTCCGAAGGTCTGATTTCCTGGGCAGGTCACATGCCAGCCCATCAGCCGAGGACCACCACAGAACTAGGCACCAGTTTCTGGGTTGTGTAACTTTCACAATGACACTCTCCATTGCAATGTATAAATCACACTCAGGTCAGGTAAGGAAGAAAGAAGTTTCCATCAGTATTGCTTGTTACAAAAAAAAGGTTTAGCTAAGAATCTAAACATATGTTAGTGTCTATGTTTTTAGCAAAAGGAGATCATGACAATAGAGAACCAGATTAAAGAAACACAGCCCCAGGTACATATTGACATAGTCCTTCCAAAACCTCACTGGGATTTATTCCTTCCCAACCTGTCTTTGATTGTATTTTCTAAGTTTGCAATAATCTTTCTCTAATGCTTTTTGCAAGACTGGCCTTCTGTCCCTGTGCCATCGTGGCATCTGAAGGATTGTCCACAGTCAAAAGACATGTTTGGCATGAGGGATGTCATTTGGGCTCTATTCCTGTGTTTCTACCTGTCTGCTAGTGACTTCCAGGCACCAAATCCCCTGCCCTCCGTTATTTCTCTTTATCAGAGGGATGACCTTCAATCTCTCTGTGAGCTGTAGTTGCTATTGACTGCTCACAAAGGTGCTTGGGCTTCAGAGAAACCTCTGGCCAAAGTTTTGCATTTCTGAGGCCAACTTGATATGTCCACCAGTCTGCTCTGCTCATCCCTTTCCCACAGGTCCACGTGGACAAACATATGTATTTTCCCACTGCATATTTTCAATGTGCACATCACAACTTTGTATTTTTTTCCAGTAGGGAGACTATTCTCCCACATCAGCACCAACTTAGTGAGGTACTGGCTTTGATTATAAAATGGCTTAGTACAGAATGGCTGGTGTTTATCCATTTTAAAGAACAGCAGATGCATTTACTGCCCTTCTCAAATTCCTTAAAGAGGCACTGCTCCCAAACATTAATACAGAACAAAACCCCATAAATTGTGGTTTCCTATGACACACTTCTACAAAGAGCAAAAGAAAAGTATATTAAGCTATGTAGTGGGAATACAAAATATTGGCTTACACATTTGTGAATCCTGCTTCTTCCTTCTTCTACCATCAAAGAAGAGTCGATGTTGGGACTTCCTCGGTTGTACAGAATCTAATGTACTTGTTAGGATGTCTCCACCTACGAGTAGGAGAAACCTGATTCACATGGGCTTGAACAAGATTTGTTATCTCCCATTTCTGGAGCTCCATGGGTAGGCTGGGCTCCAGGATAGGACCCTCAGGGCTCTGGCACTATCCATCTGGGCTCTTTCCTGCTCTGTTTCAGACTGTCATCCTGTTATCGGGTGGTCATCAACAGCAACAGAGACAAATGCTTCTTTGGTTAGGGGAGGAAGGGGAGATGCAAGAGGTCCTATTTACTTCACCACAGTGGTGAGGCAAGAAGAAAAATAAAAGAGGTTGGGGGAAGCAAAGAGGACTGGCACAATAAAGACATGGGCCACAGAGGGGGATGGGAGGGGAGAGGTGGGAAGCAGCACAGACTGAGTTAGAAAGAGAATTTTCTGGGCTTAGAATGGAAGAGGAAAGGCACTTTAGGGCATCAGCCATGCAGCCGGAGAAAAGGGAAGGAAAATCAGTAAGAAGTTTAGCTTTGTGTTATACATATACACTTCTTTGGTGTTTTCATGGAAGACTGTAAATTAGGATTTACATTGATTTTCAATTATTTTGGTTGCTGGGGTATGACGGAGTCAACAGGGACAGGAGGCTAAAGGGGGACCCCATCAATGATTATGCTGGTACTACTGGTGTAAACCAGGACTATCCCAGGCAAACTAAGATTTATGCCAATATTTGATACACAATTTAATTAGAAATGCTGCTTAAAACTGGAAAGTGAGGTGCTCAAGCTCCTAGCCTCTCTTGCAGCTAGAGTGGTCAGTTTTCATAGCTGTGGGCTATGGGTTAGAAGCAGGAAGCCCTGTGGAGGACTTGCCTTCCTTAATAAATCAACACTAAGGGAACTATGACTCTGTCACCTTCCTTCTGTTTGGACTACACTGCTATGGCCTGGAGATGCATCAGCCATTGTGTGAGCATTAGGTTGGAAGCCAATGGCGAGGATGGTGAAAAGAAAGTTGGAGGGAATGGGGATATTGATGATTTCATTGGTCTGCTCCATAGGCCCGGGCTGCTCATCTCCGGACTCCTTATGACAAGGAAAAAATCAACCTGAACCTGTAAGTCAATCTAATAAGAATTCTGCACCTCATACCCAAATGCACATTCTGCTGATATATGGATTTTTTAATTGGATTTTTTAAAATGTTAGGTTGTACGAAGATGGAGTCATAAGTTAAATATGTTTATATGGCAAACATACTAATCCCCTTTCTGTGTAAAGAATACATCTTTACATACTATACATCGGTTGACAAGACAGTCTCAATATTTCTTTTTGGTTGTGTTTTATAAAATGACAGACATTTTCAAACACACGCCAAAGTAGACAGAATAGTAGAACAAATCCCGATATATCTATACCAAACTTCATAATTATTGTTTCATTAGTATTGTGGGTGGGTTTCTGTGCTAAGCAAATTAACATTCTTTTGCTGGATACATATTACGAATGGGATAATACCCACTCTATGTACAACTGGAGAAACAGAAAGAAAAATTTGAAATCATTTGCCATAGTAACAAGGAACTGTCATCAGAAGCGAGTACTTGATTCATAGACTACTGACTCAAGGTAATTAATGCTGGGCCACATGAAATCTCTGTTGAGAAACAAACATTTTCATGTGATTTGTCCTAAAGTGAGGCATACACTGAAAACTCCTGAGGTCATTACTAGTCTCGTGATCTTAGAAACCTTACTTAACCTCCAGGTTTCAGATTATTTACCTCTAGACTGGAGATAATATTTATCTCACAGGGCAGTTGTAAGTATTAAAGAAGACAATAATTATCCAGTTCTTTTTACAGTAATTGATACATAATAAATGCTCAAAAGCTGATCACTATTGCTGTTATTATTATTAAATCAGTGTTAATTGGTGTGAGTTTCTTCTGTTTTCTTCTAGGCCAAGGGGTGAGTGGGGAAGCTAGACAATATGAGGAAATATAAAAATGTTTACTTCTATAAGTTTCATGAAATGACACATAGAGTAAAGGCTGACCATCAAGGGGGCCATTTTCCATACTTGAAGACTGAAGTCACTTCTACCAAACAGAGAGAAGTGGACACAATGGTTAAAGATGGATAACTGGTTGCAGGTATATTTGTTCCAGGGTCCGAAGATGGTTCGGTCTCTATAGCAGTGAGTCCCTGGGGAGATGCCAATTTCCCAGATTAGGGTTTTCATAAAATTGGATCCTGAAAATTGGTTCTAGAGATTGAGAAATATGTAAAAGGAGTCATTTTTGTTTTCATATTTTCACACAAACTATGAGTCAGAAATCCTCAAGTTAAATCTGCCAGAGTTCTTTGGTTATTAAATCTCATGCTTTGGAGAATAAGGTATGTGTCTCCTATTCATGGTAATGAGTAGAGAAGGAAAAGGAATTACCACAGAGACTTCCTGTGTACTCAAACAGCATGCCCTATCTTTGTGCCAAGTAGGTTTTCTGTGGATTGGAAGGGTCTCTTAGATGTGGGTCCCTAGAAATAGAGACTCAGACAGGAACTTGGCTGCATGTTGGGGGTGTGCTGTCAGGAGAAGAGTTAGGGAAACAAGATAAAGAATAAAAGATTCTAAGAAAGGATGTGGTCTTACCTGGAGTCAGCTTCTGCCTGAAGCCACAGAGAGCTCTAGAGCACGAAATGTATCACAGAGTTGAGTCCATCTTGAAGCAAGAAGACCGGACTTTTGCACCCCCAAGTCAGCCAGTCAATGTCTATGGGGTGTCTCCAGTTGGGAGAGGAAGGTATAATCTTTCATGTGAGCTCCTTTTTGTCTGAGGACTATTCTTCAGAGAAGGGGGCAGCAATGAACCACTAACATCCAACATTCACACCAGCTGGGGGCAGGTCACTGGTACAATAAAAGGGACCAGTGGAGTCCCTTAGAGACGATGACTTCATCTGAAGTCTGCTGTGTTCCTCTTCACGCTGTTTTGACTGAAATTATTTGCAACAGAGAGTTTAAAGAGGATGTTCTCTAAAGAGGAGTTTCGTTGTTTTTCAAGCTCAGATAGTATATGGATGCTCTCCTCAGAAGGGAAAGTTTTCTTGACTTCCAACATTGGTTTAAATGGTTTCTATTATAACTTTACTTAAATATATATAAGCCTACAAGTTTTAATAAACTTCTTATGTTCACATTTATTAAAAAAAGCATGAAATCAAAACAAATGACACATTAAAATTTAAAAAGGGTAAGAACATTAAAAATCAAATTGACAACATAAATTCAATGTGACGGGTGATACCGTTTTGCTGAAACAAAGATGCCATTTCCAGATCAATGTGAGACTATGCAATCTCAAGATTGTCTCACGTACTTCATACTCATCTTGTGTTGCAAGATGCTGTGTTGAAGGACTGCCTTTCCAGCACTCTTCTGGAGTAGAACTTTTGCAAATCCTAATCCGCAGAGGGTTTGCAGTAGAGGTCATGAGGTTTTCTGACCTTCACTCAGGAGGACGGAATTATTTAGCATTTACCTAAAGGTGGTCTCTACTATTATTCTTAGCTTGCAGTAATCAAAGGCATTCATCTTGGCACCATTGTGATCATAAACCAAAATGCAAACACAGGCACTTATATGCTGCAGCCATCCTCATGAGACAAATCATCCATAATACACACAAATTTTAGTGGATTGAAAGTGTAATATTTAAAGCTCATTTAAAGTATGCTCTTAGAGCACTTAGGGGCCTCAGCTACCATGTCTGCACATTCTTTGATATGAGACAGGAGCTCTTTCCCATGAAATGGGAACCTGTACTGGGTGAGTTTGCCTATGAGATGGCATTTGGAATACCCAAGAACGCACCATTTTGACTCCTGCTGGTTGAGGTGAGAGGATGGGCATGAGGAAGGCTCACAGATTGGAGGGTGAAGCAGAGGCAATCTGAGAAAGGACGCTGGCTGGGCTTTGTGCCCCGTATCTCATTACAACATTAATGACTTAACTCAGTGATGTTGACCATGACTGTGTGGTGGTTCTGCTATATAGACGCTACTCGTTGTGCTAGGTGAACTTCCTGCCCTTGCCATTGAGTGAACACACTGAAAGCCACAGGGGGCCCTGAGCTCCTGCTTGGGAGTCGGGACATGAGTTACTGATGCATCCTGGGTAGTTATATTGATGCTACAGGCTGTTTCTACTGGGAAACTCTGGGACCAGAGTGCTTTTGCCACTGCCAAGGAAACTTCCCAACTTCCTCACCTCCCTCTGCTTCTTTACAACACGCTGCACTCTCTGCAACCATCTGAGCACTACCTGAGCAAAATGCTAAATGAAGGCAGAGAAAAGGTAGGAGATCCTCTATGGCCATTGCTTGTGTGAAATCAGCTGCCTAATCCAGGAACAAAACCTACAATGAATCAGAGAGCCCAGTGTGAGCGACGGCAGATTAAGCAGAGTCTTGGGGTGGAGGGAAAGCATTAAAACACACAGTTTCAACATAAAGGCCAAAGCAAAAAGGGAAACCAGCTGGGCAGCTGAGAGCCCAGCAGCTGATTCACTCTGTCCAGATCATCCCCTCATTTAACAGTGGGGGAAAAAAAAAACATTCAGTTCAAAATCTCATTCACTGAACACGTATTTAGTGATTGGTGTCCATGAGAGGCTGGGCAGTCAACCTGCTGTGTGCTGAGGATCCAGCAGACTGGTGTGAGCAGTCCACGCCCGCAGGGAGCACAGGGTTCCAAAGAGAAATGGAGGGTGGACAGATGGTTAGGAAGTGGTGAGTCAGTGCCTTGGAAGGTGTTGCCCAGATGCCACTCAGGCCTGTGGGAGGGTCACCTAATCTAGCCAGGCATGCTCAGGAGGTTCTCCGAGGCAGAGATGGCAAAGCAGCCAGGGAGCACAGATGTTCCGTTGCTGCTCTAGTCACACCATCCTGAGACCACGGGGTTTCTGGACTAGCTGCTCACTGCTTCCTGGGAGCAGAGGAGCCATCCCAGGAAAACAAAATACTAGCTCTAACTTCATGCTTTTTTGGTGCCATTGATTGAAAGGAGGACTGGAAATTGTCCCAGTTGGTTTCTTCAACTTCAATTCATTTTACCAGAATGCAACTCCTATGACCAGAATGCTTTCTAGATCCCTCTTCACAGGAACACATGATTCTCAGTTTTCTTCCACAGAAATCAAATCCTCTGTCAAACTGTAAGGGCAAGATCATCCCAGCTCTCCTACCTCACAGCTCCCAACGTACACCTTCCAATCATTCAAATCATAGGCATTAAAACGATCACTACCAGGTAGGGATTGCTAGCATTCATTTGGGAATGACTTGACCTACCATGTGGGGTGTGATGTAGACCCAAAGAGCCTCACTATTCAAAGTGTGATCCCTGGACCAGTAGCATCGTCACCTGGGAGTTTGTTACAAATTGCAAAATCTTGGCCCTAACCCAGACCTATTGAATCAGAATTTGAAGATCAACAAGATTCTCAGGTGATTCTTATGCATATTAAATTGAGAAATTGTTCTAAAGAGATAGTGTAAGTAGATTTGAATTCTAAATGACATACGAATGACAACAGTTTTATTTGTAAGCATAACATCACATTGATCACTTATTTTTTAAAAAACTCAACAACTTGTATTGATAAAGAATTTTTTAATTTTTGCTGATTAATTTTGACCATGAATTTGCATATTACTGGCATTATTGCTTTCTTCTTTTTTTTGTTTTTTAAAGATTTTACTTATTTATTTGAGAGACAGAGAGAGAGTACACAGGCAGGGGGAGGGGCAGAAGGAGAGGGAGAAGCAGACTCCTAGCAGAGCAGGGAGTCCGTTGCAGGACTCCATCCCAGGACCCTGGGACCATGACCCAGGCTGAAGGCAAACAACCAACTGAGCAACCCAGGTGCCTGCATTATTACTATCTTTTATTTTTTAAATCATGCTTAGGATTCATAAAATAATTTTTTAAATTTTTATTTTATTAACATATAATGTATTATTTGCTTCAAGGGTACAGGTCTGTGAATCATCAGTCTTGCACAATTCACAGCACTCACCATAGCACATACCCTCCCTAATGTCCATAACCCAGTCACCCTATCCCTGCCCCATCCCCTCAGCTACCCCCAGTTTGTTTCCTGAGATTAAGAGTCTCTTATGGTTTGTCTCAATCCCCAGTCCCATCTTGTTTCATTTTGTCTCTCCTTTCCCCCTATGAGCCCCCCGCCTGCCCCTCAAATTCCTCTTATCAGAGAGATCATATGATAATTGTCTTTCTCTGATTGACTTATTCGCTTAGCATAATACCCTCTAGTTCCATCCACGTCATTGCAAATGGCAAGATTTCATTTCTTTTGATGGCTGCATAGTATTCCATTGTGTATATATATATCACCATCTTCTTTATCCATTCATCTGTTGATGGACATCTACGTTCTTTCCATAGTTTGGCTATTGTAGACATTGCTGGTATAAACATTCGGGTGCACGTGCCCCTTCGGATCACTAGGTTTGTATCTTTAGGGTAAATACCCAGTAGTGTGATTACTGAGTTGCAGGGTAGCTCTATTTTCAACTTTTTGAGGAACATCTATACTGTTTCCCAGAGTGGCTGCACCAGCTTGCACTCCCATCAAAAGTGTAGGAGGGTTCCCCTTTCTCTGCATCCTCACCAACATCTGTCATTTCCTGACTTGTTAATTTTAGCCATTCTGACTGTGTGAGGTGGTATCTCACTATGGTTTTGATTTGTATTTCCCTGATGCTGAGTGATATTGAGCACTTTTTCATGTGTCTTTTGGCCATCTGGATGTCTTCTTTGCAAAAATGTCTGTTCATGTCCTCTGCCCATTTCTGGATTGGATTATTTGTTCTTTGGGTGTTGTGTTTGATAAGTTCTTTTATAGATTTTGGATACTAGCCCTTTATCTGATATGTCATTTGCAAATATCTCCTTCCATTCTACTGGTTGTCTTTTGGTTTTGTTGACTGTTTCCTTTGCTGTACAAAAGCTTTTGATCTTGATGAAGTCCCAATAGTTCATTTTTGCCCTTGCTTCCCTTGCCTTTGGTGATGTTTCAAGGAAGATGTTGCTGTCACTGAGGTTGAAGATGTTGCTACCCATGTTCTCCTCAAGGATTTTGATGGATTCCTGTCTTGCATTGAGGTGAGGTCTCTCACCTATTTTGAGTCTATTTTTGTGTGTGGTGTAAGGAAATGGTCCAGTTTCATTCTTCTACATGTGGCTGTTTAATTTTCCCAGTACCATTTGTTGAAGAGACTATCTTTTTTCCATTGGTCATTCTTTCCTACTTTGTCAAAAATTAGTTGACCATGGAGTTGAGGGTCCATTTCTGGGCTTTCTAATCTGTTCCATTGATCTGTGTGTTTTTGTGCCAGTACCATACTGTCATGATGATTATAGCTTTGTAATAGAGCTTGAAGTCTGGAATTGTGATGCTCCCAACTTTGGTTTTCTTTTTCAACATTCCTCTAGCTATTTGGGGTCTTTTCTGGTTCCATAAAAATTTTAGGATTATTTCTTCTATTTCTTTGAAAAAGTTGATGGTATTTTGATAGGGATTGCATTAAATGTGTATATTGCTTTAGGTAGCATAGACATTTCACAATATTTGTTCTTCCAATCCATGAGCATGGAACATTTTTCCATTTCTTTGTGTCTTCTTCAATTTCTTTCATGAGTACTTTATAGTTTTCTGAGTGCAGATTCTTTGCCTCTTTGGTTAGGATTATTCCTAGATATCTTGTGTTTTGGATATAATTGTAAATGGGATCAACTCCTTAATTTCTCTTTCTTCTGTCTTGGTGGTGGTGTAAAGAAATGCAACTGATTTCTGTGCACTGATTTTATATCTTGACACTTTACTGAATTACTGTAGGAGTTCTAGCAGTTTTGAAGTGGAGTCTTTGGGTTTTCCACATAAAGTATCATATCATCTACAAAGAGTGAGAGTTTGACGACTTCTTTGTCAATTTATTTCTTTTTGTTGTCCTATTGCTGAGTCTAGGACTTCTAATACTATGTTGAATAGCAGTGGTGATAGTGGACAGCCCTGACATGTTCCTGAGCTTAGGGGAAAAGCTCTCAGTTTTTCTCCATTGAGAATGATATTTGCTGTGAGTTTTTCATAGATAGCCTTGGTGATATTGAGGTATGTACCCTCTATCCCTACCATGTGAAGAGTTTTGATCAGGAAAGGATGCTGTACTTTGTCAAATGCTTTTTCAGCATCTATTGAGAGTATCGTATGGTTCTTGTTCTTTCTTTTATTAATGTATTGTATCACACTGATTGATTTGCAGATATTGAACCAATCTTGCAGCCCAGGAATAAATCCCACTTGGTAGTGGTGAATAATCCTTTTAATGTACTGTTGGATTCTACTGGCTAGTATTTTGGTGAGAATTTTTGCATCTCTGTTCATCAGGGATATTGGTCTGTAATTCTCCTTTTTTATGAGGTCTTTGTCTAGTTTTGGGGTCAACATAATGCTGGCCTCATACAATGAGTTTGGAAGTTTTCCTTCCATTTCTATTTTTTGGAACAGTTTCAGGAGAATAGGTATTAATTCTTCTTTAAATGTTTGGTAGAATTCTCCTGAGAAGCTGACTGGCCCTGGGCTCTTGTTTGTTGAGAGATTTTTGATGACTGCTTCAATCTCCTTACTGGTTATGGGTCTGTTCAGGTTTCCCATTACTTCCTGGTTCAGTTTCGGTAGTTTATACATCTCTAGGAATGCATCCATTTCTTCCATATTGTCAAATTGGCTGGTGTAGAGTTCCTCATAATATGTCCTTATAATTGTTTGTATCTCTTCAGTGTCGATTGTGATCTCTCCTCTTTCATTCATGATTTTATTAATTTGGGTCCTTTCTCTTTTCTTTTGATAAGTCTGTCCAGGGGTTTATCAATCTTATCAATTCTTTCAAAGAACCAACTTCTAGTTTCATTGATTTGTTGTACTGTTGTTTTGGTTTCTACTTTATTGATTTCTGCTCTGATCTTTATTATTTCTCTTCTTCTGCTGGGTTTAGGCTTTCTTTGCTGTTCTTTCTCCAGCTCCTTTAGGTGTAGGGTTAGTTTGTATACTTGAGATCTTTCTTGTTTCTTGATAAAGTCTTGTATTGTTATATATACTTTCCTCTCAGGACTGCCTTTGCTGTGTCCCACAGATTTTGAACAAATGAACATTTTCATTTGTTTCCATGAATTTTTAAAATTGGTTGACCCACTCATTCTTTAGTACGATGCTGTTTATCCTCCGTGTATTTGAATTCTTTCCAACTTTCCTCTTATGGTTGATTTCTAGCTTCAGAGCATTGTGGTCTGAAAATATGCAGGGAATGATCCCAATCTTTTGGTACCGGTTGAGATCTGATTTGTGATCCAGGGTGTGATCTATTCCGGAGAATGTTCCATATGCACTAGAGAAGAATGTGTATTCTGTTGCTTTGAGATGGATTGTTCTGAATATATCTATGATGACCACCTAGCCCAGTGTGTCATTTAAGGCCTTTATTTCCTTGTTGATCTTTTGCTTGGATGATCTGTCCATTTCAGTGAGGGGAGTGTTAAAGTCCCCTACTATTATTGTATTATTGTCAATGTATTTCTTTGATTTTGTTATTAATTGGTTTATATAATTGGCTGCTCCCATGTTAAGTGTATAGATACTTAAAACTGTTAGATCTTCTTGTTGGACAGACCCTTTAAGTATGATATAGTGTCCTTCTTCATCTTATTATAGTCTTTGGCTTAAAATCTAATTTGTCTGATATAAGGATTGCCACCCCAGCTTTATATTGTTGCCCATTAGCATGGTAAATTGTTTTCCACCCCTTCACTTTAAATCTGGAGGTGTCTTTGGGTCTAAAATGAGTTTGTTGCAGACAGCATATTGATGGGTCTTGTTTTTTTTATCCATTTGATAACTTGTGTCTTTTCATTGGGGCATTTAGCCCATTTACGTTCAGGGTAATATTGAATGATATGAATTTAGTGCCATTGCATTGCCTTTAAGGTAACTTATAAGATATATTGTCTCTGTTCCTTTCTGGTCTGTTACTTTTAGGCTCTATTTTTAGAGAGAGGACCCCTTTCAATATTTCTTCTGGGGCTGGTTTGGTGTTTGCAAACTTTTTTTGCTTTTGTTTGTCCTGGAAGCTTTTCATCTCTCCTTCTATTTTCAATGACAGCCTAGCTAGATATAGTATTCCTGCCTGCATATTTTTCTTGTTTAGTGCTCTGAATTCATGCTTGTCCTTGCTGGCCTGCCAGATCTCTGTGCATAGGTCTGCTGCCAATCTAATATTTCTATGTTGTATGTTATAGACCTCTTGTCCTGAGCTGCTTTCAAGATTTTCTCTTTGTCACTGAGACTTGTAAAATTTACTATTAGATGACAGAGTATTGACCTATTTTTATTCATTTTGATGAGTGTTCTCTGTGCCTTCTGGATTTTAAAGCTTGTTCCCTTTGCCAAATTAAGGAAATTCTCTGCTGTAATTTGCTCCAGTACACCTTCTGTCCTTCTTTCTCTTTCTTCTTCTTCTGGGATCCTAATTATTCTAATGTTGTTTCATCTTATGGTATCACTTATCTCTTGAATTCTCCCCTCATGGTCCAGTAGTTGTTTATCTATCTTTTTCTCAGCTTCTTTATTCTCAATCATTTGGTCTTCTATATCACTAATTCTCTCTTCTGCCTCATTTACCCTAGCAGTAAGAGTCTCCATTTTTTTATTGCACCTCATTAACAGCTTTTTTTTTTTATCTCAACTTGGTTAGATTTTTGTTCTTTTATTTCTCCAGAAAGGGGTTCCCTAGTATCTTCTATGCTTTTTTCAAGCCCAGCTAGCATCTTGATAATTGCCATTCTGCACTCTAGTTCTGACATCTTATTAATGTCTATATTGATTAGGTCCCTAGCCATTGGTACTGCCTCTTGTTCTTTTTTTTTCTTTTTTTTTTTTTTAGGTGAGTTTTTCTTTCTTGTCATTTTATCCAGAGAAGAATAGATGAATGAGAGAACAAAATACTGAACGTGTAGCAATGATGCCAGAAAAATAAACACCAACCAAATTGGAAGAGACCAAAAACCAGGAGAGAAGAAAGGGAAAAAAAAAGAATTAGACTGTTGAATAGAACAGAACCACACACTTAATTTTTGGTGTATTTTGGTTTGTTAGAAGAAACTGCCTCCCATAATTTTAAAGAAAGAAAAAATTGCATATATACAAAAATAAGGGTAAACACAATGAAGTGATGAGATATGACTGTAAAGGTTACACTTTAAAAGATTCTAAAAAAAGAACTGATAAGATAAGAAGTTGGTTGAAAAAAGGAAAAAAAAAAAACAGAAGAAGAAAGAATGTGATCAGGCTGGAGACTAGAACAAAGCCATGTGCTAGATTTAGGGTATATTTTGATTTGTTAGAAGAAACTGTATTCCAAACTTTTAAAGAAAGAAAAGCCTATATATGTACAAAAAATAAGGTTAAATGTAATGAAGGGATAGAATATGGCTATAACAATGAAAACTTAAAAAGATTTTTTAAAAAGGTATTGATAAGATAGTTTAAAAAGGTTAAAATAGGAAAGAGGAAAAATTTTAAAAATAAAATAAGAAAAAATATAATTAAAAAAATTAACTTTGAAAGACTAAAGAATCATGGGGAAAAAGCTATGAATTCTATGTGTTGCATTCCCCCTAGCTCTGGAGTTCTGCAGTTCTCATTGATTGGTGAACTTGGTCTTGTCTGGATGTTCTTGCTGATCCTCTGCAGGAGGGGCCTGTTGCAGTGATTCTCAAGTGTTTTTGCTGGAGGCAGAATCGCACCACCCTTGCCAGTGGTGCGGCTAAGTAATCCGCTCAGGTTTGCTCTTGGGAGCTTTTGTTTCCTGAGTGAACAGCTTTGGAGGCAGAGAATGAAGATGCAGCCTCTCAATCCCTGGCCCGGAGGAGCCAAGAGCTTGGGACCCACTCCTCAGTGTGCCCTCAGAGAAAATCTGTCAATCCCTCCCATCTCCCTGGTCTCTGGCGGTGCTCCGAACTCACACAGCCTTTGACCAATCATTTCTATCTCTGGTGCACGGCCCCATTTGGCGTCTCCAAACCCAGCTGATTCTTGCAGTGCACTGCTGTGCTGCTCCTCCCAAAGGAGGAAGGTGAGTCTCCCTGGATCTGCCACTTGTAGGGTCCCTGCTAGAAGTCCAGTGGCCCAACTGTGCCTTGGATCATGGTTTAAGGTAACCCTGAGCTGAGAGCCCTTCCTTGCTCTGATACCTAGGAGCTCTGTCACACTCAACCACCCCTGGTCTTTCTGTGACCCTGAGGGTCCTGAGACTACACTGTCCCCATGAGGGCTTCACCCCACCACTTAGACTCTGGAGTGACATCCCTTAGTAGAGCAGACTTCCAAAATTTTGTGCTCTCCTGCCCTGCCACTTACCGGGAGCTGGCCCTTCCCCCACAATCTATCTCCTGTATATCACCTCAGATTCACTTCTCTGATGTCCTACCTTCCAGGAAGTGGTCACTTTTCTGTTCCTAGAATTGCTGTTCTTCTTCTCTTTGATCTCCTGTTGCGTTTGTAGGTGTTCAGAATGATTTGGTAACTATTCAGCTGAACTTCTGGGACCCAACAATATTTGGGTCTCCTACTCTTCCATCATCTTGCTCCTCCCCCCTCTAAAATAATTTTTAAAACCAGGAAATGAATAGAAACACATTTCGAACCTGAAAATATATAAACACATAAAATGTTTAGAAAGTTGTAAACGTATTAAAAATAAAAATGCTAAATACACATGAATAGATAAAATTAAAGTATTCCAAAGTACATTATATAGGAAAGAAGAAATGATAATCATGAAAAAAATGTAACACGTAATTTGCTATTTTTTTAGATGAAAAAGCTAAATCTGAAAACAAAACAAAATAAAGGCAATGTGTGTTAGTACTGTAATTGGGGAGTTGTGAGGTATTTTCGCACAACTTTTTCTAGCTGCTGAAACGGCTTTTGTGTGTTTGGTCAGGGAATATGATAATAAAGACTCATTTTCAAATAATTTTATAATTGTATCTCCTGTTCAAGGAGAACTCTTTGAAGAGAAAGAGAGAGGTTGACAGAGAAGGATGTGGTGGAGAAAGAAAGAAGGAACAAAAGTGCAGCATTTTTTGCTTTTTTTTTTTTTTTTTTGGTCTCAAAGAAAGCATTTCAGGTTTATCTATGTCTTCTTTGGTTTTATCTTGTACTGCTGATACTACAAAGCAGAGTTACCTGCTCCAATTTCAAAACTGTCAGATTTATATACCACTTGTTCAGAAAGCCTTTGAACTAGATAAGAATTATTCTTGTGAATGAAGCTTTACTTTATCAATTGTCATTTCCCTCCTTGTCTTGAAGTTTCTGGAGCTTTAGAAAAATGTTCTCTAAACAAAAAAGCTTTGTTCCATACAAAATTTGAATGCAGCAGAGAACTCTAAGTATGCAATCAATATGCAACTAATTTTTCAGATTTATTTAAATTCTAAAGCAATGGTGTTACATCAATAAAAATGCCTGAATTTTTAGTAACATAGATCAGAACACCAAAATACCAAAACCAAGAGAGTAATCAATAATGACTGCAATGATTAGCAATACTGACAGACCAGGCAGACGTCATTGTCAACAGACTTATTGAAACAGAAGAGCAAGGGATTGTTGAAAGAAATGACATCAAGGAAACTGTCTTTCTTCCAGGTTTTACTATGCAAAAATTTTCCATTCATTCACACTGACTTGGAATAAAATTTTTGAGACGAATCACTCTAATTTTGAATTCAGATCTTTAATGCCTAGAGCAGTGACATATGCCTGTTCCTGCTACAGGGAAATCTGCTAGGAAAAATAATTTATCTTCAATCCAAATTTCAATGATTTGTATTTTAACAAACTTCAAGGACTTGTACATACTGAAACCAAACTTATATTAAGTGTTTTTTTTAACATAATAAAGGTTTATAAAAGCTAACATTTCTGTTCCTTTCATGGATTTTTTTTTGTGTGTGTGTGATTTGGATATTTTGGGGATTCTAGTTTGGTTTTCCAGAAATAGGACCTAATTTATCACATCTTATCTGTAGGAAATTGGAGCTTCACTTATAATGGTATGACTTGTAGCTAGCTTTCATCCAAGGTAAAATTGAGCCATGAGTTGAAGATCTTTGAAGGTCACCCATGTAATGGAGTGCTGGTATAAACCTTGTCTTCATACAGTTACAGAGAAAACCTTTGGAGTGGCTGGGGAAAATCTTTGTGCATTCTGGATTTTTTTTCTTCCAAGCTCTGCCGGTCTTTCTGTGTCCCATGCGGGGAGGTTGGGCAGAAGAGCTAAAGGTATTGACCCAGTGGCCATGACTGGTTTTGGGTCCCAAATCTGCTACTGACTTTCTGCGTGGCTTTGGGCATGTTTACAGCTATCTGTGCCTGGTTTGCTTCTCTGTAAAATGAGGAAGAACATGACATGATTTCCCTCACAGGAAAGTGATGTGAATAAAATGAGTGTATCTAGAACATTTACAACAGTATGAAGTTCATTTCAAGTGCTGTTTATTTGGCATTACTATCATTATAATAACTAGGAGATGGTGACCATGACCTTCTATTTCCTTTTCTCAGTCCCCAGGGAGAACTGAGGAAAAAGCAGGAATTTCTCATCTATATTTTTAGAAGCAACAAGGACATCAGGGTTGGAGTCACTCAGACCTAGGTTCAAGTTCCCTCTCTTGACAGCTCTGAAAACCAGGGTATATTTATGCTCACTCAGCTTCATCTTCCTCATTTAGGGGGACAATTGCATTTACTTCAGGAGAATGTTAGGGATATTAAATAAGTTAATATACTTAAGTATGCAGTGCTTATCTTGCTGGATGGTTAAAAAGGTCAATAAATGCCAATTTCTCTCCCTTTCTGTCATCACCTACACATTTCGTGACTCTTACTTTTAGTTTTTTGCTCCTGCAAATAACCTTACATCACTCTTCAATTTCCTTTTGCTCTTCCTCCACCCAGTACTTCAAATCCCTGTTCTTTCCTGGGTGGACATGTGTATCCATTCAAAGGAGGTATTAGCTAGTCGACAAGACGTATCCCCCAGAATACATTAAGCAATCCTTTAATCCTTCTGAGAGATAGGGAGAGACAAAGAGAGGGTTGAGGGGGAGAGAGGAAGAGAGAGGGAACTGGCTTGGCTTACGTGCTTATGGAGACCAAGAAATCCAATAACCAACCTGTTGTCTACAAGCTGGAGAACTAGGAAGGCAGGGAGTGTATTATTAGAGGAGATTGCCAACCCAGCTCAAGAAAACAGGGAGAATATTAACCCTTTCTCTGCCTTTTGTTCTCTTTGGGCCCTTAGGGATTGCATGATGCCTGCTTACATTGTTGAGGGGGGACATTCTTTACTCAGTCTGCTGGTTGAAATGCTAACCTCTTCCAGAAACCCCCTTACAGACACACCCAGAAACTTTTTTTTTTTCCTTTACAGACAGATCACAAGTAGGCAGAGAGGGAGGCAGAGAGAGAGAGAGGAGGAAGCAGGCTCCCTGCCAAGCCCAATGTGGGGCTCAATCCCAGGACCCTAAGATCATGACCTGAGATGAAGGCAGAGGCTTTAACCCACTGAGCCACCCAGGTGCCCCCCAGAAATGTTTTACCAGGTATCTGGGGGGTCCCTTAGCCCAGTCAAGTTGACATATAAAATTAACTATCACAAGGGGGATAAGTCAAAGCAAAAAATAAGTGCCCAAATCTGAAGGACTTTGCAACCACAGAGATGAAAGAAAAAGAGAAGGTAATGATGGGTGGGTTGAGGAGAAAAGGAACCCAAAGAAGCAAAGAGAAACCCTTGTTTCTGGTTTGGGTGCCCAGGTCACTGGTGGGAAGACAGGTTTTAGTAAGGGGACTTTAGACAGAATTGCTGAAATTGTAGGTTAAACTCATTACTGAAGACCAGTAGGGCTGCTCACCTCATTTTTAAGTCAGAATAATCCTGGTACTGAACTTTTATACATAAATGAGCTCACAAACACAGATAGGCAAGGAAAAAAAAACCCAACAATTTAAAAACCTCACAATTTCATTTGTATTTGACTACCTCTCCTTTCTTCCCATCCATTTGGAGTTTTCTATCAGCTTCCCTAAGGTCCTAACCTCTGTGAGGGGTTATAATCCCATGAAGACTGCCTAGTGCCAAGGCACTGGGGGTGAGTGGGGATGGTCTACCTGTGAAAAATACATCTTGGACATCAGTCTACACTCAAGAGTGCTGGGACATCCTTTTCTCTTGAACTCGGAGTCCTCTCCCATCTGGTGGTCTCAGATGAATAACCTGGATTTCAGAGGGAAGCCCAGAATCTCACCTGCTCTGACACTCCTCATGCCCCCTCCCTGGAGTCTTGTCTTGATGTCCCCCAGCACTCTTCCCAGGAGACCATGCAGAACCTCTTTTTTCTGAGGAACTTCAGTCTGCATCTCACATCTTGTCCCCTTCTTCATTCTCTCAAGACAATCTCCCTCTCTTTGGTACGTTTCCTTAGACTCTATCTCTTGGTGTTCAACCAGCAAAGTTTTTTATTGGTTTAGAATTTTGGAAACCAAGGTCTGAAAACAGATTTTTACCTCTAAGGGATTTCCACCTTGAGACATTAGATTTCTCCCTTGAGGCAATTCTCAAAGCCCCTACCTTGAATGGGAGCAGGAGGACTGGGAAGAGAGTGATACTGAAGAAAAAAACAGATCAGCGAATATCTTAAAATAAAACAAAACTCATCTCACCAAAAGTAAAACAAGCAATAGAATAGAATAAGAATTCTAACTTCCTATTTGGGGAAAGCCAGTGGCTGAAGGAGGAGCAGCAAAGGCACAGAAAACAAAATTGTTGGGAGTAAATAATTGTAGATAAGGGAGCCTTTGAAGTTAATAAATTGCACGTCAGTTTGTGTGAGAGGGGTGGTTTGTTTGTTTTGGGGGCCCAGCCCTTATTTTCATAGTTTGAGACATGTATCTTGTAGTCTTTCCAAAGGTGTCTGACCAGTGGGCTCATAGAACTGTGGAAAATGAAATAATATAATAAATTAGGGTGAATCAGAGACTCGGCTAAGGTTAAATAAAATGATGGTGCATTTTCTTCAAAAATAATGAAGACATTTCTACTGTATTAAGAAAATGGAGAAATTTCTGGAACCAATAAGATGTCATGTCACCAAATATATAATTACTGCTTAAGTATCTGTGTTACATTTTGTACTCTTAAGATTTTCATTTTGGCAATTAAAGCTTAGATGAGAGTTAACTTCATTTATATAGTTTGTTGACCCAGAAACCAGTGGATCAAATATTTTATTCCATCTTGTAAACACTCTGGACAATTACAATTCGAGGACTGAAATTAGTGTTTTGTAACTGGGGAGCTAACACTCACATTTACTTAAATACCTCACTCTGTAGTCACCTAAGGAGATGAGAAGATTAAAGGTTGAGTCAAACAAGGGTGTGTATTCACACTGAGTGTCATTATGAAGTCACACTAGAAGCCATTTACATTTGCACTTGAATCATCGAAAGGATCTGGAGTGGAGCCAAGAGTGAGGTTGCAGTCTTACTTCTGCTTCTAATTAGCATGCTACAATTAGTCAAATCCCTACACGTCCTTAGCCTCATTTCCTTCGTTTTATACAAGGTAAGGTTGGCTTAGGTCAGGGGGCAGACATACACATAGCTACATGGGCAGGGCAGGTGACAAATGTAAAAGTGTATGTGACTGCTTATCACAGTATCACCACTTATTTGCCTCACACTCACAGAAACAACTGTTAAAATTTCAGGCTCTTTTTCACATCATTAAGCTTTCCCTGCACATCCATTTCACACACCAGCCTTGCCTCTTCTCATGGTTGGTTTTCCTAATGGCAGATTAAGTTGTATTCTTTTGTTATAGACAGACTTTGTTGGCATATTAAACCCAGATATCCTCTTAATGTTCTAGAAAATGTGTCTGGCTTGCATTTTCTTGAAACATGTGGCTTTTTGTTTTTTGTTTGGTTTGGTTTGGTTTTTGTTTTCCATTTTTTTAAAAGATTTTATTTATTTATTTGAAAGAGAGAAAGAGAGACATAGTGAGAGAGGGAATACAAGCAGGGGGAGTGGTAGAGGGAGAAGCAGGCTTCCTATGTAGCAGGGAGTCCAATAAGGGGCTTGATCCGAGGACCTTAGTATCATGACCTCCGCCTAAGGCAGACGCTTAATGACTGAACCACCCAGGTGCCCGTGATTTTTGTTGTTATTGTTTGTTTTTGTTTTTCCATTTTTGAAAAATGTACACGATATTCTTTCTGCTTTGTTCTACTATAAGAGAAGCCAACGGTGTTAAGAGGGTAATACCTGCCAGTTGATGGGGAGTAATAGAAAGGGGTGGGGACTGTGGCAAATGGAGAGTGTGCACTTTTTAAAACAGGCAGAGGCCCCTGCCCTTTCTGCAGCAGGCACTTGCCCCTAGCATCAGTTGATTGCTGGCCTCTGAGAATGAGTCCAGTACAGGTGTATCTCCTGAAGTTTTTTCAAACCTGCAAATTCAGGTTATTTTACATGGGATTTTCCTGAATTTTAGACATTGGTAACTAAATTTAAATATAAATAAACATTAACAGCAACACTGGAGAGTCTTAATGAATCAGGCCAAACAAGAGAAAACTGGATCACATGCACAAAAACATTTTGAGACTTTGGGACAAATGACCTTGAAGTTCTCTTTCCCCAGAACTTTATTTTTTACAACACACATTTTATATACTATGCTCTGAACATATACTTTAAGGAGCTACATGTCCTAACTCATTTCATCTTCCCAACAACTTTAAATTGTAAGTGCTATTATTATCTTCATTTTACTTCATTTATTATTATTTAATATCAATTTTTATTTTTATTTATTTTTTAATTGAGGTTTTTCTTTTAATGGCATTATAGTTAATGTACTGTGTTATATTAGTTTCAGGTGTGCAATATAGTGATTCAGGACTTCTGTACAGCGTCTGGGGGCTCATCAGGACAAGTGCACTCTTTAATCTCATCACCTATTTCACCCATCTCCCTCGCCTCTTCTGCCTCCCCTCTGGTAACCACTGGTTTGTTCTCTATAGTTAAGAGTCTGTTTCTTGGCTTGTCTCTCTCTCCCCCCACTTTTTTTGTTTTGTTTTGTTTCTTAAATTCCACATACATGTGAAAGCCTATGGTATTTGTCGTTTTCTGACTTGTTTCACTTAACACTCTTGCTCCATCCATGTGGCTGCAAATGGCAAGATTACATTCTTTTTTATAGCCGAATAATATTCTACTGTATATACACCAGATTTCTTTATCTATTCTTCTATTGATGGACACTTGGTCTGCTCCTATAATCTGATTATTGCAAATAATGCTGCAATAAATGCAGGGGTGCATATATGTTTTAAATTAGTTTTTTGTATTCTTTGAGGAAATACCTGTACTGTTTTCTATAGTGGTTGTACCAGTTTACATTCCTACCAGCAGTGCAGGAGGGGTCCCTCTTCTCCACATCCTCTCCAAAACTTGTTTCTTGTGTTTTTTATTTTAGCCATTCTGACAGGTGTGAGGTGATATTTCATTGTAGTTTTCATTTGCATTTCCCTGATGATGTGGAGCATCTTTATATGTGTCTGTTGGTCATCTGTATTTCTTTGGAAAGATGTTTGCTCATGTCTTCTGGCGATTTTTAAATGGATTACTTGTGCTTTGGGTGTTGAGTTGAATGGGTTCTTTATGTATTTTGGATACTAACCCTTCATTGGATATGTCATTTAAAATATCTTCTCTCATTCAGTAGGTTGTCTTTTAGTTTTGTTGATTGTTCCCTTTGCTGTGCAGAAGATTTTTGTTTTGAAGTAGTTGCAATTGTTCATTTTTGCTTCTATTTCCCTTGCTTCAGGAGACATAGCTAGAAAACTGTTGTTTTGGCCAATGTCAGAGAAAACACTTCCTGTATTTTCTTCTAAGGTTTTTATGGTTTCAGGTCTCACATTTAGGTCTTTAATTTATTTTGAATTTATTTTTGTGTATGGTGTAAGAAAATAGTCCAATTTCATTCTTTTGCATATAGCAGTCTAGTTTTCCCAACATTTGTTGAAGAGACTGCTTTTTGTCCATTGCATATTCTTGCCTTTTTTGTCAAAGATTAATTGACTATATAACTATGGGTTTGTTTCTGGGTTTTCTGTTATGTTCTATTGATCTGTTTTTGTGCCAGTACCATACTGTTTTGAATACTACAGTTTTATGGCATAATTTGAAATATGGAATTGTGAAACCTCCAGCTTTATTTTTCTTTTTTAAGATTGTTTTGGCTATTCAGGTACTTTTGTGGTTCTATACAAATTTAGGATTATTTGATCCAGTTCTATGAGAAATTCTATTGGTATATGGATAGGGATTACAGTAGATCTGTAGATTGCTTTGGGTAATATGACATTTTAACAATATTTGTTCTTTCAGTTCATAAGCATGGAATATCTTTCCATTTGTATTGTCTTTAATTTCTTTCACCAGTGTTTTATAGTTTTTAGAGTACAGGTCTTTTACCTCCATTGTTAACTTTATTCCTAAGTATTTTATTATTTTGGGTGCAATTGTAAATGGATTACTTTTTAAATTTCTTTTTCTTTTGCTTCATTATTAGTGTATAGAAACACAATGGATTTCTGTACATTTATTTTGTATTCTGTGACCTTACTGGAGTAATTTATCAGTTCAAGTAGTTTTTTGGTGGAGTCTTTAAAGTTTTCTACATATAGTATCATGTAACCTCCAAATAGTGAAAGTTTTTTTCTTTATTACTGATTTAGATACATTTTATTCCTTTTTCTTTTCTGATTGCTGTGGCTAAGACTTCCAGTATTATGTTGAATAAAAGTGGTGAGAGTGGGCATCCTTGTTTTGTTCCTGATCTTTGGGGAAAGGCTATAGGTTTTTCCATAGATGGCTTTTATTATGTTGAGATATGTTCCTTCCAAACATAAGGTTTTAAACAAAGGGTTTTGTCATGTATGGATGTTATACTTTGTCAAACGTTTTTTCTGCATCTATGGAATGGATCATATGGATTTTATCCTTTCTTTTGTTCATGTGACATATCACATTGACTAGAAAATATTGAATGCACCCCAAGAACAAATTCAAATACCGAATTTGCACTCTGAGAACAAATCCCACTTGATCACGGTGAATGATTTTTTTTTTTTAATATATTGTTGGATTCAGTTTGCTATATTTTGTTGAGGATTTTTGCATCTGTGTTCATCAGAACTATTGGCCTATAGTTCTTTTTTTTTTTTTTTTGTAGTGTCTTCATCTGGTTTTGGTATCAGAGTAATGCAGTCCTCACAGAATGAATTTGGAAGTTTTCCTTCCTGATCTATATTTTGAACTAGTTTGAGAATAGGTATGAACTCTTTTTTGAAATGTTTCATAAAATTAACCTGCCAAGCCATTTGGTCCTGAACTTTTGTTTTTTGGGAGTTTTTTGATTACTGATTCAATTTCATTGCTGGTATTCAGTCTGTTCAAATTTTCTACTTCTTCCTGGTTCAGTTTCAGGAGGTTATATGCTTCTAGGAGTTTATCTATTTCTTCTAGGTTGTCCAATTTGTTGGCATATAATTTTTCATAATATTCTCTTATAATCCTTTGTATTTCTGTGGTGTTGATTGTTATTTCTCCTCTTTCATTTCTGATTTTGTTTATTTGCATCCTCTCTCCTTTTTTGATGAGTCTTCCTAAAGTTTATCAATTCTGTTGATTTTTCAAAGAACTAGACCCTGGTTTCATTGATCTACTGTATTTAAAAAAATTTTTTTTTCTGCTGTAATATTTATTATTTCCTTTTTTCTATTGGTTTGGGGTTTTGTTTGTTCTTTTTCTAGCTCCTTTAGGTGTAAGATTAGGGTGTTTATCTGAGATTTTTCCTGCTTCTTGAGGTAAGCCTGTGTTGCTGTAAACTTTTCTCTTAGAACAGCTTTTGCTGTATCCCAAAGATCTTGGACTGTTATGGTTTCATTTTCATTAGTCTCCATGTATTTTTTCATTTCTTCTTTGATTTCTTGAATGACCCATCATTGTTTAGCAGCATGTTATTTGACCTCCATGTACTTGTGCTCTTTCTAAAGTTTTTCTTGTTGTTGATCTTTAGTTTCAAGCATTTTGATCAGAAAAAGATGCATGGAATTATTTTGATCTTTTTAAATATGTTGTGACAAGTTTTGTGGCCTAAAACGTTATTTATTCTAGAGAATGATCCATACGCACTTGAAGAGAATGTGTATTCTGCTGTTTTAGGATGAAATGTTCTGAATATATCTGTTAAATCCATCTGGTCCAATGTGTCATTCAAAGCCACTGTTTACTTGTTGATTTTCTGTTTGATCTACCCATTGATGTAAGTGGGGTGTTAAAGTCCCCTATTATTATTGTATTACTATCAATTACTTCTTTTATGTATGTTATTAATTGCTTTAAGTGTTTTGGTGCTCCCATGTTGGGTACACAGGTATTTATAATCGTTATGTCTTGTTGTTGGATTGTCCCCTTAATGATTCTATAGTGTTCTTCTTTGTCTCTTGTTATAATCTTTGTTTTAAAGTCTATTTGTCCAACGTAAGTATTGCTACACAGCTTTCTTTTCACTTCCAGTTGCATAAATGCCCTTCCATCCCTTCACTTTCAATCTGAATCCATCTTTAGGTCTGAAATGAGTCTCTTGTGGGCAGCATATAAATGGGTCTTTTTTTTTTTTTTTTTTTAAATCCATTCTGTCACCTATGTCTTTTGATTGGAGCATTTAGTCCATTTACATTCAAAGTAATTATTGAAAGATATGCATTCATTTCCATTTTGTTATTTGTTTTCTTTTTTTTTTTTAAGTTTTTCTCTGTTCTTTTTTTCTGTTGCTCTCTTCTCTCATGATTAGCTGGCTTTCTTTAGTGATATGATTGGATTCCCTTCTCTTTATTTTTTGCAGATCTATTACTGATTTTTGTTTTGTGGTTACATTAAGTTTGTAATATAACATCTTCTGTATATAGCACCCTATATTAAATTGATGGTTGCTTAAGTTTGAATTCATTCTTTTTTCTTCTCCTTCCCATGTTTTAGGTATATATTCTCATATTTTACATCCTTTTAGTTTGTGAGTCCCTTGACTGATTTCTACAGATACACTTATTTTTACCACTTACTGCTTCTACTTTCCTTACTCTTGTTTATGGTCTTTCCTTTCCATAGAGTCCCCTTTAACATTTCTTGTAAGGCTGGTCTAGTGGTCATGAATTCCTTTAACTTTCCTTTGTCTGGGGAAGTCTTTATCTCTCCTTCTATTCTGGATGATAGCCTTGTTGGATAGAGTATTCTTGGCTGTGGATTTTTTTCCTTTCAGCACTTTGAATATATCATGGCACTCCTTTCTGGCCTACTAAATTTCTGCTAAAAAATCAGCTTATAGCCTCATGGAGTTTCCCTTACATGTGACTGCTTTCTTTCCTCTTGCTGCTTTTAAAATTTTCTCTTTACCACTACTTTTTGTCATCATAATTACTGTTTATCTTTGTATAGACCTCCTCAGATGATTTTATTGGGGAATCTCTTTGCCTCTGGATCTGGATTTTTGTTTCCTTCCCCAGATTTGAGAATATTTCAGCTATCATTTCTTCAGATAATCTTCTGCCCTCTTTTCACTAATGGTCATTTTGTCTTTTTTTTTTTTTTTTTTTTTTTTTTTGCCTCTTCAGCTTGGTTACTTTTCTTAACTTTGTTCTCCAGGTTGCTGATTCATTCTTCTGGTTCATCTAGTCTACTATTTTTTCCATGTAGTGTATTTTTAATTTCATTTATTGTGTTTTCCATCTCTGGTTGGTTCTTTTTTATCTCTTGGTTAAGGGTCTCACTGATATCCTCCACTCTTTTCTCAAGTCCAGTGAGTATCTTTATGATCATTACATTTTCTTTCAGGTATATAACTTATCTCTATTTCACTTTAGTCTCTTGCTTTGGTTTTGTCTTGTTCTTTCATTTGGGACATATTCTTCTGTGTCCTAATTTTGTATAACTCTCTGTGTCTATATATATGTGTTAGGAAAGATAGCTATATCTCCTGCACTTGAAAGTAATTGTCTTTGAAGAAGAAGTCCTGTAGTGCCCTGCAGTGCAATGAGACACCCTGGTGCCTCAGGGGTGTCTCCTTTGTTTTTAAATGAACACACTGCTGTTGTGGCTGAGCTGCTTTTTCCTTCAATCCTATTATCTACAAAGACTCCCCCCCCCCACCCTGCACCCCCGTAATGAACAATGCTTTGTTCCTGTGTTCTTAGTGAGCCAGTCTGTGGACATTTGGGGTTTGAGTTGATTCAGACCAGGCATTTTCCCAAGATGTTATAGCACAGACCTTCAGGGCACTTTCCTTTCATTGTCCAATACATAGCTTTCCTTGGTTTATGGGCCCTACAATCAGACCAGTTGTCTTCCCTCAGCCCACTGCTGGGTCCTCCATCTGACTGGTGTATGAGGTTATCTTTCCCTGTCTCTGGGGTAGGAGTCATTTTGGAGAGATGCTGCCCACTGTGGGGGCTGCTTACACACTGCCAGGTCTATGGCACCACCCTGTATGAGCTCTGACCAAGACCCTCTTGGAAGGGTGAAATCCCAAGAAGCACAGAAGAGGGGTTGGGCCATAGAGCTAGCAAGGTTTGTGAACTGCCATTTCTGGTTCCTTTGCTGCAGGGCCACTGCAGTGCCTGGCCACTGCAGTACCATCTAAAGGGGTGGGTCCAAGGAAGCACAGCACAGGGCATGATGCAGTGGGATGGTGGTGCTAGCAAGTGTTGGGTGCATTGTTTCCTCTGTGGGAGGGGCCCTGCAATGCTCAGACTGATGTCTAAAGGGGTGGATTGGCAGAAGCACAGCAGGGAATTGAGGGGCAGTGTGGGGCAGAAGTGCTAGCAACTTAGGTAGTGAGTTCCTGCAAGTGGACATGTGTTTACGCTGGGGAGTGGAGAAGGAAATGGTACCTGCCAGTTCCTTTATTCCTGGAAGAGTTCTCCTGTGATTTCTGTCCTTCTAGGACATTGTACTCAGTAAATAACTCTCTTCCATGTGCCTCAGGCATCTTTCAAACTGCTGCTTCTATGCTATATCTCATGGGCTATTTATTTATCGTGTTGTCTCTTTAAGAGCAGAGACACACTTTCCCTTCCTCTTCACTCTTGAAGAACTGAACCCATTGAATTTTTAAAATTCCGGGTTTTAAGTCCTGCTGCTTATAAGAACTCATGAAATTCAGCCCCTCTGGTTTTCAAAGCCAAATGTTCATTTTCCCTGAGCAGGCTCCCTAGCAGGCTCCCCAGCACAGGACTCTGTTTCCCTCCCCTATCCATGCCTACAGCATGCAACCCCCTGCTCCTATGGGCAGTCCTGTGATTCCATGTAGTTCCTGATCACATCCCTATCTCTCCTGCCCTCTTCAGTGTGGCCATGTCTCTACATTTGGTTGTGGAGTTTATTCTGCCAGTCTTCAGGTCATTACCTGGGTTATTTACACTGACAAGAGTGACATCTAGTTGTATCCATGGGAAGAAGTAACCCTAGCACCCTCCAGCTCCACCATATTTACAAAATTTGTTGTTGACAACAAGCATATTTATTTGGATTTGTACAAAGTTAGGAGTTTAGACTATTTTTGTTTTGTATGTAGGGGGAAAGATGGGCTTATCAGGTGACCAAATATTAATGTGGGTCAGATCAACATATAGACCATGTTAATAAGATTGAAGAGAATGAGACACTAGTTAGAATCAGTTTCTTCCAATTAAATCTAATATGTAAATAAGTGACTGTCCTTTGATTGGCTACTGATAATCCTTAGATGAAATGATTAATGTTTTGTTTTTCTGGCTGCTTCCATACCCAGAGAATGTTAATACAAATGGAAATTTGGCCATATATTTAAACAACCTGTCACAGTGAAGAGATTTCCAGAGCTTTCTGGTTAAAGAGGTTTTTGAATGTATGTATGAGCAATATATGAGCTGACTTTTTATTTCAGCAAATATAAAGATGTATTATCCCTTGAGGTTTGTTATTAACCTCAGTTTCACCTCCGTTAATATTTACTCCACAGGTCAATAAATCTTGATATTCACTTCAACAGAAGCCAAAATCTTCAGATTATGAGTTATTAATCTTAGCAAAACTGAAAAATTGTGTGAATATTTTTCTTTTACTAGAGAAAATGAGGGCTTTTTTGGTCTCCTTTTTCTTCAGGCTTTCTTAAGAAGGAAGGCTAGTTTTTATTTGAAAGTCCAAACTGTCTTTTGAGATTTAGTGTTTGGAGTTGAGGGTATGAACTGGTTAAAAAACAAATTCAACTGACTGAAGTGTAAAGATATTATTGGCTTTATTCAACAATTCAGGAATTGGCCAGCATCCCATCTAACAGATGAAAAGGAACTCCAAGGAGGTATTGAAAATGGAAAGCTTTTATGGATGGAAAGGGGGTGAGACAAAGAGTGAGTCATTTGTGGCAAGCTCACCATCCTTTGAGAACTGGAGGGTGGGAGCAGGTGTCCATCAGGCAGATTATCTCATTAGGGCTGACCAGGTAGTTCCAGATTGACTGGTTGAAGGTCACAGTCCTGAGAGAGGCTGAATTGAAATTAGGTTAGGTATTAAGTCTTGGCTTGCTGATCTGGGTCTTAATGCAGTGACTCCATTTGGGTTTTATATGTGTAAATATATATATATATTTAGCAAGTCTTAATATAAGTTTTAGAAACTCTCTGTCCTATTGAAAGGATTGCAGGGAGGCATGGATTAAACAAATCTTATTTTAAATCCACTTGTGAAATATTCTGATTTTAAGGAGAACCAAGAAAGGACTGTAGCTAAATTACCCCTGCCCATCTTTGTGTTATTTACTGACATTGCTTGATGTGAGTCACGATAAATGTGATGCATTTCTAGGTCCTGACAGCAAAATGCTTTATAGCAGAGAAAAACAGCTGCAACTGGACCATCTGAGGATAAAAAACAGCAAATGTGAAAAGACACAGCTTTCCAACAGCGTAAATGGCATTGACGTGTGCAATAGAAGCAATTAGTTTGCTGTTTCAAAGGAATGTTTCTAGTCCCATAATCTGTAGAATCATGCCTATAATCATAAGGAGATTCAAGATGAAAGGAGATGAAAAAATAATGGAAGAAGTTAGAGCCATTTTACCTGATGTTTGGTGGATGCTACTCAGGCAGATGGAGAGATGTAGAATTTGGAAATAACTGTGTAGAGGAGAAAAAGTATGTTTCCAAATGTTGATAAAGGGAAATTTTAAAAAATATTTTATAACATGTTTAGTAGAGTTGGGGAGGGCAGGGGACCAGGGAGAAATTGAAGGAGAGTTGCTAAATGTGGTGGGGACTCTGGTCAGACAGACAAAGCCTCCAGAGCCCTGTTTCTCAAAGTGTGGTCCCAGAACCAGCAGCATCGGCATCACCCAGGAACTGATTAGAAATGCAAATTATCAACTCCATCCCAGAGCTATTGGATCAGAAACTCTGGAGGTGGGATCCAACAGTTGGTAGTTTAAGGAACTCCCTAAGTGATTGTGAAACATCTCAAGTTTGGGAACTACTGTGCTAGGACACAGAATTTTCAATCTCTATTTGTCCATTGCATTTCTTTGGAGAGTTTCAAAAATGAGATACGCCTGGATTTTACCTCTGGGGGTTCTGATTTAATTGCTCTTGGGTATGGCCTGGACATCATGATGTTTTTCAGCTTCCTAGATGATTTTAATGGGTAGCCAGGCTTGAGAATTCCTCTAGGGCAAGTTCTCATCCTAAATTACTTTTTCAAACCTAATTCCCTCCTTTCGTATAAAATATAATGCTTCCTTTACTATCCTGAAATAAAATTTATATGAATATTATTATTCATGCACATACTTTTAACTGAAATATAAAATAGAAAGAACAGAAAAATAATTTATGATAATATGCATTTCAAACATTTTAATTTGTGGGTCTGACTACATTTACAGTGAAGCAGGCAGATGCTTGCATTGAGTTATAATCAACATGTCAGTTGCAAATGCAGATTGATCCCGGTGTGCTGGATTGGTAACCCAAACACCATGGATGACATTCCTGTGAATGATGTAATTTTCTGAAGAGAACAGATCTTGGTAAAAATTCTAACAAAACAATGAACAACTTTCCATTTTGCTGAGCCCTGGTTCAAAGCATGTAATTAAAAGGGCAGTGACTTATTTTAATAGATGCCATGGTTCTCCATGAAGATTCCCCTCCAGGACTGAAGCACTTACTTCTCCAGCTGCTGGGACCACTGACTGCTAATGTCCCTCAGCTGATAGGTCTCTTTGGGACTTAAGCCTCTGCTGAAGAGAATTGTGTTGCACAGGATCTCCCCAACATCATGCTCCTTCTTGGGCACAGACTTCATTCAATGACTGGTCAATGGTGGATTATGAGTGAGGCAGTTCTCCTTCCTGAATTCAGGACAACTCTGAAGGGCCATCCCTGTTCTGGATCTCTGTGTTGGGTTAGCCGAGACCTTTGCTATAATTGCGCTGTAGTTCAACTTCCCTCTCTGCCCAACCCTGCTCTCCTCCACCTCCCAGGGGTGATGACTCTGAGAATACTCTCTGATAAAATTCCTGCCAAAGATATTTGTCTCAGAGCCTACTGTAAGTGCAACCAACTGGTAGAATGTCTTAGTGAAAACCTGAGTCCTTTCCTAGTCAGCTGGGTTATAGTTACCTAAAAAGATTCTTGTTAAGTATTTTATCCCATCCACAAAGGAGTTTCATTGAGATGGATGGTGACAAAGCCAGAATTGCATTTGGCCGAGTGATTTCTCAGAGCATGAAGCAAGCTGATAGAGAAGGGAGGATTTCAGGAAGTGAATCCCAGAAATGGAAACGTCATTGGAGTTGAAAGTGTTCAGAACAAATCCCTGGAAACTGATCTGGTAGAGATTCCACTAAATTCAGAGGCAGGGCAGCCTCAAGGAAAAAATGTAAATTAGGCAACATTTGTTTTACTTTTCCCCAGTGCCTTTTTCTCTCCATGGAGTCTATAGCTATGAGAACCTACACTCTGGAAAAGATCTGATAAGCTATTTACCCCTTAGTGTGACTCTAAGTCAACAGTTTTGTTTTTTCTCTTCCAGAGATATTTGCATTTTAAGTATTTTTATGGAATAAAAATTGTGGTCCTTTATTAAAAGGAATTTCAAGAACTATCCTTTAGTAGAGAAATTGGGGATAAGGAAAAATGAGTCTTTCCTATTTCCCCCCCACTCAAAATCAATTCTCATTGTGGAGTCCTTTAGGGTCACAGAAGGGTGAAAATGGGGTACTCCAGCAGGACTGTCTACGAGCTCTTGGGGGATGGGTCACCCATGAATTGTATTGCACATCCTCTTGGAATTTGAATAAAGTTACAAAGCAAAGCCTCCTAGTTTTGGTTTTAAAGATAGAGTAAATTTGGAAATCTTCCCTAGTCTGGATGCATTGTTAGAATAATGAGTTTTGTTTTTGAAAAGATACGGCAAAAAATATGAGAAAACATCTGTAAATTTTATTTATTCATAAAGTCTTTACCAGTCGCTACATGGTCTTGGCCCAGTAATTGTGTATCTCTGGACTTTACTTCCTTTTCCATGAAACCAGTGATTATCTCGACTGCTCACCTGAGATTCTTTCTCACCGTCTTCTTCCATCACCTTAATGAAATAGGAGAAATGAAAAAGTGAAAGCAATGAGAACAACTTTAAGAAATCCTCTTTATCAGCACTGGTATTCGTTCATTCACTCTGCAAACATTGACTGGCCATCCTTTGCCAGGGTTTGGCTTAAGTTCAGAAGCAGAACAAATAAAGAGGTGCAAGCTTTGTCCTTGGGCACGTCTAGTGTAGCAACATCCTCCTTGATCTGCTGACCCTCGGGCAAGCCTTTATTTACTGCTCACATAAGTGTATCCTTGGCCATGAATTAACCATGACTTTGTGTCTTCAGTGCAGTGTGTGTAAAAGCCCTCTGCTGATGGCTGGGTGTTGTTTGCATAATGTATTGACCGTGCATGCTTAAACAACACCTAGGTGGATCATTAATTCCTGGTACAGTTACTGAAATGAAACTCCTAAGAATTTCTTCCCTTTGTAATCTGAATTCTTGCCAGTTTTTGAGCCTTTCCTGAAAGCAAATGGCCAGTGTTCATTTTACCTCTCTCTTTAAGTTCTTTCAACCATCCAACTAGTTAGAAGTAATTCAGCTCGGCTTTCTGAGCCATAAATGTAATATTTTCTAACGAAATGATGTAAAATCCGAGGAAAGTACGATCAATAGGATACTACAATTTGCTGAGGTAGGATGGTCTTTCTCAAGAAAACAATGTAATATGGTTATTATGAAATGTGATAGCTCTGTGATAAGTGCAAGGTGATCCGGTTAGTGGGCATACCTTGTAGTTATACACCACAAAATTTCTTTGTTGGGATCATAGGGAGTGTCATCTCTCTGGGCCTTAGCTTCCTCATCTATAAAATGCTTCTGTTTGGATTTAAAACAAAGTGATACAGAAATTGGGACTCGATTTCTCCTGCTGCTCTATACAGAGCAGCTTATACTTCCTGGGAGAGTGGATCTGGATTTGCAGTTTTCTCTCGAGTCCAGAACAAAGATCAGCAAACTGTGGCCCTTGAGTCAATTCTGGTTTGCCACCTCTTTTTATACAGATTTTCAAAACGCAGTCAAATCCATCTGGTAATATACTGCCTAGGCCTGCTTTCATATACAAAGGGAGAGCTAAGTAGTTGCAACAGAGGCTGAATGTTGAAAATATTTACTATGCGGACCTTTCCAGAAAACATTGGCTGCCACAGGTATAGAGTAGGGATCTCTGACATGGGAGTATAGGCACAGTAAAGGGACAAGAGAAAAATATTGAACCAGAGCTTCCATGAATATTTATTTTTTATCTCAATCTTTCTAATTTTTATTTTTAATGTGTGTCTTATACCTCCTATTTAAGCACAATAAATATGTACGTGATTTATATCAATAAATACATATATGGAAGCATATTCTCAAAGGAATTTGCTAGTACAGGGGCCATAGTCATATAGATCTGGAGGCCAATAAGCAGGAGACGTGGATGTTCCAGGTAAAACACATGAATATAAGATACAAAATGATAACAAATATACATTGTGACTTCAACCAGGGCCAGGCTACATAAGGTACTTTCTGCCAGAACAGCATTCAGAGAACTTTAGGAAGAAATCTGTGTTTTACTCTGAAAATGAACAACTTGCACTTATATTTTAGAACAGCACTTCTCAAACTGTGTTTGTAAAAGATCAGGTTTTTTGTTAATTTCACAACTGCCATAACCCATGTTTTTGTAAACACAATAAAAATGAATTACCAAAAAATGTACTTGCTGGCAAATTATTAAAAAAAAATTACCAGAGAAATGAAATGAAAATTTAAAAATACAATATCCATATCATTAGATATAACAGACATACAGTTACTATGTCAAATTGTATGGAAGTCTCTAAATATTTACCCTCAATGATCTCTTTATAGACTAATGACAAAAATGTTTGCACACCATGATTGGTTCACCACGACATTTAGAGCAGCCATTGTATACAGGACTCAAGGATTTCTAGTAACAGGCTGGTATCTGGGATTACCTCTACATCATCACTTTTGGGGTGGTAACTTCATTTAAATGGGTATTATGTCAGCCATATATTATTATATAAATATTTCTTAATGGAAAGAAAAGTTTTGAAATCCAGAGGATCAATTCAATTCAAAGCATATGCTTAGGCTACTCATAAGGCAGTAGGTTGGCCCAATAAATAATAGAAAGATGAGGGAGATCTTTCTTTGCCTTCATGGACATGGAAGTAAAAAGGGAGAATGTTTTTCAAACTGTTTTTGACAGAAATCCAATGTCACAAATACTATTTATATCACAAGTCAATATATGAATATAACATATGAAACAAAAGTATCATTAAGTAAATTTTTGCCCCTATTATATGTAATTGACTGGGTATTTTTTATTTTAGTTTATTAATGTTTCATTTTTATTATCTTCAATTTCTAATCTTTTTCTCTTCCATATTTTAAAAATTCTGATCATGAAACACTAATGATTTCATGACTCACTAATGGGGTGCTATCCAGAGTTCAAAAACTCTAAAATGGGGGCAGGTGACAAATATAAAGATACCTCCAGTTCAAGTAAGATGCCATCAACAGAGATTTAAACTGAAATCCTGGGGTGCCTGTGTGGCTCAGTGGGTTAAACTGAAATCTTACAAAATATCAAAGGAACTATTATGCTGCTGAGAACTTATGGAGAAGGACAGCTTAACTGGTGGGAGAGTCAGAAGAACTAGGGACATAAGATCACGTTCATGGTTGGGACTCAGCAGAGATACTTGGCATTATTATGCTTCTGTTCTCAAAACCGAGAGGATCTGCCGGTGAAATGTTTCACCCTGGGCAAAATGGTTGGCTTGATGAGCTGCCTTTACTTACTTTACTTAAAATTCTTTGGCCAACAAATATGTGTTGAGGGTCTGCTGTGTGTTTATACTGTTCTGGGGTTGGGCATACAGCCATGAACAAGGCAGATTCCTGTCCACATGCAGCTGGCATTCGAGGTGGGTAGAGAGAATAAGCATGGCAGATGAGTAAAGTTACTGAACACTGTAAAAAGAAAGAAAGAAAGAAAGAGAGAGAGAGAGAAAGAAAGAAATGAAAAAAAAAAACTAGAATAGAAGAAATAAGAATCTAGAGTGTCAAGGTGGGGAGTTGAGATATTAAATAAGGGAAGGTCAGCCTCACTGAAGAGGTGAGATTTGAACAAAGATTTAAAGGAGGTGAGGAAGTGAGTCAAGGGAGTAAGGAGGAAAGGGCATTTTAGGCAGGGCATTTTCAGGCAGAAATTCCTTGCCTATTCCAGACAGCCGATAGGCCCCAAATGACAAGGGAGAGAGTAGTAGGAGTAGTAGTAGTAGGTAGAGTAGTAGGAGATGAGGTCCCCGTGGAGAGCCGTGGAGACCACTGTGAAGATTTTGGAGGTTACTGTCAGGTAAATGAGAAGCTACTGGCAGCTTTGTAGCAGGGGAAGATGATCTGAGTCATGTTTTAAAAGCATCACCTGGCTGTTTTGCTGAGAGTAGACTATAGGGGGCACAGGTGGAAGAGGGGAGGAGGTATATGGCAATAGCCCGGGAGAAAGAATTTGGTGGTCGATGCTATGATAGGAATGGTGGATATCGTGAGAAGTTGTCAGATTATGAATATATACTAAAGATGGAACCAAAAGTGTTTTCTGACAGATTGGATGTGGGTAAGAGAGAATGAGAAAAGTCCGCAGTTATTGTCCTGTGGAAGGATTGGAAAATTGGAAGGATGGAATTGCCATCATCGGAGAAGGTATGTACACAGTGTAAATATTTTAAGGATTCAGTTTTGGACATTTTGAGATTCCAATACCTCTTAGACTTCCAAGTGGAGGTGGTTATATAAATATAAATTTGGAGTTCAGTTTGGGTTGGACATCTAAGCTAGAAATGTAAATTTGGGATTTACATTTTCACATTTTTTTCTTTCATCCCTCATGATCACCACTCTCATTGTTATTCTACTTCATATTAGAAGTGGAGAGAAGTAGAGGAGAAATCTTGTTTTCTTTGACCCCAGCTTCTTCAAACTGGCAGTTTGATGGGAGAGGTAATAGTTATTTTGACAAGAGTTGCTTTGCTATGAAAGAACTGTCTTGATATTGGATTGTGGAAAGGGAAATGAGAATTGTTGCATGGCCATGCCAAAAGCTAAAAGATAATTCAAAATTTATGTCATTGAAGGCATCCCAGCCAAGAATGACAGGAATATTGGTTTATCAGCTCCAATGGTGTCTCTGTGCAGCAATAGTGTGAATACAGGTTACATTTCACAAGGTCCCCATCTGTACAGAAGAAGGTCTCCTATGTGTGTCCTTGACACATCACGACAACACTCTTATTAGCACTTCTGACCCCAGCTGGGTGGGTTTTCCCCACACTGAGCAATTGGCCACCCCAGCCCACGTCCTGCCAGTCAGTATAGTTCTAACACCCACTGGAGCTAGTGTGGACCCCACAGATTAAGGGCTCCCTCCCACAAGATTGTGTTCCCCCACCTCAGATGCTGGTGACATAGCCCACCTTGTCACCTGTGCTTCTGACCTGCAAGCTATAAATCAGAGAGGTTCTTGAAACTCCCTCTTCAGTTTCTATCATTTGTTAGAACAGGTCACAGAATTCAAAGAGACACATACTTGTGTTTACTGGCTTATTATATAATGAAGAAAATGAGGAAGGATACAAATGAACAACCACATGAAGAGATGTATAAGGTGGTGAGGTCTGGAAGGATCCTGAACACATGTGTTTCTGTCCCTGTGCCGTTGGGGTGCCCCAGCCTCTTGGCACATGAATGTGTTCACCTGACATAGAAACTTTCCAAACCTCATATTTTAGAATTTTTATGGAGGCTTCCATCACGTAGGCATGATTGGTCATTAACTCAATCTCCAGTCCCTCTTCCCATCTGCAGCTGAGGCTGAAATTTCCAAGCTTCTAATCATGGCTTGGTCATTCTGGTGACCAACCCCCCAACCAGGAGCCTGCCAAGAGTTGCCTCCTTAGAACAAAAGACCTTGCTATCACCCAGGAAATCATAATGAATTTAGTAGCTCTGTGTCATGAACTGGGGTCAGAGGCCAAAGATTAACAAGAGAGACTCCTAATGCTCTTATCACTTAGGAAATGACAAGGGTGTTAAGAGATCTGTGCCAGGAACCAGGGGCAGAGACCAATGTATATATTTTCTACTATTTCACACCATCCTTTGAAATATCACATTTCCTTATATTTTATATGAAGAGATTAGCACTTTAAAAACTCACAAATACATTAAGATTTTTATAATATTTTTAAATTCAAACTTATGTAAAGTGGACTTGTTTCATGACATTCAAGAAGAGACTTAGCCCAACTTGTGATAATGCTTGCTGTCCTCTGATCTCTAATTCTCCTTCTCTCTAAGTACTAGAAGCTCTGTTTTTTTTTTTTAAAGATTTTATTTATTTATTTGACAGAGAGATCACAAGCAGGCAGAGAGGCAGGCAGAGAGAGGAGGAAGCAGGCTCCCTGCTGAGCAGAGAGCCCCATGCGGGGCTCGATCCCAGGACTCTGGGATCATGACCTGAGCCGAAGGCAGCGGCTTAACCCACTGAGCCACCCAGGCGCCCCAAGAAGCTCTAGTTTTTTACCTTGGCATTTGATTGCCTGAAATAAAGATAATATTTCCCATCCTTCCTTGTAGCTAGAAATGGCCACATGATAAAAAGTTTTGGCCAGTGGAATGTCAATACAAATGATGTATACAAATTCCAGAGTAGGTCTATCTTTCTCTCTTCCTCTATCCTGTTGTTTGGATTATGGTCATGGAAGTCAGCTATTTTGATCCACTGGGAAAAGGGAAATATCATGGGAATGGTGGAGCCAGAAGATGGAAGGAGCCTCGGTCCCACAGTGATGATCTCTAGCAGAGCTGTTGCCAACAGCCCTGTGTGGCCTGCCTCCAATGTGTTACACAAAAAGAGAACTAGATTCAACGGTTTTGTTTAAACCCCCGGGGTCTCTAGGGAAGACCAAACCATTTGAAGTCTTTAGAACATGCACCCTATGTTCTAAGCTATAGTCTATGAAAGTATATAAAATATTCACTTCTCCAAATTGTGAAAGAAAACAGACAGCATTTGTCTGGGCAGCATGGCTTCAGTGAAAAATGCACAGACTTCGGTTGCATATAAGAGAACCCGGATTTGAATTCCAGCCTCTCCTTCTACCAGCAGCATGACCTTGATAGAGTTACTCAAATTCTTTGGCCCAATATTTATCTATAAAAATATGTAATATTATATATATAATATTTTATATTATATATATTTTATATTTTATTAGTATTATATATAATAATTATATTTTCTAATATAAAACAAAACAGAGGTACAATATCTTACACATAGGCCTCGACAGAATTAAATGAAGTAATGCCTAGAAAGTCCCACAACCAAGTAGACATGTGAACTGTATTGGGTCCTTCCCCCTTTCTTCGTATATTCAACTGTCCACTCTAGACTTGCAGGTCTAGTGAGGAATTCACACTCAACATGTCTAAACTGAGCTTCCCTCTCCCCATAGATCTGCTCTGCCCATTATCTCACTTTATGGTGACTCCATCTTCTAGTTCCTTGAAGTCAGAAATCCTGAGAGTTGTCCTACAAGCTTTTCTCTTTCTCATATGAATTTATCAGGAAATCTGGTAGGTTCTATCTTCAACACAGATCCAGAATCTGACTTCATCACACTATCCCCCTGTAATCACCCTGGTCTGAGCGCCTCCTACTAACTACAGCCCAGCTACCAAGACTTTTACAGATATAAGCCTAGTCATATGGGCTAATGGAGGTGTTTACCAATCAGATATTGAGGAATTTGTTACATTAAGAATGATTTTAGTTCAGTTGTCCCTACATATGTATTTGAGCATCTGAGAATTATGCAGCCCGAATTTTGCCTTATAATTTAATTTACAGCACTTTGCAAATGCTCTGTTTTGCTGAAACACGAGTGGACGCTAAGTGGGATGGATTTTTATAGCACTCTTGGCACACTCTGCACTTTGTAAATTAATTAGCCTTTTTCAGTTTTGTTTTTAAGAAGTAATTGTTTGCAGCTGTCTGTGGCAGTACTTATCTTCCTTTTAAAGGCTTCATTTTGATGCTTTTTATAATAAAACTGGCTGGAATGAGGGCTGATTCTGTATTCTGCCATTTATCCAACCTAAAGAGATTTCTAAAGGAATCAGGCGAGACATTCTTTTGTGATCAGAATGGAACTTGAGTTATGTCTCTCTCCTTTTACTCATTTCTTCCTCCAGGAAGAGGAGCGACTCTGGCTAGGTCGTCTCACCTCTGGAGCCCCGACCATTGGTCAAGTGAATTTAAACAGTGTTTTAAATAAATCACCAAGGTTCTACTTACTTTTTTTGGCAAGAGTCAAATTCTAATGCAACTCATTAGAAATATCCTATAATTCATCTGATGCATCCAGCAGGTTGAACCATCATTTCCAAGTTTTGTTAATTTTCAGCTTCTTCTCCTCATTGATCAGTTGTTTTCTCATTTATTGTCCCACCAGGAAAGATAAATGTTTCTGTATCATGGATGGACTTAATTTCTAGGATGGGACTTCTTGAAACATCAGGGCACAGAATTATCCAGAAGAGAGAGAGATGACAGGAGACAGAGATGCTAAAGTAGATTCTAACTTGTCCTCCAGGGAAGCGACAGCCATTTGGTAACAAAGAGACACCACAACCCATCTCCTCTAGACTCCTGAGGAGTAAGAGGTTTAACTGCCTTTCCTGAAAATACCCTGCATGCAACTCCAAATCATCTTCTGTTTCCTCTTAGAAATGCCTCTTAAGATAACAGGACAGAATTAGCCACAATCTGATGATGTCAAAAGAGCAGGGACCCTGGAGTCCAATAGATCTGCAGGTGTGTCTAGGCCATAGGCAAAGTTTTATCACCTCTTAGAGTCTCAAATTTCTAATCTTTGATTTAAAACAATGGTAACCCATTGAGCGTTTCTTTCTTTCTTTTCTTTCTTTCTTTCTTTCTTTCTTTCTTTCTTTCTTTCTTTCTTTCTTTCTTTTTTCTTGTTTTTAGCAGTTAGTGAGAGAGAGCACAAGTGGAGGAGAGGGAGAGACAGGCTCCCCACTGAACAGGGAGACCAACGCAGAGCTCGATCCCAGGACCCTGAGATCATGACCCCAGCCAAAGGCAGACGCTTAACTGACTGAGCCACCCAGGTGCTCCCACTCAGTGTTACTTTCAATTTTGAGATGATGATATATATAAAGTAGCTACAGCATAGTAGGGTTTCAGCAAATGTTAATGACCTCTGTGGATAGGGGACTTTTTTAGGTAGAAGAATTATCTTCCAGAAATATTGCAAGAGTGAACCTCCAGAATTGTTCAAATTGGGAAATGCATTGTACTATTAGAGTATATGAATCACATACATACAGTTTAGAAAAACAGTGGCAAAATGAATCAATACAGTCCATACTCATGGGCCTGGCTTCTCTCACTCAGCATAATGTTTTTGAGATTGATCCATATTGTTGCGTGTATTGAGGGTAGCACTCAATTCACCAGCTGAGTGCTTTGTGATGAAATATTTCAAGTATTTTTCAAGCTGTTGCTGGCATCATGTCTGCCAATTTCCCAACCACCAAAGCATGTTAGGTGGCCGTGTGCAAAATCAGAGTGCCTGGAAGTATGATCTAGCTGCTGAAATGGGGAAGGAGGATAAAAAGAGTGGCTTTTACTCTACCTACATGGAGAAAAACAACTTTCTAAAATCACAAAACATCCTGTTCAATGGCTCACCCAAGTTCAATAACAGGGAAGAGGAAGAGCTTTTGTCTCAGTCTGAGGACTTCCTTCGGCAACCTGTGCTTTCTCCACCACACCACTGATGGTAACTCTTCTTACGATTACAGAAGCAAAATAATGTGAAAGAGAAGACAGCTTAATAAGCCTTAGCAAAAAATTTAATAGCCTTGTCTGGAATCCCTAACCTCACTATTTGTGGTTGATGGTGATAAGAAAGTTAAAAAGCGACAAAAGAAAAAAATGTTTTTCCCACTCCTCCATCTCCTTCACCAATGCAAAACAATCTACAAAGAAAGCATTTGCTAAGATTTTGTTTAATTACCCGGGAGTTTGATGAGAAAGAGTATTTCATAATTTATAAGCCAATTCTTGTTTAGCCAAATTAGGTCTTTAATTCTTGCATATTATAGCAGCTATAAAATACAATTACATGTTACATAGGAAACAAAGCCATAAAACAAAATGAACCAATCAATATAGCTCATTCCCTCATGGAATTCTGTTTGGTATTTTAATGGGCCAAACTCCAAAACTAAAAATCAATGTCCATTATGATCCTTTTAGAAAGGAATAGTGGTCATATCTTGTTGCAATGAGTATTAGCCACAGAAAGTTCCCTCCAGCCTGTTTCTCCAAGGCCTAGCAGCTGCCCATGGCAGTAGCTTGGTTGATCTCATTACAGCGACATTTGCTACTACAAATAATTTAGCATGTGCACATTTATCTATGTCAAAATCTTTCACTTTGACAGAGAGGAAGGACGAAGTCGGTGGAAAGACAGGCTCAGCTCTCTGACTCACAAAATTGGGGCCTCTCCAGAGGGTGGTATGAGGGTAACATGACCCCTCAGGCTCATATGTAACAGTGACTCTGGAAGGTTGAGCTTGGAGACCCAGGGTGTTTTACTAGGAAAACACAACAGCAAAGATTCAGGTATCAAATATAAAGGGCAAGAGCTTTGCTGGCGATCCTTCTATTGGAGCGAAAGACAAGCAGCAAGAAAAAGAAGGGGAGAAGAAAGAAGAGAGGAAAGAGGGTAGGGAGTAGGAAAGAAGGAAGGGAGGGAGAAAGGGAGACAGGAGGAAAGGGATGTAGGAAAGGAGGGAGGGAGGGAAGGAAGGAGATGGAAGAAAGGAAGGGAGGGAGGAAGGAAGGGAGGATAAAAGGAAGAGAGGGTGAAGAGGGAAACTACAATTCATAGTTGTCTCCTAGAGGAGATCTGACTGAAGGATTAAAGATCTGGTCAGTGCCCCTGAATTTATTTAGGCCTTGGAAAATAAAATACAGCTCTGATTCATCACTTGCTAAGTGCTCAGACTCTAGAACTTTCTGTGGCAGTGGAAATATTTCTTTTGTACTGACCAGTACGGTAGCCACCAATCACCCATGGTTGTCAAACACTTGAATTGTGACTGAATTTTAATATTACTTAATTTCATTTCAGTAGAAATAGCCACATGGGGCTAGTGGCTACACTCTTAGACAACACAACTCTATATTAAGGCTTTATGTGTGTTAACATCTTTAATCCTTATGTTATGCCATTTCCATTTTGTAGATGGGGAACTGAGGCACAGAGAGGTTGGCAATTTGTTTGAGGTCAAACACCTAATAAGCATCAGAACTAGGACTCATAGCCATTATATTTTATACTGATCTTCAGTTCCAAATGAACCAGGTTTTATAGGACAAGCCAAAACCTTCTTTTATGATGACAAATTGGAGCCAGTAGATAAGTTCAAGATCTTTACAATTCAAATACAAAGAGTCAGGGAGGTCCCAAGTTACCATCCATGGAAAACTCCTCAAAAGCCCTGCCTGCCACTGGCTTCTTTATGATCACAACTGGCCACCTTGAATAGACTGGGCACAGCCTTTCCTCAGTATGTGTCTTGGAATACCCATCTTGCAAGAATAAAAATAGGGTAGTGGAGGAATGAGAAATACGTGATCAAAAACAGAAAAGTTGTGTGTTACATTGCTCTGTTGGAGGCATGTAATGCATGCAAAGCTCTGATTCCAAGCTTTTTTTTTTTCCCCTTTATCTAGTGTTTCCCTCATTTATTTGACCACTAAAACATTTTGGAGGTGGGTAGGTAATACGGTGATGGACCAAATAAACATTGAAAAAGGCTGAAATGTACTCTGAATTCTGCCTTGGACATGACAGGATGAATGCACTGCCTTCTTTCCAATAGGTGATAGAAGGACACTAGTGTAAAAATCTACCTCACTCCAGGCAGAGTAATCATGTATAGTATATAATACACACACACACACACATTCCTATACATATGAATAGAAATATATTATAAGTAGTTGGCTCACATGATTATGCAGGCTGAGAAGTCCTAAGATCTGTAGTCAGCAAGCAGAAGACCAAGGAGAGCCAGGGGTATAGGGCTAGCTCGAATACAAAGGCTTAAAAACAAGGTGACTTGATACTGTAAGTTCCAGTTCAAAGGCAAGAGAAGTCTGATGTCATAGCTCAAACAGGCAGGAAGAGCTCCTTCTTATGCAACCTTTCTTGTTCTATGTGGGGTCTTCAACTGATTAGATGTGGCCCACCCACACTAAAGAGAATTGTTTACTTTACTTGGTTTACTGACTTGCATGTTAATCTCATTCAGAAACACCCCCACACACACCCAGAAGAATATTTGACCAAATGTCTGGGCACCACTGTGTCAGTCAAGTTGATACAAGATTAACCATTGCACATAGGATGAACTTATTTTTAAGCAGTACATAAGGTACCTTGTCTTCAATCCCTGGACGTACATACAGATTTAAAAAAAAAAACATAAATTTAAAGCAATGAGCCAAAATGTTCACCCAGAAAGGATATAATGAATAGATAATTTTCTTCCTGTTTTCTGACTTTTTAGATAATCTATGACATTTATAATTAGACATATTGTTTTAAATTTAGGAGCACTTTTTTGAAAAGGTGTCTAGAGGTTGAAGGAGAATATGTTGAGCATATTATCTTTAAGACCAAGCTAATGCATTCTCTAAAGATAAGTTAATTTTTGGTGTCCTGATTCTGCAGACACCTAATAGGCTTTTTCTTTCCTGAGCTCCCTCACAGGCTTGATGTCATTAATTCTCTGCCCACTGGTGTTCTTGTTCTTTCTTCTGCATTTGTCAAACCTCCTCTAGGGGCAATAATCTGATAATTACATTAATGTGTTCATTGAGATCCTCAGCAGGCATCTGTTAGAATTTCACCTGGTACCTTGTTCTGTCACCTGCTAGGGTCCAGAGAAGAGTCAGACCTTGCCAGCCAATATCGTCAGGGAGAAGGGGATTCAGGCAAGGCTTCCCCAGTGGCAAGGAGGATGAGAAGTGGAAAAGAGTTACGGCTTTCAGTAGAGCACAGATCACAACTCCTCGAAGGTTTCTAACAAGAATTTCCAGAGAATCCCACCATGGGCATGCCTGTGCAAATCCCTTGGGTACATCTGGAATCCTGCATGCCCCTAAGGGCCTGGGGTTGCCTGTCCACAGAGTCCAGAGTAGAGAAGGGAGAAAGTGGGGCTTAGGGCACTGGGCATTCCAGGGGGAGACCTAGACTTGCTCAGCTTCCCAAAAAGCTCAGGTGAGCTGCCCTATGGGGGATAAAACCTCTGATGCTCTCACTGGGCAACTCAGTCCAGTTTTCTACCTAACACAGGGTGATCATATTATTTATCATCCAGACCAGAACACTTCTGACAATCGAAGGAGAAGCTCTTAGTAATCTACTATGACGATGTTCATAAACCAGGGCTGTCCTAGGGAAATTGGATATACGGTCCCTCTGCCCTGGGGTGAGCTACATTTTTATGCCAGTTGGCCTTCCATCACTTACTTGGAAAAGAAGCGGTGTCTGAAAATAGTAGGGTTCAATTTGTTCTCAAATAAGGCATATCTAATTCTTCTAAAATACAGGTTCCTAAGTCTTAACACCAGAAACTTAACACCAGAAACTGAGATTCACCATGTCTGGTACAGTACCTAGAAATAGATATTTTAACAGACTTGCCATGTGATGCTCTGAGTTCACATCTTGACAAACACCAGGCCTTGGAGTCAGGGCCTGGATGGGGAGCTTTTCATCACTGGCTATGTAACCTTGGAAACATAACCTTTCTAGACCTTAATTTCTTCAACTGTAAAAGGGACTTAACACCCATCTCACAAAATATTTTGCAGGCTAGAATAAACATGGCAGAAGTATTTAACCCAAAGCCTGGTGCCTTAGGAGCACTCCCTAAATGGTAGCTATTATATTATGCTGAGGGAAATGAAATGACAACTTTTGTAGCTTGAAAACATCCAGTAGCAATTATTTCATACAGTCCACTTTCATAATTTAAGGAAATAATTCTGAAGGCTTCTTGAAGTGTGTTGTCCTGGGTATTTGTCCTTGAGTGGTTCATAGGTGATGGACCTGGCAGTTTCTTTGAAAGAGGTAGAGGGAACTCTAAACTGTGGAGTGGAATGATGCTTTCTTCTTGCTGAAGATCTCATCCTGCTGGACTGATCTATGGCGACATTTCTCGAACTCCAGCACACACACAAATCACCTGGGCTCCCCCTTAAAATGCAGATTCATACTCGTGGTTAGCCTGCACTTCTGCAATTTTAACAAGCTCTCAGGCAATATTGATGCTGATGCTGATGGTCCAGAGACCCCACTCTGAGAAGGAAGAGTCTAGGCAGCTTAAAGGGAGATCCATTTTTAAAGCTGTCCCCAGGGGTCTTGACTCTCCAGTGAACAAAATGAAGTGCTCATCTTCCTAAAATGAATGAGATGAAGGAACATCTCTGGGGCATCAGTGTGCCCTGAAGTTAATTGCTTTTTTGATAGTATTTTAAGCAGAATTACTGCGCATTTATCTTCTCACAAATCCAGGAATTTGAATATATCCATTTTTCTGATAGATGAAGCAACTTCCCTTCTTATTTCTTTTTATTACTATACAGAAAAGCATGGAATTTTAGAGCTTAAGTGCATTTACTCATTCATCAACTATATCTATAGCATCAACCATGTGCTCTGCCCTTTGGTAGGTTCTGGGATAATGAGATATAAACAGAAAGGGACCTTAAAGAAGGTTCCAGAGACAGTTAAGAGGCAATGGGGATCAGATCGCACAATTTCTGAGCCAGCGTGCTCTTCCTTCCTACCAGGTCATGCTATGAGGGTAGCAAAGTGACACAGCACTCATTCAAGATGGCGGGACTTGGAGAATAAAATTCCGCAAACCCAGATTCTATTTTTCCCATTACTTTTCATTGGGCACATTGGATCCATAGTCTCTCATCAAAAAAGATAGCTGAAGGATAGATAAGTTTTCCTCTATGGCATCAGTTTTCCCAACTATAAGATGAGAAATTGGTTTAGATAAATTTCTACAGACACTTTTGACTACAAAGTTCTATTAATTCAAAACGGGATGGGAATTTTGGTTTCCATCTATATCTCTTCTGTGATCCTTTGTGCCACTGTTTCAAATTGGGACTTCGTTCAGTTTCTCCACCCACAGCATAACAGCACCATCCCCTCTCCGGGATGGTGAGCATCGAAGAGTAAAGGAGAATGGATTCCATCATCTAGCTGCTCGGTTGCTGCAGAGAGGTTTCAAGCTAAAGCCATGAGGCATGCTCCCCACCTACTGAACTGTATCTAAATATAGATTTAAATTCATGGATCTGCTTCTAGATTGATGTGCTCTGTAACTGAGAGGTCCTGCACAGTGGCCCACTCCATAAACCCTGGGGAAGGACCAGAGACTAATTAATTGTTTACGGTGGGTGTCCCAGGCCTGAGGATGTGGTGTGGCCTGTTTCTTCATGTGCGATATGGAGCTGCTGGCTTATGAGCCCAACTGTGTGTCATTCTGGGTCTCTGGAAGATCACTGGAGTTCCATCTGTTCCATCCATTTTTCCTTCACCCCATGAGGCCAATTGCTTGACTTGACTCAGTGGCCTGTGACAAAAGCCAGCCAGTGCCCTTGTCTTTTTGGTGCTCTGGAGGAAGTGTCCTTTGTTGATTCAGATCTGCATTGGCTCATCATCAAATTTATCTCAGTATCTTATCTCTGTGTTATTTTATCTAAAGTTATCTAACTTTCCCAGAAGCCTGCATACATAGGTGATAGATAGATAGATAGATAGATGATAGATGAATGTAATAAAATTGTCATTTCTCCTTTGTGTACCAATCCTAGTTTGAGAAAAGACTTTTACTGGGACTGCAGGAGACACAGTGTGCCAGGCTGTTCATCAGACATGGATTTTGACCGAGAAATGAGCCTTCTCTGCACCGGGGTGTGAGTCGATATGTAAGGCCACTGATTCCCTGCAAGGGCTCTTTTCCAGCCTGAACTGGTATGCAGGGACTTTGTTCATTAGATGTTATCAGCAGGCAGAAAAGACTCACTCTGTCAAAATTCCTATGGCACCCAGAGGAGCCTGGGTAGCACGTTTGGTTTATAAATGCCTGGTCATTTACTTTGGTGATCATTTACTTTGTCGCTCTGGTCCGTGAGCATCAAATAGTTTTAGTTTCAGAAGGCAACTCACTCTCCATCCTATTCCAAATCCTCCATGGGATGCTGAAGTCTTCCTGTCTCCGTCACATTGCAGGCCAGGCTGGGCTCTTTCCCATGCTCCCCTCCCCCTGGCCACCATGCCCACCCCCTAGCTCCTGTTGGAAACATGCTTTAACTGCTCCAGGGGTTTCCATTGCTCTGTCACTTCTTCCATCCTTCACCCCCTCCTTCAAACCTTTGCATTCAGATCAACAAGGTTTGCTCCTCCTCTCTTTCTTTGCTTCTCTCTGGTCTCCAGTTCCTGTTTCCAGCTCCCAGTGTGAATGTCCACTTCCAGCCTCTGCTGGATTCAGTAAACCTCCTAACCCCACTCCTGGCAGCCTGGGCCTCATGCTCTTAAACATTTTTTTTTCCTACTTCACCTTTTGGCTTTGCCCCATCCTCTGGCTTTTCTGGTTCTCATGAAGATTTCCTGCTCTAGGCACTGGCCCCTAATTGGCACCTTTAGCAGATTTCTGGATACACTCAGTTAGAGGGATCGGATGCCTTATGATATCAACCCCCTGAAACCACTCTGACAGTCCATGCTTAACATTTCAGTCGTAGAAAATTTATCCCCTATTAAGGCCATCTGACACTTTTATAGTATCTTCCTTCACTGGACCAAAATCTGTCTCCATTTTACTTCTTTTCATAACCTGACCTAGCTCTACCCTCTCTGTCCTCGAAAAACAATTCTAGCCCCTCACCCCCTCCTGAATATTCTTAGGTGGGTGCGGCAGTCTGTGTTTTGTAATAATGGCTGCAACAACATTTCTGGTCCTGGGAGCTCTCCCAGAATATTTCCCCTCCCACTTCAAGAGATAGAGTCTGTGTACCCTTGAAACTGGGTGGGTCTCTGTGACTAACTTGACATGAATGTAAGGGAAATCACACTGTGACTTGCTGGCTGAGTAAGGAAAAGCAATACAGTTATCACAAGACTCTATCTATCATGGGGTCTTTACCTTCAAAGCCCCGAACCACCACCTAAGTGGTGGGTGCCCAGAAGCCACCCTCCTGGAGAGACCATGTGGAGAAAGCACCTAGAAAGAGAGAAAGATGCCTGAGGAGCCCCCGCTGCTGGTGTCTTCCCAATTCAGGCCCCAGACATGTGATCAAAGGAGCTTTTGAGAGGATTCCAGCTTCCACCACCTTCTGACTGCAACCACTTGAGGAAACCCTGAGTAGGGATCACTCAGAGAAGCCCAGTCAGCTCCCAAGACCCTGAGAGGGAACAGTAATAAGTGAGCATTATTGTTTCAAGCCAGTGGCGGTGGAGTGGTTTGTTATGCTGCAAGACACCAAAAGAGCCGATACCATGAAACTCTTTTTCAAACTGAAGTCAGTCTTTTAGCAAATATTTGTTAGGTACCACTGTGACAGGCTAAATTGCCTGTTTTTTTTTTTCCTTTTTCCCCCCCCAGTGAACTCTACCCCCAAAATAGGGCTCGAACTCATGACCCTGACATCAAGAGTTGCATGCTCTATTGACTGACCCAACCAGCTTCCTAAGTTGCCTCTTCTTAGTCTGACCTCATGTGATGAATTGGATGTAGTCCTCTCACTGTCCTGATGAATGACATTGGCTACATTTTTGGACACAGGCAAAATTTTTGCTGAACTAAACCCTACACTTAGCACTTCGTTGGACCAGCCCAGATAGCTGGAGAGCCCGCCTTTTTGTTCCAAAGCGACACCAGCACAGTGTGGGTTCCACTGGCATCCTGGCTCTGATGTCACCAACTGTGTGACTTCAGCCTAGTCCCTGAACCTCTCTGGACCCCAGTTACCCCATGGAGGAAACGAGGTTAATAGCATTCACAGAGAAAGGATGATGTGGTGATTAAATGAGCTAATGTATGTAAACTACCTGGCCTGATGCCTCCCCACAGCAAATGCTTACTACATGGTAGACGTGGTTATTGTTCACATTCCCTCTTCTTATTTATTTATTTATTTATTTATTTTTAAAGATTTTTTTTTGATTTTTTATTTGACAGATCACAAGTAGGCAGAGGCAAGCAGAGAGGGAGAGGGGGAAGCAGGCTCCCTGCTGAGCAGAGAGCCCGATGCAGGACTCGATCCCAGGACCCTGAGATCATGACCCGAGCCGAAGGCAGAGGCTTTAACCACTGAGCCACCCAGGCGCCCCCGCATTCCCTCTTCTCTTCTGGAAAAGTAATTGTTTTAATGTACCCTAAAATCAAATTAGCAGATCGAATTAGCTTGGCAACCACTTATGTCATTGATTCATATGGAATTTACAGTAAGGGGAAATCTTTAAGGCTGTGCTTCTCCAACCAGGAGAGGACGATGACAGAGTCCAGAGGCAAGAGTCCCAGCCATCTGTATCTTAAAGTGCGCAAGTGTCCTTGGTCCCCGGGCGTGTCTTTTCCTTACACGCTTTTTCATCAGCCACAGGTTTTAGATTTTCCTCCTCTTGGCTCTCCTTGTTGACTAATAATCACCACTGTTAAATTTCAGCCTGCTAGCACTGGCTTTGCAGTAGCACGTTGAGGTATCTTTAGATCATAATTCTGTCATCAAGAGTATTTAAAGATACTCCTTTGGACTTTATGTCTTCTTCAACATGACTGACATATCTTGTATATCTTCCTTTGTCATCGATGGAAAACAACAGCATGCTGAACAGGAGTCCTTCAGGCTTCTGCTAAAGAGCGACCATCAGCCTGATGCGGACACCTAACCCCACCCTCTGGGGATGCACGTTCCACCAGTCGTAAATCCATCTTGCCGTGCTATCACCTGAGCCACAATCTCCCCCGTTTTCTAAAGACAAGAGAGACTTTGACAAATGTTCTGCTGAATCCGGGGGCCTTATATCTACAGGATCCCTGTGACAGGCCTGTCAAGAAGCCATAATGAAAAGGAAGAGTCTTGAACAACCCACCCTTAGCGGAGCTTGGTGATCTCAGCTTTCTTTGTCTTCTTTTCTTTAAATTTAACTTTCGCCATTTCAATAATATGTCCTAGAATCTTACTTGGTATTGCAATTGGAATTATCAGTTTGCCAAATCTACTCATTTTGAAGAGAACTTGGAGGAGATACTGCCCTCTCTGAACCTTTCTCTCTCCCTCCCTTCCCTCCCTCCCTCCCTCCCTTCCTTCCTTCCTTCCTTCCTTCCTTCCTTCCTTCCTTCCTTCCTTCCTTCTGTTCTTCCCTCTTTCTGTTTATTTGAATCAGGATCCTAATGATGGCCTCACATTACATTTGGCCAGTAAGTCTCATAAGTCTCTTAAGATATTTCTAGATCTCTCCTATTTTACCCTTTGAGTAAATTTTGTTGAAGAAATCAGGTCACTTCTCCTGTAGAATTTCTCACATTCTGGATTTTTTTGCACCCTTTTGGTGTTTAACGTGTTCCTCTGGTACCCCATATTTCCTCTAAATGGATAGTTTGGCTTAGAGGTCTACCCTGAGTCAAGTACCATCTTCAGCAAGAATATTCCATAGATGGTGCTAGGAATAGCAATGGTCCTCTATCCTCTCACCAGAACTTTCTGCCTTGTTGTCTTGCTTTATATCATATTAGAATCTTCAGGATATTTTCTCCCTTCTGAAAACTTGCACCACATTTTATATTCATATTTACATTTATATTTGTGTATCTCATGAACCTAGATCTCTGAATGACCTCAGACCACACTTCAGGGTTTTACTTTCAGGTTTTCTCAGGTCTTGAGTGGAATTGTCTGTATTGGGATTTTTTTTTTAATCGTATTTGAAGAACCCAGCTTAGTGTTCTAGATCCTTGTTACTCAGTGTGGTCTACAAAGGAGCTGTGTGGGCATCCCCAGGAGTGTGCTAACATGCAGAACCTCCTGCCCTACCTAGAACTGCTGAACCACAGTCTGCCTTTTCATAAGATCCCCTGGGGATTCATAGACAGAGTAACATTTTAGAAGTTCTGTACTAATATGCTAGATCCTTCCACATACATGCTAAACAAAACCCTCGAGTCCTTGAGGCTTTAGGCATCCCTGATAGATTTCAGTCTGTGAGTGGGACCTGCATTCTATTGTGACATAGCTTGACCAGCTTATGGGCTGGAAGGTCTATTCATTGTTCCTTTCTCCTCCCTACAGTTCTTCCTATTAGTGGATACTCCTTGGTTTTGAAACTCAGAGTTCATGGGTCTCAACATTCTGAACCTCTTTGGAAATAAAGATGCCCATGAAATAGCTTTTCACATCATCAGTGTGGTAGAGAGGAGAAAATACTGTGCTGTGCGCCAGGACACTGCCATTAATTGTGTGATTTTGAGAAAGTCATGTACATTTCTTGGGTCCCAACATCCTCACATATAGGAAGAAGGGGATGTCCTAAGCACTCTCCAAGTCCTCTATGTTAGTTGTGATGATTTCAAGAGAGGAAGCAGAAGGAGATGTTAATTCATAAGCTCAAGAGCCAGACTGCTAGTTCTGCCATTTTCCAGCTTTGTGTCCTCAAGCAAGCTCTCTAATGCTCCCTGCCTCAGTTCTTCATGGAAAAGGAAGGGATAAAGTTCATGCTTACCTCATATGCCTTTTAAGACAATTTGGTACTAACCAATAGACAATGCCATATAAATAGTTCTTAATTTTTTTAAAAAGTAGTGGATTCTTGGGGCACCTGGGTGGCTCAGCGGATTGGGCCTCTGCCTTCGTTTCGGGTCATGATCTCAGGGTCCTGGGATCGATCCCTGCATCAGGCTCTCTACTCAGCGGGGAGCCTGCTTCCCCTTCTCTCTCCCTGCCTGCCTCTCTGCCTACTTGTGATCTCTATCTCTGTCAAATAAATAAATAAAATCTTTAAAAAAAAAAAAAGTAGTAGATCCTGTGATCATTTGTACATATTCCCTCTAGGAAGGAAGCTCTATGCTTCCTGTTTACTCAACAACAGATACAGAGAGGCAAGTCACCACTATGAGTTGTCAGGCTATTTATTCACTCTATAAATCTTTCTTGAGCTCCTCCTGTGTGCCAGATCCCGGTGAGAAAGGCCAGCATTGTGGCCTCTTCTCATGGAGCACGCAGCCAGCCCAGAAGGCAGCTACTGAAGGGCTTGCCTTGCCTGGTCTCCCAACTTCCACCTGTTTCCCACTCGTGATTCCTCCCTACTCTCTGGAATCATCATTGCTATCTGGTGTTCAGATACCATGCTTATGACTTATGTTCTGCATCTGGGTGTGAGCTTGTTTGCAGAACATTCCGAGCCCCCTCCTGGAGAGGCTCCAATTTTAGTTCAAGAGCTACAGAATTTGATCCCATGGTTATTCGGACTCTCCCAGGTCTCAGTGTTGGGGGAGAGGTTGTTATCAGACCTTGCTACCAAAACCAGAATTAATTCTGAGACGGTATATCAGTTACCTATTGCTGAAAAAAACACCCCACCCACCTTAGGAATTTAAAACAGCAATCATGTCTTTGACTTATTGATTCTATGGGTCAGCACTTCACTGAGGCTTAGTTGGGTAGCTCTGGTTTTGGCAGGGTTCCTTTGTGCAGCTGTGTTAGCTGCAGGCCAGGTGGATATGTTCGCTGATGTTGGCCGGGCTTTCTCATATCTTTCAGGCTTAATTTCTACAACTGGGCTCACGTAGCTCCGGTCCACATGGTCTTTCATCCTCCAGTGGGTCAGCTTGGTCTTATTTTCATGGCACCGTCAGATGCCAAGAAAGTGCATGGAAGATGACAAGGTTCTTGAGACCCGGGCTCAGAACAGAACATTGTTGCTTCTACCACATTTTATTTGTCGAAGTCAGACACAAAACCCAAAGAGAGGTGAAATCAACTTTGCCTCTTTTTTTTTTTTTTTAAAGATTTCATTTATTTTTTTGACAGCAAGAGAGAGCGGCAGAGAGCAAGGGAGAAGCAGACTCCCCACTGAGCAGGGAACCCGATGTGGGGCTCGATCCCAAGACCCTGGGATCATAACCTGAGCCAAAAGCAGACACTTAACCCACTGAGCCACTCAGGCGCCCCCAACTCTGTGTCTTTACAGGAGCTGCTAAAAAGCCACAGGGCAAGGGGCATGCATATAGGGAGGGCCAAAGGATTGTGGCCATTCTGGCAAAGGATGTACTGTGAGTGGTTTATATGTGGTCCTATCTGAGAATGGAAGGCTAGAAGTAAATCCTTTTTCTGGTATTTTACTGCCTTCTGTCTGCATCTCCGTAAATAAATGACCTGTCAGCCAACACAGGACCAATCACTCTAAGGATGAAGCACTTGAGAATGGACCATTCTGAAATTTAATATGTGTAGAACCAAGGTGGAGAGTTTCCAAAGCTGAGGACTCAGAGCTGAAGATTCTTGTTCTGGCATCTCCAGGAGATCCCAGACAACGGTTAGAGGAGAGATGCAAGACACGTTTTCTTGCATTGATCTTTGAATAATTTGAAGCAAGTCACAGGGACTCCCATATGATAGGTCCCCAGGCAGCCCACCTCCCTTTGTGTGTTATTTCCTTCTAACATAACATGCTTGTCAAAGCAGTGCAGTATTGCAGAGAAACGGGCTGTTGAAATGCATGCAAAGCAGCATTTTACATTTTGAAGCACCAGGAGTCAAAGTGAACATCATCCAAGCCATTTCGTTTTGAAATCAATGCTTGTGAAGCTTGTTTCATTGCTGTTCAAGATTCAATTGCCCTCCTTTTGAAAGTACCTTCTCCATGTAATGTTTTTTTTTTTTTTTCCTTTTTGTCCCACTTAGTGTATGGGGGACTTGTTTACTAGAGGAAGGCATTATGATCTGAGACAAAATCCCTCCAGGCTTTTGGGGAATTGATTCTGCCCAAGAACTTCCCTATTGCAATATTTTCTTTATGATGGTCTATTTGATGCCTCCCAATTGAGTGCAATGGGCATTTTATTATTTTGTACTTCAGTTTAGTGGGAAATTGTGCAAATAATGCCATTCACGTCTTCCTTTCCTGTTTTGCTTCCCTCCTACCTCCCTACCCAAGATTTCATCCTGGGGGTGATTTTTACTTTCTAAAAGAAATTGTCATTACATATTGACTCGCTTTTGGTTTTGTGGATTTTTAAATACCTTTTATTGATCAAAGTTGACAGATGTCTCTCTTTAGGAGCCATGCTACTATCTCGTGTGTCTCCTGGGCATGAAAAGGTACAGAACTTCTCTAGAGACACAGCATAGTTTGAGAGCTCAGTGGTTGGCTTGGGTGTTCAAAGGCCTGATTAACTATCCCAGCACTGCTATTTAAGGGCAGTGTGACCTTGGCAAGTCCCTTTGTGCCCCTGAGCTTCAGGGTCCTTATATGGAGACAGGGACAGTGTCTACTTATTGGCTAGTTGCAGTGATTTATGAGATCATACACAGAAAATGCTGAGCGTGGGGCCTGGTATACAATTTGAGCTCACTAAATGTTGGCCACGGTTTGACGTCATTTCTGTTGTGGTGGTGGTGACAGCAGTGGAGTTCTTCCTTCTGTCTTTGAGTGAGGTCATCAACTGGGACAGAACCTCCCCAGCCAGGAGTACCTAGAGCTATGTTTTTGGTGGTATCCTAAATGCCAGATGATAAACTTAATTTAATTCTAATGATAAAATGCCATGCAAGTGGCTAAAAGAGAGACAGAGACTCTATTTCCTTTTTTTCCTTTCTTTTCTATTTTCCTCCTTCCTTTTTCTCTCCCTTCCCATCTTCTTTCCTGTTTTCTTCCTCTCCTTCTACCTGTTCTTATCCTGAAATATTTATTAAGTCCTTACCACACAGCACAACACTGGACCCTGGGATGTATACAAATAAAACACACTCCCTGCACTCCAGATGCTCCCAATCCTGTGAAGAGATGCAAGGAATCAACCATTACGTTCCAGTGACCAAGGGGAGCACAGTGAAAGCCCATGTCCTTGAGTTTGACAGAGAGAGGGTGTGGGGAAAAGTTCATGCTAAAATTGAAGATGATAGATGAGTAGAATCTATCTAGGTAGCTGGAGCCAAGGGTGGCTTTGTGGGGAACAGAAGAAGACTCAAGACAGGAAAGGAAGGGCATTTGAGAAAGAGTATATAGCATGTACTATTTGAGGCCCATACGAAGAGAACAGAGAGCTGTCTCTGCAAAGATGTGGCCTCCTTGTGCCCAGGTAGATCAGAGCTGCCCCCAAACCTGAGTCCTGATGACACCGACATTTCCCACCCAGAAAAAACTCATACCCCTGACTGGTTCAGAAGTGTCGGTGACGGGTCATAGAATGTGGAATATCAGGGACAGTCTTGAGACTGGTTCCAGAAGCTCAGATGGAGAAGGGGAAGTGGTGAAAGTCAGAAGAGGAACAAGCAGCCCCCAAATGCACCAGCACTCAAGAGAAAGGCTGAGGATTAGTGCTGAGGCACAGAGATGTGAAAGGCAGCAGATGAAGCAGGCAAATCGAATACAGAGCATTAGCATGCAATCAGGAGGTAGCCCACAGCAACTTTGGGAAAGTACCCCTCCTGCTATTGGCTTGCTAGGAATTTATGGCCAAGACCGTACAGATGGAAAAAGTGCTTTTTAAGAAGTTTTCTATTTTTAAAAAATATTTTATTTATTTATTTTCAGAGAGAAAAGGTGTGTGTGAAGGAGAGAGAGAGAAAGAATCTCAAGCAGATTCCACACTGAGCTTAGAGTGCGATGTGGGGCTCGATCTCAAGACTCTGAGATCATGACCTGAGACGAAATCAAGGGTTGGATGTTCACCAACTGAGCCACCCAGGTGCTCCCGGGAAGAATGCTTTTAAAACAAAAGCACTTGAGGTAAGTGCTCTGGCTCTTTAACGTTTTTATTTACCAGGCATGAGTTACAGAACCTGAAGCATTGCATATACTCAACTAGCACTGGAGAAAGGATGAAAAAATTAATTTTAACGATCTGGAAAGTTTTATTTCATGCCTACATGCCTACATGCCTACATGAGAAGCCATGGAAGATATGGGAAAGGCTTTGGATCCCTATGTAGGGACTTAGGACTGGCAACTTCTTTCGCCTCAAACTGCAAATCTTTTAAAGAATGCAAGAACAACTTTAGAAAAAGAGATTTCAAGGGCATGACCTATTTAAATATCTCTTAGAAAAAAATCTTCCTCAAAGAACTCACACATGTAAAGAACTTTTAACTTTTAAGATTTAGGGGTTTTGCATTCCTTAGCTACTCTATTAGTCAGGGTCTTATCAGAAGACAGAACAAGAGAAGTCTACTAGGAAAAGTCTACTATTAATAGGGGAATGGAGTAATAGGAGTTGGTTAAGAGGAGAGAAAAAAAACACTCCTAAGGATACCCTAGGGCCAAGGGATGGTACCCAAGGAAGGAACAAACTTGGGAGGGGAGTAATCTTCTCAAAGCTAGGATTCAGGCCTTGTTGGCAAGGCTGCAGTGGAGAAGTTGGCTGTGCTCTGGTGTCCAAAGTCAGTGGGATGAGGCTGGCAGGTAGAAAGCCACCTGCTGGGTTGCGAAGAGAGCTCACCAGGAAGCTTCCAAGGGCAATAGAGATGGGTGCTGTTGGCTTTTTAAAAAGCCAACTGGGACCTCCAATGGACTTGCTAAAATATTTCTGAGAAACCCCCTAAAATTGTGGTAGGATACTGTTCCCTCCTGGGGAAGAAGCTGTCTTCAGAGCTGTCTTACTTTTCTTTACCAGAAAGTAAGCTGGGTGCTTGGGGAATTCATTCACTGTCTTTACGAGTGCTGCTAAACTCCACATGAGCCGGTGACTCTCATGGCAGGCTACGGGGACACTGCCACCAAAAGACACCCAGTTTGCAGGAACACGACTAGGCCAGCTAGAGGGACACACCAGAATCTCTCTTTTCCAGCATTGCTTCAGTGCCCTCTGTTGACCAGGCTTAACATCGTCCTGACCATTGTAGGAGGAATATTCCTAAACTCCACTTCCTTTATCACAGAACAAGCAAAATGGGTGACGTTGGAGCTGAAAGAAAATACACTGAAGACTGGCACAGCCACATGGTGGGCAGGAGAGATATTTGAGAATTCAGTCCTATAGCCCCATTTGCTTTGTCTTCTCCAGGAAAGAAATGATGTGGTTGTACAGAGATAACATATCTACATCTTCTTGTATCTCCAAAGAGAATTCCCAAAAACTGCTTATATAATTTCTATAACTTGAATGAATAATTCTCATGAGATGATAAGTATGCTTATCATCTTAACAATGCTTAACAATGCTAGTACAGAGCACCATTTTCGTATTAAAATTATTTACACAGTTTTATCTACAGTTTATGGATAGTGTAAAAAAAACTATGCATTTAAGCAAACTATTGCAATTGGAATTTTTAGCCCTAATGAACTGTAGCAAAAAATTACTTCCCAGAAACAACATTTTAATTTTTAAAAAGGTAATAGAAAAACCTCAAAAGCGATCTTAATGCAGTAACACATCTGGAAAGACTTGTTGGGTTTTGTTCAGTCCCTCCTGACCAACCAATATTTGTTGCCCAATTGCCTTAACATTGATTCCCCAGAAGTGTGCAAGCGATTTATTAAGGAAGTGCTCTCGGTGAGAACAAGTAAGAGAGCTGGGACACAGGACAGAGATGGGAAGGAAGCCAAGCAGAGGTGTGATCCCAGGGAAAGGCCCACACATGGCAGCCTTAGCCCTATCCCCCATGAAACACTGGGTTATGTCATGTTTCAGAGTTGTCAGTTTCGGAGGCAAGGGAGCTGGGGCATTTATTCTCCTGCACCTGTAGGAGGAGGTGTGTTTTTCTACCACCTCCAATTCCCTGTTCGTGCAGCCAAGTGGCTTCCAGTAGTTGAGAGGAGTCCTCAGAAATAAAAGCATTGGATGTGAAGGCACACCAGTGTCTGGGGATGGGAACAGGCACATGTGCACACATACAAAATAAACAAATAAATGCTCGAGAAGTAAATGTTCATAGCTCCAGATTTGAGGGAATCTATGCAGAGTGTGACATCAGCCTCTCTGCCATTTTCTTTTTGCTCTCCATGCCTTCTTGACTAGCTGTCACATAAAACTATCGACCTTGGAAAACTGAAGGGTTTGATAAGGACTTTTTAATTCAACTCGATAGGGGCGCCTGGGTGGCTCAGTGGGTCAAGCCTTTGCCTTTGGCCCAGGTCATGATCTCAGGTCCTGGGATTGTGCCCCACATCGGGCTTTCTGCTCAACAGGGAGCCTGCTCCCCCCTCCCTCTCTGCCTGACTCTCTGTATACCTGTGATCTCTCTCTGTCAAATAAATAAATAAAACCTTCAATTCAACTCGACAAAGGGAAATGTGTACAGATGTAGTAAATAAAATAGGGAGAGTCAATGAGAAATCAGGGAAGTCATTAAGAAACGGACTGAAAGTTGTCTATTGTGTACAACAGGTAGGCAGTCATTGCTCACTTAGGGATTTTTCCATAGAGCGGTAGAAGCCAGAGGACAGGAGTCGGGAAATTGCAACTGGTTACATGGACTCTTACGGCAGAGATGGCTGTTTATCTCCCCAGCATCCCCTCTTCCTTTTTGTAAGAGAACCCTGGTATGGTTAGAGGAAACAAAAAGTCCACGTTCAAAAACAAGAAACAAAACCAAAAAACTCTTTCAGTCTCCCTTCAGTTTAAGGGTGGTCCAAGTTCTGGTCAATTATTGAATGGTCCTTTGAGGAACACTCCTTGATATAAGGACTGACTCCACTAGCGTGCGCATGTTGCCTCTTGCTTATCCATCTCTCTCTTCCTTCCTGAAGCCTTAAATGGAAAAGCAGAAGGTGCCCAGATCCCCAGTGACACTGTGAAGCTGCCATATCACCCCAGAAATTCACAGCTCCAAATTCATCATTCCGTGAGAAAGGGGAAACCCTTATTTGTTTAAACCATTTTGGGTTCTCTGTGCTAGTAGCAAAACACAACTTCTTCATGGTATTACTTTTTAAGAACCTTAACACTGAAAGAATGAGAAGGTATGTGGTAACTAAATGTAGAAAGAGGATCAAAGGTGGGTGTCTTGTTTCAGGTTTTTGTAGAGGCTGACTTTGAAAAACGGATTCAGGTGCAAGGAGTTTATTTGGGAGGAAATCCTGGAAAATATTTCTAGATAAGTAATAAAGTGAGATGGGGAAGAAAGGAAGCACTGAAAAAGAATATTATTTTCAGGGGCACTGGGTGGCTCAGTGGGTTAAAGCCTCTGCCTTTGGTTCAGGTCATGATTCCGGCGTCCTGGGATCGAGCCCCGCATCAGGCTCTCTTCTCGGTGGGGAGCCTCCTTCCCCATCTCTCTCTGCCTACTTGTGATCTCTGTCAAAAAAAAAAAAAGTCATTTTCAAGCAAATTATTATTGGGGGCAACTGGAACTTAATCCTACAGAGAAGTCTCAGTAACAATATAGAACATGTGCTTTAGGGTTCTTCCTACCTAATGGCTTAGGAAGCTGGGCCGTTTATACACAATACTACCAGTCCCCAGGGGAGGGCTGCTTTGGAGGTAGGGGGCAGTTCATTAATTCCATGGAACTTCTCAGCTTGCTGAATGAAAGGGCCAAAGTGGCCCTCAGACAAAAAGCCGCAGAAGTCATGCTCCCAAATGGAAGAAGTTAAGGACATATGGGTGGCACGCTCCCACCGTCTGTGACACAAGGGTGTGTTCTGTTTTGTTTTGGGGCATGGCAACTTTACATGTTTATAAGTCAAGGAGTCCATAAAGAGCAAGAGGTGTAAGACTTAGGAAAGAGAGAAACTGACCTGTGGGGCATGAAAACAAAGTGACATCTTGAGCTTCACTGGGATGGAAGGATGGAACAGCTATAGAATAGATGGCCCATATTTAGAGGTGGGGAGGAAGGAGAGTAGGACGGAGGTGCATGTAGACACTTCCTTAGATTGGGGGTTGAGACCTGAGGTCTACCCTATGTCATGGTTTCAAATCATTAATGTACTCTGCAGCCATCTTTTCAATGAGGGAGGGAATTGCATATTTGTTAGGTAACTTGAGACAAGTTCTGAAGGGCTGAGATAATGAGTCAGGGGAACGGGAAGGGAAGGTGGCCAACAGTCCTGCTGCATTGTACAACCCAAGGGGCACCATTCACATAATGCTGTGCAGTGTCACACTCTGCCGATCAATGTGGAAATGGTTTGAAGAGCAACACAAGTAGGCCAGCTGAACTGAACATCCCAAAATTTTAATGGCACTAAGATTTATATGGGGTGACATTTACTTCCATGGGGTTCACACCTAAAAGTAGGCTGGTTGGATGGATTCACAGTAAGATATTGGCCAATAGAGTTAGGAAGAAGACAGAGGAGCAAGAGAGTTTAGCATCTTAGAAGATGGATTAAATTCATGGATCCTGGAGTCAGGCAGCCTGGTAAGAAAGTGGTCGAGGAGTTGGGGGTGTTTGCCAAGTGAATGAACAAAAGTGGGGGAGCAAAAATGGAGGAACATGGAAGAAGAGGAGGCTGTAGACAAAGGTTAAAAAAAAAAAAAAAAAGGTAGGTGATGTTAAACAGGGTTCAATCCCAAGAAGTATGGTCCAGAAAGTGACCCTGTTATTAGGTTGATGGAATTGGGTGCAAGTGATAATCATGGTCAAAATGGGGAATAGGACCCTGGGGCTTATGGGTTGGGAAATACAAAGCCTGTATATGAATACATCCTTCTCCCCACCCACGACAGACATGACCGGTCTGTCAAGGCATTGATGGTTTTATGATCCTTTTCAAACAGTGTTGCTTATTGGTGTGCGGTTATCCCAGAACTTGGGTATTTTGTACAGAAAGTGATAAACACTGATTTGGACTATACGCTGCTGTTTGTGCAAAGTGTGTTTTAATGGAAAGTGGCTGGAATGGCATCCGGAGGTGTAGGTCCTTTGTATGTCTATTCCTAGCTAAGTGCTCCTGTGTAGGTGGCTTAATTGATCTGTACACTTGCAAATTGGGGATAATTACATCTACTTTGCTAACCACTGGGAGGTTGTAGAAGACTGGTCTTAGAAAAAAGTCAGGGGCACCTGGGTGGCTCAGTCGGTTAGTCTTGGGCTCAGGTCATGATCCCAGGGTCCTGGGATTGAGCCCTACATTGGGCTCCCTGCTAGGCAGGGAGTCTGCTTCTCCCTCTCCCTCTGTGCTGTTGTCTCTCAAATAAATAAATAAATCTTTTAAAAAGTCAAAGATGTTATACAAATATCTGTCATTCATGTCTTTACTGGGTAGAAAGCTACAAGTCGTGGCATTAAATGGAGCAAATATGAGATTAACTGAAGATGATCTATAGATTCAAAGTACAAGGATAGATTCTGTGTTTTGTTTGTTTGTTCCTCATTTCCTCTCTCTGGGTATTTTTAAATTCAAACCAAAGCGTTCATTCCAATGATTGTCATTGTTACTAAAGGGGGGAAAAAAAAAGCCCCCAAAGCTCAGCTATCAAGGAGTGTTTAAAAGAAATCTGGCAGTTGGAGGTATTATACAATATTAAATAATACTGCCCCATCATGCAGAACTCTCAGATTTCTGATATTTCCTGCTTTTCATTTTCCAACAAGCTCCTCGTCTGTCCTGGAGACCCGGCAACTCCTATTCCATTGTTCACGGTGAAGTGTAAATTAGACCCGTTGCATTTTATGGCTTGGCCCTGTTTGACCATTCCCATGTCAGCCTGACCACCAGTCTGTTCTTCCAAGGAGAAAGTGAAATGTGATTATTCACGCCTCTCCTGCCGGAACTCACCAACCAGCACAACTTCTTTCTGGTGTACCGTGAGAGCATTCAAACGCCATGCTGATTGTTCCCCCTGTGGTCAAAACAGAAACTTATTTGTTTTCTCTCAGATTTATTTGGAAAGGATGTTGTTACAGCAATGCTGTTTGAATTATTATAGCTAACCTTTTCTAGTGCACATGTCCAGAGGCATAATTGGATTCCCAAAATGAACTGCCTTGACAACAGCTACAGAAGGATGCTTCGGCTTGTTTACTCCTAAAATTAATGTTGCTTTCATTCCTTCTCTCTCTGTCTTTCTCTCTCTCAAAATCCACTCTCACTCTCTCAGAAATCCACTAAGTAAGGAAGACTTAGCGAATGCAGATTTGTTAGTTATTTACCAAGAAATCCTAACTACAGGAGTAGAGATGTGGTAACAAAAGTGACCCCAATCCCTGCCTCCCCCCACTTCCGTTTTCACAGTGTGTTTATTTGGGCCATGTGTTTAGTCGGCTGGAAAAGTCCCTATATTTCTTACCACAGTACGGTCACCATCTCGTGTGACCTCTCCGATTAAAATTTAGTGGCATCAAGCTCTAGTAGCCACTTCTGCTCCTGGAGTATCATTATTCTTACAAATTGTACGTCATTATACTTTTACAGGAGGGCTATTATACCTTGTAAATAGTACGAGCCCAACAGCTGCGGCCCAACAGGCTGTATGGGGGGCATGGCGCGCTGACTGGGCGGGAGGCTCAAGAGAAAACCAGCTCTTTGCCTTGAAATGCGCAGACCTGGTTGCTGAAGGACAGGGGCCCCTCACTTCGGGAGGCGGAGTCTTCCGGGTAGAAAGAGCCCGGGTTTGGACAGCAGATGGGTAGGGTTTGCCTCCCAGCTGTGCCGCGGATGAGTCTGAGCGCAATCCCGACCTCTGCACGTTTGCTTCTTGTGCTTTAAAAAGGAGGTGAGGTTCTAGCCTCATGGGGATGTGAAGTGTTACAGCCATTTTGGCAAACCAGTCTGGCAGCGTCTGTGGAAATTAAAAATATGTGCATTCTTCAAACTAGAAGCCGCACTTCTGGAATTTATCCCATAGAAATAAAAGCTCCAGTGCACAAGGCCGTGTGTACTCGGGTGTTTGTACAGATGAATGAATTGGAACATCGACCCCCTGGAACATTATGCAGCCCTCGGGATGAATGAGTTTTCACGGAGGTATTTTCATAAGGTTTGCTTGAAGAAGAAAAATAAAATGCAGAAAGAAGTAAATCATATATATGATTTAAAAAGCCCTTCTATATGCTTGTGTATGGATTTTTGTCCATGCGTGTGTATGGATTAATGTTATGTGTGTTTACATTTGATATGAATGATATGGAAAGATATGGAGATGGAAATACACATGCATGGCTTACTTCGAGGGAGGGGTGAGCTGGGAGGATGTAGGAATGAAAAACAGAGTAGGGAATTAAGAAAAAAGAGGAAAGTTCCTTTGCTGTGCAGAAGCTTTTTATCTTGATGAACCCCCAATAGTTCATTTTTCTTTTATTTTCCTTGCCCATGGTGACATGTCTAGTAAGAAGTTGCTGCAGCCAAGGTCGAAGAGGTTGCTGCCTGTGCTATCCTCTAGGATTTTGATGGATTCCTGTTTCACGTTAAGGTCTTTCATCTATTTTGAATTTATTTTTGTGTGTGGTGTAAGAAAGTGGTCCAGTTTTTTTTCTTCCACATGTTGCTGTCTAGTTTTCCCAACACAATTTGTCAAAAAGACTCTTTTTTCCATTGGATATTTTTTCTTGCTTTGTAAGGAAAAAATCAACAAAACTAAAGGCAGCCTATGGAATGGGAGATTTTGCAAACAACGTATCTGATAAAGAGTATCCAAAATCTACAAAGAACTTATCAAACTCAACACCCAAGAAACAAATAACCCAGTTAAGAAATGGGCGGAAGACATGAATAGACACTTTTTTAAAAAAGACATCCAGATGGCTCAACATCATTCATCATTAAGGAAATACAAATCAAAACCACAATGAGATACCACCTCACACCCATCAGAATGGCTAAACTTAACAACACAAGAAACAATAGATGTTGGCGAAGATGCAGAGAAAGGAGGACCCACTTGCACTGTTGGTGGGAATGTGAACTGGTACAGCCACCCTGGAAAACAGTATGAAGGCTCCTCACAATGTTAAAATAGAGCTTCTCTATGATCCAGCAATGGAAATACTAGGTAGTTACCCAAGAGACACAAAAATACCGATGTTTATAGCAGCATTATTAACAATGGCTGAACTATGGAGAGAGCCCAAATGTCCACTGACAGATGAATGGATAAAGAAGATGTGGTATATATACACAATGGAATATTATTCAGCTATCAAAAAGACAAAATCTTGCCACTTTCAGGGACATCGATGGAGCTAGAGTGTATTCTGTTAAATGACACACACATAAGGAAGACCAGGTGAAGACATTGGAAGGAGGTGGCCATCTTTACAAGCCAAGGAGAGAGGCATCAGAAGAGGTCAATCCTGCTAACACCTTGATCTTGGAATCCAGCCTCCAGAACAGGGAGGAAATAAATTCTTATTGTTTCAGTCACCCACTCTGTGCTACTTTGTTATGGAAGCACTACCCAACCGATACATTATCACACCTGAACATTTTTATGTAGCTATTTTTATGTGCAGGTATGTGTATAACTAGATATATGGAAAAATGTATGCTTCTCATATGAAGTATCAAGTGCTCAAGAAATACCAACTATTATCATTTTTGTTATTACTATGATCATTATCAATTTCACCCCACAATATGCAGCTAGTATTGCCATTGTTTTGTTTAGAAATCCTTAATTTTGATTTGTATGACAAGGCTTGTTTATAAAGATTTTCCATTTTTAGATTGAAGTTTACTTTGTTTTACTTTTTTATTCTTATAATTTATTTGCAGTTTTCTTTCAGTGGGATCGTAGAATGTTGTTCACATTCTTTTACTTTATAAAATCCATTGTGGCTTATGTGTAAACTAACATACCAGTTTTTCTCCATATGCCCAAGATATATTTTCAATTACAAGGATATAAAGCCTAGTAAGTCTTCATAAGATCTACATTAATGTTGTGTGTTTTAAGGTCATCCTTATTTATGTTTGTCCACTTAATGCTATGTGTATTTCATTATATATTTTTGTGCATTTTTTTCCTTTAGGTAGTCTGCTTTGCTTTAAACAATTCCTTTTTTGATGTTTAGAAAGGGTTTGTATTTGGGGGCACCTGGGTGGCTCGGTGGGTTAATCCTCTGCCTTCAGCTCAGGTCATGATCCCAGGGTCCTGGGATCAAGCCCCACATCGGGCTCTCTGTTCAGCAGGGAGCCTGCTTCCCCCTCTCTCTCTGCCTGCTTCTCTGCCTACTTGTGATCTCTCTCTGTCAAATAAATAAATAAAATAAAATAAAAAATTAAAAAAAAAAAGAAAGGGTTTGTATTTTTGTTCTAGTATTTACCTACTTATTAATATCTTTTATTATGCTCCTAATTTTTTCTTTTTCTTACTCAGGCCTCTACTATTTGATTTGTCATCTTTCAGTGATGACTTAATAGCTTACCTATTACCTATATGACAATAAATGAGCTCATTCTGCTTTCCTGTCTCCCTCCCTTCTTTTCCATTTTCTAGTTTTGCTATTTCAACTTTAGCAAAACATTTAACATTTGCAAGCTACTCTCCTACCCTTACTACTACTACCTTTGTTTTTGTATCTGATCTACAAATATAATGTGTGTAGGCATTCATTATGTATGTAGATATACATAAGATAGGTACATATTATAACATACATACAGATAGACATAACATAACATAATATGTAACATCTCCAAACATATCCATAGATATCCATAACATTTTGGATATCCAAACATATCCACAGATAACATAGTAATTTTGATATTTTCCCAGTCATTTCTTGGTCAACTTCTAGAAGACTTTTCAAGAACATGTGAATATAATATCCTCAAGTTCTTACGCATTTGAACTTGTTTTTCAATAGCTTTGATTACATAAATTTTTCTGGATTAAAGAAAAAATCCTTGGTTCATAATTTATTTCTTTGAGTTTTAAGAAAATGTTCCAATTTTTTTTTGCTTTGCATGTTAGTGTTGAGAAGTCTGATACAAACCTGATTCTCCATTTTTGCAAGTGACTTGGCTACTTTAATGAGAAGCTCATGTTATTTTTTTCTGTATCTCTTCAAGTCTAAAACTTTTTCTAGATTATGGCTTGGAGTTGATAGTCATGGTGGACCTTTTCAATATGTAGATTCCAGAATTTTTTTTCGTCTGGAGTATTTTCTTGGATTATACTTTTTTTTTTTTTTAAGATTTTATTTATTTATTTATTTATTTACTTTACAGATAGAGGTCACAAGTAGGCAGAGAGGCAGGCAGAGAGAGAGGAGGAAGCAGGCTCCCTGCTGAGCAGAGAGCCTGATGCAGGACTTGATCCCAGGACTCTGGGATCATGACCTGAGCCGAAGGAAGAGGCTTTAACCCACTGAGCCACCCAGGTGCCCTAAGTTTGGATTACACTTTTAAATATTATTAATATCCCATGCTTTTTCTTTTCTCCATCACAGTTTTTGCTTACAATTATTCCGCGAAGACTTAACACTGTCTCTGAACCTTTGTTTCTCTTCCTTTATCTAAACTGTTTCTTTTACTCTCTCAATGTTTCTTATTTTATTTTTAATCAAGTTGATTTTCCCTTAGGGACTTTGTAATTTAGTCTCCATTTCTGAAATAGGGTTCCTTTTTATTAAAATTATTTCCTAAGTTTGGTTATCTGCTTCACATATTCTTGTTTCCTGCCTTGTCTCTTCTACACTACTTATTTGAGATCTTCACCCATATCTGCAAGTACTTGTTAATGGCATGTAATTCATGTTGAAATGTGTGTAGTTTGATCCTGCTTTTCTCTTCTTAGAGTGTTTTCATTGATGCCCATTTTTATCATTTATAATAGATTTATATGGATGTTCTGGGGTCTGTGTTCTGTTTTTAAATCTCACGAATTTAACTGGCTGACCAATAAAAATTTCAGCAACCAAAGGGTTTTGGTGGTCCAGTGGGTTTCTTGCTATAAGAGTGCCCTCTTCTGCTGGGGCTGAGAAGTGCATATACTTCAATATGTGGCATCTTTGGAGGAAGTGGAGGACTGACCTGTATTTTGAACCTGTTATGCTCATTTGTCCCATAAGTACCTTAATTTCTACCACTTGTTGCATTCTTTCTTCTAGGACACTTTTCTATTCCAAGTTTCCTACCTTTTCCCTAGGAAGAATGTTTAATGGAGACTGCCACTTCTAGTGCTATGCTTTCCAAAATTATACCTCTAGATTCTTCCAGAGCTGGTTCTCTACTATGCCAGGTCAGACATGACCTTAGAGTAAGTTCATTTGAGTTCATTATCTGCTAGCATTAGAACCGTGAAGGCTTCTACAGGTTAGGGGACCATTAGTATCTATATAATACTGATTATTTTCGATCCTTGTAGATGGTATGTCTATCCATTAATGTAGATATTTAGTAATTAATCTCAGTCTTGCAGACTTCAGTGTACATCTATTGCACATTTTGTATTAAATTTATTTTACTCTGGTGGTTGTATTCTTTTAATAAGCAGTACATATTTTTCATTTTCATTTATTTATCCAGTTGAACAATTCAAATCATCTAGAGTAGCCTTTTTGTATGTAACTTAATTATTGATATATTGGGATTTAATAAACTATCTTCAGTTACTATTTATTTTGACCTAATATTTTCTCTTCTTTTTGCTTTTTTTTAAAGATGAATACAAATTTTAAATTATTTTATGGTATCACAACTTATTTGGGGACTAATTATTTTTTATGGGAGGTTTTTAATTATTAACTGCAAATGACAATTATTCTTCCATTAAAAACACACTCTTAATATCTAATATCAATGAATCTCAATAAAAATAATGGATTTTTATTTGTTTTGTATCTGTATTTTGAAAACATTTTTGGTAGTTTTAGTCTGTTTTTAAAATGGCAGGAGATCGGCGCCTGGGTGGCTCAGTGGGTTAACCCTCTGCCTTTCGGCTCCAGTCATGATCCCAGGGTCCTGGGATCGAGCCCCACATCAGGCTCTCTGCTCGGCGGGGAGCCTGCTTCCTCCTCTCTCTCTCTGCCTGCCTATCTGCCTACTTGTGATCTCTGTCTGTCAAACAAATAAGTTAAAAAAAATGCTTTAAAAAAAAAAGATGGCAGGAGATCAACAGAGATTTGGTAAGAGAAGCAGCAGGGGTGAATATTACAGATAAGGAGATTTGGAGGAGACATTGTTGCATGCTAGGTAAGGTGTTCTCAGCTCTTTGTAATCTCCTCGAGATTTTAGTCAGGTTTTTTGTCTGTTTGTTTGTTTGTTTGTTTGTTTGTTTTTAATAATTGGATTTCTGTTTCTTATGCTTGTAACTCTGCTGAGATTGGTCATGAAGTAGATCAATTTCTTTACATTTTGGGAACCTGCCCAGGGCTGAGTACCAGTCAGAGTTCAGCCAGAAAACAGAACCTATTCTAGGTAGTTTGATGGAAAGAAATTACTGTAATGACCTGGTAACTAAAGTCTTGGAAGACTCAAGAAATAGAGGAAGAAGGTAAGGAATTCTTGAAGAACAGTAACTGCAAGAAACTGCCTCTATCTTTAAGGACAGCAGGACAAGGGGAGAGAGCATTATTACCAGATTCCAGGAGTTGTGGCCACCCAGCAGGGGCTGTATTCACCTTGGGGTCTGTGTGGTAGGAACTGGAACCACACAGCTACTGCTGGACACACAAACCAAAGCAAAGAAAGAAAAGATGTAAAATATTTTGGTTTCTTCTTCCAACCACACTGCAGTCTTCTGTCAGGGCCTCCCACCGATGAAGCCAAGGAAAAAACCAAGAGGTGGGGGCAACTGGGAAATGTAGTTTTCAAGAGTCGGTCCTCTGCAATTCAAAGCAAAAGAAGGCAAGGAGGAGAGCAAATGTCAGGGTAAAAGGCAAATGATGGGTGTGGCACACATCGTCACATATTTCTTACACATGCTAGGTGACTTCTAGGCACAAGGGACTACACATGGGTGGCTTCAGCTCTCCATTTGATGGCCAAGTTTGTTGCACTAGAAGTAACTGAGGGCTATGGTCTGTGACCAGTCCTGGCCTGGCTCTGGGGAGTGCCTTGATCTGGGTTAAGAACTACTTCATTCCCACTTAAATTAGAATCTTGTAGGTGCGAGATATGTTTGAGGAGACTGAGTCATTCTTATATGACCACAGTGTAAGTTTCTGTGGGGTCCTCTCAGGGGAGGGATAACTTCCCCTGAGAAGTTTTCTGATGTGGGAGATCTAACCCAGTTCAGACTCTCCTGACATGCACACCCATCCTCAACTTCAGCCTCTGGCAGTAAACCTTCATCTTCATGCTATCGATTTGCCCGTGACTGGTGATTCACACATCTTGAAGGGAGCTTTGTCAGGATGGCGCAAGTGTGGCCATAGTCACTAACATTCCCTTGACTGGCACCTGTTATTCCTCAGTTTTCTAAGTAGTGGAAATGCAGGAGGCTAGCTGCCACTCCATTCTCATCCTTGTCATCTTTTTTCTAATAATTTTTTTCCAAATAGAGAAGTAGGAAAGCATAAGGAAGATGGTCAAGTTCACTGCATAAGCAGAAGTTAAATCTAGGGTGGTGCTACTGACCAACTCTGCCTTTATTTTTTCATGTCATCTTATTAGTTTATTTATTTACTTATTTTTCCTCACTCCCCAAATATAGTAAGCTCCATGTCTCATTCACCACTCCATCTTCAGCACCTAGGACATTGCCCGGCACACAGTAAGTGCTCAGTAAATAACTATTAAATGAATGAACTTACGAAAGAGGCTGAGAAGTAAGGGAGAGGGGTACACAGGTGGGTGTGGCTTCCTGTAAGGTAAAGGAAACAAGTTTCAGTAAGTATCATCAATACTGCTAAATACTGTGGAGAGATAAAGTATTGGAGTAGTTGAAAGTAACCATGGGGTTTGGTGATAAGGAGGTCATTGGTACTCTTGGCAAAAACAATGTTCAGTGAAGTGCTGGGAGCCTGAAGAGTGGTGGTAAGTGGTGAAGAAGAGGAAACAAAGAGTGTGGACAGGTGTCGACAAGTTTACCAGCAAAAAGGTGAGTGGGGGAAGTGTGGCAATAGGAACATGTTTCTTTAAAAAGCGATAGGGCCATGGGGCGCCTGGGTGGCTCAGTGGGTTAAGCCTCTGCCTTTGGCTCAGGTCATGATCTCAGGGTCCTGGGATCAAGCCCCACATCGGGCTCTCTGATCAGCGGGGGGCCTGCTTCCCCCTCTCTCTCTGCCTGCCTCTCTGCCTACTTGTGATCTCTCTCTCTCGCTCTCTCTCTCTCTGTCAAATAAATAAATAACCTTTAAAAAGTGATAGGGCCTTGAGTGTCTTTAAATTCTAATGGGAAGGAGCCAATAGGCTGGGAAAGTTTAAAGACGCAGATAGGATTAGGAATAGTCAAGAGTAAGATTTGTGAGAAGGTAGAAAAGGCTGTAACCTGGAATAAGGTAGAAGGATTAATCGGAGTGAAGACTGATGCCTCTTCTACAATAACAGGAGGAGAGGCAGAAAAGCTGGGAAGAGACTCAGACACATTTGGCGGCTGACAATGGGAAGGTGAGGTCACTCATTCTCTTGGTGTATTCTTAATTAGAGTCTACTCTGTGCCCATATTCGGCTGAGTTCTACGAGCAGTGGTGAGTGGAGATTGACGTGGGTCGGGCTCCTGAGGAGCTTAGAGGCTAACAGGGACATAGTCCTTAATCCAATGATCCCATCCCAAATTATAAAAATACACCAGCTCTGGGATTAGCAAGAGATGCATTGATCTTCGTGGTTTTGTAATTTTGTGTGATTGCACCCTCCGCAATCCTGGAGAAGCACAGAGAAAAGCCAAAGGAAAAGAAGCCAGAAGGAAGATTTTGGGCACCTGACTATGGGCAAAAATGTTTCATAGGTTAGAGAACACGAGAGAATTCCTCCTGATGCCTGAGTCTGCCCAGGTGGCATTGAGCCTGAGACAGTCATTGCTCTGACATTAGATCTTTGGGCCTGAAATGTACCAGCTGAGAATTTCAGCTCACTACCTTTCCCATTCCCCACCATGGCCACCACTGTCTTTCCCATGGGGAACTGATTCTGACTACTGCTTACTCTAGGGAAAAACTCTTACCTGATAGGAAATCTGATTCTACTGATCTCATTTGTATGTAGAAGGTACTTAAAGATAACAGTGAAATTAAAATGGAACTCCAAGCTCTAGCTAAGGAATGAGCTTTACTGGCTTTGTAGAACTCTGAGGTTCTGTAGGTTGCATGCTCCTGGCTCTTTCTGTGTCTTAATCTGTTTGAGAAACAAAACAAAACAAAACAAAACAAAACAAAACAAAACAATAACAAAGTAATCAAGAGTTCAAAGATCTGGATCCTAATTTGTGTCCTGACTCTAATTAACTCTGTGACTTTGTCACTTCACCTCCCTATCCTCAGTTTCCCCTTCATTGGATTAGATGAGCTTTCAGTTGAGCAGTTCCACCTATTAATTTGGAGAGGGATTTACAAAATGTACAATTTGCTTTCTGAACAGTTCTGAGTATGAGGCACCCCCTCAATGTCACGATAATTAGGTAGGTTGACTGAGTGTTGATTTAATTACTAAACATGTTTCTCAGCCATAATTTTAACCTAAACCCTCCCATTAGGTTCCTCTACTCTTGATGTATTTACTTTCTTACCCGAGCAGGTCATTTGCACTTGCGTCCCCCGCATTTCTGCCTCTTCAGTTAATACCGTGATGTTCTTGTCCTTCTTTGATAAATGTTTTATAGGGTACGAGCTAGTGCTGACTCTTCTGAAGCACAGCGTCATTATTTGATAACATTAAGGGGAGAACATAGTTCCTTTTACCTAAAGACTTTCAAAAAACTTACCATAGTTCATGAACCATTAGGGATAGAAGACAGATTCAGACGGATGGATAAACTCCTTGACACTTGGCCACCCAGGCTGAGCTTATATCCTTCTGAAAGGGAGTCTCTGAGAGCTTGCAGCTTGCCACAGGGATCACCCCACGATGAGAATACTGGGCAGGCGGTGCTGTTTTAGAATTTTCTCAATTGAACAGCAGACTATGATATGAGAGGAGGCATCCTGCATGGCTCTGCTGAAGAAATGAGTAGTTTGTAGGAATACCAAGTAGATGATGGGTAACTTACTGAACTTTCTAGAAGGACCATGAGAAGGTGGTCTCTCCCTCAGGTCTAATCCTTCCCCTCCTTCAATATATGTGCACTGTAAGGACCTATTTAGCCAGAGCGACTCCATCTTGGTTAAAAGCCATTTTGTTGTTTGTGCAGTAAAACTTAAACTGACCCTGCCCCCCGCCCCCAGAGAAACTTACTTAGAAGCAAGTCTGGGAAACCAGTAAAATATGGTCAGCTAGTTCCTAATAACAGAGCCCAGAATACAAGGCCAGGTTGGCCAGTTCTGGATAACAGAGCCCAGAATACAAGGATGAGTCGGGCCAGGTGGAGACATCCAATCAGTAAGAAACACACATACTTTTCCCCTAACCACCAAAGAATGTAAACCCCGCCATTTGGACGCCAACCTTGAGCACCAATTCTGACCAGAGTAATAGGTTAGTTCAAACAGCTACTATAGGGTAAATTGTAATTTAATTGGCCACCTGCGTGTGACCTAACATGACTACAATCTCATTGGCCACCTATGTGTGGCCAGACATTTGCTCTATAAAAGGTAGTCTGTAAGATGCGGAGGGGTTGCCCTCTTCGGAGACAGCCCTGACCGTCAGTCCTTCAATTCTTGAGCCTGTAAGCTGGGGGTGGTTGCTCTCTTCAGAGACGGCCCTGGCCGGTCAGTCTGACTTCTAATGCTTAGCATAGAATAGAGCTTTGCATAACTTTAACTTTGTTTCAGTCTCGTTCCCCTGGCCAATCAATCTGATTTCTAATACTTATCATAGAATAAAGCTTTAAATAACTTTCACTTTGTCTCAGTCTCGTTTTGTTTAATAATGGACCTAACATGCACATACACACACACACACACACACACACAAACTGGAAAACATTAACCATTGGCTAGTACAGGGTGGACTGGACAGAAGGTTGGCTGCACCCATTGGAGACCCCAGTGGCCTATTCACCTGAGGGCCTTCTAAATACAAACCACTCTTCTGGGTGATACTACCCACTATGAGTATTTTCCTTACTAAGAAAAAAGCAAGACTTTTTGTCTTGACAACCTGAGACCTATCTACCAAACGTAATCAGAGGGGTAGGTGGCAATCAGCCCCCAGAGCAGAACTTCTCCCCCTTGTACCCACCACCAAGCTTCAGCATTGCCATTTCATGGGTTTCATTTATCCACTGCCCATTTTTTTCCTGGGTTATTTTAAAGTAAATCCCATAGTCATATAATTTTCATCTGTAAATATATATGTATTACTAAAAGATAGGAACAATTTCTTTAGAAGTAACCAGAGGTAGTTATCATACAAAAAATTGATAATAGTGTATTTCTATCATCTAACACTGAGTCTATATTCAATTTTCCCAAATTGTTTCAAATATTTCTTTTCTTTTCTATTCTTTTCTTTTTTGTTGTTGTTTTGGAGGGTTTTCTTCTTTTTCTTTTTTTTTTTTTTTCTGTTTTGTTATCAAATGATTTTTTTCAAAATTGTTTCATTAAGGGGCGCCTGGGTGGCTCAGTGGGTTAAAGCCTCTGCCTTTGGCCCAGGTCATAGTCTCAGGGTCCTGGGATTGAGCCCCGCATGGGGCTCTCTGCTCAGCAGGGAGCCTGCTTCCTCCTCTCTCTGCCCGCCTCTATGCCTACTTGTTATCTCTGTCTGTCAAATAAATGAATAAAATCTTTAAAAAAAAAGTTTCATTCAGATCAAGATCCATACAAAACCACCCCTCTCCCTCCCTCTGTTCTACTGTTGGATTCCTCATGGATACAACATAGGGGGAAGCCAAAAGGGAGCAAGAGGAGATTGTTGATACTGTCCAAACAGGTCAGCCCCTGGCAGCAGAGAGCAGAGTGAAGAAAGATGGTGGAAGTCGATCTGCAGAAGAAAACAGGAAACCCGCCATGCCTCAGAACACAAAACCGGGCTGAATTTGCACAGGGGAGCTGCAGGGAGACAAAGTTTCTGCTACCTCAAGAAACCTTACCCACTTTTGTGGCTAGAAAGGAGAATGGAATGGGTGCTATTCGGTATTCTTAGCCACATGCAACAGAGGAGAAGGGAGGATATATCAGGCTTCAGTCAAAGCCTTTTTTTACTACTGTATTTCCTTAATACTAGGATTCCATCACTTGCAAAATGTGCTGTCAGTTTAACATCAGTCTCTCAAGTGCAAGAAGGAAGAAGAAAGGAAGGATGGGAGGAGGAAAAGAAGACGGAAAGAAGGATGGAAGAAAATCGCATATTGCATTTATTATAGCTATCAGTGGTACTTGGATATCCCCATTTCTGAGACATTAAAATAAAAAACAGATACACAAGACTGAGCATGGATTTCCAGGGCAGTAAAACTATTTGGTATGGTACTGTAATGGTGGATACTTAATGACGCAGTTGTCGAATAATCAAATAATGATACAGTGGTCAAAACCCAAAGAATGTATAACAAGAAGAGAGAATCTTCTTTTATGTACTTTAGTTGATGATAAGGTATCAATATTGGTTCATCCGTGGTAACAAATGTACCATACCAACACAAGATGTTACTAACAGGGACTACTGTGTGTGTGTGTGTGTGTGTGTGTGTGTGTGTGTGTGTGTGTTGAGAGGTGGAGGAGAAAAGATATAGGGGAACTCATTCTGCTCAAAATACTTTCTGTATTACTATAAACTTAAACTGCTCTAAAAAATAAAGTCAATTGATTTTTTTAAAGAAAGAAATGTGTGTTAGACTAAAGAAAATACAGTAATTATTACACCAATCTTAAAATGTATGGGTATGGTGGGTATGGTGGGAATAATCTTAAGCCAGGAAAATAGGCAAAGTTAACCAGAATGTGAATGTCTTTGCATTAAAGTTTTGATAAGCACGGATTTCATTCTATTTGTATAGCTTAATACAATTACAAAACACACCATCACCCAGTTCCACAAGGAAAAACAAAAACAGAGGCAGATACTTATTTTCTCTTTCAAGGCCTTACTTTTTCTTTAAAAATAATGATAGAAGAAATAATAATAGTTTGCTGTACTGGTGCATATCTAGTTGGCCTTAATATTAATCAGAACCTAAGGCAGGATCATAATTGGCTACAGTGCAGACAAACCGAGGGATATCCATGGTTGAGGGTCCTTCAGCCCTGGCAAGCTGCCAACAGATTATTCGGTTTGTTCTTTAGTCATCTGAGTTGGCAGCTCTCAGTGTCTCTCTGTGAATAGAATTCAATGAACAGAATGGATAAAATAATTTGACTGCAAGATGTAACAATTGGACAGCCAGTTAAAAAGCTAGCCTTACACAGAGGGGCCGTGGCACTCTGCTTTCATCTGCTCTGGTCTCCAAAGATGGCCCCCAATGAACCAGGCCTCCGTATGCAAACCCTGAAGTCATCCCCTCCCAGTGAATGTGGGCCAACCCTGTGATTCATTTCTGACTATAGAATGTAGCTGGGGTCATGTGGACTAGGAGGGCACTTGTTATGATGAGCACGGGGGATTGCCTGTAAGTGAAGAATCACTGAATTCTACTCCTGAAGCCAATATTGCCCTGTATGATAACTGAAGACAATTTAAATAAAAATATGAAAAAAAAAAAAAAAAGAATGTAGCAGAAGGTCAAAGTTTTGCAGCTTCCCCCTGGGACTCTTGAAATGTGTATTCTGAGGGAAGCCAGTCACCATCTAAGAAGTTCAATGCCCCTGAGACCTGACTTGAGGACTCCTTAGCGATACACTTCAGAGTAAGATGACCTTTGTCCCAATGCTGAGTGAAGAGACCTGTTTTTGTTATATTCTGGTTACCTGTTGATGCACAATGAACTACTCCAAAACTTAAAGATTTAAAACAATGTTTTTTGATGGTCCAGTCTGTTGGCCAGACTCAGAGGGGCAGTTCTTGCCTGGGGACTCTCACAGGGTCATAGTCAAATATGGACATCAAGGCTGGCATCATTGGAAGGCTCAACTGCACCAGATGTCCAAGATGGCTTCCTCCAGCACATGCCTCGCACCTCACCCCGCTGGCTGGAAGAAGGAGAGGCTGGCTGGGCATCTCTGTCTCCCCATGCTGCCTTTCTGGTGGCGAATGCGGGCATCTTCACAGTATAGATATATCAGGGGAGCTGAACTTGGACTGAGATGCCAAAAGCCGCAAGAGGAAGCTGCAAGACTTCTTTTGATGGAGCCTCGGGAGTCCTGTAGTACTGCTTCTGCCATACCCTAGAATCAGAAGGGGTCATCTTTGGAGGCCAGTGGCTACAAGAGCAAACAAATTTGAGTGCCACTGTTCTGCGGAAGTGTATATTTGTGGGTGAGTGCCCGACAATTCCCCAGGTTCCCTTTAAGTAGCAGGTTCAGATAATAATAAAAGCATGACTATTCCTGAGAGCTTACAGTGTGCCGGGCATTGACTGCCCTACCGCTTTCTCTCTCCCAGCGTCCTGTGAATTACTACATATTTATCTCCGTTTCGCAGGTGACGGAACAGCGTAGAAAATAATCTGTTTAAGAGCTCACCTTTAGTCAGGGGCGGCGTCCACAGCGTAGCCATTCTGACTTCTAGCCATCTAGATAACTGCATTAAATTCTAATAATTTCTAATGCTTTTGTCTATACTGCAGGAGAAGCCAAGAGAGCCTTGAGGCAGATGCAGTAAAGGAAGGGTAAAATCAGAAGATGTTGGAAATCACCACCAGAAAACAAAACTATTTCCATTGACTTCTCCTGAGGAGGGCACAGATCCTTCTCTGGGAGGACCCCTGCCTAACCTCCACTCCCCCACCTGATTCCTGTTTTACTCATCACTGTGCTTTTGGTCAGTGTTTCTTGTAAAGTTTTGCAGGCGAGGTAAACATAACACCAGGCAAGGTGGGAGCAAGGCAAGATTTATTAAAGGCATCTCCAGCGAAGTTTCAGTGCTCAGGAGAAGGGGAGCCAGGAAAGTCACGCCGGAGGAAGTGGGCACCCTCGGGCGAGGTTCCTCAACTCCGGAAAGGGGAGTGGGGGAAGTCGCACTGGGAGGGAGGCAGCAGGGGTCTTTTATCGGGCCAAGGCAAGGCATGGGCTCACATCCGTATTTGGTGATACGGCTCACATCCGTATGGGGTGAGGGCTCCTGATACTCCTGTTTCCTGCATAGGTATCGGGTTACCTATGGAGACATGACCTGGGCGTATACCCTTTTGGCGGGAGAGTCTAGGGTTAAGGAAGGGGGAGGGGGACTGGAAATGGCGGCCCTGGCTGTCATTTCTATTGTTCCTCCTGCATTCCCGGAACCACAGACCCAACAGTTCTCAAACCTGGCTTCACTTTACAATCACCTGGGGAGATGTGAAAAATCCTAATGGCCCAGCCTTAGCCCAGACCAATGAGATCACAGTGTCTGGGATAGAACTGAGCTATACGTATTTGATAATGCTCCCAATCTCACAGGAATCTAGTGTAGAGTCAAATAATATAAACACTGCTCTAGTTATCGAGAATAGTTGATATTTATTTCACCAAAAATACCAGGACTTTCAATGTTGCTGCCTTTTCCTTTTGCCACGCATTTTGCTTGGCAAAGGTCAGGTCATCTTTCAACACCCAGAGTGTCACTTCCTTTGCAAAGGAAATGGTCTACCTTCAGACAACCCTTCTTCAAAGAGGACAGACTACCCCTCTCACTGTATATCATACTTCTGTTGTAGCAGCACCTAAACGTACTATTTCTTTGGCTTACTTGCCTGACCCTCTTCTCCTACCACCCACCATCATAATCCTCTCCAGGGCATGAAACATATTTTACTCGATTCCCAGCACAGTGCCTGGAACATAGTAGGGCCATTACAAATGTCTACTGACTGAATAACGAGGAATGAATGGAATGATTGAATGGAAGAATGAACAAATGAGTGAATGAATGAAATTTAAAATTTAAAATCTGCTTGCAGTGGTTGATTTCAGGGCTGGGATTAAGGGCACAAACTTCCTTGCTGAGACTGTGTATAGACTATCAGAACTGCCCATATGTAAAGATCAGTACAACTGACAAAGCATTGCTTACCAGACAATGATGCACTCTAACCCAATAACTTACCCATAAGGATTTGGTTCAGAAAAGTTGGAGAGGACTGTTCTCAAACGCATGCAAGATATAAGTAGTAATGGGAATTTCAAAGCAGACAAGTTTATCAGTCAGCGTTCTGGCAAGAAACCAATGCCACATTCACACTGGAACAATTAAGAGTTTAACAAAGGGATTATGTCAATGGTGCCCCAGGCTTTGGGGAAACCAGTGAAGAATGATGTTCTATACTTGGGCTGGCAACATGGGGGCTCTTTGTCATCATCCCTTGACCTGCCTGAAGAGGCAAATGTGGGAGAGCTGTTCCTGGAACTTAAAGAGAACAACTGTTTGGAGAGGGCCACGTGTCAGGAGCCACCATGGGATATACAGGAGGAAACATAACTGGTTGCTGTAACTAACAGAAAGGGAGCATAAGACCTCATATGTCCCCTCTCTCTGACTTCCTGCTGAAGCCCCTCATTAGCTGAATCCAACTGGGCACTGGAGGGCAAGAAAGCCCAGTGCAGGTCCCTATGGTTCAGACTCCCAGGCGGTAGAGCTGCGTGGAGACAGGATATGGGAAGAGAATGGAAACTACCCAGCACAGGAAGATGTATCAATCCTTGGGGATGAGGCACTACTACTCTTGTAAGGGCCAATTTAGCCAGAGCAACTCCATCCTGGCCCTGCCCCTCCCCCTTCAGGGAACTTACCTAAAAACAAGTCCCGGAAACCAGTCCCAGGTAACAAAGCCCAAATACAAGGGTGGGTCAGGCCAGGTGGAGGCATTCGATCAGTGGGGGCACGTACTATTTCCTAGCTACCAAGGAGTATGGGCCCCGCCCTTTGGGTGCCTTTTGGGCGCCAATTCTGACCAAGGTGATAGGCTAGTTCAAATAGCTACTATAGGGCAAATTGTAATTCAGTTGGTCACTTATGTGTGACCTAGCAGGACTGTGCAGCTTTCTCTGTGTTACAATCTCATTGGTCACCTGTGCGTGGCCAGGCCCAACCACATGGCCTTTGCCCTTAAAAGCTAGACTGTAAGGCAGAGGGTCGTCACCTCTTTGCAAGAGACGTTCTGGCCGGTCAGTTTGATTCTTGATGCTTGGCGTGAAATAAAGCTTTGCTTGACCTTCGCTTTGTATCAGTCTCACTCCTTTGACCATGGACCCAACACCCTGTTGGCACACACCTCTTCCCCCGGCCTCTCTCCCCTGGCAAGTTGCTTGGGCCCAAAATACTTTCCCATTGTTAGTGGTATTACTAGGTCTTATTGGGGGACTTTTCAGGGGCACGGTCTTGTCTTGAACCTTTTATTTACTTCCTCTTAAACACATCCAAAATTGTTTGAGATTTTCTAAGGATTTTTACTATTCCCAGTCCAGAGGAGATAGAGAATAAACAGAAGGGGAAATCCCCAAGCTTCAAACTTATACTACAATAATGAAAAAACTAAGTGCTCTAAAGTCTGTAACGCATTCCAGATTTAGCCTCTTTATTTCTTTTCCTCAGTGGATGAGTCTTGGTCTGCCTCCGACCTTAAATTCCCTTAGACCAGCAATTTTTGGCAGGAAGGTGCTAGCCCCCTCCAACTTCTTTGCTTTCCAGAAAGTTCTAGGTCTATTATCTTTTTTGTGGCTTATAGCAAGGGTCACAAATGCAAATGAATATAAGGGCCTGAATTAGGAGTTTAAATAAATTGAGCTGAGTGGAGACTCTGACACTTACTATATGCCAGGCGCTAAGTGTTTTAAATTTATCAGCTTCTTCACTCATCACAATTCTATGAGACAAGCATAATTATTACCTCTGTTTTTTCAGAGGAAATTGAGACATGGAATAAATTTCCTGTATAAAGGGAGCAGTAGGTACTTGGCTCTTCACTGTAATCGGGCAGGAATACGGGTAATACGGGTCACGACCCTCTATCTTTTTAAGAGCTTGAAATCTGAGTTTAATGTGAACTCTCCTAATTAAGAAAAAACTGGCAATTATTTAGAAATTTTTTTAAAAATACTGTGCAGGCCAAAGAAAGTAACTCCACCGGTTAGCTAGGGCTTTGAACAGCCCCATTGCAACCTTAGGTCAATGATTCTACAAGCCTTTCAAGCAGCAAAGCTCAAATGTTTTAAGTCAAAAGTACAGAGAACCCTGATAAATTAGCACGAATCTGTGGGAAGAAAGGAAGTTGCCCATGGAGGTCACAGCTTGTCCTCAACAGAAGGCTCCAGGACTTGCCCCTCCCCCTAAACTTGCCATCCAGGAACTACTTGAAAGGCAGCTCTCACAGTTAACTAAAAGTCACCCAGGGAAAAAATAAATAAATAAATAAATAAACAAGTGAGTTTCATTTGCATTGCCTGCAGGAGGCCAGATACCTGGCTTCTCCCTTTCAATTACCCTTCTTTTACAAAGAGTTGCCTGGAGGAATCTAATTTCACCTCCAATCATTTTTCCATTACTTTTATTTAGGAAAATAAATAGCCATTCCTTGTGCTGAGTACTCGGAATGAAATTGTAGAAGCACTACCGGCTGGAAGAAAATGTTTAGTTTGCTGAGCCCATTTACATTTCTTACAGTTCCTGTTTTTCATAATGGTAGGGTTTGAAACCAACATACACACTAATGGCTGTGTTATAAATACATCAAAAAGGGGCTCCATGTCTCTGAAAGTTAGTCCCTGTGTATCTACTTGTATCTCTTTTCAAAGTGCTCCTCCCCACCCGAGAAAATATCAGCAGCAGCAGTTAAGGCAGACAAATGACTCATTCGGGTGTAAGTAGTTTGAGAGTCAAGGGTTTTTAAAAGCACAAGTTATTTTAAAAAATCTTCACAATCAGCTCTAATTGGCAGCCCCTTTTCTTCTCACTTGGCACCATTGTGAGGGTTTCAAGAGAACTCTTGGCCATCTTGACCCTGCCATATGTGGGCAGAGCAGGGAACAAGGCACAGCAGGTCTCTTGGGCTTAATCCTACAGAGCAATGATTCTGGAAGTGTCTTTTGTGGCCCCCTGCACCAGAATTACCTGGGAAGAGGAGGTACTCCTCTAAAATGCAGAGTTTGCACCCCCCCACCCCTACCCCAGACCAGTTCCATCAGAATCTCTAGAGTTTGAGTGGAAATTGGCACTGTGACAAGCTTCCCTAGGTGATCGGTTGGCAAACTGTAAACTGAGAGCTGTTACAACAGAGGCGTGGGATAAAAAACAATAAGCTCACATTTCATGTCCATTTCCTCTGTGCTGGGCACTGCTATCCTTGCCTTCCATAGGCTTGCTCCTCTGTGCCTCACCAATACCGTTGCGGAAGGTCATCGAAAAGACATGACTGCCAGTTAACCCATGAGCTGGACCCAAGCACTTGCAACTCCCCATCCCCTTCCCTGTCCTTGTAAGGTGGCTTTAGCTTGGCTTTCTGGCTCGCAGAGGCAAGGACACAGGACACAGCCTTGAGATGCTGATGTGGGGTTGAGAACACCTGTATGGCAAATATGACTGAACCCAGTGAAGGCCTGTATGTAAACTTTTAAGATTTGGTGGGCGGGTGTCAGGATCCACTGTCTTGCTGCTGCCCAAGGAAAACCTCGTGTTTAATTTCCCTTTGCTTATTAAACCTACCCCCTACCAATCTGGAATGGCCAGCCTCTCTTTATCACCTGGATCTAAGCGTGGGGGCCAGTTTCAGATTCTATCTAGGAAGCTCCCAAGAGGGTTGGGAACCAAGAAATAACCCCTTTGACATAGCTGCTCTCAATCTCATTTTCAGAAGAGGAAACTGAGGCATGGAGCGATTTCATAAATTTCCCAAGATAATATTGTTGGGTTCCCCAATAATGGGTCCCTGATCAAAGGAGCGAGACTGATACAAGGCGAAGGTCAAGCAAAGCTTTATTTCGCGCCAAGCATCAAGAATCAAACCAACCGTCGAACAGACTGGTTGGGGATGTGCCTCACAGAGAGGGTGACCTCTCTCTTCTTTACAGACCAGCTTTTAAGGGCAAAGACCATGTGGTTGGGCCTGGCCACACACAGGTGACCAATGAGATTGTAACACAGAGAAAGCTGCACAGTCCTGCTAGGTCACACATAAGTGACCAATTGAATTAGAGTTTACCCTATAGTAGATATTTGAATTAGCCTATCACCTTGGTCAGAATTGGTACCCAAAGGGCACCCAAAGGGAGGGGCCCACACTCCTTGGTATCTAGGGAGACAGTAGGCGGCTTTACTGATTGGAAGTCTCCACCTGACCCGACTCACCCCTGCATTCAGGCTGTGATCTCCACCTGACCTGACCCGCCCTTGTATTTGGGCTTTGTTACCTGGGACTGGTTTCCCGGACTTGCTTTTAAGTAAGTTCCCAGGAGGGGGGCAGTTTAACTGCATAAACAGCAAAATGGCTGTTCAACCGAGGTGGGGGCCGCTCTGGCTGAATAGGCCCTTAACAATATACATGCCTGATTAGCAGCACAGATGAGAACCAAACTCGAGCATGTTGGCTTCAGAGGCCACTCTTGCTTTTACTTTGGGGCTTTCTTCCATGGTTATCTGCCAGGGTGCTGGTTTAAAATACAGGCCCTGGGGCCCATGTCCCAAAGATTCAAATTTGTGGGGGTCCTCAGGGGAGCCCCATCAGCCTGCTGGGGCTTAACAAGTATCCTGGGGATCACTCCCCTGCTTCCTCTGGTCACACATTCACGTACTAGATTTATCACAAGAAGGTCCTCGAGACAGTTTCCCACCTAGACACAGGCCTCACTTGGGGCAGGACCCAGAACCCCTCCCTCACGTATGGTCAGCCTGCCTTCCACTAGATGTTTCCCTCTCCCTACAAATATGCTCAAGACATCCCCAGCCAGAAACGCTGGGCAAAGCTGAAAGGCAACCCCAGGCTACCTCATACCTCCAGCTGCCCTTCTTGGTTTTAACATCAAACGTTTGGAATTAATCATCCTCCTTTCTGGGCCGACCCTCAGTTCCCTTCCCAGCTCACGACCTCTGGCTTCCACCTCTGTGCCCTTGACTGGGGCTCTAACTAAGGTCTCAGGTGGCCTCTCTCGCATGGCCCCAGAGGGACATTTTCCAGAACGTCCTTTGCACAGTGTATCAGGGCTCCCTCCTTCCTGACACCCCCTTCCTGCTGGGCTGCCGTGGACCCATTCCCCAATTGTCTTTCTGCTATTCCTGGATCCTCTCATCTGCTCTTCACCTCCAGGGGCTCCCTGAAGTTCTGCCCTGGGGCGTTCTTTTCTCCTTCTTCGGGCAGTGTCGGCCTTTCATGTGGCTTCAGTAATCATCTATGAAATCCTTGTCTTGATATTTCTTTCTCATTCTCTTGCTCTTTGGAAGTCTTGTACTTTATTTTTAAGCATCTTTTGGATAAACCTATTTGAAGTCCCCATAGTTGTTACAGTCTCATCCCAAACAACTCATTTGTGTATCTTCCCCAAACAGGTTTTTAGCTCTGTATTTTTTTTTTTTAAGATTTTATTTATTTGACAGACAGAGATCACAAGTAGGCAGAGAGGCAGGCAGAGAGAGAGAGGAGGAAGCAGGTTCCCCGCTGAGCAGAGAGCCCGATGTGGGGCTCGATCCCAGGACCTTGAGATCATGACCTGAGCAGAAGGCAGAGGCTTTAACCCACTGAGCCACCCAGGTGCCCCTAGCTCTGTATTTTTACAAAAGTTTCTGTGAATACTTTCATCATCTACCCAGTTTCCCAAGTCAGAAATTTGATTCATTCTCAAGTCCCTCCCCTTCCCCCCATTTAATGCAAGTCTTGAACTTTCTAGAAAGTGCCTCTCTACTGCTGTAGTTCAGGTTGACAGATGACCTCAGAACTGGGCTCCTAGTCTATCTTTAACGTGTCACCAGATTTGACTCCCAAAGACACAAGGTTGATAACACATCTCTGTTGCATCCACATTCAACTGGAAGCTCAAGTCCAAACCCCTTGACTTGAAGCTATGGCTTCATGCCAGCCCCTTCTCTCCTTCCACTCCCACTCTGCTCCTGCCACCCTCCACTTCAGCGAGCCTCCATGGTCTTGATTTGCACAAACCGACTCCTCTAATGCCTTTTTTGATTTCTTCATTTGGTTAGACTTGGCCTTGTTTTCTAAACCCAGTTGAATGCTATCTTGTCTGTGAAGTCCCCATTCCTCCAAGCAGAGACCAAGTTCTTCACACTCCGGCTGCTCCAAGATTTGATTCCCCCAATGTGTCTGAATTACTTTCTCACACATCTGTCCTCATCCCTCAGCTGAGAGCATTGCAGGGAAAGACCACTGATTTGCTGGATCTGTCTCCGTAGCCTCAGAGCCTGCACACAGTGGATACTCACTAAGTGTTATTCTAACAGATGGCAATTGCTCCCTGGAATTCAGAGGGCAATCAATGTCACAGTTACTTATCTTCCTAAGCTCCATTAAGTTTGGCTCCAGTGCTCACTTGCCAGTGGAAGTCTTGTGCAGAGGAATTTTGAGCCTTATAGGACCAAGCCATTGATGATTGGCTGGGGTCCCACATGCTGGCTTGAGAGGGTCATCATTGCCCAGGCAGACTAGAGTCATGGCACTTGCAATGGAACAGTCAGGAAGATTAGGACCATGCAATCTGTACCATCTATAGAGGTGTCAATACTGCCAGATCCTTCTGAAGCCTGCCTGTCTCCAAGGTCCAGGACCTAGGCTAAGACCTAGTTACTACAACCATGTGAACCCCTGACCTGTCCTCACCTAGGGCTGAGGATTCCCTGGCCGGCCTCATCTTCTTCCGCCCTCAAGGGTCAAGTTCTCTATCCTCTTTGTTTCTCCAAAAATCGAGATCGATAGCTCAGTAGGCCTAACCCAGGCACTCACACCAAAGTGGGCCATATCAGGGGACAGCAGAAGAGGGCTGAGGATGGTGGCTGCTTTTCAGTTGCAGCTAATGGACAACATGAGGGAAGGTCACCCGGGATGGCCAAAGGGCTCTTTTGAATCTTTTGAGAGATGCTGGGAATGGGATTTTGAGGAAATAATGTGGTAGTTGAGTTTTTAAAACATCATTGTAGAAGCCAAATAAAACCTGTTTGTAGGCCAGATTCAGTTGATGTCTCGGCAGTTTTGACCTGTGACCCAGGCCTTTCCGTCATAAGAATTTTAGGATTTGTCTCTACGTTGGCCCTCCCCTGCTAGCAAATCTTCTTCTGCCCTGGGAAATACAAGAAAACTGCTTAATGCAGTTCAGAGAACTTCTGAAATCAAGTTGTAGAATCCAGTGCTGGCAGCTTCTCTCTTTCTGGCAATGGTGGGTACTTTATAGACTTTTCCATGGTGGGCCCCAGGAGCGAGCACATAAAAAATAAAGATGTCTAGTATCTTTGTAAGTTGCCTTGTTCTATTTGGTTATTATGGCAGGGAGAAGATGGGTAGCCCAAGGTTGTTCCCTTTCTTCTAAGGACGACTTTTATATTTGAACAGTGACCTTCTGTATTGGTATGTTTTAAGCTCTCCGTGAGGAAGAACCATTGTTTTTTTTTAAGATTTTATTTATTTATTTGACAGACAAAGATCACAAGTAGGCAGAGAGGCAGGCAGTGGGGGGGGAGGCAGGCCCCCCGCTGAGCAGAGAGCCCCACATGGGGCTTGATCCCAAGACCCTGAGATCATGACCTGAGCCAAAGGCAGAGGCTTCACCCACTGAGCCACCCAGGCACCCCCGGAAGAACCATTTTAAAAATCTGTCATGAAGTAATGGTAAAATATGATAATAACAAATTACTAGGATGAGTGAAGTAACAAGACATACACAATGCAAAGCTCCAATTTTATATTATTAGATACAATGGACATAGAATTAGTCTGTCAAATTGCAATAAAGCAGTGGTCCTCAACCAAGAGCATTTGTCTCATGGGGACATTTGTCAATGTCTGGAGATGTTTTGGCTCTCGAAACTGGGAGAAGGGTGCTATTGGCATGGAAAAGTAGATGTTAGCAATGCTGATAAACATCCCAGAATGTCCAGAACCGCCCACCCCAGTCACCAGGCCTAAGAAGTCAATAGTGCAACGGTGCCTGGTAGCTGGATCTGTGAGCGTCCGACTCTTGATCTCATGTCTTGATCTCAGGGTCGTGAGTTCAAGCTCCATGCTGGGGTCCATGCTGGATGTGGAGCCTACTTAAAAAATAGTCAATAGTACCAAGGTTGTTTCCATTATAGTTTCTAAATGACTCCCTCCTTTTCTGTCTTTACCTTTATGTGGACCAGTTATGAGCACTTCCCTGACTGGCACTGGTCTATAGATGATACTCCAGCATGTAGCATTGCCAATAGCTTTTCTGATCAAACCCAAAGCATAAGCCAATAGTGGGATTTCCAGAAAACTTAGTGTACTATCTAGGGGTTCGAATAGAGGATGGTTAAAAATAAATCTAAGACTGTAAATTCATCAACTTCCATTATGGTACTTTTCAGATAACATATCGTCCTGTCTGGGGACAGAAGCATAGTGAGGAAGAGTCTCTGTCTTTTTAGACGCTATTATGTCAGGTGTATCTGAACTTTTCTTGTTTAAGTCCTATGTACATGGGGAGACATAGAAGGGTATTTTTAACTTCCTTGAATTTTAAAAACTAAAAACAAAACACGAAAAAATCCCTTGAAAAGAGCTAGAGTGAATGACTGATTAGTAGTCAAATCATTATCAAGTGTCTTCATTGTTTGGAGCAGAAGAATCACATCCAATGTCAAATAGCTTTTAATTTCTCCGTGTCATCCTCCAAGACCTTCCCCGGACTCAGTGAGGCAGATGTTTCCTACAATGCCAAACCCAGGAAAAATAAAACATGGAAGTCATGCCACATGTTGCAAAAAGGAAGTGCTTTCGGAAGCGAGTTTAAATCTCAGCTCCATTGCTTACTATTGTAGCCTTAAACAAACAACTAATTTTAAGCACAGCTTGGCTCACTGGAGCACTGGAGTTGATATTTATCTCTTTTTTTTGCGATCCTGTATCCATCCCTCATTCCTATGTGTGTGTGTAGGAGGGGGGTCCTCTCGTTGAGTATGGTAATGGTTGGGGGCACTTTAGCACCTGGGGAAGCCAAAGAAAAGGAGATCAGTCTGTCTCCCTCATTAAATCTGGGCAGACCAATCAGGGGCACACATGTGATTGATAGGATTAAGCAATACAAAAATAAGACACTGTATTCTCTCAGGGTACCTGAAGTAGGGTCTGATGGTGGCAATGGGGCTTTCAGGGTGAGGGGACATCCTTAGCCAGACTTGTCCCTGCAAAAGGGTGCTCGCTGGGCTTGCTACTTATTGAACTTCCCAGACTGGCTTTGTTCTTGCTTGACTTCCAAATCTGATTTTCCAGCCTCCAGCTCAAGTCTGTGTACTCTTGGTATCCTCTTAATTAAGTGCTTATAAATTTTTTTTTGAAGATAGCTAGATGCCATTTAGGTTGCTTGAAAACAATAAATGTTAGATCCCTTGCTCATTTTTTTTTTCTCTCCCACCTCTCCATTTTTGTTTCTATGAATTACTGTATACTTTGTTTCTCTTGGCCTAGAATTCTTCTGTGAAGTATCTAAATCGGGTTCCTTCTCAAGTTTTTTGCACCAAAGTGTACAGTTTATAATCTAAATGTTTCCTGAGCTCTGCTTGAAATTTATAACATGAATGAATGTTCTTTTATATACAATACCCTCTTGACTCAAATTCTTCCTCTTTCCCCTCCCAAAATGCACACACAATTAGATCAGTCCAATTATTTTCTATTTATTTGTGGTTTTCTTGACTCTCTAACATAGCTACTTTCTCTCTCTCTTTTTTGGGGGTGGGTGGGTAGGTATTTACTTTGAGTCAGGCACTGTGTCAAATGTTTTTCTAAGTGTGCCAGAGATTGCAGCTGCCCACCCAATACCCCATTCTCTCCCTTTTCCTCAACAGCAGAACCTCTAACATGCCCAAGTTAACACACACACACACACACACACACACACACACCCCAGCTTCTTTGAAAAGGGCGTTTCTACTGCATTTTACATGGAAGTTTTTGGATAAAGCTTCCAAGAGAGTTATTTTAAGGGGCCTGACTCAGCTGCAAGGTGCTACTTTTGCCCTTTCCCCCTTCTTTCTCCTCTTTAAACATGAGTCAGTCCAGAGTTCTGGCAGCCATTTTGTGACCATAAGGAAGTCCCGAAACTGAAAGCCTATATTAAGGATAGTGGAGCAAAAAATGAGAAGGCTGCTGGATCACAGATGAAAACATGGAGCTGTGGTACCAACTGTAGACCATCTACCTCAACTATCTTAATGTTAAGTGAAGAGAAAAAAAAAACTAATTTATTTAAATTTCTGCTAATTTGGTCTTTGCTACTAGCAACTGAAAACACTCCTTTGCCAGTACATAGATAATCATGCAAAAAATCCTATAGAGCTTGTCCTTTTGTCCATGTTACAGGATGGGAAGTCTTAGGCTAGCTAGTTACGTAACTTGCCTGAGTTACTCATTCATTGGACAGATCTGGATTGACCCAGGATCACACGAATCAGTATTTGAAAGCAGCGTTGGTTTGAGAACAAAGGCTAGGTACCTAATCATTACATTTCACTGTCTCTGCGTTGAGCATGCCTGTAGAATTTTAGACCAGTGGAATTTGTAGACCTTTTTGGGTAGTTGTTACTGCTGGAAATTTTCTTGTTGGAATAGATCCTCAAGATGCTCTTTCTTCTCCTTCATGTCCTGTCCAGCTAAGGCATGTTTTTCACCTACCACTAAATTGGCTCAGTGACCAACTTTGTATGGAAGAGATATTTCTTGGGGCACCTAGATGGCTCAGTGGGTTAAGCCTCTGCCTTTGGCTCAGGTCACGATCCTGGGGTCCTGGGATCCAGCCCTGCATCAGGCTCTCTGCTCAGCAGGGAGCCTGCTTCCCCCTTATCTCTCTGCCTGCCTCTCTGCCTACTTGTGACATCTCTCTGTCAAATAAATAAATAAAAATCTTTAAAAAAAAGATATTTCTTTTTCTGTTCTCTGAATGTAAATTTCTAATTCCTTAGAGATTTCCTAGAGGAATCAGCTGTTGAGATGAAATCAACTTCCAGTAAAGTTTGTGTGTGACATAGCAAGGGCTCAGTAAAAGTTAAATGGATTTATGAATTAAGGAATGCTGTCCTCACTGTGCTTCTCCCTGGGAAACTGATTCCCAAGCTCTTTCTTATGAGCTGTGTGTGTGTGTGTGTGTGTGTGTGTGTGTGTGTGTTTTAAGAGCCACTTATTGTGGAGAAGTAGAAGCTTCTTTGTGAGGAATCCTGACTGCCTAAGCGCAGTCTGGTTCCTACAATAACAACTGACCTGTCTTAGTACTCTCTAAGGACCCACTTTTTTTCTGAAAGGTTTTGGTGAAAAGCGCTTATTACAGATTGTGGAAAGAGTTTTGCTAACTAATGCAATCCGGAGTAAAAATTGGGGAGGGGCTCTGTAATCATAGAAGCTACATTCCAGTCACAGTTCTAGAATTCCTCACCTCTGTATTTGCCAGCAAGTTATTCCACTTGTCCATCCATAAAAAGGGCACAATAATAATTCCTGTTCTTATCAGGATTATAGGAAGGAATGTATGAAAAGCATTTAGCAGAGTGCCTAGTTCACAGTGCATGTTTAAACATGATAGCAACTATTACTAGTGAAAATACTTACTTCTGGTTGGAAACATTTCCTAATCCTTCAAGTAGAATTAGCCATCTCCTTGGCAGTGGCTCCTTGATGCCCCATATCTTTCAAAGAACATAAAATATCTAAGAAAGTTTAGCTGGTTCTAAGCCTGTCTTACCCACACTAAAGTATTCTGACTGAGGGCAGGAATTTTCCTGAAATTACTAGTAACAGGAATAGGGAGAAGTGCTCAGTGACTGAAGAATAAAAGAACAAAAGAATATGATAATATAACAGTATAACATTGAATACTGACATAACATTGAATATGACACTATAACAAATACACTTATAACATGTATTCTTGTTATAAGAATACATGTGAGAGTTGAGATTACCAGGTAAGCTCATAGAGCAATTTCTGGTTTTCAATCTAAGAAATTCTGAATGTTATATTCCCTGGTGGGAGCAGGGGAGAGGAGAGTATGGGAGGGCTCCCTGGTCCAGGTGCGAAAATGGACATTTCTGCAATCCACTGTGGCCCAGTTGGTCCTGGTTTGTCTCTCACAGAGAGATACATAATTTAGCAGTGGTAGACACTGGTCACTGTTCCAAGCTGGAATAGAGAGGGTTCACTTATATACAACGCTAAAAGCAAAAAGAAAAACTTGCTGGAGTGTATACTTCTTTCAGTATTTTTTAAATTGAGTTACCAAAGGTTAACTTCTGAAGTTCTCATTTATGTTGTCATCACTAGATTTCAGTCCTTTATCTGCTGAAAACGGATACAAGAGAGTAAATGGGGGGGAAGGGGTCTCAGAGACTTCATAAAACTTGTCTGCAGGGTCTTAACTTTACTATTTAATAACCCTAGTTGTAGGTATATTAGGAATAATCAATTCTTACCTGAGAGCAAAGGTTTGCCATGTCTTCACTGATAGGGACGTAAACTATGTTAGGAAAGGAGGAAGAGTTAGAAGTATGCTAGGAAAGCAGAGGAAAGAATTCATCTGCTAAGGAGACATACCAGACTCTGTGTAAAAATAAAGCAGGAATTTTTTTTTTAAGCCTGTTGAAAGATCTAGATTATAAATGCAGTTCCTTAATGTAGTTGTCATAAATGTGCTTTGAAATGGCATTAACTGATTGCTCCTATCATATCAACAGCCTAAGTTAGAGCTCCCAAGGGAATTTAACTTTAAACATAAAGCTTGTTAGAGTAACGACAAAAAAAAAAAAACAGCATTTGCTGATTAAATTTAAATTTACAATAGGAACATGGCCGCAACCCAACTTTCATGCGCTTGCTGGAAGAAATACGGCGTTGAGAACGTTTTAGTCTATTGGGCCTTTCTAATTCACCACCTCCTTTTGCTCACTAGCCCCCTGCCTTTCCCTTCTCCAACTTGGAATTTTGCAGAAGCAAGAGGCTGAAATCGGATAGGGGAAAAGGGATTCGCCTGCAGAACTCTGAAATGTCAGGGCGGCTCTGAATGAATGGGTAGTGGATCTTGCTCGCGGCAGCTGCCCCAAAATAGGTTCCCTGAGCTGATGGCCTGGAGCAGGCATCATATTTAGCTGAGGGCTTCTGGGGCCAGATCGGACGCTGCGAGATAGTTGCTCCAAAACGCTGGACTCTGGGGAAAGTCACCGGCCGAGGCTCATTCACGGGCCTTGCCTGGGAGAGCAGCTGGGGGTTGTTCTCTGCCTCCTCCTACCCAGTTAAATCACCTACGCTCCTACACACTGTTTCCCACTCCTTCCCAGCAAGGTCAAAGGAACCCTGGCCATGGGTCAAGTCGATGGCATGCAGCCAGCCGCACACCAAGTATTAATAGAGAGCCTTGGGCTGCAGGGGACCGGCGCTAGAGCCTCGGGTTGCAAAGAGAAAGGAGCGCCAGGCTTGTGTCCTTGTCTCTCCCTCTGCAGTGGCGCGCGCCCAGCTCCTGCCGGGCGCACCTGCGGGGCCCCAAGGGGGGCGCTGCCTCTGCGACTGCAGCCGCCGCCTAGACTGAGCTAGCAGCGCGGGGGACAGCCTGGAGTCGGGGAGCAGCGATGAGCAGCCACCCGGACCGCGAGTGCCCGCTGGACGGTAAAGACTGGCCTCCGCGCGGCTGCGAGTTTAGCCCTTAATCTCTCCCCACGCGGGTTTTTATCTCGAGGATGCTGGTGGACCTAGAGGGAAACGAGGAGGAGGGTTATTTGTCTGTAAGGCGGCTGGAGTGGGTAGGAAGTCCCCACCTTCATGGATTTTTTGCATCCCTTTCTGCACCTTTAGGGGTTATTTTTAGAATTAAACAAGTTAACTTTTATAAAGCGCGAAGAACCGCGCTTGCAGCGCAATGGATATTGTGCAGGGCTGTTCATTGAAACGCAGGTCGGGGTTTCACTGCTTGGCGCGCTGCTGCGGGTGTCCTTAGACCCGGTAAAAGTGCCTTCCCTGAAAGAAAGCTGATTTTGCTTCGGCTTTGGGACAAGCAGAGCACCACCCCTCCCACCTCCACCCTGCTACATAGAGAGAGTGATGCCCTGAAGTGCTTCGGATGGGAGCCTGAAGGGGGCGGGGGACTGGATGTTCGTTGTTTAAGGAAAGTGTTGTGCAGCAGAATTCCCCAAACTGACTTTATAACGCGGATGTCATTTAGTTCTCCTGTAATGGCATGGTTCCCTGCTTTAGCGAGGGAGGGGTCTGAGATTGCTTTGAACGCGTGATGAAATACTCTGAACTCTGCTCCCGGGAAAACTCAGCCATAACGTTTGGATGTTTGCTGATGATATCAGTGTAGACCCCTTACCCGCCCTTGTCTATCCCCGCTGGGGAAGAGCCCCTCCTTCGAAAGGTCATGACTACAGCTATTTAGGCATTTTCACTAACTACTTAGTTGTTGACCTTTTAGGAGGAGCGCTCCTCCAGGAATAACTCCTCTTTGCATCAATACCTTTTCGGATTGTACCAGAACACGACTTAATGAAGCTGCGTTAAGCTGAAGCTCTCTGGGGGTTGGGCTCCACAGGTGCGTCCTGTCCGTACCCTGGCTTGTGTTGCCTGCGAATCATTTTCAGGGTGGGGGATTTTGCATAGTCGTTGGCAAGACAAGAACCATTGTACTACAAGAAACATTTTTCGTTTGTTCCTTTTATTGTCCCCCCAAAGTTCCCAGCATCATTACCCCGGATCCTGTTCAAAAAAATTTTTTTTTCCAGTTGCATTATAATTGTATTTCATTGTGTGGTATAAAAAACTAGTGCTTGAAACCGCTGGAGCTTTTTGTAAAAGTATTGTGTTTGTGTTTTTAGGGTCAGCACACACTGTCACTTAAGACACCTGGCTATTTGAGAAATGATTGAGAAGTATAAAGTAGACCATTGGTTTAAAAAATTACTGATAATATGGCAAGCTTCTTTAGGGGAGGCAAGGATGAGCAGGATAATTGTATCTGACTACCTGAGCCCTGCACTGTTTTGTTTTGTTTGTTTGTTTGTTTGTTTGTTTTTAATCTTTATTCTTGTTTCAAAGCTATACACCCTTTAGAACTCTGATAGGAACTTTTTAAAAAAAGTATCTTTTCTTCCTAAATTAAACATGCATCCTTGTTACTGGACATGTCTTGTGATGACTTCAATAGTTGTCATGTTTGAATAGTGAAGCGCAAAGTTTAACCTTAAATTTGAATTCCAGAGAATACCAGAAGGCTTATGCTATGTGTCTGGTCATCCTTGAGCAGGTGATAAGGCGATAACATGTCTGATAACAAACAATTGTGCCAAATGTTGGCTATGACACCTTAAAAGAGCACAGGATATATATATCTGTCAGACTTAGTAAATTTCTAAGTATGTATGACCAGATTGAGCAAGGTGACATTTGATGAGTATGTTAAATGATATGCCTGTGTTAAACAAACTCTTGTTGACTGTTACAGACCTATACATTATGGAAGAATGTCCTAGGGAACCCCGTTGTAGATACAGAGTTGTTCATGCTTGAATACAGTTTGTGATGTTGCCGTAGTACATCCAAGAGGAGTTTAGGCAATTGATTACATCAAATTGAAATTTTAATTCCATAAAAAATTAACAGTTCTTTGGACTCAAATGATATTTTCCCCTGTGGATAATAATACAGACCACAGGGTGCCTAGGTGGCTTAGTTGGTTAAGCGACTGCCTTCAGCTCAGGTCATGATCCCAGAGTCCTGGAATCCAGTCCTGCATCAGGCTCCCTGCTCCATGGGGAGTCTGCTTCTTCCTCTGACCTTCTCTCTCACGCTCTCTCTCAAATAAATAAATAAAATCTTTTAAAAAAATAATAATACAAACCACAAACCTTCCACATAAATCAATCTGCAAATTCATTCTTTTTATTTTATTCAGCCTTTGATTCTTAACGGAAACACTTTGAAAATGGAAGCAAATTTCAAGTTCTAATGGGGGAGTGTTGTAGATTATTTTTTTCTCTTGAAAAGCTGACCTTAAATTAATGTTAAAAGTCTGGTATATTTTAATGAAATTGAAACTCTGATTTCCAGGAACAAAATTTTGAGTAATTTGTTTAGTGCCCTTTTTCTGACTCAAAGAAAATGACAAAAGATACTAATTTTCCAACATGTTGTCATGTTGAATACACTGCTTTCTTGAAAATCATTGTTAAGCTAACTTTTGATCTTCCCTCTGCCCTTGGCTTTCCCTGCTTTGTTATATAAGGATGTTATGACAGTACATGAGTATCTAATTTGTAAGTGTTCCCTAATTGTTTTACATATATACTTGAGGTGCTTTCAAGTGCATGGAAGTTGAGTATCTTTTATTTATCTTTTGTTTGTAGAGTTAGCTCCAGGAACAAGAACCTTTGTGAACCTTTATAAAGCTAGGTAGCCCTCTCCTATTCAATTCTGCAGCCCCCAACCCCAGCCCTTGTTAAAAATCACCATTTTTGGGGAATGGAAGGGTGAATGAATAATCTTTAACCTGATTTATTTATATACTTAGCAGAAATTATAATGTTGCTTCAACACCATCCCTGGGGACATCATGACATTGTTTTCTTTTTAATTTCTTGCTGTTTTTTCAGTTTTCTAGTTGAGAAGTGGGATCCCGGGCCTCTTTTTCTAGGGTCTGTCAATAGCACCACTTTTCTCTTCCAAGTGGGGAATTGCTTTTTGCTTCTGAAGGAAATTATGATCACTTTTTTTTTTTTTTTTTTTTTTTAGATTTGCCCTCATAGGCACTCTGGTAACCTCACCGAGTGTCCTTGTGACCCCATCCCCTCCTGGCTCTTCAGCCGTGTCATATGTCTTCTATAGAAGTCTGAATCTCTTGATTTGAGGGTGGGACCCTTGTTCCATAGCACTGTGGTAGCATGGATATGGAAATGGGAAAACACCTCAAAGAAAATAATATCACAAAGATAGAACCCTTCCCCATTAAATTTGTTCCTGACCCACTCATGGATTCTGGCACCGTCCCCTTCTCTCTCCTCCCCATTTTCCTTTCACTGAGAGACCAGATCTCCATGGGGATTAGTTTCTGTGTTCATTAAACTTCTTTTTGGTTTATGAGGGACTATTCTGTATCCTAGCTATTAATTTGTACCCTTGCAATCACCACACAGGTGAAGAAGTAGAATTTTGCTATCATTTTGGGGGCACATGTCCCATGTACCCCCTTTCAGCTATAGAGCCTTCCTTCCCCCATTTAAGTGATCACTACCGTGACTGACTTGGGTAGTTAATTACTTTCTTGCACTTTTTTATAGTTTAACTATCTAATTATGCATTCCTAGACACGGCAATTTAGTATTACCCATTAAGAAGAACCTTTGATATGTCTTTTAGTTTATAGATTTACCCTCCTGTCCTTTTCTATTCTTGTCATTTATCTGTTAAAGAGCCTGGCTTATTTGGCCTATAGAACTCTCCATGATCTGGATTTTTCAACTATTGTGCTCACAGTTCAATGTTCTCCTTGAAGATCACCTTCTTTTGAGCTCCTTTATACCACCCCAACCCTTCCTCCTTCTACATTCTCTTGGTTAAGTTACATTTTTTAGTTTAATCCTTGACTTATAGAAACAACCTATGATGCCATTTTATCTATTAGGCAATAAAGGATTTTATTGAGCTTCTCATATTGAGCCCTCAATTCTTAAATTAATTTCATCAAGCATTATAATAAGTTGATTGAAAATTGATGCTCTCACTTACTAATTATTTCAAAGACTAGTGATTTGGGAGCACTATGGGCACTTTTGCAAAGTTTTATGTTTTAAGTCATTTTGTGACCTATTTTCAGAATTTTTCACAATTTCTTCTGTGCTATTTTTGGTCTTATAATTAATATTCAGGCAATTATTTCTTCTATCACTGGTAAGAGTAAAATGTGGGATTAGCAATAGGGTTTAATTTGAAAAATATATATGTTGAGTTGCTGAAATTGTAGTAGGTTGCAAGATAGTTTCTTCAATAAGAGTCCGTTTTGTTGAAAAATAATAATTCATTTATACATATGGAACTGGAACAGAAAGAATTTATACTTGCAGATAAAAAGTAGTTGGATATGAATGGGTGGAGAATGGATTTTTCCTTATGTTCTTCTGCTTGTCTGTATTTTCTGTAGTGCGTCTACATTGCTTCTGACAGAAAAAAAGGAAAAAATTAATTTGATAAGAAAGAGGGGTGGAGATGGGGTTTTTGTTTGCTTAGATGTTTTTCTCATTCATTTTTGGCCAGGCTTTCCAATTGTATTACTCTGGTTTGTTTTCTATTTTCTTTTCTTTTCTTTTTTTTTTTAATATATATATTTTTTAATTTATTTGACAGAGATCACAAGTAGGCAGAGAGGCAGACAGAGAGAGAGGGGGGAGGAAGCAGGCTCCCTGCTGAGCAGAGAGCCCTATGTGGGGCTTGATCCCAGCACCCTGGGATCATGACCTGAGTCAAAGGCAGAGGCTTTAACCCACTGAGCCACCTAGGTGCCCCTGTTTTCTATTTTCTTACACAAGCATGAATGTCATTTCTATTGTTCAAACAAATCCTTGTATTGGAATCCAAATGTGTTCTTATTAATCCTCAATTGTTGAATAGTCAAGTTGTTTCAATATTTTTTTAATCACAAATAAGTTAGAAGAGAAATAATTGGCTGAAATCTAATTAAAATATAGAAACACACACACACACACACACACACACACACACACACACAAAAACAGAGAGAGAACCCTACAAATCCAAAAAATGATTAATAATATATTAAGGCATAGTATAGAGACGAAAATTTGCATAGGAGTGCATCAAGATTACAAATTCTTGAAAATCCAAAGATCTAGTTATCGAAAATATTTATTTTTTTTACAAATGTTCATCCTGACCAATTTGCACTCAGTCAAGACAGTGCTAGGGAAGGGCAGGGTTTGAGTTTTGCTTTTTATAGACCAAAGCTCAGTTTCTGACACTAATAACAGTGAGACCTCTTTCTGAGCATCAGTTCACTTCCCAGTACAATGGAGATGATAGCAAATAACACTACTAACCTCATGGATTTTGTAAGAATGTATGTTAGGTACCTGGCACATTGAAGATTAGTATGTCCTACCTTCATCCCTCAATAAATATTTACAACATTGAATTATATGGATAAATATGTATGGAACTCTATGGGGAGTATGTCTTAAAAGAAGATTTAGTCTAAATAGAACCCTCAAAGCAAATAGCAAGTGCATTGTAATATGAGGAAGGAGACCTTTGACTTCCACCACTCCTAATAGAGTCATTGAAAAAGGGACAGTGACTTTTGTGTGTGTGTTTGGGGGGGGGCAGTGATTTTTAATAGTCTTCCTACACAGAACTAAAGCAGCACACATAGAGAATATAATAGAAAACTATAGCAAGGAGATAGGTTTCCTTTGTTTGTTTGTTTCTGTTTTTGCTCATGATTAAATTATGATGGTTGAGCTCAACATTTTCCTGGGTTTGTGCAAGGACAAAGCCTTTCTTTGCTGGATTTAAGGAGCTGTAGTTGGTCTGCTTCCTTGGTCATCACAGCTTTAAGGACCATCTCTTCAATAGAAGTTGCAGATTTGAACACAAAATGAATCACAGAGACCTTCAATGTGGGGTTTCACCTGATACTCCTTTTATGAATAATACAGCACAAAATTCTCATGCAATGGAGTTATTATAGAGCAGGACTTTTCCTACCTTAGCTCTGCTTCATTGCACATTCGCAGATGCAGTTGAAATACTTTACTTAAAGTTGTTTTGACTGTGCTTCTGTGGTAGGGTCCCCTTCAGTTAGGAGTGAGTGCCAATAAGTGTTGGTCCCCAAACTCAAGAAGACACCATAGGATGCATCTTTGTTGTTCCTTTTCTGCTTCTTATTGGTGGTGGGATGGCTAAATTTTATAGACTCAGACTTGAAAGGGTGTGGATTTTGTTGAACAAATAGGATATTTAGAGTTGAAGGATTTAGACCAATAAGATATCTGTTGTCTATTCTACATCTAACTGTCTCACTGATAATCTCTTTAAAAGACATACACTTAAAGTTTGTATAAAAAACATTTTAGGATTTAAAATAACATCACAAATAATTCTTACATATAATCTAATCAGGGAGATGAGCAGTTTCTATACTGAAAACTGCAAACATTACTGAAAGAAATTAAAGAACACACCAATAAATGAAAAGACATCCCATGTTCATTGATTGGAAGACTTAATATGGTTAAGATGTTTATACCACCCAAAGTGAACTACAGATTCAATACAATCCTTACCAAAATTCCAAGAGAATTTTCTGCAGAAATAGAAAATTTCACCATTAAAATTCATATGTAATCTCAAGGGACCCTAAATAGCCAAAAATTTTTGAAAAATAACAAACTTGGAAGACCCACACTTCCTGATTTCAAAACATATTGCAAAGCTACAATAATCAAAAGTGTGATACTTGCATGCAGACAGATAAATAGACCAATGAAATAGAATAGAGAGTCAAGAGATAAACCGTGATGTATGTGGTCAAATGATTTCCAACTTAAGACCACTCAATGAGGAAAGGACAATCTATTTAACAAATGATGTTGAGAAAACTAGACACCCACATATGAAAGAATAAAGTTGGACTCTTATTTGACACAATATACAAAATAACTGAAAAATGAATTAAAGGCCTAAACTTAAGACCCCACACTACAAAATTCCTAGGAGGAAACACAGGGGAAATTTTCATGACATTTTATTTGGCAATGTTTTCTTGGGTATTACACAAAAAGCATGGGAGACAAAACCAAAAATAGACACCAGAGACTTCATCAATCTAAAGAGCTTTTGTGCATCAAAGGACACAACCAACAGAATGAAAAAGCAACCTATGAAGTGGAAGAAAATATTTGCAAATCATATATCTGATAAGGAGCTAATATCCAGACTATATAAAGCACTCCTACACTCCATTACAAAAAAAAAAAAAAAAATCAAATAACCTCATTAAAAACTAGACAAAAGACCTGAAGAAATATTTCTTCAAAGATGGTATACAAGTGACTAAACAGTATATGAAAAGATGCTCGGGGCGCCTGGGTGGCTCAGTGTGTTAAAACCTCTGCCTTCGGCTCAGGTCATAATCCCAGGGTCCTGGGATCGAGCCCCGCATCAGGCTCTCTGCTCAGCAGGGAGCCCGCTTCCCCCTCTCTCTCTGTCTGCCTCTGCCTACTTGTGATCTCTGTCTGTCAAAAAAGTAAATAAAATCTTTAAAAAAAAATAAAAAGTGTTGAGGAGGATATGGAGAAATTGAAACACCTGTAGATGATTGGTGGGCTTGTGAAATGGTGTAATTGCTATGAAACATAGTATAGAGGTTCCTCAAAAAGTTAAAAATAAGGGGCAGCTGGGTGTCTCAGAGGTTAAGCGTCTGACTCTTGATCTCAGCTCAGGTCTTGATCTCAGGGTTGTGAGTTCAAGCCCTATACTGAGCTCCATACTGGGCATGGAGCTTATTTAAAAAAAAAAAAAACAACAAAACAAAAAACAACAACAACAACAACAAAAACATTTCTGGATAAGTATCCAAAAGAATTGAAAACAGGGTCTTGAAAAGGTATTTGCTCATCCATGTTCATAGTAGCACTATTCACAATAGCCAAGAGATAGAAGCAACCCAAATGTCCATCAGTGGATGAGTAGATAAACAAAATGTGGTTTTTATATACAATGGAGTGGGTAGAAATCCTGTCACATGCTACCCTGTGGATGAACCTTGAGGACATTATGTTAAATGAAATATGCCAGACATCACCACATTGTATGATCAGATGAATATTACATGATCCATTTAAATGAGGTAACTAAAGCAATCAAATTCATAAAAACATAAAGTAGAATGGTGGTTACCAGGGGGTTAGGAGAATAAGGGAGGAGGAAAAGTATTTAGTGGTTATAGAGTTTCATTTTGACAAGATGAAAAAGTACTGGAGATCTGTTTCACAACAACGTGAATATACTTCAACATAGTGAACTATATACTTAACAATAGTTAAAATGGTAAATTTTATCTTACGTTAAAATAGTTTAAGTGGTAAATAAAAAAGGGATACCTAATTTAAAAATAAGCAAAACAGGCTTTTAAGAATAATTTATAAAATAATTGTAAAACTTACTTGCCTCACTCAACAAGTTTAAGCCTCTTCTGTGTATCTTGGAGTTACCAATTGTGAACACTGAATAATATAACATTTCTAGGAGTTGAGATGTATCCAGCTGTTTGTCCCTTCATTGAATGAGGGGCAGATTGCTGTTTTTTAATTCTTTTTTTTTAAAGATTTAATTTATTTATTTGACAGAGAGAGATCATAAGTAGGGAGAGAGGCAGGCAGAGAGAGAGGGGGAAGCAGGCTCCCTTCTGAGCAGAGAGCCCGATACAGGGCTCGATCTCAGGGGATCGTGACCTGAGCTGAAGGCAGAGGCTTAACCACTGAGCCACCCAGGTGCCCCTGCTGTTTTTGAATTCTTGTAGCTTCTTTTGTACTGTTTCTGTCTCCTTCATCATGGTCTCCATGAGTGTCCGCTCCTTTGTCTTTCTTCTCATAAATCCTAATAGTATCTTTAGTCACCACTTGCCACACTTCCTCCAATTTACTGCTTTTAACAAGCTTGGTTATTGTCTCATATTCTTGGTTTTCTAGCCCACAAAAGGTTGGAATTGTAGCTGATGAAAGGTAGATTGCCTCTGAATGAAATCTGACTAGGTGTATAGGTATCTATTACAGTAACATTGTTCTATTTATTTATTTTGCATTCTTTTGTATTTTTGTGTAAGTTCTGGATATTTGATGTTGCCAGATAAGAAACTTCCATAGACAGTATGTGCCAGTGAAAAAATGTTTTTATGTAAACACATACATGCATAATTACAGTTCATGCTCACGATCTGAAGAAACTGATAACATTTTCTAGCTGGAGAGATACCCATGTAAACAGATTGGGCAAGTAAGTCTCAGTTTAAAGGAAAATTATAGCTTTCTGCTCGCTGAACTGTACTGGGAGTATGATTGATCCCTAACCCTTATGGAGAGTACAATGCCTGCACGTGCTTTCCTTGTTTGCTCTGTTTCTGATGCTCTCATCGGCAGTGCAACTAAGAGGTCCATAGCACAGCCTACAGGAGGCTGAGCAACTGTGCTCACTCTTTTATACTGTGCACATGATTTTTAAGAGCTTTATTGAGGTATGATTTACATATCATAAAATTTACCTGTTTGAATGTGCAATTCAATTTTTAGCAAATTTATAGAGTGGTGCAACTCTCAGCACAATCCAATTTTAAAGCATTTCATGCATATGATATTTCAAAAAAAATATTACCATGCTTTTTCCCTGCTATGTCTGAGTACCCACTCTTCTCTGCAAATAGCTGTCTGCCTAAGAGAGGTGACGATCCTTACAGGTAGAACGCAAAAAGAAAGATAATTACTAATTAGATTCCGTGGTCAAAATAAGAATTTCAAAGGAAAATGGTAGTTTTACAAGTCAGGCTATTGCCTTGAGACAGGGCTCTCTCAATTCTTTTATTTCCCCTTTAACATGACCTCCTAGGCTTAGGAGACAAAATCATGGAGTCTGTCTATAGCACAGAGAAGATAACCTTTGTGCACTTTTAAAGCTAGGAGGAAAAAGGGACTATTTAATGTAAGAAAAGTCAATGAAAAATCTCCATTTCTTACATGAGATGATAATGGGGAGGGAAAAAAAGATTGAAGCAAGGGAGGGAAGTGTTGAAAGACATGATATCTATTTCTCATTACTTGGGATCATGGCAGGTTTATAGAAATATTGAAGGCAATAACAGAGACCTTTACCAGCTTCTCTTAGAGGAGGCCACCTTGCAATCTCTTCACAGCAAAAAGGATGGCTCCCTGAAGTTGGATGTGGAGGAAGAAGCTGGATTTAGCCTTTTATGATGTGAGCATGGCTCTTTCTGAGGAAGGTGGTTGGATCAAGTACCCTTGGTCCTCCCAAGGGTCCCTCTCTGATGAAGATGAAGGCAGAAATCATGGGATGGACCTGCTCTACTGGGGAGGTGATGAAGGGTGTGGCATAAGCCTGGAGGGTTTATACCATTATTAACAGCCAAGGCGGGGTCACCCCAGTCATGGAGCACCCCCAGTATCTGATGAAGGTGAGGGAAAGAGTCTATGAATGTTCCTCAGCCATGATGGCTAGGTGAGAAAGGATGTAGAAAATGAGATTGCCGAGAGACAAAGGTGCCAGTGGATGCTATGCTGAAACAAGGATCTTATCATTCTTCCACCATCTTGAAGTTGAGTCGCTTGCAAAAAAATAGCTCAAAGTCATCGAGGAGAGTATTAAGGAGAAAGGGAAATGGGAATCTAGGAGAGCAAGCATTTTTACACAGTAGAACTGAGCATCATCTAAAGAGACTGTTTATTATATTTGACCAAATTTTAACCAGATTGTACCAAGTAAGGTAAATTTTGTTACTCTTTCTAGCAATGGGGCCTCATGGGGAAGACAAGATTAATTAAGAACCAAAATAAAAACACTTAAAGTTTCTTGCTATATCTGTGTATCATAAAGGTAATGATGCCACAAACAAACTTGACACAAATGAAATTGGCTGCTTCAGCCACTGCCATTGACACCAGTGGCAGTGATTTTGGGGAGTGCAGTTGCCAAAGGTAAATATGCACAAAGCTGGGTCTCACGTCTGTGATGATAAAGTCTCATGGTAAGTGAGGCTTAGCAGTAAAGTTATTTGTTTTTAAAGAGGGAAAAGCAATGAGTAGCAAATATCTGTCAAGTCATCCTATAATTTAAAGCTCAAGTATTACTTCATTCATTCATGCTTATAGTCTCTTACAGACAAAATAATATAGAAAGGTTTGGGACATAAACCGGCTTTGTTGTGCCTGACGTCAGGGCCCTAAAAGACCACCTTCTTCACCATTTCCTCCCATGAACACCACCATTTCCTCCCATGAACACCACCATGGTGGTCCTGAATAATTAAGGAATTCTCAGTAGTGCAGAGCATTGATGCGGACCTCTTTTAGAAATGCTGGGATGTGATCTGTGTTCATTACATGAATAGGATTTTAACTGCAAGATGGCGTTGGCCCAAGAATCATTGACAGGTAGAGTGGCAAGATATCTTATAGAGCATCATTTAACCGACAGCATCATTTAACCAGAGGAAAGTACTACCTGCAGTCACAGAACTAGGTAGGGCTAGAGTTGGAGCTAGAACTCCCCATCCCAAACTTCAGAATGTCCTTTCTGTGCATATTGTCAGAGCAGATAATTAAAAGTAAGAAATCAACACTGTAAAATAGTGTTAAAGCAGTTAAATTTTATGTTTGTTTCCACCAGCGTCTGAGGTGCAGTGCTGAGAATTTCAGCATTCAGGAGTTTTTTAATGGGAAATATTACAAAGCAACTTTCTAAATTACTTAATGTCAGCAAGCCATTGTTAAATATTAAAATCTGTTTCGGTGATTTAGCTGCAGCATTGACAAATTTTAAATTTCCACACTCCAGTTTTTGCCTATTAAATATATTGCTAAGTCCTCCTTTTGTTTGAGTTTCTTGCTGATAAGACTATTCCCAATTCAGCACTCTGGATGTTGTGTTCTTTGATCTCCTAATGCTCTGCATCGACTTTCAAAATCAATAGAGACTTAGTTGGTATTTTATGACATATCTTATCTGTTCTTTCAAATGCTATGCAGGCCAAAAAATACATCCAGGGAACATATTTTTTTCATATGCATTTTCATCATGGTATATTCTGTTGTGCCATCAGCTCAGTTTTATTTCAGTACCTAATTTGTGTGAAGCAGTGATGGAGGAGAAAGAAAATCTATGAAAAATTGAATTTCCTAATATTTGTCTGTGGCCTTATTTTTCAAGTTGATGGTACAGCAAAAGAGATTTCAGAAAGTAATTGTGGAACATACATACGATGACAGTTTTGTCCAGAAGTGTTCAATACAATATGTCAGTTTAGCAGTTAATTGTTCTTTTATTGTTTCATGAGTGTTCATCCAGTCTCCCCTATGAGAGAGGCAGCATCGTTTAGTGAAAAGACAAGAGACATTGCAATCAATCATAGTTTGAATATCAGTTCTGTTATTTACTATACCAGCTATGTGACCCCCACAAAAGGACCTCAATTTTATATTTGTAGAATTGGGGATGATACTTGTTAATGTCATTAAGAGTTGCATAAAAATATATAACTGTCTAGTACAGTGTCTGGGACACAGGCATTCAAGAAATGATGATCATTTGTCTTGATCTGAATTTTCCAGGAGCAGACCTTAAGTCAACCATTAGAGCACAAATAGTTTCTTTGGAAGGTGGTTTCAGAGCTAGCCAATCGAGAACACGTTATAAAGCAAGGTATCACTGTGGGTAATCGAAGCTTAATTCTGCTGGAGAACTCAGGGTGTTAGCAAAGAATCCACACCTCAGAGTTATCCCATATGAAAAACAAAAGAGCTGGATATTTATATATTAATTTCTATCAGTGGTTGGTTGAAAGATGCTGAGATATGAGTATTAATTTTTCAGAACGTCAGACTTGCCATGTAAGTGGGTAGAGCAGTTTTTGCCAAAATAGAAAAGCAGCAGGCAACGAGATAAAGATGATTGACTTGGAAATCAAATGGCTTGAGCACAGATACACACAAGAAGAACTGCTCTACTCCATTTTTATTAACTGTTATTACATTTCCTTATTGAAGGACTTTTGTTTTCCTAACTCCTTATCCTGTGGTGTGCCCAAGCTACTTCATACCAGGTCACAAGAGTGTTAAATATTCAGAAATGTTGTAAGCCAATTATTAAACTGTTCGTATCTTGAGATTAGTTCAGGGGAGTTTTTATACCACAAAAATAGATTAAGTGCTACCAATCAGAAACCAGCTTTCTAGCACACCATTGTCCTCATCACTCTTCTCCTAGTAGATGGAGAACAGGAATTACATCATAGGCTCAGGAATCAGATAGCCTGTGGGCCTCAGTATCCTTATCTATAAAATGGGTATGTATATAAATTGTACAGCTGTGGTGAAGATGAAATGCAATAACATTTTGTATGCAAAGAGTACTCTGGAACCAGGTACTTATTATAGAAATTAAAACTTATATAATTGTGGGAGAGGTGGAGGATGGAAAATTCCATAAAGAGGAATTGGAAATCAGAGAAAAGTCACTAACTAGCCTTCTTGAAGCACTGGCAAGAATGGGTCAGTTGGAGACTATAGAGGAATCTGGAAATGTTCATTACTGCATCTGATATCAAAGACTGTTCGAGAGGCTGGGCCACTGCTTCACTTCTGTCTGAGTGAAAATCCAAGAGTCACAGAAAATAATAGATTAGGAAACCACCCCAGAGGGCAGAAGCAGACCCCATTCAATATGTGCAATATGTCCTTGGTTAGATTTCAGAACTGCGATGGACCAGAGACTGGTCCTATGCCTGCCTTTCTTTCCTGGGAGTGTGTGTGGTAGTAATCCCATCCTTCTCACTATTTTATGTTGAGTGTGGTGTCTGATACTTTGTTTTTAGTTTATGGGTCTCTGAACCTAGAACAGCTGCAACTAGAACCTTGTATACTTACAGACCTGATACAAATCACGAGATCCTGGACTACAAGCCTGTTTCTATAACAGGATGAGATTGGGGTAAGGTTTGGGGATGGGAACAAGCCTATTCTGTGAATAGAAGGAATATGAATAATTTTTGATAAGAGGATAGGCTCCAGTAGATTAGGAAAAAATGTCTTCAAAGTCCTTTATTCCCTCCTAGTATGCATACCACTTTGCAATGTGACATTACCTTTGGTCTTCAAGAAGTGGACTTTTTAAAAAATTTCTTTGAATCCAAATGTTCTTGTGACTTGCTTTGATCAACAGAGCATGGCAGAGGTGCTGTTATGTGACATAAAATCCAAGGCCTCAAGAGGCTTTTCAGCTTTTACCTTCATTGTTTTCAAACCTGCTGTCACCTTGTGAGGAAGAACAGTCTAATCTCTTTGAAAATGAAACCTTATGTGGAGAACAAGGTCCAGCTATCCCAATCCTTCCAGATGAGTTCAGATCCCACCAATGCACAAACTGATGAAGTTGTGTGAGTGAGCCCAGGCAAGACCAGCAGAGTCACCCAGCCAAGCCACAGAATCATGAGAAACAATGTATCATTGTTTTCTTAAGTTTTGGGGTCATTTGTTATGCAACTGTAGCTAACCGATACATCCTTCCAATAAATCATTTTTATGCTTAACTTAACCAGAGTGAGTTTTAGTTGTTTTTATTTTCCCAGGTTTGCTGTGTGGGATAAATATACCATTATTTGTAAAGGACTTACGAAAAACCAGGCACAGAGTTAGTGCTAGATAAATGCTAGCTACTATTATATGAGTGTTATATGAGTACTATTATATCAATTCCAGAGGCTTATGAAGGATGAAGTATAGACAGCTCTTAGAGGCTCTGGTAGACCTATAGAAGGGGGTACACCAAACAATCTGTGTGCCACTAAATCCTAGTTTTCTCAAATTCAAAATGAGAACATTTGCTAAATTATCTGTAAGTGATTGTCAAGCTCTAAGATCCCATGTTCTCACATAAAATTGGCCTCAGACAAACCTTGGCTTATATTCTAGATGGATCCAAACTCATGCCTCAGTGGGTCTCAGCTAGGGACTAACCCATGCCAGTGTCTTGATGATCTGTTACACACCATTCCATGAGTACTTAATTTATCGACATCAGAGTAGCAATGAGACATGTGAGTATTCCCCAGAACAAACACGTTGACCATAGATCAGGGATACCATCAATAGTGCATTTTATGTGACTGTGTTGGCTCCCAGGTAGGTTCAAATTTTTAGAATATTTGCTCTGATTTTATATGGGGGTGAGGCTGATTCTGTGTATGTAAAGGATGAGAAGGAAGATGCTGGTGGCAGCCTCAACTTCTTTCGTACTTCACTGAGCAGTTCATTTCTGTCCCTAAATGTGCATACTCCACTCAGCAATGCATTTGCCCTGCAAGTGACAGAGTCCTCCCTCCATAGTAGGCAGTTTAGACCATCTATTTTTACTTTAAGATGATTCTTGGAAGGGTCTGTTATTCTAAGCAGCTTCTCAGTATATTCCTTATAATCACATGTTAGAAACTCAATAAAAAAGTTATGATAAGTAAGGTTTCCTGCATTTGAGTTTGGCTTCATATGACTGTCACAACATGTGTGTTGAGATGGTAAGGAGTTGAGAGTTACTGTCCTCTAGTCATCTAGAAAATGATCTGCCAAAGGCCTAGGCTAGGAGGTAGAACCCAGGGCACAGATGAGCTTTGTATCGGAGTTAATCAACAGATCATGCAAATGAGGCACCCATTTATAGCATTTATTTAAATTTTCATTTAAATTGCTGGTTAAATGGAACACATTTAAAATTCTGAAGTCAACACTTGAGCAAATTGGTTTTAAAACTATATATTAAATTGTAGCACATTACAATTTAATGCATAGTTCCGATATAATTGCTTATTGTTTTAGGAGTACAAAATATATGTCCAAATAGTTTAGTGTGGTTGATGAGACACAAGAAGCAGTGTTTTCTTGTTTGCCTTTTTTGAAAAAAGTAGGATGTGGTAATTATCAACATGGTGCCTGAACTCAGGGTTTCTGGCTTTGAATTCTGCTTCTACCACTTACTGGTGTCTGGGCAGTTTTTTGTAATCTCTCTGGCCTCAGTTACTCTGTCTGTTAAATGGAGTTAATAAAGATATTTTCCTCACAAGGTTATTATGAGGCCTAAATGAAATAATTTGTACAAGGTGCCTAGCTCAGTACCTGATCCATTGTAAATATTTTATGTTAACTACTGGTACTATTTTATAAGTAATTATGGCATCTGCTACTAGAAAAGATAAAATCACACAGGTGGCTCCATCTGTGGCTTGCATTATATTTCTTTTTGGCAGTGTTGTACTAAACTCTTTTTGCTAAGACAGTACTCTATTCATTGACCTCAGTCATCCAGACTTGTATTTAAGGAGAATATTTTTAAAAAGAGAAAATAAAACAGCAAGCTTATTTTCTGACAGTAACTGGATGATCTCCGAGTTTTAGAGAGTAATAAAAAGATAGATGGGGAATTCTGAAGGTCTAGATTTATACAGAGTAAGGCATGTCTAGTTGGTTTTAGCTTTCCTTACCTGGAAATGGCTACAGAAGCTAAGTTATTCAGAGTATGAGTTATGGTTGTCTTGTTTCACAGAACACAGAATGACTCTTGCTCACTTTTTGGGGGAGTGTACTGAAAGGATTTTGGAACTCACAGAATTGGAAAGAGAGGTGAATAATTAGGGCTTCAAAAAGACAGAAACTGGGCACCTGGGTGGCTCAGTGGGTTAAGCCGTTGCCTTTGGCTCAGGTCATGATCTCGGAGTCCTAGAATCGAGTCTCGCATCGGGCTCTCTGCTCAGCAGGGAGCCTGCTTCCCTCTCTCTCTCTGCCTGCCTCTCTGTCTACTTGTAATCTCTCCCTGTCAAATAAATAAACAAAATCTTAAAAAAAAAAAAGACAGAAACTAAGGCAACTCTGGGCATCTAAAATGCCTGCTACTTTTAGGTACCTGAGATACCCACAAAAGAGCACAACCTTAATTGGTAGTCATGCCAAGACCATGTCTGGTAGGAAGGGTGGTCCAAGTTGGGATGCTTGTTAGTCCCAAAATGCCCTAATCAAACAATCAGACTAAAAATGGATATTCTTGCTACTCAGTCTTATCTCAGAAAACATGAGACATTGACACAGCAAGGAGTCAAATCTGATGTTTCATAAATATATGTAGACAAGAAGCAAGATGGAGAGTCAAAGAGGACAAGGAGCCAAGGTGGCACAGGGGAAAAATGATGGCACAAACTGTGACTACAAGGGTGGCAATGGCCAATGAAGGAGAGGGGACACACAGTGAGAACAGCTCCTGGGAAATCTATTGCACCTTGGTGCTGTAGCTCCCACTGAGCCAAATGAAAGCATATCCTCCATAGCCAAGTTCTCTAGCCTGGAGCTGAAAAATGGGTCTGAAATTTACTATGTGGGTATGACAAATTCAGTTTTCTCATAGAGTCTGTCTACATTCAAGTCCTTGCAAGGTAAAGTTGTACCCATCAGAAAAGTTCCTAAGTTTTAGAGCTGGGATGGTGGGTGGGTGGGGTTAGTTTCAAGAGCTCCCTATCAATATGACAAGCTAAGACATACAATAGCAGTGTATATAGCTTATCAAGTAATGTTTACTCAAACAATAGGAAGAAATGACTCTGGAAAACCTACTCTCCTGAAAATATCAGAAGTTTAACCAATTCCTGGCCTAATGTTCAGTGAAAGGAAAACCTTCCTGAAATTAAAATAATTATCAATACACATTATCCAATATTCAGTATCAACAGAGCGGGTATAAAAGTCATAAACTTCAACACCATAAAAGCCATAAATGACAAGCCCACAACTAATATCATCCTCAAAGGTAGAAAGCCTTTCTTCCAAGATTAAGAACAAGACAAGGATGCTTACTCTTACTGTTTTTATTCAACATAGTATTAAGAGTTCATAGTCAAAGAAATTAGGCAAAAAAAAAAAAAAATTAAAGACATCTGAATTGAAAAAGGAGAAGTCACTATTTACAGATGACGTGATAATATAAATAAAAAACCTTAAAGATTTCATCAAAAAGTTGTTAGAACTTATAAATGAATTTAGTAAAGTTGCAAGATAAAAAAATCAATACACAAAATATGCTGAATTTCTACATAATAATAACAAACCATCAGAAAGAGAAAACAATTCCATTTACAACTTCATCAAAAAGGAATAAAGTACATAGGGATAAATTTAACCGAGTGAAAGACATGTATATTGAAAACTATAAGACATTAAGAAAAAAATTGAAGAAGACACAAATAAATGCAAATATATTCCATGTTCATGGGTTGGAAGAATTAATATTGTTAAAATGTCCATACTACCCAAAACAATGTACAGATTCAATGCAATCACTACCAAAATTCCAATGGTGTATTTCTAAAAAAATAGAACAAATAATCATAAAATTTGTAGGGGACCACACACACACACACACACACACACCTAAAAGCCAAGGCAACTTTGAGAAAGAACAAAGCTGGAAGCATCATGTTCCATGATTTCAAACTATATTACAAAGCTATCATAATCAAAACAGTATACTACTGGCATTAAAACAGACACATAGGAGCACTTGTCACTCAGCTGGTTAAGCATCTGCCTTCAGCTAAGGTCATGATCCCAGAGTCCTCGGCTTGAGCCCCACATCCTGTTCTCTGCTCAGCAGAGAGCCTACTTCTCCCTTTCCCTCTGCCTGCCACTCTGCCTGCTTCTGCTCATTCTTTCTCTCTTTCAAATAAATAAATAAAATCTAAAAACAACAACAACAACAAAAACAAAAACAGATGCATAGATCAATGGAACAGAACAGAGACCAGAAATAAACCCACACATATATAGTCAATTAATTTATGACAAAGGAACCAAGAATATACAATGTGGAAAGGGCAGTTGCTTTAATAAATGGCATTAGGAGAACTAAAAAATCATATGCAAAAGAAAGAAACTCAAGTACTATCTTATAGCATACACAAAAATTAACTCAAAATGGATTAAAAATTTGAACATAAGGCCTGAAACCATAAAATTCTTAGAAGAAAACAAAGGCCCTAAGCTCTTTAACATAAGTCTTCGAGATGAAAACAAAAACTAAGAGCAACAAAAGCAAATATAAATAAAAGTTTGCACAGCAAAGGAAATCATTGGCAAAATGGAAGAGTAACCTGCTGAATGGGAGAATATACTTGCAAATTGTATATCTGATAAGGAGCTAATATCTAAAATATATAAAGAACACATAACTCGATAGCAAAGAAGCAATCAGATTAAACAATCTGATTAAAAAATGAACAGAAGATCTGAACAGACATTTTTCCAAAGAAGACATACAGACGGCCAACAAGTGCATGAAAAGAAGCTCAGCATCACTCATCATCAGAGAAATGCAAACCAAAATCTCACTGAGATATCACCTCACACTTATTAGAATGGCTAGTATCAAAAAGACTAGAAATAAATGTTGGTGAGGATGTGGAGAAAAAGGAATGTTTGTGCACTGTTGGTGGGAATGCAAATTGGTGCTGCCACTTGGAAAACAGTATGGAGATACCTCAAAAAATTAACAATAGAACTATCACATGATCCAGTGGTTCCACTTTTGGGTACTTATCTGAAGAAAATAAAACCAGTGGCTTGGAAAAAATATGTGCATCCCTATGCTTATTGCAGCATTATTTACAGTAGCCAAGACATGTAAGCAGCCCAAATGCTTATTGATGGATGAATGGATAAAAAATTATGGTATTTGTATGTCATGCATATATATATATATAAATATATATGTAGTGGAACATCATTCAGCCATAAGAAAGAATGAAATCTTGCCATCTGAAGCAACGCGGTTGGACTTCAAGACCATTATGCTAAGTGAAATAAGTCAGACAAAGACAAATATTGTATGATTTCTCATATACAGAATCTAAAACACACACACACACACACACACACACACACACACAGGCTCATAGAAGCAGAGAACAGATTGGTGGTTGTCTGAGATGGGGAGTCAGTGTGGGAGAAATAAGTGAAGGGGGTCAAAAGACAAAAAGAAAACAAACAAAAAAGTGACAACACCAACCAAGGCCTGTTTGAGGAGCAGAACAGCCTGGGCTGATGCTTACAGTTGTGCAGGTTGTACACTGCATGTTCTAAATGGCACCATTTACAACTCTATCTAGAAAAAAATTAAATGATAGATAGATAGGTAGATAGATGAGAGATGGGATTTGTGGTACATCATGCATTTATTGGCCATTGGCAGGCTCTGACAGATTTTTTTTTTTTAATGCTTTAGAGACTCCCTTGTGAGGAACTTGTCTTCTCAGAAAATGGATGGTGTTTAAGGTCTGAACTCTTTCATTAAAGGGGGTGCCTTGGTGTCTCAGCAGAGTCTGAATCATTTGTCTAGCATCCCAGATGCTAACACACAGGATCTCATAAAACAAAATCCTGGGTGATGGGAAAATGTCACCTCCAAGAAATGTTATATGTTCGCCAATGTTTGCAAGACAGGAGCTGATGCATGGATGCACTTGGCACCTGCTGCCTTCTAGCGTGCTTATTCAGTCCTCCAAGGCTGTCCATTACTAAGGATAGGAATTGAGTCTACTTCATCTCATGGTCATTATTACCTCCCTAATATGGCTTTAGAAACTGTAGATGCCTGCAGAGTAGCATCTTATTGTTCCTTCAGAGAACTTCAATGTTACTTACCTCGGCTTCACTACCTGCTAGCTCTGTGACATTGGGTAAGCCATTTCCAGCCTCTGTGTCTCCGTTTCTTCAGCCATAACACTGAGTAACTAACTGGAGTTTTTGTGACAATCAAATGTGTTAAATCTGTAAAACTTTGAGGACAGATTCTGGAACAGAGCCTGTAGACATGTCTTGTGTTGCTGTAAATTTTGAGATCCTAACTCCCCAGGGAGACTGAGATTCTTGAGGACATGACACACTTCATCTGTTTGGCCCCAAACTGATGTGTGGCACATGGTAGGTGATTGCTATATGCTTGTTGAAATGAATGCCTAAGTAGGAAAAGGGGAGGGAAAGCCTTGACAACTGAAGATGTTTGAGTTAGAGAGGACCTTAGGGGGTCACCCAGAACAGTGAATCCTAAGTCCACCTGCATGTTGGTGTAAGTTAGAGCACATTCTGGTTTCCAGATTCTGGACCCCAGCCTGAATAAAATCTTTAGTACCAACTCAGAAATCTGAATCTTACTAGGCTTTCCTAAAGATTTTCTGGCAGCCAGCCTGGCACTTTCCTTCAATTGTCTCCTATTTTATGGATAAGGAAATTGAGGCACAGAGAGGTTGTGTTATCCCAGGATCAAGGAGCTTGGGAGAAGTTAAGTGAGACTAGAACTCAGCTTACATGACATCTTGGCCACTGGGTTGTGTAGGGGTCTTTGGATTCTGTGAAGAGGTTAGATAGGATGACTTCCCATATACCTCTACTGTTAGCCAGGTGGTCCTCAGAATTGTTGAATGCCTACCCATGCCAGCTGCCTAACAGGTTTCTGGGATGTCCAGAAAAATAAGACAGGCATCCTTTTCCTGGAGGACTTTAGATTCTGGTGCAAAAAATAAGGCCTTTGCACAGAAACCACAGTGTAAGATGGAAAGTGACAAGGAAAGAGGTCTAGACAACTGTCCACCCAGTGGGGGCTGAACTCCTTAACCACCATCTTATGTCCTGAGCATCATGGCAGGACGTTTTGCTCCCTTCACAGGGGCAGTTCCCTACACCATGGCCCCTCTTTTGACTCTTCCACAGGGAGTAACTCACTGGCCCCTTGGTCTAGAGTTCATTACCCAGGTCATTTGGCCACTCTGAGTTTCACTTAATGCTCTGTGCACTCATATATTTAATAAGTAGTGCTGATTTCTCATTACTGCCAACTAAAATGTATTGAGTTAGCTAATATTAATAACATTTACTAAGTGCCCACTATGTAGCAGACAGTGCTTTAAGTCTTTGTCTTTGTTAACTCACTTAGTCCTATGTGAAAGGAAGAGGCCACTGCTCTGTATCTGAAACAGTTTGAAGCTGATTTTATTGTTTTCAACAAGGAAATCTGAACATCGCTTTGAGCAAAGCAAAAGTTGAGCTTATACAGATCTTTGGAAGGCACAGGATTGATGAATTGGTGGAAATTCAGAAGTCCGAGAGTTTAGAGGTTGGCTGCCTTTCACACTTGGAAGTGTGGTTCCCAGGGTGAGGCTGGACGGGCTGACTTTCAGAGGTCAAGTGCCTACCAGAAAGGGAAGGAGAGAGCATAGAAAGACAGTGGCTGCAACAAAAGTATAGCGAGGAGAGGAAAGTGGGAGTCTTCATTTGCAGTTTCCTTTCACAGTTCAGAGACCACAACTCGGCTTTGCCTGTTGACCCTGTTCTCGCGTTCTTCTGGTCCCTACAGCATCTTCTGTAGGCCATGAATTGTATGAACTGTACTCTACATCTAGCCCATCCCTAGCTAAATGTGTCTCTTGCTCAGTTAGGTCAGGTAACCTGCAATAGCATCTCGGAAAAGGGGGACATCATCACTGGTCGGTTGAAGGACCAGGGAGGGCTTCTTTTATTTAGTAGCAAATGCATTTGTATCAAACTCCTATAAGCTGTCGGTCACTTTCTTTCTGGGTGCTACAGAAACAAAAGTGAAACCCACAGACACAAGCTTACACTCTTAGAGAGCCAAACCTCTACTGGAGAGACAGATGATCACACAAGTAAATGGGAAATGTATATGATCTGTCACATGGTGGTCACTGGTTTTGAGTCATATAAAGCAGAGTAAGAAGGTGGGGTGAGAAGGGGTTATGGTTTGAAATAAGGTTGTCAAGGAGGCCTCTTTGAGAAGCTCATGTTTAAGAAAGAGTGAAGAGTAGTGAAGAAGCCAAAGTGGATAAGACTTCATGAGCTTGGAGGACAGTAATAAGAGTTGAGGTTTGATGTCCAACAGATCATGGGGACAGGGGATCATTTAGGGTCTTGAGCTCATTATGACTTTGAGTTTTTGTTTGATGAGATAAAAAGCCCTTGGATGGTTTAAGTCATCCTGTGAACTGACTTATCTCTTTGAAGGTACATAGGAGCTATGATGTTGAGCACAGTCTACACAGCATGCAGGACAAGGGTGGGAGCTGTTTGTGTGTGTGTGGTGATAGGGGGTTAGTTGGGAGGCTACTGCACTAACCCAAGCATTTGATGCTGGTTTGGACTAAGGCAGTAGGGGAGTGGGTCATGAAAAATAGATTCTGGATATATCCTTCATGGAAGATTCTTCCCATTGAAAAACTTCATTATTAACCCAGCGATTAAGTAATTTAGTGGTTAGATTGGAAGTCCTGGGTATGCATCTCAGAAGGTCAGAGTATGGCCTACTATACAGTCTCCAGAGGATCTTTTCCAACCCGGGAAAAGATGGGGGAGAAAGAGGCACATATTCACATCTGGCAATAGAAATAGAATATATCTATCAGGAAGAGGCACCACCTATATCCAATTCTTCATTGTTTTTTTGATTGTATTTTTTCATAGATAATTGCATGAAATATGGGGATTTCTTAAATTGATTGCTGTGGAGAGAAAGATGACTTAAATTTCAATTTCACTACTTTTCTGGTTGCAAGTGGGTGTTTGACATTTTTTAGTGTGAGTGAGAGAGAGACAGAGAGAGAGAGAGAGAGAGAGAGATTGATTTTGAGAGAGCTAGAGAGTGGCTGCTATTCCCTGAACAATAAAATCTTGAAATTCTACTAATGAGGTTAAGAAACCTAACTTTTTCTGTGTGCCTAATAATAGCACAGCCTACTGACATAACCAGGGTTCCCTGAATAATTGCCCTCTTTTTCCAGCTTATTTTTAGGATTAAAATTTGGGGGAGGAAAGTGCCTCTAGGTGTACAGCCTTTCCATCTAAAAGCTCAATTCCAAGGCTTCACCATTTGGCCCTAAACCATGTTGAATGCATCCTTTCAAGTGAAAGATAAGTAAAAGTGAAGGATGGAACTAAAATTCATCATTGGAGCTCTGAATGGTTCAGCCTTCAGGGTGAGGATAAAGGATTGATCCTTCGCGGCAGACCCCGTCTTTCCCGAATTGGGGAATCAGCCTGTGCCATATTTTATCTGCCTCCATGGATACCATTTGAGTTCACCAATAATAGAAATAAAAGGTTTATAAAGCCACAGAATTTTACCAAAATGTATTCTTCTAAGGAAAAGACAGACTTAGGGCATAATAAATGTTAATACTTCTAGAGCCCTTGGTAAGCATAAAAATATTTGAAATACCTATGGACCATCAGCATATTTATGGTAGATTTAAAAAATATAAGTAAGGAGTGCCTGGGTGGCTTAGTAGGTTAAATGTCTGCCTTCGGCTCAGGTCATGATCCCAGGGTCCTGGGATCGAGCCCCATGTTGGGCTACCTTCTTAATGGAAAACCTGCTTCTCCTTCTCCCACTTCCCCTGCTTGTGTTCCCTCTTTGACTGTGTCTTTCTCTGTCAAATAAATAAATAAAATCTTTTTTTTTAAAAAAGAAAGATAGTTTTTAAAACTGTTTCTGTACATTTCCACAGCCCAGTGAATATGTATATACCTTATAGGGAGGAGAGAGAGAGACACTGATTCGAGAAAGAATAAAATTGAATCCAAGCTTGTGGCAGATATTGGTGGAATATTTGGATTCAGTAGCCAGAATTATTTTTGGGGAAGGCTATTTTGGGTAGGCAGTAACCTTTCTTCTCAGATATAGATTTCCATGTTGACTTTTAACCTTTAGTTACTGAGTGACAATTGCATACTCCTGAAGGTGTTCTGTTCCATCCTTCTGCCTGTGCCTAGGCTGCAAGTTTGAGGGCATCAAATGTGGGTACACCAACTATCACTCAACTCACTTTCTTTTATTCTCCATTCATAAGAGAGTGGCTGAGTACATGGACAGAGGGGATCTCAGGGACAAAGCAGTGTCTTTGATATAAAGGGTCATTTAAACATGGGCTTAAAATGTAAAATGAAGAGAGGTGATATGTTAATAACTTCTTCTTCTTTAGGAATGACTTATTCCTACAAAGAGAATATATGGCAATCCTTAGCAAATTCAAAAGAGCGTGTGTGCACAAAACAGACACGGGCTCATGTCTACTATGATCTTTCTGTGCATGTGTTTGAAAGGTATTTGGAAGAGCGAGTAAAATGGGTTGAATTTACATTTCTTGAGCTCTTCTACACTTGCTGATGTCAAACAAGATTCTACAGGAATGTTAAATAGAAGTGTCTTTCCTTAACTCTACGATGCCATTGGAAACCATAAACAACTGTCAGCTTCAACGCCCCGAATGTATTAAAAGAAGATAGGCCATTTGAAGCTGGGATAGTGGTCCTGCCTCCCCTTGTGTTTTGTTGTGATCTAATTAGGTTATGTCTCAAATGTGATTTTTCTGTGTGCTTCCAGGAGATACGCATCCACAAGATATGATTCCAAGTAAGAAGAGCGCTGTTCTTGTGGATGGGGTTGTACTGAATGGCCCCACGACAGACGCAAGAGCAGGAGAAAAGTTTGTTGAAGAGGCCTGTAGGCTAATAATGGAAGAGGTGGTTTTGAAGGCTACAGATGTCAGTGAGAAGGTAAAAAGAAAAGACAATCTATGAGAAACCCCCATAATGGGAAAGATGGTTCTTTCCAAATCTGATGGTTAGATGTAAGGGAAATGGGAAGCTCATGTTATGATGACCTTTGTACTTTTGTTTCAAGGGGACCCCAGCCACCAAAGAAGGTGCCCCTCACCCCCCACCCAGTATCTCTTTTCCTGGAGGCATTGGCTGTTAACTTTGCAAGCCATCACTTGTTGGGAGATTGGCTGAGACCTCAGGCCTTGAGAGCATAAAGCACAAGGATGGAGCCTTCTGCCCTATAACCATATAGGTTATAGATAACTGGAGGATCTTGATGTATATACTCTCTGAAACATACTCTGCTCTCCATCTTCTTGGGAGCCTTCTTTTTGTTTCTAGGAAAAAATAAGCTTAATGTCGAAAAGCGTATGAAAAGATTTTAAGTTTATCTGAGGGTCCTTCCAGGAGCTGGTCTGCGCTTAGCCTAGAAAACCTGGATTGTTAAGTCTGACTTAACCAGCACCAGTTGCTGGTTCTAAGACTCAGAGTCAGGCTCAAGTTCAGCTTCAAATGGATACCGCAATTTTTACTAGTGAATTCTACTCTTAAGAGTACTTACTATGTGCCAGGTGATGTGGTCAGGATTACTCCATATGAATTTTTGTATTCACTTCTTACAAAAGCACTAAGAAGCAGGGGCTATATGTGAACTCTATTTTAGAGATGAGGAAAGAAGTGAGGCACAAGGAGGTCAAGTACTTTGCCCAAGATCCCATGTTAATATCAGAGCTAGCACTAAAATTTAGGCAGTCTGGCTTTCAGTCTGGGCCGTTCACTTGTTCTCTGTGTGTCTCTTACAATTGCTAAATTATCCTTTATTACATTGATTATCTTTCATATCGAAATTGAATTATCAAAAAATAGAGGTAGAGAAGGGATTTTTATTCCAATTCTGTTAGTCAAAAGTAAATGTCATTTTAAATAAGATTTTGAATGTGAAGTTGTATTTACTCTGAATTTTTGATCACACACATTTGGACAAACTAATAGGAAAATAGATCGAAATGTCCTGTGAACTTAGAATACCTATATTCAAGGCAAGATGTCTGATGGTATTTCTTGATTATATATTTATAATTGCATATTTTCTGGTCTTATCTGTACTTGTGAAATATTTTGGACCTGCTTTACTTTGGAGCACACTGCTTTTCTGGTAAGCTTTTTCCCCCCCTTTTTAATTGTCCTTTATTCAGTCATTAAATATTAATTGAGTGTTAGCTACAGGTAAGCCATTATATTTGGCCCTGGAGGATATAAAGACAAATAAGATAAAGGCTCAGCTTTGAACAGAATTTACAGTCTAATTGGAAGGATAAGTTTTCATTGGAAAGGAGAACAGGGGGTCCCAATAAGAATGTGATAAATGTGTGTAATGAGGGCAGACTTCAGGGGTTTCATAGAAGAGTGGTCTTCTGAACTTTGTTGTGGGATGTGAAGGTCAAGCAAGATTTTGATGGGCAGGGAGAAGTTGATCCATGTGTGTTAAGGAAAGTAGGAAGGTAAAGGATGGAAAGAGCACTGCAAAAGAGAACTTAGAGTGTCTAGAAAGAAGGGCTCATATAGGTGACTAATGGAAGGTAAGACAAGAAGGGAAAGCTTACGATCTGAAGTCATCAATGAAGGATGCCCCATATTGACTGCAATACATTAGCCCTACAAGCTATCCACCTGAAGCTGGGTTGAAAACTATGCTGTAGTTGGGGGGAAGGAGGTGGAGACTTTATGTCATTAACTTAATCTAGCTTTGTCAGAGATCCAACAGGGCACCACTCAGATACATCCCTGCACTCTGAGATGATTACTTCTCGTGTCTTCTCTTGTAGACATTCTTTCTCAGACACTTTTTAAAAAATCGAGTTATAATTTACATCTAGTAAAATTTGCTCCCTCTTGGGTGTAGAGTTACATGAGTTCGCTAAGTCTGTATTTTTTGCCTTTTCCAGAATGTGAGACAGGTGGAATCCAATCACAAGGGGCCCTCTGAGTCGTGCAATTTTCCATCCACTAAATGCATTTGAGATTTAATCATGTTGTGTAAATCAGAATACCTAATTTTACTGCATTGCACTTTACTGCACTTTGTGAATAGCATGTTTTCTACAGTTTGGAGGTTTGTGGCATCCTTGCATCCAGCAAGACTATTGGGGTCATTTTTCCAACAACATTTGCTTACTTTGCATCTCTGTGTCACCTTTCCATAATTCTGACAATATTTCAAACTTTTTTGTTGTTGTTGGACTTGTTACATGTTATAACATATTATAAAACATATTATATATATTATAACATCATATCATAAAATATAATGGTATTTTTATAGTTTTTTATAATCAGGGATCTCTGATGTTACTCTTGTAATTGTTTTGAGGGATCACAAACCACACCCATATAGGACAGTGAGCTTATTGATAATGTTGTGTGTGTTCTGACTATTCTACTCGTTGTCAGTTCCCGTCTCTTGCCCCCTCCTTGGGTCTCCCTATTCTGAGACGCAAGAAGATTGAAATAAGGCCAATGAATAACCCTGAAATGATCTCTAAGTATTCATCTGAAAGGAAGAGGTGCATGTCTCTCAATTTAAATCAAAAGCCAGGAATGATGCAGCTTAGTGAGGAAGGCACTTGGAAAGCCGAGACAGGCCAAAAGCTAGGCCTTTTGCCCCAGAGAGCCAGCCACATTGTGACTACAAAAGGAAAAGTTCTTGAAGGAAATTAAAAGCGCTACTCCAGTGAACACATGAATGACAGGGAAGTAAAACAAACTTACTGTTGATCTGGAGAAAGATTTAGTGGTCTGGATAGAAGGTCAAACCAGCCATAACACTCCCTTCAACCAAAGCCTCATCCAGAGCAAGGCCCTCGCTCTCCTCTAGTCTAGGAAAGCTGAGAGAGGTGAGGAAGCCACAGAAGAGAAGGATGAAGCTAGCAGAGGATGGTTCATGAGGTTTAAGGGAAGAAGCCGTCCCTGTAACATAAGAGTTCAGAGCGAAGCAGCAAGGGCTGATGTAGAAGCTGCAGAAAGTGATCCAGAAGACCTACACTAAACATCGGATGTTTCAGTATAGATGATACAACCTTATGCCTGAAGAAGGTGCCATCTAGGCCTTTCAGAGCTAGAGAGGAGAGGCCAGTGCCTGGCTTCGAAGCTTCAGCAGGCTGACTCTCTTGTTAGGGGCTAATGCCGCTGATGACTTGAAGCTGCAGCCAGTGCTCATTGGCTATTCTGAAAACTCAAGGGCCTTTAAGAGTGATGCTAAATCTATTCTGTCTGTGCTCTGCAAATGGAAAGACAAAGCCTGGGTGACAGCACATCTGTTTACAACAAGGTTTACTGAATATTTCAAGCCCCCAGTTGAGACCTACTGCTAAGAAAATAAAGATTCCTTTCAAAATATTGCCACTTTTGACAATGCACGTTGTCACCCGAGAGCTCTGTAGAGATGTGTAAGATTAATGGAATCATTAACGTGACGTCCACTCTGTAGCCCATGGATCAAGGAGTAATTTTGACTCTCAGGTCTTACCATTTTAAAAAGACATTTGATAAGGTTATAGCTACCCTAGAAAGTCATTCTTCCGATGGATTTGGGCAAAGTCAATTGGAAACCTTCTGGAAAGGATTCACCATTCTAGATGCCATAAATAACATTTGAGATACATGGGAAGAAGTCAAAATATCAACATGAACAGAAGTTTGGAAGAAGTTGATTCCAGCTGTTGTAGATGACTTTGAGGGTTCAAGACTTTGGTGGAGAAGTCACTGCAGATGTGGTAGAAATAGCAAAAGAACTAGACTTAGAAGAGGAGCCTACAGATGGAACTGAATTGCGGCAATCTCATGATCAAACTTGACCGTCTGAGGAGCTGCTTCTGACGGATGAGCAAAGAAAGTGGTTTCTTGAGATGGAAACTACTCCTGGTGCAGATGCTGTGAAGACTGTTGAAATGACCACAAAGGATTGAGCATAGTACATAAACTTAGTTGACAAAGAGGCAGCAGGGTTTGAGAAGATTGACTTTGATTTTGAAAGAAGTCCTACTGTGGGTGAAATGCTATTAAACAGCAGCACATGCTACAGAGAAATTGTTTATGAAAGGAAGAGTCCAGGAATGCAGCAAACTTTGTTTTTTAAGATGTCACCATAGACACCCCAGCCTTCAGCAGCCACCACGTTGATCAGTCCATGGCCAATCAGCATGGAGGCAAGACCCTCCACCAGCAAAAAGATTACGACTCACTGAAGGCTCAGATGATAGTTTGCATTTTTTAGCATTAAAATAACTTGGGCTCCTAATCTCCTCAGGAGTTTCCTGGGTGAAATCTGAAACTGGCTCCTGGAGAGAGCAGGGAGAGACCAAGGAAATATACAGACCACTCCAGGTTGACATGTGGCAGTTTTAATAAGCAAAGGGAACTTACGTAGGAAACGTTATCTTGGGCAAAATGAGTGGATCTCCACACCTGCCCTCCAAACCTTAAAAGGTTTGATAGATAGATAGACATACAGACATATAGGGGCCTTAGCTGGGTTTAATCCAATATACTATGCAACTGTTCTCAACACCACATCATTGTCTCAAGGCTGTGTCCTTGGAGCAGCCTCTGGAAGCAGGAGACACAAGCAGAACCCACATTCCAAGGACTGGGGAGGGGTGAGGTGCCTCCAAGTGCCAAGGTCAGCTCGTGGGTCATTTGATGGTCACCTCTTCTTGATGACCTCCCCCAACAACTAATTTTTTTTAAATTCAGGTATGTACATTTTTTAGATCATGTTATTGTACACCTAATAGACTAGCTGGTACAGTGTAAACATAACTTTTATATGCCCTGGGAAACCCAAATCTTTGTTTCACCCACTTTATTTCAATATTCCCATTCTGAACTAAACCTGCAGTATCTCTGAGATGTGTTTCTATGAGTAGTCATTCCTTTGGATTGTCTCAGTCACTTTTGAATTATCCCTGCCTGTTATGGTTCTCACATCAGAGTTTAATTCCATGCCCCTTGTACAACTCGGTATTTTTTCTTGCTTTCCCCAGCCTCCCACCTCCTAGTCTCCTGACTTCCTGGCTACTCCCCTGTCTCTCTCCTCCCCTCCACAGCCGAACTTTTTAAAGATTGTCTATGCTCCCTCCCTCCCTCTCTTTCCTCACCTCCCACACCCTCACTTCATGGCAATCTGGCCTCCACTCCCACCTCTCTAAGTCAAATGGCTCTTGCCAAGAACACCTCCTTGTTGATAAATCCCATGAGCACTTCTCAGTCTTTATCAAATTGGGCTTCTCAACAGGATTTGATGGTGATGACCATCTTTTCCTTAAAGCATTCTGTTTTCTTTGTTTTAGGAGCCCTGAACTCTTCTCAGATTTTCCCTGCTTCTCTGGCTTGTCCTCCACCTTAAGGGATGGTGGTGCCCAGGGGAGATCCCATGCCTTTCCTTAGATTCTCTCTGAGTACGTCCCCCATGGTGTATTATCATGGTGGATGTATGGAACTCTGTTCTTGGCCTTTCACAAGAGCTTCAGACCAACTCTTGCACCCCTTTTGGATGTCCTGAGAGGCCTCAGGCTACATATGCCCCAAACTCATCATCCTGACCCCATCCCAAAGCAGATTCTTTTGCTCATCACCACCATCAACCCATGCACATAACAGACCTCAGAGTTGTCCCTGGCTCATCCCTCTCCCTCACCCTTGCTGTGTAACTGATTTCTGAGTTCTGTTGTTTCTGCATTTTAAATATCTCTGGAAATACTTCATTCCAGTAGTATCTACTTCATTCAGAAAACCACCTTCTCTTGCCTGGTTTGTTACAGCCACGTCTTCTTTCTGATTTTACTTGGAATCTCCACATAGCAACTAAAGCTATTGGCCAAAACACAAATATGTTTGTATCATTCCCCGGTCCAAAACATTTTAATGGCTGCCCTAGAGCCAAGTTCAAACTCTGTAACATACCACGGAAAATCTGTCATGATCTGGAGTCTCATTTCATTCCTTCATTCATCCTTTCATTCACCACATGGCTGTAGAGCTCCCTTTGTGTGGTAGGTACTGTGTTACTTACTTGGGAGCAGTGAGCAAACAGATGGACATCTCTGCTTTCATGGAGACTATGTGGGACAAAATAAATGAATTACATGGTATGTTTAAAGATGAGAAGTACAATGGCAAAAGGAAGAGCAGGAAATGTTAAGGGGCTGATAGAGCTGGGGTAAGGTGAACCTTGTGATTTTAAATAAGGGAATCAGGATTGTTGTCATTGAGAAAGGGACTTTTGAGCAAAGCTTTGAAAGAACTGAGGAGGTGAGCCATGAGGACATGTGGGGCCGGAATATCCAGGCAGAGGGCACAGCCAGCATGAAGACTCTCAGGGTGGAGATTGCCTGGCATGTTTAAGGAACAGCAAAGAGGTCCAGGTGGTGGGGAAATGTCAGCCGGGAGGAAAGCAGAGCTAAACTTGAGAAGAAGCGCCGTGAAGGGAAGCACATTATACAGGATCATTTGAAGTCATTGTGAGGACTTGGCTTTACTTTGAAGGAAGTGAGCCACTGAGATATTTTAGCAAAGGAATGGCCATGGCTTGGGTTTAAGAGGATCATTTCGGTTTCTGGCTGCCAGGCTGATAGAATGTATGGGTCAAGTGTAAGGGTACAAACAGAGATACTAGTGAGGAAGTTATTATGGGATTCCAGCTTCCCTTCTTGCCTCTCCTTCCTCCAACCTCATATTCTGGCCACACTAAACTAACTTCATTCTTCAGATGTGCCCTTGTATTTTAGCCTTTAAGACCCTGGTTCCTTCTACCTAGAGTGCCCTCTTGCCTTCCCCATCCCCTAATCTTTGCTTGGCTAGAAATCATTTCCTCCAGGGAATCTTTGACCTTCCATTTGAAAGTGGGGCCCCTCATTTGTTCCAGTAACACCTGGGTCACCATCCCATCTTTTCATCCTGGACTAAGGTTGTACATTTAAATCTCAGTTCCACTTGTCTGGAATCCCATTTGTCTGGAAGCTTTGTGAGGGTAGGGCCCATGATGCTAACACCCTCTCGATACCTGACTCCAGTAGGAGCTCAATTAACTGTCATTGCTGAATGTCTAGGTTTGTGAGTGGCGGCCCCCCGAGCAGCTGAAACAACTTCTTGATTTGGAGATGAGAGACATGGGAGAGCCACACCACAGGCTGTTGGAGCTCTGCCAGGATGTCATACGCTACAGCGTCAAAACAAGTAAGACTTTCATTTCCTTCCTTGATCTGTATCCCTAACAAGTTCTTATATTTTCTTAATCATGTATTTACCTGATAGTAAAGCTGAGTATGACAATGTTTATGCAATAAGAAAGATGGATCAAAAAATAGTGGTTCTGTTATTTTTACAATGGGCCACTTATTTCGTAATAAAGATTTTTTTTGTCAAGGCCAAAGATAAATGGATAGAAAAACCATTAGTGTTAGTGCTTGTACAGAAATATGATCTGCTTCTTGGCGATCCCCATCCTCCATTTATAATCAAGACCATACATGATGACTCTACTTATTATTTCTTACGTTGGTCTAAACTGGCAAAGCATAGTTTGATGATAGAACTTGTAAAGGGATTTTAAATCTTCATGGTCCACAATATGCAAAAAAAAAAAAAAAGTGCTCAGGAGGTTGTCTTTACTATAAACAGGAGTAGATTGGGAAGATACTAATGAAGTCTTGGCAGTTGGTAATTGTTAAATTATTTTATCAAATCTAACAGGATCAAAAATAAAAATCTTTAAGAAAGCGTAAAAAAATGAATACATGGTAAGTTTCTGCTGTGATAGCTTTGCCATAATGCTTAACTGCTATGATATTTTGTCAAAGCAGTAGTATGGTATTGGACTTGTGCTGATGTACTAGTCCAACTGTTAATATCCCACACACCCAGGGAACAAGTTCCAGAAGTAAGGAAGTAACTTTCCAAAATATGCATTTCGCAGTGTGCCGTGAAGGTAATCTGGTGCTTAAGACCATGCAGGCATTATGCTTTGTGAATTCTGACACTGAACTAAATTTAGTGGAAAGAAGATAATAAAATCCTGGCTAAAAATAATTGGTTTATATTCCCTTGGGAAAGTCTGGTGTATGTATCAAAAACCCAGTTAACATTTCAAAAGCAGAGATACATATCTTATTATTATAGTGCATGTCAGAAATGTAGAATGACATTTAATGCAGGAGACTTTTCAGTTTACTGGATATTTTCCATAATGTTACCATGGAAATCAATCATAAATTAACATGGAACTAAAAAAAAAATCTTATTAAAATTACTTGTAGCAATGTCTGGTTTCCTTTGCCAGATTAGAGGAAGTTTTCCATATTTTATTTAAAAGAACATTTTCTTGAGCTTTTGTTTTTTATTGAACTCCTAGCTTAAAGAGAAAAATACCCTAAAACCAAATGCTATGAGCTGTAATGACAAGTCACTAAATAAAAAGGTTTCCAAATACTCAAATTTAGAAACAGACCTCCTGCCTCCTTGTTCTTTGTCATGCTGGGCTTCCTATGATTGAGAATGTCAAGTCAGTTAGCCTGGTGTTTGGTGTGAATATTCACACTGTGGAAAGCCAAGAACCTTTATGAGACCTTTTATAGGAGGGGAAAAAAAATAGAAAGTTGGAACTGAAGTTGAGTCTTAAAGGCTACTGCCTTTGAAGTAAGTTGAATTAGAAAGTTTATGTAAGCCCTATGATGAGTCACATCTTACTTCCATCTACATAATGCCAGTTGCACTATGAAAAATGGTCCAATCTGAAAAATGAAAAGGCCACTCACTGCCGTTAGCCCGAAGTGAACCCTGTTGGTGAGTGAAATATGTTTAAAGATAGGGAAGTTAAGATCCATATCTTCTGAAGATAAAGGTAGCAGGCTTTGATACTTGGACAGATAGTTCTAGTAATCCATTTCTCAAGGGTTCTGGTTTGGATTGGGGGCGTGGGGTGAAAAAAGGGAACAAATAAACCAGAGATCCTAAGACGGTGCCCAAGTGTTGCTGAGAAACATGATGGTTTAGTAGAGAGAGTTATGAGGTGGGTTTTCAACATTTGGTCCCTTTGTACATGATTAGATTTTGAATTCTTTTAAAAACTGAGGCATAATTTACAGTCAGTAAAGTGGACGGATCTCAAGTGCTCTGTGAATTTGCCCATAACTGTGTATGAGTAACCATCACCCAGATCAAGATGTAGACCCTTTCCAGCACTCCAGAGCCTTCTTTGAGTCCCTTCCTAGTCAATATCGCCTTCCCAAAGGTACCCAGAATTCTAACCTCAGTCTCCATAGATCAGTTTTGCCTTATATTGAATGTCCTATAAGTGGATTCATGCAGTATATACTCTTTTGTATCTGGCTGCGTTTCTTGTCTGAAAGATTGATTTATGTTACTGTTATATGGAAAGTCTTTTTCGTTTTTATTGCTTTGTTGATGAATGCTCTGCTTAAATTTACAGACCATCCAAGATTTTTCAACCAGTTGTATGCTGGACTTGATTACTACTCCTTGGTGGCCCGATTTATGACAGAAGCATTAAACCCAAGTGTGTAAGTACCATTTTACTGGACTCTTACATAAAGCATGCATTAGAGATGTTTTTTAAGTAGACAAAGTTTTATTTCATGAACTTCTATTTCATGATTTCATTGGTATAGTGTCATCATAAATAATGGAATGACACTTAGCAATATTTTAAAGAGCTGTTTGATTTGATAGACGTACTGTGAGATGTTTCATGCAGGCATGGTTATCTCCAATTACCAGATGAAAAAATTGATTAAGCAACTTGTCATTCATTCCTGCATGAAAAGCCATGTCTCTGCTAAGTGCCAGAGAGATACTTTGAATAGAAGCAAAACTTGACTTGGCCTTCATGAAGCAAAAAGTCTAGTGAGATAGAGATGTTCCATGCAAATTCACAAAAAAATTATCCTCACAAATTAATGTAAAATTTTAATTCACATATGAAGAGGTGCATGCTGCTATAAATATAAATGGGACAATTTTTCCACGTTGGGAGCTCAGGAAAGTCTTCCTTGAGGAAGTGAAATGAAGAGCTGAAGAATGAGTAAGAGTTAACTAGGTGAAAAGAGGAGAGAAGAGTTTCAAACAGAGGAAACAGCACGCACAAAGGTTTTGTGGCAGGAGACAGCATGATGTACTTTATGAACTGAAAGGTCAGTGAGGGTGTAGAAACCTATGGGGAGCATAACAGAGGATATGATTAGAGAAATGGAGAGGGACCAGATATGCAAGACCCAGTGGGCCATGTTTTTGAGTTATTCTAAGTACAAAGGAAAGCTTTTAAAGGTTTCTAAGTCATTATATGCCATTTGTTTATTGAAAAGATCACTAGACATATGAAGAGTGGATTGGAGGGGACTGATCAGGAGGGCTGGTAAAAGGATAAAACAGAAAGGTCTGGGTAATATATTGGACCTTGGGAATGAAGACAAGAAGGAGGTCTATACAATGATGCTTGGGTTTCTGGCTTCTGTAGCTGGGTTGCTGGTCATGTCATTCATTGATATAAAAAGCATCAGAAGAGGGGATCAGTTTTCAGGGATATGATGAAAAAGGCAAGAGAGGAATTTAATTTTTAGTTGCAAGAATTTGAGTTTACAGTGACTCTGAGCTATTTAAGAGTTTTTATCAGCCAAGCTGAGAGATATACAGTCCTGGAATTCTAATATCTCTATAAAAGGTGTCAATAAGGAGTAACTGGGGAATGATGGTAATTGAAAAGGTGGGCACAGATGGGATTCCTTAAGTCAGTGATGCTCAACTCCTCCTGTTCATCAGAATCAGCCTGGGACATTTCCAAAAAATATATTGAGGCCTGGGTCCCAACTCAGACCAATTAAATTAATCTGAATTTCTGTGGCGGTCTCCCAAGCACTGATATATTTTCAAAGCCAAACAATTGGTTTTGATGAGCAGGCTGAAGACACTTTGAACAAAAACAAACCAGGAGATGGAGAAGTGGTGTCTGCAGGACAGACTGTAGAGTGAGGACAGAAGCATAGGACTGGGGCTTGAGGACGTCTAATAATATCTCATAGTTAGGAGGAAGGAAGACCAGCCGACAGTGGAGAGACAGAGAAGAAGGAGAAAATCAACCAGGAAGTCATGGAAACCCTAGAGGAAAGTGTGTCTAGAATCATAAGCTTGTTCAGTATTTAACTAAGACAGAGACTAAAAATTGTCCCTTGAGTTGGCAACACGATGTCACTGGTGACTTCAGTTAGAGAAATCTCAGTGGGGTGATGAGAGATGATACCAGTTTACAGTGAGTAGAAGTGTTAAGTGGTAGGTGGGCCAGAAGACACAGTAAAATTACCCAACTCTCTAAACCTTTAATTCTATGTCCTGTGATATCTAACTTCTCGTCTGGGTTCTTTTAGCTGAAACATAGAGCGGATTGCAAAGTATTAAATTGTTGCTAAGCTGAACAATCCACTGAAAATGTGAGCAAGCTATGAGAGCATCTCATATTGTCCTCTCCTCCACCTTCATGCCTCTCCCCAGGTTTACCGTTGAGCCAGATTTTGTAGGCAGGCTATATATTAATTTTTTTTTAAGTGAACAATTATTTCACTTATATTTGCAGGTACACACAAACACATAGACTTTTTCCCCACACTTTTGAAATGTGTGAACTGGCTTCCTCGCATGGTTGAAAATAGAACCTGGAGTGTTTGCAAAATGACATGCTGTCTATAGAGAGCTTGGCATGTAGGGAGGTAGGGAGGTGACATATAGTAGGTGTTCCATTTCTTTGTTTCATTTCATTTTGTGTTTTTGTTTTTGTTTTGCCTCATGTCCAAAGTTTTCCCTTGAAGGTGTTAAAATATTCGCATTCAATTCTGTGACTGCAAAGTTAAGTGTGTCTGCTTGGCTTACATATTTGGAATATGTATTTATTCAGATACACTTTAATGTAATGGCTTAATTGTTAGAGGAGATTATAGGTAATTTAGTCACCCTCAAGTTATCTACAGAAAGAAGAGACTCAAATATTATGAAACAAGGCATGGTAACCCTCCCAGATGGGGTTCCCTGGGAAGCTGCTCTAGATGAGTTTAGTGAGCAGGGTGTTTATTAAAGAACGCCCTTGGGATCCACATGGGTGATGAGAAAGGCAGCAGGAGTGGGCAGAACCAGAAGCCAAGCTGTTCTGCCGGCTCAAATGGCTGACTTAGTGGAGATTTTTAGAGCTATAGTGGCCCTTCAGAGTGGTCTGGAGTTGGGCCCATATGGCCAGGCCTTTATACCTGGTTGTGACCTTGGGAAAGGTAGCTCCCTGCCACAGAGGCCTTCCCCAAGGGGCTAACTTAGTCCATCCTGGAGCAACAAAACCTTCAATGACAGGGGATTTGGGCAGTGCTTTGCAATAAAATCATCGCATAATAAGAGAGACCCCACAGAGCACTTCCCATTTGTGCCAGCACAAGAATATAGTGGAGAAAACCCTAGTTCAGGGTAAGTAGTTTCCCTGTAGAATAGCTAGAACTGACTTAGGGTACACGTGATAGGAACCTAATAAAACCTGGTTACCATGACAATGGTTTTCCTTCTTTTTTTCTAAGAATGTATTTATTTATTTGAGATGATGAGAGAGAGAGAGAGAGAGAGTGCACTCACACAAGCGGGGATGGGGGTACAGAAGGAAAGGGAGAAGCAGACTCCCCACTGAGCAAGGAGCTCAATGTGGGGCTTGATCCCAAGACCCCGAGATCATGACCCAAGCCAAAGGCAGATGCTCAACTGGTTGAGCCACCCAGGCACCTGGCAATGGTTCTTCTTTAACTAGCATCCAAAGCAGCATCCAAAGAATGAAATGGCCGTGGTTTATGGCTAATACAAAAAATCTAGATGTTCTGTATTTATGGCTCCCAGTGGACCCAAAGTGTTCCTGTAAATTATGACTGCTGAAGTAGCCTTGTGTATCCCTTGTGTATCCCCCAGCTATTGGCATCTATCAAACCATGACTAGCACGATCACAGGCTATGTTTCTCGATTTCCAACTGGATAAATTTCCAAACACTCTACCTACACTTCCATAGCCACTTGGTTGAAAAAACTCTATGTGCATTTTTCTTGGGACACCAAAGGGATGGTTTGACTCTAGTCATAGAAGTGAAGTGTTTTTTATATCTATCTAGTTATACGTATGAGGTGTCCCCAGTGTTTCTGTTAGTGGAAGAAGCGGTTCTGAAGAAAATGATTGAATTTATTGGCTGGAAAGAAGGGGATGGAATATTTAACCCAGGTAAGTACAGCTAGTTATTGCCATCTCCCTTCCACTGCAAACACCCAAACGTTTATTTGTGTGTTATATGAGGAACAGTCCTTGAAGAAATTCACATTCCAAAAAGTTGGGTAGGAATAATGCTACTTGAGAATCTAGCTCGTTCCTTTCTCTGGAGTGGCAACATTTTGCATAAATGCTAAGCAACTGATGTAAATGTTAAACCAAGGAGATGTGTACAATTTGGGATTTATAGCTTACAAATGAAATTCTCTGCTGCTGGGAATTTGGAAGGGCTATATGTTTATCAATCAATTTTACTCGAGAAGTTTTCTGAATCATGTAGTGCATCCTACAGTCCTTTCTTGGGACCAGGGATGAGCATGTATTGCCATTTTCTTGGTCAGGTGACAGACAGAATATTGTTAACTATGAAGACTTGGGAACTGGCCCTCGTAAGTAGAGGGAAAAATTTAGTTTGAAAAAACTCTGGAATAAGAGAAGAGACTAAAACTTCAGTCTTTGCTGAGATTGGAAATTGCTGTAATTGGGGGTTAGGAAGTGGGTAAGAGTCATGGGTCGGGCATGGGGCTCAGATGATTTCTGGGGATCTGTCATTAAGCTAGAGCAGCCATAGCCGTTCACATCTTCCCCTGTGGTCGGCACTTAGGGAGCTATAATTTCATGCTATAAATATGCCATTTCAATTTTGTTTTTTGCAGGTGGTTCAGTGTCCAATATGTATGCAATGAATTTAGCTAGATACAAATATTGTCCTGAGATTAAGGAAAAGGGGCTGTCTGGGTTGCCAAGATTAATCCTTTTCACATCGGCAGAGGTAAAAAATTATTTTTGATATCAGATACAGATTTTATGAGAATGTATTATTTAAGGGAGTTTGTTTGTTTGGGTCTTCTGATATGCTTTTATCCTATCCACGTATGACTAATATGCCTAAGTATAATGTCATATTTCATTCCAAAGGAAATTCTGATGAGTTTGATACTGTAACCCCTGACCACTCAATTTTGTACATCATCTTTATTTAAAAATTTATAGTCTATAACATTTTTCTTTGAAAAAAGAGAACATTCAATTTGAAACTGCTACCTCTTTCTGAGAATCTCTTCTTTGAGTGCCTTATTTATTAAAACTTAGATGATTGCTTAACTCTGTCAGTAGACTCACATTTCCTTATAAAAACCGATTGCTTTGAATGACTAACACAAAGGTTTTCAAGAGGAAAGGGAGCTATTCTGAAATAGAGAACATCACACACACGCCCCCCACCCCCCACATTGCATGTTGCCACAATCCTCTATGTCCTTTTTCTCCTTGCTGTAGGAGGTCTGATTGTGGGTAAGTACATTGGCTTTGAGCTAAGCTGCTTGCATTCAGTTCTTGTCTCCCCTACTAATTAGCTGAGTGACCCTGGGTAAGCTAATTAACTCCTCTGTGCCTCAGTTTCCCAATTTGTTAAAATAAGTAGCAGTTAACTGTGGTCTCTAACAAATTACCCCAAAGCCCAGTGGTGTCGAACTAGAGCTAGATATCATTGCTTACAAGTCTTGGGATAGCCAGGACAGTTCTGCCTCTCTTGGTGGGGCTCCATTATGTATCTGGTGTCAGCTGCCCAATGGCTGAGGTAGAAGTGGCCCCGATAGGGATGAATCCAGTGAGTTCCCTCTGCTTGTCTCTCATCCTCCAGCAGGCTGGTCCAGGTGTGTAGTCATGATGGGGGTCCATGGGAAAAACAATATGGACACCCACTGATCCTCTTGAGTCTGGGCTCAGAGCTGGCACATCGTCATTTCTACCTCATTTCCTCAGTGAAGCAAGTGGTGTCAATGAGCCAAGATCGAAGAAGTGGGGAAACCGACTTTATCTCGTAGGTGGACTTGCTGTGAACTCCTCTGGCAAAGGGCATGAACACAGGGAGAAAGGAACCATTTGGGGCCATCATAGCCACCCAGCCGCCAGTCACATGAGCTTAGTAGTCATGGCTAAGTGGGTTGTTGCAGAGACTGAATGAGCTAATGCATGGAAAGTTGGAGAGTAGCAGCTGGCACATTATAGATACACAAAAATGATAGCTAGTTTTCTTAGGAGGAGGAGAATTACTGAGCTATCATAATGTGGATAGAATAGATAGCACAGTTGAAGTAGTCTTATCTGAAAGAGAGTCTTTTTTCCCTTTTTTCTTCTTGTGCAATTCCAGTGGGTGCCTCTGTCCATCCCATCACTGCTTCCGCCCCCCATTCCTGGCAGGAAGAGTTTAGCTTCCGTACCTTTTGTGATAATCCAGGGTCGCCTGTGAAACACACAAGGCTGGCAAACTCTAAAAGTTCTGTCATTTCCAGCTTTCCTGTATCTGTCATTTTCTTTAAAGAGCATGATTTCCTTTATTATTATTGCCAAAGGGTAAATTGTAGACGAAGACTTGGACAGTGGAAGAAAACCTGGCCATCCCTCCCATGTTTTCCACCTGTCCTGGCTGGCCCTTGTTTTGGTTAGTTCAGTGCCACGTGCAAAGCGGGCGCTGAGTGTGAACCAGTGTCTGGAAGGAATCATCTAAACTGAGATTCCTAACTCAGCCACCTGAGGCCCTTCTTTTTGAAAACTTCTTCGGGAGCAAGCGAAGAATGTTTGGGAATGGGGACATCTGGGAAGAACACTTCGTCCCTTGGGATTGTTGCGGAGTTTCCGTTTCTGGGCTCCAAACTTTGGCATTTCAATTGGAGGAAGCCCCATATCCGAAATGCAAAATCCCTTCTTTTGAATTGTACCTCCCTTGCCTGTGAAAGCTGATTCAGTAGGTCCCCTGCTATCAGCTCAGTGCTTTTCCTTTTGCCTTCTTCATTCTTTGTTTTAAAATTCACTAGTGGTCTTTTCTGGAATAATTGCTCTGGGAAGAGGGAAGGAATTCTATGGGAGCCTAGACTAAAGATCATGCCTGGGAGAGATCAGAGACATAGGTGTAGACGGTAAATGGGGAGTGTAAAGAAATTGAAACCTCACGCACTCGGAAAAACAGAGCTAGTTTTATTTTTTTAATCTCCAGTGGAGATATATGTGCAAAAAGAGGTAAAATATAAGCCTGGGTAACATGGCAGCAGAAGATGGAGCAGAAAACCAAGAACTCGATATACATCTTGGTTTACTTGAGCCATGGTAACAAAATATCATAGACCAACTGGCTTAAACAGCTGACGCTTATCCCTCACCATTCTGGAGGCTGGAAAGTCCAAGATGGTGGTAGATTTGGTATCTGGTGGGAGCCTGCTTCCCGGTTTGGGGAGCACTGTGTGCTCATGTGGCCTTTCCTCAGCTCCTGATTGTGGACAGATGCTGAGGTCTCTATCTTCTCCCCCTATTAGGGCAGTAATCCTATGACAGTCTCACCCTTGTGACCTCATGCCAACCTAATCCCATCACATTGGGCGTTAGGGATTAAACACATGAATTTTGAGGGAACATAAGCATTCAGTTCATAACAATGTGACTGCCACAGAGAAACTCCATATCTTCGAACACACTATAGCTCCAAATACAGGTTTTTACCCCATTCATCCAGACTCTACCTTATTCATTCCTTTTCCTGCTCTGATAAAGAGATGGAGGTCATAATATTTGCATTATTTTCATTACTATTTTGGCAATCACCTTCATCACTTATTACAACAAATCAACTCATTGGTTAAAATTAAAAAAAAGAAAGAATTTAAGAAGGTTGTGTTTCTTCAGTGGTCTTAAATCCTGTTAGGCTTTTTGCTATGCCTCCCTTATTTGCTCTTAGTTGTTGGCAATGACCCTGTGGTTGTTTTCCAGTACTATTTATTGTGTGGCCTTTTTTTTTTTTTTTCCTGTTTTTGGGTGGCTTCTAGAGTAACCACTGCATCCCCGACTTGTACCATCAAGCACAGAGTATCTGCCCTTACCACTGGGGGTGTATTTGTATGCTTGAGGTTTTGATTGTAATTTAACCGTCCACGGAGACTTGGAACATCATGCTAGAGCTCCCCACACTGTCTGGATCCACAGTAACCTCCCCAGGCTGAGTAGGAACCAAAAAGAAAAGGGACTTTGGAGAAAAGTAATGAAAGTAATAATCTGTGGCTTGATTAGCGGTTAAATATGAATTCCTTGAATTTAAAGAAAGTGTAGTTTAGAATCCAAGTTCTTTTGAGAATCAGCATAAAGTAGTGATCATGGTCTGCTACTACAAAGCAAAGGGAGAAGAGAGACCCTGACGTCCCAGGCCAGCCAGCAATCGGCCTAGTTCCCCTCTAACAGGACAGAGGCTGGGATGGGGCGGAAGAGACCAGGGTACAGTTCTCAAGGTCCTGCCTCCTCGAATACCTCATTCACTCACCCTGTTTGTGGCCCTTCTGTCTCAGCGAGTCTGACCGGAGTTTAAATGCTAATGGGGGTGTTCTTCACCAGTGAGCAGGTGCTTTTTAGGACCTCAGGCCGAGCATAGAGTAGTCCATCTGCTTTGGGAACAGAGCCAGCTGTGTGCTCTTGGAGAGGTCCCTGGACTGCATTCCTTTTCTTCACTCCCCGACAGGGTACACTCACAGACCCTGGTTTCCACACCACCTGGAGCTCATTTGAGCGTCAGATTAGTCCAAGTGCCCAGCACACTGTCTACGGGAGGGGAAAGCCACGGTTCCCTGGGAAACCCAAGGTCACAGAAAAAATCCTTGCAGGAACCAGAAAGGAAAACATCAGTACACATCTGTCTTTCATAGAGGCACTTGCCGTTTCATGGTCATAGGAATAAATTCCCACTGAAATGTTTGTGTCTTCTGTAGATGAATGAAACCCGGTGGGGGAAGACTGGGTCTTAGAATGAACAACTGAATTATCTTTTGCCAGAGATGGGAGCAAACACCATTTGTTTCGAAAGGCAGCCGTTGCTTCTGAACTCCGGTTTTCTAGGTTTTTTCTCTCCTTGAAACTACTCAGCACATCTGAAACATTACCTTCTTTCTTTTCTTCTTCTTTTTCTCTCCTCCAGGGCTCTTTTCCCCTCTGATGCCTTTAGATATTTAGACTTCAGTTTTGCACACATTTTTTTTTTAATCTGTCCCTATCCATTTGAGATTGGACTCTACTCTGCCCTGAGATAACCAAAGACAGCTCCACTGAGGCTAGTTTTTCATGAGATTACCAGTTTTTAAATTCAGCAGACCCATTGGTTGGGGACACTTTGCTGTTTTCCAGGTCTAAGCAATGTGCTTTTCCTTAATGACAGATGCCAGTGGGATAGGCTACTACTTCTCACTGTGAGATCAATAGTTGATTGTTGAAGTCCAAGTCTCTGGTGAGAAATAATTCACCTTGGCAATGTCACCCTAGCTATGGTGGGCTGATGTAGCAAGTAGAGAATTAATTACATTTTCATGTACACGATTACTCCTCAATATGCATATATTCTTGTACCAACTTGAAATGAATGCATCCTACAGGCATTTGGCCGTGTCCTATTTGATACTTGAAATTAATTATTTAGGATGGTTTCATTTTTCCTGATGGTGTTACTTCTGCATTTATTTTTACACAGTTAAAAAAAAAAAGAGCTTCCAATAAAACTATCTTGACAAAAGAAGAAAAAAGTTACCACATTTGAGGGAATATATCAAGTTAAGTGTGAAGGCATGACTATTCTCTTAATGTATTCATACGTACAAATTAAATTACTAAGGGTTTTTGGTACAATAATGTCCTTTAGCACCTTCATTTTTCTGGCATGAGAAAGAATTAATTGACCACCTGTCCACACTAATGTATAAAGAGTGACATCTCCAATGTTTGAATGCTAATTATTTTATAGGCTTTATGTAGTAGAGAAGAAAAGGCCCCAAAATCTCGGGCATATACTACCGTTTCCAGTAAAAACTAGACCAGACCTAATTCCAAAACCTTCTATTAGCCTCCTGTTCATGCCAGGGCTGCATAAAGTAAGGTGCCCATAAATTATTATTACTTTTGTTATTACAATTTTAGCCACCTTCCTCTGTGTCTAATTTCAGTCTAACATTCAGTATTAAACAAGATCGGTCAAGTGTCTGATCAGCATTTATAACCCATTATTCGCTCTTGAAAATAATTAAATTCTTCTGTAGTTTGCGACTGCAAATTTTGAGATGGAGTCTCGCTCCCTCCTTGGAGGGTTTTGAGTCAGCAGTGGACTAGCTTCTGTTTCCATTAATGGTGAATCTTATTAGTAGCATGAGGAGAAAACTTCTCTCAATGTTAGGGAAAAACAACAGCCTCCAGGGGCCATGTTTATTCCCTAGGACAGGCTCTGTGCTAAGCCCTTTCCGTACATTAACCCATTTAATTCTATGAAAAGCAGATGGACTAGGCCCCGACACACCCACCTCCAATTAGCAAATTGAGGCTTGGAGAGTATACATTATTTCTCAAGATTCCATAGTTGCAACAGGGGGAAAACGTGAAATTAAAGCCTGGTTTCTCTGAGCCCAACCAAAGTCAGTGTTTTCAACTGGTATGTTAAGGAGCTCATTTGAATTATTACTTTCTTTTTCTTTTATGCAAAAACGTTCCAAAGATTGGGCTTAGCCATATGACTTTAGATAATAAGCAGTAGTTTTTTCAAGCTTTGTATTCATGTTTTCCTTTTCCCCCTTGTCCCTTTTAATTTAGTGTCATTACTCTATGAAGAAAGCAGCCTCCTTTCTTGGGATTGGTACAGAAAATGTTTGCTTTGTGGAAACAGATGGAAGGTAATGGGGACAGGATCCGGAAGCCTGGTGGGCGGAGGGGGAATTCATACTTTTTAAAAAAACAGTACCAGTGTCTGTTCATGACTAAACATAACTGAGTGCCTCAAATCTGTGTCTCCTAGAGGTAAAATGATACCTGCAGAACTGGAGAGGCAAATCTGGCAAGCCAGCAAAGAGGTGAGAGGGGAGAAAGAGAGGGGAAGAAAAAAGTAGGCATGCATCTGGACATAAGGGAAGGAATGCAAGCAGCCAGACCCGTTTCTGTGTGTGGGAGAGAGAAGAGAGCCTGTTAGAATTAAAATAGGGAAACTCATTTACAGATGTTCTATTTCCAGGTGCTTGGCTCTCCATGTTCTGTGCAGTTTCTCAGATGTTCTCATTCCCAGGTGGCTGGAGCCTATTAAAACACTGACATCACCATATTCCCAATTCTTGCCTAGAATTAGCTTTAAAAGATGAGCCCAGCCTCTCTAGCAGGGCGCCTGCATCCACTTCCTTACCTAACACTGGGCTGAGAGTTCTGGAGGTCAGGCCAATTGTCTCTGGGTCACGTTCAAAATGCTCTCGATTTCTGATCAATCTATGCTCCAGGTTGCTTCCACCCAAAGTCCATCACAGAAACCATCATCCTGTCTTGGGTCTGTGTCTAGTATGTCATCTCTGACAGAATGTCTGCTCTTCCATAGCTACCACGATATAGTAAAGCTGGCATGTCCATTGGTGGGGGAGGCAAGGTCTTGCCCCACCCACCTGCTGTACTCCAGCCAAGGCAGGCCCCGACATCTGCTTGTGGGTGTGCCATTGCTTTGGTGGCAGCCATCTTGATTCTTGGACCAAAAGCCTGCTGGATTAGGTGCGCCTGCTTTACTGCTTCCCTCCAATCCCACCACAGCTCTCACTGCTTTTGGAGCATCAGACTATTCCCCTACAGGTTTTGGAGCATCAGACTATTCCCACACAGGTTTCTAGTAGGTAGCAACAGAGTCGGGTGTGAAACTGCTAAAACTGCTGAAAACTGAAAATCCCAGTTTTGAGCTGGGATAGAAGTATATTTCTCCTTTAAAAAAAAAAAAAAAAATATATATATATATAAAAAAATATATAATATTATATATATAAAAATTTGAGAAAGCGAGAGAGAGAGAGAGAGAGAGAGAATACAAGCAGGGGGAGAGGCGGACAGAGGGAGAAGCAGACTCTCCACTGAGCAGGGAGCCTGATGCATGACTTGATCCAGGACCCTGGGTTCATGACCTGAATCAAGGCCATATGCTTAACTGACTGAACAACCCAGGCCCCTGGAAGTATATTCTCCTTACAGGATTTCACACCCTAAGAAGGATAGACTCTTTTATTTTTATTTTTTGTTTTAATACATTTCTGCTATTTTAGTCTTTATGTTTTTAAATTTTTCATAAAAATCACCTTGTCACCAGAGCATGCCAGTTCACTGTATCTGGTTTGAAATTCTTTACTTAAAAATTCTGCCTTTATTATAGGTGTACTGGCTTCAGTTGTGTCTTTAGATCTATACTTATCTTTTCTTTCTTTCTTTTTTTTTTTTTTAACATTCCAATGATGAGAGGATTTGAAAGCTGTCTGGTGAGACAGATTATAAGATTTCATTCATTCTTGGGTAAAATTCTGTTATAACCTGTTTGTTCTGCTGTGAACCACGGATATCGTGTTCTAACTTTATCTCTTTTTTTTTTTCTGGTTTTATCTTCTACAGAAATTCCTATCAAAGGGAACTTTGTTTATGTCATGAATTATTATTGGTGGCCATGGGTGGGAAGGAAGTTTTGATTGTTCTTTCTGTATGGTTCATATGATTCCTTCCTCTCTCCCCCCTCTCTTTTTCTCTCTTTCTGTCCTTCTTGAATTATGATCTTTTCATCTTGGAAAATTTCAAATATATAAAAACCAATATAATGAACCTCTATATACCCATCATGCAACTTCAGTAACTGAGCTTCTGCTCTGTTCTGTCTATATCCCATCCCCTCCCACCACCACTAGATTAGTTTGAAGCCAATCTCACACATCATACTGTCTGATCTATAAATAGTTCAGTATATCTGTCAAAAGGTATGTACTCTCTTTATTTAAAAAAAACCCCACACACCATTACAAGAAATAAATTCTTAGTATCATCAAATTTTCATTCTATATTAGAATTTTCTTATTGCTTTTTTTTAATAGTTGGCTTGTTTCAATTAAAAATTCAAGGTCCATATGTTGCGTTTGGTTGATTCATCACACCAATCTTTTCTGATCTGTAGCTTCTCCCTCCTCCTTTTTTTCTCTCCCTGCAATTGATCTGTTAAAGAAACCAAGTCTTTTATGCTGTCGAGTTTTCCACATTGTGGATTTCGTAGATTATGTCAAGAATTTGAGAATCTAGGTGCTCCCTCCACTGTACACCCCATCTGTTCTCTGGATTTCCTGTAATTTGGCAGTAGGATCTTGAGACTCAGGAAGACCTCACAGGTGGCTTTCTGTCCTTCACTCAGGACACATCTCCTATCTCGTTTTGCGTTGGTTCTGGCATTATGGGTCCATCTGTTACAGAGCTCCGCATCAACCTCTTACCTCATGAATTTTGCTCCCATTGATGATCATCATCTGGACTCATTATTTCATTAGGTGATGTTCTCATTTGTTCTCTCATTCCTCCTTGATTTATTGGTAGGCTTACAACCGCAAAGGAAAAGTTTCCCTCATTCTTACTTGGTTTCCCTAGGGAAACTGTTTGCAACGAGGGCAGGATAAATGTTTGATTCTTCCCCCTTGTGTACCAGTTTTCAGAATAGTGCGTTAGTTGCCTAGCATCTCCTAAAGATAGCCAAAACCATTTTTCTTTTTTAGAATCATTAGGGATAATCTAGCATATTTGATGGGTTTTATTCCGCTGCAGTCATTGTTATTTTCATTGTTCAAATGTTTGTTTGTTTTGACAATGAAAGACCATGAAACTGACATATCATGAAGTTGAGAACTTGAAAAGAGAAGTTTTGAAAAAGTGAAAATTGCTCTAGGCACATTTAAAAGTAGGGCCATGGAGTCTCCTCAGTGTTCTTTCAAGTTAGTTAAAACTTGAGCCTGGATTTTCCAAGGACAGATCTTGCATCTGTACTGAGATAATACCTGGTGATTAAGTTTTGTTTTTGTTTTGCCTTTTTTTTTTTTTTCCAGTAGTTTCAAACCTAGCTCTTTTGTTTCAAGCTTTGAACTCATATTGTTATAGATGTGGGGATAGTTCATCAATTTTTTTTTTCTGCTGTGATTCAGTTCCCTGGCCCAGCGCAATCCATTAAAAATCTGTTGAGCAGTGACCTTTACTTGATGCCATTCCAAAGATGGTGAAAACCACGGAAGCTTCAGAGATTCTAAAGATCTCATGAAAAGATCAGACTCGTATAACCACTGAATGTTTGAAAGTACTTTTGTGTATGAGTGTTTCAGATGACAAACTTTCTTAGGGAATACAGCTCATCAGCAGACCACAATCAATACTGTTTCCACTGAATTTTCTCATTAATAGCAGGAGATACGAAAAAGGAAAAAAAAAATTGGAAGGTTAAATCCAGATCGCAAAAGTTTGATTTCTGAGGCCTGATATTTATAGCTAGATTGTAAAAAGGTGAGGAAAATTCATTAATAAGCTATAATAGCTTGCAAAAGTATTTTCTCACTACCGCCAAGGTGTCACATCGTTTACGAGGAACAGTCCAAACATTAAAGACACCTTCCATGTTTTTAGGAAATTGCTTTTTCTCTTCCTTTTAATGATTGCTGTAAATCCAGTCTCATTTTATTTTGGTCGCTTGCATGATAAAGATGTAATCTGTGGACAGTTGAGTACAGGGAAGAATTCCCAAAGAGGGTGGTTCCCCAGGAGCTCTATCCACCCACTGGCCCTGCTCTAACAGGTTCCGGTGGACTGGATTCCATAGGTCACAACCATCTCCCCAGAAGGCAAATGGATTCACTGGGTACTGTCGCTTTGTTTCCTGTGCATCTTGATTTAAAGATGGGGCCCAAGTGTCTTTGCTCTGCCCCACTTTCCACTGAGAAATAACTTCTTTCCGTCAAAGGTCAGCTAAATGGGAAGGAGTCTGGTTCAAAAGGAATAACTTCTGGCATTAAATGGGACATAAAAGTATATTGCAAGAACAACTGCGCTTTAGAATAAAACTGAGAGAACAAAATGACTCCATCTTAAATGGAAGGTAAAATGACTTTTATAGGCAGGGAACGTTCTTGTCACTTAGTACTCAAGGGCTCTAGAGTCTTAGGATTCTCATCCCTTCCCCCACCTCTACCTTCATCTGCAAATTGTCGTTCCAAGGCACTTCCACGGTGAGCAATGCATCTTTGCTGACATACTGGGGCAAATCTGTGGGCAAGCAATCTCATGTATTTCCATCTACCTGGCTGCTATAAAGTTTCTTACAGGGCCAAGGTGCTTGGCTAGCTTGGCCGGAATTACCATTCACCTCTGTATGTTCCCACAGTCTCCCTTCTCCCCCACCCTTCACCTCCATTGCCGTCTGGCACCTGTGCACTTTACAAGCTGCAGCCATCAGCTGTGTGAAGAGGCAGAATCATGCTAGGAGTGATACAGGTTCTCTTTTCTAGAACATTCTAATGGATTTCTCTGTTGGGGTACCATTTTGCAGAGTGTATCCCAATGAGGTTACACTATCCCAGTTTAATGTCAATTTGTACTTATCACTCTCTTTGTTTTGTAACTGCACTTACCTGTAAGGAGACAGGCAAACAGGCCTCCACAGTTTGCACCTGGAGCTGTTTATTTTCCAATCATCCTTGCTTTTATTATGCAGAGGTGTAACAATGCTGGCACTCAGGCCTCAGTGAATCACCCCCAAAAGGAGATAGGAATCACACAGAAGGCCATTTTGTCATTGCAGCGGAGGTTACTCACTTTGTATGTGAGAAATATAAAGAACAGAAAACACTTCAGGAAGAAAATGAAAGCAAAAACAGTTAACAGTGCTTATGGAGTTGGGACAAAGGATTCTTGTTGTCACAGCATTGTCTAGATTTCCTTGACCTCTTGGAATAGACAAGCGGCCATATTGTGGAGAAGCTGAAAAACACCCTATCTGAGTCATTACCTCCAAAGGAACCAGATAAATTTCTGGCTGCTTAACCGTTATGTTTACCCACCTATTACAGGACAAACTTAGTGTTAATGGTGATGGTTCTTGTGTGTTGGTCCTCCTCACAGGGAGCAGCTCCATTTCTCGTCTGTGCCACGTCTGGTACAACTGTTTTGGGAGCCTTTGATCCTCTGGATGAAATAGCAGACATCTGTGAGAGACACGGCCTCTGGCTTCATGTGGACGTAAGTGCATTTGTATGTACACTTTGGTTTAACTTTCTACTCTGTTTGTAGCTTTGCTGGAAAGTCCTTTGTGTTCTCAGAAACTAGACACGAGGTCCCCGGCTACTTTTATTTAAGCGTGTATTTCTAATCAAGGGAAATAAATCTGCCATTTTCCATAAGGTAATAAAGAAGAAGATCCCAATACTTAATGTAAATTTTGGTTTTGTTCTCCAGATTCCATTTTATTTCCTCTTCTCCCATGAACCATTCTCTTTGGTCCCTTGAATCTACTGTCATTGAGGCAGGGACACAATGAACTACAAAATCAAGAGACCTTGACTTTGGGCTCCAATTGGCCTCTTCTTCATTGCAACTTTAGCTGTTCAGGCTTTGGTTTCACTTATAAAGAGAGGAGTGGCTGATGTGGTCTGTAAAGTCTTCTAGTTCTGATGTTACATGATTCCGATCAGCTGGAAAATGCAAACAGCTGCATTATATAATTGCCTGTTATAATTAAAGCAGGTTTTATCTGGATCCATGATAGATAATTATTTGAGAGACATCGGGATAACTTACATTCTTCCTAATTTCCTGACTTTAAGAATTGGCTTTTTTTCCCTAATTAATTTTGTAAGGCCTGGGGTGATTCATAATAATTTTTTCCTTAATTAAAGGTAACTATTCAAATTCTACTCATCTAGAGTTAAAAATTTGCATTCAGACAGTTATGAATATTGTTGAGCTTTTGGTTTTTTTTTTTTTTCTTTCTTTCTTTTCTTGTGGTAAAACCAGGAATTAATTAGTTTGATTTAACCCAATTGAAGGGACGGTTGACAGTATAGGGAACTTTCTTCTGGTAAGTGAGTGATTCATAGCCTCCTTAGCAGAAAAAGAAAGGACACTATTTTTGACTTTTTGAATGGAAGGTAATGGCACTTGGGGGATATACCTGCACATACTTTTATAGTTTGTATGATCTTATGCTTTCAAAGTAAAGTGTGTTACAGAGAGAATTTTTCAGCAGCTCAAGGCTCTCATTAAGCATATGCTAATACTCGGTAAAAGTCGCCATGATATAAAGCTCCCTCGAGTTACAGGCTCTATTAGTATGCCAGTGGCAATCCTTCAGGTAGATTATTTGTGACTTTAAATGGGATTGTAGCATTTGTATCTGTTCACATTTCAACTTTTATCTTATTGATTTTTATAGACTTCGGAGCATAATAATACATTATGTCCTAAAAGATAATATGAAGTGAGTACTTTGTGACTATGGAAATAAGGAGGAAAAATCAAATCTATCAGCAGTTGTACTGAAAAATTCCATTCTCCTAAAAGAAACATCAAATATGGATTATATAGTTTATGCAAAGCAGACCAAGTACAGCAGTTTCTAAATTGGGAGTGAGATTAAGAGACTTAAGAGAGGCTCAGAGAGAATTGTGACTTAGAAGTATGAATGAAAACCTCCTTAGATTTTCTTAAAAAAAAAAAACTGAAGGTGGAATTTTTGAAGGAAACACTTTTATAAGGAAATGTTTAAGCCACACAAATTATTAAGATTTACACACAGTAGGCATCTAGTAGTATTAGACAAAATTGGAAACAGTTTAGCTGACCTGGTAAAGAAATTAGCTCTCACATTGAGGTAATATTCACGCATGCTTTAATATTACAGGCTGGATATAAGGTAATATTACATTATATTATTATAATAATAATATTGAATCTGCTGATAACATTTGATAAAGGGGCATGTAGCTTATCTTGAAGAAACTTTATACACCACATATAGTTTATTAACTTTAAAGATAAAAATCAACAAAATTGCAGTAGTCACCTTGGCCTGCTTGAAATTTTCTATAAAATACTTAAAAAATCCTTTAAAAAACTGGCATCTACTTTGTTTTTTTTAAATGTAATTACGATTACTGATCCTCATGGACATTTCATAAAACTGAGTTGCCCTGCATAGTAAACAGTTTATTAACTCTAAGATACACTGATTTTGTTTACATTTTAACATAGCTGAAGGTGGTATGTTGATGTCTTTTTTTTTTTTCTTTCTTTGGGGTACACAAAAATGGTGACTCTTCCATTGGATGGTGTCTTATATTTGGTTAATTACAATGCATATTTACACAACTGCATAAGGAGAACTTTAGTTTTCTTTTTCTCCAGGAGGGCAGATGTGACTTCAGCCTCTGCCTCAGACTAGAAAGCTCTGGCTGGTCCAGCTCTTCTCTGAGGCAGAGGCTGTGGCTGCTGCAAAGCTTGGCGCTCCCAGGGGAGCGTCCTGACGCGTGCCTCAGGCACTCTTCTTCCAAGTCCCAGGGGAGGTAGCAAACACTGTATTTAAAGTCTGGGCCTTTAGAAGCTGCTAGATCTCAATTCCACCCTTGCTTCCACTTCCTTGTGTGGACTGGGCTTATAATTTATTTCTTCTTTTTTTTTTTAAGATTTTATTTATTTATTTGACAGAGATCACAAGTAGGCAGAGAAGCAGGCAGAGAGAGAGAGAGGAAGGGAAGCAGGCACCCTGCTGAGCAGAGAGCCAATGAGGGGCTTGATTCCAGGACCCTGGGATCATGACCTGAGCAGAAGGCAGAGGCTTTAACCCACTGAGCCACCCAGGCGCCCCTGATTCATTTCTTAACTAACGGATTAAAGAGAAATATGTTAAGTAACCTGGTAAGTGCGGTGCCTAACAGGTAGTCATAGCCCTGTAAATGACGGCCCTCCCTGAGGTGAAAAACCTCGATTCTTCAACATTTAGGTTATTGGTTTGCTCTTTTGAGGACTCTTTTGAGGACTAAGTCTGTGATGGAGCTGACCCTGCCACTCTCCTCTAAACTAGGGAGCTAATGCCTCGAAAGAGTTGACATGATTTAAAAAACGTGCATGCACTTGCATTGGGAGCATCTGTCTGCTTTTTTGGGAGGAAGAGGAGGCAGAAGGTGGTGCAGGAGAAGGGAAGGTGTGAGAGTGTGGTGTGTGAGACTCCTGAGCTCCTCTCTTCCCATCACCCTCAGCTCCCATGCTGCCTTCTACCATGTGGCCCTAAGCTGTGATGTTATCCTGAAGCAGGAATGGGCTTTGGCTCCCAGATCTAATACTTAATGCCTATGAGACCTCGGACAAGTCACCTTCCACCTTTGAACGTTAGTTTTTCTACCAAAAATTTGAGGTAATAATGGCTCCATTCCCAATGTAACATTGTATGGGTTCAATAACTGTGGAGGTGTTCAACACAGCCCAAGCTGGTCCCCTCATATCCCCTCACATCCATTACCCTTCCTGGCCCTACAGAATGAAACTTAGAAGTCTGCTCAATTGCAAGGACCAGTCTGACTTCCTGATTACTCACATTGATGCCCCCTCCCTTCCCTCCAGACTTCCTGACCATGGGGTTTCCTTGCATTTCCTATTCTCAGCCATTTTGTCCTTTGTTTGTAATGTTTAAGTCTCCAGTGGACATCTTCCCCAAGTCCCACGCTTCTTTTCTCTCATTCTTAGCTTTTTGATTTGCGAATATTTCTGAAAGCTATTTGGCTGAAAAGATCCAATTAATAGGATCCATCTAGGCCCTTCCTCGTGGGCCATGAGTTCCTCTATACCCTTCTACCCACCCTGTCAAGCAGGTGCTCATTCATTATTCAGAAGGCCACCCCCCAGCCCATGCCTCGCTATCAGCATTTGCACGTTGTGTCTGTGAGAATGAGAGTCAGCATTGCAAAGGATATTGTCTATTTTATTCTCAAATACAGAGAACAAACTGGTGGTTGCCACACAGGTGGGTGCGGGGAGGTGAAATAGGCGAAAGGGATTAAGAGGCACAGAATTCCTGTTATAAAATAAATCACAGAGATGCAGAGTACAGCATATTGACTATAGTCAATAATATTGTACTGACGATGTATGGTGACAGATGGTGACTACACTTATCTTGGTGAGCCCGTGGTAATATACAGAAGTGTCAAATTACTATGTTGTACATTTGAAACTAATAGAAAATGGTATGTCAGCTATGTTTCAATAATGACACTGAAAAGTAAAAACAAAGGAGATTGTCTATTTCAGATTCTAGATTGGAGAAGGAATGGACTGTGTCTTTCAAGTCACTTTTTTGTCCACACACCAGCCAACAGGCTAATACACCAATTTCATTATGCTGTGTGAATTTAAATTCTAAGGGTCTGTGGGAGGCCATCTACCGTGATGAGGCTCTGTTGGCCGGAGTGAGAGGCAGTGAGCACAAGTGTTTCGAGTGTTCATGGCTTAACGTGGGTTTACAACAAAGTATTAAGGTTGTCCCTCAGAGTTTTCTATGACAATGAACTGGGGAACACATAACATTGAAATAACATTGTTGCATTTATGTAAATATCTCAACAGGCTTCTTGGGGTGGCTCAGCTTTGATGTCCAGAAAGTACCGGAAGCTTCTGCAGGGCATCCACAGGTAAATGTTTTGGGGCCCAGCACCTCTTATTTAGACAAGGGAAACTCTCTGGGTCTTTGCATACTTAAGTGACACTGTGACAACCCAGAGATAAAGTGACTGTTCTACTTGAAAACTCCAAGCTCCCCAGAGAACTCAAATCAGCAATCCAGTTGAGCGCTTGAATACTGCTGCTAAGGAAAGTATTTTTTCCTCCAGTAGAAGCTCATTAAGTTCCCTCCTTCCCTTGTCCTTTTTCTTTTGCATAACAGAGCTGACTCCGTGGCCTGGAACCCCCACAAGATGCTGATGGCCGGAATTCAGTGCTGCGCTCTCCTTGTAAAAGACAAATCTGTGAGTTTTCCTCTTCTGGCCTTTGGGCTTCTGAGGGGGTTAAACTACTGTTTTTGCAGAGGACTTGCTTTTGCTTACATTTTTATGCTTTCGGAATGATATATATGAAGGTCTTTGGTAAATGTTGGTGGCATGGAAAGGAGAAATAAATAGACTCAGTTGAAAAAAAAATCTAGTGTTTCTGCTCAGGTGATTTTGTGGATTAGATCTCGGTATTATATAACCTCATTAGTTACAGCAAAATGGTCTCTCTTGCCCTCATTTGGATTATATTTTAAACCTCAGTTTTAAACATTGCCAAGATTTTGTTCTCCTTGATTAAGTCTGGGATTTAAGTTATCTTGAAACTTCTGCTTGCTGAGAAAGTGGAACAGATGTGTGTCATACATTAAATTGAATGCCTAATATGCTTAGCTAGGGCTTAACAGCACATTTATAGAGGAATATGTTAGCTCGGGGCTGACCGCTGAACACGGATTTATTAGCTTCTTTGGGAACGTTGTGGGGAGTTTGGAAACCAGTCAGGATCACGGTGGGGAAGTGGGAAGGGGTTGCTGAGTTTCCTCCTGGCCACAGGTATCAAACCCATGTTTTTTTTCTGGGTAAAATAAGGATTCTTGTGGGAAGTGGCCCAGGCTGGGAAGTGCCACTTCATTCTTAGAAATGCCTCCTCAAGATATGTGTGCAGCATGTGGGTGATTTTTCTCAGCCATCTGTTTACATTTTCTTCTTAGGGGACTCCCTTTGCCAATGCTAAAGTCATTTTCTCTTTTTAAGGAATTTTATTTCAAATGAAAGCCATATTTAAAATTAAAACCTAGTCTTGCATGTGCAGATAGTTACAACTCTCTTTAAAAATGAATTGTGACATTTGTAGGTCGGAGCCCTTTGTGTTTTGAGATATCCAAAGGGAATACTGTAGGGGCCAAGGGCAGGCCACCCAAAATGTACTCCAAAGGCTATTGATTACTTTGAATGGGAATTAGCTAGTGCGAGGACATTCAGGCCCCCTCTGTCCTCCTGAAAGCCAGAAACAAATGTCCCATATGAAAGATACCCTCCCTGTAGTAAGAAGTAGGAACACATCCTATCACCAGGGACAGGAACTTGAAAGCCAAGAGAGCTGTAAAAACAAAGCTGTTACTTTTTTACTAATCACTACCTCAGCCCAAATTCTGCTTAGAATTTTTTACTAATTAAAACTCTCAAACATCTGTTTTCTTTACCCTGTCCACTCCTCACAAACTTATTGTCTTGCCATCTGAAATGTATAAAAACTGCCTCGGTCACTGGGGTCTCAATCTCATTATTTGGCCTCCATGTGCACATCATAAAACTCTAACTTCTTTTTTTCCCCCTGTCAATCTGTCTTCATGTAAATTAATTCTTAGTCCAGGTAGAAGAACCTACGACAAAGAAACATTTCTTATTCCCCTTCAGGATCCATCAGAAACTATGAACAGATTCTGCATTTAGAGATAGAGACATTTTGGGAAATAGAAATTGATTCCCTAATATTTTATGAGGTTGGCTACTGTTGGCTATATTCAACATCATTTCACTTTTTTGCACTTAACTCCTTAGTTATGACTTCATTTTATAATGGAAAGGTAGTTTAGGATTACTATATCATGTGTGAACCAAGGAACATCCTCAGTGTTATCTGTACTTAATGTATTTAGGACATGACAGAGTTAGGAATAAACCCAGGTTTTCCCTTGCTTTAGATATGAGAACAAAAATATGTCAAGTATCCCTTATGTGCCAGGCATTCGACATCTGCCTTCTCCCCAGTTGGCTGATCTGAATGACTTCCTTAACTGTTTGTGTGCTGGAAAATTCAGACCCCAAGTTTTATGATTATTCTTTTAAATAACATTCTAGCTTTTATATGTTTTTCTTGTCAAATGATTTTGAGTGATATCGCCAAGAATTGATTTGCACTTATGTACTTGTGACAATTCAAAATTTTCTGGATCATCTAACTCTATTATCGGGGTGATAATTTTATTTTTTTAAAAGTATTCATTCCTGGATCTCAATAAAAACAATACCCATGTCGACTCACATGGCAGAGTTAAGAAGTTAGGAAAATTCTTATTTTGCATCATGCAAAGGACTGAACACTTTTAAAAGTTACCATTTTTCTTTAAATAAAAGATTGTTTTTAAATTAATTGGAATGGGGAGCTGAACCATGAGAGGTGAGATATTACAATCAGCTTAAGAAGTTTTACACTGGCAATTTTCTGTCTCTTTTATACCTATTTTCTGCCTCTGTTCTCTTTCACACTCATTCATTCATCATTCAAGCAACACTAACTGACTTCCTGTGTAGGCCAGGTGCTGTGCTAATTCTGGGCTTATGAAACAGACACATTCCCTGTAGCCAAAGACCTCATAATCTTACAGAGGACACAAAGAACAAAATGTTCCTACTTAATTATTATTTTGATAAGTGGTTTGCAGAATGTGTCAGACGCTGTTCATCATGTATTCCATAGCCATTCCAATCTCCTTCCCTTCTCCCTCCCTTGTACTGGGAGCCACCAAATGACACAGTTAACGGTCGGTACGTTATAGAGGAAATGTGAAGAGGCTCTTGAGAAAGGTGTTACTTGCAGCTAGAGGTGATACACACAAGAGAAGAGCATCCTTTCCCTTACTTCTGCCTTGAATGTGGTTGATTCAGAGCATGAGGCCCAGGGCTCTGATAGCCACCTAGCAACTGCAGTACGATGCCCCTAAATTAAAGGTGAATGTGCACAGAATGGCAGAACAGAGAGGGGACAAGTCATGGCCTTGAATAAAGATTTTGAACTGTTGCATGAATCCCGGAAGTGATGAGTTGTAAACATTCTGTGGTATGAGGTCATTAAATGTCATTATTGCTGAAACCACTTCCATTGGGTAATCTGTCTCTTGCAGCCAAATGCACTCCTAGCTGATAGAGAAAAGAGTGTGGGACTCCGAGAAAACAGAGCAGGGAGACCTGAGATATTTCAGGTAGAAGAAACAATGTGGATCAAGTTTTTAAGGAAGGAAGGTCCTTTTCATTTTGTTTTATTTTATTTTTAATTGTTTTTAAAGATTTTATTTACTTGAGAGAGCGAGAGAGAGAGAACACATGAAGAGGGGGAGGGGCAGAGGGACAAGCAGGCCTCCGCTGAGCAGGGAGCCCTATGCAGGGTTCAATCCCAGGACCCTGAACTCATGACCTGAGTTGAAGGCAGATGCTTAATTGACTCAGACACCCAGGCATCCCCAGGAAGATCCCCTTCATTTTAGAAACCAAAAAAAGTCTGTTGTAGCTGAAGCCCAGAGAATAATGCTAAGACTGACATGAGATGAGGCAGTGGATGGAACAGTGGATGGTGAAGTGGAGTCTTCACTATTTGAGTGATTTTAGCCTTGATCTTCAGGACAAAGAAAGAATTTTAAAACCAGGGAGTTATCTGAAAAGATTTTTATTTAAGACAAAGAAATGGAGGTGGGCAGGAATGGATGCAAGAGTCAGAAGAAACTGGCAGCATCCAAGCAAGAGTTGATGGCAGGGGAGTTGGAAAACTGTGATGAAATTCAAGCTCTGCTTTACCAAGCCACTAGACAGGGCTGCGTTACCAGTTATATGTAGGAGATGAGGAAGAAGCAAGTGTCATAGTTGACTCCCTGCTTAGTGATATGGCAACTAAGCGAACGTTCATGTGTAGGCAGATGGAGATTGCTGGGGGAGGAGAAGACTTGAGAGTGAAATGTCTTGGTTTTAGCATTGGCTTTCATCAAATTTGGGATTCCTATGAAGTTTTCAAGTGAAGGGTTCAAGTAGGCAGTTGACACATAGATCCAGAGCTAGGAAAAGTGATCTGGGCTGGAAAAGCATATTGGGAGTGCTGACACATAGATGTTCTCTAGGGTCCTAGAGGTCGAATGGATTGCCTTGGGAGGACCTTGGGAGTGAGAAGAGAAGAGGGTATAGAACCTAGCCCTGAGGAACTTCGGAGTCTGTGAAAGCTGAGGTCGTCGGAATGGCCAGAAAGATAGGAAGAAGATCAGGAAAGAGTGTCACTAATGAAATATTCTTTGAGGGAGGAGTATTATGAGGAGTGTGCAAGACTGTCACCCTTTGTGTTGAAGCTAAAATGTCACTCCTTAAGGAAGAGATCCCAGACTCTCCAGCTGGACTGGCATCTCCCCATTATTCTTTCTCAAACCTCATGCCCTTTCCCTAAGTGCCCATCAGGATTCATCGTTATGATTTCTTATGTATTAACTTCCCTTCCCTCTAGAACATAAGCTGTATGAGGACAGGGACTATGCCATTGTATTTGCTGCTGTATCCGCAGTGCCTCGCAAGGATTCACTGAATGAGCACAAAATTAAAATTCACTGAAAAATGTTACATTTAAATGAATGGAAAAGCCTCAGAAATATTTGCCATCATGTCAGCAGAAACTGGGAGTTCCCAGTTTTTCCCCTACCCCAAATTATTCCTTTTGACAACTCTGAGATAACAATGATGAAAATTACAATTGATGAGTTTATGTTGCCTCCATCCTAACACAGGGCCTGAGCGTGCCTCCAGTGGTAATTGACAAATAGTGGTTTTAATTTGGACCTACTCCTCCAGTTAATGGAAGGGGATAACTCTACTTAAAAGAAAGCAAATTACTTAGTGAATATAATTCTGTTAAGGGAAAAACTAATTCCCTAATTTGTACCCTCAAAGCCCTGACATTCACAATGCTGTTTTCCTGATTGACTAGCTGTGGTGTTTGCATTTTTAATGCCCTGTATTAGTAAAGAAGACTACTACCAAAACAAACAGAGCTGCTGCTCTCAGAGTTGTACTCTCACTAACCGTCTATCCATCATAGGGATAAAAAGAAAATCAGACGTTTATGAAAAAACAAAAAACCAAAAAACAACCCACTGTGATTATAAATAGGTTGACTTCAGATGTAAATGCTGGCACTACATGGCTGTTTTGGATCAAAGACAATTTTGATGCTTTGATCTAAAAGAAAAGGCAATGTATTCTAAGAATCAGTTACATGGATGGGGGAAATCTCGGTATTGGTTTTTTGATTTTTAGTGTTTATTGGAAAGAATTTTTATTAAAAAAAAACAACAGATACATGAAAATGAGAAACTTGCTAATCAGATGACTTTCTGAGTATAGATTTTCCTCTCCATTTCTACTGACCATTATCACCCTATATTAACTCACAGGCACTTCTGTTTCACTGAACGATTTCACTGGACAATTTTTTTTAATAGACTGTGTTGATCCTACGGATTTTTTTTATGTCCATTTTTATATGTTAATTTCAGTAGTAATTTAGATGCATCATAGAAGAATTAGAAAATTTAGATATGGAGAAAAATTAAGAAAGAGTGACAGGATACCGATACCTGAAGATGCCCTTTTATATATTTTCTCCTGCGTATATACATTAAAATGTATATATATGCACCTACCTAATCTAAAAAAATTACAACATAGTTTGCTTTTAGCAAGCTCTTTTTGTTTAACCAAATGGTTTTTGTTTAACCTATACATTTTTTAAAAAACAGATTTTATGTATTTATTTGCCAGAGAGAAAAAGAGACTACAAGCCTGGGGAGCATCAGGCAGAAGGAGAAGTAGGAGCAGGGAGCTTGATGAGGGACTCGATCTCAGGACCCTGGGATCATGACCGGAGCCGAAGGGAGACACTTAGCGGACTGAGCTGCTCAGGCATCCCATTCTATACAGTTTTAATAGCTGTGTAGTGGTCTATCATTTTGACATATTATAATTAACTTGAGGATCTTGTTATTGTTGACCCATTAGATTGTTTCAGGATATGTGCTGACAAGGTAAGCGCTCTATTATGTCATTTTAATGTTTGGCCATTAGAGATTTGGCTGCCATCTTTGAGACTAAATCTTCATGTACATCCTATATTCTTTCCTTATAGTAAATTCCTAGACATAGAAGAGCCATGATCAACTTTCATGATGCCTTTTTATACTTATTTCCTAATTTTTCTTGTAAAATGCCTCTTACATCACGCCTGGGTGGCTCAGTGTGTTAAGGGCCGACTCTTGATTTCAGCTCAGATCATGATCTCAGGGTCGTGAGATAGAGCCCCACATCAGGATCTGTGCTCAGTGGGGAGTCTGCTTCGATTCTCTTTCCCTCTTTCTCTGCCTCTCCCTGCTGCTCATCTTCTCCCTCTGTCTCTCTTAAGTAAATTAGTAAATCTTAAAATACTGTTGACCTTCTCACTAACTGAATATGTGTGTGTTCATCTCTGACATCACAGGTGTTTTTAGCTTTGTCAGTTTAGTAGGCAAGACATCTGTATACCCACACTCAGAGGCACACGTAAACATTTTCCTTCTAATTTTATCTATTGACATAGCTCCTTCTGAGGGATCTTCTTTAGACAGAGGTATTGACATGCGACTCTGGGCTAGGTTTGAACTGTGAGGCCCATAAGCCTGCCATTCTTTTCTCCATTCTAGAGGGCACAGAATGTAGTCCCAGTTATTCATTAGGAGAAAGAGTAGTGGGGAAAAGAGAATAGAAAATTCATTCAACACAATCACCGCAAGTATACTATAGGTCAGGTCCTGTGATGCAGAGAGAAAATGAGAAAAGGAAGTGTAATATCATTTCCCAGTACGGTTCCCCAGAAGAAGACAGAGTTTTCAGCCCTATTTATATTTTTATTCTGAGTGGTAACTGATATTGCAAATGACAATTACTCTATGCCATTAAAAAAAAAAAATGTGCGGGACGCCTGGGTGGCTCAGTTGGTTAAGCGGCTGCCTTCGGCTCAGGTCATGATCCCAGCGCCCTGGGATCGAGTCCCACATCGGGCTCCTTGCTCGGCAGGGAACCTGCTTCTCCCTCTGCCTCTGCCTGCCTCTCGGCCTACTTGCGGTCTCTCTCTCTCTCTGACAAATAAATAAATAAAAATTAAAAAAAAATTGTGCAAGAAAAGAAAGGAGAGAAAGTAGATTTATCAGAGAAACTGGAACACACTGTGCCTGATTTTGTGAAGATTTCTTTTTTAGCTCTTGTTTTTCTTCATGGAGTTCCAATGGAAGTGCTATTGGGTGGTTTGAAAATATGAACAATCCGATCGTCAAAGAAGTTCTTTTCTTTTCATGCCAGAGAACACTCACACTTCCCCTGTACACCCATATTATTATAAGCTTCCGTGGAATGACAGCCTCCTAGGTAATGCGGCAGAAAAAGGGGAAGGTAGGTGTTTAAAACTGATTAGAAAAAAAGGAGCATTTCACTTGTAGGAGAGACATCAATCTCCCGTGCTTGAAGCTGCCAAAATTATTCTCTGTGTCTTGGATGTTGTTGCTGAACAGAGAAAAGTTTTAGATTTTTCAGCAAGGTTGAGATTGCATAAAACTGGCAGAATTCATCAAATACATGGTTGGTCATTAGCCTTTTCCTTTTTAAAGTTTTTTTTTTTTTTAATTATAATAAACCAAAGTTGATTTTCTTTTCAGGAGGCTTTTGGAAATGTGTGCGTATGCGTGTATCGATGTGTATCACATCAAAAACAAAAAAACCCTCACGTGGTGTTATCAGTCATGACAAACACTGTTTCCATGTCTGTTTTCCTTCTTTGTGAAGTAAAGGGATATGATAATTAATGTTAGAATTGCACATTTTCAAAATCCGTTATGTCTTTTTCCACCAAACAGACCAGTAATATTGGGTTTTAGAGTTTTTGTGTTGGTACTGAAATTGTCGTTAATTTTAACAAAGGATTTGTACTTTGTTTTAGATCCATGTATCTTTCTTTTTTTAAAGATTTTTATTTATTTATTTGACAGACAAAGATCACAAGTATATTGCTTGCAAGTGGAAGAGATACTTACTTTTCTAAGGTTCCCTGGTCCTCTCTTGACAAGTAGACAAGAGAGGCAGGCAGAGAGAGAGAGAGGAGGAAGCAGGCTTCATGGCAAGCAAAGAGCCCGATGTGGGGCTCGATCCTAGGACCCTAGGATCATGACCTGAGCTGAAGGCAGAGGCTTTAACCCACTGAGCCACCCAGGTGCCCCTAGATCTATGTTTCACATAGCCTAATATATTAACTCCTCTGTGCACTGTGGCTCCAAGCAATGAGTTACTGCATAATTGTGGTTGTACTACCTGATTTCAATCAGTAGTTACCGACATGTCATAAATGGGTATAAGTCTCAATGTAGAACATATCCTATGGTTCTTGGAATCATGTATGTAGCAGACTGAACACCAGGAGGGCAGAAGGGGTCTTATTCACTGCTGTAGTCGCCCTACTTAGTACAAAGTCTGACACTCAATGCTCAGTGAAATGTTTCCTGAAGTGAACTTACTTTGTGTCTTTTTCCAATACCATCAAATGGTCATGTGTTTTAAATGTGTTACCTGTAGGATGAAGTAGCATGCCCTTTATCGTCACATCCTGATCTCTTTCCAGTCTTAAAAGTGTCCTTCCTGCTGGTACATTGGACAGGGTGTAGAAATTGTTTGTCTTAACCATATGGTTTGCCATATCCATTACCTCCTCACATCCCATTTCATGTTGGCTTTTAAAAAATGTCTTTACTCTAAACTGTGCCAACATTTGGCCTTTTATCTACATGCCTCAGAGACCAATAATAAATCAGTGACTCATGCTTTCCTTTTTCAGAAACCATATTGTCTTTCCCTTAGGACTTATTTTCGTTTTAGTGTCTAATGATGCTGTTCTCTATTGGCGACTGGACAAGCGGAAGAGATACTAACTTTTCTAAGGTTCCCTGGGTCCTCTCTTGACCCTTTCTAATGGACAGAATGACATTCATAATCTGCGGTTTGCTGGTTGTGGCTGTTTGTAATGTTGGATCCAGTATCTTGGCCAACAGCTTCCCAATTTCATCCTTGAGTTCCTTCAAACCTTTGGGTGACTGCCACCTGGTCCTATTGAGTAAGCTACATTAATTTCATCAGTTTGACTTAGATGAGTTGGGGTGTTGCCCACTATGGGATTTGATATCTTCTGCCTGTCTATTTCTGGAGAACCCTAAGAGTGTGGGAATCTCTCTGATATCTTTCCAGGTAAAGAATTCATTCTTCATGGCAGCCCTCCCATTTCAGTAGGGGACCCCAACTTTTGCCTCTCTGCCAATCATCACAGAAGACTGCAGATTTGTTAAGAAATGATGAAAAAGGAAAAAAAAAAAAAAGAAATTCTACCTTTGTGTCCTAGCAGTTGAAAATGCCTGAGAAGGAGGATTCTATTAACAGATTGATTTTTTTTTTCTTTTTCTGTCCTACCTGAAAACAAACAAACAAACAAAAAACTGATTAGGGTCTCATAATCTGGGAGAATTACATAAGCTAAAATCCAAGAAAAACGAGAAACATAGGGTAAGGGCAAAAAAGGAAACCTGGAATGAAGCTAATGGAAAAATTCTTGCCATAATTAGCATGCTATATCTGCTTCAGGTCGATGAAAGTTGTTTTTTGCATTTTTAATGGATTCCAAGCATCTGCCTTTTTTTCCCCCTTTCCCCTTTATTTTACTATGAACTCATTGCAACAAGATTTTTTTTTCTATTTCTACTCTCTGGTATGATGACTTCTTGAAATAAATTGTTCTATTTGCTTTCCTTTGTACAATTCTAGTTGTCATGTATGTTGTTTTCCAACGAATATATCTAAAAACATACCTGACATTCCTAATTAGGCTTTCTAGCTTCGTTGTTTCAAGGACAAAAACTTTCAGGGAGTTAATTTTTTCCTAGGTTTTTCTTCCATGACAATTCAAAGTGTCAATATGAGTCCATGTGATGAGATTTATTCTGATTTTGTAATTCAGTGGTGGTAAATGTAGATTTATTTTATATAGGCTTTTAGTAATTGTACTTAGACCCTAAGTTGTAGGAAAATTGTAAATGGCATATAATGAAGAAATAAATTGTAGGCAGAATAGGAAAATGGAAACTCTGTAAAAGAGTCACTGTATCTTTAAGTTCAAGGTGTGTACGACCATGTGTGCAAGCACTTATGCACATAAATTCACACAGCAAACATACCTGCCCTTAAAACATAATGGTACTGATGGGAAATTAGAATTTAGGGAGTTTTGTTAATTGCAAAAATAATTCAATACCTTCTCTGCCAGTTCTTTCTGAGGGCTTTTTGGGAGTTTGGAAGATGTTGGTCTTTTTTTTTTTTTTCAATGAATTGTTACGAACTATAAGAAAATTACAAAAATGTGCATAAGATGTAAATAAATGGCTTAGTTCATTGTTGTAAAAAGCATAATCAAGTAGTTCCCATACAGATTCCAACAAAGAACATAACCAGAAACCCAGAAAACCCTCATGGGCTCCTTCCTATTCTTGACTTTCTTGCTTTTCTTTTTAGTTTTGCTCTGCAGTGTGGATCCTCAAATAATATAGTTTACTTTTCCCTTCTGAAGGAATCGTGCAATGTGTATATATATATATACATATATATATATTTGGTTTGGCACGGTTGCTGCTGTTGCTCAGATTTACGTCATGTCCATAAGACTCATCTATATTTTGACACGATATGATGATTCTTCGTTTTCTCTGTTTTATACTATTCTGTATGATCATAGCACAATTTATTTATCCTTTTTACTGTTGATGGACATTTGCGTTATTCCCATTTGGGGATTTTACAAAAAGTGGCTATGAACCCTTTTTTGCACGTATCTTCATTGCTCGCTACATCTCTGAGGTTCCATCTGGTCTAATTTTCCTTCTTGAAGACCATATTTAGGAATTTCTTAGTGGATCAAAAGGTGGCATATTCTGTTAGACTTTGCTTCTTTGAAAATGTCTTTATTTCATTTTTTCTGGAGATAGAACTCTGTTGGTAATTTTCTTTTACACTTTACTGTCCCCCCTCTTTTTTTTTCCTTTTTAGTGTTAGAAAGTTAACTTTTTTTCCCCCAACTTTATATACTTATTTAAGTAATCTTTACACCCCACATGAGGCTTGAACTCATGACCCGGAGATCAAGAGTCATCTGCCCTTCCAACTGAGAAGCCAGGAGCCCTTGTCATTTTTTTGATGACAAAATTACTTTTTAATTTGGCTTCCCTTAAGATTTTCAAGCTTTCTTTAAGTTTCTGCTATTTATCTGTGATGTTGTAAACATGTATTTTGTTGGTTTTATCTTGCTTTGGCTTCACTGGGCTTGTTTTATCTGGGGATTGATAGGTTTCCTAAGTTTTGAAAACTATCCATTTAATTATCAACTCTGCCTCCTCTCTCTCTTTCTCTGGCACTGCAATTAAACATATATTAGACCTTCTTACTGGTTCGTGTGTGTGTGTGTGTGTGTGTGTGTTTTAAGATTTTATTTTAAGTAATCTCTATAGCCAGTGTAGAGCTTAAACACACAACCCTGAGATCAAGATTCACAGGCTCCACAGACTGAGCCAGCCTGGAACTCCTGTTTCCTCTGTGTCTTACTGCATTTTGTAGGTTTCCTAATTGTGTCCTTTCATGCTTTGTTATGGAGAGTTTTGATGACCTATCTCAAAATTCATGAATGCTGCCTTCAGCTTTGTCTAAACTGTCAAAGCCATCCATTCAGCATTTACTTTTTTATTGTCTTTCTAGTTCTATTATTTTAACTGAGTCTTTTTCATGTATATAGTGCCTCTAGGTTCTTCTTGACATTTGCAAGATCAGCCTTTATGTCCATGAACATTGTAACCAGAGATTTACAGTCTACTTCTGTAAACTCTGATATCTAAATTCCCTTGAGTGCTATTCCTGTCAATTCCTACATTTGTGGTTCCTGGCTCTCATATTGTCTAGAGAGGTACCTTACAATTTTTGGTGTTTTGCTGAATATTTTGTTTGAGAAATTATCTTTAGGAATAATTTAAAATGAAGAGTGGAGTTATTGTCCCTGAGAGAAGATTTTATTTCCATTCTTCTGGGCATCTGGGACAATCAGCACTCTAGGAAGAAGGCTTGACATTTTTCTGGATCTCTAGAGTATACCCTAGATCACCATTTCAGGGTAGAGACCTTTGAATCCTGAACAAGAAAAAGAGTTGCCCTTAGTGACACTGAGCACCTATGAACTGTTCCCTGGAAGTACTTGAAGTGTGAGATGGTGAGAAGGTGAGATGGAATGGTGACATAACAGGTCTCCAAACACCAGGGGGTTACAGTCTCTGTTCCCTCACTTCTCACCCTTCTGGCTCTTGCCTTAGCCACCTCCCTCAGATGGAAATTTTCCCACGGGTGGAGACATTTCTGACTGACCTTCTGGAGTTCCATTCCTCTCCTTGGACCTCCCAGTAGTTTATTCCTGTCTTGTGCAGGTCTGTGATGCTTTTCATTAGATGCAGTTTTTATGTTCTGTTTCAAGCATATTCTGTGTTCTACAGCAGGAACATTGCCAACTTATCTTATCCTTTATTACCAGAGTTGATAGGTTTTAGCTTTTTATTTTTTTATTTTTAAAAAGATTTTATTTATTTATTTATTTGAGAGAGAGAGAAAGAGAGAGCTTGCGAGTGAGGGGAGGAGCAGAGGGAGAGGGACAAGCAGACTGCACTGAGCGTGGAGCCCCATGTAGGGCTCAATCCCATGACCCTGAGATTGTGACCTGTGCCAAAAAACTGAGTCAGGTGCTCCCAGGCTTTAGGTTTTTAATAATCAGCTGCTGTTCTGTGCTGTCAGCAGGGATAGGCATCTGTTAGCTTACTCATCGTTTCATTCAACCAGCAAATGTGTGCAGCCTCTTATGCATTAGGTGAGTAAGACATGATCCCTGCCCTAGGTGAATTCAAAGGCTAGTAGGGGAAACAGATTCAAGCTGATGATTAAAATATGATATGTAATGTATGTAATAGAGTTTTATAATGGAGTAATGGAGTAAAAAGCAGGTGTTTGGGGAAAGCAGATCAGGTAAGAGAAGAACCCTGCTGATAAGGCTGGTCTAGAAAAGTTAGTTGCAGCAGAGGTGGCTTAAAATAATATTCATATTTTCTTTCCATTTTATTTATTTATTTATTTACTTATTTATCTATCTATTTCTTTTATTATACTTTTTAAGATTTTAAAAAGAGAGAGGGAAAGAGAGTACAAGCCGGGGCAGGGGGGCAGGAAGCAGGGCATGAGGGAGAAGCAGACTCCTCACTGAGCAGGGAGCCAGATGTGGGACTTGATTCTGTGACTCTGGGATCATGACCTGTGCTGAAGGCAGACGCTTAACCGACTGTGCCATCAAGGCTCCCTTCTTTCCATTTTTTGAGAAATATATGATCAAGTGTAATGAGGAACATACAAACCACTTGTAACCCAATAGCCAATGTTAAATCATTTAAAATTTGTAGATAGATGAGTATTATGTATTACTATATCTCTGCTGATGTAGATTAATCTGTTTTGCTTCTATAACTAGCATCTTGTTTTCTTTGTCCATTCCTAACCCCTTCTTTGATATAAGAAACAGAGACAGTTAGGCTTATAGAGTCTTGAGGATACTTCTTTAATGATGGTTACCGTCATCATGGAAGCTGCTGATTAGGCATCTGAAGTCCAACTCAGAAGCATGCATTGATGATGTATAGAGCATGTTTTAAGAAGATTCTCTTCCATTGCCAGATTTACAGTATCTCTTTCCCCTATCCTATCCAAGCACCTCTTGTAATCGTAATTGCTTATGTTATCATTGACTTTGTTGGAAAGATAAGGAAGCCAAATTTGCTGGGGTTACCATCTTCATCTGGGTGATATTAGTAAATCTCAATTCAGCCATCTATATTCTTTTTCTACTCTGTTGACAACTTTTCCTGACATGTAATGCCTCTTGATATCCAGAAAAAGATTTTCAAGAGAAACCAGACTTTCATAAGAACAAGTAATGCCGTTGGAAGCACCAGGTGAGACCCAGTATTGCACAAAGCCTACGTATCAAATAGGGGAAATGGGAAATTGTCTCAGGTGAAAACAAATTCTTTAAAACATAAGGAATTGAAGAATTCTCTCAGTGGATAAACTGCAGGATAGAAAATGTCAATTAAGGGTCTGAAAAATAGGATGAGTCAAGGATCTAATTTGATTCTATTTTTGGAGGAACCCATTCTTTGGATCAGACTGTTGTTGATTGTTTGCCAGATCCACGTTGGCAAACTATATAACAGTTGGTAAATTATATAATGATATAATTATCATAGCTTCAAAATATGTTTCATCTAGGGGGACAGGTCATCATTCACTCTCCAACAAAATGACCTGTTCTTATCTATTTATTCTTCCAAATGGATGTTGGAAATATTTTTCTTTAATATAAAAACTTTGCCCTGGGATATTTTTTTAAAGATTTTATTTATTTATTTGATCAGAGAGCCTGATGTGGGGTTCAAACCCAGGACCCAGGGACCATGACTTGAGCCAAAGGCAGACACTTAACGACTGAGCCACCCAGGAGCCCCATGCCCTGTACTTTATTTAGAATTATATTAACCCCCTTGGATTAATTTGAGATTTAACATCTTTGCAAAATTTTAGCCAGGAACATAGTATATCTTTCCATTTATTCAGATTTTTTTTTATTTCATGCAAAGATTATTAAAATTTTTTTTTCAAGATTGTATTTATTTGACAGAGAAATTGAGATCACAAACGGTGGGGCAGAGGCAGAGGGAGAAGCAGGCTCCATGCTGAGTAGGGAGACTGATGCAGGACTTGATTCCAGGATCCTGGGATCATGACCTGAGCTGAAGGCAGAGGCTTAACCAGCAGAGTCACCCAGGCATCCCTCTTCTTTAAAGTTTTATTATGGAAATTTCAAACATATCCAAGAGTGGAGATGAGTGCCTAGGTTTCAAATATATCCAAGAGTGGAGATGAGTGCCTAGGTACTGATGACATAACGTCAATAAAGATCAATTCATGGCTAATCTAGTTTCATACCTAGTCCTTTCTACTTTTTCCAGTATGATTGGAAAAAAAAAATTAATGTCACAGAATTTTGATTTTTTTTCCATAGAAGACTCAAATATGCTGTATTATTAAGGTTATTTATAAATTTTTATATTGATTATTATTATAGATAGAATCTTTAAAAATCTTCTAACTGCAAATTCTGTTATAAAAGAAAACTTTAAATTATTTATATATAACTACTTTACCAGATTTCTAATTATTCTGAGGAAATTTAAACATATTTTCTTATATTTTCTAAATATAGAATTAAATCAGTATATAACTGTAATTTTGTTTTCTTTCTAATATGTAGTCTTCATATCAGTTATCAGCAATTGTAATGTACTGATAGGATTTCCAAAAATATGTGCAGTAATAACAGTTAATATAAGGCATTTTTGTCTTCTCTGTGATTTTATTAAAGGTGACTTAAAATATATATGCTTTATAAATCCTCTTGAGAAATAATATAGAGATGAGTACTGAATTTTACCATATTCTTTTTTATTATCTAATAAGGTAGTTCTATCATTTTACTCCTTGAACAGAGTTAACTGTGCCATAATAGATTTTCTACATTACTGATTTACTTCATTTTATTGCAGTAATTTGCTTTAACGTATGATGGATTTTGTATTTCGATTTTTTAAATAATTTTTTTATTTCTTTTCAGCGTAACAATATTCATTTTTTTTTGCACCACACCCAGTGCTCCATGCAATCTGTGCCCTCTCTAATACCCACCACCTGGTTCCCACAACCTCCCACCTCCCGCCCCTTCAAAACCCTCAGATTGTTTTTCAGAGTCCATAGTCTCTCATGGTTCACCTCCCCTTCCAATTTCCCTCAACTCCCTTCTCCTCTCCATCTCCCCCTGTCCTCCATGCTATTTGTTATGCTCCACAAATAAGTGAAACCATATGAAAATTGAACTCTCCCTGCTTGACTTATTTCACTCAGCATAATCTCTTCCAGTCCCATCCATGTTGCTACAAAAGTTGGGTATTCATCCTTTCTGATGGAGGCATAATACTCCATAGTGTATATGGACCACATCTTCCTTATCCATTCATCCGATGAAGGGCATCTTGGTTCTTTCCACAGTTTGGTGACCGTGGCCATTGCTGCTATAAATAAACATTGGGTACAGATGGCCCTTCTTTTTACTACATCTGTATCTTTGGGGTAAATACCCAGTAGTGCAATTGCAGGGTCATAGGGAAGCTCTATTTTAATTTCTTGAGGAATCTCCACACTGTTTTCCAAAGTGGCTGCACCAACTTGCATTCCCACCAACAGTGTAAGAGGGTTCCCCTTTCTCCACATCCTCTCCAACACATGTTATTTCCTGTCTTGCTAATTTTGGCCATTCTAACTGGTGTAAGGTGGTATCTCAATGTGGTTTTAATTTGAATCTCCCTGATGGCTAATGATGTATTTCGATTTTTGCTTCTGTCTACATATGATTGAACTGTGTGTGTGTGTGATCTTGGTTGGATTGTATTCTTTTTTTTTTTTAAGATTTTTTTTTTTTTTTATTTGACAGACAGAGATCACAAGTAGGCAGAGAGGCAGGCAGAGAGAGAGGAGGAAGCAGGCTCCCCACAGAGCAGAGAGCCCGATGTGGGGCTTGATCCCAGGACCCTGGGATCATGACCTGAGCAGAAGGCAGAGGCTTTAACCCATTGAGCCACCCAGGCGCCCCGGTTGGATTGTATTCTTGAGTGTGTTTTGAACTGTCTTCATTTTAGGATAATTACAATAACACAGAGATCATCAGTTTTTTAGAAATGTTAAGAAAAGCCAGTCATAAAAATGGTTAGAAATTTTGAGGGAGATAATTCATTGATCTAGTGTTTATTTTTCCCATTTTTATTTAGAATTTCCCACTCTACTGATCAATTTTAAGAACTTACATTTTCTTAAATATTTAATACATTTTACTGAGATTTTCAAATATGTGAGCAGAATATATAATACCCTTTTGTCATTTTCATTTAATTTTTGCCTTATAGATTTGCCAGAAGTCTTAATTTTTAAAATATTTTTCCTGATTTAATTTATCTTCTCTCCATAAGGAATGACTAATTGCATTTAATTTTCAATTCTCATATTTATTAAGTTTATTTAATTGTTATTTTCTCCTGCTTCTTTACATTTTTGTTCTGTAGGAATGTTATTTTACATTTGAAGGCTGTTTTGGTTCAGTTCCTTAAGTTTTGTTTTGAGTGTTCTCATTTAAATTATTTTCCAATTAATCCATAATAACAGTGTTGATTTCCTCTTCTAGTCATGAATGGTTTATAAAAGAGATTTTAACTTCCTGAAAGCTTCAGATATGTTATGAAATTCCAATGTTTTATTGTAGTCAGAAAATAATCAAAATGGAAGCAGAGATCAAGAGTGACAAATTTTTACCTTTTCAACTCAAAAGTTACTCTTGAAAGGATATCTTATCATCCAGAATCCATTTTTAGTTTGTATTTTCTTTCTCAAATGGATAAACAGACTTAAGGGATTGGGGCAGGGAGGAAAGGGTTTAAAGAGGAACCAAGTATTAATTATGAATGAGCAGACCCAAGAGAACCAAGGAAGAACAGAATTTTCCTGTAAATACAGGATATAAATGTCCTTTCCTCTCTTGGCTCAGGTTTTAGGCGAGGCTCAAAGAGTTGGGAAGCCTCTTCTCTCCCCTACCCCTCATGTCAGTTTGGAAAGTAGAAATTAAATAGGCATGGTAGGGGGCTTATTAAAATGAAAGAGTGCCTGAGAGAGCCCCCAGTAAGTTTCAGAGTGGCTGGCAGGGAGCTAGCGTTTCCAAATTGACTAAACATAAACAAGAAGACACAAGGGAGTCTGGAAATAAGGGCGAAAAACAAGAAGCATGGCTGTGGTCGGACAACCAGAGACCATGGCAGGTCTTAAGATTTAAGCAGGGAGATGGAAAGATTATATGTGGATGAACTAGAGATGGGGCGGGTGGTCAGCGCAAGGACAGCAGTGACCACACTGATGAAGCAGATGTTCACTCCCCAACTTCAGTATAGAGTTGCCAAATCTGGCAAAGTAAAATACAGGATGCTCAGTCAAGTTTGAATACCAGATAAACAACAGATAATATTTTAGTATAAGTATGTCCCCAATTTTGCACGGGATATACTTTTACTGAAACTGTTGGTTGTTATGAATTTATGTGAAATTTTGCAGAATTCAAATTCAGTAGGATATTTTCTGTCTTATCTGGCAACTGTCCTCGGTGACATTTGTGAATATCCCAACAATGTTAAATAAAGAGCAAGAGGAAGAAAATTCTCAGAGAGAAAATCTTGATTGTCCAGGTTTTATGTCTGAATGATCTGAGATATCTCTCAGTTAGAATTTTGAAGTTTTCTGAAAGGGACGAGATTAAATATTTTGCATCAGAAATAAATGTGGCTCCAAATCAGAAACATTTTCAATTAAAGAAAAATAAATTGTCATTTTGCACTTCCAAAGTGAGGCAATTGTTATGCATTGAAATTCATAACAATGTTTTTTGTTTTTAAGTTCACGCGACAGGTAAAATATGGTACTTAACAGTATGATGTCTATATCTCTGTCCAAGAGACCCGCACGAACTAAACTAGGATCTCTCAGTGTTAATTCCGTATTCTTAGTCTTCTCCATCTCTGGTCCAATCATCTAGGAACCAGAGTGGGAGTGGTGTAATGTGACCATCTCTATGGGGGAGAAGGGAAGTAAGGGGTCATATGGACCAGGCAGAGAGCCTAAATTGTGTGTCCTATAAATGTCTTCCATCTCTTGCTGTGACAACTTGCTAATGGATTACTGAGCTTTAAACTTGGTCCAGAAACTGAAAAGAAATGAGGAAGATGAATTGTTATCTTTCCCATTTCTGGCTTGAGACCAGTTGTCAAAAAAAAGTTCATGGCTTCTTTTTTATGAGGCTACTCTCTTCCCAGTACATTTCATTATGCCCTTGTCATGGAGTAGCACATGTCACTATTATATGTCCTTTGGATCTTATCTTGACATATTATTCCTCTGTTTTATTACCAGTTTTAGACAGCACCATAGTACAGATTAAACCCTCAACATTCAGTTACAGAAATACCGATGCATTCATTTAGAGTACTGTCAGAATCTTCGTGCCCTTTCAATATCCAGCTTGCCTGAGATGTAAGTGAAATGCAATGAAATACATAGCTTTTTCCAGAGCTAGCGAGAATTGGGAATTTATATATAACAAGGAAAAGATTGTTTTCTGCCTGTGAGGTAGCCACAGCAAGCATTAGAAGGTTTAATCTAAGAAGTTTTATTTCCCAATTATGAATGTTGTAGGGTCCCCTTCACTTAAGGGGTTCAGTTGAAATCCAAGCGCAAATTCTCCAGGGAAGTGGAGTTCTTTATCTGTCTCCTTAATTTCACAAGACTGTGATTGGGGAAACGACTCACTCATGATTGATGGTGAGGTTAATTTCATGGAGTCAAGAGTCTTAAATGTACTCTAGAGCCTGATATTGGTTTTACAGATTAACAGTGAATTAATGTGAGCCCAAGGGGTTTCTCTTTCCCTATATGGGATCGCCCCCCCTCCCTAATGCCTCTTTTACTTCGAGCATTCTTCAGAAAGCTCCTCACTCATATTCAAGGCATTTAGCATAATTGTTCAGAATCAAAAATGGCATTCACCTGTGCCACGCTAGGTGCGCTCAGGGAAGACATTGTCTCTCGTCATTGTGCCAATTTTATGGATTTGGAGAAGTGGGAGAGAAGGAACACAGTGGTGGTTCATTTTAGGTCATTGTGGATCTGGGGCACTGTCCCTGCCAGCCCACAGTGCCTTTCTAGAGGGTACACTGAGTGGTGTGAGGTTTGAGGGATGTGATAGGATTTGGGGCTGAAGGAGGGGTACAGCCTTCACCCCATGAGGTTCTATAGGATAGTTATTCCCTGAACAGACAGAAATTGAGAATATGGGGTCTGGGGTAGAGCCAGGCAATTCGTCGCACCCTTGGGAGGGATGTGCTGGAGAAGGGGCTCAGGAGCAATCTGAGGTTTAGAGGGACATCTAGACATCACGTTAAGAACACATTCATTTTTCTCTCAGGCAAGTGGTTCCCTCTATGTGGAAACCAGACACTTCTTTGCCACCCCGAGTCCTGTTCTATCTCTCACAGTGTTCTGCTCAAGCATCGACTTTCCAGGGAGACTGCTGGCTTCCCTGGCATCTTTGCAGGTCTCTTCTGTATCCAAGCATTTGTTTAGCATGTATTGCAAAGTCCTCTGTGATCTAACTAATCATTATCCTGCCACCTGTACTTAAAAAGAGGCTCCTTAACTGTGCTCGTGCCCAATAAGGTCTTGCGTGAGTGTGATGGATGGGTAGATGAGTGGATACATTTACTAATCCATTTCATCCCCATATCAATCTAATAAGGTAGGGATTATCCCTATGACCATTGGTCAGATGAGGAAACTGAGTACAGAAAATATAAATCACATGCCCACGGCTCCCAGGCTGGTAAAGGTTGGCCCTGGAATTCAGGACCGCTGAGGCTTCATTCCACAATCCGTGATTTTAATCACACAGCTTCTGTGACCCTAAATCAAAATGACAGGTAATGGATCAACCTAATATCCTACCTGAAACTGTAAATTCTGAAGCCATCATGACATACAGAAATAGAAATATTGATTTGGGAAGATAAGATTTGAATGTTCAATCCTCTTAGAACCAATACAAAGTGAAATACTATTGCTAGTGATTTTGCTTATTCTAACTCTTCACGTGCTCAGCCAGGCTGGTGAAGCTGACCTGTAAATCTCTTCCTAGCTCTGGTGCCCAGACGTGGCATGTAGGTTTTTCTCAATTGCTTTTTCTCTTTCAGCCTATGATTCTGTAGAGGTCACTCTCCCCAGCATTTGCAGTTAGGGATCTTCTAAATACCCTGGTCTAACGGTCGACTTGGAGACTTGCTGTTCATTAAACAAGGGTTTGGTTTAGAAAACACAATTCTCTTACCAACTGAGCCAGAGAATCCTAGAAGTCACCTGATCTCCCTGCTTCAGACCCACCAGAGAGCCCTTCTCTCTACCTTCCGTCCCTCCCTCTTTTCTTGATCGATGCTCAGTTGTGGGTTCTACTTGCTGTTTGCATATGAGTTTCCAGGTGGATATTCATATCTCTTTCTGCTGCATTATTTCAGCAAAGACCTATCATAAATGTCAAAATACAATCTTAAAATGAAACAGGAAACAAACCCAGACTCAACCAGTTTTATTACAGAGTACTTTTTTTTTTTCCCTTGGGGTTTTTGGGAAACAAAGGAAATTAGAAATTATAAGCTGGTATGTGTCTGGATAGTCAAATACCATTCTCTATGGAAATTGCATAAAACATTTCTCCAAAATGAAAAGAAAAATAAACCATGACAGTGTTATTCTAATTTATTTTAAATTAAATATTCTCTTTTAGAAGCAGTGTATTTACAGTTTGTTGTAAAAGCAATTAAAAATTTGCCTCAATTGGGGCACCTGGGTGGCTCAGTGGGTTAAAGTCTCTGCCTTAGGCTCAGGTCCTGATCCCAGGGTCCTGGAATCAAGCCTCCATCAGGTTCTCTGCTCAGTGGAGAGTCTGCTTCTCTTACTCTTTCTGCCTGCCTCTCTGCCTACTTATGATCTCTCTCTGTGTCAAATAAATAAATAAAATCTTTAAAAAAAATGCCACAATGAAAATGAAAGACAATGGTTTGGAGCCTTCATACAAATGTTTAACTCTTCTTACCTCGACACATTCGGAAATGATTGTCTTATTGAGTGTATCTCCTCATTGGGTATGTCTTAAAATAGGACATATTGTTTTAACAATATTTTTTTCACATGGGTCTGAAAATTATGACGCCTGGACTAAATCCAGCTTGACACTTGTTTTTATAAATATTTGTTTTTATAAATAAAATTTTATTGGGACACAACCTCCACCTTCATTTTAGTATCCTATATAGCTGCTTTCATGGTGCAACTACAGAGTTGAGTGGCTATGACAGAGATTGGATGGTTTATGAAGCTGAGAATGTTTAGTCTCTGGTCCTTTACAGAAATTGTTTGCCCTTCTCTATTTTAGAACATCCAAAGGAGAGGGCTTTGCTTTCCTTAGTGTTGGAGACCACAGTTTGAACTAGGAAGTTCTGGGATTATATATGATTTGTTAATGGGAAAATTCACTTATGGACCTTGAAGCCCAGTAAGACCTATGTTCAAATTCCATCTTTGTTTGGGACTACCCTGCATGCCAGTGACAAGTTGCTTAGCTTTTCCAAAACTCAGTTATTTTATCTGTAAAATGAAGGCACTTTTTACTGTGAAGAACTACTATGCCATTAAATGGGACAAAGTTTCAAAGTGTGTAGGGTGTTGCCAGCCATATAATGGACCCTTAGTGAATACAGTTTTTTTCCTTGTTATGTCCAAGCTGAGGAGTGAGCTGCATATGAAGGCACAGATTCTTCTGTCTGGACAAATGATCATTTGTGTAATGGAAAAATTCTTTGTCATTTTCGCACATTTCTGTATTTTATCATGAGTTTTTTGGGACAAAAATGCTTTGTCCACTACACCTTGGGTCCTATTCGAAGGTTTTACCAAGTACTTCCTGATTCATTTCAAACTATTATTTAAGGCCAGTTTTAAGTAGGATTGCCCATGGTCATTACAATTATCAATGATTTCCAACAACACTTTAATGGGATTTATGCAATGAAAGGCAGGGAACTTGTGTTTTGGAAATTGCCTTGCTGTACAGCATTTTCCCCTGTATAAAATCAATCTCTTACCTATATTCCAGGCCTCAGAGGCCAGACCTCTCGAGAATGCTCCCACTCCAAGAAATGTAGGCCAGTGGCCTTGCTGCTGAATGTGTAAAATTCCATTTGAGAAGGAACCGGGCCCTCGTTTACAACATCACTGATTTTGTTAAATACCGTGCTCCTGGTGTGGAATCACTTTTCTAGCCTCAGTCCAGGGAAACACTTGCTTTGCATCTATTTTGTCCAAGATGAAAGACACCATCTCTATAGGTACCTGCCCACCTGTTTTGGAGAGGTGCGAGCAAGCCCTCTAGACTGATGAAATAAGGCTTGTGTTAAATACTTTTTCCCAGACATTTCACTTAAACATTATGGCACAAATACTTATCCCCAGGAGGTGGGCTGCCATGCAGCATCATTATCCTCAATTTACAGATGAATGAAAATGTGAAATGATGGAGCAAAGTGAGGCACTCGACAGTCATAGTAAATACTCAGAACTCAGACGCAGCCAATGACTACTGGATGCTTTTGCTGTGCGCATATTACCAGGTATGCCAAGAAATTGGCAAATAGTCTATGCCCTTCCCCCTCCATCCAGCATGACTTCTGCGCACACATATCACTCCTGTTGCACTGAGTTTCCCCATGACCTTTCCCTTGGTGTTGACCTCATCTCTCCTCCTCCTTTCCTTTCGCCACCTCACTCATCTCTCTTTTCTTGCCTTCTTCCTTTTCTCTCCTTATCCTACCATATTGTGTTTTTGTAAGCTGCCTTAAATCTCTCTTGCAACAAAGCAGGCTCTTAAGTAAATACGTATCAGAGAGAATCACAGAAACTCATAGTTTGAAGTAATGGAAGAAGATCAAGGACCACCGTTCCTCCTACCAGAGCTAAGTGAGCCAAATTTACATACAGTCACGTTGATATGATTAAACTTCTCCAAACCAATAGGGCTTCGTTCTATATCACAAAAGCATGGCAAATCAAAAAGTGGAATAGATTAAGGTTGTGGGGGTATGGTTTTGTGCAACACATGCAAACTATAGTCTGTGGACATATGCTTCATATCTTAGAGCTTTCCCCCTCCCCCACTTTGATTAAGAGTCCAGCATTATTCCTATCAACCCATATTTTCTTTATTTAAGTGCACAAAATAAAGTGATTCTTCACTTGTATTCAAAATAAAACTTCGATAATGAGCACAAATAGCTCACAATGTAGTCAGATAATCACCCTGGTTTCTTTCCCCTTGTAAAAACACTTCACAGAGGTCTCTGAACTCAATACAAGTGTAATGTGGACTAAAATTTCTAGATCAAGAATTTTCTTTTTTTTTTAATTTATTTGACACAGAGAGAGAGAGGTCACAAGCAGACACAGAGAGAGGGGGAAGCAGGTTCTCTGCTGAGCAGGGAGCCCGATGTGGGGCTCTATCCCAGAACCCTGGGATCATGACCTGAGCCGAAAGTAGAGGATTAACCCACTGAGCCACTCAGGTGCCCCTAGATCAAGAATTTTCAACATGAGATCAAGAGCCATCAGAACAACGTTTTTTAATCCTAGTTGCATATTAGGATCACCTGAGAAGCTTAAAAAAATAACCGTTGCTCTTACCCACACCAAAAGTTCTGATTTTGGGGTCTGGAGTCAAGAGCCTGAACTGATGTTAAAAACAAACAAACAAAAACAAAAACAAAAAACGAAACACAAAAGAAAACCCCAAAAAACTCCTCACAGAATTCTAATGTTAGCTAGGATTGAGAACTGCTATACTAATAGCTTTTGAGTTATATAGTCGATTTTAAGTCTCCCCAGCTTTTTATTTTCCTTTTTAATGAATAGTCAGCATAGAATAGCAGATACCAGTATGCCGTTCATGTAGTAATGATGGGTACTATTCCATGAAATTCCTGTTTCAGTTTCATGTATAAGGTGGATAGTGTCACTATTTAAAAAATAATTTCTTACTGTGGACCGTCATCAATGTTTGAAAAACACTGCTTTAGATTATCTTTAACGGAGAAAGTATGTTGATAGCTGCCTAGGGAAGATCAGAAAATCTTCCTCTGTCCTAAGAGAGAAGCCCAATTGCACTATTTTTAAATGCTTGTAGGGCACCCAGAGGTATGGCCAAGGGATCTCTGCACTATCAAATGTTTTTTACCTATTTATAGAAGCACTTACACATTCTCGAAGACACTGAGCCCAACTTTCAGCTCTCCTGTAGTCACCCTTGCTGCTTAAATTATTAAGTTGTATTTCTTAAAAAAAATCTTCTAGCTCAGTCTCCTCATTTTAAAATCAGCTCATCCTGACCCTTAGTTAGTGGTATTTATGGGAGAGTTACACTTCATTAGTAAATCGAGGATCTCCAGTCTGGCACTAAATTATTCTATCAGTTCTCTAAAGATCCCCATCAGGACAGTAGGCATAGCACTTCAACAAAATTTTCTGGAATCTTCCAGGAGGCTTTCTCGAAGGGGAAATGGAGCTTTGGTATTAACAACACTAAGTGCCTAGATTATTTCAGGATAATGAGTGGTTTTAACCATTCACATTATGGAAATGTAGAAACCTTATCAAGAAGACTGGGGAGTTTCTGGCCTCACTGGCCCCACCCCTGGGAGAGGGGACCGCTCCTCCCCACCTTGTTGTCTGTGTGACAATATGCTCAAGTGTTTCACCACAGGGCAGAAGAGAAGAGGGCAGGTTGTTCATGAATTCTTCCGGAATTCAAGCACAGACATCTTAAATATGAGCAAACTTCCACACCAAACATCTTCCAGAAAACACACATGACAGAGGGGAGTGAGAATTGGAGAATTAATTGAAGATCTAGGCAGGGGTTGATCTAGGGATGATACTAACGTCTCAAAAATGAGATAAAAGGAGGGCTGAATCATTTGATCAAAAAATAATTCAGAGCTGCCAACAGAAGCCTTTAAGTCTGGATGTGAACCTTCTAGAGATACCGAGGGGGCCAGTGAACCACGACGTGTCTGAAACTAGCCTTCAGATGGCAAAGGAAAAGGCAAGTAAGAACTCTGATCTGTTGGGGAGTTTGCGGGGGAAAACTGTGGCCCTTCATTAAAAATAATAAGCTTTCTCTCGAGCAGGATACAACACCAGATTGTTTTTAACAATTTTCTGCTCTGACAGCCATGAAAAAGCCTCATGCAACAGAAAGGAAAATGAATTAAATAAATCAGTCCAAAAAAGAGGGGTCAAAGAGAAATAAAAGATGTCCATCCAAAGAATCTGCAAAAGAAACAGTACATGTTTTGGATTATAGATGAATGTGACCAGGGCAAAAGGTGGAAATACTGTCCACAGAAGCCCAGAAAGTTGAGGCCTCCCTGATTAAAGTTGAAGGCCAGTTCTATGAGCAGATCCTACAGCAGAGTTGAGTGTATGAAACCCACACTCTGCTGTCAGTCAGTAACCGCATGAGACTAAGGGAATCAGGTGGAACATACACAGAGAGACAGAGTCAGGACTCCAATGAAGGCAAATGCAAAGATTTTCGTGTCGCAAGTGATTTTGATGACCAGATCTCATTCTTCCCATAAAGATTTGTAAAGTGTTCTATTCCTTTGAAAGTCAGAACAGGAACACATGTGGGACTGAAGAAAAAAAACAGAGAAAGTCAGAAATCATGGATGGACATTGCCCTGAAAGAAGTGAAGATGAAGGGTTATATTCTCAATTTCCTACTTTGTAGATCAAAAGCTATTTAGACAACTGAATGGTCTGGTTTCCACAGATTTCAAACACACCCATATAAACAGAAAACTGGGGTTCCCCTGTACTTGAAGGCTTGAAATGATATTATTATTTTCTTTATTTATTTGACAGAGAGAGAGCGAGAAGAGAGGGACCAAGCAGGGAGAGCTGGAGGCAGAGGGACAGGGAGAAGCAGGTTCTTCGCTAAGCAAGGAGCTGGACATGGGGCTCGATCCCTGGACCCTGGGATCACTACCTGAGCTGAAGGCAAATGCTTAACTGATTGAGCCAGCCAGGTGCCTCTCAACTTGGTTTTCTGTAGCTACTGGCAGATGCATATCATTGAAAAGGGGAGGTGGATGAGAGGTATAATATGCTCACTGCATAAGCAGTGAGGATGTCTAGAGTTGACATCTTGTTCTTCAGCTTGCTTGGGGAGAGAAGGAAAGTGAAGGAAGAATGGGTGGTGACAGCTGGGGGTCGGGGGTATAAAAATTTGTAGGAGGAAGGGAGTGATGAGCAGGATTTTGGCCAAAGACTGAGAGGTGTTCCCGAGTGACATTAGTTCATTAGATTTTCATGGTATTCGTGAAGGTGGGTAGAACACTTCTCACTATCTCCATTATGTTGATGAGAAAAATGAAGCCCAAGATGTTAACTGACTTGCTTTGAGCTGTGACACCGGGGGACTGAATCAAAAGTAGAGACCGCATCTCCTGATTCTCACTCTTTTCTGCCAGAGCAATAATGAAGTTGAAGTTGAAGTATATGTAAGAACCTGTGAAAATTCTCTGACCAGTCATTCTTATTATGGCACTTAAGACCGTGGTGACCTGCCCACTCTTTACCTTTTCAGGCTTCCTAGCTCATCTCCTGCCAGTTAACAAGCTGCAGTCATACTGAATTCATTCCATCTTCTCTTCTACCTCGATGCTCCCTATCTTTCAGCTCTCTGGGACATATTTCTTCTCCCAAAGAGCTCTATCTAACATCTCTGAGTCAGTGAAAGTTGACCCTTCTTTGTGCTCTGTAGACTTTGTTCTTAGCCCTAGTCTAGCACCATTCTGTAACTGCCTGTTTTTCTATCCTTATGTCCATTTTAAACTTCTTAGGCATAGTGATTTTCTCACTAAGCATTATATCCCCTGTGCCAAGCCCAGCTTTTGGCCTATGCAGAGCCTCCCAAGTGTTTTATCAGTCAATCAATCAAGCCAAGATCAGAAGGTAGGATCATTTTTAAAATTCTCTATTACATTTTAGATTACAAGCAAGCCCTTCTGCTACTGATAACCTAAATTCAGTTTTGTGCATCCAATCAACAAATGTTAGCCAAGATGCTTAGTGCCTCTATGGGGTTGGGCTGTATACCCAGGTTTCTCATAGTGCTTGTCATATAAAAGGTCCTCATTACATAATTTTGTAATGAATTAGTATAAAGATGATTAATATACCAATTTCCTAAGTCATTTAGACAATTTTCTTACATGTAAGTAATGATGATATGGGACAGAATATGGAAAGAGCCATATGGGAATAATTTGGGGTAAGCTATTTCTTTGGCTACACTAAAAAACAGGATTGCAAGGAGTGAGGACTTAAAGGAGCCCCATGTAATCGCTGACTCCTAGGAAAGAGAAAGCAGAATCTGATGTAGCCTCTGGAAATAAAAAATGGCTTGACTCATCTCAACAAGAAAAATATGCAACCTACTGGCTCATTCTATATTTGAAGTGATGCACTTAAATATCACCATGTTTCATTTGATATTCAGAAAAATATCAAATGCTGTAGACAAGATGCCACCGCTAGGAGGACAGAAGTCATATTTATGGGAACAGATTAAGGTCGGCAACAGGACTGTAGCTGTTTTGATCTCCAGTTCAATGTGCTCCTGATGGGCCGTCTTCCGTCTCACCTGCCTCACTGAGGATTCTTAATGACACGTATTTGAGGGTCTGCTGTAGAAAGAGCGAAATGTCATGGATATAGAGTTCATGCCCTTCATCCCAGCAGCCTTGGTTTGAAACCCAGCCCCACCATCTAAAAGCTACCTGATCTTGGGTAATTAACTGAAGCTCGCCATGTTGCAGTTTTAAATATATGGGCCTATAAAATCTTCCCCTTTCTACTTAAGCTACTTTGATTGCATTTCCTTTATTTGCCACTGTGTGAGTGCTAGTACAATAACTACTAATTCCTGAAAACTGTTTGAGATGATATCACAGTATAAGGCAATTTGTATTCTCATTGCATCTATGTCTCTGGAAATCATATACCCAGTATTTATTGTCCTGCTAGCATTAAGATTATAAAGATGAGCAAGATAAACACGGTGCTTCTCTTTGATGGTACAATAATGACTAATTATTTTCAAAAACATTAACTTTCACTCTACTTATTCCAAAATGTTCTTTTCTCTGGAAAGCCAAACATCTTCTCTTAGTAGAAGTGTATCTTAAAACTAAAGACATCTCATCCATTTTAATACAAGGATACAAACTAAAATGCAAAGCAAGAACTTTCTGGTGAAAGTTTTCATTTATTTTCAATAAAGTAAATCCCAAGCCTCCAGTTGTTCTTTATGAAGCCTTCCCAAGGCAGGAAGATTTTTCAGTGTAATGAAATTAATGGTGTCATGACTGGAGGACAATCACTCATTCTGCTCTATGCTTTTTTGGCTCTTCTCTTCTCCATTTGCCTATGATGATGCAATTTGTCTCCTGATAATGGATGGGCTTCCTTTCCCTTTCAATCACTAGTGTGAAGTACTGAAACTTGCTCAAGAAATGTCCAAAGTTCATCTGCGTGGGGGACTTTTTTTGAGTCTTTCATGGTTGATGAAAAGAAATTTATAGTCATGATGCAAGTACAAGATGTTGTGTGTGCTTTGTCCTTAAAATGTATGCAGTGGCCTTTTAATGTTATAATATATGGTCAGGCTGCAGTTGCTATGGAAACAATAACCAAATTGTCTGACCTTTGAGGGTAGGGAGATGCAGCGGTGGCAGCTGTGATCAAAGCCGAGGATTACTGATAGAATAAAAGTAGAGATTAAAGAGAAAGGGGCTCTTTATACCTTAATGTTCAGATGAGAGCAATCTATTCTTCCCCTGTGTCTACCAACAATATCCATCAGAGCAAGACTGAAGACTTCCAGTATTCCTTTGGTTATTATCTTTATACTATTTATTTTCAAACCTGGATGAATGGAGTTTTGGAGTTCTTGATTATAGTTGGTCTATAATTTTTTTTTTAAGATTTTATTTATTTATTTATTTGACGGGGAGAGAGAGATCACAAGTAGGCAGAGGCAGGCAGAGAGAGAGGGAAGCACTCCCCTTGCCGAGCAGAGAGCCCAATGTGGGGCTCGATCCCAGGACCCTGAGATCATGACCCAAGCTGAAGGCTGAGGCCTAACCCACTGAGCCACCCAGGCGCCCCGGTCTATAATTTTTTACATAACATAAAATCATGCTCTCTGGTAATGGCACACATTATATCCAGATTGGTATCCACCTATAACAATGTTACTATTAAGATAGCAAATGCATGGTTTCGTTTGGAAGGTACTAAGTTGATTAGTCAAATGAATACCTTCTCTGTTCAGAAGAGATCACTTTCTAGGACCTCTGTGACCATCGGGGAGTTTCTCTGTGGCTTCCTGTATAGTACTGATCCTTTTGTATTGTTAAGATTTAGAAGATGCTCCAAATGAGTTCACATATCTGAGTTTCTTCTGTTCATACTACGTGTCAGGGGAATGTGAGGACATGTGGATTATGGGGAGTGGCATCATCACCCATAATTGCTTAGGGAGGGTCCTGAATGCCCAGTACAGTGTTAAGCTCTATGGACATGGACATAAATAGGAAATGATTCCTGCCCTCAAGAACTTGCTTGACTACACAAAGAGAGAATATATGCAGACTGCATACTGAGTAGGGAAAGCACAGAGCAAAGCCAGCAAATGCAGCCAAATATAATAGGAAGAAGTGAGTCCAATGGGAAGGGCAGGAAAGAAGCTGAAGGGAAAACATAACTCGAGATGGGACCCAAAAGAAGAGCAGACCTAGATAATGAGGAAAGACCTTGTTCGGTATTAGTAAACTTCAGAACTTGTAATTATGCTGCATGTATTGTTTGAATGTGTCAAATATTATACTAAAATAGAGGTAAGGTCAAGCAAGTGGTCTGAGCAAAGATACACATGGGGCCTGATCTAGTGGTTAAAGGACTTTGAGTAGTTTGATTCTGTTGGGGAAGCAAAGGGTTTTACTAGGTATTCTGTAGCAATGAGGATGCTCACACCATTGTGGGGACTGCAAAGTACAATGGGATGGGTAGGAAGGAAGTTGAAGGTAAAGCATATCTTGAGATGGGAAATCTGGGAACATGTAAATACTAGATGACCCTGAATGCAAAATTTGAGGTCAAGGTGAAGAATTTAGAATGGTAATAAACAGGGTAAATTGTCACTTACTGCTTAGAGAGAAGTAACCACTCAGTAAATGCGAATTAAATTTGGTTGCAAATAAAACCCATGCCAAACCAACCCAAAAAACACTTGGGATTTGTGGGTGATGTTTGTGGTGGTCATAACTTGCTGGCTTTCACTGAACTCTTTCACAGCTCTTTCTTCAGGATTTTTATCCCTGAGTTATTATCACTTCTGGCCTTGTTAATATGAATATGACTTAAAAAGAAGGGCCTACAAGTGCCTAGTCTTTCACCTACGAAATTATATAAAGTATGTAAAATATGTTAGGTATTTTTTTCCCAGTATGGAGCCTTGAGAGGGTTATAGACAGTTTTATTTTCATCTTGAGAAATTGATCCACTTTGATATTGTACAGGTGATGACATGGTCACCTCCGAGCTTCCAAGTACTCATCAATAAGATTGTGAAGATGCACTTGACATTCTCAACTTGGAGGTTGTTTTTTTCCCCCAAACAAAATAGGTAACATGTGTCTTAAAGTTAATATACACATATTGCTTCCCATGCAGGGCCGTCAGAGTGAGAGCAGGTGCTTTGGCACAAGGTGGTAGAACATCCTACAGGTTTTGTTTATGGGTGTGTGTTTTTAAAATCAAGTGTATTCTAAAAATGGACAGTTTTACAGCCTTTCTCTCTCTCTTTCTTCCTCTCTTTTCAAAAGGACCTTCTTAAGAAATGCTACTCTGCCAAGGCATCTTACCTCTTCCAGCAGGATAAATTCTATGATGTCAGCTACGACACAGGAGACAAGTCTATCCAATGCAGCAGGAGACCAGATGCATTCAAGTTCTGGATGACTTGGAAGGCCCTGGGCACATTAGGCCTTGAAGAGAGAGTTAATCGTGCACTCGCTTTATCTAGGTACTTGCCTGTGTGTGTATGTGTGTGTGTACATCTGTAACAGAAAGACTTGATGGACCTAACATTTGCAAAGTCTGTACATGTTCTTTCTTTTGTCATTTCTCCTTTCATCTAATGACCGTTTTCTCAGTACCTACTACAGGTTAGCAGTTGTGAACCAAGCAGTCCTACACCCACCCCCTGGGATCCCAGCCCAGTAAGAGATACATTTAGGTGGCAAAGCTGTTAAAATACGAGTGAACCAGTTTTTGATAAGTGTGGGTACATGGTGCTCCAGGAGCACTCAGGAGGGTATCCTAGTGTTTTTTTTTTTTTTTTTTAAGATTTTTATTTATTTGTTTGACAGAGAGAGACACAACGAGAGAGGGAATAGAAGCAGAAGGAGTGGGAGAGGGAGAAGCAGGCTTCTGGCTGGGCAGGGAGCCGGATGCAGGGCTCAATCCCAGGACCCTGGGATCATGACCTCAGCTGAAGGCAGACGCTTAGCTACTGAGCCACCCAGGCGCCCCTAGTTCCCTAGTGTTCTTGAGGGGCATTGGCAGAAGCCCTGGAGGAACTGAAATTTAGCTAAGACCAAGGAAACAAAGTGGAGAAGAATGGTGCAGGCAGAGGGAGCACCAAGTCCAAATTATGTGACTTCAAAGACCTGAAAAACAGGTGTGTGAGAACGCAGGGCTGGACTGAAGACTCGAAGGTAAAGGCAATATGGAAATGTTATGGTTACTTGTCTCATTGTAACATTAGAGACAAAGCTTTTGAAGCCACTTTCCGAGACATTACAGAAGCCCTTAAGACACAGGTGGTGGACACTTGCCAACCAAACAAGACTCTTTCGCTAAGTGTGGATCAGTGGGTGCACATGGGCAGACCGCCAACAGATTTAGTTTGAAATGTGATTTGTTGAGCCTGAACTACATAGGCTTAATCTTCTCGGTGTTTAAAAAAAAAAAAAAAAAAAAAAAAAAAGTCAAACATTTAAAGATGTAAAATACTTAAAAATAGGGAGATTTGTCAAAATCTGGATTTTTGGCTTCTCTGGAAGGATCAGAATGCTCTCAATCCCACATGGTGACAAACCACTGAACGTGTTGATGGCATCTAGAGAATCACACTCCCTATACTTCCTCCTATTATTTGCAGCCAACATGGACTCAAAACCTAGCTCTACCAATTACAAGTGAGGTGACTTGGGCAAGTTTCTAAACCTCTCTGTATCCCAGTTTCATCCCAGTAAAACGGAGATCAAATGGTGTGTCGTTCAAATAGTTGCTATGAGGATTAAATGAATTGATACATGCAAAACACTAAGAGCAGTGCCTGGCCTGTGCTACATGCTTTGTGAGTTTTGGTTTTTCTTACCTGCTTGACCACTGTAGGCATGACCACTATGGTCTCTGGTTTGGATTCTCTCTCCTTCATACTTCCTGTGCACATTTCACTGGCAAAATCCTGAAGTCCCTTCTCAGAGATTTAAGACGGTTTTCTTTTTCCAGACTGGGAGTTGTAGGGGTGCTCCATGCAACAGCTGTCTGAAAACTCAGTGTCTTAAAACAGCAATTATTTATTCTCAGACATCTGCAAGTGGGCTGGAGGGTCTTTATCCCAAACTATGGTGGCTGTGGGGGGGGGGGCATCTACTCCCCACATGCTTTTCCTCTTCTTTGGATTGACAGGAAGCCAGAATGTGTTCTTGTGATGGAGATAACAGAAGATCAAGAAGGCAAACCCCATTATGCAAGCTGACTTTGAAAGCCTGATTGTATCATATCTATTGGCATTCCAATGGCCAAAGCAAATCACCTGGCCAGCCTCCATGTCAAGAGGCAGGGAATACGATCTGCCTTTTAGCAGGAAGAACTGCAAAGTTACATGGTATTGAACTTGAAAATGATACAGCCAGTTTTTTATGAGCAAAATGGGCTTACTTGGGAATGGCAGAGGAATTGCAATTCGGGACATGCAAACTATGGCAAACCATAAGCAAGTCTGGAGAACAAGGGAGATGAGCTCACTTATGAAGGGGAAAGGGGGACATCCAGAGGGGTTGCTTTAGGCATAAGTCCATTGGATAAGACAGAGAGTGATGGCTTCTTATTGGCTGGTAGTATGGCATCTCATTGGCTGAACCTTTTGCTAGACAAAGAGATAATCTTCCCATTTGCTGTGGTAGTTAAATAGGCTTCTTCCTGTTGGAAAAATCTAAGGTATGCCTCTTCCTGTTGAGTTCTGCAATTGATGTCGAGTTGGTGGGGCATGAAAACTTCATCTTCAGGGCTACCTGCGTCCATTTCAAATGAGGTTTCCTTTATTCTTTTTCATTATGGCTTCGATATAAGGACAGGTAAAGAACAGGCTTTGGTATTTTCAGGAGATTGTTAGAGAAGTTGGCAATTCTAGTGATTGTGGTTTAAAAAGTAGTTAAAAAAATCTATGAATACGTATCATTTAGGACTCTTTAGGTGGCAAGCAACAGAAACAGTAATTCAAGATACTATGAACAAAGAAAAGTAATTTATTATGCCATGTTCCTTATAAGCTAGTATAATGATGACTTCTGGAATGACTTATCTAGGGGCTTAAACGATATCACCAGGCCTCAATCTTTCTCCATCTTTCAGGAACATGGCTACCTGGAGTGTAAGATCTCTAGCTTCTGTCATTTCAGGTTCAAGTTCAAGGTCCAAATGAAAGTGTGCTCCTCTCTCAACAATCCTAAAGAAAGTTTTCATATCTGAATGAGCCAAATGTCCATCTGTCATCAGTCACTATTGTCAGGGAAATGTGTTACTCTCACTGGTCACTCTCACTCACATGCCATCCCTTGGCATTGGACAACGTCAATTCCTCCTATGGAAAATATCCTGAAACTAGGTGAGGACTATACCTTTATTAGAAGTAAGGTTAATGTACTTCCATCAGAATTAGGGATATAATTACCCAATGGTAAGAAAAATGAAACTATCCACCATAATTATTCATAGTTTCTGTTCAATTAAAATAAACGTTCAGAAAGCTCTGTTTCCTTTTTTTGTATTTTCTCATACTACTTAAGTGTTGTAGAGTCTCTGCATTATTTTATCTAAGCTGCTAAGTAATTCATTGACAGGTGTCTTGAAAGAAGGCTAGATATAAATATTTGATGATCATATTTGTTATAAAGTTAGCATTCATCTCAGGGTAGAATTTAATTTATAGTCTAAGGATACTTTCTAATTTTTGCAGAGAAATATCACAGGAGGATAAATGTTAACACTTCAATTCAATTCAACAAACACTTATTGTTTGTAAATGTTTGTCAAGTTGAATTGAATTGAATTAACATTTCAGCGAGCATCACTGCAGACTCTGTGACCTATATCTAAATATTTGGAAAAATAATACCTCCTCTTTCACGCTATTACTCATCATAGTTTTTTTTTCTTTTTTTTTTTTTGCCTTAACTTTTCACAGTTTTTATTACCCAGCCCTCTCTTCCTGGGGTGGGCAAGGTCATCCTGTTCTCCTACCCCCATGCCAAGCAAATGTTGAGTCCTTTTCTTTTTCTTTTTCTTTTTTCTTCCTTTTCTTTTCCTTTTTTCTTCTTCTTTCTTTCTTTCTTTCTTTCTTTCTTTCTTTCTAAGAGAAACAGAAAGACAGAGAGTGGGAAGAGTGGGGCAGAGGGAAAGAGAGAGAGAATTTTAAGCAGGCTTCATGCCCAGTGCAGAGCCTGGTGTGGGGCTCAATTTCACAACCCTGAGAGAATGAGACGAGCTAAAATCTAGAGTCAGACGCTTAAACAACTGAGCCGCCCAGGTGCCCCTATTTTTATTTTATTTTTGGCTGAGCCCTTTTAGACATGCCACTTGGAGAGAATATGAAATTATAAACTTAGAGAAAGTTTCTCTAGGATTAAGAACTATATCAAGTTGGCAATATAAGTATTTTTATGATTTTATTTATTTTCAGATTGGCTAATTGGTTTGTGGTTCTGCTCTTTAGAAAAAGAGAAACGTTTTCTTAGTGCTGGGATCTACTCTGTTTGAACCCATGTATGGCAGTGTCTTGGAAAACTGGCTCTCAGGAGGAAGACACAGAAGCCCCAGTTTGTTACATCTGTCAATCCCCATGGTGTAAATATTCCCACTGTGTAAAATTGCAAGCTATCAACAGTTTTGATTTATGAAATTCCTAAATATTTAACAATGGGCTCTCACTAGCCAGTCCATAGTAGCTCTGGAACACCACTGATTAAGTGAGCCAGTGTAATCAGTTCAAACCACTGACTCTTGAGAGTTCAAGCTCCACTGGGAACTGACTGTAGGCCACTGACTTGAAAAATGATTCTCATCTGTGTCCAGATGGCATAATGTCTATAATCTCAGAATTAACATTGTTTTGTTTCCAAAGAGTATAATTTCCTTCAGCAGATAAGAATTAACAAAGTAAAGCCGCACATGAGAGTTGTGTTACTATTTGAGCTGCGCACCTATTTCCAGCAGCCTGTACAGCCAAGACACCCATCCCTAGACCCTCTGTCAGATCTCTCAAATACTGGACAGGCTGGACAGCTCTTTCCCCACTGACCTTGCAGGAAAAATTGCTCTGACTGCATAGAAAGAGTATTTCCGTGTTTCTGAGTCTAAATGGAGCTTAGTTTTGAAATTTGTATATTGACCTTAAGACCGAAGGACTGGAGTTTGATGGAATAATGGTTTGCCAACCCCTGATCAGAGATCTTGCTCTTTTCCCTTGGGAACGCAAAAGCAGATTTTAAAGGACAAAGATTCCTATTTAATAAGTTGTCAGAATCTAGAAAAAGAAGGGGAAAATTAGTGCCTGGAAGAGCTCTAAAGCCTCTACTAATTAACATTTGACCCTCATCATTCCAATTGCCGAGAGAACTCTTATCTCGAGAAATATCAATGACTAAAAGCTTGCTTTCTCCTTGGGTTGTTTGAAAACCAGTGACATCAGGAACTGAAAAACAGCAGGCAATTATGAAGCATAACTGAAACACAGACTTCTGGGGTTTAAAACTACCTCGGGCACCAGGCAGGTGACCGTGTACCCCTGGTATCTGCTTAGGAAAGTTGAAAATGTTTCCCAATGCCCAGGGCTACCTGTTGTCGGGGGCACCTTGTAGGCCTCTGCTATGGCCCTCAGGTTAAATGGTTATTCAGTAAGAGGTAATTTTTCAAGCAAGCTGAGAAAAGTCATGTGTGTAAATCTTTTCAACAACAACAAACAGCTCAAGAATTCCCATTCGGCTACTTGGTTAGATCTCTAGTGTATCATTTATCTAGTCCCTTGACACACAATCTCTGTAATCTCTCAGATGGCATTCATTTCACCGACTTGCATGAATACTGAGGGATTTATTGTTTTCAGTGTGGAAAAGGTGAACAGTTACCCAACGGCACTTCCATGCTTGTGTATTTCTCTAGGTGACGGGAGAGGGGGAGTCTACAGGGCTACGGAAGGGCCAGTGTTTTCATTTTATCTTTATATTGGTAATTTTCAAAAACCACAATTGCAGGAGAACGTAGCATGTAGGTGTCTGTGATGAATCACACGTGTCGTGCAATATGTTCTAATATATGCAGAGCATGCAGAAAGCAGATGGAGAAACCTCTCAGGAGTTCTGGAGGCTCCGTGCATCAGAAAGAAATTTCAAATGAGGAGGTGAGACTGGGAGAGAAGGTTGGTCCAGAGTGTTCCAGGGAGACTCCGAGTAGCTGAGGAAGGAACTGGAAAGGCTGCCTGCAGAAAGGAAAGAATATCCTACAAAAGGACAAATTAAAGGCAAAAACAGACCTAATCACTGAATGAATCAGAGAATTGAGAGTCTTCAGGGTTGGAAGCCTATTTGTAAGCAAAGGAAAGGGAAGTGTTTGGGAACAAGATTAGCATTAATGTCTGCTTCAAAATCAAGCCAGAATCTTCATACAATGAGTTTTTGTACCCGGTAGGATTGGTGAAAATTCTTGCTAATGTGTAATTTTTTCGCCTTCCCTTCTCTCTTTTTGCTAAGCTTGGCAGGAAGCAAAGTTTTTAAAAGCTATTGTTGTTTTTTGAACCCATTTACCTGGATACCTTTTGGTAGAAGTGGTTCCTGGTTCCTGCATTATATCTCCAAACTCAAATGTACATCTTTTTCTGGTTTGTATCAGATAAGAAGAGTTTTTTTTTGTTTTTTTTTGTTTTTTTTGGAAATGTATTTTATCTTTAGTCTGTTTTCATGTATTGAAAAGAGAAATTGTGAGGAACAAATCATTCCTATGAATGTGGGCAGAAGTGACTCAAATCTCATTTGGATTCCTTCCCCCAAACTCCTTGCACTTAAACTTTTATTTAAGAAGAGAGGAAGGTACCTTATTGAAGAAGCACTTCTCAGCTACCATCTCCGAAACTGCTCTCTGTGGGATAATAGACTTCCAGAAGATCTTAATGAATGTTCTTCCAAAAAATGTTCCCATGCTCAAATATGTTTGGAAAGTGCTAACTACTATGTTATTTCTCTCTCAGAGCTACAGCTTTCCTGAGGGGGCCTGTAATAGAGAAACTTTTTAACTTTGTTTTTAACATTTTTAACATGCAGACACTGTTTATTATTCACCCAACAGCCATTCTCCCCCTTTTTCTTACTAAGAGAACCTTGATTTTATTTAGATAGCAAGAGTATAGCTGGGAACAGTGGTCTAAGCCAATCTCCATTGCCTGTAATGAGTTTAGGGGTAAGTATATGACTCAGCCTCAGTCCAGAAGATTGAGGAAGAATTCTTTGAAGGCTTCTGGGGAAAATACTCTTACCTCAGTAGAGAGAAAGGGAGAGGAAAGGTTTTTGCTCCAGCCCCCTTCTTGGACACACGTTGAAGGCTGTGATGCTTGGAGTATGGCACCCATCTTGAGAACATGAGGCAAGTCATTAGCACTATGAGCAAGGTAGGCTGAAATGGTAGAAAATGCCTGGTTCTTGATGACAGCATTGAACCATCCAAACAGTTCAATAAACATCCTTATGTGGGGTGCCTGCGTGGCTCAGTGGGTTGGGCCTCTGTCTTGGGCCCAATGGTCTCAGGGTCATGGACTCAGGGTCCTGGGATGGACCCCGCATTGGGCTCTTTGCTTAGAGGGCAGCCTGCTTCCCCCCCACCTCTCTGTGCCTGCCTCTATGCTTACTTGTGATCTCTCTCTCTGTCAAATAAATAAATAAAATCTTAAAAAAATTAAACATGCTTATGAATTAAGCCAATTACTCTACTAATTGTAGACAAAAATAATAGAACTGGCATGCCCAGAATTGCTCACATTTATTTGGCAGTTGAACTTTTTTATGTGGGAGACTTATGAACATGGGTTGGCATGGAGCATAGTTGGGGGTTCCCATGTAAGTCTTTTATTGTAGTTATAATAGCAACCCCTCCCCCGAATCACCTCTACTCTCAACTCACCTGAAGTGCTACACTCTGTGCTCTGAGAGTGGCTTCAGTAGGGACAAAGGCCCTGACACAAAGCCTGGGTCCCCATAAGTAGCAAAAAGCAGAGTTTTAACTGAAATGATACAGCTCTGTTTTAGGATGCCTTTCTCTTGGGAGCAGCATTAGCCAATTTGACAGAAGTAGCCTAAATTGAGACTTTTGTGTAAGTTTCCCCCAGCCATCATCTGTTGGGGAAGGATTTGACTCACCTAGTCCCACATTTCTATTGCATACAAGAGGAAGCTGAGGCAGGCTCAGGGAAGCTAAGGAATTTGCCTAGAGTCACAAAGTTGATGAGCTGCACAATTAGAATCTTCTAGAGTCAGTCCCAGGATTTCTGGAGGCGCAAAGCTTTTCCATAGCCTCGTGGTGTCCAGGATTAGCATAGGCTTCCTCAGGATGAGGTGTGGTATTGCTTTGGAGTTTACAGATTGCCTGTATGTGTTTGTGTCTGAGAAGCTGAAAAATTATGGTTCCCAAGCTTTCCTTGTATTGACAGGGATTGTATTCGAATATTATATTTGTGCTTTACATTTTTCTTTTTTAAGTTTCCTTTCAAAAACTACAGGGGGACCTGGGTGGCTCAGTGGGTTAAGCCTCTGCCTTTGGCCCAGGTCATGATCTCAGGGTCCTGGGATCAAGCCCCGCCATGGGGCTCTCTGCTCAGCAGGGAACCTGCTCCCTCCTCTCTCTCTCTCTGCCTGCCTCTCTGCCTACTTGTGATCTCTGTCTGTCAAATCAATAAATAAATAAATCTTAAAAAAAAATTACACAAGTAACCACATCTCTGCAACTTTGCAAAGAAATATAAGAAAAGAGTTGTTAACTACCCCATTGTATTCTATATGTCCCTTCCCCAGGTAAACACTAAGAATTTATTGTGTACCCTTCCATTCTTTACTCTGTGGGGGGGATATATATGGAGATAAATAGATAGATAGATGATAGATAGATAGATAGATATAGAGATATCTATCTATCTATCTATCTATCTATATATGGATACAGGGATAAGAATTACTTCTGCATTCTTTTTGATAATTTTTTAAAAATTATAAAAAATTTCTTAAAAAGCAAAATCATATTATTGACATTTCTCAGTACCTTGCTTTCATCTCTTGCTAATACATCATGAGCATCCTGTGGTTTAACTGAAGTAGGTGTAATTCATTCTTTTTAATAGCTGTGTCATATGACATTGTGTTACTATAATATGTTTTATTTTACCATTTGCCAATTTCTGGATTTTAGTCTTGTTTCTGGTTATTTTGTATGAAATACATGCACACATATTTACACACAGATTTAGGTAGAATTACATATATGCATGATTTTACTTAATTCTTTTGAAATAACATTTGTGGTTAGAAGAGCAGATTGTGTTGTTTCAGTCTTCTTGAAATTGAGGCCCAAGAAAAACATTTTTGTTGTCTTTAAATATTAATTTAATAAATATAGTTTAGTGACATGATCATATTGCATGTAATTTTTTTTAAGATTTATTTTTTTTTTTATTTTTTAGAGGGAGGGAGGAGCAGAGGGAGATATAGAGAGAGATCTAAAGTAGTCTCCATGCTGAGTGCAGAGCCTGGTGCGGGGCTCGATCTTACAACCCGAAATCATGACCTGAGCTATTATCAAGAGTCAGATGCTCAACCAAATGAGCCATTGCCCTTTCCTGATAATTATACCATAATTTCATATGATGAATGGATCCTAATTTTCAAAGCCAATCCTCATTCCTGGGTGTTATGTTTTTTTCTTTCTTTCTTTCCTTCCTTCCTCCCTCCCTCCCCTTTCCCACCCTCCCTCTCTCCTTTCCTTGCTTCCTTCCTCCTTCCTCCCTCTTTCTTTCTTTCTTTTCTTCCTTCTTTCTTTTACTGTTACTTATAAAATCACAAAAAATTATTTTGGCAAGTATATTTTTGTGAATACCCTTGATCATTTTCTTACATTTTAACCCCAAATCTGAAATACTAGGTCTAAGATTATGAACCTTTCAAGGCTCATGATCAAATCATTTAAAACCAGTTATTTTGAAAGGCTCTTCTTTTCATATAGACTATAACCAAGCCCAGAGGAGAGGTGCCCATGTTGCTTTACTCTATGTTCTCAAAGTTCTTTTCATCTTTCCTTGGTCATATTCTGCATCTCCTATATCTGTGCCTTTTGTTTATGGCATAACAATTCTTTTTTCCTTGACATTGGAGATGACTTCATAGACATTCTGTCAGTGGCCACAGCCCACTTACTTTTAACATGATGCTAATGATCAGTCCTTTTGCCCTCTGTCCTGGCCTTGGAATAGACAGTGTTGAGCTTCCTTGATCTTAAATGAGCTTACAGGTAAGACTGTACACCAAAAGCCAGCTAGGTAATATAAGTACATGTGTTAAATCCCTGTCTAGGACATGAATGTGAAACCCACATGGTCAGAGATGTATCTCCAATCTATTTTTGGTGGTTTTCAAACTGGGGTTAAAGTCTGATGCTAACGAGGGATAAATGTCACCTCATCCAAAAGATGTATCTTTTACTTGGGCCCTTGGGGTCTGCTGTGGGTTCAGGGATATCTGTTTAAATCCATGTTTATCCCTATCCCCCTGCCCTTCCTTATTTCTAAGCCTGTATTTCTAAGCCTTATCTCTGCATTCTGAAATAATAGTATTTTTGTGTTTCACTCGTTCTCATGGAATTGTTGGATGCTGGGGTATAAATATTATTGTGTCTTTCATTTTTAGGTACCTCGTAGAAGAAATCAAGAAAAGAGAAGGATTCAAGCTATTGCTGGAAGTAAGTGATTATGGAATTGTGCTCGTGATTTTGTCAGTCAACAGGGATGAAAGTGGCAATTTTCAAATCTGTTATATTTCATTGGTTTTTGTGTTGCAGTCTTGGAAACAAGTCATTAGCTTAATTCATGGAGTCCATTATGTTAATTTACTCTATTAGTGAGTATTTTGCCTTTGTTGGATTCGCAAAGAACACACTTGCATCTAAGTATTGAAAATTAAAGTGCTCAATAATAATTACCAAGGATAATACTGAATAAATATATAAATTGCATGATGATTATATTGTGAATATTCAACTCTGCAATAGTGGTGCCTACATGTGAAAAATCAATTAAGTGAATGTACAATAATGCATATAGTTTTCTCTTTTTATAAAATAATGAGAGCATATTAGCTTTGGAGCAATGGGAAAATAAGTCATTTCGTGGTTGGACTGTTTGCTATTATATAAAAAAAAATGGTTGCAAAGATAGAGAATATTGGTTTTTTTCCCTAAAATATATAGAAATTATGAAGAATCTTCTTTAATTCTGATTTTTAAGAAATATGAAGTGTGGGATGTTCTCTTAGATCTCCTTATAGCATATATTTTATAGCAATTTTTAAAAAACATTTTATTTGTTTATTTGACAAAGAGAGAGATCACAAGTAGACAGAGAGGCAGGCAGAGAGAGAGGGAGAAGCAGGCTCCCCACTGAGCAGAGAGCCCAATGCGGGGCTCAATCCCAGGACCCCGAGACCACAACCCAAGCCAAAGGCAGAGGCTTAATCCACTGAGCCACCCAGGTGCCCCTATATAGCAATTTTTAACCTAATGTAAACATCAGCTAGAGATTACAACCTTAGGAACTTTTTCATATGTAAGCAATCTGCCTAACTTTTGGCATTCATTTATTCAGCAAGATTTATTGAGCAATTACTATGTGCCAGGCACAGTTCTAGGAACTGCAAATGTAAGACAGGGAAATTCCCTGCTCTGGTGGTGCTTATACTCAAATGGCAAGTGACCGGGAATAAACAAGCAAATTAATACCTAGCAAACTTGAGGTAGTGAGATGTGCTAAGAAAACAATAAAGCAGGTTCATGGGAGAGAATTGAGTATACAAATAAAGAGAGTTACAGATGTGGCAAGTTCTGTAATAGAGACAGGGGTGAGATACTGGAATGACAAGGTGGGTGGTTGTGGGGTAGCCTGTTTCATTTGGGGCATGCAGCTAGGGCTCTCTGAGGTCTTTTTTTTAAGCTGAGACCTGACTAATGGTAAACAGTATGTCATGTGGATGTCTGAGGGAAAGATGTTCTAGAAATCAATAAACAACTACAAAGGCTTCCAGCTGAAAAGAATTTTATGTGTTTGAGGAACCAGAAGAAGATACATTAAACGAACGGCAGGGGTGCAGGTGGAGAGGTGGGCAGAGACCGGAGCTGGTGGAGTCAGGCGAGTCCTGGTTTTGGCTTTTATTCTAAGTGTAATCATTAAAGAAGTTTTATGGAGACAGGAGTCTGAATTCCATTTTATTTATTTATTTTTTAAACTTTTTAAAAAAATTTATTTGTTTAAGAGGAAAAGAGAGAGAGAGAGAGAGAAAAGGGGCAGAGAGAGTGGAGCCGGACATGGGCCTTGATCTCAGGATCCTGAGATCATGTCCTGATCTGAACTCAAGAGTCAGATGCTTAACTGACTGAGACACCCAGGAACCTCTCCCCACCCCAACACCCCACACACCCCCCACCGAATTCCATTTTAAAAGATGATGCTGGATGTCCTGGAAAGAGAGGAATGGGGCAGGAGGGAGGATGTGAAGGGCGGCAATCAGACCAACTGAGATGCCGTTGCAGTGGCCCAGGTGAGGTATGGTGACAGTCCTTCCATCACTATTTACAAAAGAGTCCAAAGTTCCTGAAAAACAGGGACATGAAGGAACTTGCAAAGATAACAAGAAAAACCATATTTAAATGACTTTCTGGTAACATCCCAAAGAAGCAAAAAGAAAATTTAGAGGATGGGACATTCTACAGGATAGCTGACCTGGTTTCTTCAACATTCCATGGTGTGAAGAAACATTGAGGAGGGAGTGAGGATCACGGGGATTCATAGAGACTGAAGAAGCTCACTAACCACGTGCAACGTGTGGGGCTGATGGAATCCCAGTTGGAACGATTGTGAACAGTAGATTTTTTTTTTTTTAAGATTTTATTTATTTATTTGACAGGCAGAGATCACAAGTAGGCAGAGAGGCAGGTGGAGAGAGAGGAGGAAGCAGGCTCCCTGCTGAGCAGAGAGCCGGACTGGGGGCTCTATCCCAGGACCCTGGGATCATGACCTGAGCCGAAGGCAGAGGCTTAATCCACTGAGCCACCCAGGTGCCCTGTGAACAGTAAATTTTGAAACAGCTGGGAAATTTCTAATGTGAAAATGGCTATTGGATAATACCAAGGGATTACTGATAATGGTGTTAGGTCTGACAATGGCATTATGACTACATAAGAAAATGTGTGTATTTTTAAGAGATGCACACTTAAGCACATAGGGGGTAAAACAACAGCTCTAGGATGACTGGGAGTTGGAGTCAGAGTGACTTTTTAAATATTCTTGATTTTGAGTTGCCTTCTTTATTTCTCTGAGGTTGAGTTTCCCTCTATTTTTACAAGTTTGAATTACTTTCTTTATTTCTCTGGCTGTGGGGGCCATGATGCTTATGGAAAGTGCTGTATACCTTGGAACTACAATCTTTTGATAGAGCTGAAAGAAAAAGTGACGAAAAAAAAGGTGAACTGTTTTAGAAGCTATTTATATATTCTTCCTAAAGGCTTAAAAATGAAGGGAGGAAACTCGCACCATCATCTTTAGGGAATTGCAAATATTCACAACCTTGTAATGCAAGTGAAGGTGGGTTTTCATCCTCAGGCAGCCTCCTGTCCTGGCTATTTTAAATATGGGAGCCAGATGGCCCCAAAACAGTGAAGGTGGCTTTCTCAACGGTACTCCAGAACTCCTTCTTACAAGGGTATTTGTATGTGATCTGCATTTGCCTCTCTTCTCTGTGTTCCATTTGGAGAAATAATGTAAATTTAGACCTTGAATCTCACATATAAATGTCAAGGCAATTACCCCTTTTGTTAACAAATGCTTACTTTGGATTGATTAAATATAACCCTAATGCATACTTAAGAGGAGAGAGATTTGATTATAGTCTGTGAAACTAAGTCTTTCAGTTTAGGAAAAATGAAAGCCTATAATTATATATATATATATATATATATATATATATATATATATATTTTTTTTTTGTACATATAAAATTTTACTTATATGTAATAAATAGATTTATAATGAATACATCTATTCATTCACTTTTTTAGCAGATAGAATGTTAAGTGGATTATTGAAAACAGGAAATGAACACAATAAAACCAAGTATCCAATACTTGAATATCTTTTCCTGAAAAGAGCAAGAGTAATGCATTATCTTCTTGAAGATGATTGAAAGTTATCACTTCAAATGAATTCTACATTATTCATAGGCCCCTGAAAATCATCTCTCTGTTTTTCTGTGTGAAAACTAAGATCTAATAGATGTTTTCCTAGAGGTACATTCATTCCTATACTATCATTCACATATTTTATTTTGGTCTCTTGGGAGAATCCTAATTATTCAACTGTTTGTTTTTCTCTTCCTGAGTTTCACATTGGGAAGAATTATTTGGGTTTCACAGACTTGCCAGATTATCAAGGAGCTTCAAGGACATCTAGTCACCTTCTGGCTCAAGGCAGGAAACTTATCTTGACAGTAACCATAACAGAAAGTCAACCTCTTCCTGAACACTTCCTGTGTCAGACAATTCACAGCTCAGTCCTCCTTCCCCGACCTCTAATTATTCATATTCTATTACTTTTTGACCCCTACTATTAATATGTATCAAGCATTTTGCAATTTATAGTTATCTTTTTATCTAGTTTTATTAGATTGCAGCACTCTTCTAATTACAAAATCCAATGCACATTCTAAAATCTCCATCTTGTTGGACTTCTGTAGCATCTTACACCATTATCGATTCCTTCTCTCTTGAAATGCTCTTTTGTTTTGGTTTCTTTGAATTTCTCTCCCAGTTTTTCTCCTTTCCATGTGACTTTCTTTTTTTTTTTTCCCTCAGTCTCTATGTGAAGGAGGTCTTTTCATCTGGGTACCCGGTTAGATAATATTTTCCACTCTTCTGTCTTTAGTTCTTCACTGTGTCTACATACTCCCACTGAAATGTTTAATCCATTTCTAAACTTTGTTATCATTGACTTCAATAATCCTTGTCTTGTCTTCTAAACTCTGGTCCTTTGTACATAGGCATGTCCTGAAATTTTCACTTAGACTCCCACAGGCACCCCAACTTCAGTTTTTTTTTTTTTTTTAAGATTTATTCATTTACTGCAGGGAGAGGCAGAGGGAGAGAAAGAATCTCAAGCAAACCCTGTTCTCAGTGAGACCTGACATGGGGCTCCATCTCATGACCTCAGCTGAAACCAAGAATCAGACCCTCAACCGACTGTGCCATCCAGGCACCCCTCAAATTCAACATTTCTAAAGCTGAAGTGTAGCCATTCTCTTTTCCCAGATTCTACTCACTGGAACTATGATCCATCCAAACAAATCTTGATGTTGTCTTCACTATCTCCCTTCCCCTTCTCTTAAATGTATCTTGAGCCCTTTTCTCCACTCCTGAAGCCACTGCATCAGTCCAGGCTCCTGTCACTCCTCAGGTTGGCCCTGTCTCATAACTCATTCCCTTCCAGTCTCAGATGCCCCTCCTACCCATCTCCACATGGCAGCCATGCTGGGGCCTTTCTAAAATGAAATCTCCTCCCTAGATTGAAACTCTCCCATGAGTCCACATTGTCTCAAGCCCAAACTCCCAAGCATAGCAGACGAGGAAGCCTTTTGTGAAGTAACACTCATTCCCATGTCCATCCTTACCTCTCTTCACCTTGTCCTCTATCCATTCCAAATCCTTGCCATCCCTCTGTATACATGAACTTCTACATGTGCACTCTTCCTGTTGCCAGAAATGTTTCTTATTACGAGAAATTTCTTTTGTAATTCTCATTCCTGTACCTATTTCTATTACTAGTTGCTGAGTTCCCAGAGATGAGCATACAGTGTAGGTCATTTTTCTCATCATCACGTCTGGTCCAGTATCTAGAACACAGAAAATTCTGCTTATTGAATTGAACATTTGAGTTATCCTTCTATAGACAGACTATAATTCTTGAACAGTCCCCCTCAAATACTGTATGCAGAAATAGCGACGTGTCTCACCTAATACAGATTTAAATGGAACTATTCATCTACTTGAAAAGGACATCTCTTTCTACCAAAATAGCTCCAGATAATAGTCGCTACGCTAGTAGGGTGCCTGCTGTGTGCCAGATATAGTAGTAAATATTGGAAATAATCTCTGTGCTCATCAAACTGCCTCTGTGCAGTAGCTGATAGGATCTCCATTTCACAGATTAGGAAGCTGGAGATTAACGTGTTCAACACTTGTCCAAGCAAAGACCTACTGAAATTGGGATTCAAACCAAATCCGAGTGACTCTAAGACCCAGAGTTTTTGTGCTCCTCAGTTCTGTCTTTGAAATTTTTTAGTAATTTCATCAGATATTTAAAATAAAAAAGCTTAAAGTCCATTAAAATCCACCATGGCCCCCTTTCTTCATTCTATACTTAAATGATTACGTCCCCCTATCTCTTAGATTCTGCATTTCTACTTATTAAAATGCCTAGTGCTAGCTTTGTCTTTTATTATTATTATTGTGATTTAAAGACGTTGTAAGCAAAGGAGATGAATTTCTTTCCCCGTGACATGGTTTTAGAGAATGGCAGCTGCAATGTCTTGGTGACCTTTGACATTTTTCCTCAAGGGGTCTCCTATCACTTGCTCAGTAATCCTTGCTGGAATTGACCTCAAAGCTGCCTGCTTTATTTCTTAGACTGTATCTATTTTTTTCTCTTTGAAAATCAGGATAGAATGTGTCCATCTTTTTTTAGTGACACTTCTGTACTTCTCTATGAATTTTTAAATTTTATTTATTTATTTTGACAGAGAGAGAGATCACAAGCAGGCAGAGAGGCAGGCAGAGAGAGAAGGAGAAGCAGGCTCCCCACTGAATAGAGAGCCTGATGTGGGGCTCGATCCCAGGACCCCGAGACCATGACCTGAGCCGAAGGCAGAGGCTTTAACCCACTGAGCCACCCAGGTGCCCCTCCATGAATTTTTAAAGGTGTGACAATATTTTCACGTCTACAGGTGTTTTTGTACCCTTCACTATCATTTGTCTTCTGTAGACACTTGGATTCCTTTTTATGCCTTCTCAATTTTATGGTGTTAGAATACATAGACTCAAGTGTTCCTAAGACACCCAAGAGGTCAGGCTTTCCTATACAGGGGGAATGAAGTGGCATATGAACGGTTCTACTCTGAAAAGACTCCTTAGTACTCTTAAGGCTCTTTGAAGAAAGTCACTTTATCAAATTCAAGCTGGCAAAGAGAGAGGAAAAACTCAAATATGTTCCTTATGAATATTCAAGGGGATATTTTTTCCAAATCTTAATAATTTTGGAAATGATGACAGTAAAGGTATTCCACCAAAGGAAGATCAAATTTCCTCCAATCAGATGATGCATCAAAAGGAGTGCCCCGTGGGTGCCTGGATGGCTCATGTCATAATCCTGGGGTCCTGGGATAGAGCCCCTTGTTGGGAATCCCTGCTCAGCAGGGAGCCTGCTTCTCCCTCTCCCTTTGCTGCTGCCCCTGCTTGTGCTCTCTCTCTTTCTGTCAAATAAATAAATAAAATCTTAAAAACAAAACAAGGGGCAGCTGGGTGTCTCAGTGGGTTAAAGCCTCTGCCTTCGGTTCAGGTCATGATTCCAGGATCCTGGGATCCAGCCCCCACATCAGGCTCTCTGCTCAGCAGGGAGCCTGCTTCCTCCTCTCTCTCTGCCTGCCTCTCTGCCTACTTGTGATCTCTGTCTGTTAAATAAATAAATAAAATCTTTAAAAAACAAAAAACAAAACAAAACAAAACAAAAAACAATGAGCGAAAGACTTTACCAGTTTTCAAATGCCAAGGCACTGAAGCCACACCCTTCTCAAAGAAACCAGGCTAAAGGATTCCTAGATATGTCACTTCAAAAACATCAAAACAGAAACTAAGGAAAACAAATTTAAAAGCTGACTTAAAAGGCTTGGTCCTAACTTATGAAACATAGGACAGATACGGTAGTAGGTAAAAACTACTGCAAAATGACTTATGATGTTGCCATGTAAATGAAAATAATGAGTTAATGATGTATTTAGTCAGGGTCCAATAAGAAGACAAAAACTGCACAGTAATTTGAAGTGGGAAAGTACAGTATAAAGAATTATTGTACCTGCTTCAGCAGCACATATACTGAAATTGGAATGATACAGAGATAATTAGCATGGCCCTGTGCAAGGATAACACACAAATTTGTGAGGCATTTCATATTTAAAAAGAAGAAGAAGGAGGAGGAGGAGGAGGAGAAGAAGAAGAAGAAGAAGAAGAAGAAGAAGAAGAAGAAGAAGAAG